>NC_138752.1:21732473-22932473 GCF_965113315.1 Podarcis vaucheri
GCAAAGCTCAACTTCACTGGTATGTTCATATGCACTCTTTTTATGGCCTGAGTGGCTCTGCTACCCGAGTCCTACAATTTGGAGTCCCCCAAGTCATTTGTTCCATGCCAGAAACATTTTGTCTTTGCAGCTGCCCCTTTAATGGCCTGGTCTGTAGCCAAATCGCAATTGAGAGAGACTTGTGCTTTTTCCACGAAATGTACTCGGAACGAGTCAGTCTGTCCCTGCCTGTAAAATGCTTTCTCCTGCAGTGCCACCAGCCACGCGGGACTCTGCCATTGGCCACATGTTGTAATCAAGCCTCTTCAACTTATATATCCCAAATGGCTATTGGTCTCCAGACAGAATGCTCAAGTGCAATTCTCAATATTTTTTTCAAAGTTCAAGGATTTGTGGTTCTTTACAAGGTGCAGTTGATTCAATCTGCACGTCTTTATAATTAACCTTCTGGTTTCTTCCTCCCCACCCCCCCACCCCTTTATGAGTGTGGGGAACAGTTTGTAAACAGCAGGTGGTTAGAAAGCTCTCTCTGTGTTAGAGAGCCAGTGTGGTATAGTGACTACAGTGAAGGAGCAGTACTGGAGAGACCCAATTTCAAGCCCTCACTCGGCCATGAAACTCTCAGTGGGCTTCCTTTAGCCACCTCTCAGCCTAACCTATCTAACAAGGTGGTTGTGAGGATAAAACGAAAGGTGGGAAGAACCATGTGTGCGCCATCCTGAGCTCTTTAGGAAAAGAATGAGAGGTTCATTATATATATATATATGTATGGTGAGATATGATGATAGAGATGAAATAAGACTTGAATAACACACAGCCTGAACTTGTGTGGTAAACTGAAGGTGGCTATTGACCACAGTTCAGTTAGGATGTTGCCCTATCCCTTTCTCTCTCTATTGATAAGCTCAGCATTAGCAGTTAAAGAGTGACAAACAGCTTAGGAGTGGAATTGTCAAGTGGACTGTACTCCCTTAAATTCTGAAAGAGCAGGTAGGTTTCTATGACCCAGAAGCTTGGCTGCTTGAGGGCTTCAAGACATTTGCAGATTAATCACCTGCTCGTGTTCAAACTAAGCTCTACAAGGGCTAGGAACATCCTTTTCTTAAAGAACAAATCTGAGGAATCCAAAATTCTGCTTGCATGAAATGGCAAAAGATGCCCTAGCAGTAGCTAGCTGGTATGTAAGCTGTAGATTTTTTGCATTAGGGTGTCCTTGGAGAGATGAAGCTTCTCTGGTTCATGTTTATCTTCCTGCTGGAAGGAAACCAAGGCAGATTCATCCTGCTGTCTTGTTAATGTCACATTATTTTTAAAAACACACACACACAAACAAACCTCACAATGATAGCAGCTTGTACTTCCATTGTATTGTAATCTCACAGAAATTCATATGAATTCCTCCTCCGTTTACATTTACTCTTTTCAAAAGACCCCGAGCACTTTGCCTTGGATGATAGTCCTTGGCCACCAGCATGAATCATACCAGATTCTCCATTCTTCTAAGCCATAGAAATTCAAAAGTGATTCATTCACACTGGTATCCAAGAACTGTCGTCTGTTGCACATTAACAAAGGCAAAATGATGAGAATCTTAAGGGCTCTAGCAACTCATTTCTTCTCCCTTAGGAGTAGAGCAACAGGCAGATTCCTTGCCTCCATTATCCCCCAGTTTGCACCCGGTACAGTGTTTGTCTTACCAAACTGGTGTGCTTGTTTTCCCCATGCTCCTTAGGGCCGGGCCGAGAGGAATGCATCCAGTGCGCCAGGAACTCGCACCTGCACGAGTGGAGGTGCGTCCCAGCATGTGGCGAAGGCTTTTACCCTGAGGAGTTGCGTGGGCTCCCTCACAAGGTCTGCAGAAGGTAGGAGAGCAAGCAGTTTTGGCAACCCGGTTCTGACGATGAACATTGGAAGGTTCGGGACAGATAAAAATGCTATTTCAAACTGTGCACTCTCACAGGCGGCCGTAATGGCTATCAACTTGGTTGGCTTTAAAATAGGATTGGACAAATGGATGGAGGACAAAGGCTATCAGGGGCTCCTAGCCATGATGGCTTGGCTCTGCCTCCATGGTTGTTGGAGACAGTAATGCTTCTGAGTACCATTTGCTGGAAACAGGAAGAAGGGAAAGTGCTCTGGTGCTTGGGTCCTGCTTTCAGGTTTCCCACAGGCATTTGGTTGGCCACTGTGAGAGAGGTGGGCCATTGGCCTGATCCAGCAGATTCCACTTACGTCCTTGTATCCTTTTGTGAAAGTAGCGTGGGAGCAAGCGTTAACCCTTGCCAAGCACTCTGCTTTGGCATAATACAAACAAGGATCTCTCTCCTTGACTCAAAGCAGCTCGGTTGTGGTCAGATTTAAGGAGGAGATAATTGTCAGAATCAAATTTATTCCTCTTAGTCTACCACGTGTATGCCAAGTTGATATTGTCCTCTTTTAACCTCCTGCAACATCTCTTTCCACAACAAGGAAAGAACTGGGAGGTGAATTCTTATTAAATGGCATTTAGCCAAGACCCCTCACACGCCTCCCCTTCTCTCCAGGAACCAGGCTCAGATACTGAGCATATGTTACGCATAAAGAGTCACAAGTTCAAACCACCACATCTCCAGAAAGGTGTCTTAGCTCCCTCCCAGACCACGACAATGGAGGCTCTTCCTTGAGAGTAAGGAAGAGAGATCTCTATTGAAGCAGAGGAGACATACAGACTCAGCAACAGGTAGTCATGGCAGCCACGACCCTCAGGCATAGAATTATAGAATTGTAGAGGTGGGAGGGATTATGAGGGTCATATAATCCAACCCCCTGCCATGCAGGAATCCTTTGCTCAACGTGGGGCTCAACCCATGACACCATGTTTTAAGAGTCTAGAGCTTTACTGACTGAGCTATACTAGGAAAGATGAGACTAGCCAAGCTAGAAGCAGTGGTCCATGGTTAAGGAGTCCCAGGATTAGGGCAAGGAGTTCTGGACTACACAGGAGCAACAGAACTGTCCTGGTGGGTTGGCATGGCTCTTGTGCTGGATACAATGCAGGGACAGCAACTGTCTGGATGGGAGACCTCAAATTCTCTGTATAGGAAGAGAGTTTTGGTAGGGCTGTGGGATAAGCTAGTGGTCAGATATGTCTACCCTCCTTCCATCTGTGCCGAGGATGGGAAACATTTGTGACCCTCTGCATGTTGGCTGGACTCCAGATTCCTTAGTCCCAGCCAACATGGTCAGTGGTTGGGGATGATGGTAGGTTTGTTGTAGTCCCTCAAAACCTGGAGGGCTGTGGGTTCCATGCCTTAGTTTGGATTATGGGCTACTATGAGCTACTAGAAAGAGTTGCCTTTTTCATCTCTTCCTCAGATGTGAAGATAACTGTTCAAGTTGTGACAGCTCGGGAAGAAAATGTCTCCGGTGTAAAGAAGGCTTTAGCTTGCTTAGTGGCTCGTGCATTGCTAGCGACAGATGCCACAATGGTATGTATTTGCATGGACGTTTATTAAAGATGGGCAGATCTAAACCATACATTTAAAGCACAGCCAATGCACATCTGAAGCACTTGACTTCCTCCAAATAATCCTAGAAGCGTTTTTGGTTAAAAAGTTTGTGCTGGGAATTGTATTGCTGTGAGTGGGAAACGAGACCTCCCAGGATCATGCTTTAAATGTGCATTGCATGCACTTTAAATGTTTGGTGTGGCTCTGCCCAAGTACCCACATAGTCAGGCAATATAACACACACCTGACTAGCCACTGGTACGGCTGCATCCACACCAGGCACTTAAAGCACATGGCCTCCCCCAAAGTATCCTGAGAACTGTATACACCCCACAGAGCGACAATTCCCAGCACCACTAACCAGCTACAGTTCCCAGGATTCTTTGGGGTAGATAATGTGCTTTAAATTATACTGTTAATACAGCCTCTGCCCCCCTTTGCTTAGTTCCATCAGAGCAGTTGAAAGATGATGCAGCTGGGGAGCAAAGGGGGGGGGACCCCGTGCAGCTCAAATGGAACTAGGTTTTAGTATCAAATTGGAGGGCATCTAGGGAAGAAATGTGATGGGACTTTAGGAGCCAACATTTCGATTGAATCATTACTAGTTCTGCATACCTTACATTCCCTAGAATCTCATCCTTGTCTTCGGCCAGATGTTGCTCATTCTTCACTCCCTTCTTGCATCAGGAACTTGCGGCAATTTTAATTACTTTTGAGGTTGAGATTTCATATTTATGGAATATATAATGAACTTTACTGAAATTTAACTTTGGGGCAGCAGGCGGTAGAGAAGAATCAGTGACCTGAAAATGTGCAGGTAAGGTAAGTAAGAAAGAAAATTCCTGCAATTTCTGCTGGCACAGAATTTGTATGGAGCTGTTTTAAGAATCGGCTGCTGAAGGATGGGAGAAATTGGCATATTCCAAGTCTATACATGATGCTGCTGAAAAACATTTTTATATCTCTTTCTTAAATTCAGCCTGTCCGTCATTGCACCCTTTGTCAGCTGTTTCAATGAGAATATTGGGAGATATCCCTAAAAAGGGACAGATTGACCAAGCTTTCCTTACCCACCTCAGGGTTCATCAACACTTCCTGTTTGTTCCGCTGCTTTCCCCCAGGGAAAGCCACTATTTACTGCTGAATTTGACGCCACTCACCTTTTCTGTGGAGTTACATTTGTTCCAGTTCCAGCGGCAAAGCTGGGTAGGGCTGGGGGTGCCCCCTGCCAGAAACCCTGGACAACTGCTGCCAGTCAGCCGAGAACACATAATGAAAGACCTACATTGGCTCCCAGTACGTTTCTGAGCACAGTTTAAAGTGTTGGTGCTGACCTTTAAAGCCCTAAACGGCCTCGGTCCAGTATACCTGAAAGAGCGTCTCCACCCCCATCGCTCAGCCTGGACACTGAGGTCCTCCTCCAAGGGTCTTCTGCTGGTTCCCTCCCAGCAAAGGGACAAGGAACCAGGCAAAGGGCCTTGTCGGTAGTGGCGCCCGCCCTGTGGGAACACCTTCCCATCAGATGTAAAGGACTTTAAAAGACATCTGAAGACAGCCCTGTTTAGGGAAGTTTTCAATGTTTGATCTTTTATCGTTTTTAATATTTTGTTGGAAGCTGCCCAGAGTCGCTGGGGAAACCCAGCCAGATGGGTGGGGTATAAATAATAAAATATTATTATTATAGACAGTACTGAACTAAGTGGACCCAGCAGTCTGACGTATATGGCATCTTCCTTTGTGGTGTGGGCACAATGGACAGCCAGGGTTCAGAGCTGCAGTAACTCATCCCCACCATCCTTCAGTTTTTCCATATTATCCTAATGCCGCATGAGGCCATTTTGTCACTTTCTTTTCCCTTCTTGCTCATCCCCTTGTACGACTCAACTGTGTTGGTGCATCTGTGCAGTACTTGAGCAGAAGAGTGTTGTGTAGTGGTTAGAGGGTCAGGCTGGGACCTGGGAGACCAGGGTTCACATTCCCACCCTGCCATGGCCAGTCACTGCCCCTCGGTTTAACCTACCTCACAGGATCATTATGAGGAGTTAACAGAGATGGGGGAGAATAGCTCTTGCTGTGCTTTTTCCAGTCCTACTTTGTTTGGCTAAAATGCTAATCCAATTTCTTCCCCCCTCTCCTCCCTCTTTCCAAATGTATGTATGCTCTCCCAGCTGATGAGGTCTTCTGCGAGATGGTGAAATCCAACAAACTCTGTGAGCGCAAGCCATTTATACAGTTTTGCTGTCGGACGTGCCTCTTGGCTGGCTGAGCCGAAGATTTTAATATCCGCCCTCTGGAGGCCCTGTTGTGCCAGTTCCCTAGGACAAAGTCTCCCTTCTCCTCCCTCTCTGCCCCTACCCTTACGCCCCCCCCCCCCACACACACTTTGGGAAGCTTCACCCAGCGCTGACTGAAGCTTCGGCTTGCAACTCGGACCACTTTAATATTGCCTGCCAGTCTGGTTTCTACAGTGCCACACACCTGGTTAACACCCAAGCCTAGGTAGCATCCTTGTTTTGCTTGTTGCATCTTAAAAGAAAAAAATAAATAAATAAAAATGCAGATGGGAACACAAATCCTTCTTGGACATGTCTTGCAAATGGAGAGTGACACCAAAGTCCACATGCCCAGCTTCATTCAAAATAATCAACCCTCCCAAATAGTATCCAGGCAGGTGACTGGGCAGATTTAAGGTATTTCTGCACTTTTGAGAAGAAAAGGGCACCTCTTCCCCACCCATCCCAAAAGAATGTACAGCCCTTTAGCTGTACAGTGATTGAGTTTTCTTCCAGTGCAACCCTGGCTTGATGCACTTCACCCCAGCAATGTTGTGGTGGAAAATAAGGACAATCCCCAGTTACCTTTTAGAAGCAAAATTGGCCATAGCAAACTTGCAACTTGGCAGTCACCAAAGAGGCGATCCCAGAGTTGGCAGGAAGAGGTGAGAGCGGTCTTTGTCTAAGCCCCAAGTGTCCACCTTTACTGCAAGCTGTTCTGAGTAGCCAAATCCTTCCTAAGTGACTGTCGGGAACCCGGTAGCCCTGAGTACCCTGCAGGATTGAAGCCTTCTCCGTGAAATTGCTAGGAATAAATTCATCTCTTGTCTGCAGACACAGACCAGAATAATTTCCTCTCCGCAACAAAAGATTATTTCTGCCCTCCTCCCCTCCACAAATGTTTGCATCTCCTAGCTTTTTCAGCTTTGATTGATGGCTTCATTTTTCTGGCCTACCACAACTTGCTGACAAAACCTTTCCTGTCTAATGACAGCTCAGTGACTTTAGTAAGCAATCCCTTCCAGGAGACGTTCTATTTAGCCAGCCAGGAGGGAAGGGAAACAACCAATTGTACCGAACGGCGCTATACAACACATCTGAATGTATTCACTATACATATAAATATATATATATATATATACATATAATAATATATATATTTTTAGTTTGTTGTGTGGTGTTTATATAATTGTGTTTAAATATATTTGGCTATGTTGTCTTACAGAATTTTTTTAAAAAGTAACTTATACAGTCATTGCCTTTATTCACAGAAATTTTAAATTATTTTTTACAGGGACAGACCTTTTTTTTATGTGTCTCCTTCCCTTCCAGTGACATCTTTGTAAGTTTCAACAAAAATGTCCCTCTTCAGACATATGTAAACAACACTTCTCTTTTTTCTTATAATGCCTGTTCTGATTCGCGTTGTTGGCTGTTTTAATAAGTTAAACCTTCAGTCCATGAAATTGGCGGTAAAACATTAATTGGCTCTTAACAAAGTGAGTTTTCTAAGCTTTTTTTTCCTGGCTAAAATTAACTGACATGACCGTACTGCTTTAGACCCATGCGCTCTCAAACTTGGCTTGAATGAATAGTGAAAGCCAACACAGTGTTTCTGATGTGATCAATGGCAAGAAGTTGACAAGGCAACCACACCATGAATAAAATGTTTATAGTCCTGATGAGTTATTCTGTACTTACCCCACCCCGAAGCAACCAAAGTAAATTGCTTTATTTTACTATGAATATCCTATTTCTGTGTAGTCTTTTAATTACCATCTGGAGGGGGATCAACGACCTATATTTATTGATGAGATGCACACACAAAAATCCATTGGGATGTGATTCATCTTGTAGATTATTCCCAGTGAGTGAGCTAATGACCCTCAGCATGATTCAAGGTGCCTCTAATTTAGGGATGGGGAATCTGTGGCTCTACAGATGTTGGATTACGACTCCCATAATCCATGGCCATGCTGGCTGAGGTTGATGGATTTTGGAGTCCATCATAATCTGGAGGGTCACAGGGTCCCTATGCTTGCTCTAACAGGTAAAAGGTAAAGGTACCCCTGCCTAGACAGACTCTAGGGTTGTGCGCCTATCTCACTCAAGAGGCCGGGGGCCAGCGCTGTCCGGAGACACTTCCGGGTCACGTGGCCAGCGTGACATCGCTGCTCTGGCGAGCCAGAGCCGCGCACGGAAACGCCGTTTACCTTCCCGCTAGTAAGCGGTCCCTATTTATCTACTTGCACCCGGGGGTGCTTTCAAACTGCTAGGTTGGCAGGCGCTGGGACCGAACAACGGGAGCGCACCCCGCCGCGGGGATTCGAACCGCGACCTTTCAATCGGCAAGCCCCAGGCGCTGAGGCTTTTGCCCACAGCGCCACCCGCGTCCCTTGCTCTAACAGAGCAGCTGGTCTTAAAAATATTGTTGATTATTTCTAGTGTAGGAATTTCAGAAGATACATATGGGCTTCCCATAGGCATCTGGTGGGCCATGGAACAGTGCGCCAGATTCAACTAACTGACCCTCCCAGCTGAAGCCTGTGCAGTGACTTCCACTAGCACAATGAGGCTTCCCTTCTCTCCTCCCACTGTTCGCCCCCAGGAGGGTGGGGGGTTCAGGAGAACCCCCCCCCCAGAACAGCATGTGTGAGGAAAAGAAAAATCCATCCATCCGGCAAGAAGAAATGCTTGCTCTCATGGACCATTTTCAGAACTGTTCCTGTTCAAACGCTAATTTCATACCCTCCAATGAAAATAGGGACGTCCTAAGGGAAAACGGGACATTTGGGGATCAAATCAGAAACCGGGAGAGCTTCTGTTAATCCAGGAATGTCCCTGGAAAATAGGGACACTTGAAGGTGTCTGCATTTGGTCCATTAGCAGCTTTATCAAAACTAGGTGCAAGACCCTATCATGAATACCTCCCTTGTTCTCTTAGAACGGCAGTGGCACCCAGCTCAGATATTCTGGAACTAAGTTCCAGCTGAAAGAAAGCCCTATATGTATATAGGCCTCCTAGTGGCAACCCATAATACTAATCGGGCCTGCAGCCACTTACTGTATTCACGCAAATCTAATGCACCATTGAATCTAATGCACACCCTGATTTTTGCAATGTAATTTGGCCAAAAAAGGTGTGCATTACATTTGAGTAAATACAGTAACTTTGGTGACTATGGACAGGCCTGTATCACCAGGTGCTCCTGCGCCATCTGCTAGCCCCAAAGTAACTTCTGCTTGTCAGCTGCTTGGACAGGAGACCATGTGGGAACCATATGGAAGCTAGTCAAAGCTCTTCAAAGTGTAAGCACGGCCGATAAATAAAAATAAATCCTGACGAGAAACCCTGACATCTGGCCTGCGCGCTTCATAATCCACGGGGCAAAAATGCAGCCCATCAGCCATTTATGGTGGACCTTGGAAAATCTGGCGCCCTGCTTGGAATTACAAAAATGGTGTGTGTGCAATTTGTGTTCATTTGACAACTGTGAGGGAGGCTTGACCTGCCGACGAAGAGAAAAGATTGTTTCAGAAGTATGCCTGTGTTTAAACTGAAGGGAAGGCTGGCTGCTCAATTTGCGTTAAGCTCAATAGCAGGAAAGTACAGTGGTACCTCGAGTTAAGTACTTAATTCGTTCCAGAGGTCCGATCTTAACCTGAAACTGTTATTAACCTGAAGCATCACTTTAGCTAATGGGGCCTCCTGCTGCTGCTGCTGCGCCACTGCCGCATGATTTCTGTTCTCATCCTGAAGCAAAGTTCTTAACCCGAGGTACTGTTTCTGGCTTAGCGGAGTCTGTAACCTGAAGCGTATGTAACCCAAGGTACCACTGTAGATATAACTATTTTTATTTATTTTTAGTTACAGACACATTTTAGTTTCCTAAGGTTGCAGAGAGTTGTTCAGAGACCCTTATTCTTCTCCTAGAATGGTTTAACAGTCCATCTGTCTTCATAGGGAACTCTGGAAATTGTAGGTCTGTGGGGGTACAGGGGCCTCCTAACAACTCTCAGCACCCTTAAAAAAACTACTAGCTTGTCCCTTGCTAACTGTGGTACAAGCAAGGGCATGCTTTTTTCTCTCTCATGGTCACAAAAACCCAGCAGCAGAGGAGAGTGAATGTGGGGGCCTGTGATTTACAAATTCATTTCCTCCCTGACCCAGAGCTGTAATTATAATAATGTCCTATCCTGTCATCAGCATGTCCAGAACTTCCGTCTCCCAATCTCCGCAAACAGGAGCGGTGGTAGAAATGCCAGCACACTCTCAGCAAATACCACAGGGGCAAAGAAGTTAATAGACACCGCATTTAATGCACGAGCAACTCCTGGTGCCGAACACAGCTGCAATTAGCAGCAGGGAGAGGAACAGCGTTACCATTTACTCTCGCTCCACTGTGCTCCCACTGCCGCTGCTTCAAGCTGTGTGCGCATGACGTTAGCCACAATCCATACCTATCCTGTAATTTCTTGAGAATTCTGGTGTGTCTTTCCTCAACCCAGCTTCCGCACAATTTGAAAACATAAGCCACACTAACTTCAGAGTTCTTATTATTTATTAAACTTATTCGTCATTGTTTTCCTACCGATATAACCCAAGGTGACCCACAACAATAAATAAATAACAGTAAAACCACCATAAAACAAAGCACAGAAGAAGCAAATTTTCAAAAAGCAGAATTAAAACACCCCACCCATTGAAGGGGACCACAGATAATTAAAAGCCAAAGGCCTGGCAAGAAAGAAATGTTGGCTAGGGGCATTAACTTAACAAAGAGACTGCTTTGACAGCTTCAGCAGACTCTTTTACAACAAGGGTGGGGGATACCAGTCTTGGCCCACTGCAGGGCTCAGGTTAGCATGTGAGCCCATTTTCTCTAGCCATGCCCACAGTCCATCAGTTTATAGGCAAGAGGGTTGGGCTCAGTCCTGCTGGGTATTACAGTACTTGGAACACTGCATCCCCTGTGAGGAATTCGTTGTCAAAGCAGATCCCTGCAGCCAGCAGGATTCAGGGGCAAAACTAGGCTTTATTTCAGCTGGGTCAAAGACACAGTTTGGCACACACACACACCATCTGCAAATTTGCTTACACACACACACACACACACACACACAGGCTGGGGGCCTCAATGGCATCCCTCTGGAGGGCAAAAATAACCTGGCTAGCCCCCCCCCCGCCTCCCCAGGTACCGCTCTGCAGGATTGAATCCTCCTCTCATCAGCTGGATAGCGGAGTGTTCAGTCCAGCTGGGTGCTGCTTTGCCAGTGTGTTCCTGGTGGAGACTACTCTGGCAAGGCAGATGCCCTCCCCTCCAGACGATTGACAGGTAGGTGGCTCTGGGGGGGGGGGTTCAGAAAGATTCAGATCTGTCCTGTTCTGCTAGCTACCAAAAAGCTTCCTCTGTTCTACATAATCCCCTCTTGCAGATATAAAACCAGAGATTTGGAGGACACCTAAATATGCCCCTCCCTGTCCTATAACTTTTCTTTAGGGTTGGGCCTTGTACCTGGCTCTTAGTTCATCTTGGTTGTACACAATAATAATTTAAAAACTCTTTCAGGCAACTATTAATTCTTTTCTTTTGTATAAAATTTTCACACTCGTGGGTGACCGACTGGAACCAGAAAAGCTCAATAGTGGTTTTTTTTAATAATCAGCTTTGGCAGAGTGTGGCACAGTGCAGAATAATTTATTGCTGTATTCATTGGCAAAAATGTGGGCTAGCCGCAAATTGTGTCCCTCTTTGATAGTGATGTCTGTTACCTGGATCTGCACTGCCATAAAATTAAAACGTTTTTCCTTTGTTAAATAGCTTGCAAATGGAATAGTGAAGAAGTGGAAATTTATTTGACGCTAGTGTGCCACCATGTGGTCTTCAGTGAAAGAAAAATAAAGATTTTAAAATTATGTATGGCAGAGGAAATAGCTGCTGTGGCTTGTCTTCCTAGATATGGGTTGCATCCACGTGGTCCGTTGGTTGAATTTCCATCCTGATCTGTTTGCCCAAAGTTTGCAGGAAGATTGTAAGAGGTTGGCTGCTTATTCATTTGACTTATAGTTGCCATATTTTGAAGAGCAAAAAAGAGGACACATTGGCCACCTTCTCCTATTAACTATGGATCACTATGACGACTCTCATTTTAACATACCCATGAAAAACAGGATGTGTCCTGGAAAAAAGAGGACATATGGCAAGCCTATTTGTATGCAGGTCACCTGTTAACCCACACTTTCTAGTAGTACATTCCCCACTGAGTTCCTTACTGCAAAAAGGGCCATTTTTATTTCATTTTTAATATGTTTATAGCACAAGAACAAATCCAATATAATTGTGCCCCCTCAATTCATTGAATTCCACCAGCAAAACTGCTACAATCAAGACATGACATAACATTTTATGCTATCAGACCAATAGTCCATCTAGCTCAGGATTTCCTCTGAATACCAGTTGTTGGGGAGTACGACTGGGGAAAGGGATTTTCGTTCTGCCATGCTCTTTGTGGGTTTCCCAGAGACATCTGGATAAGCAATCTAAGAACAAGATGCTGGACTAGACGGACCTTCAGTTTGATCCAGCGGGGCTATTCTGGTGCTCGTTACTCACCAAATGACAAAATAAGGATAAAACAGCAAGAATTCATCAAGAGCAAGGACTACAAACCAGAGGTCAGTTGGAACATTCAGTATGTGTGGAATTGTACGTGTGCAATTGGGAGCAGCCTTTCTGAGCTCAACAGAACCTGCTTGCAAGTATGCACAGAATTGTGCTAAAGGAATTTGGTGGGAAGTATGCACAGAACTGTGCTAAAGAAATTAGTTGTAAGTATGCACAGAATTGTGCTAAAGAAATTTGGTGGCAAGTAGATAAATAGGTAGGGACGCGGGTGGCGCTGTGGTTTAAACCACAAAGCCTAGGACTTGCCGATCAGAAGGTTGATGGTTCGAATCCCCGCAATGGGGTGAGCTCCTGTTGCTCAGTCCCTGCTCCTGCCAACCTAGCAGTTCAAAAGCACGTCACGTGCAAGTAGATAAACAGGTACCGCTCCGGCGGGAAGGTAAACGGCATTTCCATGCGCTGCTCTGGTTCGCCAGAAGTGGCTTAGTCATGCTGGCCACATGACCCGGAAGCTGTACGCCGGCTTCCTCGGCCAATAAAGCGAGATGAGCGCCACAACCCCAGAGTCCTCCACGACTGGACCCAATGGTAAGGGGTCCCTTTACCTTTTTATGCACAGAACTGTGCTACAGAAATTAGTTGTAAGTTTGCACAGAATTGTGCTAAAGAAATTTGGTGGCAAGTAGATAAATAGGTAGGGACGCGGGTGGCGCTGTGGTTTAAACCACAAAGCCTAGGACTTGCCGATCAGAAGGTTGATGGTTCGAATCCCCGCAATGGGGTGAGCTCCTGTTGCTCAGTCCCTGCTCCTGCCAACCTAGCAGTTCAAAAGCACGTCACGTGCAAGTAGATAAACAGGTACCGCTCCGGCGGGAAGGTAAACGGCATTTCCATGCGCTGCTCTGGTTCGCCAGAAGTGGCTTAGTCATGCTGGCCACATGACCCGGAAGCTGTACGCCGGCTTCCTCGGCCAATAAAGCGAGATGAGCGCCACAACCCCAGAGTCCTCCACGACTGGACCCAATGGTAAGGGGTCCCTTTACCTTTTTATGCACAGAACTGTGCTACAGAAATTAGTTGTAAGTTTGCACAGAATTGTGCTAAAAGGAATTTGGTGGCAAATATGCACAGAACCGTGTTAAATGCATGTTACTTAACTGCGTCTAACCAAGCGGGCACCATATGCTTCTCTTCTCGAGGGTAAGCGCAACTGGACCCAAAAGCCTCTACAGGCCTCCCAGCACTCAAAGCGTCGCCATGGCGACGAGCAAACGTCTCTCCGAAGGCGCCGCTCGGCACTCGACTTACCCCCTGTCTCCGTGGCTCGGCGACTCGGCTCTGCCGGCTGCGCGGCCGGCCGGCGCATGCGTATTAATTCGGCTCCCCCGTCGGCGTGCCGCTCAGGTTTTCTTTTGGTGTGCGGCGGCCACGGGGAGCGAAAATGGTGAAGCTGACGGCGGAGCTCATCGAGCAGGCGGCGCAGTACACAAACGCCGTGCGGGACCGGGAGCTGGACCTGCGCGGTGAGGAACTCGGCCTTGTGGTGGTGGCGGCGGCGGCCTGGGAGCGGGAAGCGCGCGGCGCTTGCTTGGCCTTAGTAGGCCTGAAGCGCGCGGGCAGTAGGCAAAGCGTGAGGGGCAGCTGAGTCGGGGGACGGTGGCTCAAGAGGGTCACGTTAGGTGGCCCACGTGGGTCGCGCCGCCCCTGTCCTGGAAAGGGTGTGGTTGGCGCACCTGTTGCCTCTGGTGGTAATAGGAGCTCAATGCCGCAGAGGTCACCTGGGCCTTAAGGAGCAAAGTTGGTTCGGTGGGCACCCCCAAAATAATGGACAGGTGCTAACGTAAGAAGAACCCTGTTGCATATACAGTGGTACCTCGGGTTAAGTACTTAATTCGTTCCGGAGGTCTGTTCTTAACCTGAAGCACCACTTTATCTAATGGGGCCTCCTGCTGCCGCTGCGCCGCCAGAGCACGATTTCTGTTCTCATCCTGAAACAAAGTTCTTAACAGTATGCCCCACGGAGAGCGTCAAGGTCCATAAAAAGCAACACCCTAGTGTTCCCGGGCCCTAAGGAAGTTAGATTAGCTTCAGCCAGAGCCAAGGCCTTTTCAACTCTGGCTCTGGCCTGGTGGAACGCTCTGCCTCATGAGACCAGGGCCCTGCAGGATCTGATTTCTTTCTGCAGGGCCTGTAAGACAGAATTGTTCCACCTGGCCTTTGGCTTGGAGCCAATTTGATTCCCTCCCCCTCTTTCTTTTTTCTTTTCCTTTCTCCTGCGATGAGGTTTCAATATTTTAATGTTGTATTTTAATTTTGTTTTTAAGTTGTATTCATTCAGTTTGTTTTTATTATTGCTTGTTAGCCGCCCTGAGCCCGGCCTTGGCTGGGGAGGGCGGGGTATAAATTATTATTATTATTATTATTATTATTAACCTGAAGCACTATTTCTGGGTTAGCAGAGTCTGTAACCTGAAGCGTATGTAACCCGAGGTACCACTGTACTGTAGATAGGTAAAGGGACCCCTGACCATTAGGTCCAGTCGTGGCCCACTCTGGGGTTGCGGCGCTCATCTCGCTTTATTGGCCAAGGGAGCTGGCGTACAGCTTCCGGGTCACGTGGCCAGCATGACTAACCTGCTTCTGGCGAACCAGAGCAGTGCACGGAAACGCCGTTTACCTTCCCGCCGGAGTGGTACCTTTTTATCTACAGTGGTACCTCAGGTTAAGAACTTGATTCGTTCTGGAGGTCCATTCAACCTGAAACTGTTCTTAACCTGAGGTACCACTTTAGCTAATAGGGCCTTCCGCTGCCACTGCGCCACTGCCACGCAATTTCTGTTCTTGACCTGAAGCAAAGTTCTTAACCCGAGGTACTATTTCTGGCTTAGCGGAGTCTGTAAGCTGAAGCGTCTGTAACCCAAGGTACCACTGTACTTGCACTTTGACGTGCCTTCGAACTGCTAAGTTGGCAGGAGCAGGGACCGAGCAATGGGAGCTCACCCTGTCACAGGGATTCGAACCGCCGACCTTCTGATCAGCGAGCCCTAGGCTCTGTGGTTTAACCCACAGCGCCACCCGCATCCCGTTGCATATATATACAGTCTCTAATAAGAGGCCATCCACACAGTTCCAGGAAACTCAAAAGGAGCTAATGAAGACCCTTACACCATCATGTTTAGTATTCATTTTAATTTATTAAATCTATATATCACAGGGCAGATCACAACATAAAAATGCAAAATGGGAACACAGAATACAAACCAAAGCGAAACAAAAATACCTAATAACCCTCCCTCCCACAAGTACAGTGGTGCCCCGCAAGACGAATGCCTCGCAAGGCGAAAAACTCGCTAGACGAAAGGGTTTTCCGTTTTTGCGTTGCTTCGCTAGACGAATTTCCCTATGGGCTTGCTTCGCAAGACGAAAACGTCTTGCGCTTTTTTAAAAAAGCCGCTTGAAGAGGCGCAGTTGCGACGGGCCGTGCTTCGCAAGACGGAAAACATCGCAAGACGAAAAGACTCGCGGAACGAATTATTTTCGTCTTGCGAGGCACCACTGTATTTGGCATCTAGAGTGATTTCTTAAGAATAGAGCTTTTAATTAGCTGTTGCAGCTGTTAACTGTTGATGGAATTTCCCTCTGTGAGCCTGATTTTTTAAAGCAATTTAAGAGAATGGCTATTACCACAAAGGAAGCTGTCATATACTGAGCCGACCATTGGTCTATCAAGCTCAGTGTTACTTTTACATTGACTGGTAGTGACTCTCTAGGGTTTCAGACAGAAGCCTCTCTGAGTCCTACCTGAATTTTCCAGATATTAAACCTGAGACCTTCTTCAAACAAAGCATGTGCTCTACCTCTACTTAACATGACTTGTAGCAGTGAGAACTACAAATTAGTATTGAGTGCTTTGAAGTACTATTTTTTTCTGCCTATCCTAAAACTGCTGGCACGCAATTTCACTGAGTAACCCCAAGTCCATCCTCTCAGAATTGTCAGGATAGTTGTAAGAAACACTGAGGTGATAGTTTTCTTTCATATGTCGTCTAATGCATAACTGAAGTATATATTTCTCCTGCACTATAGTTTGTTTGTTTTTGTCCCGTGTTGCATCATCAGGATATAAGATCCCTGTGATTGAGAACTTGGGCGCTACCTTGGACCAGTTTGATGCTATTGATTTCTCTGACAATGAGATTCGGAAGTTAGATGGGTTTCCTCTGCTGAAAAGACTGAAAACATTGCTGATGAATAACAACAGGTTAAGGTGAGTGTCTTTCCAACTTCAATTTTGAGATCTCTTTGGCTGCAGTTCTCAATACTCTACTTCTTGTACCACTTATTCAAGTCTAAGCTTAAAAGCAGTTGAAGTTTGGGGAAGAGGACTTACAACTTCCAAGATAATAATTATTCTGATGGCTCCCCCCTTTTTTTTTTAGCCGAATAGGTGAGGGACTTGAACAGTCTTTACCAAATCTCAAGGAGCTCATTCTTACCAACAATAACATCATGGAATTGGTAAGTGAAATAAAGGATGAAAGAAATTGGAATGATTGAATGACATACAGTGGTGCCTCGCAAGACGAAAAGAATTCGTTCTGCGAGTCTTTTCGTCTTGCGGTGTTTTTTGTCTTGCAAAGCACGGCCCGTCGCAACTGCACCTCTTCAAGCGGCTTTAAAAAAAAAGCGCAAGACGTTTCCGTCTTGCAAAGCAAGCCCATAGGGAAATTCGTCTAGCGAAGCAACGCAAAAACAGAAAACCCTTTCGTCTAGCGAGTTTTTCGTCTTGCGAGGCATTCGTCTTGCAGGGCACCACTGTACACGTAATCACTAGAAAGGCCCCAAATTTTCTAAGATAGGGTTTTCTTGCCTTTTTTTGATTACATGAGGCAACTTTCTCAGTGAAGATTTTACCCATTCTGACTTCTTGAGAGCAGTTGCAATGTAGCAGATAATACCAGTGAAATGTTACTCAGAATATTGTTTCCATGTTGTTGCTTAAAATAAAGAAATGGCCCAGGTTTGCACACAACATTAAACCATGGTTTTGTGCTACATGCATGAGCAAGATGACCCTGAACAACACTGCTCTCCCATTTCTTCCTTCCATGCAGCTGGGAGTCCTTGGCAGCGGTTTAATTTTGCTTTCCACTGATCACAGCTTATCATTGTGAATGACCTAGAGATTGTGATTTGTAACAAATTTTGCTAAGTTTAATCAAGCCAGCTGCAGAAACAACAGTTTGAAGCTTGTGGCCCTCCAGATGTTAATGGACTCCTGCTGCCTTCAGTCAGCATGGCAGTCCTTTGATATCTACCATCAATCTTGGCTGGTTGCTTGGTCTGAAAATAAATGGCCATAAAGGCTTGTCTGAGCTTAGGAAAAGCAAAGTTAAACAAATAAGCTCTATGATCCAAAACTACCTGAAAAACCTGAACTTAAAATTATTTCTTAATCAGACACTGTATTTTGTTAATATGCAATTTTGTCATTGATATTTGTACAGTGGTACCTCGGGTTAAGAAATTAATTCGTTCTGGAGGTCCGTTCTTAACCTGAAACTGTTCTTAACCTGAGGTACCACTTTAGCTAATGGGGCTGCCCCACGATTTTTGTTCTCATCCTGAAGCAAAGTTCTTAACCCAAGGTACTATTTCTGGCTTAGTGGAGTCTGTAATTTTCTTTTGGTGCATTTATATGTGGAGAGAAGCAATGTCCAATTGGAAATAGCATCTACATACAATATGGTTGGGTGTAGTAAGCCATACACACCCTTGGAGAAGAGCTCAGTAACCAAGTGAAAAAAATCAGTTGAAAATAAACCCTAGAATGTAAACTGACCCCATAAATAACTTTGTTGCTTCTGTTCTAGGTGAATTTTTGAATGCAAAGACACTAAGGGTCAATTGTCTTTCTTTTACAATGTAAAGCCATACAACTGAGACAAATGTGTTTAACATGTTTCACATAGTGAGTTAAGCCTAACTGTTCTTAAGCTATAAAGTTTGAAATGCATGCAATGATCCTCATTTTATAGTATAATTAACTCTTGGTTAAGGGGCCTCAGTGTGAGCTGGAAAACATATATTAACATAGCTTTAACTACATTTGTGTTTCTCTTATTCAGGGTGATCTAGATCCTTTGGCAACTGTCAAATCACTAACATATCTGAGGTATGAGATAATTCACCTTTGTGATCAAATATTATAATATGCCTTCCTTACCAAACGTCTGTCCTATAAATTAAGGTTGGCAACATGATCTGCCAAATATTTTTTTCCCCCGAAGCCTTCAACACTTAACAGAACTAAGAGGGCTTGCTTTGTTTTCCAAAAGCTCTCTAGGGATTTCCGAGTGTGGAGTTGTGGTAAGAATTCACCTCTACACCCCCACTGTTTGTTACCCAGGTGAGGGACCACCTTTTAAATGAACCACAGAACCAAGGAAACTGTTTCAAGTCCAGCATCCAGATTTAGAGACTCGGCATTTTTATTTATTTTATGTATCTATTGCAATAGAACTCAACCCAAAGTGCCAGTTGAGAGGGTTTGCTCTGAGCTTATATAGTAGTTCAAACATAGCAAACGAAGAGTCATAAAAAATCTTCACATACGTCAGGAAAGGTTACAGGTCATGAAACAGAAAAAATGTATGGCCTTTTCCTGCTTTCCACTCCCTCTGCTGTCGTCTTGTGGTTGACCAGCAGTGCCTAGACCTTTTGCCCATTTTGGGTATTGGATGTCCCACATTGCCCTGGCAGCCTAGTCTATTATCATTCTTTGCTGACGTTTCTCCATCTATCTTTCAGGAAGCTTCCAAGGATTTTTGATTAAGACTCTGGTACTAACTCATGTGAAAACATCCTGCCATTTGTGCTGCTTTCAAGGTCAGATAAGGAGAGATGGAATGCAGCGTAGGCGGGAGAGACTCACAAATGAGAACACACAAAACTCAAGCCTAACACATTCTGCCTAACAGTTAAATGCAAAGACAGTGAAACGCTGAAACATTATTAAAATAATAAAAATGTACACCTGGGGTCTTTAGATATGAATTCTTACCACAGAGTGATGCTTCTTCACAAGAGGAGAGTATAATAAAAGTATGATGAGATAAATAATTATATATTGAAGAGATCCCTGTTTATTTTATGTAATTAACATTTGCATGGTTCATTTTTTAACATTTTGCTGAGGCTTTTTCAGAATGAAATGAAAATATTATGCTTCATATAGTTATCAGATAATATTTTGATTCATAGGTGGCACTGAATAGCATAGGTCTTTGAAAGAAGTGTCACGTTTTCCTGTCTCTGTTTGTAATGTTTGCATAAACTTTTATGTTCATGAGCATCACAAACAGACGTAGCAGATTAGTAGGTCCTGCCTCCAATAAAATTAAATTTGAGAGCAGTTCTGGCATCAGTAACCCACTAACGGTGACAGCAATCAAAGCTCTTATTCTTCATCAAATAGTGTGATCAGTTTACTTTTGGTTATTAATCTCCCTTTAATTAGTCAAGCAACTCGGCTTTTTACCTCGGTCCTCAAAGTGGCTGGTGGACCAAAGCATGGTTAAGAGGTTGGCAGGACTCTAGGGTCTTGCCATTTGGTCTGGCCTCTTAAAAATAATTATTCCCAACATTGGTAAGAACCTGGGAGATGAAGGGGAAAGACACTTGGCAATAGGGAATGTTGGGCCAAAACATTCCTCTTCAGCAGTGCCTTTGTTTGAACTGTGTAAATATGTTTCTCCTTTTCCTCCCTTCAGTATTTTAAGGAATCCAGTGACAAATAAGAAGCATTATAGGTTGTATGTCATCTTCAAGGTCCCACAAGTCAGAGTCCTGGATTTCCAAAAAGTGAAATTAAAAGTAAGTGTTTTGGCAATTGTGAAGAATTTGTCTTTTGAGAAGCTATGCATTTAAATGTTTACTACTTGAGTTTTCTTTTCGTGCCTATAGTATAACATAATTTTCTCATTATAACACATTTTCAGACTGTGACATTTGTTTATGGCTATGGCTCTGCAAATGTAATTCTGAATGCCTTTCTCATGACCGTGCAGATATCATGAAAACACATTTATGAATCTGCAGTCATAAGCCTGGAAGCTTTTTTATTTGGAACTGTATTTTAGATTTGAATCATTATTAACATAAATACAGGATTGCCTTCTCCTCACCAATCAGCAAATGTTAGCCTAAATGAAAGCTTGAAGCAGTTTTCAGACGATAAACTTGCTGAAGCATTTTAGTCTGTATCTTATTGTGTGTTCCATTTACTTGAAATAGTTTCTGTGAAGGTAATTCCTTGAAATGGGGGGTGTCTGTTCCCTGCCCGCAGCTGTGGCTGGAGGAAAGAAAGCAGAGTCTTATCAAATATGCTTTGAGATTAAATGTTAGTTTCTTGTGTAACAAATAAACTCTAGTTTGCCTGCTGGCTGTGACTTCAATCAACTTCATACTGTTTTTGAAGTGAAATTAATGGACAGGAACTATTGCGTGGTGGGGAATATCTCAGTGGACTCCCTTGCCATCTGAGCTAAATGGAAAATAGATCTTTCTTGTGAAGGGTTATAGGTTTCACTAGGGCCAACTTTTAAGGCTTCATCTTGATGCCACCTTGTTTTTTCAAGAATTGCACATCACCGTGCCATTTCTTTTTGGGATACAGGAGCTATGCACCGTATACATGCTTCTATTGAATGTTGCATTAACTCTGTGTGTGTGGTATCGCTGTAGGAGCGTCAGGAGGCAGAGAAAATGTTCAAGGGCAAGCGGGGTGCACAGCTTGCAAAGGATATTGCCAGGAGAGCAAAAACGTAAGATACAGATAACCACTTTAAACTGGCAGTCTCCTTCAGAAACACCACAGCCGGTTTGTAAATACTCTTGGGCTGTAAGAAAATTGAGTAGTCGGTGCGCTAGTTAGCACCAAAATTGCCTTGTTGATGAATGGCAATCATTGCCTCTTTTTCCCGACAAGTACATTATGAACCCTGACAGTTTTAACATCCAAGCTAGCAGCTTGAACAACACATCCGATTGATATTTTTTTCATAAAAGGCTCTAAAAAGGGTGGGATGTGGGAAGGTCACTCTGCTGGTGTTTCTGAAGGAGCTATTACTTGATTGTATCAGTTTGTTAACAAAGATAAGATACTACACCTGATTGAAATTGGTGCTTCCGGAGACTTCTCTTTGGAAGCTTGAGAAGCATGACAATAACTCTTTGACTTTAACAAGGCGTCTTTTTTCCTTCTGAAGTTTCAACCCAGGTGCTGGCTTGCCAAGTGACAAAAAGAAGGTGGGCCCTTCCCCAGGAGATGTGGAGGCTATTAAGGTAATGTTTTTCAGACTTGTACAGGGAGGAATCTACCAAGAAAAACATTCACTGTCATTTACTTCCAGAAGATAGATCTATCTATGTGTGTATTGAGTGTGCCACATTGCTTTGTTTTTCAGGTACTACATAGTTTGCGTAGCTTTCCTTTGCAAATAAAGAGTTCAGATTTTGTAAACATACTATAACTGTCTTGCACCTTATTGCAAAAATTCAAGTTTCTAAGTGGCCAGATCAACACAGTCTGATAGCTAGGGGTAGATATCAGTAGGTTAAATATGTATTTGTCTAAGGAGGAACAGCTAAAATGTAATAGATAATAAAATGTCACCCTCTAGCTGGAATTGAATTGAACTCTTCTTGACATGCTGAATCGTTTTCAGAGCCAGTGTGGTGTAGTGGTAAAGAGTGGTAGGTTCGTAATCTGGGGAACCTCCACATGCAGCTGCTGGGTGACCTTGGGCCAGTCACACGTCTCTGAAGTCTCTCAGCCCCACTCACCTCACAGAGTGTATGTTGTGGGGGAGGAAGGAAAAGGAGAATGTGAGCCGCTTTGAGACTCCTTAAAGGGAGTGAAAGGTGGGATATCAAATCCAAACTCCTCTTCTTCTTCCTTGGTGTTCAGACCAGTCTTGTTAGCACTGTTGTAATAGGCACAGTTCAATTGTTGTGAAACAGGCATTGAATTTAATGTTAACAGTGTTGCATAAGTGACCTTTGATTTTTCCCTTTAAGAATGCCATTGCTAATGCCACAACACTTGCTGAAGTAGAGAGGCTGAAGGGTCTGTTGCAGGCTGGTCAGATACCTGGCAGAGATCGTAAAGCAGGTAAGGAATATCTTTGGAACCCTTATTCTTGCAGGACATTTAGAACAGAGGTTGGACTGCCCCTTTTCTGTCGCTTTCTTCCTCTCCGCGCAGGGGAGTTGGCCCTTGCCAGAAGTCAACAACAACACACCCACCCACCCCTGCCACCAGCCAAACAATACCCTAGCCCAAGAATCTGTTCAGCAGCCTTGGCTTTTGTAGCTGGAGTCAATCATAGCCCTGCCCTCCCAGGCCAGGTGGGAAAAGGCCTGCCAGGCAGGGAGCAGATCTTCCAGGACTCACAGCCAAGATGGTATAAGGCAGCTTCTGATTTTTAGACAGAAGTTTTAAGAAAGCTAGGATTTTCCATAGCCTAGAAAAGGCCACTATGCAAAATTAAGTATTTCTTGGCAGCAGTAGTTAGTAGAATAGCCATTATTGCAGCTTAAGGAAGCAAATAAGCTAAGAACCTGCAAATTCACTTAATGCTAGTGAGCTAAATTTGAAGCATCAAAAGCCCATCTTTGGAATACTTCCGTAGAATAAAAAAGCAGACCTGTACAGTCACTCCTTATCATCAGCTTCACATTTGTGGTGGATGGAATGATTAAAATATTAAGAAATTGTGCTCTTTTCTTTAGGCCCTATGGATGAGGCTGAAGAAGAGATGGAGGAAGATTCAATTGCCAATGGATCCTAAAATGCATTTTTCTGCATCTGGGAAGTCTACAGAATACTCTGTACCATTGTCTGTCAAAGCCTTTTGATTGATTGCTGAAGTGGAATTATTATTTTTTGTAGTTTTTGTTCAGAATCACTTGTTAATTTTTTATACTGTACATTTTGAAGTAAAATTAAAACTTTTTTCCTAAACGCAACATAACATTTGGTGCAATCAGTTGGTTTTAAAATAATATTATTGCAGCCTTATGTTCCGTGTACCACCGTCCCACCTCCATGTGCATGTGTTGATGCTATTACATCTAAAGTTTCAAGCCATAGTTTGCACTTGCCCTCCATACCAGGAGGTTACATTTGAACTATTGTTCATTTAAAAACTTTCCTTTTGGAGAGATGCAGTTCACTTGCCGAGAGCCTGGCCACATGGTTTCTTATTTGTTCCAGAAATCGCAGAGAAGAAAGGGTTGGAGGAGAGGCCTCTAAGATACAGTTACCAGATTTTTTCAATGAATCCGGGGACACTTTTTTTTTTGGAAGCTGAGTAGCAACAGGGAGTCAGTAGTGGGGATGGTGAGGCAAAAGACCCTGGTCCCAAGCAAACATTCATATTGTATAAAGGTGCAAAGCCCTTTTTTCCACCTTGTGAAACATAAATGCACAGAGTTGTTTAAAAACTGGGCAACAGCATGCTGCACGTCCGTGACTCCTGAGCTTCCCCCCGATCTGCCCCCCTCCTCCTTTGTTTTGACTGATCGGGGGGAGTCACGGGTGGGTAGCTGTTGCCCAGTTTTTTTATTTAAAAAAACCTGCGCATTTATGTATCACAGGGTTCAAAAGGAGGGCTTTGCACCTTGCCTGGCAGAGAAACAACGCACCTTGCGCCCCTCCTGGGCAACGCCCGCCCACCCATGACTCCCAAGCCTCCCCTGATCTGTCAAAACAAAGGGGGAAGGGGGCAGGAGATCTGTACCACTGGACGTCCCTGGTTCCCCTTCGGCAGTGGCGGCGGTAGCGAGCAGCTCCTGAAGCCAGCCAGAGCCAACTGCGCTACCAGGCTGGCTCCGGGCTACTGAGGCTGCCACTGCCACATTTCCAGGGGACAGATTTGCAAATCCGGGGACGACTGGTAACCCTACTCTAAGAGCCTGCTAAGCCACACCCACACTGGCAACTTCAGCTCAGGACTCGGGTTAGGCCTTTCATGCACACAAGTGTGAATCAATAACTATACTACAGCAGTTATTACCTCAGAGAAGGTAAGGTTGACCCCTATTTTGAAACAAATGTCAGCCAGAACGTCTGCATTGCTTCTGTTATGTGCCTTGGTGAGTGTGTGATGTGTCACACCTTATAATAATCCACCCCCATCATTCAGCCCGAACACTCTCTTTTGTGGAGGTCCAGATTCCCTTGGGGGGTGTTTTGTGGGAGGTACATTTTGTTGGTGGACCAGGGCTGTAGCTTGTGGTAAGTGGAGCCAGAGCTAAAAGTGGGCAGGGTTTTATGTTACTTCCTCTGCACCCGGGAAGCTGCCTGGAGAGAGACAGATCATTCTCGGTGGAATTCTGAATTGTTCCTTCTCTCCTCCATTCGCCCCCACCCCATGTGAAATCAAATCAGTGGCTGCAGTTTCCCCATTTTTAGTGTCTAAGGGCCTGCCGCTGCCACCCTTTGTTTATTAGCAAACGCTCTGGGTATGAGCGCACTAACATTGCAAGTATCTCTACTTGCTGCAGGAGGGGCCAGTTCTTATTGATGGGACTCCCTCAACCATTAGATCTCTGGGCTTCTTGTGGCTTGACCTAGCCTCTTCTGTCCTGTCTGGGATGGGGCTATGAGCCACACATGAAACCATCTCTTGCTTCTGTGTAGTAACACAGCCAGGGCCAAAGCCTAGAGCCATGTAGCCACTCTACACCCACCCATCCTGTGATCACCCAAAGAGTGGCAGGTGATGGGAGGCACTGGCAAACGGATCCTGCATCAGTATCTGGATCAGGCTCACGCCAGGCCCCACAAAATTTGCCATTGGTTGCCACAGTATCACACACACACACACACACACACACAAAGGATTCCACACGAAAACGCTTATGTCCCTGTGGAGATGGCAATACTGAATTGGTGCATGCCCTTCTAGCTTGCACTCTTTATAAAGAGTTGAGGAATGAGATTATCACCCCTACAGTGGTGCCTTGCAAGACGAAATTAATTCATTCCGCGAGTTTTTTCGTCTTGCGGTTTTTTTGTCTTGCGAAGCACGGTGTCGGAAAAGTTTTGGAAAAGCTTCAAAAATCACCAAAGTCTTCAAAAACCTCAAAAAAGGCTACCACACCGCGTGCTATGAGTTGCTCCTCGAAGTCAAGTCGCAACTGTATTAACGGTTTTAAGAAAAAGGAAACAAACTTGCAAGACGTTTCCGTCTTGCGAAGCAAGCCCATAGGGAAAATCGTCTTGCGAAGCAACTCAAAAAACCAAAAACCCTTTTGTTTTGCGAGTTTTCCGTCTTGCGAGGCATTCGTCTTGCGAGGTACCACTGTATTTTATTGTCTATTCTGGGTCGCTGAACCACTGCCACTGTCCTTTCTCTTGGCAGATCAAGATGAGCAAGTGACAGCAAAGGTTGCAAGGTTTTTAGTTGGGGCACTCAGAATAAGATCCACTACAGTGGACGCTCAGGTTGCGAACGTGATCCATGCGGGAGGCATGTTCACAACCCGCAGCACTGCATCCGCGTGCACACGGTTGCGATTTGGCACTTCTGCGTATGCGCAAAGCGTGATTTAGCACTTCTGCGCTTGCGCGACCACCGAAACCCGGAAGTGACCCATTCCGGTACTTGGGTTTCGGCGCGTCCGTAACCCGAAAAAACACAGCCTGAAGTGTCTTTAACCTGGGTTATGACTGTATTTGACTATTGATTCAGAACCCTAAAATGTATTTGTGGTGATCACACAGGGTCCCCGGACGTTTGACGGTCTATTGATCCCTGTGCCACCACTGTGCTCGCTTCCCCGCTGCCACCAACCCGTTACTCTTGGGTACACACTGAGTCCAGACAGTTAAAATTAAACCAAATAAACAAGTTTATTTTATAAGCATTAACAAGTTTATGGTTTCTCAGATAATTTTCTTGTCAGTTTCTTAACCTTAGTTTCTTTACCAGTCTATACCTTCCTAATACCTTCTGACTGATTATCTCAACAGTTTGTCAGATTCTCTCACTCTCTCACATCAGACGAGCCCAACCCACAGACTTATCCTCCCTCTCTCTTAACTCCAGACTGACTTCTTAACAACTCGAACTTGAATTCAAACTCCTCCCCTTGGGTTCCTATAGGTTAGTCATTTTACAATTACTTAACCCTTTCCTTATGAACCCAGTATGATGTCACACACCTAGGAGGGCAAACGCCACATTATTTTATATAATTGACTTTTTATTTCTATTCTTTGTATATTGCATTGTTGTTTTATTGCTATGGCCGATGGCTGATGCAAATAAAGATTTCATTCATTCTCTGCTCCTGCCTTTGGGCTTCACAGAAGCATCTTATGGACTAGATAGGTCTTTGGCCTGATCCAGCAGGGCTTTTCTCATGTTCTTGTATCATGGTAATATTTTTATTTTAAAAATATATTTGTTTCTACAAACAAAAGGTGCACTTTCCCAGGTAAGTGTGCTTAACACCCGACTTGTAGCGCCAAAAATTCCTGGACCCGTGAAGGTGCTATGATTTCAGGTCTTGTTTTTTTGTTTTTCAGTTTCTGTGCGCTTTTTCATAGTATTGTTTTCTTTTCAAAAGGGTTGGCAAACTTTTAATTTTGTCGTAAGACATCAGGAATGTAGAAGCAGTTGCACAGCATGGAATAATAGAGCTCTGCTAATTGCATACTTTTGCAACTGAAGTAATACCTAATTAGGGATTGTTTTTGATTTTTAAAGAAATCCTGCTCCTCTGCCAAAAAAAAAAGACTTCCAGGGCAACTTACAAATCACTAAAAAGAAAGTTTTTATCTCTTAATGACCTCAGACATACCATCTGAAAAACACAACACAAAATGAAAATGGTTTGCAGAATAGAGGAGAAAATAACCAAATACCCTTAGTTTTCACATGCTTTTTATCAGAAAAAAATACAAAACGGAAAGGCACTGGTGAAAAGCAACAGTAATAATAGACTTGCAGAGTTGGAAAAGAACCACAAGGGTCATCTAGTCCAACCCCCTGCAATGCAGAAATATTTTGCCCAGCATGGGTCTCCTTGACAGATTAGGAGTCTCGTGCTCTACTGACTGAGCTACGTCAGTAGACAAACTGTTTGGCAGATTACACAGCTCTCAGAGAATCGACAGTCCAGGCATCTGTTGCTCCATTTCTAGCATGCAGTCGAGGCTGAAGTTGCAACCACAGCGGTAGAGCTTGCGCAGCCCGCCCAAGCCCCGTACGATATAAGCCAGACTTGCGTCTCCCAGAGTCTCGCAGCAGGTAATGTTCAAGGTTGAAAGGGGCAAGCACCCCCTCGACAGGTGCCTAATTCCCAGGTCGGTGATATTGCAGTAGCTTACTTCGAGGATGTTCAAGCTCCTCATGCCCGACAGGAACAGCAGGCCTTCGTCCCTGATCTTCTCACAGCAGCAGAGTTTGAGGTGGCGCAAGCAGGAGAGGCCCTGGGCCAGATACCGACAGGTGAGATTGGTGAGCCGCTCGCATTCCTCAAGGTCGAGCTCCTCCAGCTGCAGGCAGCCGCGGCTGGTGATGCCCGCCAGGTGCCCAATGCCCGCGTCGCTGATTCTCTGGCAGAAGCTCAGGTTGAGGCTCTTCAGCCTGCTCAGGAGTGACATGGACGGCAGAGCCCCATCCCCGATATTCCCACAGAAGCGGAGGCTGAGGTGGACCAGGCGGGGGAGGCCCTGGGTCACGTAGCGGACGGCGTGATCGCTGAGCTGGCCGCAGCCCGCCAGGTCGAGTTCCTCCAACCCCAGGCAGCCGTCGGCAGTGATGCCCGCCAGGTGCCCAATGCCCACGTCGGTGATTCTCTGGCAGAAGCTGAGGTTGAGGGTTCTCAGCCTGGTCAGCCGCGACAGGGGCACCAAAGCCTCATCTCTGATGCCCCCACAGAAGCGGACGCTGAGGTAGCGCAGGCGGGGGAGGCCCTGGGCCACGTGGTGGAGGGCAACATCGCTGAGTCTGTCGCAGTTCTCTAGGCTGAGGCACTCCAGCTGCAGGCAGCCCCTTGCCGTGATGCCCGCCAGGTGCCCTACGCCCACGTTGGTGACCAGGTTGCAGTGGTCCAGGCTGAGCTTTTTCAGGTGCAGCAGCCTGTTGCTGAGGAGCAGGAGGCCCGAGTCACTCACGTGCCTGCACCCGAGCAACACCAGCTCCTCCAGGCCTTTCAGATGCTTGCCAATCTGCGCCAGGCTCCTCTTGGTGACGGATGGGCAGCCGGTCATGTTCAGCGCCCGCAGGGAGGGCAGCCCGGCCCGCAAAGCCCGGCACAGCTCGCTGTAGGTTTCGGGGGTGCAGCTTGCGTGGCTGACGGAGCCCATGGTGACACAGGGCGTCATCACGATCCGCACCCGACGGATGCCCCAGGCTGCCATGTTGGCCAACATCGACGGGTCGTTGCGGAGATGGCACAGGGACACGGGGGCCTCCGAGCGCCACCACAGGATCTGGTAGGAAGCGGCTTGCCAGCCGCGGCACACCTGCGACACCTGGACCTGGTCCTCGTCGTCCAGGTACTCGAAGATCTTGATCAGCAGCTCCGGAGGCAGGAGAGAGATGGGCGGCGGCGGCGGCGGCTCCTGCTCGGAACCGCCGCCGCTGCTGCCGCCGTCGTCCTCGGGAGGAGGCGCCTTTCGCTTCCTCCCGCCAGGACCCATTGCCTGCGGAGCCCGGCTGCAGACGAGCAAACTTCGCCTTGCGTCTGCTTAGCCGCTCGGCGCTGCTCGAGACTAGCTGCTTGCTGGACCCGTCCTCCACTACTTGTGCCCGAAGCCCAGCCCAGCGATGGGGCGGGTGAAGCCAGAGCCCCCGCCCCTTCCAGGATCATTCTAAAGTCGTGTCTTGCTTCCATGGGCGTAGCCAAGGAAACGGGGAGCAGGGGGCAGCTGCCCCCCCCAAATCGAGTAAATCAATAAAAATACTTACCTGAGGTTCTCTCCCCCTAACATGAAACTTGCCTCCCCCATAAATCCTGGCTACGCCCGTGCTTCCTCCCCCAAAATCTTAGGAGCCAGCTCCTAGGGGCCGACGTCCCCCCATAAAATATTTGAGGGGGCCGCCCCCCCCCAAAGTTGGTAGGCAGTGCCATTCAAATAGGGCGTGCGTGTGCCGTGTTATGTGATCGATTATGCGGTGTGGGCTTGCCTGCTTCCACTCCACCCCTTCCCCCCAATATTTCTTTCAAGTTGCCCCCCTTGCCCAACATGCTACCCTCCAGGCGCTGAACTACAATTCCCGCGAGCGGCGAGCTAATCAGCATGGGAGTTGCGGTTCAAAGCTTTCAGGGGCGCCAGGTTGCCGAAGGCCGGCCTGGATTGACCCGGCTGCGCCCCTGCTGCTGCTGCTTCGCAGAATTTGGGAGGGTTGAAGGTGTTTTTTTTAAAGAAAAAATACAATCAAGTGCTATTTCAGTTTTATGCAGTAAGTATGTCGCAAACATACTTCCCAGTAGTGATGTATGGAAGTGAGAGCTGGACCATAAAGAAGGCTGATCGCCGAAGAATTGATGCTTTTGAATTATGGTTCCAGTTACAGATAGGTAGCCGTGTTGGTCTGCCATAGTCAAAATAAAAAAATTCCTTCCAGTAGCACCTTAAAGACCAACTAAGTTAGTTCTTGGTATGAGCTTTCGTGTGCATGCACTTCTGTGTATCTGAAGAAGTGTGCATGCACACGAAAGCTCATACCAATAACTAACTTAGTTGGTCTTTAAGGTGCTACTGGAAGGAATTTTTTTATTTTGAATTATGGTGCTGGAGGAGACTCTTGAGAGTCCCATGGACTGCAAGAAGATCAAACCTCTCCATTCTGAAGGAAATCAGCCCTGAGCGCTCACTGGAAGGACAGATCCTGAAGCTGAGGCTCCAATACTTTGGCTACCTCATGAGAAGAGAAGACTCCCTGGAAAAGACCCTGATGTTGGGAAAGATGGAGGGCACAAGGAGAAGGGGACGACAGAGGACGAGATGGTTGGACAGTGTTCTTGAAGCTACCAGCATGAGTTTGACCAAGCTGCGGGAGGCAGTGGAAGACAGGAGTGCCTGGCGTGCTCTGGTCCATGGGGTCAGAAGAGTCGGACAAGACTAAACGACTAAACATCAACAACATGTCGGAAGCGCCGCAGCCAGAGTTTTTGCAAAGGCTTTGTGCTGCTTTCCGTGCAGGTCTCCTCTGGAGTAAGCCCCGCTCCCTGCCATAGACCTTACTCCCGAGCAAAGCGCGCCGCGCGATGGCTGCCTTCGTTTTCAAAACTTTGCCCCGTCATCTTAACTTTCGCTCCTCCCCCTTCTCCGGATTGGCCGTAGCTCCTCCCTCCTGTCGCCTCCACTTTCCTCGAGGAGCACCGTTTTCCCCCTCCTGTCTCCTCCTGATTGGCTTAAGCTTCTCCACGCCCTCATTGGCTCGGAACTGGAGTTCTGAGCTGCGGTTTTTTTCATTGGACAGTTAACGAAAGGGGCGTGGTGATTACAGCTAAGAGGACCCGGATGTTGCCGGGGAGGCGGGTCAGTTGCAGTTCCGGGTCTGCTGCGAGATGGATTTGGGGGCAGCGCAAGAGGAGAAGCCGCCCCTGGAGCGGGAAGGGGTCCAGTTCCTTCAGCAGACAGGTGAGGGGGTCTCGGGGGGGGGAGGGGATTAGCATATGGCTTTCTTGAGGCGGAGGGGCCAGGAAGCGGCCCTCGAAGAGCCTCCATTTTCAGGAATAGCCTACCTTAAAGCTGTCAGGTGCTATCTGGGGGCAAAGTAGAGGGCTCGTCGTTGTTTATCGGTGTTAAATCGCCTGCCTGTCGATCTGTAGAGGAGCAGCTGCGTTTTGTGGCACCTTTTCAAAAGGCAGGTGGATTTATAGGTCTTCTCAACGGCCTAATCTCGCAATCTGTCACAGGGGGAGGGCTGTAGCTGTCAGTGGTAGAGCCTCTGCTTCGCGTGCAGAAGGTGCCCTCCATCTCCCAAGCAAGCTTGTGAGAGAATTCTTGTCTGAAATCCCAGCGCAGTGAACACAGGTCTGGATGGGCCAACAATGGTCTGACTTTTTGTAAGGCAGCTTCCTAAAGCCTAAATAAAAACTGGTTTGCTGGCTGGCTTGCTGTGGTGTTCTAAGCGCTCCGTGGAGGTTTGCAAAGGTTTACAATTGGATAGATATGATACAGGAGGGGAAAGGAATGGAGAGGGAGGAGGAAAGCGAGGGAATGCAGGTACAAGTAGAGCAGGCATCCCCAACCTTCGGCCCTCCAGATGTTTTGGACTACAATTCCCATCATCCCTGACCACTGGTCCTGTTAGCTAAGGATCCTGGGAGTTGTAGGCCAAAACATCTGCAGGTTGGGGATGCCTGAAGTAGAGCAATGCTAATTCCTAATCCTGTATGCGGGGGTGGGGGTGGGTTAGGATGTGGCAGAAGTCTCCATTGCACCTGCTGGAATCATGGGCAAGCAATATGGCAACCTCCAATATGGATGGTTCTGCTGTACTAGCTTGGATGTAACGCTGCAAAAAACACCAAAGTAGTTGCCACCGCTAGCACCTCACAGGGTTGTTGTAGGGTTTAAATGAGGAGGGGGAGAACCATGTATAACACCTCGATACATGCAGTATCAAGCAACCTGTAGGTTCTTCCGCCTCTGTTTTTTTTATTTTTGGTATACTAAGTATTTGTTTAGTTTATATCTTTGGTTAATGGGATTTTGCGTTCCCAGGCAATCCCCCATCCAGGCTCAGATGAGACCTAGACAAAAGTGCCACATCATGTACTGTGTGTCACATGTACTGTGTAATATGGCATTGTACCTATGGCCTACTTTTCAGCCAAGGGTGGCTCTCAAAGTGACATGCAGCAATCTACAAATGGCACCTTACAGTGGCTACGATTTGTTATGTTTATGATTTATTTGCTTTGTTCATATTAAGGGCTGGAGCCAACACTGGGCATGTGGCGTTCTGCTCATGCAGTGGGACTTCCCCTTCCTCTCCTCTCCCTGCATAGTTTCAAAATATGCTCCAGGCATTCCACCATCTCTCTGGGGTAGATTTTGGGGTAGGGAGCAGGGTTTACAGAGGAGAGTAGTGGAAAGTTCCCTTGCGCAAGTGGAAGTCTGCGCTAGCAGAACAGCGCTTTGTATCATGCTTTGTATAGCTGTCTAAAACAATTGACCAGTTTTATTTTCCCTGCCTCTCGGATGAGATTCTTGCCTTTAATCTGTTTGATAACTTGCAACTGCATTCAGGTGTTCTAGATCACTCACATGATAAAGGAGAGCAGGCTAAATTCACCCCACCTTCTACACGTCAGAGAAAACTTTTGCAAGGGCCTTTTGTACTCATAAGGGAACGCTGTGCATTTTAGACTCCTGGTTTTTTAGCAAACTAAATGTTTCTTGTGGGGGGAACATGCAGAGCAGGCTCCTCACTTCAGAAGCTATCTCTCCAGTTTGTGGATTAGGTGTGTGGAACTAGCATGCTTATCATCCTTGTTCTAGACTAATTTCTAGCTGCTGTTTTTCTTTCTTCCCACCCCCCTTTTTTGAGTCCCAGTGAGTAGGGAGTTCATGGTTTTGTGTTTTTTGTGTTTATTAATGTTATGCTATGACACTTTGTAGCCAAGATGGCTGGAATTCATGTTTAAAAAGTAGGATAAAAATGTTGAAAGCAAAATAATTTATTTCATTTATGAATTTGCTTCCTATGAAGTATTTCAAAGTGACTTCACAATACCGTAAAATTATATTCAAAACTATTGCATATCTAAAAATGGGGTGTATCCAATGTAGCACTAAGTGAAAGTCACTTAGCTAGTTGCTCCACTGGTGAAACATTGCTGCACAAAAGAACGCAGGAGTAGATGACTGCTAAATATGTTGCACAATAGCTTGTGCTGTCTGTTCTGCAGCATTAAAACTCACCTATTCTCTAATACAGTGGTGCCCCGCAAGACGAATGCCTCGCAAGACGGAAAACCCGCTAGACGAAAGGGTTTTCCGTTTTTGAGCTGCTTCGCAAGACTATTTTCCCTATGGGCTTGCTTTGCAAGACGAAAACGTCTTGCGAGTGTTCCGATTTCCCCCCCGCTCCCCCCCACTTTTTATAAGCCACTAAGCCGCTAATAGCCTTTTAGCCGCTAATCCGCTAAGCCGCTAATAGCCGCTAAACCGCTAATAGCGCTAATCCGCTAAGCCGCTAATAGGGTTGCTTAGCAAGACGAAAAAACCGCTAGACGAAGAGACTTGCAGAACGGATTAATTTTGTCTTGCGAGGCACCACTGTACAAGAGGACCTGCACTACAGACAGTGTTGGCTACAGCTCAGTTAGAACTAGTGCATGTATAAGAATCTTGACTTATAAGGCTTTTTTGGAAGAGGAAACAGACACAAAGAACTATAGAGATGTCACTTTTCTGATATGTAACAAGAGGAAGCTCCAATGGGTAAATACCACCACATAATGTGTTGAATAGACCTACTGATATGATGGTATCTGCAAGTTGCCCTCTCCTGCAGAACGCAGTGATCAGTTGGGTATTGAATGTTTGAAGCTATCTTTGAGTTATACTGCGATTGAGTCAGTCAGGAATTTATTAAAGTCACCTGAGCAGGAGGCAAACTAGAAATTGCACAATGTCACATGAGTGAATGCCTTGGCTGTTTCTGCTCAGGTGTGTGCCACCACCACCCCTCTGAAGCAGATCTTGGTGGTGTGCAGGAGGCTGCAGGCAGAGCTGCTGACTCCTTCCCACCAACTGTATCTGTTCAAATTTCGAACGGGACACTTTGGGTTTTGGCCAAAATTGCAGCCTCAAATCAGTTGTAAAAAATGACCAAAGAGCTGACTTACTTCTGTGTAACAAAATTATTTGTCCCCTTGAGGAAGATGCTTGAAACTTCTCTAAAGAAGCTCAGGAAACTGTCTCATGAAAGAATATAGTAAGTGTTAATAATAATGATTTTATTAATTAATACCCCACCCATCTGGCTGGGTTTTTCCAGCTACTCTGGCCGGCTTACAGAATATATAAAACATAATAAAGCATCAAACATTTAAAAAACTTCCCGATGCAGGGAAGTTCTCTAACCCCCAGTAACTACAAGAGTACACAAGAGACTGTGTGCCTCTTGAATGGTTGCTGGTCTTCACTTCCCATCCTTATCCAATGGACATGCTGATGGGGACAGATGAGAGTTCATCAGCATCGTATGGGCATTACGTTGGCTCCTGCTGCCCTTCAGCCAAGCCTAATTATTGTATCTGTTTGTGTTCTCTTCCAGTGGGCTCACTTTTTGCAGACTATGGGTGGTACATCCTCCTCAGTTCCGTTGCGATCTATCTGCTTATACAAAAGCTCTCGCGAAGCTTTCGAGGCAAGACGCAGCCCCGCTTGGATGCAGCAGCTGTTGGTTTGTATGGGATTGGGAGAGGATGTGTTGTCTTGCACTGTTTTGCCATACAGAGTGACTTACACACATGCCATAATACTTCACACAGCTAAATCTGTGTGCACAGCTTACGTGTGACACACACGCAGGCCATAGTTTCTCCTCCTAATGATATTCATGAATGAGCTGGGATATAAGGGCTAAGGTATCCTGGACCTGGAACAGCTTGGATCCAGGGTGTCTTAAGGACCATTTGAATGAATGACATCCCAGCTCATTCACTAAGACCATCCAGAGCAGCACTGTTAGTTGTTCCCATCACAGAGGTCTGATGGACCACAACGAGAAGGCAGGCATCTAGTGTGCCTATTCTCCCCAACCTAACAGCTGATATGCAGGGTAGCACAGCAGCTGTTTTCCTCCGTAGCTTCCGGCCTCCAGCCAGCCCCAGAGCTTCAATTCTAGTTGTATATATTTTTGGATACAGTATTTTTAGTATGGATTGAAGAGAAAGCGGCAGAGAGGGTGTTTTAATGGTGTTTAAAGGGTGCTTCCCACTTTACACAATTTTGCTTATGCACATGGGGACCCGGAACCCTGGTGTAAAGTGGGGAGTCACCTGTATCTTCCTGGCACACCTGGGCCTGGGTTCGTGTTTTGCCCCTTCAGCCAGGTGATTCTTTGGAGGGTCCCCAAACCCTCCTTCTGTAGGAAGGGGACCCAGGAGGTTTTCAGAAGTGTGCAGAAGCAATGCCCCTGTTCTCTAGACAGCAGTCGGCATCTGGTCTCCCTCCAAGCTTTGTTAACGAAACAAACATCTGAAAGGGCCAGGAGTGACTCTGCAATTAGTGAATTGTGGATTTCAGTTTGACTATTCAGGTGAACCAGTCAAAATAATGCAGAGGGGGTTAACTAATTAATTCTGGATGGTATTGCGGGGAAAGTTAGCTAAGTTGGGATTGGCTTATATTGGGAACGATTGGATCAATCCATCAACCTCTGGTGGATGATTTAGAAGGGTCCGGCATCGCTTTCACTGTGCATTTTGTGCCAGTATCCATACTCAGCAGAGTTATATCTCAACACAGCTCCTGCCCCGGAATCGTCTTTGGGGTTGAAGGTACACACAGTAGGCAATAAACACTCATGGACACCATAAAGATTCAGTCAAGTGTCGAGGTTTACTTGACAGGCATAAAAGCATATTGGTGGCAAATATACACAGACATTCACCACTGCCGTGGTCAAGGCATGCTTAGAGTCCAACAAGAGTCCAAGCCTCTCTGTCGTCTTCTCTCACCGCAAGACGCAAGCAAGAGACACAACAAATTCCACAGAACCATTGTTATCAGTACTTCCTGTCCCACTCTGCATGTACAAAGAACAGTTCCCATGAAAAATGTCCTTGCACAGAGAAAACAATCTCAGCCTTATGTTGCTTCTTGAAACTTCTCTGTTTCTGGAAAAAATGTTTCTCTCTCACACAGAGGATATCCAACAGGATGAAAGTAGTTTGAGCCTCTTTGGACTACTTTGTGATCTCAGCTTTTGATAACTCTTTTCTGTGATTGGTTTAGAACCCGATGCTGTGGTGAGACGACAGGAAGCTCTGCTCGCAGCCCGTCTGCGCATGCAAGAAGAGTTGAATGAGCAAGCAGAAAAATTCAAAGAAAAACAGAAGAAGGTAATGCTGTTTGAGCCAGGTGGCCTTGTGTTTGACAGTCAAACAGATGTTTGGTAAAACTATGCTGACTCATGGGCCTGCCAACTCCTTGCATTCCAGGGAAAATCAGCACCCTACCCTGTGTTGGCCTTTTGTGTACTCCTTCCCTCCTGCGGGGGAAAAGAACTGGTGAACCGTTTGAGTGCAGTCTCTCGCTGCCCAGCCAAGCTACTTTAGCTTGCCCAAGAATGAGTGATTCAGGTTATGTGGCCATGGCGAGAACTGCATGCAAAGGCAGTGGCACTGACCACATCCAGCATGGTAGGGCAAATGCCGTGGACCCCAAGAAGTCCACTAGAGTGGACATCAGGTTTTGAAATTTAGGGGTGGGGGAGGAAATAATTGTAAGTGTGTGGTGCTGAAAGGAAAAACTCCAGGCAGGATCCCTGCAGTGGCTACCGTCTCTGCCCCTCTTCCTCTCTGCCCTGGTGCCTCTGGATCCCACCCTCGAATGTATAGATGCCACATTGGGGGCCCAAGGCATTTGAGGAAAGTAGATGGTGGCTAGTGATGCTATTCCTTTCAGGGCTAGGGGTGGGGGAAGTTGTGCTGGCCTTGATGAGTGCATCACTCGTGTGCCTGTGGCTGTTTTGAGGAGCCTGTCTCTCCAAATCATGCCCCAGAAAGCTTACTGGGCCTGGTGGCAATCATCCTGGATAACTTGCTCCCTTTCAAGAGCCCAGCCCTGAAAGGAGTAGCACTGCAGTGAATGGCTGCAGTGGCCTCTCCGTGCCATTTGTGCCTGCTCCTTCCTGCTCCTACTGCCCACTTAGCATTTCTAAGCCTGCTCAAATGAAGGCGGGACAGTCTGGTTTTGCTCGGTACTTTTCCCCTGTAGCCGAGAGAAGGGACACTCTGCCACCAGACTGAGGCTCTTACTGGATTGAGAGTTCTCCTTTGAATGCAACAGCAGGGGAGTTCCCTGTGTCTTTAAAAGATGTTGACTGGTGTTTGTTTTAACTTTTTAAGACCTATCATTTTATAGACCTTGCATATTAGCTATTCAGCCTGTATCTAGGTAATGCCCTGTGAGGATACTTTCTGGAAAACAAGCTCCACTGCCACAAAAGCAAAACTCTGCATGGCGTCGTCAAACAACTCTGTACCTTCTTAGGTAGCAGATGTTGCAATTAAGCATTGGCTCTCTAGGACCTGGTTGCAGATTTTTCTGTTTCTGTCTGCCTAAACCAGGCTTGCACACCTTATGACCCAATCAGCTGTTTGTTGTGGCTTCCCAGGTCCCTTATCATCAAGTCTCAGGCTTGCAATTGAGAGAGGAGGCTGATCCAAGGTCTGCCATGGCTGGCGAGCTGTGCTTGCTTAATTTAATAAGGTTTATATGCAGCATGATCAACTGAAAATAAAACTCTTAAGCACTTTGATAGTATAAAATATAAGAATACAGTGATGCATCAACAGACATTAAAAACAAGGTGACAATATACATTTATAGAAATGTAGATCAAATCAATAGTATTTAAAAAACAAATATACATGATAAGATTTACATTTATTGAGTTGTTGTTGTTTAGTCATTTAGTCGTGTCATATTCTTCGTGACCCCATCGACCAGAGCATGCCAGGCACTTCTGTCTTTCACTGCCTCCCGCAGTTTGGTCAAACTCCTGCTGGTAGCTTCGAGAATACTATCCAACCATCTCGTCCTCTGTCGTCCCCTACTCCTTGTGCCCTCCATCTTTCCCAACATCAGGGTCTTTTCCAGGGAGTCTGCTCTTCTCATGAGGTGGCCAAAGTATTGGAGCCTCAGCTTCACAATCTGTCCTTCCAGTGAGCACTCAGGGCTGATTTCCTTCAGAATGGATAGGTTTGATCTTCTTGCAGTCCGTGGGACTCTCAAGAGTCTCCTCCAGCACCATAATTCAAAAGCATCAATTCTTCGGCGATCAGCTTTCTTTATGGTCCAGCTTTCACTTCCATACATCACTACTGGGAAAACCATAGCTTTAACTATACGGACCTTTGTTGGCAAGGTGATGTCTCTAGGTTTGTCATTGCTTTTCTCCCAAGAAGCAGGCGTCTTTTAATTTCATGGCTGCTGTCACCATCTGCAGTGATCATGGAGCCCAAGAAAGTAAAATCTCTCGCTGCCTCTATTTCTTCCCCTTCTATTTGCCAGGAGGTGATGGGACCAGTGGCCATGATCTTCGTTTTTTTGATGTTGAGCTTCAGACCATATTTTGCACTCTCCTCTTTTACCATCAGTAAAAGGTTCTTTAATTCCTCCTCACTTTCTGCCATCAAGGTTGTGTCATTTGCATATCTGAGGTTGTTGATATTTCTTCCGGCAATCTTAATTCCAGCTAGGGATTCATCCAGCCCAGCCTTTCACATGATGAATTCTGCATATAAGTTAAATAAGCAGGGAGACAATATACAGCCTTGTCGTACTCCTTTCTTTATTTCTCCTACTTTATTGAGTAGGATTGCTTAAATAAAAAAAAGGTTGGGGTGTTTTTTAGCAGGAATGGAAAACAGTACAGTGAAGACACCGGCCTCTTATCAGTAGGCAGGAAGCTCCAGAGATTAGCTACTGCCACATTCCTTGCAACTGCAGAATGAATGTTACATGGTGCTGATAAAAGTGCCAATTCTGCAGATCAAAGCAGTTGAGTTGGCACATGCTAGATGCACATTCAGTTAGGTGGCTTATTCAAGTTGGTGTAGGTCTGAACTACATTTTGTTATCAGGCTTTTTAAAATAATCTAAAATAAATCTGTTGTTTCTCCTTAGGCTGAAGAAGAGAAGAGAAGGCAGAAGATTGTCATGTGGGAAAGCATGCAGGAAGGCAAAAGTTACAAGGAGACCCTGAAACAGAATCAGGTTGGTTTGGTCTTTTGGGAAGGGAGGGACAAATATACAGTGGTACCTCGATTTTTGAACGTAATCCGTTCTGGAAGACTTCGATTTCCAAAACTTTTGAAAGCCAAGGCTCAAATGGTGGTTTGCAAATTCAGTAGAGAAAATTGAAAATAAACTCAGCGGAAGCCGTTCGGCATTAACTTCCAGGTTTTCAGCGTTCAAAAATCGAAATGTTCGACTTCCAAGACGTTTGAAAACCGAGGTACCACTGCTTTCAGAATTGAGAATGAGCTAAAATTGCTGAATTAACTCTTCCTCTAAACAGCAGGAACCTGAGTCTGGAGCATCTGCAGCGGCTGCTGCCCCAAAGCCAAAACCCAACAGGAAACCTTTGCGAGGTGCTGGTAAGTTCCAAGTCTGTTTAACAGCAAACAAGGTTTTGGGTCTCACACTTAGTTCTGTCCTCCTGCCGGGCTGTGACTGGTTCAACACAGCTGCATGCACCTTAATGGGGAAAGTATCTGCTGATGGGGAGGTCCCGCCTAGGCCTAGGCCTATGCCTTGCAGTGTTCACAACACATTGGAACAAGTTTTGCTTTGTCATAAGAAGAGCCCTACCAGATCAGACCATTGGGCATCTTCTCCAACATGCTGTTCTCACAGTGGTCCACTAGATGACCATAGGAAGTAGGGCCTGAGCAAACAGCGCTCTCTCCCCCACGTACGATTCTCTGCAACTGGTATTCAGAGGCAATGCTCAGCTTAGTGGCCTAACTCAGCACAGGCTAGTTTCCTGTGCCCTGAATCAGCTTTACCAATGGGAATTGTTGTAGACCATAAGAACATAAACACACTGCTGGATTTGACCAAAGGCTCAGATGCGCATGTGAAGCCCAGGTGCAGGACCTGAGTGCAATAACCTTCTCCCCTCTTGTGATTCTCAGCAAGCATTACTGCCTCCAACCATGGAGGTGGAGCATAGCCAGCATGACTAGGAGCCATTGATCGCTTTATTCTCCACAAATTTTTCTAATCCTCTTGTAAACCGTCCAAGTTGGCAACCATCACTACATTTTGTGGGAGCAAATTCAATTGTTTAACCATGCACCTTGTAAAGTACTTTCTTTGTCCAGATTTCTTGTGCAGAGGGATTATTATTATTATTATTACTACTACTACTACTACTACTATTAATTTGTAGACTGACCTTCATCTCATCAACTCATTCCGGGACAGTTTCCAGCATAAAATACAATAAATTCAAGTGCATATACCATTGATTAAAAATATCAATTAATGAGAATACTAATTTAGCCTAAACAGAGCCTCACATGGCTATGCTAGTATTCATACATGTATATACAGGCAAACCTGATTCTGTGTTACCAATTACTAAGTTGGAGGTCACCATTATATCCTTTTTTAAAAAACAACAACAACCCCAGACCTCTTTTTATTGTTTAAATCAGATTACAAATCAACATATGCAAACATGAAATGGAACGTATAATTTCAAGAACCATTCAAAGTGTTTGAGCCAGTGCTTTCTTGAGTTAATGGAGGATGGAAACCATGCTCTTTGGTTGCAGCGTATTGAATAAACACGAACCAATTCATAGAGAATGTGTCTTCTGTAGTTTGATTACTTCTGGTCCGAATGTGATGGAGTAGTAGTTTCTCCATGAGGGACAGGCTCCAGCTTTGACCATGGCAGTGCTAAAAAACAAGTCAGCTTCCAATGTTCTTCTTGCAGTGAGTTTGGGTGCAATTAGTAAAGAGGAGATCCCGTTTGGGATTTGGCAAAAGGTTTTGTCCCATTTTACTCACGATTTCTATGATCCAGTTCACACCAGCACTTTTAATTGGTCAAGCTTTTAATTGGTTGATCTTGCTTAATAAGTAGGACAATATGTAGCAATAGCAGACTATCTTTTGGAGGTTTTCATATACCCAGATTAAAACTAGCACAGATGGGGCGTTGTCCCAAATGTTAACCCATGCAGTGGGAGAGCTCACCTAAATCATGTTCCCAACAAGTCCTTAAAACATCATAAGAGCCAGCCTTATTTGATTCCAAGATACAGTATATCCAGGATATATTCCCTTTGTCATGAACATTTATTTTATTTTTTTGGCACTATTGAAAGTTACAAAGGGGAATAATGAGTGTTGACTTGACTCTCACTTCATTCAGTGTAATAAAATGAAGTATTTTATAGGCCTGTAGCCTCAAGTGCTGCTATTTTGTCTGTGATGGCGCACCTGTCAGTGGAACTGAATTCTCATAAAACTAACACGTGATATAAAGGGAGACTTTTCCCCACCCCCTAAATTGTTGAAATCTATTGATATAGTAGAAAAGTGAGTGGAACGTAGTTGTGCCTTGGATCCCAAATGCCTTGGTACTCTTCTGTTTGGGCTCCTGAATGCCGCAAACGTGGAAGTGAGTGTTCCGGTTTGCGAATGTTCTTTGGAACCTGAACGTCGGTCGGGGCTTCTGATTGGCTGCAGGAGCTTCCTGCAGCCAATCAGAAGCCGTGCTTTGGTTTCCGAATGTTTTGGAAGTTGAACGGACTTCTGGAATGGATTCCATTTGACTTCTGCGGCACCACTATAATTGGTTTCAAAAGTGAGGTTAGAGCCAAATGTCTGGACCACATTTTCAAGTCACTCAAGAGACTGCGCTGTAACTCCCTTTCTTTTCCTTGAACAGTCATGCTACGGTTTCTCTCTTGCTTCTCTCTTCTCCCAGGTTACAACCCCCTCTCTGGAGAAGGTGGCGGGACTTGCTCGTGGAGACCAGGGCGCCGCGGGCCCTCCTCGGGTGGATGAGGCTAATTCTGCCGGTGCTGTCCATCGACACCGGCAGGCATTAACTTAACTCCACAACTGTGGCTGTCTGTGGGCTGCTTGGCACAGGGACTTTGGGTGGGGGCTGTTTTTAGCACTGTAACAGGTGGGATTCAGCTACTGAATCCTGTCTGCAGAAGCCCTGAGCAGGTACTTTTAGTTTGCACATTGGGGCATTCTTCCCTCTCTTCCCTCCTTGTGCCCCTTGAAATTGGCTAGGGGGAGGGGTCAGGAGAACCATAGGAACAGCGCATGGGGGGTGGGGAGATCATTGCATCTGGGAAGCAAAAATGCTAGCATTGAGTGGAGGAGCGCAACGTTGAATTTCCAAAACATTTTAATGTAGCCAAGCTGCCCAAAATAAATTGTGAGCGTTGACAAAAAGCAATGCTCGCGGGACGGGGGCGGACAGTTCCTTTCCTTTCCCAGAGGCCTGGTGGCCATGGCTTTGCACTTTAGTCTGGATGACGGGCTTTTCTTTTGAGACGCCTTTTCTGTGAAATGGGGATGTTGCCCATTCTGCCTTGCAAGAGGGCTTGTCAAAGACCTCATAAAGGCACGTTAAAATATGAAAATCACACAACTTTAACATATGCCAAATTAGAATATATGGTACTTATATAGACCAAGGACAGGAACAAACCACAAATGAAATTAACAAGATAGTCTTTTATGGGTCTCTTGCAGTTTAAAAGAGATTCAGCACCAGTTTCCATTATTATTCCATAACAAGGCCGAATACAATTTGAATATTATTCCTGGGTATTTTTAATAGGTTGAGAGTAAATAATCTATTATGATCATCTCTGTCAAAGTTGCATACAAAAGCCCCAAGCATGTGTTAATGTTTCTGTTGCTCCATCTCTCCTATGTAAACAAGGAAAGTATTGTGTGAGAAACACATGAAACCAGCCTTCCCAATCCTGATGCACTCCAGGTTTTCTGACTCCAACTCCCATTCAGCCCCAGCCATCACAGCCAATTGTCAGGGCTGATGGGAGTTGTAGTCCAGCAACATCCAGAGGTCCACAGGTTCCCCAGCCCTGCCTTTGGGAGTTTTCAACGTCCACAGTTATGGATGCGATTGTCCCTGTACCAGGCAGCCTTGAATGATGCAGTCCTTATAAATGGTGAACGTACCACTAATGGCTGCTGAAACTAGACAGCAAGTGGAGAGTTTTTGCCATTTCCTCTTTTTATGTTCTCTGCTTTGTATGACAAATATATATATACTGTAAATAACATTACAGCAATTTCTGTAGCTTTTTTCTATAGAGAAGTATGTATTCTAGCTTAATAGATGTGTCTCAAGCAAGTAAATTGGTTGTGTGTGGCTTTTCCTGAAGATCTTCCTTCCCCGCCCCTCCCTCCCCGCTCAAAATATTGCTAATTAATAAATATTATTTATATAGTGCTAGCAGCGTACAGGAGTCTTTGCAGAGAAGCATAAGGGAGGGGAAGAAACATACCCAGAACAAAGCAGGTCTTGCTAAGGGAGCTTAGCTTGCAACCCAAAATTTTGCTGGAGAGGAGGATATTATCTGCATATGTTTGAAATACTTTGGACTCCTTCTTTGACAAAAAGGAGAAATAAAAGAGGCTTGCAAGCAGTGCAGAAATAAAGACTACCATGTAAATAAAACAATTGGAAACGAAACACGAAGCTAGGGCTGTAGTCCTTGTACATGGGGGAAAGCCAATATGGTGCTCTCTTGATGTTGGCTGGATTACTAACTCCTATTAGCCCTAACCATTGGCCTTGAAAGCCAGGGCTGGTGGGTCTTGGGAGTCCACATCTTGAGGAGGAAATCATGTTGGTGGCTACTGCTGTACACACTTAACTTGGGAGTAAGCCCCGTTGAGTGTTGGCATTATGTAGGATTGCCCTGTAAAGTACAGCAGACTAAAACAAGTCGTGGGAAGAACTCACGAGAAACTATCTTCAGCAGCAGTCCCCAAGTCTGCCACTGATGTGATCCTCTCAAAAGCAAGTTCCATTCATCTCAATGGAACTTATTCAGAGAATCAGAGAACTGTGGTGTCGGAAGAGACACCAAGGGTCACCTAGTCCCAGCCCTCTGCAATGCAGGAATCACAAGTAAAGAATCCCTCATCAATTTTTGCAAAAATTTATTTAATCATATTTTCAATAATAATAACCACAAAAAACACATGCAACAAAAACCGCAACAACACTAATAATTCAATTTAACATTTCATATTTGAGTACTGATATACCTATGACTACACCTTTTTAACAATATTTCCCCACCTCTCATCCCCCTACTTCCCACCACCATCTGCCTTATCGCTTAAAGATTCCTTCCAGATTCCTTTATATTTCTCCATTCTTAATTTGCGTCGACATGCAATTTGTTCATATGTGGCTAGTCTGCCCATATTGTCAATCCATGTTCTCCATGGAATCTTTTTGCGGCTCTTCCAATTCATCAGAACAAGTTTTTTTGCTTCTAATATGGCACGGTACATCCATTTTTTGAACCCCTCATCAATGGCCATCCAGCCTCTGTTTAAAATCTTCCAAAGAAGGAGAGTCCGTCACCTTCCAAGGTCGTCCGTTCTGCCGTCAAACAGCTCTTCCCGACAGAAAGCCTTGCCTAATATTTACTCTGAATCTTCTTTGTAATTTGAATCCCATCAGTTTGGGTGCTAACCTCTGGAGCTGCAGAAAGGTGAGTAGAGGATTGCAGCCCTGCTGTGGCTGTGCAGGCTAACACACATCTCCGTGGGTGAAAACAGTTGCAAAAGGCTCTTGCTGCTTATCAAAAAACGTTTCTCAGGCCGAAGCCTTGACCAAAGCTCCTTCCTGGAAGGCGGATTTAATTAACATGGAAAGATTTTTATCCTGCACTTAGCTGCTCTGCAAAGGAGTCTTAATTTATTAAAGTTAGGGCCCAGGTGACATGTTTTTTTAAACATGGGGAGGATTTTTTTTTTGTGGGATCCTTTTTTATGCCAAGTTACATATGCCAACTTTTACTCATGCTGCGATCTACAGAAATAAACCAGAGAAACAGTTTTTGATTTGGTTTAAACCCCCCCCCCCCCGTTACACCAGTGGTGAGAGCACACTGGAGGCAAAGTTAGCAGGAGTGTGTACACAGCCCAAATGCTTTGAAAAGATTGGGCAAGTCAGCTTAAAGCAGTGGTGGCCAAACTTGACCCTCCAGCTGTTTTGGGACTACAACTCCCATCATCCAGAGCTAGCAGGACCCAGTGGTCAGGGATGATGGGAATTGTAGTCCCCAAACAGCAGGAGGGCCAAGTTTGGCCATCACTGGCTTAAAGGTTTCAGCTGAGCACTTGCTTGTCCCTGGGTCAGTGGTTCCTCCCTTGGGTTGTAGTCAAAAATCAAGAATACACTGGATGGTGTGATCCTGTTAGAATTGCATGGCTGGCAGATGAACAGCATAAGAGTTGAGAGCTGCACTTCCAGGTCCTCTTTAAAAAGCCTGAATTGAGCGACGGTGTGTGAAATGTTGGCTGAGTGCCGTGCAGCTGGAGGGACATTTCCCCTCAAGACTTTGCGAAAGCAAATCACTCCTGGATTTTGGAATGGGAATGGAAAATCTTAGCAGAGAGGGATCTAGAAGCTGCACAATGAGTAAGGCAAAGTGGGACAAGCTCTGCGCCAGCTTCAGTAAAGCATAAAGTTACTGCTCACCGCAGCCAAGCTGTGGGCTTGCCCTTACTGTAACTGGCTTTATGGGGAGGGCTGCTTTGCATGCAGAAGGTCTCGGGTTCAATTCCTGGCAGCTCCCAAGAAGGATGTCCCCTGGAAAGCTGCTGTGTAGATTGTCCTGAGATACGTGGATGGCCTCAGGATAAGCCAGGGCACGAGAACCAGCTTTTTGGTTCATCTCTGCATTGGCAGGTTTCGGCTTCAGTTGACAGACCCTTGCCAAACCCAAGCACTTGCACAGCCTCACCTGACTCAGACAATAGAGAGAAATAGCCCAAAAACAGCACTATCGGTGCGCAAGGGAGGAGGTAACAGCAGGCTTGCAGGGAGGGGGAAGGGGAGCCAAGTTTTGCAGAGGGACATGTGTGTGTTTTCTTTTGGGTGGGGTCGTGGTGGAGGTGACCCAAAGCAGCTGAATGAAGGCACAGCAGAGTGGAAGTAGAGTGCTGATGGTGGAAGGTGGAAGTCTGGTGGTGTGTGTGTGTGTAGAATTGGACGGAATGGAACATCCTGCAAGAGGGTATAGCTCACGGGGCTGAGCAGATGCACTCCACGCTGCAACAGTTTGTTGAACGTGCCACTTCTTGTTCTGCATTTGGATGATCTCTCTGAGATTCCTGAGGATTCAATGGGGGGGGGGGTTAGGGAATATGGCCTTTCATGCCTCTCCACTGCCCCTGGACCTCTGCCCGTGCCACACCCCTCACTAGCCCTGCTTCACACGCCCAACTGTTTTTCATAGAATTGTAGAGCTGAAAGGGACCCAAGGGTCATCAACCCCCTGGAATGTGTCCCCGAACACGGATCGTGCTTCTTGATTGTTGGGATGGAGGATCAAGAGGGCTCTGTGAGTGTCCATGGAGAAACTAGCCTACTGTACAAAGGTAAAATTTGCTTCTGTCGCTCTTCTCACTTTTCCTTCTGTCCCCTTCCCATGGCTGGAAGGTTGCAAATGTGGCTCTCTGGCTGAAAAAAGGTTGCCCACTTCTGGCTTAATGCAATAAGGCACACATGCACTCTGGGATGGGCTGACTTCAGATATAGAGCAGCAGCAACACACCACCCCCAGGTATCAGAAGTCACTGATTTAGTTTATCTCTCTTGTCTCAAAAAGAGAAACGTCTGTGGCCTTCGCTCTCGGCTCGCATGTGCCTCTCTGTGTGACACCCTCTGGAGGGCAGCATCGGTCTGGATTTTGAATGAGCCGCTCTACACATCTCCACAATGGCTCATCCAAGGATATGATTAATATTTGCCTGACAAGATGAAGTGGGGATGCTTTTAAACATCTGGAAATCTGCAAGGAGCCAGGAGGTGTCTGTGCTGCCCAGGGAGAGAGAAAAAGAGAGTTGTTGGAAATAATTCTACCCCAGACAAATGCTCCTGCTTGCCCAGTTTAGTTTTTCCACGATGACTCTGTTACCTTGAATATGGAAAAGGGTGTATTCCCCACACCCACCCTGATTGCGTGGTTCTGATGGGCTGGTTGGGGTGCCCACTTGCAAAATGGCAATTTCAGGCCTACTTTGGCTTCAATAACTATGAATTAGCTTCATAACATGGTTCCTTCCAGACACTGTTGAACTTCCAATGCCAGTCAACTCCATCAGGGATTAATGTATAGGTGTCCACATACATTTGGAGGGCACCATATTGGCTAACCTGGGACTAGGTGGTCTACAAGATGTCTCAAATTCCATGGTTCTGATCTATATCTGTTACTTAACTGCATACCTGCCCACATTTCTTCAATGAAAATAGGGATATCTATTCTATTCAATGATAATAATCATAACAGATAATAGATAATAATTTTATTATTTACACCCCACTCATCTGATTGGGTTGCCCGAGCCACTCTGTGGCTTCCGACATATATAAAAACATAATAAAACATTAAACGTTTAAAAATACAGGGCTGCCTTCAGATGTCTTCTAAAAGTTGTATAGTTACTTATTTCCTTGGCTCAGGGATTGCATAACTCCGCACCCTCCAACATTCCTCCAATGAAAATAGGAATATTCTAAGGAAAAGTAGGATATTCTGGGATCAAATCAGAAACGGGGCGGCTTCTGAAAGTTCTGACTGTCCCTGGAAAATAGGGACACTTTGGAGGATCTGTAACTGTAATTAGGACTCTCTTTACATTAGAGAACTTTTAGGTGATGGCTTGCCTTTTCATGCTTGATTGATGGCATTCAAATAAAACTGCACATTGCCAAATCCTCCCCAGAAGCGCCTTTTTGAGATGCTGAAGGAATGTAAGGTAATTTCAAAACTGTGCACTTCTATAGACGTCTGCTCAGAAGTGAGCCCCACTGAGGTTAGTTGAGCTTACTTCCTGGAGAGCTGCTGCCAGTCCGTGCAGATAGTACTGAGCTAGATGGTTCAATGATCTGACTCAGTATAAGGCAGCTTCCTATGTTCCAAGATTTGAGGCAAACTGCTAACTAAGGGCTGGGCCTATGTCTCCCCAGGTATTGTTGGACCACAACTCCCATCATCCCTAAACATTGGCAGGAGTTTATGGGTGCTGGAGACCAACAACTGGAGGACCACAGCTTCCTCACCCCTGTGTTAATCCATCACCTTTATGTGAAGATGTGAGGGGTTTAATCTGGACCATCCTGTGTGGCAGCAACATGTTTTCCTACTTTTTTATTTTAAAGGCTTTGTATTTTAAAAAGAGAGAGAAAGATGCCAGCCTACCACTATTAGAAGTCCATTTGTTGATACTGCAACACACAGAAGTAGGCTTGACAAAAAGAACACACTTTAAGCCCCAAGTATTAAAATTTCCTTCAGTAAATGGAAGTTGTCCCCTGCAATTAATCACCTAGAGGTTTAATTGATTCATCTACTTAAAACTGTCTATGAGATGTTGTGTAATTAAAATTGCTTATTGACTAGAAATGAGCTTAAGTGTGTGCATGTGTATGTGCACATGTGTGTGTGTGTGTGCACATGTCTATCTCACTGTGGTGAAAAAAAGCCTTTCTCTGTGTCATTGCTTCTTATGAACCACCTTATATCAAGCCATGCACTTGGTCCACCTAACCCAGGCCCCATTCACGCCACCCATTTAAAACACTATGAGGCCACCTTAAACAGCCATGGCTTCCCCCAAAGAATTCTGGGAAGCTGTGAGGAAACCGTTATTCCCCCTCACATAACTACAATTCCCAGAGTGGTTTAGCAATCCCTCTTCCCAGGAAACATGGGGAACTGTAGCTCTGTGAGGGGAATTGGTGCCTCTCAGCAACTCCCAGCACCCTTAACAAACCATACTTCCCAGGAACCTTCCCAGCCGCGGCTGCCTTAAGCAGCATCATAGTTCTTTAAACGAATTGTGTGAATGTGGCCCCAGACTGGTAGCAACTCTTCAGGGCCTCAGACAGTGTAGTCCTTCACATCATCTGTAATTCACAATTCTTTTTGACTGCAATAACAAGGACTGAATTGGGAACCTTCTGTATGAAAAGCACACTCTACTCAGCTATGTCACCTCCCCTTAAAATTTCCTGTCATGGAACCCAAGGAGGATGAGATCCAGCTCCATTCTTGACAGGGTCATTGATATAATGCCCTCCATAGACCCCTTCCTGCTGCTTGTACCATCCTCAAGTGGTGTTGCAACAATGAGCCACCATTTTATATTCCCCATAGTGCCTCAGGTACCCTAGTAAAGAGCCATTTAAAAACCCCTTAATGCCCCAGAGTGGTGCTCTAGTGCATTGTGGGAAATTTTAAATGTCAGTGTGTAGTTGGTGTCTGTTGACTAAGAAGCCTAGGCAATCTTTCAAGGGTGCCATGTACCCTATGAATCCCTGACCAGGTCTTTCATGGAGTGTGAAGCTTTTGAGACCACGTTCTTCTCCTTGCTTGACACCAACCACATTTAGGCTGCTCTGTTCTTTTTATCCTAAGGATTTGGAAAGCCACTCTCTCTCCCTGTTGCAGTGCTAAGCCACTTGGAGCCTTGTAGCTCTGTAGCCAGAGTGCTGCTTTTCACCCATATTCACCTTTGAAAAGTTGGATGGTAACAGAATCATAGTGGAATACAGCTGGTGGCATGCTGCGTCCCCACCCCTTCTGCTGCATGCTATTTTAAGGTTTTGGAAGGAAATAAATAATATACACTATGGGCAAAAAAACCCCGAAGTCACAAGAAGCCTTTGGCGCAGTGACAGCTCTATCCATCAGTGTCTTGTGCTGCTTCTGATCTCATTTCGTTTTCAAAAGCAATGATTCCCCACAATGCACTCCAGCTGGGGGCAGTTCGAATTGAAAAGTCCAGGGCTTCGTTATGTATTTGTTTGCCTAGGGAAATGTAGGCACGTGTACAGCAAGCCCCATTTCTTTTTCTTCACCCCTTTCCTGTCCTCTCTTCATCCCCTCCGGCTGCCACCATTGTCAAGTAAAATAAGGCAGCTCTGACAGCTGGGTTGTTTTTTTTCCTACGGGAAGGAGCCAGCGGGTCATGCGGCAATGCCCAGCCACTTCCTTCGTTGCATCAAAAACCACACTGGCTCCTGGCTTTTCCTGTCAGAAAATGCTTGTGATTTTAGGATATGTCATCTTTCCCTGGAATCAGGAGAGGTTTCTTCTTCTTCTTCTCTTTAATATTGATTTAGCCCCTGGTTTGAATTATACTGCCTTTTGAAATATACGCAGATGCACTTGCCACATCTCTCTCACAGCTTGTGAGGAGAGAGGAAAACTTGCTCGGAGCTCTTTGACTCAGGAGGCTGGAAAATAATAATAATAATAATAATAAAAGTGTTCTTTTCCCATTTGCTACAACCTCATCTGCCCCTCGTGGCAATACAAGGGTGTTCCTGGCAGTCTAAAGCCCTGGCTGAGGGTTTGCTACAGCATATTGACTTCTTCAATTCATTGCTAACCTTTAGGTTCATTTGGATTTAGCTTCTACCCATTGTTTTCAGTTCTTTCTCACCAGCTGGAGGATCTCTAAGCTATTTCCACTGAAGTTCCTGGACTTTGGGGTTATAAAGGCAGTAATCTGGCTGGCCAGACTGTGAGCAAGTCAAGATACCAATTAAATGTCCCAGGTCCAATCCCCAGGTAGGGCAGGGAAAGCCTCCTGGTGTCTAAAATCCCGGAGAGCTGTTTGTGGTCAGTGTTGACAACACCGAGTGAGATTGAGCAATGGGTCTGACTCAGTATAAGGCAGCCTGTGTTCCTGTCTCCTTAATTGTAGTCCATCACATCCCTCAGGAACAGCAAACAGGAAGCTGTCCTGGTCCAGCAAAAATTTGGACGTGGTTTCTGCATAGAATAGTCGTACCTGCAAAAGAGGGAGAGGAGAGCACTATCATGGGAGCCTGGCAGCGTCCTTCTCACTGTTAAAATGTTGCTCAAGTTTCTCTGTTTTTAAAATACTCGCCAACCTTTTCTGCAAACCTAGCCGTCTGACTTGCACCATGCAGGCCTAGCTTCATTTCTGGGTGACGGCTTTCATTTTTGTTAATGTAAAAAAGCATTTTAAAAAAAGAATTGGTTGGCTATTCTCTTTCTGAGACTCAGGAACAAACGGGACCTTGTAGCTGGCAGGGAAAAGTGTGATGCTTGAATGGAAACTTTGGCCTCATATTCACAGAGAGGGCCAGCCCAGAGGCTGTACCACTTCGGACTGTAGGTGGGGAATGCTCCTCCATATAATAAACTCTCTGCAAACAGAAATCTAGCCTGTCAGGGAGTAGAAATTCTAATCCTAGCTTGCTTCCTGATGTGCTGTTTTTCTTTGCAGGGGGGAATGTTTTTGTGTGGAGCGAGCATTCAATCAGGCAAATTGAGATGACTGAATATTTTGTTTCATCCACATTTTTTAAGCAAACAAACCTGATCCACACTCCCCAGACTAACACACAGATTGGAATGCAGTAATTCTTCAGTTTTTCTGATTCAATTCTCAACCCAATAAATGTACCCAAACTGCATTATTTTAGGTAAAATGTGTATTTTTAGGGGGAAGGTGGACAAAATGCATATTTTAGAGGAGGTGTCCCCCAAATGCATTTTTTGTGGGGGGAAATTGTACAAAAATAATGGGGGAAATTGTTATGCATTTTAATTTTGTTTCAAAAAGTCAACTGTAAAGATCAACAATAGATCAACAATAGAACCAACTGCAACATGGTTCGTGTACAGTAAGTACACATACCAGGAATAAAAAATGTTCTGTGGTCAAAAAAAGCCAGCAGACTGATGTGGAAGTGAACATAAAGAAGAGCCTGGCTGCTGGAACAGGCCAATCTAGTTCAGCATGCTGTTCTCACAGTGGCCAACCAGAGGCCTGTAGGAAGCCTGCAAGCAGGACTTGAGTACAGAAGTGCTCTCTCCACTTGCGGTTCTCAGAACCTTGTATTCAGAGATATATATCTCCTTCAATACTGGAAGGTAGTACACAGCTGTCATGGCCACCAATAGTCTTCTCCTCCATTTGCCTGTTCCTCTTTAAAGCCATCCAAGTTGGTGGCCCCCACTGTCTCCTCTGGTTTAATGATGGTTTACTGATGTGCTGCTCAAAGTACTGTCCTGAATCTTCCATCGTTCAGCCTCATTGAATGACCACAAGGACACAAGAGAGGAAGAAAAACTTGCCTCCGATTTCTCCCCGCCAATGACGCCATGAATAATTGTGTACCCTTCTGTTGCTGCTTGCTCACCGTTTATCTAAACTAGAAGTCCCAATATATGGGATTTACAAATGAACATATGTGAAAGTAATAGAGAGCGAAGACACGACTGCTCCATCTATCTTCTGCCCCACCCTCTGTCTGAAGCTCAGCCTAGACATAGGTTTACCAACTCAGGGGGAAAAATAGGCCTTGAGAGACTGTTGTTTGGAATGTCATCTGGTGTCTGACTCAGTATGACCTGGACACTGCTGTCCGTGCCATTATAAAATCTCTACCTACCAGCCTACCAAGCAATTAGACGAAGGAAGCTGCCCCATCACTCAGCATTCATTTTAGGAAGGTTTTGTAAGTCTTTGCCATACGATTCTAGGGCACGTCTTGTGCCACACGTCCTCATGGAAAAGTTGCATCTTAGCCCAATGCCTATTTTAAAGAGATGTTTTGCCATTTTGGCCTTGTGAGGGTTTTTTTTCAGGGAGCATTTGAGCTCTCTTTTATAACAGCACTCTGTTGGTCTCCTTCGGCCGAAAGAAAGTTGCCTGAACATTAAAACACTACTACTAAAAAAATATTGTATTATATAATAATGTAGCTTTGAGTGTTCCAAGTGCTTCCTGTGCAGTATCTTAGTCCTTACAACAACTCTGTAAGGCGGGGTGGAATTGAGGCTGAGAGATAACAACCTGCCTAAGGCAACAGAGTGAGTTGGCTATATTGGGTGACCAGGTGAGGTTTGCATTCAAGCACCGCAGCCTGAATTTCCAGTATTGAACTAGAAGCCACCGCTGGCTGTAATTCTCTGTGGGTGGGCAGAGGGGCTCTGTGGCTCTTCCTTTGTATCTGTTTAGTGACAAGAGTTCTGTTCTCCAATCTGTCCACCCATTCATCAATATGGCACCTTCATGGGGGTGCCATTCATATGGGGGAAACAGTGCAGGAGAAAAGGGTTAAACACCTTCACCCCCTGAACATCAGATCCCTCTTGTGCACCTCACCCTTGTAGCTGCTTTAATCTTTTTTTTTATGTGGGAAATTCTGTTCCTAAATTTCCTGGGGGGTCTCACATCTAGTTTAGCACAAAGCCCATTGCTCTGCGCCTGTTTTCTAGCTTGGAACCTCTCCTAAAATGCAAATCATTTATACTAAATAGTGATTTTAGTTCTCCAAGTACCAGTTCTTTTACAGGCAAAACTGTATGACCCATGCAAAACAGAATGGTAGCAGCAGGGCTAGGGGAACCTTGGGGTTTGCAGAAGTACAATGAATAATTTTTTGAAAGGGGAATTTTAGGGCTTACCTAAGGTCCTTCTGCTGCCAAAACTGTATCAGCCATGCAGAATAGGAAGACAGCAGTAGGCTCAGGGAGATCTTGAGTTTTTCAGAAGTACAATAAATTTCCAAATGGAAAATACTTAAGGGGGTACCCCTCTGTCCCTCAACCCCATAACCCAATGAGATCAGAACATACAGTACTTAGCAGACAACTGACTGACTGTTAGGGGGTGGGAACCGACTACTGGAAAGGGGGCAGCAGAATGCAGTGGACTGGCTGGAAGCAGACTACACTGCAAAATTTAGATGCAGCTCTCACTCCTCTTTCCTATTTTTAATAACAACAAGGAAATAATAGACTCTTTGACCATGTTGCAAGGGTGAAATAAAAATAAACATAGATTGGAAAGCCCTGTGGGAGACTGAGACAGCTTTGCTTGAACGTAGAAGTTGAGTCACATTATATAACAAAGTTGGTTTTCAGTGGATTTTACATCACATCCCCTGTGTGTGTCTCCAAGAGAGAGGCTGCTCTAGACAGCAACTTGGAAATGAAGCTGGAATGACAATGGTGTGCTTGTGTGTGTGTGTGTGTGTGTGTGTGTGTGTGAGAGAGAGAGAGAGAGAGAGAGAGGAGAGGAGAGTGTTGTGGATCTGCTCAAAGGACAGGAAGGCAGGCTACTGTTTTGAACACTCTTCTCTTTGCTGGGGTACACCGGTTGTGTGATTTTTCTTGAGCTAAACAAATGAAAGATGGCAAGGGACAGCCCTATAGCCATCTTTTATTCCAACGACTTTTTAAACTTTCTTGCAGGGTTTCACAAACTGCTCTACATTCAGAAAATACCCAAGTGATATGCAGAGATAGAATATGAAACACAATGCAGGTCATAAAACAATACTGAAACATAAAAACCAACAAGAATTTAAGAACTACAGAACTTTTTTTAAAAAAAAAGCATTTGAAGAGCTGTTCTGGGCCAAGTCTAATTTGAAAATGAAATGAAGAACTGTAGGAAGGGAGGTGAGCAGAGGCCTTGAAGTTGCCCAGGTTAGAAAGGCCTGGGGAGTAGATTGAGCAACATTCAACACAGGACACCTGGCCATTGTTTTCTTTTTCTTCTCCTTCTTCTTCTTCCCTGCTTCTGAGTCCCACCAACTGGTCTTCAGAGGTATACTGCCTTCAGCAGTAGTTGTAGAACAGTGTCATCATGGCAAGTAGCCATCAACATGCATTCTCCTTGAATGTATGCAATTTTCTTTTGAAGCCACCCAGGTTGGTGGCCCTCATTACCTCTTGTGGGAGTTGGACAAGATAAACTAGATGGGCCTTTGGCCTAATCCAGCAGAGCACTTAGCAACTCCACGTTTTCTTCTTTATTGTCTAGGTCAGCCTTTCTCAACCTTGGGTCCCCAGATGTTTTTGGCCTTCAACTCCCATCATCCCTGACCACTGGTCCTGTGAGCTAGGGATCATGGGAGTTGTAGGCCAAAAACATCTGGGGACCCAACGTTGAGAACCACTGGTCTAGATCATGGGTAGGCAAACTAAGGCCTGGGGGCCGGATCCGGCCCAAACGCCTTCTAAATCCGGCCTCTGGATGGTCTGGGAATCAGCATGTTTTTACATGAGTAGAATGTGTCCTTTTATTTAAAATGCATCTCTGTGTGGGGCATAGGAATTTGTTTATTTTTATTTTCCAAAATATAGTCTGCCCCCCCACAAGGTCTGAGGGACAGTGGACTGGCCCCTGCTGAAAAAGTTTGCTGACCCCTGGTCTAGGTAGCCTCTTAGCCAATCAGAAGGCTCTGCTAACCACCTATCTTGAATAAGCTTCAATGTTGACAGTCGATTTGCCATGATTGCTGGGGCTGATGGGAGTTGTCATTCAGAAATATCTGGAAGCCTAACACTGCTGTAATCCAAGACAGCTTTGTAAGGGGAAGGGAGGCCTATCAGAGGCTCAGGCTGCTGTACCCTATGCCCTTCTTTTGACTCACATTGACCATTGGTTGCTGACCAGGAACATAAGAACGTTATCATTCCTCCACATTGTAAACTTCAGATAAGAGTACTTCACTGATAAAATACTCAAACAGACCACTGGCTGCGTTTCAATGCCTTGGGTTCGGGTTGGGCTCAGGCACAAGTCTATTCAAGGAGCGGGAGAAATAAAATTGGCCACCTCAGAGCATTCGTGAAAGCTGCTGCCTTATGGTCGTACATTTTGTTCTGGAGTTCCAATCTCCAAGTGGAAAATATATGAGTTGAGTAATAAAGTAATAAAGAGGCTGCCTGTATCATCTGCAGTGTTTATACGAACATACAGTATGAAGCTGCTTTATCCTGAGTCATCCATCTAGAGCTCTGAACTGTCTTACTCCAATTAGCAGCAGCTCTACAAGGTCTCAATGGAATTCCCAGTTTTGAGCTCTTAGATCCTTTTAATGGGAGATAGTGGTGAATCTGGGATATTTGGCATGCAGTGCCTGGACTCTTTATCTTAGAATTGTGGCCTTCACATAACTTTCCCCATTGAAATGCTTGCAGCCAGTGTACCAGTCTTCCCTTAATTACATGCAAACCTTAAATTAGAGGTGGGCCACATTCCCTTCAGAGCAATCTTCCAGGGGCAAACCAATGGGCAGATCAATGGGTAGATCACTGCCAGTTTATTTATAGTGGGAGTAGATCTCTTGGAAGATCAGTCCCAAGCAGTCTCTTGGAAGTTGGACACCCCTGGCCTAGGGGATGGGATGATGGTCTGATGAAGGGATTTAGTCTAGGGAGAGGGTGTGCATGGCCTGGGGGCCAGTCTCAAGGGCCAGATAAAAAGGCTTGGCAGGCTGCATTTGGCCCTCAGCCCCCTGCTTTAAATTGCCATGCATATGTATTATGTCCTCAGGTATTGGAACCAGAATAATGGGACGCGGGTGGCGCTGTGGGTTAAACCACAGAGCCTAGGACTTGCTGATCAGAAGGTCGGCGGTTCGAATCCCGTGATGGGGTGAGCTCCCGTTGCTCGGTCCCTGCTCCTGCCAACCTAGCAGTTCGAAAGCACGTCAAAGTGCAAGTAGATAAATAGGTACCGCTCCGGCGGGAAGGTAAATGGTGTTTCTGTGTGCTGCTCTGGTTCACCAGAAGTGGCTTAGTCATGCTGGCCACATGACCGGAAGCTGTACGCCGGCTCCCTCAGCCAATAAAGCGAGATGAGAGTCGCGACCCCAGAGTCGGTCACGACTGGACCTAATGGTCAGGGGTCCCTTTACCTTTACTTTATTGGAACCAGGATACAAAAGATAGCCCTGAGAAGACCTGCTCATTTTGGGGCCACATTGAGGCTCATTAATCTACAAAGTCTGAGGCCAACTGTTCCTCTTTTGGGTGGGCCTGCAGACACAGAACGTACCAGCCCCATCACGAGGCACAGTGAGGCAGCTGCCTCTGACAGCAGATGCTGAGAGGTGGCAAAGAGTTGACAGAGCCCTGCGCCTCCTAGGTTTGCTACCCTCAGGTGCAGCGGAGGGTTCCATCTTGTTGCCAGCATTGAAGTGAGATTCAATAGCCAGCCTCATTGGCTGTTGTACATGGAATGGGGAGGATTCTTGGGGGAAGCCATGACTATTAAAAGTGGTATGATAGCGCTTTAAAGGCATAGCGCACATGGGGCCCTAAGCATGCATTGGATCACTGATTAACTTAGAAATACAGCCCACTGAAATCAATGGCATTTCGAACCAATTAGCTCCTAGCATCTGAAAAAGGACCAGGTAAGTCTCTGGCTATTCACCACACTTGAGGGCAGGTGAAAAGAACTTCCATGTCCAGATGCAGTCTATCTCTGTACAGTGGTGCCCCGCAAGCCGAAATTAATTCGTTCCGCAAGTTTTGTCGTCTAGCAAATTTTTCATCTTGCGAATCACGAAATCCCATAGGAATGCATTGAAAATCAATTAATGCATTCCTATGGTCAAAAAAAGTCCAAACAAAGCCAAATTTGGTACAACAACAGTTTATTAACTGCTCTTTAAAGTCACACATACTGTAAAGAGCAGTTCAAAAATTGAAGGGAAAATAAATTAACTTTATAAACAAAGCATGTCTTTGTTTTTAGACAAAGGAAACAAAGTCGCGAGACGTTTTCGTCTTGCGAAGCAAGCCCATAGGTGAAATTCGTCTTGCGAGGCAAATCGAAAACGGAAAAACCTTTCGTCTAGCGAGTTTTTTGTCTTGCGAGGCATTCGTCTTGCGAGGTACCACTGTATATGCACCAGATGTGGGGGCCATCAGGAGCTAGAATGCAGGACTGGTTCTGGCTTCCTCACTTTCACTCACAGCAAGGGATGATCACTTCCAAGAAGAATCTGGCAGGGAATCTTTGGGTGAATATCTCTGGGGCTCCCTCTCCAGCTCTTTAGGATGACAGTTCCCATCAGATGATGTCCAAAACAGCTGGAAAGGTGGCCCCAAACAGGCAAGGGCTGGGCTGGAGATGGCCACAGATTTGGATTGCTTTAAAAGAGGATTGGGAACTTCCATGAAGAATGGCTACAGATGGCTACTAGGGATGGTGACTACTGTTCTGCCTCCACAGTGGAAGGCAGTAATGCTTCTGAATGCCAGTGTGCTCTTGTGCCCAGGTCCTGCCTGCACCTGGTCAGCCACCATGATGCTGGACTAAGTGGGCCATCCGCCTGATGCAGCAAGCTCTCCTTATAAATGCAGGGTGAGTCTTTTAAAAGATGCCCAGTGGAACATGTGTACTCTGTATCCACGGGGCCTCTTTTAAAGGACTCACCCTGTATTATTTATTGAATTTCTATACCACCCTATACCCGGAGCAGTGGTGTAGCGTGGGGGGTGCAGGGGGGGCCGGCCGCACCGGGCGCAACATCTGGGGGTTAGGGTTAGGGGGCGCAAATCCACGGGTTAGGGGGCGCAAATTACTTGCCTTGCCCCGGGTGCTGACAACCCACGCTACGCCACTGACCCGGAGGTCTCAGGGCGGTTCACAGCACAAAATCTAAATATAAAACCACAACATATATAATCAAAATAACAACAACCCGCTTTAACGCAGCAGAACTTTTGTTCTTAGGGGCTAGTAACTTGCGCGCGTTCTTATTTGCCAGGCTGGGCCGGGCGAGGCGAGTCGTCATTCAAAAAATCTCGATTTCGAGCCTCCCTCCCTCTTCCCATTTCCTTCCTCCCCGCCGGCCTTCCCTCTCCGGGGCCCCCCGGCTTCCCTGCCAGCAGCCTCCCTCCTCCCTCGGCCTGCCAAGTGCGGGAGAGACCCCTTTTCTCCTCGGAGCCCGCGCGAGCGAGCGAGCGGGAGAGGCCGAGGGTTGCGTCCGGGACGCGCTGCACTGCGCTACGCCCGGGCTCCGTGCGCCCTGAACGGCGGCCGGGCCGTCTGGCTGGCAGGCGGAGAGGTGGCGCCCAGGGGCTGGCTCGCCTCCGCCTCCCCGCTCCGCCCTCTTTTCCCCCCGCCCCGGCGCGCCATGGCGAATTGAGCTGCGTGGGGATGCGCGGGCAGTATCCCCGGGCCGGGCAGGAGCGGTGGCGGTGGCGGCGGCGGCAGGAGGAGCAGCAGCCGCGGAAGCAGCAGCAGCAGCAGGGCCAGGCGGAGCCCGCGGGCGCCCGGCGAGCAGGCGGCGGCCCCGGGCTGCGTCCAGGCGGCGAGCCACGGCAGCACTAGCGGCCGCAAAGGAGGCGGAGGGAGAGGAGGAAGAAGCGGCGGAGGCGGAGGCGTCCGAACAAAGCGCGCTTCCCCGGCACAGCAGCCCAGCCGCCGCCGGAGGAGGCGGAGCGGGAGGCTCCCCCATGGCCGCGGCGCTCTCGGAGACGCTGAGCTTCCCTGCGCCGCCGGGGCAGCCCAGCCGGGCCGGCTAGGAGCGGGAGGAGGAGGAGGAGGAGGAGGAGGAAGGGCCGGGGGCGCGGGGCGCTCCTGGGCCGGAGCGAGGAGGTGGGGGTGTCCCAGCTGGAGTTGCGGGAAGGAGGCGGCCAGGAAAGAGAAGGGGCGGCAGAGAGATAAAGAGAGGGCTGCTCTTTTTTGAGGGGGGGGGCGTCCTAAGCAAGAAAGGGGGGGGCAAGGCGGCGCTTTCCCTTTTTCTTTTTGCAGGCAGCCGATTAAGCAAGGCGCGGTGGGGGGGGGGAGGCGCAGTTGGGAAGAGTGCTTAGGTCTCCTGTGGGGAGGGGGAGTGGTCAGTTAGGTTGTGGGGCGGCGGAATTCTGCTGAGTTGGTGGGGTTTGGGAAGAAGGGGTACAGAAAAGCTCACAACTGAGGTAGGGGGCAGAGGACTGGGATATCTGGGGAGGACAGGAAGAAGGCAGAGAGGGGTGCAGGAAACCCCCCCTTTTGGATTCCGGAGCTCAGACCTACCCCCCCCCCCACGCACTACTCTTGGGGTGCTTCCTGTTTTGGGGGGAGCTCTAGTGTGTGGCCAAGGGACGGAAAGAGAAGGCGCCCTGTTCTGGAAATCTGAAATTGAGGGGTGTGTGTGTGTCTGTTTTGGGGGGCCCTGGGTGTGCTGAGGCAGGGGGTGGGGAATGGCTGGCAGAAGCCGCCGCTCCTGGCTCAGCGTGTTGCTCGGTCTGGTGCTGGGCTTCATCCTGGCTTCCCGGCTCATCCTCCCTCGAGCCTCGGAGCTGAAGAGAGCAGGGCAGCACCGGCGGAAGGCCAGCCTGGAAGGGTGCCGGACAAAGGCCAGCGGGGGGCTGCTGCACCGAGACTCCCGGGGGGCCTTGCTGTGGCACCAGGACCCTGCCGAGCACCAAGGCGAGATCCTGCCTGCCAAGAACTTCCTCTTTGTGGGGGTCATGACGGCTCAGAAATACCTGCAGAACCGAGCAGTGGCGGCTTACAGGTGAGGACCTCCATTCTTTCCTCCCACCCACCTTCTGAGCCGCAGACTTAATTTACCCTCTGTTGTGTGGCTAGGAAGGCTTCTAACACCCATTTGTGGGACAGGACATGGCTCATTGCTGCTGCGCCTGCTTTGCGTTCAGAGTGTACTGCAGGTGGGGCTGGGAGAGGCCTCTACCCTGGAGAGTCACTGAGAGAGTATGGGCCAGTGATCTAAAGCAGCTTCCCATTTCAGTCAACTTTTTATTCAGGACAATGAGGACTAGAACCTTAGATTGTTAGGAAGAACTGTGGTCCAGTGGTAAGGCATGCAGAAGGTCTGGGGTTCAGTCCCCAGAACCTCTAGGTAGGACTGGCAGAGGCCCCAGTTCGAAATCGTGAAGAGCCACTGCCAGTCCCCCTAGACAGCCCCGTGCTAAATGAACCCAGTGGTCTGACTCATAAGGCAGCTCCCTGTCTTCCTAGCTTTTACCTTGCAATTAACTGCTATCCTGCGTCTCTCTTCCCAGCGATGCATGTGGCAAGGCCTGTCTCACTGACACCCCATCACCTTCCTCCCACTCTGCACAACCGCATGGTGCATGTTAAACGGGTCTCTCTTTCCACTGCGCATGGGAGATGGGGAGAGAACCCTCTCACCTGTCCTCCTCTTCCAGGAATTCATTCCCAGGGTTTTCTTTTGCCTGTTCCTTGCTCTTCAGGGATGTGAGAGCCACTCCTCTCTGGCGGCCCTCTCTCACAAGAGAACAATCCCTGGCATAGGGAATGCGGCTTGTAAGTTCTGCCAGTTAGCTTCCTTGGCATGATAATTCTGTATGTGAAAATACATGACACACCCTCCCTTGGTTTTGGTGGAGGTGGTTTGGAGATCTCTGGAGCGGAGGGGAGAGAGACTGAGACCAGCTTGCTTCCTTTGTATATGTGCTGCTAGCTTCCCATCTGTTAAGAAGATAAAGGCTTGCATTAGAGAGGAAGGGAATCTTGTTTTATTTCCCCTCCTCCCTCCCCATAAGCATCTCAAACCTGCTTCATAATTCCAGGAGGGGGGGGGGTGTCTTGCTGAATACCTGCTGGCTTCTCTTAAGCACTGACAGATGGGCACCGGGATTGACCAGGGAGGCCTTGCCTGTGTCCTGATGGGCAGCCAATCTTTATAACAGCTTTGTGTGCCTGCTGTTGTGATCAAAATCCCCCAAGAGGGCATCTCATCTCTATCTCATTTCTAAAGCTTCCTGCTCGGTGACTTGAAGAAGGATCCTGCTGGACAGTAACGGGGGTTTATCCTATAAGACAGGTGGGGTGAAATATTTGCCCTGCATCTGTTTAAGGAATGAAACCAAAACAGCTTAATTTGACCAAACAATTGAAACCCGAGTTTTGACTCTGCTCTTCCCCCATGGCTGCAGGCAGTGATGCTTCTGAATGCCAGTTCAGCAGGGTGGTGGGGTCAGTTCTCTTGCCCTTTGGTCTTGCTTGTGGGTTTCCCATTGGGGCATCTGGTTGGCCACTGTGAGAACAGGATACTGGACTCAATGATCCACTGGCCTGATCCAGCAGGATCTTATGTCCTTAGTTGCTAACACGCAGCCACATGCAAATAATTTCAGATATAGACCACCCAGAGACTTTAGGCCACTTTCTGGCCCGTATGAATTCATGTTTTGATGTTCTTTGAATGAACACAGGCAGATGCCTTACACAGAGTCAGCTACACTGGCTAGCTCAGTGTTGCCTGCATTGGCAGGCAGCCGCTCTGCAGGGTTTCTTCAGGACATGGTGGGGATTGAACCACGGACCTTCTGCATCAAAAGCAGATGCTCTACCACTGGGCCTCCTTGCAGTTTCTTGTTTCTTTGGTCTGAGACTCTTCCTCTGCTTGTTGCAGACACCGCAAGAATTACTAAATCAAGCTGCATAGGTAGGAAGTGATGCAATTGGGTAGACACAGAAGAGCCTGTTGGTGGACTTCCCAGCTTCCTTCCTCTGCAAGGGGAAAAGAAAAGGGATGGCCAGGAGTGTGATGCATTCTGCAGGTTGAATATCCCCTTCTCTATAATGCAAGTGGGCAGTCTGTGGCCCTACAGATTAAGACTCCAGCTCATCACCCCAGCCAACATGGACCATGAAGAAGAGGCCAGTGGCCTGTCTGGTCCAGCATCCTGTTCTCACAGCGACCAGTCAGATGCTTGGGGGAGCACATTAGCACTCTCTCTTCCTGTGGTTTCCAGCAAGTGGCATTCACCTGCCGAGGCAAAGCATAGCCATCATGTCTAGTAGCCGTTGCTAGTCTTGTTCTATCACTAATCCTTTTTAAGCCGTCCAAGTTGGAAGGCCTCGCTGCCCTCTGGAAAGTGAGTTCCATAGTTTAGCCATGCATTGGGTGATGGGAGATGTGGTCCGATGGCATCTGGATGGTCACAGGTTCTCCACCTCTGCTCTGCAAACTACAAACGTATTCGTGACCTTTTGCTTGGAAGGGGCAAATCCAGTTTTCCGGGTGCGTGTAAATAGCCGTTTGCTTTGTTTTACATTAGCCAAAGGACTATTAGATTTGATCAAGTGTGTGGCAGGAACGCGGGGAGAAAGAGTTCAAGTCCTTTCTTCAACCCCTAAAGCAGACAAGCTGGCCTGACTTCAATTCTTTCAACAGTGTTCTGAGAGCCAGGTAATAAATGTCTGCCTTTATGAAAGGCGTGAAGGGCATAAAGGCATCATATCCACTTGAGGTGCATGCTATCAGATGTTAGGCCATTCAATGTTAGTGGTGGGCAAGTTTAGCCCTCAAACCGAATCAATGCTTGCAAATGTAATGCCTTTTGGATTTGGGAATGCAGTGCTTCCAGGGAAGGTCTGCAGCTCAGTTGTAGAACATCTGCTTTGCACGCACAAGGTCCAAGGTTCAATCATTACCATCTCCTGGTAGGGCTGGGAAACACTTCCTGCTTGGAAGCCTGGAGAGAGATTGCCAGAAAGTGTAGACAGTCCTGAGCTGGATGGACCAATGTTCTGACTCCGTACAAGTCAGCTCCCAATGTTCCGGTGCTTCTCCATATGATAGTAGAGAAAGGGGGCAGTCAGGGATCTTTGGGGGGATAAAGGTAAAGGGACCCCTGACCATTAGGTCCAGTCATGACCGACTCTGGGGTTGCGGCGCTCATCTCACTTTATTGGCCGAGGGAGCCGGCGTACAGCTTCCGGGTCATGTGGCCAGCATGACTAAGCCGCTTCTGGAGAACCAGAGCAGCACACGGAAATGCCGTTTACCTTCCCGCCAGAGTGGTACCTATTTATCTACTTGCACTTTGACGTGCTTTCGAACTGCTAGGTTGGCAGGAGCAGGGACTGAGCAACGGGAGCTCACCCCGTCGTGGGGATTCAAACCACCAACCTTCTGATCGGCAAGTCCTAGGCTCTGTGGTTTAACCCACAGCGCCAGCCGCGTCCCCTTGGGGGGGGGATAGACTATATCCCCTTGAGGGGGATAGACAATAGCTAAATCTCTTCCCTGCACCTTGGGACCCAAAAGCATTAAGAACCAAGCCTGCCCTGGCTGAGTGTATAGTCAAGCTTTTTATACCCACCGCCCACTAATGCATCTTTCTTGATGGTAAAATTTCCTTACCTCCCACCAGTGCTTGATGGAAGGAGGATTCCGCTTGTGCTGTAGAACCCCCTACCGCCCACCTAGAATCCTGAAACGCCCACTAGTGTGCGGGAGGGACCAGGTTGACAACCCCTGGTATAGCGGGACGTTAGGAGAAAGTGACAGGATATTGCAGGCTCTTTAGGTGGATTTTTTTTCACAACAGGGCGGCTGACCTTCTGCACTCAGCTATACTTAGGCTGCATCCATTGCACACATTTAAAACACTTGTTATACTGCTTTAACAGTCAGGGCTTCCTCCAATGCATTCTGGGAACCACAGTTTGCTAAGGGGGCTGAGAGTTGTTAAGAGGCCCTTATTCCCTTCACAGAGTTGCAATTCCCAGTGAATTAACAACCCATCCCTCTTCCCTGGGAACTCTGGAAATTGTAGGGGAGTTCTTGGAGGGGAGTAGAGTTCAAACAACGCTCAGCACCTTTAAGAAACTGCAGCTCCTAGAATTATTTGGGGGAAGACATGACTGCTAAAGTGGTACTAGAGTACTTTAAATGCATGGTGTATTATTCAGCAAAACTGGTGCCTGCAATCCACCTGAGAGCCGTGATTTAAGAGGCTTCCTTCGTTCGTGGCTCATCTTTTTTCCTCCGAATCATTTAGGTGGCATCGATTAAGCACCCTTGTTCTCAGTGAGGCTGTAAGAAGCTAATGTTCATGTACTGAATTATAACTTTTGGCAAGGATTCTGGCACAAACGAGCCCGTAATTGAAACCAGCTCATTTTCTTTCCCCCCCGCTTCTAACGGAGTGGAAGCTTTTAAAAATGTAATTGATTGATTGGGAAATTATTTTATCCCACTCACCCCCCGACCCGACCCCTTTACCATATACAGAAAGTTCAACTTCCAGGGAGCCAATAGTTTAGCTGATGGTGGTGGGGTTTTCTTATGGGCCTATGTGAAGATTGCGAGGGGAAGTGCTTTTGTTAACTAACACACAGACATATACACACCACCAGAGTGTTGGCCGTACAATACACAGAGATCCAAAGCAATTCATTGGCTCAGTCATTTTTCAATAAGGTGGTACCTCAGGTTAAGAACTTAATTCATTCTGGAGGTTTGTTCTTAACCTGAAACTGTTCTTAACCTGAAGCACCACTTTAGCTAATGGGGCCTCCTGCTGCCGCCGTGCTGCCGGAGCACGATTTCTGTTCTCATCCTGAAGCAAAGTTCTTAACCCGAGGTACTATTTCTGGGTTAGTGGAGTCTGTAACCCGAAGCGTCTGTAACCTGAAGTGTCTGTAACCCGAGGCACCACTGTATTGTAGCCAGAGATCTTTTCCAATGTTGCTACCTGGGTTATTTTAACTGGACATATCAGGACGCTGAGCATGGGACCATCTCCTTTTAAATGCGTGTTTCCTTCCCCTGAAACATACCCCTTTGTAGGCTACATAAGAAAAAGACCTTGGGGGATCAGACCAATGGCCTATTTAGTCCAGCATCCTGTTCACGCAGTGGCCAACCAGATGCCTGTGAGAAACTGTCAAGCAGGATCTGAGCACATAGGCATTTTCACCTCCTGTCGCTTCCAGCAACTGAAGCATTGCTGCTTCCAACCATGGGGGCAGGACATAGGCGTCATGGCTAGTAGCCATTGAGTCATAGCCATGTTGTCCTGGGTAATTCACCAGGCTTTTTAAACTCCAGCCTATTATCCCTTTTTCGAGGACCCCCCCCATGCGCAAAACTCACATAGGTGACACCAAGTGTTGCATGTAACGAAAACTATCCTTTTTGATAACTTAACTCTCTTGATTTCCTGGAATCATAGAATTGTTGGAACTGGGAGGTACCCTGAGATACCTTCATCTAGTCCAACTCCCTGCAATGCAGGAATTCAGAGGAGGCTTCACTGGTTTGCTTATACTGGTATATAGGTAGCCTTCACTTGGTTGCTTTGTTCAGGTATGCACGCATGCGTGTAACTCATAAGCTTTGCAGAGTTTTGTAGCAAAAGCAAGTTGCAGCCACTTCCTTGGCCTCACAGAGCTTGCAGTGGTGAAATTGTCAATGTGGAGCCCAACAGAAGAGATGGAAGTGGAGAGGCAGGCGAGAGCGCTGACGTGAATGTTTGCCAAGGTTACTATTTGCAAATAAGCATAACGTGTCTGTTGGTTGTGTGTGCAGCAAAGATGAGTTTTTGAGGAACATTTTAAGGAAGAGAGGTGGTTTCGCATGCACTTTCAGAAACAACAAGAGTTCAAGGCGTAAGGGCAGTAAGTGGGAATGGGAAGAGTATTTCAGGATGTAGGGGTGTGTTTGGCCAGCTCAGGATGGTAGAGTCAGAGGAGCAAAGAGCGGGGAAATACCGTATTGGATGTACCGGACCACAGGACGCACCTAGTTTTTAGAGGGGGAAATCAAGGGAAAAAATATTATTCCCCCCCCAGCCCCAAAGAGCAACGGACAGGCTGCGCGCTTCCTCTTTAGCCTTGAGCAGCATCTTTAGCCTTGCACAACGGGATGGATCGTGCCCGCTGTCCCCCTGGGCTGGACTAGATGACTCCTGGGGTTCCCTTCCAACCCTGCAATTCTGTGACCTCGGAAGTTGTTGGGGGTCTCCATCACTGGAGGCTTTTAAGCAGCGGTTGGGGGACCACCTGCCTCGCGTTCTTTAGCTGTGATTCCTACATTGTGAGGGGGCTGGGCTAGATGACCCTCGGGTGGCCCTCCCAACTCTATACAGTCCTACACTTCTGCGGCAGGAGATCCACAGCCACTTCACACAATGCCCACTCCCAATTTTCACTGGAGAGACATGTGGCTTCACTGTCTAGGTAGGTACCCCCCTACCTGCCACTCTTCCCTCACCCCACTTAAGCCAAGGGAATTCCTGTCCAGAGAAGCTCCCAGGTGAGGCAAGGGTTAAGATCTACCTCTGGTAAATGGCTTTGTATCCTCCCTCTTTCCCTTTTCTCTTCTTCTTCTATGCTAGTTCCTTCTCTTGTGTTTTGTTTAATCTGTCTTTATTGTATACTAAAATAAAAGCTGCAAAGTTTCGTTTTTTATAATATTTCCCCACTCCAAACTAAAACGTTAATCTAGATAAAAACACTGATCCGGAGGAAAATAAGGGGGTGGAGAAAGGACGAAAAAAGAAAAAGGGGTAGAGATAGAGAGATTTTTTAAAAGTTGGCTTCTTTAGCCTTGTGCAGCCTCCCGCGGCTGGAGAGGCACGCACAGCTAAAGAGGAAGCCCGGGCAGCGAGCGCGATCCATCCCGCTCGCTGCCCAGGCTTCCTCTTTAGCCTTGCGCAGCCTCCCACGACTGGAGAGATTGCGCAAGGCTTTTCTAGAGGAGGGAGAAGGGACTAACTGGCCGCGTCAGTCCCTTCTCCCTCCTGGGGAAAAGCCCGCAAGAGCCGCGCGAAGCTTGTGTGTGGCTCTTGGGGGCTTTTCCTGCTTGCCCCCCCTGCATTCGCTCCATAGGACGCACAGACTTTTCCCCTTAGTTTTTAAGACGGAAAAACTGTGTCCTATGGTGCGAAAAATACGGTAAGTACCCATATACAGGAGAAATGCTGCAGAGGCCTCTAAACAACTTGTGACCAGGACAGCTTAAGGACCGCCTGAGCCCTTACTGTACATCCCAGCCCCATCACCGTGATCATCCAGAGGAGAGCTGTTTGTTGTCCCCTGAGTTGCAGAGTCCCGACCGGCATTAATTGTAAGCTGGGTCCTCTGCTGTGCGACACTTTTCCAACAGAGATGCAGCAGAGGCAGCCTCGCTTTTTATTTCCAAGTTCCTCTTGAATACTTTTTTTTATGCCAACAGGCCTATTAAATTTTTTCTTGAGTAGCCAGTCATTTTAACGACTCTCTTGTATTGCTTTTAATGTTTTTTCCCCCCAAATGCTGCTTTCCACTATCTCTCATCTTTTATGAAAAGGTGATATATAAATGCTGTCTGTCTGTCTGTCTATCTATCCATCTATCTATCTAATAGTAAAGCTAAAGACGAGGAGATTAAAATTAGATCCAGAAGGCAATGGGAAGCCAGTGTAAGGGTTTTAACAGCAGGAGGAGTGCATATATAGTCTGAAGCTACACATGCTGCAGAATGAGGTGGTAGAATCCTCTCAAGGTAGTAGAATGGACTGTACCACTTCAAACTGCTGGCGTCGGGGTGCAGTGTTTGAATACTCCCTCATGTAAGAAGCAGCCCTTCTTACATGACGGAAAACTAGCCCAGCAGGGAGTAGGCTGGGCTAGAACCTTAGGGTGCTAGGTTTCTTGTAGACAATTCCTCGCTGCTCCCCACACGGGGAGTGTACAAAGGCTATCTTCTACTGCAGACTCTTGTGATACAATTCCACCACTAATTTCTGCTACTTTGTAGGCCAGGCCTGAGTGAGACACTTAAAGCAGCAGCTGGGAGAAGGGCCATAGCTCAATGGTGGAATATTTGCCTTCTCTGTAGAAGGTTTCTGGTCCAATTCTTGGCATCTCGTGGTAGGGCTGGGAATGTCCTCTGTCTGAAACAATGGAAAGCCGCTGCCAGTCAGTGTCAACAAAACTGAGTTAGGTGGATCATTGGCCTGACTTCATATTAGGCAGCCTACCTGTGTTGACTGGCTGAGTTTGCTTTTTTAGTTACAGTATCGATCACCAGATTTTCAATGTCTGTTCCACTGAGATGCTAGTGTCTTAGAGATGTTTAGTACAGTGGTACCTTAGGTTACATACACTTCAGGTTACATATGCTTCAGGTTACAGATTCTGCTAACCCAGAAATAGTGCTTCAGGTTAAGAACTTCGCTTCAGGATGAGAACAGAAATTGTGCTCTGGCGGCGCGGCAGCAGCAGGAGGCCCCATTAGCTAAAGTGGTGCTTCAGGTTAAGAACAGTTTCAGGTTAAGAATGGACCTCCGGAACGAATTAAGTACTTAATCTGAGGTACCACTGTATCTCAGCTGTAAATGTCCACCCTCCATAAATCTTGTTTGTGTGATCAACATTCTGCAAAAAAAAACAATAACTCCCGCGTTTCCTTTCCAACACATGGTTCTTTATGTATTTTCTTTTAAAAATTTGCCAATGTTAAATTAAAACCCCACACCAAATTGATTGGGAGATGGTAAATAGGATGGTAAGTAGAACCATGCAGGGTCAATCCAATGGGCCGTCTAATTCAGCATCCTTTTCTCACAGTGGCCAACCAGGTGCCTATGGAAAGTCCACAAGGAGGGTAAAAGCACCATCAGTCTTCTCTCCCGTCCATGTTCTCCAGCATCTGGTATTCAGAGGCAGTGCTGAGCTAGATGGACCAGTGACCAGACTAAGCATAAGGCAGTTTCCAGTGTCCTAAATTAGACTTCCCTGTGGTAGTGGCTGTAGTACAGTCCAAAGGCCCGTCCGGTCTGGTAACCTGCCTTCACAGTGGCCAACCAGGTGTCTTTGGGAAGCCTGGAGGCAGGACTAAGATTATTGTTGATGAACTGGAAACTTAAGAAGATGCTTCACTCTAAAACCATAAAAAAACAGTGACAACTCTTAAAATTATCCAACTCTTAAAATTATTGAAATTACAATACAGCTTCACTACTGAGGAACCTCTACATGTCTTGACACTGAACTGCACATCACAGAGGGATTTGGGTCACACAAAGTGCTGGCTGGGTCCGTTGGTCTGAGGGAAGCTGTAGTCCCATGGATACTAAGCTGCTGAAGGCTGAGATAATATATCTATTTGGTGTAGTTCAAATGCCCGCAATACGCTTTAAAGAATATTGGCAACGTTCCTCTTTGCCTGATGAGTATCTGTCAGGCGTCCTACAGGCTCATTTTATTGTGCACAGTATCCAGCTGAATATTTATTTCATCCACTGTGGAACCCAAGGTGGTGGTTTCCTTCCCCTGTTTTGTTTCATTTATTTTGTTTTTATTTATTTACAAGGTTACTCTAAACTACCTCTAAAGAGCTCATCGTCATGCACATTCTTCCCACTCCCTTATCATCTGAAAGATACTCGGAGTTGAGAGTGGATTTCATGCTCTTTATTCAGCTCATAGTGGTGAGGAGGAATGGAAGTTCCCCCAGAAAGTCTGCTTTATATATATTATTTACACAATGGGCCCCATGTGATTGGCTAATTCCGGGATTCTCCTGTAGGCCAATCAGGTTGCGGATTCACTTCCACCTGGAGCTGGATTGGGTGGCTCCTGTGGACCAATCAGACTGCTGCATTCTGAATCCTATTGTTCTAGGACCAATCAGACTGCTGCATTTTGGATTCTATTCAACTCAGTACATAACATCATCCCAACAGCCCTGTGCGGTAGATTAGACTGAGAGTTCTTGTCAGGCCCTTGGGATTTGAACCCAGGTCTCCCAATGCGGCACTCCGAACACTGCACCTATCCAGGTTATTGTGACCCGAGGTGCCCACTTGAGAAGAGTAACTCAAAGGAATTCCTCTGCAGATTAGTGTCTGTGGAACTGATTCCTTGAAGGCAGATGCTTAGAAAAACCACTGCCTTAGGTGTAGCTCGTCTTTTGTACAAATGAAACTGCCTGCCTGTATTTTCTGGCAGTCATGACTTGGAGCAGTTAATCTTTCATGGTGCAGGGAAGCAAGTAAGGGAATTAATTGGCTTTTGTAAAGGGAAGTCATTAAACAGGAGTAGCTGGGAGAACCTAATCTTGCCACTTTATCAGATGAATCTGCCTGGAGTGGGGTGGGGGAGGGGGAGTGCTTTTTATTAATCAAGGGTTCCTTCATAATGAAAGCAAGAACAGGGTTTTTGGGGTTTTTTTACACACACAAAATCCCACATACCAAATGCTTAACTTTGTGGCCTCTGAACGACTGCAGATCCCTACAGTTTCTGCCTTGAGTTTCTGTATTCCTGTGACACTCAGAGAAGGGAAGAAACCCAAAATTAATGTTTGTTTATCTCTTTCTGGCTTTGGTGGTTGTGGGGAAGAAGCTGCTTCGGGTTGACTTTTGTTTAATTTTAGGGAGGAGAAACTTTTGTTTCCTTGATACGATCTCTAAAGAATGAATCAAATATGTTCTGTGTTTGGCTGTTTTGAAACTACTTGCTCACAGTAAGCCATAGTTGTGTCGGTCTGGGCTTTAAAAAAATGAATTGGTAAGGTGAGAGAAAAGGGTAAGGGGCAGAGAAGAGTGGTCTCTCCCCCTCCCCCAAAAATGCAATTGGGAGGAACATAAGAAGAGCATTGTGGGCCATCTAGTCAAGCATACTGTTCTCACAGTGGCCACCCAGATGCCCCAATAGGAATTCCGCAAGGAGGACTTGAACACAAGACCACTCTCTCCTCTTGCGGTTTCCTGCAATCGGTCTTCAGAAGCACACAGGCTCCTGGCCATGAAGGCAGAGTAGACATCATGGCAAGCAGCCCAAAAGAAAAGACCCTTTTTACAAACGGCCTGTCGTGTCATTTAAAAAAGAGGAAACACATCACTGAGAAAGAAGATAAAAGTGGGCACAGATTTGCATCTGCTAACTTATGTGTGTCGATACACTTTTAGAAATAATTACTGTAATTGAAACAGTAGGAAGGGACTGTGATCAGGTGACCCGAGTGCCTGCTCAGTCTGTGCTGCTAACTGTTGATGAGCAGCTTCAAGACCCCTCTTGTTCTCCTTTCTTGGTGGTGCCAAATGTCCAAATCTAACCTCTGTTCTTTTTTATTATTTTGACTGCCTGCTTTTACTGTAATGGTGCTCCGGCTGAAGCAAACATCTCCGTGAGTTTCTGTATTCGCAGAAGGGCTGGCTCATCTCTGCTCACAGAAGTAGGATCTCAATAGATCCCCTATCTTAAATTGTGCCTTCTTATTTTCTGATTGGCTTGCCAGATACTTTGCATGTGCCTGGACAGCAAAAGAGTTTAATAGCCTAAATTACACTTAACATATATTCGTTTTAATGGACATTTTATTTATTTTCTGTCAGATTTCATTTTGTTGTTATCCAGGCCATATCTGTAGGACAGGCTAGGTTGATAGAATTCTGATAAATTAATCCACTGTGCTGACTTTAATATGTATTGGGCATATTAACAGCAATTTTTCTGCTCCTCCTGACTTTATTATGCTGGAAAAAACCCCCAAACCACTTTCATCTGTTTCCAAATAGGCTGGTAGTTTAAGTATATGTAAATTACTTTAAAATGTGTGAGTATTTTAAATTCTAATGCCACATAAAATAGTCAGCCTTTCCTTCCTTTTCTTAGTCATGTGTGAACAGATCAGTTGATTGTCTAAAACTATTGGTGAGCCTCCAGTATAAAATAAGAAGAACACATTTAAAGAGTGCTTTATTTTTGCACCTCTTGAGTGTTTTCAGGTCAGATTCTGAACATTGATAATGTCTGGAACAAAGCTGTCTAACATAACTAAAAATGTTCTACCTTTGTGCAGGGAAGGAAGAAAAGGTGACGGCTATAAAACTATCTGGTTACTGAGCAGAGACTTTTCCCCCTCATCTTTTCCTGCCAAAAGCACACTTCTTGTAGGTAGAAATTATAGGTGGAAATTTGAGAAGAGAACATTGGGTAGTCTAGACTTCATGGTCTTTGAAAGCCTGGAGCAGACACTGAATGTGTATGTTGGCCATAATTGTCCCTTGGGTGGCTCTTGTTTTTTGGGTCTGACTTGAGAGAGTCCTGCAACAGAAACCTTGCATTACAGTGGCGACGGCAGTCTATGATAAGTCACATTCTTCACACCATACATTTAAAGCACCATGATGTCGCTTTCAACAGTCATGGCTTCTCCTAAGAAAATTCCTGAGAGTTACAGTTTGTAAGGGTGCTGAGAGTTGATAGGGCACAGCTACTCCCTTGCCTGAAGTACAATTCCCAGAGTTTCCTGGGAAGAGGGATTGATTGTTAAACCGCTTTGGGAACAATGTATGGTTTTGAGTGTGGCCTTGCTGTCCAGATTAGCTTGGTTCTGCCATAATGCACTGTTGAGGGATTTTGAACAGATTTGCAGTGTGCCCAATCATTGCTGCTTGTGACTGTTAAAATGATAGAATCTCACACTGAAATGCGTACCTGGTGGATTCAGACAAACACTAAGACAGTCTCTCCCGACTTAGTGCTCGCCAGATGTTTTGGCACCACAACTCTTTTATCAGTCTCACCTGCCATGATTCACAAGCCTCTTAGAATGTCAACACACACGTAGATGAGGATGTTCTCCTAGACATTATGTGCTTGAACCTCCATAAAGCATTCAACAAACTCCCTTGCAAAAGATCCTTGACCTTACATTCATGGGCTGAGCGTACACTGTCAGGAAGGGGCTTCAGGTTTGATCCCCAGCATTATCAGGTAGGGGTGGGAATGTCTCCAAGAACTATGGCTCTGACTCTGTATAAAGCAGCTTCCTATGTTCATTCAAAGAATGACATAATGTGAATTCATATGGGCCAGAAAGTGCTTGGTCTAAAGACTCTGGATTGTATATACCGTATTTTTTGCTCTATAAGACTCACTTTTCTCCTCCTAAAATGTAAGGGGAAATGTGTGTGCGTCTTATGGAGCGAATGCAGGCTGCGCAGCTATCCCAGAAGCCAGAACAGCAAGAGGGATTTTTTTTTTTTTGTTTTCCTCCTCCAAAAACTAGATGCATCTTGTGGTCTGGTGTGTCTTATAGGGTGAAAAATATGGTACCTGAAATTATCAGCTTATGGTCATGGGTGCGTGTTTAAACGCCTAGGTTTCAGTCCTTTGGTCAAAAGAAGTGATGTGGGTTAATTTCTTAGATGGCTGCAGGACAAGTACTTCACCCCATCTGTCTTATCAGAGAAACCATCTTACTGTTCAGCAGGATCCGTCCTCAGGGCAGCAGGTAGGAAGCTTTAGAAATGAGATATAGATGAGATGCCGTCTTTGCGATTTTGGTCACAATAAGCACAGCTCTACAACCAGGGCAGAGGGCTCTTATCAATACAGTGAGTTAGACCCATTGGTCTAGCTAGCTCAGCATTGGCTACACTGACTGGCAGCAGCTCTCCAGGGGTTCAGATGGAGTTCGCCCCCAGCCCTATCTGGAGATGTCAGGAATCGAACGTGGGACCTTCTGCCTGCAAAGCAAATGCTCATCCACTGAGCTGGGGGCATTAAAGATCGTGTGCCAATCAAAACACAGGCGAGGCCTCTTTGGTCATTACCAGACCCCACCTGTCCAGTGCTTAGAACAGCAGAGCATCTGCTTTCTCCCCAAGATCTTCAGGTAGGACTGGGAATATCCCCTGCCTGAACCCCTGCAGGACAGCAACCTGTCAGTCTGTGTAATGCTGAGCTAGATGGACCAATGGTTTGACTCGGTAGAAGGCAGCCTCCTATGTTCCTATAGTCTCCACGAATATGCAAACAGAGCGGTTTTGCGTAACTGGTTTTTGGTCTTCTACTCTGCAGAACGTGGTCCAGCACCATCCCTGGCAAGGTTGAGTTCTTCTCCAGCGAGGGCTCAGACACCTCTCTCCCCATCCCCATTGTGCCGCTGCCTGGTGTGGATGACTCTTACCCGCCCCAGAAGAAATCGTTCATGATGCTCAAGTACATGCATGACCACTACTTGGACCAGTACGAATGGTTCATGCGGGCAGACGACGATGTTTACGTCAAGGGGGACAAGCTGGAGAACTTCCTTCGGAGCTTGAACAGCAGCGAGCCCCTCTTCCTTGGGCAGACGGGTCTGGGCACCACGGAAGAAATGGGGAAGCTGGCCTTGGAGCCCGGGGAGAACTTCTGCATGGGAGGCCCAGGCGTCATCATGAGCCGGGAAGTCCTGCGGAGGATGGTCCCTCATATCGGGGAGTGCCTTCGAGAGATGTACACGACCCACGAGGATGTGGAGATTGGGAGATGCGTGCGGAGATTTGCAGGAGTGCAGTGCGTCTGGTCTTATGAGGTATGTAGCTGGTATGGTCTGGGGTAACGGTGTGTGGGAGGAGGGGAGTGTTGAAGACTTCTTGCTGTTTCTGCAGCAGGGTCCCTGTCTCCAGTATCCCAGAGTCTCTCAATCAGCATGGATGGTGGGAGCATTTTGGCCACTGTGTGCTCCAAAGCTAAGCATTTAGGAGCACTGGAAACACAAGTTTCAAGAGAATGGTTTGCAAGTTCCACTGCACACCATTCTCTTGAAACCTGTGCTTTCGGTGCTCCTGAAACTTGTGTTTTCAGTGCTTACATATAAAGGGACTTCATGGAAAACACAACTTAAGTCGCTCAGAAAGAAGACATTTGAGCACTCCAAATTATTTGTCCATGGAGATCAGCATTGATGAGTCTAGTGCCTCCTATTTATTTATTTATTTAATTCTAAGGTTGTTGTATAATCTTAGAAGGGGTGTTGCTGTAGCCATTATGAAGGGGCCCTGAAATTCTGAATCTACCACTACACTAGTGCTGATGGGGAGAGCTTTAAATGTTTTTTAATACTTCTTTTTTAGCTCATATTAATGAAGAACTGTTGTGCTTTGAGAAAAATGCAAATTTAGGTGACATATCTGTCTGGAAATCTCTCTTGCTGTGTGTGTGTTCTCCCCCCTCCCCTGAGCAACCCACAGCATATGGACTGAAAACTAGTATTCCTCAAATTGTGTGCGATCGTTGGAGGCCTTCCAGGAAATCTGCTTTCAGATCTAATGGTTTTGATTTTGAGGAATTTCGGTTAAATTTTAATCTAGGCAAATATTCATCTCTGCATTGTGTGGCGGGGTGGGATGGGGGGGGCGGATGAGAAAATTTTGGCGTTCAGTACCCTTTGTTACATTTTGATTATGTTTGGTTTATGTTTGGTTCATTGCAGTTCAGTAAGTCCCTAGCTTGCCTTAAGCTCTTTAGCACTGAGGCAAAGCCCAGAGGATAACTGAAGGAGAAAATGCGGTTTTCCTTTCTTCTCTTATGGACATCTTGCTGAAGACAGCAACTTAGCGAACTACCTCCCAAACTCAGGATGTGCGTGCGAGAAATCTTAAATTGAGACAGGAAGTTAAAGGTGTGAGACAGGAAGTTAAAGGTGTGAGACAGGAAGTTAAATTCCCATTAGGCAATACTCCGATGTTTGGCTTATATAGATCTTAAATCTTCAGTGTTGCTAGGATAATGTTTAACAGAACCTTCTCCAACCTGGTGCCCTCTAGGTATTTTGGTCTACAACTCGAATCAGCTGTATGATGGGATGATGGGAGTTGTAGTCCAAGATATCTGGAAGACTCCAGGCTGGGGGAGGCCGTTTTCTTCAGCTCTCTTCTTTATAAGGAAAGGTGGCCAAAAAAATAGCATTGTTAGTCATCACTGCCACCATCTCATGTGTTCTAATTAGTGCCAGAGGCAGATCTAAATACAGTGGTACCTCGGGTTACAGACGCTTCAGGTTACAGGCGCTTCAGGTTACAGACTCCGCTAACCCAGAAATATTACCTCGGGTTAAGAACTTTGCTTCAGGATGAGAACAGAAATCGTGCTCCGGTGGTGCGGCAGCAGCGGGAGGCCCCATTAGCTAAAGTGGTGCTTCAGATTAAGAACAGTTTCAGGTTAAGAACGGACCTCCAGAACGAATTAAGTTCTTAACCTGAAGTACCACTGTAACCTCTGGCATTTTAAATTTATTCCGAAAGGGAAGCAACCGTTGCTTCTTTGTCAGTCTGTGGTGCAACCTGCGATCTTTTTGCACCATGCAAAAGCCAACCAGTTTGCAAGAGCTTCCTGAATCACCTTGCAGATGGGACTTTAACATGCCCTGTGCCAGTGACACCCATTCCCCCTCCCACTCCATTGCATTCCTCTTTCCCCTTTTTATTTTTTAGTGCTGAGCTTGAGGGAGAATACCCTGAAACCCGAAAGCTAGCTTTGGTATGCTTAGTTGACTGGTCTGTATTAGAGAGGTTATTCTGAAACTGTTCACATAAACTCTTACCTTTTCTCCCTGATCTCAGTTCCTGACTGATCAGAATCACTCTGTATTTCATCTTCCTGTTTTCATACATGGTCTAAGTCGCACTCTCTTTCTCTCAAGCTTTGAGAACCCAGGTAGTCAACAAGAGGGGAAGGTTAAAACATGTACCTGCAAAATATACTCTTGTAAGAAACCAAGCAACCCCCTGAGGAAGGAATTCAGTGGTCAAGCATGCAGGAGGTCCAAAGTATGACCCCTGTGCCTCCAGGTAGAGCTGAGAGAGAGAGAGAGATTTTGTCTAAAATCCTGGGCAGCTGCTGCCAGTCAGTGTAGACTACTGAACTATATGGATCAGTGGTTTGACTCAAGTTCCTAAGTTCCATGTTTGAGCACCTGACTCACCACTGAGAGCTGAACAAGAAAATGAATGGGCTGTAACCATCCACCTACAGTGGTACGCTTCAGGTTACATACGCTTCAGGTTACAGACTCCGCTAGCCCAGAAATAGTACCTCGGGTTAAGAACTTTGCTTCAGGATGAGAACAGAAATCATGCTCCGGCAACATGGCGGCAGTGTGAGGCCCCATTAGCTAAAGTGGTGCTTCAGGTTAAGAACAGTTTCAGGTTAAGAACGGACTTCCAGAACGAATTACGTACTTAACCCAAGGTACCACTTTATTTGCATTACCCATTTTTAAGGCAGGAGTTTAGAGAGTTGGGGTTACTTTATCAGTAAAAAGGGCACAGAAACATCCTCCCATGTGACCCCTAGTCCATTGCTCAAAACACTTTCCTTCTTTTAGACTCTGGAAGTAAACTGAGACGATAGAATAGTGTTTGCTGTTCTCTAAGAGTTGAGGAGATACGTTTTGATTTAGTTTTGTTTCATTTGTATGCCGCTTTCCCACAGTGAGCCGTGTCCAAAATAGCTTGCAAGAAACAAAATGCAGAACTTTGAGGGTGTGTGTACGCGCAATAGAGAAAAACCAGTTTGCAAAACGTACCTATACTGTACATACACAGAGGACGAAAACATGGAACTCACTGCCACAGGAGGCAGGGATGGCCACCAACTTGAATGGCTATAAAAGAGGGTTGGGCAAATTCCTGGAGGGTAAGTCTATCAGTGGCTACTAGTCATGGTGTTTATGCTCTGCCTCCACCTTGAGAAGCAGCAGTACTTCTAAATACCAGTTCCTTGGAACCACAGGAAGGGAGAGCATTGTGGCACACGGTAACTACTTGAGGGTTTCCCATGGGCATCTGGGTGGCCTTTTTGAGAAACAGGATGCTGGACTGGCTGGACCATTGATCTGATCCAGTGGGGCTCTTCTTATAGTCTAAAAGTAAAGGTAAAGGGACCCTGACCATTAGGTTCAGTCGTGACCGATTCTGGGAGAGAGCCAGCATACAGCTTCCGGGTCATGTGGCCAGCATGACTAAGCTGCTTCTGGCGAACCAGAGCAGCGCACGAAAACGCTGTTTACCTTCCCGCCAGAGTGGTACCTATTTATCTACTTGCACTTTGACGTGCTTTCAAACCGCTAGGTTGGCAGGAGGAGGGACCAAGCAACAAGAGCTCACCCCGTCATGGGGATTCGAACCGCCAACCTTCTGATCGGCAAGTCCTAGGCTTTGTGGTTTAACCCACAGCACCACCCGCGTCCCTTTCTTAGAGTCTTACAAATCAGCTATTTAGCAAACACAGAATAAATTCATTATTACGAAAAGTAAAACAATCTAGTCACAAATATATAAGTGCAGAGCAAAGAGAGAGCTAATGTGCAATAAACTTCCAGTTTGCTGAAAGAGTCTCAGCAGACTGGTTTAAATAGATTTCAGAAGGGAGGGGGTCTTCATTACCAGGTTGGATGATTTAACAGCTGGCTCCAGAGGAGGCCGACAGCTGCAAAAGGGAAATGCTTGGTGGGGGCGGGGAGAGACTGATGGCAAGTCCTCTTCCTTCGCCTCCCAGAAGTTGCATTTGCTTGTGGCAGTCCACATTTCATTTACTGTTATGCTACAACGCACAGACCCCATTCTATATGTGCATGGCATGTGTATATATCAGACATGTTCAACCGGTCGACTGTGATCGACAGGTAGATCGCCGAGATGCTGCAGGTCAATCGTGCGATTGAAGAAATTGATCACCTGCATGCTTCTGATCGGTAGCTCCATGCCCCATGCCCTGCCCCCGGTGCTATGTCCTAATTCCGCTGCCGCTGTGAAAGCTTGTATTCACTCCCTTAGCGTAGTGTTGTTGTAGAGTTTTTATGCACCCCCAGAAAAAAATAGCTCAGCAACCCTTGGCAATGACAATGGGTAGATCATTGCCAGTTTTATTATACTGGGAGTAGATTGCAGTCTCTAGAGAGTTGGACGTGTCTGACATATATGAATGAAAAGAGGCCACTTTTGTGTCTCATTTGGGCCTATTGTAGGCTATTTACCAGGTCAAACCCTGAAAGCCAAGTGAGAATCTACTAAAGGGCATCTGTAGCCTGCCTTGAACATAATGTGGGCGGATGGCAGCTAAGCGATGGCACAGAAAGGTAATCTCTATGACACCCCACGATACTACTCGCCGGCGATTGTGCCCAGCTTTGCCCTGAGAAAGTAGCTTTCTTTCTCTTTCACCAGAGATTATAAAAGGAATTGTGCAGCTGTACTTCTTAAAAAGACAGGGCTACGCTAGTCTGGCTACGCTACTTTTATATCCTGGTATCTTCCGAATGACCTTCATCGGGTGATAGTAGAGAGGAGGAGACAGGGTAGACATTGCAGCTGCTTTGTATATATGGGTTGGTGCCTGGGAAGAAGGGGAGGCCAGCTTTCGTGAGAAGATGCGCTGTTAATCTGCTTCCAGTTAGTTAGAATGACCTCTCCTAAGGGAATAAGCTGTTGGCTGTTGAAACTGATAGGGCATTGCAATGCAGGCGATGGCAAGCTGAATGGGTGGTTGTGTGGGGAAAGGACCTCACGGTGATTTGTCTTGGAAATTTCATTTGTTCTTTTCTTAAGAACTTTATGGCTTGCAGCCAGAAGGCCACCGTAATCTAAAAGCAAAATAAATTGGGCATCCATAAACATAGAAACATAATAAAGTGAAAAGGTATATTATGATAACATCACAACCTCCCATTCAAGTTAAAAGCAAATACAATAAATCCTCTCTTTATCAAAGTCAACAACAAAATGTTTTGAACTCGAAAGTACCTCTGACATACTCAGTATCAAAAAAGATGATCAAAAACTTGGTGCACTCCATATGCTGGTCTTGAATTTTCTTTTCTTCTAACAATAGACATTTCATAGTGTTGTAAAGTCATGGAATACTCTGTGTTCTTGTTTGCAATTTCCCTTTAAAGGAAGGGAGATTCTGGGTCTTTATGAGCAAAGTTTCTTCCTCTTCCCATTGAGTTTTTAAAACTGAAAGTGGGTTTGTTTGTTCCTGTTTCTGCATCTTGCAAGTCTTAGCAACTTATCCTTGTGAAAATAACACACACACACCAAAGTATTTCTGAAGTTGGAAATGAAAACAAAGGGCTGGTGGGGGGAGCTGCCCAAAATAAACCTCTTTGTGGTTTACAAAGGTGCGAGTGATGGGCAGGCTTCTCTTTTGCACAGAGTATTCTGGGTTCTGGATGGGCACCCCACCGAAAAAAAATAGCTCCTGCTCTTCCTTTACCAAAGTGGAACCTTATGACTTTGATGGAAACTCTTGTGCATGGTGTGTCTCCTGGCAAAACGGCACTAAGGCTGCCAGAAACAATCCCATCCACCGATCTGCAGCCTTCTTTTTTCATCGGCGCAGGCTGCATTAAAACCTGGCTGCTGTCTTGAGCGCTGCAGGAACTATGATTCCCTGGACTGCTGCCCCTGTAGGGCAAGCAGGCCAGGGCAAGTTTTTCTAGGACCCATAATTGCTCTCAACTTCCAGGCCAACCCTTCCCACCCCCAGCCCCATGCTCAAAGGATTTTGGTCAGACTAGAGCTTTCCCCCATACAATTCTTGCCTAGAGCACTGGTCTTCAGAGGGTGGGTCTTGTCCTGATCCAAGGTGGGTTGCAACAGGAGCACTCCCACAATACAAATATATATTAAGAATGGGGGTCCTCAGATGCATGTCTGTGTCAAACGTGAGTCCTGAGTCTGAATAGATTGAAGATATGTGGCCTAGAGGTTCCTGGTTCTTACTCCAGAGCTATCTTAGACCCAGCACTGATAAGTTGTTCTCTGTGTGCTCCAGGTAATGCACACAGCTATGGTAAGGTCTGAGCTCAGTGGCAGAGCATCTGAATCGCATGCGGAAGGTTTCATGTCCCAACCCCAGCACCTCCACATTGGAGTGGAAGAAATCCTGGCTGTGAACTGGAGAGCTTCTGTCAGTATTGTCTGTAGACAATACCGAGGTCAATGGACCAATAGCCTGACCCAGGGACATAGAGCACTTCTTTATACCGTACCATATGTTTTCCCAATGTGGTTTAGAACATAAGAAGAGTCCTGCTGGATTAGGCCAGTGACTCATCAAGTCCAGCATCCTGTTCTCGCAGTGGCAACTAACGGGAAGCACACAAGTAGGACCTGAATGCAGCAGCTCTCTTCCCTCCAGCAGTTGCTATTCAGATGCATACCTCCTCAGACAGTAGAGGTAGACCATAGCCATTGGGGTTCATGGCACAATTCCTATGTGTCATTCCCTTATCCTTTGTTGCGTCTTTTCTTGCATTGCTGCAGGCTTTTTTTTGCTCACAGTCATGTTCTTGATTGTTGCTGTTATGCAGTTGTGCGGAACCTTTTTTACCCAAAGGACTGGATTTGCCTGCGGGAAACTTCTCAAGGGCAACATGCCAGTGGCTAGCAGGTCCAGAGGCAAGAGAACATAGGGCAGATCTGTGGCCGTAGCTCTTACCTTTGTACTGTAGGCTATTTTTTATTTTAAAAAAGACTTTATTAAGTAATCAAAATATTTTATGACGAAGCAAAGTCTACATTCGTTTTTAATTAACACACACTACGTACATACAGGGACGCGGGTGGCACTGTGGGTTAAACCACAGAGCCTAGGACTTGCTGATCAGAAGGTCGGCAGTTCGAATCCCCGCGACGGGGTGAGCGCCCGTTGCTCGGTCCCTGCTCCTGCCAACCTAGCAGTTCGAAAGCACATCAAAGTGCAAGTAGATAAATAGGTACCATTCTGGCGGGAAGGTAAACGGCGTTTCCATGTGTTGCTCTGGTTTGCCAGAAGTGGCTTAGTCATGCTGGCCACATGACCCGGAAGCTGTACACTGGCTCCCTTGGCCAATAAAGCGAGATGAGCACTGCAACCCCAGAGTCGGCTACGACTGGACCTAATGGTCAGGCGTCCCTTTACCTTTTCCTTTACGTACATACAGATAATATATTATACACACAAAACCCACCAGTGGTGTAAATCATTGCTCAGAGGCTTACACAGTCATGCCTAGCAATAGCAGTAAGTTCTGTTTTGATATTTGCTTTCCTTCCCCATCCCTAGGTTTGACTGTGCAGATGGGCAATTGCTTTTCAAGACCAACAACCAAGACTATCCATAATTCAGGTTTTCTTCCACAGTGGAAGAAAGGGGGGGGGGGAGGAGTTGATAGGCTTCTTTCATTTATGTAGGTTATGAAGTCATACAATAAAAGTGTACGAAACAGAAGAAAAAGTTCCACTCCCTTTAACAGAATACAGCTTCAAAAAGAAAAAAGAAAGAAAGACATAGTTAAGGCAAAATGAGGTTTATTGCAACCATGAAAATAATATATTTTTATTCCATAAGATAAAATGCACACTACAGACAAATGTTAAGAATGCACTATTGTCTTTGCTTATAGGCTAAATGCCAACTAAAAGTGAGTGCTCCTCAGATTTCCCAGACTAGTTTAACAGTCAGTCCCTCTTCCCAGGGACCTCTGGAAATTGCAGCTCTGTGAAGGAGAGTACAGGATCTCCTAACACCTCTTGGCAGCCTTATCGTATTACAGTCCACAGGATTGATATCGCTTCATATGTGTGGTGCAGAGGGGACCTCTGAAAGTGGTGGAGGTTGTGGGAAACATAGCAGTGAGACAGGGTTCTTCCTCTTACTGTTGTGATAAGACTATCAGTGGCAGCAGAGCTGCTGCAATAGAGAGTAAGAAAGGAATAAGGAGTGTCTGCCAGACCTGCCAGACATGGTGGTGCTTTAGACTAGCAAGCAATGCAAGGTGGGGTTCCTTGTTTGACTGACATTTTGCAAACAAATCTCCGGAGCTCTGCAGCTTCTCAGTTGCCATGCTTAGCCTTAATTGAGCCTTAAAGCAGTCTCCAGCATTTTTAGCAGTAAAAGCTTTTCCGAACCCCCTGATGGTGTGAACTTTCTTGGCAGCCAGCTGGAGCCTCTCAAAATCTTGCCAGGAATCCTGATTGTCTAAAAGGGTAGGGATTATCTCCTTGCCCAGGCTGAGACAAAGTGACCTTTAAAGTTTTTGCTTCCCAAGCCCAGGGACGTGGCACAGAGTACCAGTCTGTCGTACTGCTAATATGGTTTGAGCATTTGAGGAAGTTTAAATGGCTCGTTGGTTTTGTTTGGAGTGAAACAATGAATTTCTGCTACAGTTGGTTTTTTTATTTTTTAAAAAGAAGATTTTCTGTGGCTATTGCCACTTTAAATCATCTTTATTGTCAAGGATTTGCTGTGTGGTTTTAGCAACAATAAAAAGAGAGAGTTTTCTATTGTCCTTAGTGTTGGAGGACTGGATAGCTCTGGCTCTGCCAATCTCATCACAGCTCAATCTTTTCTCATTGAGCAGTGAAGAGTCTTGGAAAAAACTGCCTTTCCCCCCTACGTCCTTGGCAGTAGCTATTTTAAAACTTTTAAAATATTTAGTAGGCCAGGATATATTGTCTTAAATTGCTTTCAAAATAGCTGGGTGCTGCCCTAGGTAGAGTTGAGGGCCTGTTTAAATGCTTAGCAGAATCAAGCAATGGGAGAGAGAGAAAAACTCCCCTCTTTGGATTATATTCAGGGTGCGAGAGGGAAGGGGAAATCTTTAAATAGTCATCTATCTATCTTTTGCACATTCAAGTCTAGCCTTAGAGGGAGTACAATTCCCTTTCAATCAAGCTACACTCACCCTGAATGGGAAAATCTGTGCATGTTCTTATGTGTGTTTTCTTGCAAATCAGGGGTGAGGAAACTGTGGCTCTACAGATGATGTTGATGGACTCCAGCTCCCTTCAGGCCCAGGCAGCAAGGCTAATAGTCAGGGGTGATGAAATTTGTAGTCCAGCAGGCCACCGGTTCCCCATGCCATTGGAAACAAATGGTCCTCTTTTTCCTGTTTTCTTCTGCCTATCAGTGGCCTCTCCTTCATTACCCTTCGCCCATCCTGTTCGGGGCCATTTTCCAAATTGTGGACTAGGGATAAGCATGTGAGGTTGCCTTATGCTGTACCCAGATCATTGGCTCCATCTGGTCCTATGATGCCTGCTCTGACTGGAAGCAGAATTCAAAGCTGAGGTCTTTCCCAACCCTCCCCATCCTGAAATGCCAGGGATGTTATGTTTTGCATGCAAAGCATAACTCGCTGCATTACAACACCTTTCCAAATGATGCAGAGCAGGTGCTATGGGGGGCCTTTGGCCCTCCAAGTGTTGCTGGACTACAACTCCCATCATCCCTGACCATTGGCCAAGCCGGTTGGGGCTGATGGGAGTTGTAGTTCAGCAACGTCAGGAGAGCCAGTGGTTCCTCACAGCTGGCCTAGAGAGCATGCCCTCCCAGTGTTAAGGCTGCTTCCGAAGTCATTTGGTTTCTTGGAAAGATTCCTGCACTAATCTGGGGTGTGTGTGTGTGCGTGTGTGTGTGTGTGTGTGTGTGCTGCCTGGCTTGGTTGTACAAATGCTCCAACATTGATTCTGGCCCTAGGCATGCATTCAGGGTGAATGCATGTAGATTCAAAGTGGGACAAGGATTGCTTCCAATCCCACCTCCCCTCCAAGAACCTTATGCACGCCAGCTTTCTGTCCCACTTTGACTTGTTGAGTGTGAATTTCTGAAAGGGCATTTGAAGTGTGTTTGGGTGAGTGTGCTTAGAAGTCTCCCTCCAAGAATCCTGATTATCCAGAGCTTCTGGATGCAGGGAGGTTTCTAAGAGTGATCAGCTGAAGGCAATTAGAAGATCCCTTTGGACCTTTGCACTCTGTGCAAAGGTTAGAGAGGTGGAATGCACTTGGCATGCACCTGGGAGGTGGGGCTTGCACACCCTGCCCCTCCTCTCTTAAAGCCCATGCATGTTTGCTCCACACACATAAACAGGGCTTCTGTTAATTAGGCTAGCCTTGTTCCAACCCATGCCAAAGTCCTCTTATCTTTGGAAAATGTTAAAGGAGGGGCACAGCGGCTCTGAGACAACTGGGAAAGTCTCACTGGTGCTTAACAACAAATTAGCAGCTCTTAAATAACAGCTTATGCTTGGACAAGAAACTGGGCCTATAACATAATAGGGTCGTAATGTTATTTAGATAAGGCCAGCTCTGTTGGCAGTAGTCATATTTATTTATTTTTATTTTTAAATAACGTTATTCTGCCAAGCCAGCCAACTCTAATAGTTTTCGTGTGGGCTTCTGTTATTAGCCCCACTGCAGCGGTTTGTGAATGCAGTTGGCAAGTAAGTCAACCCTACAGAGAAAATGGGCTGCGTGTAAAGTCTCGAAGGCTTTTTCTTCTTTTCATATCGATTGCAATATAATTCCAGAAAAGCAACCCCTGCTTTATTAGCTTTTAACAGGTGCACAGCTCTGAATGTGAATGCAGGAAGTGCCTTTTGGTTTTTATGTGTGTTTTAAAAAATTGCTTCTAATAATAATCTTTGTTCATCCAAGCCCTTCTGTCACAGTCCCTTCCTGAAAGGAACAAGTTTTCTTTTGTGGAATAACAGTGAAAGTTTTCCAGAGAGAGTGTGTGTGAGTAACTTAGTATGGGCATGACCGGCAGGGATATTGCTGTTCTGTGAATAGCACTTCCACACTAATGAAGCATTGCAGCGTTGGGCCGTGATTAATTACTTGGCAACAAGCCCTTGCAAACAAAAAAACAGCCTTGAAGCAGACCAAAATGCTTTGGCTGTGTGTATTGCCCTATCAAGTTGGTGTGGAATGTTAACGGGAAGGCATTGCATGAAGCTGCGACTGTTATGTTGACTTCTTGAGAGCATAGTGGTATGAAAGCACGTCAGAGTGCAAGTAGATAAATATGGCGGGAAGGTAAACGGCATTTCCGTGCGCTGCTCTGGTTCGCCAGAAGCGGCTTAGTCATGCTGGCCACATGACCTGGAAGCTGTCTGCAGACAAACGCTGGCTCCCTCGGCCTATAGAGCGAGATAAGCGCCACAACCCCAGAGTCATCCGCGACTGGACCCAACAGCCAGGGGTACTTTTACCTTTACTTTATTGCCCTGTCAAGTTGGTCTGGAATGTTAACAGGAAGGCATTGCATGAAGCTGTGACTGTTATCTTGACTTCTTGAGAGCATAGTGGTATGCATTTAAATGGCGGCTCCTATGTGATATTATCAATAATAATAATAATAATAATAATAATAATAATTTGTATACCACTCTATACCCCTAGATCTCAGGGCGGTTCACAACATAAAATCACAATATAAAAGAACACAAAATGCATAATAAAAACAAAGACAATCCAATAATCTCCCCTTCCACAACATATTTTAAAAAGCCACCAGATGTCAATCAGCTAAAGGCCTGGTTAAAGAGGAACGTTTTCGCCTGGCGCCTAAAAATGTGTAATGAAGTCAGCTGCCGAACCTCCCTGAGGAGCGCATTCCACAAATGGGGAGCCACTGCAGAAAAGGCCCGTTCACATGTTGCCACCCTCTGGACCTCTTGCGGAGGAGGCACATGAAGAAGGGCCTCAGAAGATGATCTCAGGGTCCGGGAGGGTTCCTATGGCGAGAGGTGGTCCTTGAGGTATTGCGGCCCAGGTTTTAAACAAGCCTCTCTTGTCTTGTTAGCAGGATTCTCCCCATACCACACACCTTAGCCTAGGCCTCTCTTCACACCCTTCTTGAGTGTCTTTGCCTGGCTGGAGAGTGTCCTTGTCTTCCGATACAGCTTCTTTCTTGCCTGGATGGAGGATTAAAGAAGGATGTGTAGAAACTAACCCATTGTATAACAAGTAAAAACCTGGATTCATTGTGTAGGGTTTTTCCCCCCGGGGGCTATGTTTCTGAACGTTCTTTTGTATGTCAAAGGTCTATATTATTATAGCCTCTGAAGGGACTTAAGGGAATGGCACATAACATAAAGCTCTCCAACATCGAACAGGAGTACTCAGTTCAGGATTTTGCATAAATGATATAATTTATGTAAGTGTCACAACATTAATAAAACCAAGCGCTGTCCTTCTGAAGTTCTGTGCCACCACAAAACCTCTCCCTGAAGCTTGGTCTTTCTTCTGGCTGGAGAGGGAATTGCCTCATCTCATTCACCTCAGCTCCAGAGCAGTCTTCTCAAAAGGGTTGGCGTTCAGGAAACTGAAACCTGCAGCCCTTCATAACGCAAAGGATATCCACAGACAATGTGGAACTGGGGGAAATTTCACCACTCATTTTAAAACTTTAAGGGGAAACCTCAGTATTGACTTGCTCTTATGAAAAGGAGACCACAGGCACAACCCCAACTGTTCTGAGGTAAAAAAAAAAAAGCCCATAATGGTGGCTACTCTCTGCCTCCACTCTCCCCCTGCACATGAGCACTTTTTGCTCTGGGTCTGCCCACTACTGGCATGTGGCCCTCAGAAGATTGCCTGGAAGGGAATGTGGCCCTTGTTTCAAACCACAGACTTAGGTTGTTGGGGCCATCAGGGTGTGTTGTCAGCTTAATAGTAACATAGGAATCTGCCTTATTCCAGCTCAGGTTATTTGGTTGCTGTAGTGCTGGCTTCTTTAACTGCCTCTCTAGGGTCTAGGGCAGAGGTCTTCTGCTGGAGCCTTTAGTGGATTTATTTTTACCTTGCTTTTGTTCAGTGCTTTGCGTCTGTAGAGGAGGTGGGTGGGAATTACAGTGGTACCTTGGGTTACTGTATATGGACTTGCTCGCTTCTTTCCTCCCATCATTCCCTCTCTTAAGAGACTCAAAACGATGCCACTAAACTAGTCTTTCTCTCAGTGTTACTCCTTTCTGTCAGTCTCCATAATGGTTTCCAGCCACTTTCTGTGTTAAAGCTCCTGCCCCCCCCCATGTCACCCCAGATTCATCATATTGTCCCTTGCTTCTTTCTTTAGATATGCTTCAGATGTTAACATCAGCATCGAAAGTACAGGAAACGCAGCTACCTATTATTTTTAAATATTTCTCTGCATGTCTGTCTTGTATGAAATGGATCTTTTGCATCTCTCTGTCAGTGAGGAGGTGTGTTATGCACTCGGTTTGCAATTTGGAGCTGTGTCACGAGACTGAAAGCACGAGCCAGCTGCACTTCCTGTTTGCACCATGGCCACATCTAAAAGCATGCTTATCACACAGTGTGGCTGGAGGTAAAATGTGCCTTGGAGCACCGTGGTCTCTTTCTCTTCACATCCAATCCTCCCAACCTTGTTGCATCTTATATGTGTTCTAAAAAAGGAGAAGTGGTAGATAGGTTGCTTGGCTCAGTGAGCAAGTGTTTGTAAGTGAGCTTCATTTTCTTTCCAATAGTTCTCTGTTGCAAATGTATTTTTAAATCCAAGACCCAAGAAAATGGACCCTGCTCAGAAAAAAAATATCTTTTTTTTTATATAAAATAAATTAAGTCTTGCTCAGTGACCTTCTTATGGCTTATGTAGGCTCAAAGAGAGCTGAGAGAGGGGGGTGGGTGGGAATTCTAGCTTGTGCTGAAACAGTCTGTGAAGCCTGATGCTAAGATGAGCCTGATAGAATCTCCAAGCCTCATCCTCTCACATCTGCCCTCTAATCGTTTATCAGAAGACGTAGCCTGAGATCGTATCTCCCCTGGCCAAAAATAACTCTGTAGCATCTCCTGGCTGTATATGCTCGCTTTTTTTTTCCCAGCTTGAACATCTGTTGAGCGAGAAGAGAAGATGTTCTCCCTACCGCAAAAGAAACAAGTTTTTCTTTTCGGTGTCTGAGACCATAATCCTTTGCTTTGCCATGCAATGGCAGCACAGCAAAGCCTCACCCACACTGTAAATTTAAAACACATTTATACCACATTAACAGTCATGGGGAATCCTAGAAACAGTTGTTTGTTAGAGATGATGGGAACAGTAGCTCTGTGAGTTTTACCACCTTCAGTTTCACTTCCCAGGATTCTGCATGCCAGTGTGGTGTAGTGGTTAAGAGCGGTAGTCTCGTAATCTGGGGAACCGGGTTCGCGTCTCCGCTCCTCCACATGCAGCTGCTGGGTTTGTTGTGGGGGAGGAAGGGAAAGGAGAATGTTAGCCGCTTTGAGACTCCTTAAAGGGAGTGAAAGGCGGGATATCAAATCCAAACTCTTCTTCTTCTTCTTCTGCATGGGGAGCCACAACTGTTAAAGCGGTGTAAATGTCTGGGGTGGATGTGACACAAATGTGACTTTCCGTTCTTCCCCCCCAGTGCAAAGAAAGATCCAATCCTCCATCCGTATTTGATGTAGTCTTGCGCAAGAGACATTTTATGGGGTTGGGAAGGGAAGAAGCGCATGGCCAGCCAGTGAGGTCATAGGAGGATTGGTAGCCCTGTTGGTATTTAAATTTGATTGCTACTGTAATTGCTGGTGGATTTTGAAAGCGTCTCAGGAGCAGTTCAGCCGTTTGAAGCAGGTTGAGCTATGTCATTGAGTCCTGTGGAAGGCAGTGATGGACACCAGCTTGGATGGCTTTAAAAGGGGATTAGGCAAATTCATGGAGGATAAAGCTAACAATGGCTACTAGCTATGATGGCAATTTTCTACCTCCATAGATGCTGCGTTAAATGGGCCATTGGGCTGATTCCAGCAAGGTCTTCTTATGTTCCTATGAACATGGCGGATAATAATGGTACCTGCCACAGTCATGGGTGGGGTTGAGTGCCCTCCCAACTGCACCAGTTTAATCCCCTCCCAAGCATGAATTGCAGGATTTACTCCCATACGATAGAAAAGAAATGGATGTGTACCCAAAAGAAGCGCGGCTGGATTGGTGGTTTAGTTTGCTCTGTGCTCCCAAGGGTGACTCAGCTATTTGCCCTCTCGTCTGCATCACCCCAAGTTCTGTTCCGCTTTCTTGGGCGTGCACGGTGTGATGGAAATAAAATAGTTCCCTAGGAGCCAACTTTCACATAGATTGCTACAGCTCTCTATGTTTGCATTTATTTCTGTGGTTTTCAAAGAATCTAGTTTCTACCGTGGGGTAGTTCAGTCAGTAGAGCATGAGACCCTGAATTTCAGGGACATGGGTTCGAGCCCAGTGTTGGGCAAAAGATTCCTGCATTGCCAGGGGTTGGACTAGAACAGGCATAGGCAAACTCAGCCCTCCAGATGTTTTGGGACTACAATTCCCATCATCCCTGACCACTGGTCCTGTCGGCTAGGATTCATAGGAATTGTAGTCCCAAAAGCATATGGACTATGCCTGGACTAGATCCCCCTTGGGGCTCCTTCCAGCTCTTTGCTTCTGTGATACACAGACACACCTCTTTCTCTATTCTCCATGCAGATATGTAAGAGGTATTATCAGCATTCAAGGACACATTCTAGTCAGCAGATCTAGTAAGAGAAGTGGCCTGTGGAGAGGGAATGTGGCTTGGCAAAAGCTCCAAGAGCCACATAGAGTGGCCTGGAGGGCCACATTTTGTCCACAGGGCATGATGCTCCCCACTCCTTGCCTATAGCAAGGGATGGCCCAGATAATTTCATTGATATTCTAGCTCTATATAAGGGCAGACGGTCTTTCAGGTACCCCCAACAGCTTTGCCCCAAGGTGGTGGTTACCTTCCACCAAGCAGTTCTTGTCCCATGCCTAGCTGTCACGTCTGAACAATACCCAGAAGACGAAGAGTTAGGTGTTCAATATAGAGCCAAGCAAAGTTGAAGCCAGTGAGCAGAGGAAAAGGAGGAATTCTAGAGGTAGTGTTAAAAATAAATAAGACAGTTCCCTGATCAACTCTCTGTTTGGGCTATCGAGAGGCATATTTCCCCTGCAGAAATAGCCGTGTTCCTCTGGGACTGACACAAAGACTCTTTTGTAGCTGCTATGCCGCACATCTGTTTTGGCTTCGAACCATTAAAGCGCTGCACCCCCCCCGGAGAATAATTCCGCACCCCCAAGCAGATTATTTTGTAACTTTGTCTTGCTGGGTGTATGTGTATCATATTTCCTACCACCCCCCACTAAACATACACACCTGACAATAAACCCCAGGCCATAATTCAGTTCCCACACTGCAGTTTGCAAATAGTTACACAGTGGTCTCGCCATGGGTCCCTCCCCACCTGTATGCTCTGTCACAGGGCTGATGTGTACACTGTTTGGCACTGTATTAGCTAGACTGGTTTAAAATGGCTCCCCTGGGCTTCCTGGTTTGTGCCTAATAACATTTACACATTTTTACGAAGAAGTGCCAGAAAAGTCCAGCGGTGCTTTGTGGTGTCACTTCTGAAAATGGCCTCAGAAACTTTGAGGGAGTCTAGGTGAGAGCGCCAGAAAGTTCAGGCATTAGTCTCTTTTCAGTGATTTCTTTGCGTTAGGCCTCAAGCCCACCGCAGTGGGACTAGAACCTGAAATAATTGTTGTTGTTATTATTAGATATACCGTATTTTTCGCTCTATAACACGCACCCGACCATAACACGCACATGGTTTTTAGAGGAGGAAAAGAAGAAAAAAAATATTCTAAACGAAACAGTGGATGTATGATTTTTGTGGTTCATGCTGTGGCCACAGACATGTGATCTGACAGTGAGTTTGGGGTAGCCCAATGCAAAAATCCTGAGGATCATGTGGATCCATGCTTTGTAACCACGTTTTTGCACCACTGCGGCCCCAGGCAACAGTAGGTGCGTGATTTTTTTGGTGCAAGCTGTAGCCATGGACATGCTATGTGATCTGATGGTGAATTTGGGGTGACCCAGTGCAAAAATCCTGAGGATCTATGTGGATCCGTGCTTTGTAACCAGGCTCTCTGTCCCTCTCTTCTCCCCACTCAGTGGCTCTTCTCCCGCTTTGCTGTTTCAAAGCGAGCAAAGCGAGCCATGGAGGAGGGAAGGAAGGGGAACCATGGACCCTCTGCTCACGACTGCAGCAGATCCCCCCCGCCACCCGTAGGCATTCGCTCCATAACACGCACAGACATTTCCCCTTACTTTCTAGGAGGAAAAAAGTGAGTGTTATGGAGCAAAAAATACGGTATTTCCCAACTTTCCTCCAAGGAGTTCAAGATGTTATAGGCATTCCGCCCTCCACATTCTGTTCCTACAACAGCCCTGTGAGTCGGCTAGGCTGACAGGCCCAAGGTTGAAGGTGTGTCAGGTGTGGGATCAGTCTCTGTACTGTCACCAAGTTCACTGCCCCTCCAAAAGTGCCAGAGATGCTGATGCAACTCATCAAGGCATCCTCTTTTAAGATCTGTAGGCCAGAGAATGGTTTTGGTCTTAGGAAGGTGCATTTGAGCAGGGGTCAGCAACCTTTTTCAGCAGGGGGCCGGTCCACTGTCCCTCAGACCTTGTGGGGGGCCGGACTATATTTTGAAGAAGAAGAAGAAAAAAGAACGAATTCCTATGCCCCACAAATAACCCAGAGATGCATTTTAAATAAAAGCACACATTCTACTCATGTAAAAACACACTGATTCCCAGACCGTCCACAGGCCGGATTTAGAAGGCGATTGGGCTGGATCCGGCCCCCAGGCCTTAGTTTGCCTACCCATGCATTTGACTGTTGGGCTAAGGCCTCAGAGAACATGGTTCAAATCCCCACCCAGCCCCGAAGCACATTGGGTTGCCATGGGCTGGTCGTTGTCTCTCAGTTTAGCCTACCTCACACAGTTGTTGTGAGGAAAGAAAAATAGCAGGGCAGAGACTTTGCTCATTTATCCCAGCATTGTCTAAATCAGATGTGGGCAGTCTATGGCCCTCTGGATATTGTTGAGTTAAAGCTCCCTTTATCCCTCCCCCAACTTCTTGATCTGTTACGTTCTGAGAGACTGAATTCAACCTTTACGGTTCACACACAAAAATGTTAAATGGCTGAGGTAAAGAAGAATCCGAATTCTGTACATGTTGAGGCAAAGGGTGGGCGATAATATGTCCTGTAAAATACAAAGCAAGGCATCCCAGGTCAGTGAGTTTTGTTGTTTAGTTTTCTTCCTGCATTTAGTGTCTAGACTTCATGAGTAGGAGGTTTTTGAAGCTTCAGGATACTGTACAGAGTGACCTTACTTAGAGTGTGGGTGTTGAACCAGAAGGTTTTAAGGAAAGCAAACTTTGATAGTGATTTGGCAGTTGGCAATTCACACAACCATTCATGCATGAGGGAAGCAGGAGGGGAGTGGAAGGCATCTGCTCTGAAGTTTTAAGTTTAGAGCCTTCCCCAACCTGGTGCCCTCCGAATTCTTTGGACTATAACTCAGCTAGCTGGGAGGATATGGGAGCTGTAGTCCCAAACACCTGGAGGGCATCATAGAATCATAGAGTTGGAAGAGACCACAAGGGCTATCGAGTCCAGACTGGGGAAGGCTGAGTTAGAACATCAGCCAAACAGAAGGCCTAACTAAAGTCTCATGCAGGGTTCAAACCCCAACCCTTTAAAATTAATTAAAAATGCTGTTTTTAAAAATAGAATTTATATCCCATTCTTCCTTTCCAAGAAGCCAGGGAGGGAAACAGATACGCTGTGTAGAAACAAAAGCAAAGTAAACACTTTCTAAAGCAGATTGAAACCTTCTAAAACCAATAACAATTAAAAACTGCTATAAAAGCAGTTACAGTTAAAAACTTTCCGAAAGCCTTTACAGGCATCCCACATCCCACTTGCGTGCAACCGTGTTTACGTGGGTCGTTGCGAAATAAATAGATTGGCCTTAATAAGTGGATAAGATAGTTATCCACTATCTCTTTTCATATTTCTTTATCTTCCTGTTTGATTGCAAGGCAGTGTGATCCACATGAGAGATAGTGCTGGACTCCAATCTCCCGTTTTAGCTCTCAGCTGACTGGAAACCTTTGGGGCTGAATTAATTTCTAACTTAAGTTTCCCATCTGTACTGTTGGATGACTGATTAAGACTGTAAACCTCTGGAAAGGTTTCATTTTTTGTCTTTTGCACAGGGCATAGTTCATGCTAGGCATGCAATATTTTTATTACTGCCATTTACTTCACACAATACTGTTGATGTACGCCCCAATATTCACCACATTTAAAACTAACGAGGCGTCTTGTGAAACCGGTGTGTAAAAACAGCTTTAAACCCTGGTGTTAAATTTTGGTTAGGCAGAAGCCCCAGATAGCTGTAATTTTGTTAAATGCCAATTTAGTGCTTAACTGTGGTTGAAGCATGAGTGAGGAATGCTTCTGTATTTATTTGCTTCTTGCAAGGTTTATATTCTGCTTTTCTCCTCCAGCTGGAGATGTCCAGTATGGCTACTCTCAACTAAATGAAAAAGGCCGAATAAACAGTAGAAGCCTGGCAATTCTATTAAAAATGACAAAACCTGAGCAGCAGGAAAAACAGCGAGGCTGAATTATTTTCCAAAGGGGTAGCAACATTAGTTAGTAACAGAGTCTTGTGGCACTTAAAAATGAACACATTTATTATGGCCGGCAGGGGAGCTTTTGGCCTTCCAGATGTTGCTGAACTTCAACTCCCATCATCCCTGGCCATTGGCCATGCTTGCTGGCACTGGAGGGAGTTGTAGTTGAACAATGGTGGGCCAGCGGTTCCCCACTTCTGATTATGAAATAAAGTTTTGTGGACTACAGTCCAGTTCATCAGATGCATAAACTGTTAATCTGAGTTACGTGTGTGCATGCGCATATGTGAATACACATGTACACACATGATTGGGATGGGGATAATTGTAAGCAGTAAGGGCAGAAGAAAAGGAATGCAGAAAAATATAGATGGCGATAGGTAAAGGTAAAGGGATCCCTGACCATTAGGTCCAGTCGCAGACGACTCTGGGGTTGCAGCGCTTATCTCGCTTTATTGGCCGAGGGAGCCGGCGTACAGCTTCTGGGTCATGTGGCCCAAATGACTAAGCTGCTTCTGGCAGACCAGAGCAGCACACGGAAATGCTGTTTACCTTTCTGCTGGAGCGGTACCTATTTATCTACTTGCACTTTGACGTGCTTTAGAACTGCTAGGTTGGCAGGAGCAGGGACCGAGCAACGGGAGCTCACCCCGTCACGGGGATTCAAATCACTGACCTTCTGATCGGCAAGCCCAAGAGGCTCAGTGGTTTAGACCACAGTGCCACCCAGATCCCTTATAGATGGCAATACTTACTCTATTAACAGTGGCCATTCACAAAAAGAAAACCCTGCTGTTGATAGACATCCTAGCACATGCCAATGAGTGTGTGTAGCATTATAACAAATATTTTACCCAAGTTCAATTAAAATATGAAATATGAATGCAAAAGACATTTAAGAAAAACCAAAAGCTTTCTGGATCAGTAGAATTTTATGGCAGGGATAGGTCCCTATGCAATCTTGTCTGAGGTGTTAATAGTTGTTCTCAGAGTATGTCTGCAGTGGCCCTTGTGAGGTGATTGGAAAATGGCATTATTTATTATTATTATTATTATTAACAACAACAACAACCCCTTCACCTGAAGGGCAGGTGACATCAATTAAAAACACTGTTAAACACAGTTTAAAACAACTTCACTGTCACACCCAAAAATACATCTCATGTATCAAAGGCCAGGATGTAGACGATTGCCTTAAGAATTTGCTGAAAGCTGTATAAAGATGATGCCAGGCACACTTTTGTGGGGAGGGAGGTCCACAACTTAGGGGCTGCCCCAGAGAGTGCCTTTTCCTGGGCTACTCCTCCCACCTTGAGTTTCTGAGGGTAGTAGCCCTGCCAGTCTTAACACCTGGGGTGGTCTGTAGGGAAGGAGGTGGTCTTTCAGATATTTGGGGCCTGAGTTGTTCAGGGCTTTAAGCACTGGTGTGACCATATTCACTAAATGAATAAGCAAAGCAACAAAAAGCGGAACTGAAATGGTGAATGAACGAAGTGTGGGTCTCAGCGGAGGGAGAGGAAGCCTGTCATTGATCCCCTGCAGAAAACTTGAGCCCCAGAGCTGCAAGCGGATACAGCTTGCGATGCGATTTCTAGCTAACTGATTTCTAGGAAACAGGACACAAAGGAGCCTTTGTCTGTGACGACTGCAAAGTCCTCTCTCAATGCACAGTCATGCCAGCCAGTCGCGACGACCCGGGTGATGTGTAAGAGTAACAGATCCGTTACTGTGCAGAACTCCCCGCCGTTTCCCCCTCGAGCTGGAGCAAGCTCTCCACTGAATTCTGAATGAATTATAGCTCTACTGACAACCAGCCCTCCTTTATAGGGAGAACATGTGACTGGGTTTTGGGGGGTGGGGGTCCTGCTCTTCATATTGGCTCTTCTCTCTCCCCCATGTTCTGGTTGAATATTTAGTTGACTGCTGTAAGGTTTCAATACAATGTGATTGATTTTTTTAAAAAAATAAAATGTAAATATTGTCTCATCTTGAAATTAAAATAATGTGCTTTTGAAAAGCTTTTGCAAAATATAAGAAGTAAATCAGCACCATTTGTATACACACACACACACACACACACACACACACACACCTCCTCTAGCCTCTGAGGAGAAGTATTCTGGTGAATTCATCTCAAGGGTTGGAAAAAATAAGTATTATTTCCTTAGCAGAATTAAATTACCAGGGTGGGAAAATTTAATTAGCAGATCAGTACATTAAAATTCTAGTTAGTTAATTGATGAAGCTGATAATTAAGGCCAAAAAAGTGATTGTTTTTCACATCTATTTAGGGAATGAAAAAAGCTGTTTAGCATTTGTTACGGAAAAATCTGGGTGCGGCCTTCCGTATCAGCATTTCTGAAGTGCCAGCTTTTGTTTACCAAAACCTCCATGTACAAAGACAGTATATCTGAATGCTGGGAACACACGACTGCAGAAGTCCTTTGACAGGTGAAGATGATAAACTTCCTACTTGCAAACACTGTCCGTTGCTGAAAAGCAGAATTTGGGGAACTTTGACCTCACCCAGGAAGTGGTTATGTATGATAAATTGTTGATTGCCTCACCCTTCCTTGTAGGGAGGGACTGTGGCTCAGTGGATGAGCACTTGCATAGCAGACAGATGCTCCCAAGTCTCATCCTCTGCTTTCCCAGCTAAAAGAACCAGGTAGAAAGTGATGGGAAAGGCTGGAGAAAGCCAGTGTAATACTGGTCTAGATGGACAAATAGCCTGACCAGATAAAAGGTAGTTTTCTGCAAAAAGACAAGTCCTGGTGGATCTGGCCAATAGTTCATCTAGTCTAGCTTCCTGTTCTCACAGTGACCAGCCAGGTGCTTACGGAAAGCCTACAAGCAGCACCTGAGCACAACAGCACCCCTTCCAACTTGCAGTTTGCAGCACTCCTGAGCTGGATGAGCCAGTGGTCTGACTTAGCATAAGGCAGTTTCTTGTGTCCTAAACCAGCTTTCACCATGGAAGTTGTTGTTGTCCACAAGGACATAAAGATGAGGCCTGCCAGATCAGACCAATGGCCCATCTAGTCTGGAGTCCTGCTTTCACAACCAGGTTCTTCAAGGAGAAGATGAGCAATTGCAGGCGACTTTGCCCACCGCTGCTCATCTTTCCCCACAGGACACACATGGAGAGGAAGCTGCCTCATGTGATGCTGAGGGCCAGCAGTGTCCCCCCCTGCAAGTCAGGGATGGGGAACCCTTTTTCAGACAGAGGGCCACACCTTCAAAGGGGCACACATCAGTAGTGAGTGGGGCCAGAGCCAGAAGTAGATGTAGCAATCAATGCATTTTTTTTACATGGTACAGAAGGCTAGTTTCTAGACCTACATATCCCTCTATGTCTTCAGTCCAGGCAAGTAAGAGGCATTATTGGCCTGGAGAGAGAAGGTGTAGCTGAGGAGGTGGTGTAGCTCAGGGAGGGGCAGACTGAGAGGCCTAGAGTGCTATATTTGGTCCCTGGGTCTGATATTCCTCACTTTTTGCCCTATAATGTATCCCAAGCAATCTTGGGAATGCTCAGTTGACAGATCAGTGTGGACAGTGTTCCCTGTAGGTAGGAACAATTAGTTTACATAGGCAGGTAAAGGTAAAGGGAACCCCTGACCATTAGGTCCAGTCATGACCTACTCTGGGGTTGCGGCGCTCATCTCACTTTATTGGCCGAGGGAGCCGCTGTATAGCTTCCGGGTCATGTGGCCAGCATTACTAAGCCACTTCTGGTGAACCAGAGCAGCACACGGAAATGCCGTTTACCTTCCTGCCAGAGCGGTACCTATTTATCTACTTGCACTTTGACGTGCTTTCGAACTGCTAGGTTGGCAGGAGCAGAGACCGAGCAATGGGAGCTCACCCTGTTGCGGGGATTTGAACCGCCGACCTTCTGGTTGGCAAGTCCTAGGCTCTGTGGTTTAACCCACAGCGCCACCTGCGTCCCTTTACATAGGCAAGTGACTTCAATTAAGAAATGATGTGTAATTTTTGAATTTGAGCATGACCCTTCAGTTTAACAATTCTCTTTCCCTGTGTTCTGAGTTGTTCTGAGTGATAACTTGTAGCATCAGGCAAGAGGAATCCTAAAGTTGGTTCAGGCACAACCCCGACATTTAGGCTTTTTGCAGGAGGTCAAGCTTGCTTCTGTGCCCCCACTTACACTGAAAACCTTTGCACCGAGGCTGTGTGTGTGAGAACTGACCCCATGTCACTTGGATAAGATACCTTTCCATGTTGTATGTGGACAGGCTGGCTTCCAAAAAATAATTATTTTGCAAAGAATGCATCTTATGTCAAGTTTAAACTGCTGAACGCAAATACTAGTTCCGTTTGTGGAATCTTCTTTGGATTCAGTAGTGGGATTTAAGACAACCGACACTGTAACATCATGTAACAGTTGGTTCAGGATATGATTCTTTTTAATTTGTTTTGCTACAGTTAAACAGATAAGTTTGGTGGAAAGTGTTTATTGAAATGACAAAATATGTCTCAGTAGTTTAATTACTAGCAGATTTTAGGCATTTGGAAATAATAATTTGGGGGTATTATTTTACCTGTTTGGTCATTTTTTTCATAGAAGATCACTAGCCCTGATGTATGTGCATTGGTGGGCAAGCTTTGGTTTCGTTTTAAATTGAAATTTCCTGTGATAATAAAAAATCTGTCTCCTTATGTGTGCTGGGGAATGGGTATAGCTAAAAACAAACATCTGTATTGGGGGATGGATACAACTAAATACAGATATATTTCACACACACCCTGGATTATTCTGTGCTTTGTCTTAACCTCTCTTGTGTTTTCTGTTTCTTTTAAAGTTGAAACCACAAAGGAGAGTCTGTCTGATGTGCTCTTTTTTCATTTTGTAAAGGCTAAGTCATTTCCTGCACTTAAAAGGGTTTTGTTAAATCTTTCTTTCTCTTCTTTTTTGTAGGTTTTATGTCAATCTGCACAACTTGTTCACTTTCTGATTGGGGGGGGCCCTTTCAGAAAACAGAATTCCTCATTTTAAAATTTTGCCTATCATGAAGTGTGTGACAGTTATATAATCTTACCTCTCATCAGATAATTTGGTCTAAGAATCACACCTCACACCTCTTATGTTTATTGAACACAACAACTTTCGTTGTTGGGGAGAAAAGTTTCATTTATCACCTTGTCTTTCCCTGCTTATCTTCCATTTCCTCTGGCCTCTTTCCCTCTTCACATCCATGAAATCTAGTTTTTCCAGTTCCCATTCTCCTGATCTCTGTGCTATTGAGAGCCAGAGATACCTGGGTTGAATTCCCCAGTTAGTTATGAAGCTCACTGGGTTTCCTGGAGGCAGTCAGTAGATCTCAATCTAACCTACTTTGCAGAGTTAAGATTTTTTGGGAGGGTGGGGTGGGGACCTGGAAAAAATGCTTTGGTCTTTATAAGCATCTTTGCTTTATTCATCTTCACTAGTAACCATAGCATATCTGCAAAAATTGGTCAGCAACAACAGAATTAAACTGGCAGAGCAACTGTGGCAAGTAACTTCTGTGACATCAGAGCAGCTTAGCCAATGGCTAGAGACAAACTCACAAACTTGGCAACTGTTAGAACTTGCTGGGGCTGGGGGACTTTCAGGTTTGCAATTGTAAGTGCAACTTGAAAAAGCTCTGATGCCATGAAGAATTAGGTTCTGGTCTCTTTCTGCCCACCCACACTGGCCGCAATGGACAGGAAAGGTGATGAAAGGCTTCCTGTTTGGACTGGAACCTTGCCTGAGCAACAATATCTTCTTTGCTCTGGTTTTTCCTGTGCATCTCTTGGGTCTAACTCCCTGGATTAACTTCTGGCCCACTTCTGACAGCTGCTTTGTGGCTCAGCCTTAACAACAATAGCCAACCTGTATTAACCGGCCTAAATTCAATGGACCGTAATATCATTTGGGGCGGGGGGGGGCATAGGAAAGGCTTTAAATCTGCCACATAATTAGAAATTTAGCTGAAGGGTTTAGAACCATTAGATTATCAGCTCAAGGCTGGGGTGTAGGGTTAGCTTGGTTGTTTCATTTTGGAGGAGGAGACCATTCATTTTGTATTTATTAATTACTTCTGCCATAGTTTACTATTTTTGCTGAAACATTTTAAACCTATGGTATAAGCCAGCCTTGTTTCCTCTCAAACCTCTTCTCCAGCTTTTGAGTAGCGGGCAAGTGTTTCACATTAAATTATAGTTAAACCTGGGCCAGGTTGGTGGAGAGGATTCTACCATGTCACATTGCTAGTTCAGGGTGTCATTTTTCAGAGCAAATGTTTGCTTCAGGTAGAAAGCTAGCAATGTAGGAAGAGAACTTGGATACAGCTGTTGCCTCTCTGTACTAGTTGCCCTGCAGTGAGATATGTTGTGGGAGAGCGTTAAAAATGGCACTTCCTCACATTCCATTTGACCACCTCATTCTGTTCCATGTGCATACTTGGAAATTGATAAAAATCCCACCTAAAAATTCTGCTAAATTATGACTGTTTTAAATCATTCAGTACTTCTGGTTTGTTTGTTTTTAAATGAGAAGTGGTATCATTTATTTCAGCACCTAATGCATCCCTATTTTCATTTAGGAACCCAGTGATTATAGTTGCTTTCTTTTTGATTTAAATCATTTGCATCCGTTTTAGCCAGTGGTATTTGAAGCCTCAGCCACAGAGGATGAGGTTTTAAAAACTTTTTAAAATCAATCAATCTCAGTGTCTCTCATGCATTCATCCCCCCCCCATCTTTCCCTTTCAGTCAGCTTGTTTCTCTCTATAGAATACAGAATAAAACTCAAAGTGGCAAGTAAGTGGCCTAATAGCTCTTTATTATGCTGTTTTGGAATGTTTAAAAACTCTGCTTGTGAGAAATTTCAGTGACAAAACAAATGCCTCTCATGAACACTTGCATGGACATTGGTCTGTATACTCTGTCACCTGGCCTTTAAGGCAGTTTGGGGTGGTAAAGGAGACAACTGTCTGTCTGTGATTCCATCCATTTAAAAGTGGTGACTTTATTGCCTGGTATTTGTAACTTTTATAGGGTTCTCCCGTAGTAATGTGCTTTTCACACTGAGAAGCAGCAAGAGTCTCTGTAAATGGCCAGTACATCCATTTAATGCCACTGTCGACAAATATGTGGAGAATCTGTCCTAATCTGGAAGCTTTTAGAATCCTAGGATTGTAGAGTTGGAAGGGACCCCGAGGGTCATCTAGTCCAACCCCCTGCAATGCAACTAGATCATGCATGACAGATGGTCACCCAACATCTGTTTAAAAACTTCCTCTCATGGGAGTCTGTTCCACAGCTTGCTACCTAGGGATCTTTGGTGGTGTTGCTGAGACTTGAAACAATGAGCTTCTGCGGCTGCTCTGCTAATGGGCTTCTGAGCCCTCCCAGTCTAATCATATGTTGCATTCATCCCAGTTTCATTGTCATGGATTCCTGTAAAGCCGATACAGGAAAACAGTGCCCATCTGGATTGTTGCTAAACTCCAGCTCCCATAAGGTTCTAACAAATCCAAGGAATTGCAGTTTGAAGACACCTATTAATATTCCAAATCCACCCTCCCCAAAACAATTCCCAGGAGAGAGGGAATGACTGTTAATTCGTTTAAAGAACCCATCTGCACTGTACATTTAAAACAGCATTGTGCTATGGTTTGTTAAGGGTTATGAGAGGTATTAGGATGCTTCTATTCTCATTGCAGGACATGGGTGGCGCTGTGGGTTAAACCACAGAGCCTAGGACTTGCCGATCGGAAGGTCGGTGGTTCGAATCCCCACGACAGGGTCAGTTCCCGTTGCTCGGTCCCTGCTCCTGCCAACCTAGCAGTTCAAAAGCACATCAAAGTGCAAGTAGATAAATAGGTACCACTCCGGCGGGAAAGTAAACGGTGTTTCCGTGCGCTGCTCTGGTTTGCCAGAAGCGGCTTAGTCATGCTGGCCACATGACCCGGAAGCTGTACGCCGGCTCCCTCGGCCAATAAAGCGAGATGAGCACCACAACCCTGGAGTTGGTCACAACTGGACCTAATGGTCAGGGGTCCCTTTACCTTTTTTATTCTCTTTACAGAGCTACCATTCCCATAGTTCCCTAGGAAGAGGGATCGGATGTTAAACCACTCTGGGAATTGTAGGTCTGTAAGGGGAATAGGAGTCTCCTAACATCATCTTGGGGTGAAGTCATGACTGTCTAAAGTGGTATGATACTGCTTTAAATGCACAGTGATGATGGGGCCAAGTCAATGGTGTACATAGGCCCAAGTGTTCAGTCTGACTCCTTTTTATCTGCTCTTTTTAAAAAATAAATAAATCCCAGAAATCTGCTATGATCTCTCTGTTGCCTGCAAGGGGAATATTTTGTGTGTGATGTCTCAATCAAAACCCTTTCCTCTCTTAAATTCAGACTCTTAGGCATAGCTTCAAATCCATCAGTCACTGTATATTCTCTCTCTTTTGAGGTCATTACTACATATTTTCAGTTTTCTGTGTAGCAGATTCCCCCTTTAAAGCCTGTTCCTCCATTTATTCCACTCTCCATCCCACCATGCCAAACTGTCACAAAACAGATAGGCTTCTGTCCAAGTCGCTGCCTCTCATCAGACAAACAAGATTCTTATTATAAGAAGATACTCTTATCGTTGACTATTCAGTCATCTTCTTTGAAGAAATGTCCGGCTTATCTTGAAAACAGGAAAAGCTATCTTGAGTAAAAGACATTGAAGGATCCAGAAAAGTTTATTTCTTAAAATCAAAGAGACCAACAGTAATTCTGGCAACTTCTGGCTCAAAGGCTGCTGCTGTTCATTCAGTGCTAAAACCTCTTCCCAAATCTGGAACAAATGCAGTTTTCAGGTTGGACTTCTCTGAATAGTGGTTTTGAACGATTTTTCCAGCAGGGGTGTGCAGAAGGTAGATCAGGATGTACTGATAGACCTTGGAGTGATTTGCAGTAGATCAGTTGTTTAACAATCACAATAACAACAGACTTTCCCCACCTAAATTAGGAAGGATTGTGAACTTGGTTCAGTTCTGGCATTGAAAACAAGACTAATAATAATAATAATAATAATAATAATAATGTGCTCAGAGGTACCTTGCTTTTTAATTCTTAACTGTACGTCTTGTTCTGGCTTATATATTTTGGAGTTCTAGTAAAGAACAAGGTTGATTCAACAAACATGAAGACAGACCATCTCTTTGTTGATAGCACTGATTCCCCCAATTTTTCTTCTTCTTATAATTTTGTTACAAAGTTATAAAGAGAAATTCTTAATCATCTGCTACAGTGAGAGATGCCTGTTTGGATACATTAATGTATCTTTAACTGAAGGAGTTTTAAAACAAAAAACCAGCTGTTTTCAGTGTTAGGCTGCTGTCGTCTTCCCAGACATGCATGCTGCCTTTTTTCCGCTAAAAGCTGAACATTTTGGATAAACATTAAGTGTTGCTTAAACATTTGAAAAATGTGGAAGATAGCAATTTTGAGTTGATTGGGGGTTGGGGGAAAGGAGTGAGGACTCATTCCTGCTTCTGAGGGAAATGTTGAAGACTTTGTGTGACTTTGCCAGATCTTGCAACTTAGTTGCTTGCCTGCTTGACATTTTGGCAAAAGTTGCAACCAGTAAGTAGCCTGAGGGTAAGTTTTCAAACTTCCATAATCAGAAGCCTTCGGAGTGTACACCTGTTTGGCAGTCTTCACTTTTTGGCCCTTTTAGTTCATGGAGACTCCAAATTACTGGCTTTCACTCTCTGTGTACACCTAGAGGGTGGCAGTTTCTGAAGTTACTGTGTGCTGCAGGTTAGGTTTTGTATAATACCTGATGGGAGCGGAAAAGCAAAGTACAACTGCCCCCAATGCACAAAAATCATGGTGCCCAAGACTGGCCAAGTGTACCAGAGGCAGTATGCATCTGAATATTAATTGATGGGAATCACAAGTGGGAAGAACGCAGTTTTGTGCAGGTCCTGCTTATAGCCTTCCTATAGGGTTCTGGTCGGCTACTGTGAGAACAGAATGCTGGACTAGATAGGCCTTTGGTCTGGTCCACCAGGGCTCTTCCTATGTTCTTTGGCACCTGAGTCAGAGACTCCTGTAACTGCCTCTTCTTTCCCCCTGCAACCTGGGAACAAAAATACAACAATTATAATGAATGAAATAGCTAACAATTTACTTCCCTTTCACGGCACCCAAAATCAGCTGCCAGAGGTGGTCACCTCCCAATGGCTAATGTTAGGGCTGGCCCTGTGTCATCGGTGTAAATGGTCAGTGACATAGTTTCCTAAGCAAATAAAGAAGAGAGAGTTCCCAGCCCCAAGGAGCTTACAAACTAAAATGGACACTGGAAAGCAGACAGCAGAGACCGGGGAGGGGGAGAGGAGGGCAGTAAAGGGTGAATATTTGCAAATGCAGCTGCATGCTGTCACAGTTGGGAATGGGGATTAAGGGCTTAGTGAAAGGTGGAAAGGTCAAAACCCATCTTCTCCCTCTGCAGTGAGCTGTCATTAGTTCACTGCAGCTGGCTTAGTTCCATCCTAGTCACTGAGGAAAGGGATCTCCTTCTTCCATGAAACTTGAGTGAACTGGTGGAGGAAGGAGAGAAAGATCTGTCCCTCTTCCTCCAGCCTGCTCACTCGCTTGCATGGAACTTGGTGTACTCTCCTGTGGTGAATTCCTGGTCTCCCGTGGTGACCAAGCAGGTCTGTAAAGGTAAAGGGACCCCTGACCATTAGGTCCAGTCGTGACTGACTCTGGGGTTGCAGTGCTCATCTCGGTTTATTGGCCGAGGGAGACGGTGTACAGCTTCCTGGTCATGTGGCCAGCATGACTAAGCTGCTTCTGGCAAACCAGAGCAGCGCACAGAAACGCCGTTCACCTTCCCACTGGAGCGGTACCTATTTATCTACTTGCACTTTGACATGCTTTCAAACTGCTAGGTTGGCAGGATCAGGGACTGAGCAATGGGAGCTCACCCCGTCGCGGGGATTCGAACCACTGACCTTCTGATCAGCAAGTCCTAGGCTCTGGATAGCGCCACCCACGTCCCAAGCAGGTCTGTATTACTGCCCAATTGGGATTGAAGCAAGGGAAGTGACCTGAATCACTTGTCCTTGAAAGCATACGTGGCACAGACCCTTGCAGACCTGTACCACGGGCACAACCACATTCCACACATTTCTCCAAATGGCGTTCACTGTGGGAAGAACTGCACCTCTGCCCTATGGATATATTACGACCCCAGGAAAATGTGCCTGCAGAAGCATTTCCTTAAAGGAAGATTCCTTGCAAGGAGATCAATATATAGGCTTGTAACTCATGACACTGTCTTTAGCAGCTTGCTTCATGGTTCTCAGTCTTATGTTATTTCAGTTTTATCAGTGCATTGGGAAGGATTAAATTAAATAGGGACTGCAGTTCTCTAGATTCTTGCAAAGGTTTGAGGCATCATAAATGGCATTTGCTTGTGTGTTGGATGGGAGAGTGCATGTTGCTGTGTGCCTAGCTTCAGATCTGGAATGCTTCAGATACCTGCAGCATCAAATTTTAATTTTTTTCAGGTTGTTTTGTTGCTGTTGTCAATATCCTGTTTCGGTCAACTTATCCTCAAAGAACTGTCATTGCTGTAGATCCTCGTTTCGTTACAATTGTTCTGCTATTTTATTGGTCTCTTGCTTGCTGTGTAAAGTTTGGATCTCTTTGAGGGTTGTTTTTTTAATCGTCATCCTTCCTCTTCTAGAATTAATTACCCAGATCTACAGTTCTAATGATGGACAGTACGAGGATAAGTTAATACATGCTTTAAACCCAAAACATTTTTAGTGAGCAGGGCTCTCTCTCTCTGTCTTTCCTCACCCCTTGGTAAAGTTCAGCCGTAGACGTGTTTCTGCTTGAACATGATTATACCATGGAAAATTAATGATCTGAGCTGATTAGCTCCACTAAGATGGAGTTTGACTTCCTGTGCTTTATGGGTGTTCATCTGCCCTGGGGCTGTTAAGATCTTTAACAAGGCCTCTCCTCAAGACCTTTCCATCCTGCAAATGGCGAGCAATTGGGGACAAGTCTGGACAGCGGATGAAGAGGCTGACTTGCCTGGCTTTGCAAAGGAGGTCCTAAGAGATAAGATTCCCAAATAGCTCTGAAGTGGAAGGGCTGAATTCAGCCCTTCTGCATTGTGTTGTTGTTGTTTTTAAAGAACAATCCCTATTGTCCAGCAACGTGTGTTAAATTTACAAAGCAAGAATACTCCCAATCTCATAAAAAATGTATTATTACATTTGGTCTAAACCACAGAGCCTAGGGGTTGCCAATCAGAAGGTTGGATGTTCGAATCCCCACGACGGGGTGATCTCCCCTTGTTCAGTCCCAGCTCCTGCCCACCTAGCAGTTCGAAAGCACCCCAAAAAGTGCAAGTAGATAAATAGGTACCACTCTGGCGGGAAGGCAAACAGCGTTTACGTGCGCTGCTCTGGTACGCCAGAAGTGGCTTAGTCATGCTGGCCACATGACTGCAGACAAACGCCAGCTCCCTCGGCCTATAGAGTGAGATGAGCGCCGCAACCCCAGAGTCGTCTGCAACTGGACCTAATGGGCAGGGGTACCTTTACCTTTTATTGAAGATTCTCAGCATCTGAATGCCTCTCCTAACATTTTTACCCTAACAACAACCCTATGAGGTAGGTGCGGCCGAGAAATGGCGAGTGGCCCAAAGTCAGCTAGGGAGCTTCATTGTTGAGTGGGGATTCGAATGGTGGTCTCCCAGGTCCAGGCGCTCTTGGTCACTGCAATCACCGGCTCATCCATGTTAGGAGATGCTTTTGCTTAAGAATATAAGAAGTGTCCTTGCTGGACCAAGCCCTTGTTCAACATTCTTCACAAGAATCCTAGTGTTGGGTTCATTCATTTATGTAAAACATTTTTACTCACTTTTCAGTTGAAAAGGTTCCCAGAGTGGCTTACATATGATCAAAAAATGATAAACATTCCCTGCATGCAGACTGACAATCCAAAAGACATGACAGGGGATGGGGAAGGAAGCAGGGCCTGGTGGGAATTGTAGTCCAAAACATCTGGAGGGTGCCAGAGTGGGAAAGGTTGCAGTTTAAAATACTGGGGTAGATGAACCAATAGGAAGTAGGATTTTATTATTTTTATTATTATTAAATGTCAAGTTGACATATACAGAGCATTTATACATAAATTCTGTCAGCAGCGTAAACTCTCATTTTACATAATTTGCAGCTAAAACTCAATAAGGAAGAAATAAACACAGAAAGAAAGAAAGGGGAAAGAAGCAGGAAAAAATGAAAAAATCTTGCATTTATTTAAGCTTCACCTTGTACTCATGTTATTTTGTTTAATGGAAAGAGTGAAGTGACATAACATTTAAGATTTACAGACAGGCAAAATAAAAGATGACTAATGATTAAGTAGGTTTGGTCTTCTTAAATGTATGCCCTTATAAAAAGTTGTCTGAAACCCAGTCAGGCTGGAAATTATTATAATATTATTATAATACAGATAATACCGATGGGGTTTTGTGGTTGCTGCTGTTATTTTTTGACAATTGGCCTTACAAGTGATACCTCAAAATCTGCAGTCCTTAAATTAGCATCCTACCTTTCTTTGAACCCACCAGATTCCCTAGGATACGGTTTGAAAGCTTGCAAAAAGGAAAGAAAAGGCACCGATCCCTCTGCTTCCCACCCCAAAAGAATTAGCTCACAAAGCAAACTAAAAATTGCTCAAGGCATCCACACTTATTCCTTTTGAACATGCCCTGTGGCTCCTGGACATTTGTAGCCGGCATTCTCTGAAATGCTTGATTGCCGGAGAGCAGAGCGACAATCTAGAGAACAAGGAAATTCTGAATGGAAACCTCTTCTATATTGAAGTCAGATGCTTGACATTAATCTCCCAGCAAAGTCTTGTGTTTGTTCCCCCCTCCCCCCCAAGCCTGTCAGAGTTTTTAAACACCCTTGGCATATTTTCTTGCCTTCCTTGCAAGGTTGGTGTCTCTTCCACCCCTTCTTATTTAATTTGCCGCCTTTCCCACACAATTTAACAGCAGGACCAGGATTTTCTTCCAAGTGTTTCTGAGTGCAGTTCTGAGGCAATCTATGTAGCAGTTTGTACACACCCTCTTTGTTTTGGCAGGAGTTTTTCCCAGCTAGACTTGAATGGCCTTGTAGTGCATTAATGGTGTCTGGCTCCAGACTGACCTATCTTGAGAAGAAGAAGAAGAAGAAGAAGAAGAGTTTGGATTTGATATCCCGCCTTTCACTCCCTTTAAGGAGTCTCAAAGCGGCTAACATTCTCCTTTCCCTTCCTCCCCCACAACAAACACTCTGTGATGTGAGTGGGGCTGAGAGACTTCAAGAAGTATGACTAGCCCAAGGTCACCCAGCAGCTGCATGTGGAGGAGCGGAGACAAGAACCCGGTTTCCCAGATTACGTGACTACCGCTCTTAACCACTACACCACACTGGTAGAGCGCTTGCTTTGCAAGCAGAAGGTCCCAGGTTCAACCCTCAGCATCTCCAGGTAGGACTGGAAGAGATCTTGTTCTGAAATCCTGGAAAGTCCCTGCCAGTCAGTGTAGTCAGTACTGAACTAGATGGATCAATGGTCTGGCTCAGTATGGCAGCATCCTGTGTCCGGTAGAAGGATACATTTGAAATTGCATTCACGTGCTTCTAAGTTATTTTAATGATAACAGTAGAAGAAGCCCCAGCTGCAGATGTTCTTGTGCTTTCACTGTACAGCCCCTTCCCAGCAGACATGTTTATAGTTTTTCAAAGAGAGAAGGAGTTAGGGAGTGCTCTGTTAGTAGACCTTGCAGCTTGGGTGAGTTAGATTCAAAGGCTTTATTCATGCAGGAACTATTTAAAGGATGAGTGGAGAGAAGTAGCAGACATTTTGTCTAGAGAGGACAGCAAACAAAAGAACAGGTTTTAGGGATGGAGTTAACTTAGACAGAGTGGCTTACAAATTGCTAGGTTGCTACACAAACAGTGCCCTCATGTAGTTTAAACCAACACATGTATTAACTACAAACTCAGGAGAAGGAATTATTTGCTTTTCTCCAACACACTCTTCCTGGATGCAAAGAGGAGGTGAAAAAGGAAGTGGGAGAGAGCATCACTCTTCCAGTTTCCAATAGGAGAAGGGTAGGGCTGGGCAAGATCCAGTGGAGAGCATCTGCCAGTCAGTATAGACAATACTGAGCTGACACACTATACAGCAACTTCCTATGTCACTGTCCCATGCAGTGTGCAGTCCTAGAATGGTGGGCTTGTTCTTTCTCTCCCAGAGGCCTGCAGCCTCCTTAGGGAGCCTCTGTTGTGAACCATCTGTTCCACAAGGGCTGGCCTGGAGAGAATTCATTTAACCCTAAACCTAGCTATTTTTTGTGTGTGATGGCAAGGACGTTAGAGCAAGAGTGGACAACTTTATATAGCTGGAGGGCTGCATTTGCTTCCAGGCAAGCTTTCAAGAATCACATGCCAGTGGTGAGCAGAGCTAGAGGCAAAAGTGGGTGGAGCAACAAATGTAAAGCTTACCTTTGCACATTGCACCAGCTTCTACCCTTCTCTGTCCTGCATCCAGGCATGCAAGAAGCTTCATCAGAGTGCAAGGGATGCATTTCAGCCAGGCAAAAAACCATGGTGTGCAATGCATAACTCTTGAAGGGGTATGACCTCAGGAGAGTTCTGACGGTCAAATAGAGGTCTGGAGGGCTGCATTTGGCCATCAGGACTGATATTTCCCACCTCTGGGATGCAGGCATCATTATCTGTTTATGCAGAACCACAGAAACCTAAGTACAAGTTGTTTAATGCATTTAAAGACATCTAATATATAGATTTTATAGTACACTTAAAGTTTTAAATACAGTTTAAAATGGAAAGGTTTTCCTGCTTGATTCAGTAGATTGCATAAACTGTTCCCATTCTGTAACAGCTGCCACATTCCACAGAAAGTTGTGTGATTGCAAATTCCCTTGGGATGCTGTCTCCTGTATTGCTTAGAAGGCATTTTTTTCCAAAGCCAGCCTTGTTTAATAGCATTGGTGAACTACATTTTACCCCTGCCTTCTTGTTGATCAGCCTTAGCTCGGAGTTGCCAACCTGTTTAGGCCTGAGGCCACATTTTATTTTTTGAGTGAGCACCATGGGCAACACCCTCTGGGTCCACTTCCCTTCCTTCAGATCAGCCTCCCACCCGAGACAGAGTGAAACGATGCATTCATGTGTTTCACTTTTCCAAGCTGTATCCAGTAGAATTAATCTGAACCTCAAGAAGCACATAGACCTGAAAGAGGAAGTGGGAAAGAAGGCCAGTCTTCCAACTCACTCCTTCAGCTCTAAGTACAGTGGAACCTCGAGTTGCGGATGTAATCCATCCTGGAGACACATCTACAACTTGAAGTGTTCGCATCCAGGAGCGCCGCGTCTGTGCACGTGATTTAGCGCTTCTGCACATGCGTGAGCGGCGAAACCCAGAAGTAACCTGAAGCGGATGCAACATGAGGTATGACTGTACTTGTTATGGGAGGGGAAAAAATAACCGCCCTCAACAGCTTTGTGGCCAAGAGGACAGTGAATAATAATGATAATTTATACCCCGCCCATCTGGCTGAGTTCCCCCAGCCACTCTGGACAGCTTCCAACAAAATATTAAAATACAATGGTCTGTTAAACATCAAAAGCTTCCCTAAACAGGGCTGCCTTCAGATGTCTTCTAAAAGTCAGATAGTTGCTTATTTCCTTGACATCTGGTGGGAGGGCATTCCACAGGGCGGGGCCACTACTGAGAAAGCCCTCTGCCTGGTTCCCTGTAACCTCACTTCTCGCAGCGAGGGAACAGCCAGAAGGCCCTCAGAGCTGGACCTCAGTGTCCGGGCAGAACAATGGGGGTGAAGACACTCCTTCAGGTGAAGGATGGTTGGGGAAGCTCAGAGGCTTTATGGGTGGCAGGGAAGACCTCAAGGGTGTCATTGCACTCAAGGGTGCCGTGTTGGCAACCCCTGATCTCCTTCTTCCCTAAGACACAAATGGACAACCCGTGAGCAGCATGTGGCCCCTGGACTCTCTCTGGATGGCCCACTAAGTCCCAGGAGAGCTCTGCCCATCTTTCCCAGCTGCGTAGCTGATTAGCTATCTGCTGAACAGTGGTGAAAAGAAAAGAAAGGAAGACCCCAAATACACCACAAAACATGATTTTAGGTCTATCAAGAGCTGATAGTCATGATATAGAAACTCAATGGATAGCTGAAGCTCAGACCACCTTTGCTGCTGAAGAAAAGCATGAGGGAAGTGGTTAGAGAGAGCCTTCACTGTCTTCTTTAAAAGCTGCTGGAAGCATCTGGCTGACTGCTATTGGAAACAGAATGCTGGGTTAGATGGATTTTTGGTATGATCCAGTAAGGCACTTCTTGTGGTCTCCGCAACTCCCTCCAAAATTGTGTGATATGGTGCAGAACGTTTCAGTGGTCTTTCAGTTTTGATTACTGAAAACATATTTCATCTGGAAGCACAAATAGGATTGGTAGTCTGTTAAATGTCCAAAACCAGATCTATGTTTGATTCCACCCTCCTTTCAGTACAGGCTCCTTTCCTTCATTTGTTTGTTCATTCCTCCCCTTCCATTCTCTTCCCTTTCCTTCCTCCTTTTCTCCTTTCTTTTTCATTTTGGGAGCTTGAGGCCTTTTTATAACCGAATGCAACTTAAAATTTTCCCCCATACAACCCCTTTACGTGAATACATAGATTTGCTGTAAGTAGCCAGCCCCCTCAGATGGCAGACAACTTATTTACAGTTCGTGAGTTTGGATTTGTGAGTTCAGAAAACAGCTCTACTGTGCAAGGCCATTCCTGATGGATTGTTAGGAAAGTGCTTGGTCAATCCTAATAAATCTGCCAGCAGCCTTAGTCATCTTCCAGAGAAGGAAGTTCAGTGAAAGCTTAGATATCATCTTCAAGATATACTGGGACACTTAAAGAGTTGTCTTGATTCAATGAGAAATGCCACATAGATCAACTGCGAAAGCTGCAGCAGACGCAACTCCACTGATTGCTTAACCATGGTTAAGCAATCAGAACGTTCCCCACTCTATTCCAGAGCACAAATTTCTCCTTTGGGACCTAACAAAGAGTTCACCACTGTATCACCAACTGTGTTAACTACAACTAGGTCTCACTATGTTGAGCCTGAGCTCAGTGGTAGAACATGTGCTTTGCACACAGAAGGTCTCTATGTTCAGTTCCCCAGCATCTCCAGGTTATCTCCCTTAGACCTTCTGCCAATCAGTATAGAGCAAGGCTATGGACCTGGGTCTGGTCAGTGGGCCAAGCTGATCAGGTAGGTGAAGCCTTGCACTTGTCAATCACCCGTGCCATAGGGAAGTCACATGACTTCAGAAGCCTCTTTCTTGTGCAGTGCTTTGAAAGGGGCTTCTGAAGATCCCATAAATCAGCTGGCTGAGCCAGCTTTTTACCTTCTCCATACCTGACATCATGTATGATGTCAGGCGTAGGGCAGGGGGGCGAGGCTTGGCTGAAATGGCCTTATGGGCCAAATGGGGGAAGCCTGGTGGACCTGATTAGGCCCGAGGGCTGGATTTTCCGTACCCCTGGAGTAGACAACACTCATCCAGTGGTCTGATTCGGTAGAAGGCAGCTTCCTATGTTCTTGGAGTCTCCACTTAACCCAAGATTGGAAGCGGTTGCTTGACATTTATACAGTGCTTCAGAGCGTTCGAAGCTCTTCACATATCTTACCTTATTATTGTATTTGCAGCAGCCCTGTACGGTTGGCGTAAGGCCACTTAACATGTTCACAGCAGAGGCAAAAACCTCAGCTTCTTCTTAGTTTTCTTCTGTGTTCTAAGTGTGTGTGTGTGTGTGTGTGTGTGTGTGTGTGTGTTTATAATTGGTTTATAATCATAAGAGGCGTAGAAGTCACTTGGCAATTAAGTGAGAGACTGAGCAATAAATAAATAAATGCAATTTTCATGTTCTATACTATCGTTCCTTCTCTTTACTCTGACTAATAATGCATATGTAGCCAGAATGGCATCACCTGCCCACCAGTGCAGGAGGGATCAGCAAGACTAGGGAAGAACCCAGAAGTTTTCAGATGCGCAATAAAATAAAATAAATATCATTTGGGTGGGGGACCTAAGTGGGTAGGAGAGAGGAGCCAAAGCAGCCAGATAAGGACTGAGCCTTAGAGTGCTAACTGACTGTTTGGAAGGGAAACTGAACATGGTGGAATTGAGTGGCTGGTACCCTGCATGCAACATTTTGTTGGAACCTCCCATTTCAATAATAATAATAATAATAATAATAATAATAATAATAATAATAATAATAATTTATTATTTATACCCCGCCCATCTGGCTGGGCTTCCCCAGCCACTCTGGGCGTCTTCCAACAAAATATTAAGATACAGTAATGCATCAAACATTAAAAGCTTCCCTAAACAGGGCTGCCTTCAGATGTCTTCTAAAAGTCTGGTAGTTGTTGTTGTCTTTGACATCTGGTGGGAGGGCGTTCCACAGGGAGGGCGCCACTACCGAGAAGGCCCTCTGCCTGGTTCCCTGTAACTTGGCTTCTTGCAGTGAGGGAACTGTCAGAAGGCCCTCGGTGCTGGACCTCAGTGTCCAGGTAGAACGATGGGGATGGAAACACTCCTTCAGATATACTGGACTGAGGCCGTTTACTGTGCTGCACTCTACTGTACCACTAAACAACATCAGCGCATTCAGCTTTTCCTTTGCGTAGATTGTTGGACCGTGGCAAAATGTTTATTCGAAAGGCAGCCCAGAGTATTTGATGTGTGCTTTTTCAAAAAATTACCGGTATTGTTGAAATTCTCTTGCTACAGAGACTGGAAGCCTCTCTCTCCTGAAGTGCAGATTTAGCAACCTTTGGAGGTTTAACTGTTTCACTGTTTAGAAACCCCATGAAGCAATTAATGGTTTCACGGGGAGCTTGTCTGGTATTTCTAATCTTTACAACCCTGCTGGCTCAAATATGACATAATTCCGTAAATGCTTTAAGAACACAAGGCTGATAGCTGACGGTTCACTTATCTCCTCAAGTTCCCTTTTTGCATGGAATGCTTTTGGGGTTGCTGTGCCCCAGGTAATGATTGATCTCCTTTAGGCATCACGCACGTGCGCACACACGGAGATCGTCTGGGGAGCGGTTGAGTGTGGATCTTAGCATCCACATACAGCGGTACCTCGGGTTACATACGCATCAGGTTACATAAGCTTCAGGTTACAGACTCCGCTAACCCAGAAATAGTGTTTCAGGTTAAGAACTTTGCTTCAGGATGAGAACAGAAATCATGCTCTGGTGGCGTGGCGGCAGCAGGAGGCCCCATTAGCTAAAGTGGTGCTTCAGGTTAAGAACAGTTTCAGGTTAAGTACAGACCTCCGGAACGAATTAAGTACTTAACCTGAGGTACCACTGTATTCCCTCCTTTGCTTTCCCCCTGCACCACTGCTCTCCCAGCAGGGGGAAGCGAATGACCAAACAGGATTATTTCATGGTTCTTTGAATATTGGATCTCCTCTGATCCTCCACAGGGGGTGGGGAGTCTGGCATGGTGGTGGTGGGGATAACATTTGAACAGGCTTTAAGCAGAACTGTAAAAAGAAAGGCCTAGCTATTTAATAAGATTCTGCTTTGCCCTTTGCCCCAAAGAATTTATTTGTAACCTCCCAGTTCTGTTTAAAGGAGGCTCACAAAAAGATGACCTTATAGGCAAAGTGGGAGGGGGAGAAGAAAGTGAAACAACAAAATAGATATCCGATAAAAAAAAAATATTTGCATTGCTGAGCTATGTTGCTCTATAAATGGCCCTGAGATAGCAGCACACCCGTAAAAAAAAACAACCCCTCTGCATATCTCGAAAAGCTTTGATAGTCTGGCATCAGCTGAAGTTGGCCTAATAATAGATAGCACCTTAACTGTTTGTTTCACTGTGTGATTTCCCCCTCCCCATGCAAAACTGTGTTTCAAAAGTATTTTCTCTTGCTTTCGGTAGTATGGTAAAATGAATAATTCTAATGGAAGCACCAGAAGGAGGAAGACTTGGGATGAAATGGAACGTGTCCAGAGGAGGGCAACCAAAATGGTCAAAGGCCTGGAAACGATGCCTTATGAGGAACGGCTAAGGGAGCTGGGCATGTTTAGCCTGGAGAAGAGGAGGTTAAGGGGTGATATGATAGCCATGTTCAAATATATAAAAGGATGTCACATAGAGGAGGGAGAAAGGTTGTTTTCTGCTGCTCCAGAGAAGTGGACACGGAGCAATGGATCCAAACTACAAGAAAGAAGATTCCACCTAAACATTAGGAAGAACTTCCTGACAGTAAGAGCTGTTCGACAGTGGAATTTGCTGCCAAGGAGTGTGGTGGAGTCTCCTACTTTGGAGGTCTTTAAGCAGAGGCTTGACAACCATATGTCAGGAGTGCTCTGATGGTGTTTCCTGCTTGGCAGGGGGTTGGACTTGATGGCCCTTGTGGTCTCTTCCAACTCTATGATTCTATGAAATATCAGACCCTTCAGCCCACCTTGTCTTGTTCTGTGTACCCCAGCCATATCCAACCTGGTGCCCTTCTGATGTTTTTGGACTACAATTCCCAGCAGTCCTGCCAGGCGTGGCCATTGATCAGGGATGATTAGGGTTCATTATCCATTGGTCCATTTAGCTCAGTACTGTCTGCACTAACTGGCAGCAGCTCTGCTGGGATTCAGGAAGGAATCTCTCCCAGTCGTATCGGGAGATGCTGGGGATTGAACCTGTGGCCTTCAGCATGCAAAGCAGATGCTCTGCCAACTGAACTATGGCCCTTCCCATGCCGTTTTAAAACTGGATTGAACCTGCAGTCTTCTGTGTGCCAAGCATGTGCTCTGCCACTGAACTCCAGCCCCCCCTTCCTACAGAGTATTTTCTGCCTCTGTCTATTAAACCTAACACTCCTTCAGTTCCTTTACGTATGACCTTCAGGCGATTTTGTTCCAGTTCCAGCCAAGAAAAACACTTTTTTTTGTGACTTGCACATGTGGGGTATGGAAAAGACTGGAGCATTAACTGGAAGAGCCTTATTAAAACCAGCTCTGTTTATATCAATCTGGAATGGAGCTGCAAACGATGGAAGAAATATATTTATATGGGGTTTTATCCAGTGCTAATTCTACTCCAGGGTAGGACTGAACTACTTCAGGTTCATTCATTTGTTAACTGACACAAAACAAAAACACTGCATTTGGTGTGGCAATACTATTTAACATTATTTTTAAAAGCTGCTGGCTGGATACTTTTCTGGGCTGCTACCCTTCATACTGCTGGTTCCTGTGATGGAATGCTTCTACATTTTAAAGAATTTCTTGCATATAGAACATTAGCATGTTAGAAATCCTTTACCCTGACACACTAGCTTTCTGTCTGCAGGGAATGCTTTTGTACGGAAGAGTGTTCCATCGCAGAAGCTCCTGTCTGAAATGGTATTGCCCAGACACAAACTTTCTGTCTCAGGGAAAAATAAATATTAGTTGGAAGAGGGGAACTTGGATGGGTTTGCTCTTAACTGGACTCTTTCTGCCCTTCTGATCATTTCTAACAAGTTGCAAAATGAAGCATACATTTATTCTTTCTCCCCTTCCTCTCAAATTCTTCCTAAATGTTTATGTATGGACAAAATTCAATTGTACCTCTAAGGGCGTTCCAGAGCTTCAGTTCCTTTTAGGGACTTTTAGGTCCCTTAGGACTTCCCTGGGGATGAGCAGTAGCTTGGTGAATAGCACACATGCGTTGCATGCAAAATGTCCCAGGTTCAATAGCCGACACCTCAAGGTCGGGCTGGGAGTGTCCAGTGTCTGAGCCATTGCCAGTTAGTGTAGACAGTCCTGAGACAGATGGACCAATTTTATTTATTTAACAAAATTTATATATTGTTTGGTTGAAGGAAACTTCTAAGCAGTTTATAAGAAACATAAAATAAAACATTAAAATTGTTGATTTAAAAATGGGTATATATTTCACATTTAACTTCTACATGTCTGGATGCACTTGCCTAAACAGAAATGTTTTAAGCACGCACTGAAAAGAGTACATTAGAGGTTCCTGGTTGATGTCAACAGCCAGGGAGTTCCAAAGTTTAGGTGCTGCCACACAGAAAGATTGATTTCTTACAACTGTGAAATGAGTATTATGTGGCACCTGCTCTTCTTTGCATATGTGAGCACAGTGGCGTAGCGTGGGGGGTGCCAGGGGTGCCGGCCGCACCGGGCGCAACATCTGGGGGGGGTGCGCTCGCTGCCTCCGGAGTCGCCGAAGAGCCTCGGGCGCAGGCTGTAGCGGAGCCGCATGTCTCGCGGAACCGCCGAGCTGTGCGTGCGTCCGGGCTGAAGGCGCCCGGCAGGCAGCGGCTCTCAGCGCTCGCCGCGGAGGACGCGCCAGGCAGCCCCTCTTCACAGCCCCGCCTCCGCCGGTGCTGCTGCAGCTGCTGGGCAGTTGCATTTTCCTCGCCTCTCTGCCCCCCTCCTCCTCCGGGCAAGCGGCGTCGTTTGGGCGGCAGCGCCAGCGGCAACTCGCGGGTTAGGGGGGGCGCAAATTACTTGCCTTGCCCCGAGTTAGGGGGCGCAAATTACTTGCGTTGCCCCGGGTGCTGAGAACTCACGCTACGCCGCTGTGTGAGCAGCTGATATGACTGTGCGTCTTAGGTACTTTAAATTTTCAAATTACCAGTAAATTCTATAGTGTGTGCAGATTAAGCAGGTGAGGATTATTTTTTAAAAATCTTGCATAATTTATAAGGCCTTTTTTATTATTGAGAACACAAAATACATAATAAAAACATAACCCCGCTCCCATTTCTCTGGAATATATGCCCAGCCAAATGCTGCTGCTCATTACTTGTGCTCACCTATTAATAAAAAGTACCAACTTAAAAATGTTTGCATCCTTAACTGGTAACACAGAATCAAGTTTGCCTGTATGCACCTGTATAAATGCTAACATCTGAGCTTCTGTTTGGAGTAAATGAGTAAGACTGCCCTTCAGTTTTAGTATTCTCATTGACTAGCAGAATTGGTTGGTTGGTTGCTTGATTGTTTTTAATCGGTGGCATGTACAGTGGTGCCTTGCAAGACAAAAAGAATCCGTTCTGTGATTCTCTTCGTCTAGCGGTTTTTTCGTCTTGCGAAGCAAGCCCATAGACGGATTAGCGGATTAGTGCTATTAGCGGCTTTTAGCGGCTTATCTGCTGATCGGATCAGCTGATAAGCGGCTTAGCGGCTTAGAAAAAGGGGGGGGGAAGGAAAAAAAACCAGCAGGAACTCGCAAGACATTGTCGTCTTGCGAAGCAAGCCCATAGGAAATTCGTTTTGCGAAGCACCTCCAAAACGGAAAACCCTTTCGTCTAGCGGGTTTTCCGTCTTGCAAGGCATTCGTCTTGCGGGGCACCACTGTACTTGCATTTCTTGTATTTTATGTAGTAATAGGAAACCGTCCTGGGATGAGTTGACGAGATGAAGGGCAGTCTACAAAATTTAAAAAATAATAAAAATCCCTCTGAGCTTTGAGATTTAAGCAGGCGCTACCCTTTCAGACATGCCTTTGCAGCCATGATGACTAGAAGTCTGGACAGACGAAAGAAAGTATATTACGAGGTGCATCGTTAAAACAATGGAATTTGTTTCCCCAAAATGTAGCGAAGGTAATCAACTTGGATGGATTAGACAAACATGTGGAGAATAAGGCTATCTGATGGCTACTAACCATGATGGTTATATTTCACCTCTGCTGTCAGAGGCTCTGAATACTAGTTACTGGGAGTCACAAGTAGGCAGAGTGCTGCTGCACTCATGGGCAGGCCTAAGGCAGGTATGACCAAAGTCCGTTTTGGTCTAATCCGGCCCCAGCAGCAGTTTATTTCCTGGGGTAAAATTCTAAAAAAACCTGAACAACTTTGGTTGGCCCTCACAGCCCTTGCCTTCATCAAATCTGGCCCTCTTTGAAAAAATTTGGACACCACTGAGCTAAGGCATCTGGTTGGCCACTACGAGAACAGGAAACTTGACTAGATTGCAGCTCCTTCCATGCGGAAGGCTGATTTAGGACATAGGAAACTGCCTTTTGCTGAGTCAGACCATTGGCCCATATAGTTTGGGGTTAGCTCTGAATATGTGGTGCAGTAAGAACAGGATGCTGGACTTGATGGGCTTTCTCGGCCTGATCCAACAGGACTCTTCTTATGCCCTTGGGCATCTTCTTAACCTGCACTTATATGGAAGACAAGATTCCCTGGCCTCTGAATTCTGCACCCCACCCATGTTGCATTCTCTGGGATTTCGGCTCGCCTGTGAAATCACAGCCATATAGGCAGCCCTGGAAATCCATTGGCTTTGGAACAGGAACAGTACAGATGGCTGTCTGAATGAAAAGTCATGCTTGGCCTTGTGCCGCAATGCTTGAAAGTCAGAGATAGAGACCACAGAATGAGCAATAACTTGGATTCTTAATAGGTAACGTCAGCGCCTAGAAAATCTCCTGCAAGAAGCAAGTCAGTCTCAAATTTTGGTTATTTTTAATTTTCTCTCTCGTTATTTTTGGATCTTTGTACTAAAGCTTTCCTGGCAGCTTTGCCCAGTGCTTCAGTTGTCACTCTTCTCTGGTGATTATACCCTTCCGATGCTGTCATCCTTACCCTATACCTCACTTACCAAAACTGCACCCTTCCATCTTTTCTCTCCGTTCCCCACTCTCTCTTTTACATGATTTAGGTTTGCTGTCCTGCTGTTAAGCCTGTAATAGCTATACATCAGACCTTATGCTTTGGCCTAAAACCACTCTGCTGAGCAACTTGTATCCTCACTTCTCACTCACAGATGTATCAGTTGCAGATTTTAATAGCAGCAGCCTGGACCACCCTAGCTACAAAGAAAATACATTTTGTGGAGTGACACCCCAGCTATAGAATAGCCTCCCCAGATTAGCTCACCTGGCACCTTCTATGTGGTCCTTTTGGTACCAAACGAAGACCTTTCTATCCCCCCAGGTTTTTATAAATCCTGTTTTAAACCCAGGTTTCAAGCTGTTCATGCTGTCTTTGCTACAAACAAAGGGTGAGGGTGTTTTTTGTTTTTGCCTTAAGTTACTGCATATGTATTGACTTTTAAAGCTTGTCTTGCTTGCAAGTCACCCAGGGAATATTTTTGGATGCATGGATAGATAAATAAATACATACATAGATATAATAAATATAGTTCCATCCATAGGAGCCTCCTAGGGGCTGAGGGGTCTTCAGCCCACCCAATAAAATAATGCATGCCACTGAGTTGTAAAGCTCAGGGGCCTGCAGGACAGCGCCACATGTTCACATGCTGCAGCATACAGGTGGAATGGTGTCAGAACTTCCGGGTGGTGGGTCAGATGTAGCCCTTCAAGCCTCTCTGTCTGGCCCTTGGGACTCTTCCTATGCCCCCCTCTCCACAGAACACACTTCTCTGCAGTCTTTGCCTTTGGACCAGGGGTGCCAACTTGGGCCCCAGGTTATGGGTGCCCAATGGCACCTGCGTCATAACGTGACGTCATGATGTCATGTTACATCAGCATGCTGCAGTGGTGCTTCTGAGGCCTAGCAGGGCCTCGGACGTGCTCTCCAAGGCCTCGAAGATCATGGCCAAGGCCTCACGAGACCTCTGACATGACTTCTGGTATAAACTGGAAGTCCCCCCGCCGAAGGCCTGGCAGGACCTAGGACGTTACCTCGGGGGTTGTGTCAGGCCTCCAACATGACTTTTGGTGGAAGCTGGAAGTCACATCGGAGTCTGTGCTGTGGGTGCTGAGCACCCACAAATTTGTTTTGTGGGTGCCTGGGTTCCCAAGGGCCCCTATAGTTGGTGCCTGTGCTTTGGACCGTGGTAATAATCTCTTGCTTTCCTGGGCGTGAGATGTGCGCATGTGCAGAAACCTCTGGCTTTTGCACAGCTGGATTGTGGCCTGCTGTACAGACATCAAGAGTCACAGTTGTTGCTCCACTCACCCCTGTCTTGTGCTCTCGCCACCATCACCAAAAAAGAGGAAATGTCCTATAAGGGAATGCAGCTCCTGGACTGGAAAAAAGTTCCCCACCTCTGCTCTAACTGGTGCTTGTTTCAACCAGACCCAGAACATACGGCATCCCCATTTTTTTTTGCTCATATGGAAAGGGTGCAATCTTGCCAAGCATTCTTGCTATGTAACAACATTTTGTGTGGTTTGCAATGGAGCAGTGCTCTGTGGGTTGTGTTCAAATTAATAGCCTTGTTTAGCTTGAAAGATGAGCTCGTCTTCTTCTTGTAAGTGATCACTGTGAAAGGTTTACAAAGCAGTTCTTGATTTACAATGTGCTTTCCAGTCTTCTTCTTCTTTTGAGGTTGAAAACACACACTAAGAAATCAGGTTGCATCTCTATGTCAGGTACAGCAAACCCAAAGCTCTTTCTTCAGGTCCCAGGACCTGAATCCAAATTGCCCTGATCTGAGAGCCAGGCCCACAATACACAAATCTATTGTAAAACAGAAAATTTCAAAAGGATTGCATTGATTTTTGGCAACCCTTCGGAAGACAACGAGGACCATAAAGCACGGACAGAGCTGACATTCATACTGGTTCAGCTTTTTAGTCTTCTAGTTGCAAATTAATGGTTAACAATTGCCCTCTATGCAGCAAAACATCCTGTGCAATTGCAAATGGCTGTTGGAACCATATAAGACCACCCTTAAAAGTTAACCAGATGGAACAAAGCACCTCAACACAAAATAAAAATAATTTACTACAAACTACGTCAATGGTTTGATAAACAATCTGCTGATAAATGCAACATCCAGTCAAGATAGTTGATGCGTGTGACCAGATGGTAAAACCAATGGTAATAATTTACCATCCATTGATTAGCATAATCTGTTGGTTATGCAGACTTCTGTTCAGTCTACAAATATTTCAGAGCCAGCTGCCATTAGTCTGGACAAATTTCTGCCCTGGTGTTATCTGCTGCAACGCCCTGCAATGCAGTTGCTGCTTTCACAACATTCAAAAGAAAAGTCAAATAGTTCTCTTTTTTCTTAAAAAAAAAAAAAGTCCGCCAAGATCTTCTTCAGTTTAGACTGTCAAACCCAATGCCCTGCAGCCAGTGGTAGATTGGAATTATATAAGAAAAGGGTGTGTTATAGTTTTCCTCAGGCTGAAAGTAAGTCTTCACCTCTTTTTAAGGTGAACAAGTCAACTTGGATGAGAGCTGTGTTCTTGAATTTGCAGTGATCTGCTCTGTGTTTCTTGGAAATATTGGTATTAATTAAAACGGTTAACCGAAACATCAACTTTTTGTCAACCTTGGCTTCCCAAAGGAAGTAAATTGTCACCAATTTTACCTGCCTTTAGGATTTCCGAGAGAAAGCCTGGTATTAATGGGCATTAACAACACTGGTGGCCTACTAATTACACTGTTCATTAAATAGCTTTTAAGTTATGGGTTGTTGTTTAAAAAAAGTTGCTGCAAGCAGAAACCTGGGTTCAAAAGACTTGTTTCTACTTAATAACAGAAAGGGTGGGGAAAGAAAGAGATCAATTTCAACAGTGGAGATGGGGAGTTGGAATAGTTAGGTCAGTGGTGAGGAAATTCTTCACCCAATGGTGAGGAAAGCAGCCCTGGTCTGGAACCTGTGGTCCATGGGCCAAATTAAGTGCGGGGGAAATCTTAATTAAAATAGCAATAATTTCAATTAAATGTTAGTTGTTATGTATTGAAAAACAAACGACAAGCTGAACATCCCCCTTTACCCAGCCTGAAGGCATAGTTCAGATCTAAATAATAGTAGTAAAGTTCATATGAGCACTGAAGTGGAGAGTCCAAAATTTGGTGATGTCAAAGGAAGTTGTTAAAACCACCATATATTATGGGATGTGGAAAGTACTGCTTGTCCGCTAGAGTCTTTGTTCCAGTCTGTCATAAAAAAGATGGTTTTTTCCCCTCTCTAACCACACAAAGTTTTTGCATCAGTTTCTCAGAAAGCGCTGTACCCCCAAATTACATTATACAGTTTTTTGTACATTTAAAAAACCATTTGCTTCTTTCCATTTTCTAGCTGTCAGTATTCCTGCTGCCATTAAAGAGTAACCAATGAAATGTTTATAAAATAACCTTTGGTTGCCTGTACTGAGACAGGGTTTGTAAGTCCATATTCCCTAAACACCGGCCCTCTTGCTCCACATATACATGGCATAAGCTGAGAATCAGCACCAGTTTTAGTGCTGGTGGAAATGGACTATGCTAACCGATAGTCCAAAGATAGATAGAGTTACAGGAGGGAGATTGTGGGGCGGGGGAGACCTTCTCTGTCTTCAGAGACTGATTTTGACTGAGATTTTGTGTTGTCAAGAAGACCTTGTTTGCTTTTGCCTCACCCCCAGTATCTTCTTATTGTATTTATTTGTTTATCCTTGCCAATATTTATAGGACACTTTTTGCTACAGTTTATACAACATTCAGTCAAGCAACTCATCAAGCAAACAAATGCTGTGTTTTAAACAAAACCAAACAAAACCCACAGGGGCCCAAAAAAATCCCGTAAGTTTCATAAATAGGCAAAATAAGACTTCCAATGCCAGATGAAATAGAAAGGTCTTTTTCAAAGACCTGAAGTTTGACAGGGAGGTGGGCCTTTCTGGGGAGTTTTTCACAGTGGGGTTTCTACAGGGTCGGGCTCACAAGACTGAATGTCTGGCTCCTGAGGGATTTGAGGCATGCATCTGAACCACGAGGGACTGGCAACAGAGACACACACCCCAGAGATCTTTGTGATCAGGTCGGGTTTATAAGGTATCAGATGATCCTTAAGGGTATCATGGATCCAAGTTGTTAAGGGCCTTACAAATTAACACACGAAACTTGAATCTGCCATGGCAGTGTATGGGCAGCCATTGCAAACTTTTAAGCACCAGAATTGAGTCTTAACTGTGTGCTTGTGTTCTTCTGGGAAAGCTTGCCGTTTTTGTGTCTGACTCATGATGAAGTAGCTTTGTATGTTCTTTCACCTTTCTCACTTGGTCCTGAGGGTGAGGATTTTCCTCAGCAGGATGTGAGTCATACTTTTCACCTTCTTCTTCCGGACTTAAGAATCGTAGCCAGCAGGGTTGCGGTGGTAGATAATCACACTTTTCTTCTTTGCAATTTTCTCATCACGTAGAGCATGCTTCTTGCCCTTGCTGCAACTTTTCTGTGTGCGGTTTCAAAAGAGAAGGGACTGGGGCATGCAGAATGCTCATACAAGGAAGAAACTGTTTAGTGCAGGTCTTGAAAGCAAAACAGCAGTGAAGAAAAGCAATTGCTATATATGCAGCAAATTGGCCGTAGATCATCCAAAGCTTAGCTGATTCACTTAGCTGATTCACTTTATCTGAGAAACATGGTTTTATGTGTTCTGTTAGCAGAACATTGAAGGGAACCCCTTTTAAAGCTTGACTTGTCTGCCAAGGACCCCACACCCCTACCGTCACCACACATGAGTCATGCATGAGCCATGCACTGTGGAGGCTTCCTAGTGAAGCCACATAACCCCAGGGTTTTTGTGGGAGCCCTGGGTCAGGTGTGTTGGGCCTCCTCATTATCTCTCATGACTTGGAGAGTCCATCCTAGACTCAGGGATGGAGGATGTGGTCCTCCAGGTGTTGTTGGACTTCAACTCCCATCATCACTGGCCACTGGCCATGCTGGCTGGGGGCTGTTGGGAGTTGGAGTCCAGCAGCAACTGGAGAGCCATAGGTGGAAAGGGGAAATCAGTATTTGCTGGTGGGCTAGCTGTCTTTCTGTGAAGGAGCCTGTCCTGATTGGAAACTTTGGTGATGAAGGGGTATCTAGATAACAAATGCTCAGTCTCCTCTTTGAGGCATCTTGGTAAACTTTTGATGAATCCTAGGGTTCAACAGAGCACAATTTGAAAACAATGGGATTACAGAAATAGTAATGTTTGAAGGCTGGCTCATTTTAGGCCCTGTGTACAATGTCTTGATTGCCTACAGTAACAGGCAATAGGAAAGTTGTAGACAGCAATATGGTCTCTGGGATAGAGAGATCATTCTCTTCTGTTACAATGGAAATGCCACCTTTAATCTCTGAACGCCTTCCCTTAGTTGTTGGAAGAGAGTCTTAATTGGCTGTCATGCAGCTTGACTCCCATTGCCAGCCTTCTTCTTGCAGAACCCTGATAAGCTTTTGCAGTGTCCTGTATTTGTGTTTCTCGGAACACAGTTTGCAAACTACTGGTATAAAGGCTTACAAAAGACTAGTGTTGTTCGTCTCTGGCCTAACCTCTGAGATGGATTGAAAAAGAGCCCATTTTGCAAGAAATCAAGGAGTGGTTGTCTATAAACAGCTGTTCCTTTTGTACCAGGCACCGTGCTGTTTGGAGATGTTGGAGGTTAAAATCATTGTGGCGAAAATTGTATAAATGTGTGAAATGGCCACAACACATGCCCCACTCAGTTTCCATCCAAGTAGCTTGAATAATACTTAGATGTTCTACTTGCCCATCATGTGTTAGATGCAATCACGACACAGCTTGTAAATAGCCACTTGCCTGTAGCAAGTAAGGTGAGCAAATAGCATTTTTCTTTGTAAACTGGTTGAGAATGAGTTTCTCTACCTGTCCCCATTTCACAGATTGCTGAAGTGCCACAGACAGCTTCCATACTGTATAGGAAGCTGCCTTATACTGAGTCACACCGTTGGTCCATCTAGCTCAGTATTACAGTGGTACCTCTGGTTACGTACTTAATTCGTTCCGGAGGTCCGTTCTTAACCTGAAACTGTTCTTAACCTGAAGCACCACTTCAGCGAATGGGGCCTCCCGCTGTCGCTGTGCCGCCGGAGCACGATTTCTGTTCTCATCCTGAAGCAAAGTTCTTAACCCGAGGTACTATTTCTGGGTTAGTGGAGTCTGTAACCTGAAGCGTATGTAACCTGAGGTACCACTGTATGTGAGAACATAAGGGGAGTCCTGCTAGACCAAACTCAAAGCCTATCTGCTCCAGCATCCTCTTTTCCACATTTCACTATTGGGGCAAATATTCTGCCAAGTGACTTTAACTTAACACAATGTTAGATATAACCCTTAGTCTGTAGGGTGTGAGTTAAGGTCACTTTGCTTTGAAATGCAGATCACGAAAAATTCTCATCCATCCATAATGCTGTCTCTGATACCCTGTGAATTTGCATAATCTTATACCCCATAATTTTTTCTAATCCCAGCTTTTCTCAATTGATAACCAACATCTTATCCTTCTGGTAGTGAATTGTATCATTTTAAGAATGCTTCCTTTGCTGTCTGTCCTGAATTTTCTACAATTCCTCATCATTGGATAACTGGATTCTAGTAATATAAGAGAGTGAGAAGAACCTTTTTGTATCTACTTTCTCCACACAGTTTGTAATTTTATACACCTTACTCGCCTTTTGGGATGCAGGTGGCATTGTGGGTTAAACCACAGAGCCTAGGACTTGCCGATCAGAAGGTCGGCAGTTCAAATCCCTGCGATGGGGTCAGCTCCCGTTGCTCGGTCCCTGCTCCTGCCAACCTAGCAGTTCGAAAGCACATCAAAGTGCAAGTAGATAAATAGGTACTGCTCCAGCGGGAAGGTAAACGGCGTTTCTGTGTGCTACTCTGATTCGCCAGAAGCGGCTTAGTCATGCTGGCCACATGACCTGGAAGCTGTACGGTGGCTCCCTTGGCCAATAAAGCGAGATGAGTGCCGCAACCCTAGAGTCGGCCACGACTGGACCTAATGGTCAGCGGTCCCTTTACCTTTACCTTTACTCGCCTTTTATCTAAACGAAAAAGCCCCTTTCTCAAAGGGGAGTTGGTGCTGACCCCATATCGTTTGAGCTTGGATTGCCCTGATCCAACATCCTAAGCACTGTAGCATTCTGGTTTGCACTGGTATGCATTGCTAGTGAGACTATAAAAAATGCACGCAGATCCTTTTGACTTATGCATGTCTTTTTGACCTTTTTGCAAGACAGCAGTAACAACTTAATTTGGAATCCCGAAGGGAAAGGAGCTGAATTTCTTTTTTATAGTTAGGATCTCTTTGCATATGGCACATTTAATTTCCTTGCTCCAGACAGTGTCTGCTGCCAAAGGGATTAAGCGAAATGCTCATAACCCTGCTTGCTCATGGTACAAATGCATGGGGTGTGCTTGTGTCTGGAATGGATGGAGAAAATTGCTCTGCGGTTAAGCTGTTTAAAAAAGAAATGCAGACCTGTATGAAGTCTCCCCACCCCCCTTTGTAGCAGTCCAGTTTTGTTCCTTCCATCCTTGCGCTTTGGTGGTTTTCTATGATTGTGTGAACCTGCCCCACAGGTGGTCTTTGTCCACCTGTATTTGCTTTCATTCAGGCTTGGTTGGATCCCATCATCTCTCCTCCTAAAACCTTTTTATCTCCAGGGGCCTCATTCAAATGCTCAGCTGTATATACCTCCATCTGTCATCAATCCCCTTCCCAACCTGCACAGGACAAACAGGTTAATCTTTGCACAGAAGAACAAAGAGAACATAAACCTACCATAAAAAATGGCAATGTTCAGAAATGAGGGGGAGAACATCTCTCTCCTGTGACTCTGCTGCTGATCTCAAAGACACTGTACTTCGGCAAAGGAACTTGTGAAGGAGATTGCTGCATTAAGTTGATAGCAAGTTACATTCTGCTTGCTTAGGACTCGATTGCTGCCAATTTCTCACTCAAATATCATAGCAAAGTTAGGAAGACTGTGGTATCACCAATCCCTTCTGTTGTCCTTTTTAACTTAGTGGGCTAGTGAACCTAGGCCCTCAGCCTAATTTTGTGTGGCCCTCTGCAAGTGATAAATTTAGGCCTGTGCTGTGTGGCAGTGGAGGGAAGCTGAAAAGACCAGAGATGGGAAGGAAGGAAAGCACTTGGTGGGTGTTGGTGAATGGGGTGGTGCAGAAAAAGATCTATACCTTACCACAGGGCTCTGAATTCCACCCATTTGGGGGCCACACTGTGTTCCACATTGCGAGAAGTGAGGTTACAGGGAGCCAGACAGAGGGCCTTCTTGGTAGTGGCACCCGCCCTGTGGAACGCCCTCCCTTCAGATGTGAAGGAAATAAGCAGCTATCTTCTCTTTAAAAGACATCTGAAGGCATCCCTGTTTAGGGAGGTTTTTAATATTTAATGCTGTATTGTTTTTAACGCTTGATTGGAAGCCGCCCAGAGTGGCTGGGGAAACTCAGCCAGATGGGCAGGGTATAAATAATAATAAATTACTACTACTACTACTATTATTCCACCATCACTGACTTTGTCTAACATCAGACGTGGCCCCCAACTAATTTTTCAAATCATTCAGTGGTCCTTCATAGGAAAAAGGTTCTCCATCCCTGCTAAGTTTCCCAGCATTGGACAGAATTGCCATATCCTTTTGGCCCCACAATTTATATCCCCCCCCCTTCTGCCCGCTTTTAGTGTCTGTATGCCAACTTCCTGCGTTTGAGGTGGACTTTTGTACACAAGAGCCAACTTTTATTCTTACTGCTAGGTGGGAAATAAGCATCTTTTCCACGATGTTGGATGGTTTTTCCAGAGAAGAAAGGAAGGCTGCAATCCTATGCATCCTTTTTTTTTGGCGGGAGTGGGAGAGAAAGTCCCACTGAATAAAGCAAGGCTTCTTTCCAGGTGAAGATGCAGAGGATTGGGATGTTAATCTTCCAGTTCTGTCAGTCTTCCAGTTCTGTCCCTTTCTCTGAATGTTTCGGGATGGAAGTCTAGACGAAGAAGGTGAAGGATTTCCCTCTGAACACAAGAAGCTGGAAACATTTCAGTGGGGAGAGGTGGATGCTTCAGTACTGTAGCAAGTTGGCAGCTTTTCCAAAGCAGTCGCGAATTTTAATTCTTCCGAAGTGAAAGCTTTACATGGGTGTAACTTTTAAAACTTATTGGAAGCCAAACTTCTCATTTCCAGATGATAAAACAAAGGAGAGAAGTCTTTATATTCCATTTCTTCTTTCGTGGGAGACGGGGATTCTGTCAAAGTAGCCAACTTCATGGGTAAACAAAACAGAGACTGTCGGGTTTTCGGTCTTCTTAGAAGTGAAATGGGTTGAAATCCTTCAAATGTTCAAGCCTGACAAGTCACCTTGGTGAAAATTGGGCAGTGACTTGCTTTGTCAGATGTGAAGTGGCAATTCTTGGTAACCATCGTGACTGTAAAAAACAAAAACAAAAAAAGCAAAACTTATCTACGGTCTAAGTCTGACTTTTTGCTTAACACTATCCTTTTGTTCTTGGTTTAAGTACAGGGCCAAGCCACAGAGGTTGATTGTGTATGTCTCTTCAGAGAAAACAACCCTGTGAATTAATACATATGGAAAAGTTACATTGCAGTGAGCTATCCTGGGTAACCTTTCCCGAAGCAATGCCAGCAGTGGGGATCTTGTAATCTTCGAGTTGGGCAGAGAAGTGGAGAGTCTTCAGCATAAGGACTGTTAGCTTGCATTGGATTTGCAGAGACCCACATGTTTGGTTCACTTTGGTAGCCAGCCATTATTTGTGGTTGCCCCTGCCTCCTCCCTTCTCAGGTCCTGTTGAGCATGCAGATGACTTGGGAAATAAGCATTTTCTGTGTGTTCCTTAGCTAAGCATTTAGGAACACTGAATACACAAGGTGCTTCGGTTTCTAGAGAATAGTGTTCAATTCTGTTACATACAAGGAAAACTTCAAGGGAAACACAAATAAGTCACTCCAGAAGATGACAATGGCACACTCCAAATCCTTTTCCGAGGGACGTGCTCAGAAATTAGTAGATATAGCTGAAAGGCTGCACATGGAGATCTGCAGTGATCATTCAGTGCATATGCGTATCATCTTAGAAAGTTGTGTGATCTTAGAAGGGGTTTTGCTGTGACTGTCATGAAGGGATACTGTAGTTCTGAATTTACTACAACATTAGTGCAGATGGAGAGAGCTTGAAAACACACACACACACACACACACACACACACACACACACACACAAACACACAGTGGTACCTTGGTTCCCAAATGCAATCCGTTCTGGAAGTCTGTTTGACTTCCAAAATGTTCACAAACCAAGGAGTGGCTTCTGATTGGCTGATTGGCCCCGGAAACAATGCCAACAGCTGAAACAGACTTTCAGCTTCCAAAAAACATTCGCAAACCCGGAATACTTACTTCCAGATTTGCGGCGTTTGGGAGCCAAGCCGTTCAGGAGCCAATCCGTTTGGTAACCAAGGTACCACTGAATACTTTTTTAAGGTCATGTTAATGAAGAACTATTGTGCTTCATAGAAATGCAAATTTAGCTGACATATCTTTCTGGAAATCTGTGTTGCTGTGTGTGTTCTCCTCTCCCCGCCCCCTGATAACCCACAGCATATGGACCAAACCAGAACTAGTTGGCCCCTCCTATCGTTGGCTCTGGTTCTGCCACTCATTTGCTTTGGCTTCATCAACAGCTGGCCCCTCTGCCTGCTGCCCTACCAGTCCAAATGGGCCCCAGCCTCTGCTGAATGGGACTCACTCCTTCTATAAAGGGACCTTCAAATGTACCACTTAACCTCTCCCGACTGTGCCAAAAGCGGCATTCCAGCTCCTGCTGTACAGAAAACCTGTGTCAGGGAAATATATATATATTTCCTCTTGGCTTATATAGAGCGATTTTAATGTCTTGAAGAAAGGAAAAATTAAGCTGCCAGCTGTTTCCTTGTGCAAATGGGTTATTCTAGTCCCCGAGTGCACTTCTCGCTTCCCTGGTCTTATTCTGGTCTGTGAATCACCAGCAGGCAGAGTGGTAATTTTGGAAGACCAGCAGACACAGCAAACTGCCACTTTGGCTTTGGGGACTTGCCCGCAGCCCAGCTGTATGTGAAAAGGATGAATTAAAGACAGGAATAGAAGTAAAGTGCTTCTTCCCCTTCCCCCAACCCAGAAAAAAACATATAATCTTCCATATTGCCGACTTCGGCTGCTTTGAAGACGTTGGGGGGTGGGGGAGAGCAACAGAGATTGCTTGGGTATGTAAAAGGTAAACATTAAGAAACCCTCAAGCTTTTAATGGTTTGTCCAGTAATAGAAATAAATGATGAGTCTAAAAGCCACAAGTGGCTTCGTACAGAATATATGCATAAATCTTTGACTTTCTTGGAAAGAAGTGGATGGGCAAAATCTTGCAGAATGTCACAAGTTATTCCTAGTGCCTGCATCATTGCCCCTACCCATCATCATCATCGGATGTGGTGGAGCTGGAGCTCCTGCTCTAGATGCTCTCAAATGGAAAGGAGAGTTGTTGTTATTGTGCAAGCAGTACCTTGTTGGAGTTGGAGTCTGGCTATAAGCCTTAGCTACTAGCCCCAAGGGTTCTGCACTGCCTCTACGGTTTGAGCCAGTAATGCTTCTGGATATCATTTGCTGCGAACCACAGGAGGGAGAAGTGCTCTTGTGCTCAGGTCCTGCTTGTGGGTTTCCCACCAGTGGCTGGGTGGCTGCTATGAGAACAGGACGCGATGCGCCACTGGTCTGGTCCAGTAGCCTCTTTCTACATTTTTAGAATAACCTAGTCTTTTCCTTCTTCTTTAGTGCTGCAAAAGCAGACAGCAGTCGCTCAAAAGGACATTGGGCCACCAACTGGAGAGCTAATTCCTTAACAATTCTCAGCTCCTTTAACAGCACTCCAGGATTCTTTGGGGGAACTCATGGTGGTTTTAAGTAGTATAATAGCACTTAATTGTATGGTGTTAATGTAGTCTCTTAAACTTGGGTCTCTAGCTGGTTTGGGACTACAACTCCCATCATCCCTTGATAGCAGGACCAATGGTCAGGGATGATGGGAATTGTAGTTCAAAAACAACTGGAGGCCCAAGTTTGGGAAACACTGAAGGAGCCAATATTGGGGTGTAGTGGTTAAGAGCAGTAGTCTAGTAATCTGGGGAACCGGGTTTGAGTCTCCGCTCCTCCACCTGCAGCTGCTGGGTGACCTTGGGCCAGTCACACTTCTCTGAAGTCTCTCAGCCCCACTCACCTCGCAGAGTGTTTGTTGTGGGGGAGGAAGGGAAAGGAGAATGTTAGCCGCTTTGAGACTCCTGAAGGGCAGTGAAAGGCGGGATATCAAATCCAAACTCCTCCTCCTCCTCCTCCTCCTCCTCTTCTTCTTCTTCTTCTTCTTCTTCTTCTTCTTCTTCTTCTTCTTTGCCATAAGCCTGATGTAGAATCTTCATTATGAAGGAGGCCTTTAGCGGAAATTCCAGTCAAGAGTTCTAAGGTGGTGGGAGCCATTGAACTTTTCCATTCTCCAAATCCTGGGAAGTGTCCAATCTTTGACCTTTGTTGGGCTGCTGGACCTTTATTCTGTCCCCATCCAGGAAACATGTTTCCTGAATGAGTTGTCCCCAAGTAAGATATGAGAGTATCTTTTGCCCTCAAGGAACATAATTTTGAAACATGTCTGGCAGCTCTCAAATACCGTATTTTTCGTTCTATAAGACGCACCAGACCACAAGACGCACCTAGCTTTTGGAGGAGGAAAACAAGAAAAAAAATACTCTGAATTTCAGAAGCCAGAACAGCAAGAGGGATCGCTGCGCAGTGAAAACAGCAATCCCTCTTGCTGTTCTGGCTTCTGTGATAGCTGCGCAGCCTGCATTCGCTCCATAAGACGCACACACATTTCCCCTTACTTTTTAGGAGGGGGAAAAGTGAGTCTTATAGAGCAAAAAATACGGTAAGTTGCTATTTCTGAGCACCACTCTGAGGAGGTTTTCTCTCTCTCTCCCTTTTTCTTGTTTTTCCTCTCTTTTTCTTGCTGAGTGAGGCCAAATGACATCCTGGTCAAGCACTAACTCTGCCACAATGTCCAGTCAGCCAACTGGACATTGGCAAGCAGGGCACAGAGGTCATAGTCTTTAGCTGTTCCTTGTCATAGCAATGTCATTGTGAAATTAACTACATTTTTGCCCCACTGTACAATGGAAGATGGTGCAAATGTACTTAGGGCTAACAACAACAACAACAACAACAACAACAACACTTTGGCAGCCACAGCCTCAGTACTTGGCAGATGCTTCCCAAGTTGAAATAAAGGTGCCATTATGCTCATCACCTGTATAGCCACTTCTTCCAAATTGGGTAGCCTACTGGATGTTCTCTTTTGTCTTGCATCCATTTATAAGATTCAGTGCCCTGGCACATGGTTTGTGGGTGTCTGTGCAGCACCCAGCATTGTGTAGGTATTCAATGTTAAGCATCCATCATACTGTCCTGACTCCCACCCAAAACATGACAGAGGTTCTTACTTGTGAGTAAGAAACAGATAGTTATTCAGGCAAGTAACAGTGCAAGCATAGCAGCAGGAGTCGAGGAGCTAAGCAAGAAGCTCAGAACTGTTAGGACAACAGAGATGTCCTAACAAGTTTCCACACCTTCCTGCCAAGCTTTCTTGCAAGACTGTCTTTCTTCGCGTGAATGTCAGGTTCATAGACACATTGTCTGTCTCTCTGGGTGAGTCTGTGCTTATGCTTATGTATGGAGGCAGTGCCCTCTCCTTCTGACACCTGAAGAGCTTATTCTGCCTCTTGCTCAGTCATGTCTGGTGGCTGGTCTACACCCTCCTCTGCTCCTGAAGAAGGCGAGGAACTCCACCCTCAGTTCCCACAATTGCCCCCACCCTGTCCTTCTGAACTTATTAAGCCATGCCTGATCCTGACAGGTCTGGGGGGCTCAAGACTACTTTTAGATAGAAATCCTCATCTTCTCTTCACCGAGGGAACCTTTCTCTGGTTTTTAAGCAGAAAACTTGTGCTAACCGTATTTACCGGTAAATGTGGATGAAACATAGATCCCCTTCAGAAAAAACAGTGCTTCTTTCAACTGTGAATTAATCTTCTTTCAACTTGGAGCCCATATCCTATTTCTTGGGTTATCTATACTAGTTTTTCCATCATGCAACACCCATCAAAATAAATATTTTAAATCCTCTGAAATCTGGAATAGTATGCTTTTTTCTGCTGTCTGGGCAAGAGACCGAACACAGTGACTAAGTAAGCAGCAATCATTTCTTTGAACCTGTTCCAGAGTTGTGTCTCCCTCGGGGTATTAATCTCTGCTTTGTTACTTACCACTTACCAGCTACTTACTTCAGGCCTGATTAGTATCTGATTTGGACTTAAAACACTCTATGGGTGGCTAACTTGCTTTTCCAACCAATTTTTTTTTTTTTTGTTAGCATGACTACAGCATTAATATTTCAAGCAGAAGGGTAAGATTTTTTGGGGCATGGGGGTTAAAAGAAAAAAGGGGGGCACTTTTAAGGTATAGCCTCTAACCCCAAGCAGAGTGAGGTCTAAGTATGACAGGATCTTTCAATTTTAGTTTCTCTCGGTTTCTCATTTTTTCCAATCCTAAATTCAGTTCTTCGACATTTCTACATCAGTTTTGCAATTTTTTTAAAAAAAGTCCTCATGAAAATTCAGCTGCTTTTAAATGCAAATTTATCCTTAATGCACATATATTTGTATTCGTTTTCCGCTGATATACACGTTTTCTCCTTACACAATGCATGTTTGTATGTTATTTTCACCACACGTGCATTTTTATGCTTATGTTAACCTAGTGTATGCATCGTTGTACAAATTACTTGGTGGGAGAACTGCACTGCAAAATTCAGAGGTGCCAAACTCTGAAGAATGGCTGTGTTTTGGTTTGGAAAGTGCAAAATAAATGGTTTGCTTAAAAATAGTGAGAATGTAGAGAGGACCTTTTCAAAAACATCTTTGTTTAAATTTATGTGTGTGTTTTTAAAGTTGACTGATCCCCAGGTTCTTTAAAAATGATGCCTTTTTTTACCAAGCCAGTAAAAAGGTCATTTTAAAAAAAAAATGTTTTGTAAGATCGTTTGAGGCCAAAAACTTACATCTAAATGTTTTATTAAAATATATAATCCTCTCTAGCAGAGACCTGCCTAAAAGTTGTATCAGTCTAAAAATTATCCCTTGTCTTCCCTTAAGTTTGGGGCAACTTCAGACATTCAAGTTACCTTCCATTGATCTTACTGCACTGAATTATAAATATTAATGAAGCCCAGGCTAGATAAGGAACTCTCCAACCCGTACCTCTCTCTTTCAATCTACAACTGTTGCTGTCTTGCTTGCAGAGAGGGATAGCTGGCTTCCCCAAGGGTCAGTTTCATTCTTATCTGCCCTGAATTACAGGGCTTAATTTGTAGCCAGTGTTGAGATCAAATGGCGAAACTTGAGAAGAGAAACAGATCAATGCAAAGTATTCTGTGGTTTGATTTTATTTTGCTCTTCCTGCATTCAGGGACTTAGTTTGTAGGGTCTGAGATCCAGTGTTGATGACTGCAAAGTGAGGCAATGCGTCAGTTATTCAAAATTTGGCCCATCAGGGTGGAATATCTTCAGGTCATATGAGCTTAAATTGAGCCAGGATGTATCTGGGCTTAGCTCCAGAAACAGTAATTTGTGCAAAGGCTCAGTCTTGAATGTGTGTAGAAATATTAATGCCCCATTGATGTTCTCTCGGATAAGTGTGTACAGGATTGCACCAGGAGTGCATGCTTTCTACGTGGACTTCTTTACTCTCTTTGTAAGTTAAAGTGTAAACCCCATAGATGTCCTTGTTATAAATTAAGCCCTGTCAGAAACTATGTATTATGTATAATATAGACAGGGCTGTTTGTTACTTATGCTGGACAACTCAGGAAATTGTAACTCATTGATCAGAGTTCATGCTTCGCATGCAGAAAGATTGCAGGTTCAGACACTGCTGTCTGCAGGTGGAGCTGGGGGGAAATGGTCTGAAACCCTAGAAAGTCAGTGCAGACAGTATTTAGCTGCATGGAGGTGGTCATTTGAGGCATTATAAAGCAGCTTCCTCTGTTCCATTCACATTACTGGTTTCACATATTCTGTAAATCGGTTTTCTTTCTTTTTTTGTAGTTGCAACCTACCATATTTTTCGCTCTATAAGACGCACCAGGACACAAGACGCACCTAGTTTTTGGAGGAGGAAAACAAGAAATAAAATATTCTGAATCTCAGAAGCCAGAACAGCAAGAGGGATTGCTGCGCAGTGAAAGCGGCAATCCCTCTTGCTGTTCTGGCTTCTGGGATAGCTGCGCAGCCTGCATTCGCTCCATAAGACACACACACATTTCCCCTTACTTTTTAGGAGGGAAAAAGTGAGTCTTATAGAGCAAAAAACACGGTATACATTAGTCATGAAGTGCATCTATTAAAAATGAATTTACAATGTATGTGAAACCAGTGATACAAAAGGAATGTTAAGAGCTGCCTTAGACTGCGCAGGGTTCCCAAAGGGTCAGGTTGGGTTCCCACGTCTCTGCGGATCTCATCACGAATACGGGAACGCCGCAGGGGTGCGTGTTGAGCCCGCTTTTATATACGCTCTATACAGCTGACTGTGCCCCCAAATACCCCAGTAATAAGATCATTAAGTTCGCAGATGATACAATGTAGTTTTATGTAGTTTTTATGTAGTTTTATGTAGTTTTGCAATTTTATTGTCCTGCATGGGACAATGACAATAAAGATCTATCATCTATCTATCTATCTATCTATCTATCTATCTATCTATCTATCTATCATCTATCTATCTATCTATCATCTATCTATCTGTCATGGGTCCATTTTCAACAGCCTGCATGGAAATGCCGGCCCTAGAACTTGCTGCACAAATAACCACTGTCTGTAAGTGATTTCATGCCATCATCATATGATAGTCATACGCCTGCCTCTGCTCCCGTTTATAAGCAAAGCAATCAGCATCCTTTAAAGGAGTTAACGGATTTACTGGAATTTGTACAAGATTCTTTTTTGGTATGCTTCAAATTAGGTTCTGGTGCTCATTTCTTAGGCTTCATTAAGCTTGTGATCTGACAATGCTGTGGCGCTCACTGCTAGCATTTAAAGGAGGCTTACTTTTAATATCCTGATCTATATTTCTTAATATCCTGCAAAGCATTTTTTGGGTAATGCTAATGCCAAACAGCCTACGATGTATCCAAAGGCCTCAAGCTACATTTTTCCTCCCGATTGACACGGCAGATTTCATCTTTGCCAGTCACAGTTTGCAGTCGGTATATGTGTCCCTTTGCAGTTAGTGATGTACAACCCATGTTTCCATTACAGTGGTACCTTGGGTTAAGAACTTAATTCATTCTGGAGGTCCGTTCTTAACCTGAAACTGTTCTTAACCTGAGGTACCACTTTAGCTAATGGGGCCTCCTGCTGCCACCGCACCACCGTCACATGATTTCTGTTCTCATCCTGAAGCAAAGTTCTTAACCCAAGGTACTATTTCTGGGTTAGCAGAGTCCGTAACCTGAAGCATCTGTAACCCAAGGGACCACTGTACATATTCAGGGTTAGGAACTGACAGAAGGAATATTATTATTTAGGGCAGTGGTTCCCCATTAGCTAACCCCCCATTTCTGAAAATGTTGATATCTCTGTGGCAGTTTTCGGTAGGTGAATAGTGGCACCTTCCAACATGTCCCAGTGAAAAACCAGGACATGCATCTTCCAGGCTGTGCTCTTGCTCAAGAGCACAGCCCCCCAAAACGGGATGTCCCGGATGGTTGATAGATATATACCCAGGACCTCTGGGTAGGTTCTGCGGACTCCCTGGTGTCCGCAGACCACCAACTGGGAACCACTGATTTTGAGCATTTGTACCCCACTCCTCAGCCAAAAAGACTTCTGGGGTGAGTTACATACAATCAATTAAAACAATCCCATCCCTATCCACATGCTTACAGTCTAAAACAAACAAACACACACAGGCACAACACAAGAGAAAGAGGGCAGGGAGGGAAGAGGAAAAGAATCAAACTCAGGCACCAATTCTTAAGCAGTTGTTTTTATAACAACCAGCTGGCACAGCTCAGGGGCAGGAACTACCTGACAGAGCTGGCCTTTTGGCAAAGCTGATGCAATGAGCCCTGCTTCCCATCTGTCCCACTGAGGCAGTCTGATGGACTGACTGCCCGCAGATGACAGCTGAGGTAGAGGAGGCCTGGTGGAGCTGGTTTTCCACAGAGCTGATGCAGCGAGTTCTGCTTCCTATCTCATGCCAACGGGCTAGTTCATGTTCCCGATGCCAGATCCCACAGACAAGGTGGCAGGGTGAGCTTGGAGGAAAGGCAGGCCAGACATTGGCAGGACCACAGGTGACTCAAGAGTGAGCCATGTGCTCTGACAAGGGTTAGGAACAGACTGTGGCCTTCTCCAGGCTTCACCCCTAATGGATAACATCAAGGGCTTAGAGGGCCAACCCTCAGGTCTGAAGATGAGCACTACTTCTCCTGATGCTCTCCCTGCACTGCTGGACTAGTGACGTGTAGTAGGAGCCATCGTGTTCCTCAAATTCAGGGGAAAGCCCTTGTCTGGGCTTTTGCCCTGGTAGTCCAGGAGGTTCCTCTCAGTTTTATGTCTGCCAGCCTCAGTTGCTGTGGCCCCCTGATCTCCATCAGCCAGCTCAGAGTACATGAACTTCATATCTGGTCCCTTAGGAGGTGACTCTGCAGCCTCCGACTCCACGTCTGGATTGCTGCTAGATTCAGGAGTCATAACGCAATGTTGCTTTGGTCATTTTTTAATAGAAAGGTGGTGTAAGCTTTAAAAGTAACAGACAAAATGGATTCTGGCATCCCTCCACTTGGGGAGAGGTATAGCTGAGCGGTAGAGCAGCTGTTTGGCATGCACAAAGTCCCAGGTTTAGTTTCTTGCACCTCCAGTTCAAGCAGGGCTGAGGAGCTTTTTCTGCCCATGGGCCAGATCCTTACCACCCTACACTTGCTTGACCAAATCTGACACATGGCTGGGGCAACATGGCATGGCTCATGATAAGGCAGTTTTGTACATTGAATGGGTGTAGTACCCATGGGATCCATGGGATCACGAAGAGTCGGACACAACTAAACAACAACAGTACCCATTTTGTGGCTAGAGTGGTCGAGCCAGGGTGATAGAGTGGTTAGAGTGTAAGACTGGAACCTAGGAGACCAGGGTTCAAAAAATAAAAATAAAAATGGGATATGTATGTGAAAAAGAAAATTCCGAATGTGAAGGAGAAGTGACAGACATGGGCTTCTTGTTCATCCTAAGACCCACTGAGAAACAGTGTGGTGGCTAAGAGACTGATCTATGAAGTGCCTGCTTTGACTCTCACCTCTCTCATGAACTCACTAGGTGGCCTTAGGGAAGCTACTCTGTCGTGTTCTCAGTCATCCTATGTGCAAAATGGGTATGGGTGGGTGTGCGTCATAATATGACAAGCACTTCAACCAACCACTTAAAAGCTCTATAATGGGGAAAGTCAATGTGGTGTCCTCCAGTTGTTTTGGATTACAGTTCCCCTCATTTCCAGCGCTTGGTTATGATGGCAACTGGAGCCTAAAGGCAAAATTTGCAGTTCTTGCTCTGTCCTCTTTTGCATCTGTCCCTTGCACTATACTAACGTAAAGCATTATTATACTTTCATTTCCATTGAAGCAAAGAGAAATGTGTGGCTTTCTGCCTTTCCCTTTCCAAAATGTTTGCGTTGCTTTGTTTGTTTTTTTATTTAGAACATTGCTCAGACCTACTTTTTAGAAACAATAACCCCAGACTTCAGGTGACTCATCGGAGGAGAAAAGCAGGTTGTGAACATCTGTGTTTGGTCTGGCGGGATTTTATTTTATATTGGCCCACTTTTATAGTTCCTGTAAAGCCAGCTTGGGGAAGCGGCTGTAAGTAGATTTACAGTCGTTAGTTGTGGTGTATCATGTTCAGTTACGAAGTGAGAATAAATTAATATCCATTGCACACAGCGCATGGCAAGTTGCCATTTGTGACCCTCTGCAGGTTCTGGGCACCATTTTGTATTTATACTTTTATCAGGGACCTTTTACTAAAAAGAAAAGAAAGGAAAGATTGAGTCAGTGTCCCAACAGTTTTAACAAGCAATCACAACAAAACCTTTATTGAAAAGGCCATAGTGCAGTAGTAGCACATCTGCTTTGCAAACATGAGCTTGATGGGCCGGTGGTCTGAAGGAATCATGTGAGAAAGGGCCAAACTCAGTGGTAGAGATCTATGGATGAAGGGCAGTATACTACCACCACCACTACTACTACTACTACTACTAATAATACCTGCCTGCATAAAGTTCCAGATACAATCCACAACAACTCCAGGTAGTGATGGGAGTGACTTCTGCCAGAAACCCTGGAGAGCAGCTGCCAGTGTTCCGGTCATGAATAATGTGCATTTCTCCATTTTCACCCTAAACCAGGGGTTGTTCCTGTCTTTATCCCCCGCTCTCCTAATTTTGCTTCCACACTTTTAAAAACAAGCAGTTTTTCTGTGGACATTTTGAATTCCAAGCTATCTTGACACCATATAAAAACTGCAATTTTCACCCATCTTCCAGTTGAACCTGCTATGCCTTTGCATTGTTGCTATAAGGCCAGCCGTGCTCTGAATGAAAGATCTCACTGGGCAGGTGGCAGCAAAGTGTGTGACTTCTTACAATGCAAAGGATGTTTCCCAGATAATGAGGAAGCTTGTGTGGTTTCTGTATTGCTGTTCTCTGCTGTTATCAGGCAATGGTTTATGGCAGATCTCATGTGTAGCCCTTTAAATGTACACTCCAGAATGCAGCCCAGATGCATGTGATTGAACTGGTAGCGCATGTCAACGCTGGTGATGGAGCACCACACAAACAGTCTCCAGAATACGAAGGCCTTGAACTATATCCCCATCCCTATCCTCAGATATAGACATGGATATATCTGGTTCCAAATATCTGGATATGGAAAGTTAGCTAGATTGGTGTAAACTGTGCAAGCCTTCAGGCTACTCAGAATTCTGTATTAGATCAAATGGGAAAGCAACTCGTTTTTAGGTTGTGTAGGCACTTTAATAGACAGAGTGTATTGTGGTTGTACACATCATAGAAGGTAAATAAAAGGTAAAGGGACCCCTGATCATTAGGTCCAGTCGTGACCAACTCTGGGGTTGCGGCACTCATCTGGCTTTATTGGCTGAGGGAGCTGGTGTACAGCATCCAGGTCATGTGGCCAGCATGACTAAGCCGCTTCTGGCGAACCAGAGCAGCACATGGAAACACCGTTTATCTTCCCGCCGGAGTGGTACCTATTTACCTACTTGCACTTTGACGTGCTTTAGAACTGCTAGGTTGGCAGGAGCAGGGACCAAGCAACGGGAGCTCACCCTGTCACGGGGATTCGAACCACCGACCTTCTGATCGGCAAGTGCTAGGCTCTGTGGCTTAACCCACAGCGCCACCCAAAGCATTTTGTTGGACACATTTAGTTACCATAGGCAATATTCAATTTTTTAAGTTTCACAAAGCTATTTTATCAAGCACAGTGTGGTTGTTTGGCAGCTGTGTTTAAAAGTAGGCTGACAATTATCAGTCGTTTGTGGTTTTTTCTGACTTCAAGTGTCTGGGTGTGTATGTGTAAGTAAGAAATGGGAGCTTTAAAAAAATGTATTCTCAGTCTTTCTCCTTATAAATCCTGGTTCCAAAAGATAGCTTCTAGGTTGGCACTTGGAGCAGAAGGAAGGATCTTGCTTCTGAAAGATGGTGTAGGGTTTATTCCCCCTCCCCTAATGCAAGGAGGAGTGGGGGTGAAAATTCTGTTTTAGTCTAATTAGTTTCCCAGTAAATATAAATCTCACGGCTTTTCTGCTGATTGGACGAGGGGAAAAAACATCGCTTCATGAGGTCATTGCGTAATAATGTAAATGAAAGATTAAACTGGAGCCCGTTCAACTTTTCCAATTCACAGCTGGGTTTGAAATGCCTTGGGAATTGAGTGACCTTGGGCTTCCCTTACTGTAAAGTTTCTCTTCAGAGAGCTGGCTTCCTTCTTAGAGCTCTCTGTAGCTTCATCAAGCTCAAGGCACCGCAAGGAAGGAAATTCTGGGACCCTTTCACAGGCACCAAGAAGAAGAAAAACATCAGCAGCACCACTTTATAGCCCACAGTTAAAAGCTGTTTATTCTGCTAGATACAACTTAGTCCTTCCAAACACCACCAAATTTGTGTTTATGTAATTGGTTGCTGCACAAATTGGTATGTGTGTATATCATAGTCTAAAACCTTTTTCCTATTTTATGTATCACAAATATTTCTGAATCTTGCTCTAATCAGCTGTGTCTCCCAGTATTTGAGACTTGTCTTCTGGTGGGTAGAATTGGGGTTGTTGTTGCTGCTGCTGCTATTATTGTTATTGGTTTTCAAATATTATATTGGAGAATCAAAGGTGAAATACAGAGGAATCACAGGGAACTTTAAAATACAGAACAAAACAAGGGTTCACCATCATTACACTATAAGGGGGGGATACAGAGCTGAGAGCACATAAACAGGCCAAATCCTACAGCTATATCGTCTGAGCATGAAAGGAAAGGATGCTAAAATGACAATAATATAAAGGAACATTTGTTAGAGCATGAACACATATGGTTAATAACAAATAAAATTGTTTTTCGCAGTAATGTGCCATCCACGTATGCCAGAAACGTACATCCACCAAGTGGATGCAAAGTCCATTCTCTTGGCTGTTCCCTTATTTCCTTGGAGAGAAAACCTTATTTAACCAAATATTTGAAGAAAAACACGAGGCCTCCTTCCACCCCAGGCTATAATGAAATGAGGAGCAACCTACAAGTAAATTGTCAGAAGTTTACACACAAGATCTGCATTAAAATAATCAAAAATAGACAATAGGCACGACTTGAGTCCATGGTGACGGGCATACCAATGTATTTAGCAAATTGTTACCAGTATCAAAATAATACTTATTTGTTCATTTCATTCATGAAGCCTTACTATGGTACAACTGAAAGGGATTTCACAGTACAATAAAAGCATATATTAAACAGTTGCATATATTAAAAATGTCAGGAGCCAGAGTCAGGGGCAGGTCAGCCATAAAACACCCTGCCTTCCCACTGCTCTCTAAGGTTCATCCCCTGGTTCCTTCCCTGGCATCCTTCATCTTGTCTCTCTTTGCTCTGCCATCTCTATTACTCTGTGTGTTCTGGGAGACCAGGGAGGAAGGGAGCTGGTCCCAGCAGGAGGGAGAGATTCCTTGGCTTCTTCGGTAGCCTGCCTGCACTCTGCCTCCTGACCCCTTTCTGCTGCCGCTTCTGATTCTGCACTGCTCTCTGCCAAAGACTCTTCCTGCTCACGAAACCCTGTTACCTCTTCAGCTTCCAGCATCTCCTCCCAGTCTGCTCCCTCTTCTCCCTCTGACCACTCATTGTTGTCCCACCACCACTCCCCTGGCTCTGGGCCTTCTTTCCCCCTGGGGGTACCCTTGGGTGCCTCCCTAGCTGGTGCCTCCCACCACTCCTCTGCAGCCAGCCAGTCCATGACAAAATGAAAATAAGATCCAATTCAAAAACCGACTGGGATAAAAGCTACAGTACATTGTGGCCTTACTCATCAGCCCTCATGCAGTCTTCCACTTTGCTCTTACCTCCCGCCACACTCGCGCCTGCTCAAAAAAACCCCACAAATCCTAGAGCAGGTGAGGGCTGGGTTTGCCCTCACTGGCTCCCATTGAGTTCTATAGGGGAAAATGAATGGGCTGCAGTCTGGGAGGCAGCTGAGGACAGGAGGTGTTTCCAAAAACAGCTCCCCGGCACAGCTGCACACATGGATATGGCTCCCAGGACATTTTGAGAATACTCTTTTTGTCAAGGAAAGAGTTTTATACTGCTTGGCAAAAACTCTTCAAAGCAGGCCCTAACCTAAGCAGTTTTTACAGATAAAACACACACACCTGCAAACAGTATAACGTTCCCCCCCTTCGCAAATGTCTTCCGTGGAGTACGCTGGGAACCATATTCACCTGTGCAGTTGTGTCATTGTGTGTGTGTGTGTGTCTTTGCGCCAAGAGCTGCTCTTTCCTTGAGTGTCCTGGTCTTTCCATGGGGAGGAATGCCTCTCCGAAAGGCAGCTGTAGGCTAGCGGTGGGAAGGGGGAGCCCTTCTGGACACTTCCTGGTTTGAAAGGAAAGCAAATGCAGTGTGGGGGTCTAGAAGCCTCAAGCTCAGTGGCCTCAGCTCCAGATGGGAGGCTGGGGAAGTGGGTCTCAGGAAAGGCCTGGCTCTCCTTCCCATCAAAATTGGCGGGCCTTTTGGATAGTAAATAAATAAATCAGAGAGAGGAGCACGAATCCACATGCGGTAAGTTAAACCACATGTGCTTATTGGATGCCTTTTTCCACATCTGGACCTAAAGATGACAGTATAGTTTCTTCTTGTCAAATTCCATTACTGCATTGTCTCTTATGCAAACACAATAAAAATGAAGATTTTTCTCCCCTCCACCCAACTTAAGTTGCTGTGCCCAAGCATCGTTGACTGTCTTTCTCCTTGCTCAAGTAGCTTTCCCTTTAACCTACTAGCAGGCTAACCTGAAAACCCGATATGGTTAGCAAGACTTTAGGATTAGCCTGTGGGGACCCAGTGGCAAATCAATGCCAATTGTTTTATTGTGATTTATCCCCCCCCACACACACTATAACCAACAAAATCCAGGTGTTTGCCTGCTAGCAAATCACACACCCTTTATCTGGACATGGTACAAACCTGTCATTCTGCTTTGGCACCAGTCATTTCCCAGGTTGCCTGGGGCCTGTAGTACTGACCCTACCTGACCAAGCAAGGGAGAGAGTCGATACCCTCTTATCCATCACCTTTTTTTAAGGCTACCAGTGTGTCACAACTGACTCTGTACCATAGATACGAGCTGGACAGTTTATATTGTGATTCAAAGCAAACCTTTTGAAAGTTTGTAAATGTGCTCAAAACACCAGCTCATCGAAAGCTGCTTTTTAGACACTGCGTTCTTTTTAGGAAGAAGGAGTTAAAATATGGAGCTGCAGTATAGGGCTCCTGTTCCAGGGGTATTCTTTGGCTGTCTGCTCATCTCAGTATAAACTGACTTTATTTCTCCACCCCACCCCCAGCAGCTGTTTCTCCCCCCCCCCAATGCACTGAAATGGCAAAAAAAATAGAAAGCTTGCAAAAGGGGGAGGGGATGTTGCATTGGAAGTGAATGTAACACAAACTTTTCAGTGAAAAGTATTTTGAGCCTGAGCCAAAGGGTCCTACAATGACAATATTCAGTTTCCAGTGAAGGGGAGATATATCCCAGAGAGAGAGAGAGAGAGAGAGGGAGGGAGGGAGGGAGGGAGGGAGGGAGAGAGGCACTCTGTTGGGTTAAAAGTAAACATTAGGCCAGTGGGTCTCAAACTGTCTCTGGCAATCCTCAAAAGCTTAGGGGTTTCTCAATGAGAGAGGCATATTGCCTACTACGAATGCTGAGCTGAAGTATCTCCTAGGAAGAGGTGTTGAGCTTGTTGGGTAGACTATGCCTCCCTCATGGAAGAACTTCATGCCATGCATTTAAAGTGTAATTCTGTGCAGTTTCTACTCTGAAATAAGCCGTGCAGAGTTAAGGGAGGCCTGTATAAAATAGCAGTTTAATTCATTTCTTCTGTGGCTGCAAACTCTGAAGCCATAATGGTCAGCTTCCTTGTTGCTGTTGATTGGCACCATTTTGTTCTAATTGCTCTGCAGTATTGCAGCAACACAAGGCAGCGAGGGGTTCGCCCCACTGCCCAGGCAAAGCGTGGCCTCTTTTTGGTCTTCTTACCCTGAATTGCGGCACAGCAGTGGAAGATGTGAAGTTAGTTCTGCAGAACTTCTCAGTGGCTTTTGACAGTTTTGGCCATGGTATCCTTTGGAGATGGTAGCCCAAAATGAGAGTTATAGGCACTTGTGTTGTGCTGGTTTCAGTCGTTCCTGTAAGGCTGGTTCCAGACAGCAGGACTAGGAGATTATTGTTCAACCCTATATTCTTTAGGTTTTAGGATACATTAATACTCTCCTACATTTCTCTGATGAAAATAGGGATGAGATGTCCTATTCTATTATTATTATTATTATTATTCCCTGCCCACCTGACTGGGTTGCCCCAGACACTCTGAGCAGCTTCCAACATATATAGGAACATAATAAAACATTCAACATTAAAAAAACCTTCCCTATCCTTTAGATGTCTTCTAAAGGTTGTATAGTTACTTATCTCCTTGGCTCCGGGGTGTGTGTGTGTGTCACATAACTCCATACCCTCCAACATTTCTCTGGTGAAAAAAGGGATGTCCTAAGTAAAAGCAGGACCTTATGGGATCAGAAACTGGGATGGCTTCTGTAAATCTAGGACAGTCTCTGGAAAGTAGAGACACTGGAGGGTCTGTGCATCACAATTCCATCTCATTGCCCATGCTATTCAGCATCTACATGAAACTCCTGAGAGTAGTGGTCTGGAGGAGTGGTTTATAAATACGCGGATTGAACGTATGAAGAGCCCTTCTGGATCAGACCAAGACCCATCTACTTCAACATCCTGTTGTAATAGTAGCCAGCCAAAATACCTATGGGTCACCTGCAAGAGGGACCTGAGTGCAACAGCACTTTCTTCACTTGTGAATCTTGGCAAGCGGTATTCAGAGACATACTGCCTCCAGCAGTGGAGAGTGAACATAGCCATTATGGAGAACAAAGCTATCAGTGGGTACTAACCATGAGTCCTATGTTCTGAGGCAGATGAATCATTGTGAAGTCCTTGCATATTCAGCCTTTGAAAACCACCCAACCTGGGAGCAATGAGGAATAGTTTTTCATTGTATCTGTGGGCTCTCTGCAATCTTCTAGGTGGAAACCTACGCTTGGTTGTGCTGATGACCATGAGACTCTATTCTAAACATGCATTTCGGAGAAGTGGGTTCCAGTAAATGTGTAGGGCTGGAAAATGCATTGTGCTAGGAGGGAGAGAGGGTCATCTGAAAGTTTGTGGTGTGGAGGTGGAAGGCATTCCACACTGTTGAATGTTTCCTGCTGGACCTGGAAGTGGCCAAATGTGTGTGGGGGGTGGTATTAAAAATCAACACCACTCCTTTCAGTAAAAAGAAAATACTTGCGTATATGAAACTGTAAAGGACTAGGCAGGTTTGCATTTTCAGGACTTCTGTCTTTTTTAAAAAAAATGTTCTCTTCAAATACAAATGTTAAGCTCTTGGGACATCAGATATGACTAGGGTGTGTGGGTGGGTGTTCACATATGTGTGCTGAGGAGTGAAGAAAGTGATATAAGTCTCAGAATTCAGCTCTGTGACAAACTCCGTTAAATAAAAAAGCAAGTTTCTAGCACATATGGTTTTAAATCTATGAGTTTTACCTACTGAAAATTCAGAGAGAAGTGGCTGGACAGGATTTCCAGGACTTGAGGGGCGTGGAGTTCCACATGATTAGCAAAACCAGATTACTGCATTCACAACTGTAACCCTTTCAGAATGAATTATTTAATTTCTGCAGTTGGCAGAATTCTGGTTTTCTTGGTACAGAATCTCCAATTCCATGGGCTCTTTCTTGGGAACACATATTGTTTGGACTCAGCAGGCTCTGTTTGCAGCTAAACATGTGTAACATTAATGTGCTGTGTTTTTGATTGATGGTTGAAGCCCAATTCCAATTGTATCAGCAGCAGTTTTCAAGAATGTACAACACTGCAATGGTAGCTCTTCTTCACAACCTTGTAGCTGTTCTCTGGGTTCTGGAAGGAACCACTATTATGCAGAATGACGCTTTGCCGATATTGCATAGTGAGAGGGACTAGTCATCTGGGTGGTTGATTTTGTCCCTCTCTCTGTCACTGTCTTACTATTGATGTCCAACCACTAGAGGAGGATGAGATCCCACCCTTTCTCCTCATCCCCCAGATCCTCTTGAACCTTGCATGTGCAAAAAGGAAAGTCCATTCCCGAAGGCCACACTTGCCCTTTCTTCCCATGTGGTCCTGCTCAGTGGTTGACATTAGTCATTCATAAAAAAGCAGGCTAGCTGCAAATAACCCATACCTAACCTTGCAACCCTGTGTTTCATAACATCTAGACTAGACTATTGGTAGCTTGTTAAAATGCAGTTGTGTAATCAACAAAGTGTGTTGGCTTCTATTAATTTCCTGTTGGGGCTGTTCCATACTCTGTTGACTGCTTATTGGATGCAATGCCTCAAAGCTATGGAGGGTTTGGTTTTCTGTTCACGTCCCATCCCCACCACCACTTACTTGCTTTATTTTCTTATGCAAACCATGAATTGCATTTCAAAATAAATCTTAGGCTAAAGTAAAAGTTGCACACGTAATGCTACTTTTGAAAATAATGAAAGTTTTGCTTCGCGGGATTGTATGGTCCATACAGACCCTTTCTTGTTTCTTTTCCCACAACTAGCTGGTTTTGTGGGCTGCTGTGGTTTATTATTATTATTATTATTATTATTATTATTATTATTATTATTATTATTATTTATTATTAATTTTTATTAAGGTTTATAGAGAAAAATACAAAACTTAATATCTTCCCCCTTTTTTTAACCAAACCAAGATCATTGATTGATTTTCATATGTTTTTATTTAGTGCCATCAGTGTTACAATGTATTATATTACTGTTATTAATATTGCATGCCCTTTGCCAGCAGATCTCAATTTAAAATTTAAAACAGTTAACACATAAAGAGGGAGCAGCCTAAAATACATTAGTGTAGGTACCCAGCAAGCCTCCCCAAGAGAGGGTTCCATAGGTTAGGTGCCATCTCCAAAAGACCCGGTCCCCTTGTCGCCATTCTCCTTACGTCCCTGAACCACCTGACTCCACCCCTGCCCAGTCCAGACTTGGCCTGACTCCACCCATTGATGCCACATACTTATCAGTTCACACCCTGGCAGCCTTGTCTTCCTGACACTTGATGCATCTCGGCTGTCCTGCCTGGCTGAGCTAGGTGGCTGTGACTTTGCAGGTGTTTGAATTCATTTAGCCATAAATATTTATGCCTGCCGAGCTTAACTTGAGCCCCCATGTTTATCTCCTGCCATCAATATTGTATGGCTTTGAGATGCCTGCACTTCCCATGGCTGTTTCCCGATACCAGTGGAAAGTACTTGATACATCTGAATATAGGACAGAGACTGCGGCTGTTTCTGTTGCTTTGGTATCTGAGACCCCCTCAAGCAGACTCGCCTTTGTTTTCCTCCCAGCCTGTTCCTGGCCCAAGTCATATCATTATCCCCAAAGCCATCCTTTTAAAGGAAGCCATTGGCTTACGTAAGCCAGTGTTTTCCACAATTCTGATAACGGGGCCATGCTTTAAAAGCAAAGATCTCAACTAAAATTGGAGTCCATTTTTGCCCCTGAAATGTGTACCTAACCAAGTATTGTCTGCTTTGAGATGAGAACAGTAACTCATGCAGAGATTCAACACACAGTCTTATATGGGGACAGGCATTCTAAATAAAGGAACGCACTAGAAATGCCTGTCCCCATATAAGACTGTGTGCTGAATCTCTGCATGAGTTACTGTTCTCATCTCAAAGTAGACAATACTTGGTTAGGTTGCAGCGATCCAGTCACACTTGAAGTTATACGGCAACACATACACACACCTTATGCAGCAACAGAGAGGGCCAGAGAGAGAACAGCAGAGACCAGTTAGGAAGAGGCAGAGCACAGAATATTGCAGAGGCCTAGCAGGCAGCCTCCTGATGGGTGGGAGGTGGATAGTTTTATCTCAGCCCACCCACAATTTAGATGAGATTTAGTATAAGGCAAGACTGATAGAGGGGAATTGGTCATATTGAAAGCCCTGCTGGATCCCTGCTTGGAGGTGTACAATCTAAAAGACATCACAAAAGGAAAAAGGGGTGAGGAGGAAAGAGGAAAACAAGCTAACTCTCAGGCACTAGTGATTAGTTAGTTGGTTTAAGTTACATAGTAATTATTATAATGCCTAGCTTGAATGGAAACAGTGCAGGCGTGGCCAATCTTGGCCCTCCAGCTGTTTTGGGACTACAATTCCCATCATCCCTGACCACTGGTCCTGCTAGCTAGGGTTGATGGGGGTTGTAGGCCCAAAACAACTGGAAGGCCAAATTTGGCCATGCCTGGTTTAGGGAGAGGAGGAATCCAACAAAGCTATTCTTTTCAGCAGAGCTAGTGGAATGAACCCAACTGTCTCATTGGTGGATTGGCAACTGAAAGGTGACTGTTCCTTCATAGATGGCTAATTTTTTGGTCAGCTCATTTCACTGTTTGCAGGAAGAAGGACGCATTTTACTGTTGCTCGAGGGCAAGATTTTTTTTAAAAAAATCATGATACAGTACTGGATTTAAAAGACCTTTTGTCATGTCATATGCTTCAGAAATATGCATGGCTTTTTAGTGTAGAAGATAGGACAAAGATGGCTATGAGTTGTAAGAACAGAAGAAGTGCATTGCTGGATCAGACTAACGTACCATCCATCTAGCCCATCATCCTGTTCTCACAGCGGCCAGGAAGATGTCTGTGGGAGCCCAAAAGCAAGCCCAGAGCACAAGAGTGCCTCTCCCCTATTGTGTTCCCTGGCAGCTGCTTTTCAGAGACACACTGCCTCCAACAGTGAAGGGAAAACATATCCATGGTATCTAGGAGCCATTGATCACCTTATTCCACCATGAACTTCCTTTTAGAGTCATCCACGTTGGTGGCCATCACTTCCTCTTGTGATAGTCCATTGTAGTGGCATGTTTACTGCTTTAACTTCTTTTCCTTTTATTGTAATGAAAATATATTTACGTGTACTAGCAGGAAAGGCTTCTTGCATGGTCCCTTGGGAAGACAGTCTCAATGCAATTGCTGGAACAGGTTATGCTAATCTCTGGACTGTAGTATAGTAGATGTTTGCTTCTCACTGGTCTACAATCCATAATCCTCTTAATTCCTTTTGAGTAGCCGCTGATATTGCTAAAACCTATGCTTAAAGAGCAGGGAAGAGCTTATCTTAAAAGCCCTTCTATTCATGTAAGCAAATGTGTAGGGTGATTGGCTATTTTATCCATTCTTACATAGTAACATATTCTCTCCCCCCACCCCTGTTTTCTTAGATGCAGCAGCTATTTTACGAAAACTACGAGCAGAACAAAAAAGGTTACATCAAAGACCTCCGTAATAGCAAGATCCACAGGGCGATCACCTTGCACCCAAACAAGAGCCCGCCCTACCAATACAGGCTCCATAGCTACATGCTTAGTCGCAAAATAGCAGAGCTGCGCTACCGGACCATCCAGCTGCACCGAGAAATCGTCCTCATGAGCAAATACAGCAGTACGGAAGTCCACAGGGATGACCTTCAGCTGGGCATCGCGCCTTCCTTCATGCGGTTTCAGCCGAGGCAACGAGAGGATGTTCTGGAGTGGGAGTTCCTCACAGGGAAGTACCTTTACTCCGCTGCAGATGGGCAGCCACCTCGTCGAGGGATGGACTCCTCTCAGCGCGAGGCGTTGGACGACATTGTGATGCAGGTCATGGAGATGATCAACGCCAACGCCAAGACCAGAGGGCGGATCATAGACTTCAAGGAGATCCAGTACGGCTATCGCAGGGTGAATCCAATGTACGGGGCGGAATACGTTCTCGACTTACTGCTCTTGTACAAGAAGCACAAGGGGAAGAAAATGACGGTTCCCGTCCGCAGGCACGCATACCTGCAACAGACCTTTAGCAAAGTCCAGTTTATGGAGCACGACGAGATAGATGCCAAAGAACTGGCCAATAAGATCAACCAGGATTCAGGGTCTTTGTCTTTCCTCTCCAATTCCCTCAAGATGTTTGTCCCATTCCAGCTGAGTAAGTCGAAAGCGGAGAAGAAGGAACCCAAAGACAAGAAGATCAACATCTTGATTCCTTTGTCTGGGCGCTTTGACATGTTTGCTCGCTTCATGGCGAACTTTGAAAAGACCTGCCTCATTCCTAATCAGAACGTCAAATTGGTTGTCCTGCTTTTCAATTCGGACTCCAACCCTGACAAAGCCAGGCAGGTTGAACTGATGAGGGATTATCGCCTGAAATACCCCAAGGCAGACATGCAGATCTTGCCGGTGTCTGGTGAATTTTCCCGGGCTCTGGCGCTAGAAGTTGGGTCCTCTCAGTTCAGCAACGAGTCCTTGCTGTTTTTCTGCGATGTCGACTTGGTGTTTACGGCAGACTTTCTCCAGCGGTGCAGAGCAAACACCGTTTTAGGGCAACAGATTTATTTCCCAGTCATCTTTAGCCAGTATGATCCAAAGATTGTCTATAGTGGAAAAGTTCCTAGTGATAATCACTTTGCCTTCACCCAGAAAACCGGCTTCTGGAGGAACTATGGCTTTGGGATTGCCTGCATTTACAAGGGTGATCTTATTCGAGCTGGTGGTTTTGATGTCTCTATCCAAGGTTGGGGTCTTGAGGATGTCGACTTGTTTAACAAAGTTGTCCAGGCTGGCCTAAAGACTTTCCGGAGCCAGGAGGTTGGAGTTGTCCATGTACACCATCCTGTCTTTTGTGACCCCAACCTTGATCCAAAACAGTATAAAATGTGCTTGGGCTCCAAAGCATCAACTTATGGGTCTACGCAACAGTTGGCTGAGCTGTGGCTTCAAAAAAATGAGCCCAGCTTTGGGAAAAACAGCATTGCTAATGGTTCCCTCAGGACAGCCTAACATCCAGCTATGCTGGGAGAGGAAACAAAAACAAAAACAAACAAAAACTACCTATTGCGTTTTTTTTATTGCCCTAATTTATTTTTTTGGAAAACTTTTTGATAGTTGATTTTTTAAGAAAAAGACCGCACAAGGGTATATTTTAGAAACCATCGTTTTCTTACAAGGACCTTCTGAGCGTTTTTCTGAACAAAACTGTGATCAACCTTTGCCTTTTCAAACAAGCGTTTGTGGCTGAGTATTACAACTTGCCTGATTTCTGACGACTTGAAATAAATTACCTTTTCCTGATAAAACAGACTTTTTAAAAAAGAGAAAAGAAAACTTCCCTGCCCCCCTCTTATATTCTTTGGGTTTCCCCAGGAGTTATCCATTGCTAAGTGGCACAAATGATTCCCTTAATATTTCTTCCCTCTTGGGATTGGTAACAACGTAAATGGATTCTTCCTTGTATTTTTTAAAAAATTGAACAAAGTAAACAAGAGTGGCAGTATTGGTTAATTCATGTACAAGAATCTTTCAATCTGGTTGATATTTCAACCATAAAATGTACCATTTTTTGCTCATTGTATTACGAGCAACTGAGGGAAAAGGGGAGATTTGAGCACAACCTTGATAAATGTGTACCTTCGCTTAAAACAAAACAAAACAAAAAGTATTTTCTTTCTTGGTCCACATGTGGATCTGATGTTTAAAAATTTCCACAGCAGGTGTTGCATTCTAAATTGGATCTCTTGTGTAGATGCCTTGATGGCAAAGAACAGTGTTTTAGTTAATGGGGGGGGGGATATGACATTTCTTTGCCATAAAAAGCAACAAACTTTAAACCGAGACACTCGAAATTGAATGTGTTGGGGAAATATCCATCCCCCCCACCAGTTACAGTATTTCGATGGGAACAATTTACTATGTTTCCTTTGCTTAATTAGTTTGTTTTTTGCTGTCTGTATTGGGTAGGCCTTTAATTTATTTAATATACTTTGTTCTAGATCTTCTGTCTTTTTATTTTTAATATCTGCTAGTCATTAATATTTATGTATCTTAGGAATGTATTGCATTTTCATGCTGTTAAAGGTAGCGTACGTCTTCTTACTTTGCAGTAAACTGATCTCCAAAGATTCTTTCTAAAGCGTTCTCTTTCATTTTCCGAAAACACTTTTAAAAAAGTAAAAAAAAGTAACTGGAACCTTTGGATCTAACCTCTGATGCCTCCAAATGAGGAAGAGAATAGAAGCTGGATTTGTTTGGGTGTTTTGGATAACCACAGATGAGCAAAAACTTGTAAAATATGTGCACATGCTGGACACATGCACACACATGCACGCACATTGCAAAATAAAATGCATCTGATTGAATACAAACAAGCAGTTTGGCATTGAACCTTACAAGGGCACACCAGAACTTGTGTTCAAAGCACAATCGTATATTGGCACCTCGTCATTTGTAACAAATTTTTTCTCTCTCTCTCTCCTGCTGGAAAAAATAAAATGAATTGAGTAATATGCATTACTCTGTTGCACTCTTCAGCATTACGCCTTCTCCTTATTCCTGGTTGTGATTCCCTCTCTCATAAATGCTAGAATTCAGGGCCATCCAATGAAACTGAATATCGGGGAACTCAGGACAGGCAAAAGGACTTCTTCACACAGTTCATAGCTAAGATTACAGGATTTGCTCCTGCAAGAAGTAGCGATGGCCACCAACTTGGAAGGCTTTAAAAGAGGGCAAGACAAATTCATGGAGGAGAAGGCTATCAGTAGCAACTCACCATGATAGCTAGGCTCTCCTGGAAGCAGCATGCATCTAAATAACAGTTGCTGGGAACTGCAAGTGGGGAGAATTCTCTTGTGCTCAGGTCCTGCTTGCAGGCTTTGCATGGGCATCTGGTTGGCCACAGCGAGAGCAGAATGCTGGACCAGATGGGACCATTGGCTTGATCCAGCAACTCACTTCCGATGTTCTTGTGTCACTTGTGGGAGCAGATGGGTTGAAACAGCTACTGGCATCCTGAATGTGACCTTTAACGTCTGGTTAAGAAGATTCCGGGGGCAGGACTAGGGGGGTACACTCCTGTCCCAGACAGAACCAGAACGAATAATCCTGAGCTATGTGAACCAATGGTTGACTCAGCATAAATCAGAGGTTTTATGCTCAGATATTCCTTTGCAAATCAGTGACAGGCTCAATGGAGGCTGGTCCATTAGTGCAAATGGGGCACAACGTCAGACTGCTCAGGCATCTTCTGCCTGCCTGCTTTCCACTGTCCACTTCTGCCTCCTTAGTCTTCAGTGTTGTTCTTCTAGAGCTCAGCAGAGAAGAAGAGGAGGATGGGGCAAAACTACAATTTGTTGGCTCCCCCTTCTGTTGGTTTCCTTACCTGGGGCCAACTCTAAAGGTAAAGGGACCCCTGATCATTAGGTCCAGTCATGGCCGACTCTGGGGTTGCGGCGCTCATCTCGCTTTATTGGCCAAGGGAGCCGGCATGCAGCTTCCAGGTCATGTGGCCAGCATGACTAAGCCGCTTCTGGAGAACCAGAGCCGCGCACGGAAATGCCGTTTACCTTCCCGCCAGAGCGGTACCTATCTACGTGCACTTTGACGTGCTTTAGAACTGCTAGGTTGGCAGGAGCAGGGACCGAGCAACGGGAGCTCACCCCATTGCGGGGATTCGAACCACCAACCTTCTGATCGGCAAGTCCTAGGCTCTGTGGTTTAACCCACAGTGCCACCCGCATCCTGTGTGGCCAACTTTTCATAATCCACCATGAATTGGATTTCATGGTGGGGGAATTGAACAGTTACTTGTTTTTATCTTAACTTAAATACAAGATTCTGTCTGCTACAGTTTCAATCTCTTAACAGTAGTGTCCCAGAATGTCAGAGTGTAGCTTTGCTCCCAGGGGCATTCTGGGGATGGGGTGGGGAGATGCCTGCACCATTGGTGGAAGTTGCTTATTCCACTTACGTATAGCCCACCCTCAACCACGTGGCTCCAGGGCAGTGATATAATATACAACATAAAATTATTCGAATTCCTCCCTTCAGAAATTGCCCATCCCACCAAAGATTAATCCAGACTTTTTTGGGGGAGGGGGAGGGGTTTTTACCCTTTACTAAAATCTTGGGTTCAACACTTTTGAGAACCAGCATTTCAGTTTTCCCTTCCACCTGACATGCTGTTTTTCTTTCTATGGGGAAGCATTCAGACCTGTAACCTTGTCCAGCCCAGGAAAAGCTTTACCGCTTGGTTTATTTATTTTTATTTATTTCGCAAAATTCATACACCGCTTGATTGTAAAAGAAAAACCTCAAAGCGGTTTATAAAAAGATAAAACGATAAAATCAAGGGGAAAAATAAAATACTTTGGAAAAATACAAAAAGTTAAAATTCTTTAAAACAGTTTAAATTCACACTAGCATTTCTAAGTGTTGGGGTGGGCTTCCCTGAACCAGAATGTTCTTAGCAGGCACTGGACCCAAGTTGTTAAGGGCTTTCTCTGTTGATAGTAACACCTTGAACCTGAACTCTTACCTGAGCAAATTGCTTCTTCATTTATATAGAAAAGGCGCTTCTTAGCCAATGATTCGGTTTAGGGATAACATGTTTAGTAAAGGTAAAGGGTCCAGTCGTGACCGACTCTGGGGTTGCGGCGCTCATCTCGCTTTATTGGCCAAGGGAGCCGGCGTACAGCTTCTGGGTCATGTGGCCAGCATGAACTAAGCCACTTCTGGCAAACCAGAGCAGCAGCACACGGAAACGCCGTTTACCTTCCCGCCAGAGCGGTACCTATTTATCTACTTGCACTTTGATGTGCTTTCGAACTGCTAGGTGGGCAGGAGCAAGGACCGAACAACAGGAGCTCACCCCGTTGCGGGGATTCGAACCGCCAACCTTCTGATCGGCAAGTCCTAGGCTCTAGGTTAGTCCAATTAACACAAGGTATTCACTAGCCAGAAATTTCCAGCCATTCTATTTATTGTAATAAGCCTTCAAGACATATCCTTAGTTACTTGCTTATGTTACCAAATTCTGCTTTCAGAATCAGTAAATACCCATTCTTTAAAGGAAACAAAAGTTCTGCTTAGACCAAATCTCATGAAGCAGCCTGTTTAAGAGCATCCGCTGGAAGAGATCTGGTGTTGCTACAGCAAGACAAACCTCCCTCCATCCCATGCTAGCCACATGGGATTCAAACCGTTGGTCTGCATTGGCACAACACCAGCGCTTGGTGCAGCTGCAGACACTCAAAGCGGATCTCTTCCATCAAACGCGGCCTTTGTTGTGCAAGAACGAGGGTAACAGAGAGTCAGAATGGGTAGGTCCATTCTGGCCCATAAAACCTCATTCTCCCTCCCACAGACAGGCCGCTTCAGTGGAAGCTGCCTCCTTGTCACTGACCACAAAAGCATTTATGACCTCCTTCCTGTCCATTTATGTAAACGGCTCCAGAAATCTGTTTAGTGCTAAGGCAAGTGTTTTTGTTGATGGGGAGGACCTCCAGTGGCGGATGATGCAACCCTATTTAGAGCAGGAACTCCCAAACTGCATTCTGGAGCCAGACGCTTGTGACACAAGGAATGGGTTTAAATCAGGCATAGGCAAACTTGGCCCTCCAGAAGTTTTGGGACTACAACCCCCATCATCCCTAGCTAACAGGACCAGTGGTCAGGGATGATGGGAGTTGTAGTCCCAAAAACATCTGGAGGGCCAAGTTTGTCTGCGCCTGGTTTAAATCGTCGTCGTCATTGTTAGGTTGTGGGTTGACATAGCAGCCGGCACAGCGATTTCTTCAAGTAGCTCTTTTATTCTGGTAAGCTGGAAATAAACTGACAGCGAACAGCTCAGCCGGCCTGTATTTATAGTCAGCCGGCTGTCAACATTGTAACCATAACAGCTCAGAGTTCCCGCCTAAAATAACGGACGCGGACCTGAGTGAAAACTATCTACAGACCTGAGTGAAAACTATATACAGTATCCCCCTAAGTCTCCACTCATCCAGGAAACATGAGGAGTCTCTGCATGAGTGACGGCTCTGGGCTTGCCTCTTACTGATCCACTTCGGTTTGGCATAGGAGTGATTCTGCCACACCTTTTCGTCAGTCATTGGCTCACTTAATCTCTCCCCCAACAGTTACTGACCTTTAGGCAGTCACTCTAGACTAGGGACGGATGGATATCAAACTTAGTTCCTCGTTTTTCCAGTCTTAAATGCAATTGGCACAAGTTGGGAAGGCCCTTTTGTTGCTGCTGTAAGACAACTAGGAGCCAGAATCCTTACTTTTGGGCTTCCTGTGGGCAACTGGTTGGCTGCTGTGGCAAGATGCTGGGCTAGATTAGCCTTTGGCCTGATCCAGCTGAGCTCTCCTTATGCCACTCAACCAGTAGATCCCAATGTACCAGGGTTGCCAAGCTGAATAAAATATTGCAGGGGCCCAGATAAGCCCAACCTGGCATAATCAATCACATGATGCAGTGAACGCACACCATTTGAATGGCAATGCCCATCAACTTGGGGGGGCAGCCCCCTCATATATTTTATTGGGGGGCAAAGCCCCATCAGCACCTAGGAGTTGGCTCCTATGCATCAACCTTCTGTCCACCCCTAATTATATAAAGCAACCTGGATGAACTGATCTGAAATAATTACTTGTTCTTTGGTTTGACTGGACCTCATGGTCAGGGGTCCCTTTACCTTTTTAATGAGACTGATATCCTAATTTCCTTGGTAATCCTGCAAATAAAAAAGTACACAGAGAGACACCAACTCTCTTACTACCCTTAAAACAGGTGGTCTGCCTGTGAATACTTGTAGACTTCAGGGTCAGACCATAGCTCACTGCTAGAGCATCTGCCTTCCATACAGAAGGTCCCAGGTTCAACTCCAAACATCTCTAAGTTAGGGCAGGAAAAGACCTCAGTCTGAAACATGGGGCTACAACTCCCATCATCCCTGGCCACTGGCTAGGAATGATGGGAGTTGTAGTCCAACAAAATATAATATTGAGACAGGCTGGTGTAGACAATGGTCTGACTTAGTATAAGACAGGTCCCTGTGTTCCTTCATGGGCCTATATGCCTTGCCACAGCTGGAGTCAGGATGCTGAACTAGATGACTCCTTGCTTTGATCTTGCAGGGTTCTGTTCTGGATAGGGCCTTATGTAATAGCTTCCCTTCCTCCAGCTGTTTTTTCCAGATGTTGCAATTTTCCTGAAGGGTACCACTGTCTTGTGGCTTCTGGTACACTGGTGGCAGCGGCTAACTTTTGGTTTTGTGTTCCTTTAAATCTGTAGACCCAAAAAGAAGCAAAAATCTAAAGAGTCACCTCTTATTTTTAGCCTGACAACAACCCACTAAGCCAGCCATAATTTTCTGCCCTCAGGCAGCAAACTTGTGACAGGCTATGGGGTGAAGGAAAACAACATCATAAGATCCCAGGACTCATGATGTTTGCTGTGTATCCAGATTTTCAGTGGGCTTCTGAGGTTTTTTATTATGTCATCTCCTTTTTGCAAAAGTTACTATTTTATACTCTTTTGCTTCAACCATCTACTACCCTCTTCTTTTTAAAAAGGAATATTATTAAGCATGTAAGCTGTGAATTTAGAAGTCACAGATTAACATCTTGCCATTGTCATAAACCCAGCTGCCCTTTAGCAAGCCACACTCTCGGTACCCAATCTGCAATTATTAGGAATGGCGAATAGCAATGCATCTTAAAGGTAAAGGGTAAGGGGACCCCTGACCGTTAGACCCAGTCATGGACGATTCTGGGGTTACAGCTCTCATCTCGCTTTATTGGCCAAGGGAGCCGGCGTACAGCTTCCGGGTCATGTGGCCAGCATGACTAAGCCGCTTCTGGCGAACCAGAGCAGCGCACGGAAACGCCGTTTACCTTCCTGCCAGAGCGGTACCTGTTTATCTACTTGCACTTTGATGTGCTTTCGAATTGCTAGGTTGGCAGGAGCAGGGACTGAGCGACAGGAGCTCACCCCGTTGCAGGGATTCGAACCACCGACCTTCTGATCGGCAAGTCCTAGGCTCTGTGGTTTAGACCACAGCACCGCCCGCGTCCCGTAGCAATGCATCTTACTTATTATTAAATGACTTCACTAGCTCTCTGTACTTTCTGACCACAGATCAATGTCTGAGTAATTAACCTCTAACTCCACATATGATTTATGACCCGGCTGCATTAAAGCACTATTATACTACTTTAAGAGTCATGACTTTCTCCCAAAGAATCATAGGAACTGTAGTTTGTTATGGGTGCTTAGGGTAGCTAAGTGGCCCCTATTCTCCCCTGACAGAGCTACAATTCCAAGAATTCCCTACGAAGAGGAACTGATTGTTAAACCTCTCTGGAGATTGTAGCACTTTGAGGGAAATAGGATCTTCCAACAACTCAGCTGATAAACTACAGCTCAGCATCATTTTATCTCCTAATATGCTGTTGTTGGTCAGAACTGAACTAGCAGTTGTACAAGGAGACAGCTAGACTGATGTCTCATATGCACTAAGTACTATACATTCAGTATTGTAGGCTCAAAACTGTTGAACTTCCAGTCCTTGGAGAAGACATTAAAAAAAAATCAGCAGTCATTTTGAGTAAGCTTTTATGACACCTCCCCCGCTGCCCCCCCATTAATTTTAACCAATTTTAACTTTGCTATACCTTTTATAACCTTAATGCAACATCAGAGACTATGGTATTAAGCAACATAGAAATAGCTGAAATTAATAAATGAAATTAATAAATATTTGACTCCTTCCTTCTGGGGACTAGGCCTGATGCTGATCCTGATGGACAGCGAGCCCTGGAATAACCTCAAAACTCCCCTGCAGTGGCACACTGTAAGAGTAATGATCAGAAGTGATGGGCAGCTGTCGTTTGGGGAAGCTTGCTTGCTGTTCCTGATCTTCTGGGAAACCCCCATAAGCTTCTGAGAGCCCCAGGGTGCCAAGAAACATGGCTTTTGAATTGCTGGGTTAAACCACCGTATGTCATGAAATGCCCCTACAGACACAGATGAGCTGGTATTATGGAATCCAAATTTCCTGTTCTCTCCAAATTTAACCTTAAAAAAAAGAGAAAGATTAATTTCCTTTGTGTTTTTGACTTAGTGGAATGCAAAACGAGCAAAAATCTATGCCTGTTTTGTGGGGGTTTTTTGTTCTTTTCAAATGAGCAACCTGTGGCTCATTAAAAACAGCTTTGAGATTTCAAACTGTGCCCGCAGCATATTTAGATGAGAGATAAGATGGAATATCTGTAAATCATGGTTTCATGTATTTGTGGCCAGGGAGAACTGGAAGATATTGTTCATTATGTACCATATCACTCCCTGAAAAATATCCCCTGGGGATAGATTTCTCAAAGGAAATCTATTCTCAGAGAGTTTCTTTTATGAGAGCAGAGAAAACATAAGAGGCCATCTTAGACCCAATTAGACCACTGGTCCATCTAGCCCAATATTGTCTACACAGACTAGCAGTGACTCTTCAAGGTTTCAGACTCAGATCTCTCCAAGCCCTACTCCTGAGAGAACCCAGGACCTTCTGAATACAAAGCAAATGCTCTATCTCTGAGCTTACAGACCTCCTTCCCCAATGCTTCTTACTTGCAGATGGATGGGGATAAATATACTACTTATAAGGTTTGCATATTTCAGGTTGTCCTCTTTGTCCAGGACACGTCCTCTTTTTCAGGGGTAAAATCTCTGTCCAGGTGGATTTTTAAAAATTTGCCAAGATGTCTCTGGCTCTACTTTCTGGATGAGACATGGACATAACTGGTGGTTGAATACTGCTTTCCTCTTCTCTTTTCCTGCCCCTCTCAGCAATATATCACAGCTTCTATAGCCTACATAGAGTAGGGGTATTTAAAATGAGAGTCGTCATAGTGTCCTCTTTTTTGCTCTTCAAAATATAGCAACCCTAGGTTTAGCAGCCCAATTAGACAAAATTCCTTTGCCCAACGTGTGTGCAATGTGCTAGGGACTCTAAAACGCATCACAATCTGTTGGTATTTTTCCTGCATTTGTCAAACCAGCATTGAAACATCTGAGCATGTTTTACTATACTACTCACACTATAAAGGCATTCATTCCCTATATATCACACATTTTTAATTCAAACTCCCAGCCAAACCAGATCATTTTTGCACTTCCCTCCTCCACTAACAAAATCACCATCAATGTGACAAAATTCCCTGAAATTCAGCACACATTGCTAGGAACCAGATGATTAAAGCTCTTTACCAACCACACTAACACTCATTCTAGCGTGATTGTAAATGTGCGAGAACGCAGACCTATCCTAGCTTTCTGTTGTGCTGTTGATCCTAAATTTTCTTTTGCCTGGAAATTGGAAACTTCTATCCGTTTGACTGCATTCTAGTGGCTGATCTGAGACCGTAACAATGTAAGTAGATTGATAGATTGCATTTTCGTGGTGACCAGTGTTTTTTAGCAAATAAATTTGGCTGACACCTGACTGACATTGAGGAGGCTTGTCTTGCTGGAACAGATCAATGTCTTTTGTTTTGTTTACAGACCTAGGTTTACGACAGCAGGCAGCCAGATGCCTTTGGGAGCCCCCAAGCAGGGTGAGATGGCACTGCAAGGCACACCCCAGCCATCAGCTCCTGCTTCTCGGACACGTACTGCCTCTGAACATGGAAAGTCTATTTATCTGCGTACAGCACCTATAGATCCTATCCTCCATGACTTTGTTGAATCCTTGTATTACTCACATTTTGAAGACATGGGCACCCATTTCTTGCAGTGAGCGAAATGCACACTCAAATGTTTGTGTAGGACATTGCAAGCTAGACAGTGACATTGTCAAGAGGGAAGCATGAGCTTTTTTAAAAAAAATACTTAAAGGATTAGGAGGATTTTAAGTTTTGATGACTTGCATTTCTTAAAATCTATGTTAACATCCTTCTGGATTAATTGTTTGATGTGCTGTGGTGCCGGTTGCCTCCAGGGCAGATTTGGGTGGCTGGTTTCAGGGTGGAGAGGGGAAGAAAATGAAGTCTTGTTAGGTGAGAGGAAGTCTGCTGGTGTGATGCTGGATGTTGCTCAACATTCTTTATATTTAAATATATTATTCTTTAAATACAGTGGTACCCCAGGTTACATACACTTCAGGTTACAGACACTTCAGGTTACAGACTCTGCTAACCCAGAAATAGCACCTCGGGTTAAGAACTTTGCTTCAGGATGAGAACAGAAATTGTGCTCCAGCAGCACAGCAGCAGTGGGAGGCCCCATTAGCTAAAGTGGTGCTTCAGGTTGAGAACAGTTTCAGGTTAAGAACGGACCTCTGGAACGAATTAAGTACTTAACCTGAGGTACCACTGTATATATTTTGTTCTACAGTTTATATAAACAAAAGCAGGTGTTTTATAGAAACCAGGTGTAGGGAACATGAGGTATGGGGGAGGTGAATGTCTATCTGGTCTTGAGGAATGCTCCACAGACCACACCCCCTACCAACAGACCACACCCCTCACAGGCTCTGGTTTGCACTCTCCTTGAGTGTTTTTATCTGGCTGGACTGCATCCTTGAACTCTGGTTAATGCTGCTTGCTTGCCTGGGTGGAGGACAGAGAGGGATGTGTGAGTATATGAGTAGCCTGCTGTACAAAGATAAAATTTATATTCATTGCTCTGCCTACTTTTTCCTTTGGCCCTGCCCACCACTGCAGCGTGGCCTCTGGAAGTAGGCTTACCACCTTTGGTCAGGCAAAATAAAGAACAGGTCAGGCAAAATATGGGACCGATTGGGGATGGGGGCCTAGAAATTACATCAGAGCAATCCATTACAATGGAACATGGGGTCTGACCAACCTGCCTCTGCCTGCACAAAAACTCTCTCCCTTCCCCCATTCTCCACCAGGGCCATGCAAACCTCTTCTTTTGCTCTCTGAGTCTGACCCACCCCTCCCCCTCTGCCCGCACCAGACCAGACCCCTTGAAACTTCCTCTTGCACTCTCCACCCCACCCGCCACCCCACCTGCCTGCACAAATTGTGATACTCTCTCACTCTCTTGCTCTCCCCAGCCCACCTTCTGCATGTGCATGAACTCTCTCAAACTCCTCCTCATGGCCCTCTGTCCATGTCCTGTACAAACTCCCACTCAGGCTCTTGCTCTCCTTCTCCCACTGCACACACCCTCTGGCCACACAGCTTTGAGGATGAGAGTGAGCATGAATACTTGGAAAAAAAGGCGTCCCATTTGAAGCCCAAACAGGACAGGGGACACTTTTCTCCAAACAAAAGGGTGATCACTTTTGTCTAGTTTTGATGAGTGGCAACCCTATCTGGAAGCATTCTCAGAAACAAACGAGGCCCTTGGATGGAAAAATATCACCCACCCTTGATATAAGATGTCCGATTAGACAAAGCTTTGTGTCCTTGTGTAGGGATGCAGGAGAATTCTTACAGAAACGAGAGTGGATATTGCTGGTGTTTGCAATTTGATGGGAAGAGGAATTGTTCATCAAACTGCTCTAGGAATTGTAGCTCTGTGTGGTGAAAAGAGGTTTTGTAACACCTTAACGAACTACAGTTCCCAAGAGTTTTTTTGGGAAGCCATGACTGTTAAAAGTGGTGTCACAGTGCTTTAAATGTGTAGTGCAGATGTGGCCTCTGCACTAGAATTCACTCAACACCCTCCTGCAGTGATGCAGTGGCTAGTTGTCTTCCAGGGAAGTTTATCTGCTATTCTTGCTCTTTCTGCTGAGTGACCCTTGCTCGGTTTTTGAGGCACACACAGTTCCCCAGTTTCACAATTTGGGAATAGTGAACAGTTTCACTATTTGAAAACTGCACTCCTGGTGCTCAGCTTGCCTAAGCTGCTGTTTCTATCGCCGGAACTTCGATGTACCTTGGGTGCTTTTCTGAAATGCTTTGCCGCTGGCATCGAAGAGAAAGAAAAAAGCCCAGAGACATGTCACTTTTCCAGCACATGTTTCCAGCGATCAGTGATAGATGGCCCAGCCACCTGTCAGCCCCTCGAAAGGGTTGCCACCTGTTGTGGGAAACAAAAGCAGGCCCTGCTAATCTGCATATCTGTGCGTGCTAATTGACGTGATGTGGGAAGCGTGCCAAAATGCCAGGGCTGCTTCCTAACAGCAATCCAAACAAACGAGGTAGCAGATGTGACCGGTGAGTCTGAAGCAGCCCAGGCGGCCAATATTCTGCTCAGTATTCCGCTCTTTCCTCCTGGTGGTCCTGTCAGGTGGTTCCAAAATGAAGACCACAACACAACTACCTTTGCAAACAAAAACTATGTATTGTGCTCTGCGGCATCTGATGGCAGAGTGGTTTCTTCTTTGCATTAATTAGCCAGCATTGACTATGCAGCAAAGTGGGCACAGTATCTCTGCTGTTCTCCCTTGAACAAAACGATCCACACACAGGCAATTCTACACTTTTTCAATTCTTCAAAAAGAAGCAAAACAAACAGAACCCACACCAAACTTCAGCCTGCAACCCGCCTGCCCAGAACGAGTTTACACTTCTGCTGTACCTTTGAATGGTGCACAACTGAATCTAGAACAATATCCGCTCTTGAAAGAGTAAAATCGTCGAGAGACGCTGAAAGGACAGTAGAGATTGTGCCTGCCTGATATGTAGCAGAAGAAAGTTTGAAGGGATCAGTGCCACCCCACTGCTGAAGGGACCTCCATATGTGATGGCCTCATCAGAAAGTCCTCCCCTGAAGAGCTCAGTGATCATCTGGGTATACAGAAGCTAAAACTATCTTTTAGGTATATATTTTAGACATATCAAAAACACCCACGCTTGTTTTATTTACATTTTTAATACCACCCTTTCTCCGAAGAACTCAGGGTAGCTGTCTTAAAATGCACACTCAAAAGAGGTAGAGGCTGAAGGTACAGTTAGACTTGTCTTTCCCCCCCTCTCTTGTCTTGTAAGTTTCCCTCCCACAATCCTTTGGGGATTTCATTGATCTCCTCTGGCCATCGCACTCATGTTTCTTTGGCTCCTCTCCTGCCCTTGTGGTTTCGCATTTACTTGGCTTCTTAAACAATGAAACCGAGCGGAGAAAAAGAGCCCTGCCTGCACACAGTAACTGATGGTGTCCGACCACGCAGACAGGGATGGCTTATGAATACTAACGAACCCAACAAGGTAGCATTGACGGCTTCTCAGGACTCGTTCCTAGAAAGGCCGTCTGCGAGCCAGAGCTCTGAGACAGACCCTCTTGTGCTGCCCTCTCAGTTCCACAAAAGCTTCCCTCCTTTCTCTTTTTCACTGGGCAAGGAAGTGGAAACACAAAATGCTCTGGAGGCCTACTGTAGAGGGAATCAGCTGTTTATACAACTGGGTGGGGAGCAGAAAACAACAGACCAGGAGCCCAAATCTCTATCTAGCCCTCAGGAGTCTCTGCAGGCCATGCCCTTCCCCATCAGTGGCACCTAGGGTTGCCAGATCTCCAGGGCTAGATCTTCCAGAGATGCTTGAATCTCTGCTTTATGTTGGGGATGGGAGACCCTGTAGTGCCCTCCATATGTTGTTGGACGCGGATGGCGCTGTGGTCTAAACTACTGAGCCTCTTGGGCTTGCCGTTTGGAAGGTCGGTGGTTCGAATCTATATCCAATCTATTAAACATTAAAAGCTTCCCTAAACAGGGCTGCCTTCAGATTCCCAGCACCCTTAGCAAACCTCAGTTCCCAGAATTCTTTGATGGGGGAAATGTGTTTCAGTTGCACAGTGTATGTATGATGCCAGTGTCTGAGGACAGGTAAAATTTTGTGCATTTTGATTTGGGGGCAGGGGAGAATTGGAAGTGGATAGTTGTATCGTAAATTACTCCCTCAAATGTAGATCAAATGACTCACGAAAACCAGTTCCTGGTTGACTCAGCAGAAGGGCAGACATTTAGGAGCTAGCTTGAAACAAAGCTCTTATGTTTCTCCAGCTGTTCAATGAAGCGTTTGTTCTTCATTGGACTTCCCCTTGAAGGCCACACGCAGGACTCCAGATTTAGGCCAGCTTGCGTGAATCTCAAGATAATGTAGGTATGGGATCCCAGAGAGTTCAATTACAATACTTACCAATTTTTTGGAAGGAGTTTTGCAGCATTACAAAGCTGCCCAGGTCTTAAACTCAGCCTTAATGGGTACTATTCTATGGTATCCCCAATCCATATTTTAGGTGTGTTCGAGTTCACCAGGGTTTCAAGCACTTCCAGTCCAGATCTTACACAAAACTCTAAAAAAACAGGCCCCGAGGCAACTGAGAAGATTTATGGTGGGCTTTTCCAGTACCTAATGGTTGTTTTGAGTTTGTAGTAAATAAGTTTGTGCGAAGTGTACATCTACACACACACACACACACAGGCTGCTCTGTATTGATTTAACTGCAGCTGTTTAATACAATAATAACTTTGATTGTGGTTTTATTGCTTTGTGATTATTCAGAGAGCACTAACCTTTTGGGACCGGTTTTCACATCTGGAATTTTGAGTTAAGTGATATGGGTGTCAGTCATGAAATGGCTGTCTGGGGATGTGACATAGCACAAAATGGCCACCACATCCAAAAGGGCAGAGAAAGAGGCAGATCCCCCATCATGCACCCCAACATTGGGGAGGGGGGGATTAAGGCAAATATAGGTTTCAAAACTCACACAGAGATGGGATAACAGAACCTGGGCAAAAGCCAGGCTGCTGCACAGTGGATCCCAGAATATTTCTCTAGAAGCATATTTTTAAAGGTTAAAGATCTTTCAAAGATGCTGCCTGGTGTATCTCCAACCACAAGAGGTCTCAAAGCAATACTAGCACACCTTGTGCTCACTAGATGTTGTTGGACTACACCTCCCATCATCCTTGACCATTGGCAATGCTATCTGGGACTGATGGGAGTTGGAGTCCCACAACATTTAGAGGCCTGCAAGATAGCCATTCCTATGATGCAAGCACATTAGGACCTAGAGTAGGCATGATGCCCTCCTGACTCCCAATACTGTTGAACTCCAACTCCCATCAGCCCCAGCCAGAATGGCCAGTGTTCAGGGATGATGGGAATTGTAGTCCAACAACAGCAGCATGGCACCACAATGGCTATTTGTGGTATAGAAAGTGCCAGAGCATTGGGAAAAATCAATTTCGGGAGCATGGGAACAGAGAGCCGTGTCTCAGAAACAAGACTCCATCTCATGACCTAAGTGAAGTTTGTAAATCAGCCTCTCATCTGGAGGGAAGATTTACTGGAAATTAGTCAGAGAAGCTTTTTGCACAGCAGTTCTTTTGCAATATTAGGCTGCATTAAAAGCAGGGGCTTAGAGATTACGACAAAGTCCTTTATCATTGCAGCAACATTGCTTTTTGTAATTAGCTGGAATCAATTTATGGTTTCCACAGTGCATTTACGTAATTTAGCACTATGTTATTCAGCAATGCATTTTCCCGTGACAAAAACCCTTATATAATGCTTACACACAAAACTAAATCCCATTCCACAAAGGTCTTTTCCAATATTAATTAAAAGTTTCCTGTTTGCAAGTCTTGCCTGTTTTATTGGTTCCTGTTGAGTGTGGCTAGGGCATTAGTAATTACTATCCTCTTCATTGCTCCTTAAAAAGCTTGTCTTAAGCATGGGATGGATGAAAGAGACATTAATGACTGGTTTCCTTGGGTTTACTTACTGGTTACACTAATCCCCCAGCCACAGTCAGCAGGAAGCAATGAAACAGGCAGGATCTGAAAACAGGAAACTTTTATTTAAAGGCACAGTAATAATGAAAAGTCTCAGTAATGTTTTATCTGTTCAATATGGTTCTACAGCTGTGTTTTATTTTACCCTTCCCCCAGTAACAAGTATAGTCTGAAAAAATCTGGTAGGACTGCAACAATTTGACAACAATCTCACCAGTGTGTTGTTGTTTTTTTAAAGCAAATGAACAAAGGTTCAACATTCAAGAAAAGTGGTTATGAGGAATCAAAAAAGAAAGGGGCCTCAAGAGCAATATATTGGAATCCAATGTTTTTTTAAATGATAAGACTCTTCCTCAGAGGCAATTGGCTTATGCCAAAAAGATAGACACCTATGATCAAATTTCCCATCTACAGTGGTACCTTGGGTTAAGTACTTAATTCGTTCCAGAGGTCCGTTCTTAACCTGAAGCTGTTCTTAACCTGAAGCACCACTTTAGCTAATGGGGCTTCCCACTGCTGCTGCGCTGCTGGAGCACGATTTCTGTTCTCATCCTGAAGCAAAGTTCTTAACCTGAGGTAATATTTCTGGGTTAGCAGGTTAGCAGAGTCTGTAACCTGAAGTGTATGTAACCTGAAGCATATGTAACCCGAGGTACCACTGTATCTACATTTTGGCAAAACGCAAATTGAGAACTTCAAACTGTGCTTGGAAATGCACTGGACGTCTCTAAAGTTCTTTGCATACTGGCGGCAAGATATGTTGCCACTGGCACTGACTGGTCCCAGTCACAATGTGACTGACATATCTGAGCTGAAGGGTCATAGCTCAATGGCAGAACATGTGTGTCTCGTGACATAAAAGCCACGGGCAGAAGAAGTTTAGCATTCATTTCCATGTTACTTGCTTCCAGGGAAAATCTGTTTGCAACCCTAGTAACCCGGAAAATCACAAGAGTTTTGTGCCGTAACTTTCCCATGGTTTTCACAGATCATGCTGCCGCCACTCACCTGTCAAAATTTGGGTCGGTATTCTGGCATACATTTCTTTCCCACCATTTTCATGGGTGAATCTTAGAAGAGCAGAAACATGCATGCACATAATGGGTGGTGACATGCCCAATGATGTCCGCTGTTATGGGAAATTGCATTCATGGGTGTGAATGGAATTAAGTGCAACATGATGTCATCGATCGATCAAACGCTACCGTTTAGAATTGCCCAAGAAAGATGTTAAATTATTTTTGTATGCCACAATTGCTGCTCGATTTTTACTAGCTAAGAATTGGAAAACACAAGAAATTCCAACAGTGGAAGACTGGCAGATGAAGATGGTGGACTTTTTGGAGCTAGCCGACCTGAACGGAAGAGTCCGTGATCAGAAGGAGGAGGGCTACCAGGAAGAATGGGCGAAATTTAATGACTATTTAGCTAAATATGTTAAGTTAAATTAATTGGGAAAGCTTGCAAATGCCACATAGGCTTAGGATTTAAATATGTGATGTGATAAATTAATATGATGAAATTGAGATTAGGAAAGAAAGAAAGATGTTAAGTGACTAAGTTAATTTTATGAGAATACAGGTTTTGGAAAACTGGTAAAATGATATACACTGAAATTCAACCAAGGGGATACGAGGAAGTCGCTTAACAATGTTAATAAGATTGGTTTTAATAAGGTTAGGATTTACGTTTGTTTATTTGTTTGTGTGTTTAAAATTTGTGGAAAACTAATACTTTTTTGGGGGGGAAAACAAAACAAACGCTACCGTTCCATAATGCAACAGGAAATGCAGTGTAAAAAGGAATGTTAGGACCTGGGACAAAGTGATAGCATTATAACCTGGAAAACAAATGCAGCAATTCCCAGATCTCTATACACCCACAGGCTAAAGGGTGGGTAATGAAAATAAACCCATTAAATCCATATTCCTAACTTCATCAGTGGCTGTGAAAAAGTAGCTCCTGCAAAGTGACAGGCATATGGAAACACAACATTACAGCTTCTATAGTTATTTTATAGTGCTGACAGTAAAGGTATTTGACCCCAAAATGTTGAACAATACTTCACTGTTTCACCAGCAAACAGACTAAAATATATAAATTATATATATTTTTATAAGCTGCAGGTGCTGCATAATTTGCTTTGAACATATTCTCTTAGTATTTGATGGTATAATTAAAAATAACTACTTAATTTACCAATTACCAATTTAAGCTTTTGCAATGCTTATGTACAACAAGAAAGTTCTATTCTTCTTGGATATGGGGAAAGCAGATTGATAAATTGTGACGAAGTGTTATAATTCTGGTTAGTTAATCCCGTCTCTTACTCAGGCAAGTGGTGAATGAAATGCTTCTTGAACAATCCTTCTTTTCTGTGGTGCTTAGACTTACTTGCTGAGCAGTAGATCTTGAGATATATAGTAGACAAACCACAATTTGAATTGCACCTGTTGGTTTTCCCATCTCAAGACATACTTACAGGTTAATTTGGTTGCTATATGTCCTGCTAGCAGCATCATACCTGGCATTGCTCTGGAATGGGAAACAAAAAAGCAAAAAAAAGCAAAAAAAATTAAATAAAATTAAAATCCATGGTCCATTCACCATCTTGATTCAAAATGGAATCCAAACGGAGGCATTGAAAATCTGCCCCTTGATCTCCAGAACCATCATGAAAAAACTAATATTTCAAGAAGTGTCCAAATACAGAATGAAAAAAACAAACCTGGAAAGAAACAAACCTGGAACTTTTGCGATATAAAAAGTTGCAAGATTTCAGCAGGAAGCTGTAGGATATGCACACCAATTGAATGCAAACCCCAAAACCTTCGTAGGCACAGATGGTATTGCTCACTTTTTTAAAAAGCAGATTTGTTGCTGTAGGGTGTTGGAGCACTTTAACCTACTTTAATTGTACCAACCCAAATTTCCCAGTACGTGTTTTAATCCTTCCCCCAAAATACTGACAGTTTGGAGACCGCCTCAAAATGAAATTAAACAGTGGAAATATAAACACACTTGCACAACAAATGCAACGATTAGATTCATTGTTGGCAAATTTTCAAATACAGTGGTACCTCGGGTTAAGTACTTAATTTGTTCCGGAGGTCTGTTCTTAACCTGAAACTGTTCTTAACCTGAGGTACCACTTTAGCTAATGGGGCCTCCTGCTGCTGCCGCGCCACAGGAACACGATTTCTGTTCTCATCCTGAAGCAAAGTTCTTAACCTGAAGCACTATTTCTGGGTTAGCAGAGTTTGTAACCTGAAGCATATGTAACCCAAGGTACCACTGTATCAGACAGTACTGACATATGAGTACACGGTAATGTCAAGAAAATACGTACAGAGGTGTTACAAATTCACACAAGTGAATTTCCGTCAGCAAAATGTTTTGTAGGGGGCAGGCAGGGACTTCTGTTGAGTTCCAGCTGCAGGGCTGCTTCCCCCTCCTCACAAGCAGACAAGATACGTCTATACCTTATTAGCTAACTAATAATAAGGTAGTGTTAGGCCTCTGCTTGACATCAGCCTCTCTGAGTTAAGTCACTGGTTAGTGAGTGTATAAATAAACAGAAAGGAAGCCAGCTGGCTTAGGGAGACTTAGGCTGTGGCAAGAGTAACAAGCCAGGCTATTAAATCGCCTTACCAGAGAGATGTCGGCCAAGGGAGGCAGCAGCCTGATAAGACCATCAAACTCAAAGCAGGGTTGAAGTGGATTCTTGGGTACAGCACAAGATGTTTTGGACCAGAAGTGGGTTCTGGACCTGTTGCAGCAGAGATCATGCCATATGCAACTCAAGGGTTAATTTGTGGACTGCAGGGTGGATATCCTTACTCACAAACCTAGTACTATGTGGTGCAGTGCTTAGAGCGTTTCCCAATGTTATCAGAAAGTCAGCTGATCAAGAGCGGGTTGGTTGTGGAGGTGCCGCTTAGCAACTAGGAAGAATGGTATGAGGCTTACTGAGGTGGCCCATGGCCTGATTGGCTGTGTAGTCCTGAGGGAGTGTTTCTCTGTGTGTTTGGTTGAATGTCTCCTGCTATGTACAAGGTCTGGAGCAGGACTCAGGAGGGTAGCACATGACCCTGGGCCTGACTGCTTTACCTGGTCCTCAGAACTACTGCCATTCCACAACCCTGCTCCCAGGGCCATGCCACCCACTGGTCCCACTTCACACCCTCCTCACATGTTCTTGCCTTGCTGGAATGTGCCATGAACTCTGATAATGCCCTTTGCTTCTCCAAATGGAGGATAGGGAGGGGTTTGTGACTATGTGTAGAAACTAACCTACTGCAAAAGGTAAAGTGCCGTGTGTTCCTCTGCCCACTTTTGCTTCTGGCCCCACTGGCATGTGGCCCTTGGAAGGTTGCTCAGAAGGAAATGCGGCCCCTTTTGGTTAAAAATATTCTCTACCCTGACAAAAAGGATTGAAGGGTGACTCCGATTGTTTTAAAATGGTTAACCTGCATTTTGACTTCAGTTGGGCTCTGAAGGCGGCTCATTAAAACAATGTATACAAATTATAGAAAGATTCAGCACAGAGATGTACTGGCAACAAAAGATTCTAAAATGTCTAACCATCCAACCTCAAAGGCATATGATATAAAACGGTTTTAATCAGCTTTTCATACGCTGAAAGAGAGTTGGCCTCGTGTCCTTCCCTGGGGAGAGGATGGGCAGATATTATTTTTCCATTCCCAAATGCTCTATTTCTCAAGCCATGAGAGCAGAGAATGGTTTTGTTTCAATTACACCCCGTGTAATATTCCGCTGGAAATTGAAGCAGCTCTTTGTTCTGTTGTTGCAAAGGATTCGTAGGCTGGCTAGGCCTGGATTTTTAATGGTAAACGAGGATTTACTCCTTTTCCCTTCGCTTCACAAACCTCTCTTTTGGCAAGTGAGGCTGGCTCATCACAGATTCTCTCTCCTCCCCGCCCCCCCGCCTCCTGGGCAATTTCAAGGATTAAATTCTACCAAAGCAAATGGATTTTCAAATCCCCTAATTCCGAGCCACCTTGGCTGGGTGGAAGTGATTTTTCAACATGTTTGCATTGTCATCTTCCAGTGGCGTGGCAGCCGCCGCTTTCCAGCTGCTGGTGGGACAGACTGGATGCAAAATAAAATTATTCCCTCTGCATCAGCCCTTCCAAAGTATCAGGATTTTTTTTAAAAAAAAGAGGAAAGGATTCTACCACCACCTCACAGGCAGAGCAAAGCTTCTTTTTGCACTAGAGGCCACCAAAGTAGCAAGCTCAACACCATTTTCTTTTTTAAGGAAAAAAGGTGGCGGGTGGCGCTGTGGGTAAAACCTCAGCGCCTAGGGCTTGCTGATCATATGGTCGGTGGTTCGAATCCCCATGGCGGGGTGATCTCTCGTCGTTCGGTCCCAGCTCCTGCCCACCTAGCAGTTTGAAAGCACTCTTAAGTGCAAGTAGATAAATAGGTACCGCTTTATAGCGGGAAGGTAAACGGCGTTTCCGTGTGCTGCGCTGGTGCAGGCTCGCCAGAGCAGCTTTGTCACGCTGGCCACGTGACCCGGAAGTGTCTCCGGACAGCGCTGGCCCCCAGCCTCTTAAGCGAGATGGGCGCACAACCTCAGAGTCAGTTACAACTGGCCCGTACAGGCAGGGGTACCTTTACCTTTACCTTTACCTATTATTATAAAGGCTAGAAGCAAAGAATCACCACATACACACAAACACAGTAGGGCCACACCTGCACCAACCATTTAGGGCACTATTCTACCACTTTAACCATCATGAATCCCACCAAAGAATCGTGGGAACTGTAGTCTGCTAAGGGTTCTGAGAGTGGTTGGGAATCCTGTGTTTCCCTCCCAGAGCTACAATTCCTAGCACTCTTGACAAACTACGGTTCGAGGAATTCTTTGCTAAACACTTTGGGAATTGTATGCCTGCCATGCAGTGGGTTGGTAGCAAGAGGTTGGAGGAGAGTGAGAATCATAGCTGTCAACGTTTCCCTTTTTTAAAGGAAAATTCCCTTATTCCGAATAGGATTCCTCGCAAGAAAAGGGAAAAGTTGAGAATGCTTAGGTCCTCCAGATGTCGCTGAACTACAAATCCCATCATCCCTAGCCATTGGCCATGCTTGCTGGGGCTGATGGGAGTTGTAGTTCAGCAACATCTGGAAAGCACCACTGAATAATAAACTGGTGCTTCTAACCCCTCCCTGTGCCTTAAATACGGTAATACTATGGCTACCTTGCTCACAGGAGGCACAAAGGAGACTGACTTAGGTGGTTCCTCGTTTCTGTGTGGCCTGGAAATAATGTGTTGGTTCTTCCCCCATGTCATGGGCCAGGAGTCAGCTTCACCTGCTGAACAGCAGCCTGAAGGGAGAGAAGGCAGAGTGACTCCACCTGCAACTGATCAGCATTCAAGGACACAGAGGAGAAGGAGCTGATGAGAACCAGCTGGCTTCAGCCTTCTTAAGCAGAGCTTCCAGTAGCTGTTAGATGCTGGTAACAATGCTTATAGTTCCTGGTCCAACCTTGCTGTTTCCTGCTCGTCTTGATCCCATGATCATCGGATTCCCTGACCCGTGGGCCATCTGACCATGTAGTTTGCTGTTTGCCTGTCCCTAGGACTGGACCCGACTTCGGATGCTGCCTCTGCCTCCAGGCAAGTACACCTCAGAGACTCTTCTAGTTGGCTGGTCTCCCACTCCACTGAGCTCTGTACATCGTTGCTCAGCAACAAGACTACAGCACCCCAAATAATAGTTCTCCTTGGTCCCTACCTCTGGTTCATCCTCTAGCAAATCTTGCCATTCAGATTGGCACCATGGGACACTCAGTGCTACTCAATGGTAGGGCTGGCCCTGGTTACTGTAGTCCAGGTGTGGCTTTGGCTTCCCAGAAGTTCCTGGACTATGATGCCCACCATACCTGGTCTATGGCCATGCTTGCTGGGGGTGGTGGGAGTTGTAGTTCAGCCATAGCTGGAGCCAGATCCCAAACCAAAGCCCCCTGATGTTGGTGAGGGAGAAGGATCACTCCAAAAAGTCCTGCCCTGTGAGGATTCTTACTGCCATCAAGTCAACTGAATCGTATAGCAGGACAGGATTTGTCCACCTGTCTGAGACATTGTTGCCTGCTCTACCCCTGGATCTGACCAGGTGGGGAAAGTGCTTCTGGAGAGGTTAAGATGGCCAGAACCACCACTGTTTCACTTAGCAATGTCTGAAGAGCACAGGTTGACCACCTACTTTGCTAATTTAATCCATCACTGCATAAGTCTGTACTGTGGTAGTAAATTCAGAGGTGCAAGGTCCCTTTGTGATAGTCACAGCCACACCCTTCACAGCCATGTTCCCTTCTAAGTTGATACAATAAACTTAAAATTACACAATAATACTTATACGTGCATTGCAACGATCCATGCAAATCTTGCATGTGTTGCCTTCCAGCTAGATATGTTATTTTCTGTGTGTATATGCACAGTGTTCCAGTATCTTCTTTCCTAGTGACTGGAGCTGTGTTTCCCTTGAAATTCAATTGTGTGTAACAGCAATGCCTTGGTGTTCTTCCCACATGCCTTCTCCAGAGTGACCCTAGGAGCTGATCCTCAGTGGCTGGCTCCCTTTCTTTCACTTTGATTGGCTCCAAGGATGAAAAGTCATCTCAGTGGCTAAAAAGCTCCCCTTTCATGGTGACTGGGCTGCTCTAGGATGCTGGAGACTGGGATCCTGCTAGGACTCTGTGATAGAAACAGTAATGGGTCTCTCACCACCCCAGGTCACTACACCTCTGGGGCCAATAAAATATTTTTTCATAGACCAAGCCCAGCTGTGATTCTGTGTGAAGCTCAGGGTCTGTACCTGTTTTCGTAGTTTCTGATATCAGATATGTTTGGGAATGCAGCCCAAACTCACAATTACAAAGGATAAAATTAAAGCCATGATATTTGTCAGTGATAAGCATTATTACAATTCAGGTCCTTAAGAACTGAAGGAGAAGCTCAGGGGGAATATATATATATATATAAATGTAGCTTCCCTCTGAGCTGAATCCCATGAATCAAGATGTTTGCATGTACACTGTTAACTGCACCCATTAATTGTGGGCAAGAAATTAAAGGCCGGAGAAAGCCGCTTCAGAAAAAACTCACTAGATCCATTTTCTTCTTCACCCCCTTTGACTTTCTTGCAACCACCCCTCACCCCTCTGCTGTTTTAAGATGGTTGGTTCATCAAGTGGGACATTTTAAACAGATTAAGAGAAGCCTCTAGGATTGTCCCCACTTACCACTACTTCTGAGGCTAACATTTTAAAGTGGAGAGTAGGGATGCGATGGGATTGGGCCACCAGTTGACCAGGAAACAATGGTCTGGTCTGCTCATGTGCCTTTAATGAAAACTTGATTTGCAAACTCAACCGCTGAAGCTTGTCACCGTATGGGGATATTAAGCTTTATATGAGTTAGGGGTGTGTGGTACCACTTTGCGGTGGTTCTGGTCCTACTTGGATGGTCATTTCCAGAGGGTGGGTGATGCCTAGGAAGAGCTTTTTGAGCCCATGGGGTTCCTTGAGGTTCAGTTTTATCCCCTATGCCAGACATGTTCAACCAGTCAACTGCGATCAACAGGTAGATCCCCAGTTGACCGTGGTTGATCACGGGAGTCTTATTGATCATAGGCTTAAAAGAACTGGGGAATGAATGTATCTACCCCCTGTCTCGTCCCACCTGTTCCTCCATTGCGGCAGGTTGGCAGTGTTTGGGGATTTCTGTTGGCAGTTGGGAATATGGTTGGCTTTAGTGCTGCGTGTGTTTGTTAGTGGCAGAGTTCCAGCCCAAGCTCAATAATTGTGGCCTATCCTCCCCCCAAAAAACTCAACAACTGTGGTCAATCCTCATTGACAATGGGTAAATAACTGCCAGTTTTTTTAATACTGGGAGTAGATCGCAGTCTCTTGGGAGTTGGATGGGCCTGCCCTGTAAAATACTAGGACTCTGAGCCTGCCTGCCAAGTCCTCATTTCTACATTAGCACCCTATAAATCAAATCTCCCACAAGCTGTGCCAAAGAGCCATTTCCAATGACAACTTGGAAGGCTCTTGAGGAGCAAGACTCGCGGTTTCATGTGGGTTTCCTCACCTCTATTAAAACTTAATTGAGACCATGTGGGCCTCTGGAAAGAAATGCTGGGCTTGGGGTGGTGGAACTTCTGGATGGTATCTACTTGGGGGAAATTGAGGAACCTGAACTGTTTCTACTTCCATAAGAACATAGGAAGAGCCCTTCTGGATCATACCAAAGGCCTCTCTTGGAGATGGGGAACCTCAGGCCCATGATCCAACTATGACCCTCTGAGTCTCTTTATCTGGCACTCAGGAGTCTTCCCACGCCGAGAGTCTCACTGCCTCTACTCTACACCCTTTTCTGGTCAGGTGCTTTTTCCTGGCTAGAATGTGTCCTTGAGCTGTAATATGCTCAATGCTGCTATTTCAGGAGGGTTTCCCTTTTTACATGTTTTCCCAGTATTTTTGTTTCTACAAATATCTCATCCCAGAACTGGCCAACTTTGGCACAGTCCCACCACACATGTGTGAAGGAACCTTGAGCTGTACATCCCTTCCAGCAAGCAGGAGAGTAGGATTTCCATTCCTAACCACAGACAAACACATGAGTTTCTATGAAATACCTACTTCCAATGAAAACACTTTCCATAGGTGACCATGACTGACTGTAGGTTTTATTGCATTGTCTTGCATATTGACATACATGTAATAAAACCAGTACAGGCACCTCCCCCCCCCCCCAGAAAAAAGGCACTGAATAAAACAATACCGAATTTTGTGAAAGTAATTTTGGTCCTGATTTGTTGTTTCTTGCGTGGTTAATTTTCCCTGCTAAAGCTATTTGCCGTACTTTGCTCTATCAGAGATCCACGCGTAATGTGTCTTAATATTTTTTCCAGTAACTTGCATTAAGCCTCCCTGAAACTACCCAAAGAAAAATAATCAGACCCTTACGTAATGCATCCTTAACTTTGACATTGCGAAAACAAGGATCCCACGGTACCCTTTGCTGAATAATCTCATTAATTTCCTCAAGCACCAAAGACCTGAAACATTTTGTCTTCCAACACCCCCAACTCATGTAATAGTAGGAACCTGCTTCCTGACACTTCCTCCAATGTTGGGAATGACATAGGAACATCGGACGAGCCCTGGCTCATCTGGTCCAGAATCCTGTTCTCACAGTGTCCAGACAGATGCCTCTGGGGACCCTGTGAATGCTTACATTGTTTTAAACATCTGCTGAAAACTTGTGTGTTTTTTCCCCCCAGCAAGCCTGCCTGGGCATAATTATTTTTAAAGATTTTGCTGATTTAATCTGTTTTATTGATAATTTTATCTGTATTTTATTGGGCTTAACCCTCCTATACTGGAGGTAAAACACAGCCATCATGGCCAGTAGCCACTTGTAATCTTATTATTCATGGATTTGTCTACAGTCATACCTTGGAAGTCGAACGGAATCTGTTCCAGAAGTCCGTTCGACTTCCAAAACCTTCGGAAACCAAAGTGCGGCTTCTGATTGGCTGCAGGAAGCTCCTGCAACCAATCAGAAGCTGCGGAAGCCCTGTCAGACATTCGGGTTCCAAAGAACATTTGCAAACCGGAACACTCACTTCTGGATTTGTGGCGTTCGGGAGCCAAAATGTCCGAGTATCAAGGTGTTCGGAATCCAAGATACAACTGTACTCATCTTTGGAAGCCATCCAAGTTGGTGACTGTGACTAATGCCTATGAAAGCAAATTCCATAGCTTAATTATGTACTGTGTGAATTGAGGGCATGCTCAAAAGTTCTGCTCCATATTTTGTAGGGTTAGCATCAGCTAAGTCTCCTTAGACCCTGGCTAAAATGTTTCTTAGCGGTTTGCCCATCCATAACTGGATCTGTTTGCAACAAAAACCCCACTTTGGTGTACACACCAACTAGCATGCCACATCCAGTAATGGATGTCAAAGATACATATATATTTTTTTTAAGAACTAAGCACATAGGAACAAATTTCCATACCAAAATAGAACACGATAAATTAATATCGCAAGGTTCAAAGGAACACAAAATGTTTTATAGAATCATGTTACCTCATTACTGCAGAACATTATTAAAAGATTCAATTTCTCAATAAAGACATGCCATGCATTTAAAGCACATTATTCCCCACCCCCCCAAAAAACCCTGTAGTTTTTAAAAGAGTGTTAGGATTAAAGCTCTGTGAGGGGCAAACTACAGTTCCCAGAATTCTTGCTGGGAAACAATATGCTTTGAAATTTGGTATGTGCACAGTCTGAGCTTTTGCAATAAAAACAGGATCTTAGGGGGCTGACTTCTGCTGGCCCCATGTAAAAACTAAGGCTGTGGCGTGAGCTGCTGCTCGATCCCTGGCGAGACAAACCCAAAAGCCTGACATATGGTTTTGCTTTAGGAGGTGGTTCCTCCAGCCAAAGTTCTGTATCAGCCCTGTTTGGTTTGGGTGAAATCCCATCCTCTTGGGTTCCAGAGCTACCATTTCCCATACCATTTCAATGGCACACGAATGGTCTCCCCTCTGAAGGGCGAAAGCTGATGCCTTTTAATAGATGCTTTGCATCCAAAATGCTGATTCCCGAGCATTTTAAAAGAAACCTTTTGCAATTAAAAAGTCATTTGGAGGGTGAGGTCTCGCGAGCCGCAGTTCTGCCACTCCAGCATATATATATTCACTCTTTGTCAGCCAGCAATTATAAAGCCATACATCTCCTGCCATTAATCAATCACAGTTTGCCTGGGCAGAGGACAGATTTTGAACTTTCTGGAAGAATGAAAAGGGTCCTTTTGAAAAGCTTTAATCAGTGGGGGGAGGGATAACTTTTTATACCTTTAACTCTCTGATCATCCCTGGCTATTGGTCAAGCTTGCTGGGTCTGAAAGGAGTTGTAGCTTTGTGGATGTGTACCTCTGTGGATGTGAGTTCTGGTCTTGCAAAGAGCCTTTAAGGACAAGGATGGGGAATCTGTGGCCTTCCAGACTCCAACTCCCATCAGCTGTAGCCAGTATGGCCAATGGACTACATCTCCCATCATCCCTGACAATTGGGTATGCTGGCTGGTGCTGATGGGAACTGGAGGCCAACAACAACTGGAGGGTCAAATATTGCTAGAAGAGTAACAGCTGCCTATCCTAAAAGGAGCCTCCTTGTCCATATTTAATTAAGAGCCAGTGATCTGAGTCCAGACCCTCCAAGTCCCTCTATTTACCAGGGACAGACCTGGATTTACTGAAACCGTCCCAGTTTCTGATTTGATCCTGGAATGTCCCACTTTTCCTTAGGACGTCTCTATTGTCACTGGGAAAATGTTGGAGGGTATGGAGTTTTGTTGGCTCCCTGAGCCAAGGAGATAAGTAACTGTACAACCTTTAGAGGACATCTGAAGGCAGCCCTGTATAGGGAAGTTTTTAAATGTTAAATGTTTTATATATGTTGGAAGCCATTGAGAGTGGCCGGAGCAACCCTGTCAGATGGGCAGGGTATAATAATAATAATAATAATAATAATAATAATAATAAAAGAATAGGACATCCCTGTTTTCATCAGAGAAATGTTGGAGGGTAGGTGAGTGTGCAGGCAAACCCGTAACTCATGCAGAGACACAGCAGGCAACCTCTTCTATGTGCAGACAGTTGTACTGCATGGGGCATGGTAATAATAATAATAATAATAATAATAATAATAATAATAATAATAATAAATTTATTATTTATACCCCGCCCATCTGGCTGAGTTTCCCCAGCCACTCTGGGCGGCTCCCAATCAATGTTAAAAACAGTACAGCGTTACATATTAAAAACTTCCCTGAACAGCGCTGCCTTAAGATGTCTTCTGAATGTCAGGTAATTATTTATCTCTTTGACATCTGATGGGAGGGCGTTCCACAGGGCGGGCGCCACTACCGAGAAGGCCCTCTGCCTGGTTCCCTGTAACCTCACTTCTCGCAATGAGGGAACCGCCAGAAGGCCCGCGGCGCTGGATCGATTGAATGATGCCCCCAATGGATGCCAGTTAGGAGGCACATTCAGGGCAGTGAAGCATACAGAGACACAGTGGGACGCCTCCTCTGCGGGTGGGGATGACTTTGAGATCACAAAGCCTTCAAATTAATTTATTTTTCACTGCATGCTAGCAGCTCTTTCACACGCCAGCTTGTGAATAACAGCCTTAAGATCAGATACTGAGAGCTGGTATTTGGCCCAGCGCCAAAGAAACTGCTCTTTTCTCCATATGTCATCATCATGATTACTGCCGTCCTAGTAGAAAAATTGCTAATGCATCAGCCTTCTCCAGTTTGGCTGCTCCCAGCCCAGCGCGTAATAAATCATGCCATTGATATTCTTCCCACTTAATTCTGCTGGATGTAAAGGAAGAAATAATTTCCTCACAGCCACGGCTGTTTCCAACCAGATGGTCTCCTTGCCTGCTTGCCTCCATCCCTCCAACTCTTCCTCTCTGCCAATTTGTATCTTCAATGTTCCAAAAATCTTAGATTCCTTGGGTTTTGCCCACAAAGGGTGGTGGATGGAAATATGCCTCTTTGGGATGGATTAGGCTCTCCAATAATTTTTTTTTAATAAAAATCAAGGGAGAGCTTTCCCCCACTTTCTGGCATCCCCTGCTCCTGGTTTCAGGACTGGCCCAAGGCATTTTGCTGCATGAGGCAAAGGGCAAGATGGCGTCCCTCAAATAACAAAATGGCTGCCTGAGGCCAAGGCAAGTTGGTGCCCCCTCAAAGGACTAGATGGCACCCCCTCAATATGGTACCCCTTCAAAGGACAAGATGGCTGCCTGAAGCAAAAGACAAAATGGTGCCCCCTGACTGGGTGCTACATCTGCTCTATTTAGTTCAGCAATACATTTCCTGTTTGGGCATTAACCCACCCACTTTATTTTCTCCAGAATACCATATTTAGGGGCTGCCCATTTTGACTCATGACAGGGCTGTTTCAGTGGCAGCTCACTGTTTATGGAATTCACTCCCTTTTGATCTGTAGCCTTCATTATTGACTTTCAGAAGGAATTATTATTATTATTAATTATTATTATTATTAATCAAAAGCCTAGGCATTCTTCCTGGCAACGCTGAGGTCACTGGTCGAGATAATGTTTTCAGAACATTTTGAACTGCTTTTTGAAATGCCTTAAAAAACACACCACAGGTTATTAAAATGTGTTTGCTGCCCTGGGCAGCAAGAAGGAAGAGTAGGATATAAATTTAATTGATCAGTTCATGATCTGATTAATGGAAGCAGATTGGTTCTGCAAAACGAATCACTCATGCACTCTTTATCTGCATCAGGTATTTGTGAAAGCAGAATTCAGAAGTCTGGTGCAGAATATACACTCAGCTGCTGATCATTCCAGAACAATCTTAAAAAGCAAAAAAGAGAAACACTTCCATGCTCACAAAGCCTGGCTGTCTTGACTCAGGCCTTATTTTAGCATGTTATCACATGCCGTATTTGTGTAGGTGGCGGGGGGAAGGAGAGATAATCTGACTTCCATTCCATGGCAGCCGGGTCCATCTGTACTGATTACAGTGAATGGAAAGAATCATTGGTGCCTTTGTTTGCAATGCACACCTGCCGGTAGCAACTAGGCCTCTCCTAGACAAGCGAAAGCTCGATGAAAGGCCTTTTCATGGGATGATTCTGGCCCCAAATAATTCTCCTGAAGTACACCTGCAAGTTCGTTCGTTCATTTATATTTATCTAAGTCATTTCTAAAACCTTTAAGCGGTGTACAAAAAGCTAGAGCAACCAAAGGCAACTTATTACAGTATACATTTTTATTTACATATAAAAATGTTACATTCATACAGAATTGCTAATACATATACTGTAAATCAGTATCAGTTCCTTCTCTACCACTGAGCCGCAGCCCTTTCCCTCAAAATAAAGTTGCTAGTCCACATGGACCATGATTTAAATAGGAAGCGGCCTTATACTGAGTGAGACTGTTGGCATATCTAACTCAGTATTCTCTTTCTCTTATAAAAAATTAATTATTGATTTTTCACACACACACACTTTACAACCGTATATAATATATATAATAGACCGTAAATTACTTTAGCCATTGACTTCCCATCCTCTCGTAGTTTCCATATTTACCCTTGAATGCTGCATATTTCATATATACTTTTCAATTCATCCATTTTAACCTATTTATCTAAATAATTAATGCTGTTACTTATATTTAAAATCCTGCTCGTGTTTTCATCTCACTTTAGTAGTTCTTTAAATACTCACTAAAAGGTCCCGTCCTCAATAAATTTCCTATCATTTTGGTTTCTAATCTTTGCTGTCAATCTTCCCAGTTCCATATACAGTGGTACCTTGGGTTAAGTTCTTAATTCACTCCGGAGGTCCGTTCTTAACCTGAAACTGTTCTTAACCTGAAGCACCACTTTAGCTAATGGGGCCTCCTGCTGCCACTGCGCCGCCGGAGCACGATTTCTGTTCTCATCCTGAAGCAAAGCTCTTAACCCGAGGTACTATTTCTGGGTTAGCGGAGTCTGTAACCTGAAGTGTATGTAACCTGAAGCGTATGTAACCCGAGGTACCACTGTACTCCACTCTGTGTTTTCTACACTGGCCGGCAGTGGCTTTCCAGGGTTTTGGAGAATGGTCTCGCCCAACGCTACCTGGACCTTCTATAGGCAAAGGATGTGCTCTGAGACGCACCGCTTCCAAAGACACCACTGTGTCAACAGTTGGCTTTCCATGCAGATGTGTGAGTAATTCTGCCCTGCATAGGACTTTCCAAAGCCGCTTCCCTCTCTCTCACCGCTTGCATTACAGCGTCTGTCTGGTGCACAAAGGCCTGTTGTTGCTGCATGCAGCCGAGTTAACCATTTTGCGGCTCCCGCAGTCTATAAACACTGCAGCCAACAAAGGCCCTTGTTTGAAACATCTGCCGTCGGCAGGGAGATGGCAGGGAGAGGAGGAAGTGGCCATAATTTGCGGAGGGTTGGGGGCTGCCATTCCCAGGAGCGAGCTAATGGAGCCCCGAGCCATTCCCAGCTGCCAGCCGGCGTGTTTCATAGCCCGTGGGAAGCAGCGGTTGCAAAGGTCCAGCTGCAGGAAATTTCTGGCTTCAATTGAAAGCCACCTTGCAAAGGGCCTGCTCAGAGGTGGAGGCCGGCCCAGGGATGGTAAAGGGCAGGGAGTGAAAACCTGGGCGAGATCAAACCAAGCTGGCTCCAGCATTTTGGCCTGTCTCTGTGAAACAGGAGAGGGGATCAAGCTGATTTCCCACTGCTATTTCCTGGAACAAAAGTGACTTGTTGTCAGTAGGGCATTGTGAGATAAGAAATGAAGACTCCCTTCCTTGGATCAGCCAGCAAGGGGCCCCTTTCAGATGTCCTTTTTTTTTTCTTTCAAAAAAATTATTGATTTTCCGAACAAATTTTTAAAACAAACAAACATAAATCTCAACCGTCTTTAAACCAAACTTGCTAACATTGTTAAGTGACTTCCTCGTATCCCCCTGGTTGAATTTCAGTGTATATCATTTTAACGGTTTTCCAAAACCAATATTCTTATAAAATTAACTTAATCACTTAACATCTTTTTTCCCCTTTCCAGTTCAGTATCAAACATATTAATTCATCACATTACCTATTTAAATCCTAAGCCTATCTATTATCTGCAAGCTTCTCCAATTAATTTAACTTAACATATTTGACTAAATAATCTTTAAATTTTGTCTATTCTTCGTGGTAAACCTCCTCCTTGTGGTCACAGACTCTTCCAGTCAGGTTGGCTAGCTCTGAAAGTCCATCATCTTCATTTCAGATGTCCTTTTGGTTGTGCGTTTCTGATTATTTGTGCTCATAATGTTATTGGGGTGGCTATATGCAACCTCTACCCTTTCAATGTTTGTTAGCATCTGCAAAGGTTTTGAATTGGACAAGCTGCTATGCTTCCAAGCAATGCATGTTCTTTCACTTTCTGTTGAAATCCTGTATCTTTGCATACTCACAGGCAGATTTAAGCAGTGGTGTAGTGTGTATTGCAGGTGCCCAGGGTGGGGCAAGTTTTGCACCTTGGCTGACAGCTGGGGGGGGAGGCACATGCCGGGGTGCAGGGGCATGTACAAAGTCCACAAGGCACATGGCTGTCAGCGCTGATGCTGCTGGTGATGGTGGCCACATGCCGTCTTGGCTTGGCAGCTGAATCTGGTTGCACCCCTCTCTCAGAATTTTGTGCCCAGGGCCACTGCCCCTCTATCTCCCCATTACACCACTGAATTTAGGCCAGCACAAAAGGTTCTGTTGCACTGGACACCAAGCACAGAAGAAGAGGAGTAGTTTGGGCTTGATATCCCACTTTCTCACTACCCAAAGGAGTCTCAAAGCAGCTAACAATCTCCTTTCCCTTCCTCCCCCACAACCAACACTCTGTGACATGAGTGAGGCTGAGAGACTTCAAAGAAGTGTGACTAGCCCAAGGTCACCCAGCAGCTGCATGTGGAAGAGCAGGGAATCGAACCCGGTTCACCAGATTACGAGTCTGCCGCTCTTAACCACTACACCACACTGGCTCTCCATAGGGGGTGCTGCAGGGCGTTGCAACTATGATGCAGTGAATTGAGCAGGATGGAAGGTGAGAGGTGGGAGGGGGGCACACAATTTTGTCCTTGCACAAGGGGCCCCTGAAATTTGAAAGACCAAAGTCCATCCCGGTATACACCAAATGTTCCGGTTTATTTTCTGTCCCTCTTTTTGTTGTGTTGCATTGCAAGAGTGCCTTTCCAGTGGGCCATTCAGATGCGGGGGATAGTAATTTAGGAAAACTAATGGGGTTGCAAATGGTTTTTTTCCCCTGGAAGGCAATTAATATGGAAATGAGCTCTAAACATTGCGCAGATTTCGCTATATTTCCAGAAGTGGCTTTTATGACCTGTGGAAGCTTAAATATAACATGAAAATTAATAGGGAAACAGATGAATGCCAGGTGAATTTGTCCTAAATGGCAAGAATGTGGTAATACTAGGGAAGCAATGAATAACAACTAATAAAACAGGATTAGGTGACTGATCAATTGAGTTTACTTATATGCTGCTTTTCCACAATGAGCTGTGCCCTAAGTGGCGTACAACGAACAAGAACATAAAAATACAAATAAACGAAATACAGAGCATGTCAGTGAATTCAAAACTGACAAAAAAACACCACAATTTGACAAACACATAATTCAATATTACAAAAAACCACAAAATATCTAGATTTAAGTACACAAATATGAAGCAAAGCAAGAGTTAGCTGACAATAAAGTTTATGGTACTGATCTTCCTGCACTCCGAGGAGCCTGGCTTAAATACAGTTCAGAGGGGAGGGGTCCTCTTACCAGGTTAGATGACATGCAGTGGTACTTGGTTCTGAAACTTAATCCTTTCCGGAAGTCTGTTCCAAAACCAAGGCATGCTTTCCCATAGAAAGTAATGCAAAATGGATTAATCCGTTCCAGACTTTTAAAAACAACCCCCAAAAGAGCAATTTAACATGAATTTTACTATCTAACGAGCCCATTGACCCATAAAATGAAAGCAATAAAGAATGTACTGCAGTCACACAATCAATCAATCAGTAGCTGAACAGGGTTCCACACCATCACAAAAAAAATAGCAGCAAAAACAAAAACGCAAAATAGCAAAAACAGACAGACATCAGCATAACACTCAATACGGAAGTGTGGCACTCAAATCAGAAGTGTAACACTCAAAAAGAACCACGTTCAGCTTCCAAAAAAAGTTCGCAAACCGGAACACTTCTGGATTTGCAGTGTTTGGGTTCCAAGGTGTTTGAGTACCAAGGTGTTTGAGAACCAAGGTACCACTGTACAGCTAAATCCCAAATCCTTACTTCAGAGGAGGCTGGCATCAGTGAAAGGCGTATGATGGCCAATGTCTCCCCCAGCCTCCTGGAAGTATCAACTGGGGTGCAGTTCTTATTGTGGGCAGTCCAGTATGAATACACCACCTAATACATGTTGTGCCAATGACATGTTGCAGAAGACACTTTCAAAACATTGCCTGCCCCCCCCCCAGCCTTAGTCCAGCATCCTGCCTCTTCCATCTGTAGCCAGACAAGAGGTGGCTGGATGTTTTTGCCCTGAGCTTCCCTGGTTGCAGAACTAGGGATTTTCGTTTCTTTCCCCACCCAGCGAGTCTAGATTTTGTGAAGGACATGGAACTATTCCATTTATGCAGATTAAAATCCCCGAGAATGAGTCTTGGCAAAAAAAAGGGGGGGAAAGGGGGGAAAACCACCCTTGTTAATACAAATCAAATTATCCTTTCTGTTCTTTTCTGTTCCCCTGCTATCTCGAGTTTGGATTATCAAGCGCGATACAAGAGATAATAACATCCTTATAGCATAATCGCATTAGAGGCATTTGTGGGAAGCAGAGCGGAACCCAAAGTTACAATGAGGCTAAATAACGGGATTACTGGACAAAGGCACAATAATAGCAGATTTTAATCTGCCCACCCCCTCCTACTGCCCAAGATGTGGGCAGAGACACAGCAGCCGCAACTGCTTAGGAGGAATGTTGGGAGGAATGGATCTGCCAGTTTTGGTCTCCCTCTCTCTCTCATTTCCCTCAAGTTTAAATTCAATTTGCCACATTGCTGCATCGAATTATGATTTATTTGTCATGAAAATAAACCAGCAATGTAGAGTACATGTCTGCATGCAGTTTTGCCCAGTACAATGCATTTGGGTTTGTTAATTTCAGCAGTATGTGTAAAGGTTGTTGGTTTTCCATTAAGATGGGGAGGGAGAGAGAGAGAGAGAGAAAAGGTAGCTCTCTGGATGTCGCTGGATTCGAACTCCTGACATCCATGACCATTGGTCAGGCTGGTTGAGGCTGATGGGGCTTGGAGTCTGACAAGATCTGTAGGGCCACGTGAGATTTCCTCTTACACACACACACACACACACACGTGTGTGTGTGTATGGTTGGCTTCTAGGTTTTGCTATCATAAAAGAGAATAAATAAAAAGCTGGGCTTATTACACCATTTACAGTGATACCTTGGTTCTCAAACACCTTGGTTCTCAAACAACTTGGAACCCAAACACTGCAAAGTGTTCCAGTTTGTCGAACGTGCTCTGCTTTGAGTGTTATGCTTCCGATTTGAGTGCCACACTTCCGTTTGGAGTGTTACGCTGAGGTTTGTCTGTTTTTGCTATTTATTTTGCGTTTTTGTGGCTCTTTTTTCTGTATGTGACTGCGTGGTACCCAGTTCAGCTACTGATTGATTGTGTGACTGCAATACATTATTTATTGCTTTCATTTTATGGATCAATGGGCTCATTAGATAGTAAAATTCATGTTAAATTGCTGTTTTGGGGGTTGTTTTTAAAAGCCTGGAACGGATTAATCCATTTTGCATTACTTCCTATAGGAAAGTGTGCCTTGGTTTTGGAATGCTTTGGTTTTAGAATGGACTTCTAGAATGGATTAAGTTTGAGAACCAAGGTACCACTGTATATAACCTGGTGGAACGCTCTGTCACAAGAGACAAGGGCCCTGCAGGACTTGACATCTTTCCGCAGGGCCTGCAAGACAGAGCTGTTCCACCAGGCCTTTGGTTAGGGCACAGCCTGACTCCCTCCTTTGGCAATCTTTGCAATACTTTAGTTTATGGTTGCCATCAATTTTGATTTTAATTAATTCTTATGATGTTTTTATAATGTTGCACTATTTTAGTGTTAGCCGCCCTGAGCCCGGCTTCGGCTGGGGAGGGCGGGATATAAATAAAATTTATTATTATTATTATTGTAATGCAGAATTTAGGGTCCGGTCCTAGAACTCTGATGTCTTCTTGGCTGCCTGGATGAAGAGTGTGTGTGTGTGTGTGTGTGTGTGTGTGTGCAGAATCTAGGTAAAGGGAAAGGGACCCCGACCATTAGGTCCAGACGTGGCTGACTCTGGGGTTGCGGTGCTCATCTCGCTTTATTGACCGAAGGAGCCAGCGTACAGCTTCCGGGTCGTGTGGCCAGCATGATTAAACAGCTTCTGGCGAACCAGAGCAGCGCACAGAAACACCGTTTACCTTCCCGCTGGAGTGGTACCTATTTATCTACTTGCACTTTGATGTGCTTTCAAACTGCTAGGTTGGCAGGAGCAGAGACCGAGCAACAGGAGCTCACCCCGTTGCGGGGATTCGAACTGCTGACCTTCTGAGCAGCAAGTCTTAGGCTCTGTGGTTTAACCCACAGTGCCATCCGCGTATGTGCAGAATCTAGCCTACTGTAAAAGTTTCAATTTACATGTATTGCTTTGTCCGCTTTTGTCTCTGGCCCTGCCCACCACTGGCACCCAGCCCTTGGAACATTGCCTAGAAGGGAATGTGGCCTGCGGGCTGAAAAAGTTTCCTCACACCTGATACACTACAGTGCCTTGAATCTGTGTACAGTGGTACCTCAGGTTAAGTACTTAATTCATTCTGGAGGTCCGTACTTAACCTGAAACTGTTCTTAACTTGAAGCACCACTTTAGCTAATGGGGCCTTCTGCGGCTGCTGCACCGCCGGAGCACGGTTTCTGTTCTCATCCTGAAGCAAAGTTCTTAACCTGAAGCACTATTTCTGGGTTAGCGGAGTCTGTAACCTGAAGCGTATGTAACCTGAAGCGTATGTAACCTGAGGTACTACTGTAGTGCTTCACAGAATAACCATGAAAAGGAGCTGTCCCTACCCTGAGAAGCTTGCAATCTAAATCTTGCCATCTTGGAGAAACTGAAGATGGCTGGGAGATGCCAAGAACTGTAGAATCTAGAAACAAGAGATGTAGGAAGGAGCGTTCACCTATGCAGTTTCCTTTTGACTGGGGTTCGGCCAGCTCTGTCCAGGTCTTCTTTGGCCACGCCCACTTTGGTTTTCGCTCCACCTGCTCCAGGCACTTGCTCCCCCTCCATATTAAGTGAACAAGAACCTTCCTGTTCTCTGGCTCTTCGTGGTTAAAAAACTTTAAAGGTTGTTGTAACTAAAACTGGGTCTTGGGGCTGAATGCTGGACTTGGCTGGATCTTGAGTCTTGAACTAGCCTAGGCCAATTTGGGCAGAAGCGGGCTTTGGCCAAGATGGATCATGACAGCTCTGGTTTGCCCAGGTTGTGCTGCCAGGAGTGATCAAGGGCCGTCAAGGGGCAGGAGAAAGGAGGAGAGATGGGCAGCCTCTGTAAAGGACGTACAGCTGTTTGCAAGAGGGCTTTTAAACAGCCCCTGTGCTTTGGCCACGTGTGTGTTCCCATCAGGGGAGCAGCCCAAATGTGCAGAATTGAACCCTCTGCTCACAAGCGGATTAAAACATTACATTCGCCCCTGAATAAGTGTGGGGCTGAGTTGTCCCTGGACCAATCCAACATCCCAGATCAGGCCACAGATTGTGAACCAGGGAATGTGCAGAGTCCTCCTTAACCACTTGAGAGCTATTGCATCATGGAATCTTTAGGAGAAGAAGCTCACTGCTTCTGGGTGGAAATTCGCCTCTACTGGGCAGATCACTTCAGCATTTTGCTGAGGTGGCAGAAAGGTTCCCTGCTCTCATCATCTCAGCTTCCCTGCTGTCTGCTAACGCTCTGCCTTAAGCTTCTCCTTGCTCCCATCTGCGCCTCAACAGCTTTCCTGCTTACAGATATTCTTGCTCCAGTTCATCAGCCTCATCCTCCTGGTGAACCTTAGGGGGCCTGGAAATCATCTGAAAAGGATTATAAACCAGCCATTACTGGTGAAAAAGCTCACACCCCACAAAAACAGACTCAGCCCGGGGATTGTTTGATTGTGGTTGGTGGAGCAAACTTTCATCGTGCTCATACCAATAGGTGAGAGTAGAGATGGGCAACTGAACTCCAAGGGAGCACTTCAGATGCAGTCATGATATTCACAACGAGTATGCCTCTTCCACGGAGGTCTACTTGGTATTGCTTTTAAATTTATCTGCTGTTATTAACTGTGTTGTTTTAAACCATTTTTAAGCTTTTTATTGCGTTTTGCTTTGAGAGGTGTGTGTGTGTGTGTGTGTGTGTGTGTGTGTGTGTGTAAGGTGATTATAAATAAATAAAACTATGGGGAGGGCTTAGGAGATTGGGGCTTTCCTTCCATCTTAGTGTTTCAGAACAAATGCAATTATTTCTCAGGAACATCTATATTTCCAGGTAACTCGCTGGTTCTACATGATAAATGGCTTTCATTACAAACCATTTAATGGACCTGCATCTTAGTTGTGGGTGTTATATATTTCTATTATTTGTTTTCTTCATTGTTATTATTGTTTATCATCATTAATAACCACTTAGGTTTGACTCTTCTGTTACAAAGATACAAGACAAGGTTCTGACAGTGGTCTCCTCAGATATAGTCCAGATTCAGGCCCATAGACAGGGAATCTGTGGCCCTCCAGATGTGGGAACCCAAGTCCTATTGGTCCTTCCAAAAGACCAAAGGTCAAGATTGTTGAGTATGTCATACAGAAACATCTGGAGGGCCACAACCCACAGGTTCCTCATTCCCACTCCAGATGTTTCCTCCATAGGAGCTGCAGGTGGGTGCTGGGACTGGCCCATGTGCATGGTGCCAATGCACAGAAACAGCTGGTTTGTGGATCATTGGCCTAGTTCAGCCTTGTCCTAGTTGCAATGCTGGTTCTGTGAAGAGCATGGAGGCTGCTGCGGGAGTTGTTTCTCCTACTTGCTTTGTTGAGTCTGTTGATCTAGTGGGCTTTGTCTCCCTGAAGAGAAAGCGCCCTCTAGTGTCTCGGTTTAGGGACATCACGAACACCCTCCCCCTTAAACAATGCCTATGGTAATTTTGGGAACACAGTTGGGCGAGAGGACCATAGTTAGCTTCTGCCTAGAAGTCTTGATTCCCTAACCCCAATGTATGGCTTGGGGACTTGTGGGTGGAGTGGCCGGCCTCATCTTATCCAGAGGCTAGAGAAAGATGCTTTGCATGTGGTCAGATACACTATTATTAATTGTTGTTGTTGTTTTTGATACCACCCTTCATCTGAAGACCACAGGGTGGTTTACAATATAAAAACACAAAAACGCATACCATTATAACAAACGAACAACCAAAAACTGCCCCCCCCCAGTATTACATGTCCTGGCACTAAACACAGGTATATTCTCCTTTTCTATGTTCCTCTAGTGTTACGACAGAGAAAACCCTTTTCTCTGTCTGCTTTCTCCATGCCATGCATATTTTTCCATCTTATTATGTCACCTCTAACTCTCTTCTTTTCTCTAAACCAGGGATGTCCAACCAGCAGATCGTGATCTACTGGTAGATCCCCAGCTGATCCTGGTAGATCACGGGATCCTTATCGTGTACAAAAAGTTATGTGGAAAAAACTAAAAAAAACACCCTCTGTGCAATCCTCCCCCCCCCAAAAGCTCTTCAATTCTGGGTACTTCCCTCCTAAAAAAAGCTCAGTCCACCCACCCAACGCACTCTCTTCCTCCCTCCAATGACAATGGGTAGATCACTGCCAGTTTTTTTTATACTGGGAGTAGATCAGTCTCTTGGGAGTTGGATATGCCTGCTCTAAACCAAGAAGGCCCAAACCCTGCGACCCTTCTTCATAGCTCTGCTCCATTGCTGACCTGTGGCGGAAGGTGAGCACCATGCCCATTGGTGTACGTGAACAGAGAGTGAGGCACGCAGAAAGCAACTCTAATTGAGCTTTGCATATTTTTTTCTGTAGCTGCAGAACCCGTATGTGGGGCTGAACAGAAACCATTAAGAACCGGAGAGGCGCGAGCTGCAGAGAAGCGTGAATCTTCTTTCTGCTGTGCAACTACTTTGAGATATAGTCATGCCTTCCTGAGGCTAGATCTGGGGGACGACACCAAAGTCTGAACACCAATATTCAAGCACAATAACCAGCAGGAATTCAGAGCTACGAAGGTAAGGCATAGTTATGTTCACTGTCTATTCAACACAGCAACTTTTAATCTGTGTTGCTGCAAACGACGGGCTGATGTGTAGAGTGGATGCTTGGGTTGCGAACGTGATCCATGCGGGATGCACATTCGCAACCTGCAGCGTTCGCAACCTGCAGCTATGTGTCTGCGCACATGTGGGTTGCAATTCGGCGCTTCTGCGCATGCACAAAGTGCGATTAGCGCTTCTGCACATGCGCGACCACCGAAACCCGGAATTAACCTGTCCGTAACCCGAAAAAACGCAACCTGAAGCGTCTGTAACCCAAGGTATGACTGTACAATTAAGTTGTTTCTTCAGGGGGAAAGTACATTAAGAATTAACCCCCTCCCCCTGTCAAAATGCTGCAGAGGAGCGTTGGGAGCATTGCTCCGTTGGCTAAGCTCAATGCATCTTGCCACTGGCAGGGTTTGCTTGACACAGTAAGCCATGATTCAATTGGCAGCATGGCTCCCCTGCCCCCAGCACATGTGCTGCTCAGACTAACCATGGCTTGTCATACCGCCTGAACATGGCACGAGGAACAAGGCAGAAATAAAAGAACAGACTTTGGTTTGTTTCTGGCTTGCTTCATGTGGTTTGTTTGTAGCAAGCAGCTAAGCACGGTCCAGATTAGGATCACAGGAAGGATGCCTAGGCCAAGTCAGATCACTGGTCCATCAAGCTCAGCACTGTCTCTACCTCTGCCCGGCAATGGTTCTCCAGAGTTTCAGACAGGGGATCTTTTACAGAATCATAGTGTTGGAAGGGATCCTTCCCAGCCTTTTGTGGGGCTTGAACCTGGGACCTTCTGTATGCAAAGCAGATGGTGCACCCCTGAGCTAGGGTCATTCCCCAACAAGCGAGCCATGGGGAGTGAGAAGTCATATGGGCATGGTAGCAGAGCCACTGAAAATTAAACCATGGTTTAAGACAAACCTTGGTTTATTGTGTGAATGAGGCCATTGTGAATGAGATGTGTGCCCTGGAACATAACCCAGGATACTCCACAATATAGAGGGTTCCTCTGCAATGTGTTCAGTTCCCCTGAGAGGTGGCAGCTTAAAAAACACCGCCACCTTTGTGTTAAAGTATACCAGGGTTTTTGTTTTAAAGGGTTGGCTGATATATTTAGCACTGGAATTCTAAATTGCTCACTGAGCTCAAGGGGTCTTGTTTCCCTGTGAGTAAATAATTTAGCTGATGATTTAGCTCATAGGTAGGCAAACTAAGACCCGGGGGCCGGATCCGGTCCAATCGCCTTCTAAATCCAGCCCACGGATGGTCCAGGAATCAGTATGTTTTTACATGAGTAGAATGTGTCCTTTTATTTAAAATGTACTGTATCTCTGGGTTGTTTGTGTGGCATAGGAATTCATTCATCCCCCCCCCAAAAAAATAGTCTGGCCCTCCACAAGGTTTGAGGGGCAGTGGACAGGCCCCCTGCTGAAAAAGTTTGCTGACCCCTGATTTAGCTGCAATTTCACTTACACAATTTAAATTGTATTGTCGCCAAATACCTTAGTGGGGTGCTTTTTCAGGTACCGATGGAAGGGTAAAAGAATGCATGCATGCTGTTAACCATAGCTGCTACTTACTTTTAGGAAGATTTCCCCTTCCCCTTTCTTTCTCTGTTAGTGTAATACACCACAGCCAAGCTTCCATCCCACCCCCAACCCCCCGTTAAGCAGCTGAAGGTTTAGTGCATTTATCTACTAATTAAACAACTTAAAAGCATGCAGAGGCACACAGACACGTACTTAAATAAATGTGTGAAATTCAATAAAAGTGGCAAGACACACACTGCTCCAAACCAACAGCTTGGTGCTAAAGCTCATTTCAAATTTTCAACCGGCTGCAGCAAACTCTTGAGCTGCTTTGGAAGGTGTCACAACACCTAAGAGCGGATGCAGCCATCAGCTGCCAATTGGGAGTGACAGCAGCATGGCTTAATCCTTGGGACAGTCTGTCTATTTTGAAACACATTTCGCTTTGGAATAAGGTCACTGGAAAGCAACAGGCTCTTGAGCACTTAAAGTTGAAACCAAGCACCCTGTTTGGAGGAGGAGGAGGAGGAGGAGGAGGAGGAGGAGGGAAAAGAAGAGGCTCCAGGCAGCTCATATTTTCAGCACATCTCACTGGCATTTGGGGAAGCTGCTTTTTATTGTTGTTATTATGGCTTATAAAAACATTCCACTGTACATGCTTGCAACAACAGAAAGTTCATTTTTATAATTGCCAAAGCTAAGTCCCCAGGGGCCTTCTCAGCATGTCATATAAACTCTTCTCTTCAGGGTTTTACATAAAAATAGCTGTAAACTCTTCTTTCTGTACAGCGCCTGTACAGAACTTGTCAGTTGCTGGGGGTGGAAGGACATTTAAGGGGAAAGTGACATATAGCAAAGAACACCCCGCCAACCTCTTCCACAACATCATGTATTCCAATTTCTCCTACTGTCCTTATAATGTGCATTTCCCTGCATCACTGGCAACGAATGCATGGGGGAATAAATGACATACTGAGGTCAGGAGATGGAGCGAGTTGAATAAGTGGCAAGCAGTGTAGGAGAGGGACTCTGCTCTGAGATGTCGGATTTGGGGAACACCTAGGCCAGCTGCAAAGTGCCCTGCAAGATCCAAATACCAGCTGATTGTCAGGTCTTGCAATGTGCTCTGAAAGGCACTTTGTGGGCTGTGCATCAAAACCATGCAGGCAAAAAAAATTAAAATCACCTGATGTCATTATGACATCAGTTGATTGACAAGTGGGTGGGGAAAGTAATGACCTGACAAGATCCAGTTCCTTACCTCTGCTTTATTGCTTTCAAAGTCAGCCAACCCACTGTGCCCAATTTTTACGACACCTTAAGCACCACAGATTTGCAGAATGACCTAACCAGGAATTGTCTGCATTGCAACTGATTGCTTGTTGCTCCCTATTCTCCTCAGAGCAACCAGCAGCTTTGTTTGTATGATTCTGCACTTACATTGGCAACTGAAGCTGCAGTAGTGCAATTAAACAGCTCGTTATTATACAGAGGGTTGTACACTCAGTGGCTCTGGATTTCTTGCCTGATGCATTTTTTTTCTTCTCCTGCTGGAAGAAACTGGAGTTAGGAGTTAACTGGGACTTCTTCCTCCAGCACAGAAGAATGAGCTGGAGAGTGTTGAACTGTAAAAACAAACAAGCAAAAGTCTGCAGCAGGAAGGGCAGCTGGGAGTCTATGATGAAGGCAACACAAAAATAGGATCTGAAATGCATTTCCCCACTTTAAAACACCCTCCTCCAAACCCTGCACATCCCTCTGTTAAAAAACTTATCTTTTGGGGAGATAATGTCTATTTTTGAAACAGAAAACTGTATACGTGTTTTCATGTTTAATCTATTTTGGTAGTGCTGAAATAAAAAAATATTTACAGAAAATCCTCCCCTCCCATAATGAAATTGGACCCCCATCCAAAGAACGATTGTCACACTAAATCAATAGGATTTGGGGTGTGTGTGTGAAGCAAGCAGGGAGAAAGGCTGGGCTCATCATAGTGCCTTCCCTGCTCCCCACCCCCATGCCAGCAAGTGGCAAAGTTCTCCTGGAACTGTTTTTTGTTTTACTCTGGGAAGCCTGACCAGCAGGCAGGGTCCTGGTGCTGCTTTTAAACCCTGTGCAGTGCTGGGGGCACAGCACCAACAAAGAACTGCAGCTGTTTAGTCCTTTGGTTAAGTCCCTTAGACAAGTAATAGCTGCACTTAAAGTATTATTGAAATCAACAGAACAATATGCTTGTGTGCAAGTCCAATAAGCTCTAAGAGTTGTGCACTTCTTTTTGTTTTGAGGTAATTTGCTACAAAAACTAAACGGGGTTAATTTGAACTTGATTCCACGTAACTAAGGGCCCCTACGGGGGGGGGGGGAAGGCTGGGATTTTGTTGGGCATATTCTGCAACATGTCACAGATAATAGTGCATTAACGGTGGCGTTTATACTGGACTGTCCACACATCATTCTGCTTTATCTGCTGTTCTGTGGTGGTCATTATTGCCATCTATTGGGGCACTCTTTTGCTATTCTGCAACAAAAGCTGGACACCCCAACACTGCCCTACCCACCCCCAGGAACATTGGTGACATGAAAAATTGCAGCAGGCAGTTACAGAACATGCATGGATTAGAAAAGAAGCAGTATGTCCATCCTGAAGCTTGCAAATGGTATCAAAAGTGGGATTCTGTATTCATCTCTCTCTCTCTCTCTCCATACTGCTGCTCAGACCAAAACCTCTGGATAATTTTATGAAGAAGCTACCTCCATCTACAGCAGTGTTCTCTTGGCAGTGATTCCGTGCCTTATTATTGCTATGGAATCGGAAAGCTGATGTGTGACTTTGGGGTCACCCTCTGTGTTTCGGAAGACAAAGCTTGCTAACTATGGGGTTAGCGATGCATTGCAAAACCAACAGCACTATTTTGACCTTGAAGAAGTGCTGCCGCCCATATCCACGTGCGTGCGTGAATAGATTAAGGGCGTGAGTGGTCTTCCCATTGACTATTGCTTAGCTAGCTGAAAATCCAAATGCATTATAGACAACGTGCAATGTGGGGTGGGGAACCACCTAAGTGCATAAAAAGAACCCTGCTGGATCAGGCCAATGGCCCATTTAGTGCAGCATCCTGTTTCCACAGTGGCCAACCAGATGCTTATGAGAAGCCCCCAAGCATGAGCGCAACAGCACTCTCCCCTCCTGAGGTTTCCAGCAACTGGTATTCAGAGACGTACTGCCTCTGACTATGGAGGTACAGCATCACCATCACGGCTAGTAGCCACCTAGAATGTCCTTTAGCAGCAAAATTGAACAGGAAACATCTAGTGTCCTTGGAGATCCTCATATGGAGATTGCTGGGAACTGAAACTGTGTGTCAGTTTTTGTGTCGTTCGCCGGGCATCCAGTCTCTGCCTCTGCGCCACAACTGCTACCTCCTCTTTCGCATGCAAGCCTCCAGCCTTCCCAGCTCTTCATAGGACCGGTAGAAAATGTCAAAGTCTTTGGCACCCCAGCTCTTCCAGGCGGCCAAACACCACTCTGTGGCCTCATTCTTGAAGCAGCACACAACCGTGTCCTTGGTCAGCACAGCAGCATCCACCAGTGTCCTGGGGAAACCAGAAAAAAGAGGTTTCTTTTTAAAAGAAAAAAAAATAGAAAACAGAAATTTCCTTTTGCACAGTGTATATTGCAAGGAGATGATTTTTTTTTTAAAGCAAAATTTTAGCTCTTCTGGGGCAGGTTTGAGGAACCTCCAGATGTTGCTGAACTAAGTCCAGTCATTCCTGGCCATCAGCCACACTTGCTGGGGCTGATGGGAGTTGAAGTCCAGCAACCTCTGGAGGGACAAAAGTCCCCCACATCTGTTTTCTGGTGTGGGCAAATCCTGCCCCAATTTTTATATGCCAAAAAAGGCAGCTAAACAACATTTCCAGGTAGGAGGGATGGTGCTTCCATGTTTTGCGTAGCTCCTCATTGCCCCTCTCTTCGTAACTAGCTAATTTGGAATAACTTATATGAGGGTGTTTAAAAAAGGGGGGGCAGAATAAATTATGCAAAATGAAGGAAGATAATGCAAGCCTTCTCAATTTAATTATTGAAGAATTATGCTCTTCTCAAACAGAGAAGCCTTTCAGTCTTCACCATTCCACCCTTGCAGAAATATAGAAATGTACGGCTTTTAAGCAATGCTAGCCTATTTATTTAACAGATTTATATCTTGCCTTGGTATACACGCATCCCTTCTCCCAAGTTGCTCCAGGCTTGCTTTAGTTTTTGTCTTGTTGTGAACAGCACATTACCACCTTTCTCTTTGCCTGCCTGAAGTGAACTTCCTTCACCTTCATGCCAGTGAAAGAGGTTTGCAGGATCTTGCAGCAAGCTGAGAGCAAAGCTGTGTTTGGTCTGATCCTGCTTGTGAGCAAATGAGGAGAAGCTGCCTGCCTCTTCTGAACTGCTCCTGATTCTCTCCCTGAGATACTGTTAACAAGTGGAAATGTCTGCGATTGAACTGGGCTCTCTGTGTCTGCCATGTGCAAAGCGGCAGGTCTTTCCAAAACTCTCCCCTGCCACCTTCCCCCTTCCCATTCATCCTTACCCATAAGGGGCCAGCTCTGCCGCCTTCAGAACCGCTATGACTCTCCCCCGCTGAGAGATGGCTTCCTTCTCCAAGCCGATCACAATGATATCTCCGCCTTGCCTGGAAAGGGAAAGCAGGAGGATTTCCGTTACATGCAGCTTGGGGGGGGGGGCAATTCAACGGCAGGAAAAATGCAGACGTTTGAAAAGTTCCTGTGTGGATGCCTTGGAGCGGCCAAAGCAGCAGTCATCCAAAAGGCCACGGAGAAAACCTGAACTCCTGAAAATGGCAGGATTCTTAGAGGATCATAGAAGCCTGTCAGGCTTTGCTGAGGAGCAAAAACATACCCAGGGTGTTCATATACAGCCTCTAATCTCTCAGGATGAGCTGTGGCCTTGAAGATCTGTTCAAGCCAAGCTGGTAGGAAGCGCAAGGAGCATGTAGTTCAAAAGCCTGGGAGGCTATTAGAGAGCAGGGAGAAATTCAACTTGGGTTTCACCTGAAGCTGAATCTATTAGATGCCAATTTCCCGAAACAATATGGGAACTGAAACACAGCTATCCTTTTTTCACTTACTCAATTTTTGCTATGGGGCTTCCCAGCCAAAAAATGCACATACTGGGGGTAATTGTGCATAAAAGGCCAATGTGGTATAGTGGTTCGAGTGCCACGCTACGACCTGGAAGAACCGGGTTCAAATCCCCACTTGGCCACGAAGTTCACTGGGTAGCCTTGGGACAGCCATTGTCTCTCAGCCTAGCCTACTCTCACAAGGTTGTTGTGGGGAAGAAACCATATACACCACCTTGAGCCCTTTGGAGGGTGCAGGTTTCACCAGATATACTGGTGGAAACCACACACACACAGAGAGAGAGATAGATAGATAGATGGAGATGAAGTATATTATGGAAAACTGCTTGCAAAAATGTGTACATTCTTCAAAACTGCATATAAACTGTGTTATTTAGGATAAATTCATCCTAACTTGTTGAATTTTCATGTGATTTATTATTATTATTTATTGAATTTATATACCGCCCTATACTCGGGTGTCTCAGGGTGGTTCACAAAATAAAACCCAAGATATAAAACCACAAAATACCTAATAAGAATAAAAACAGCAACCCAATACCCCCCCCCAAAAAAAATTTTTTTAAAGGGCATAGGACGTAAATTGGATCAACCAAAGGCCTGGTAAAAAAGGAACATTTTGCCTGGTGCCTCCAGATGTTTTGAGACTACAATTCCCATCATCCCTGACCACTTGTCCTGTTAGCTAGGGATGATGGGAGTTGTAGTCCCAAAACATCTGGAGGGCTGAGTTTGCCTATACCTGGTGTATAATGAAGGCGCCAGGTGAACTTTCCCAAAAAAATACTTTTTTAAAAAAATGCAAACGACTGCAAAATGTGGAGAACTGAATTTATGACTGGAAAAATGAGAAACAGAAAGAACTGGGAAGACAAGTCAGGATCTCAGCATGGGATCCTGAACCTTGAACGTGAAGGCATTGAAATCTTTGCAAGAGAGAGAGGCTTCCAGTGCAATTTACCTGGGAATCCAGAGGAGGTCTTTCACAGGTAGAATCCTTACAGCCTGGAGGCAGCCAGCGTGAGTGCTGGCTGGTTCCAAATCACTGTCAGGCCCCTCACAGGGAGTCTTAGGCTCCTGCGTCTTGTCGGGCTCCTCACAGTCTGTCGAGAGAGGAGCGCTGGAATAGCTTGCAGGGGAGCTCGGAATGCTTGAAGCAGACCTCATCAAGCGGTTGACTGACGAGGAGGAGACAGAGGACACAGAGCAATAGTCCGTCAAGGAGTCCTGGTGGTTTAATATCTGGATGCCAAGCTCTTGGCTGCGGAGGATCCCCACATCAGCAGAAGCATTGCTCCCGGGCTCCGGGCTCCTGTCTGTAGCCAGCTCTGCGGGGATCAAGGCCGAGGGCTGCTGAATGGTGAACATGTCCCTCAGGGGGCTGCAGTCCCCGCAGAAGTACCTTGTGCACAGCTGGTAAGTGGCCGTGTAATACATAACTAGGAGGTTGGTTGCGTCGTCCAGGCACCAGGCCACTTCCTCTCCGTTGCACTCTGAGCTGCACACAATGGACACAACTGTGGACGGAGGTTCGTAGGGCTCCAGCCTCCTGGCGATCTCCATACTTGCACAGTCTATGATGAGGATCCCAGGGCCGTTGCTGTACCAAACTTCGGCCCCGTTGTTTGCCGTCTCCATCGCTTTCACGGGGTAAGGGTTCTGGCGGGGGTCGTCATCGCTGATCTTGAAGGTGGAGCGGTTGGCCGTGTGGGAGCAGAGGTAGCAGCAGCCGTCCTCGGGGATACCGTGCGGTGCTTGGAAAACAGCTATCAGTCCGTCTGATAAACCAGCCAGGACAAGGTAGGCATTCTAAAAGGCAGGAGAGTTGTTTGCTTTTTTTAAAAGGACTTTTTTTTTGGGGGGGGGCAGTAAATTAGAATTCTAGATTCCCAACCTTCATACAGTGTTATAAGAAATATAGCAACAACGCCATTGTATTTAAGCAGGGGAATTCATGAAGCTCTTGCGAGACGCATTAACTTTCCCAGGGGCAGGTAAAAATTCCAGGTTTCCTATTTGTAAAATGTATCCGTTAATTCATTCACTTTTGTTAGCGATGCAGCAAAAACTCCGCAGGGTTCTGATTACTTTAGCTGATCTATCCACCCTAAAGTGAAACAATTATATTTCCTTAATCAGTGTAACAATGTAAACAGATGAGCAAAGTGCATTTTAGAAAGGTAACTGCCGGGAGGGGGGGACTGGACAGTTCCCCCCCCCTCCTGCCCAGCATTTACCTTTCTAAGATGCCATTTGCTCATCTGTTTGCATTGTTCAATTATTAGGCTCCATCCTGCAGGCCAACATTGGCAGCAGGGAGAGATCAGGCAAGAAAGATGTGCTTTGCCTGCAAAGAAACAAGGCTGTTTGATTCGGCTGTGCGTGCCTGTTCCCAGCAAGGAACAGGTTTGCAAAGCCAAACTGAGCAGGATTTAACCTCCTCCATGTCAGCTGATGAGCAGGGGAGTTAATTCCTGCTGCTTTGGCTGCAAGTGCCTATCCTCTTCTGGGAACAGGTGCATGCAGATAAGGCAGAACTGAACTCCACCTTCCCACCCATCAGCTGATGGCATGAGTGGGGACAGCTGCTTGACAAATGGTGAGGTCTAGGGAAAATGGCCTCACAGGCAAGTGGACCCTCTGGCAGGCCAGTATCAGCCTGCAGGCTGAAGGCTCCCCACCCATGGGATAGAGAACTGTCTACAGAACTACATTTTTCATCAGCCAAGATCCAATAATATGTATCTCGCAACACCAGAGACATTTTGAAACTATGTTAAGAGTTTTGATTGGTTACCAATGTAATCAAATTCCAGCTAATTTAATTGCTAATTGGTGGAAACATGTAAAATAAGTCGGGGCACTGCAGGAAGATGCTCATATTTTTGCAGGAATGGAAGTCCAAGAGTCTCCGGTCATGTAACGGAAAGCTAGATTAAGGTTGCTAAAACTTCTGAGGAAGTTATAAAAATTTGTAGCCAGGGTAGACCATCTTGTCTAGAAACACAGTGGAAGGAATCTTTGTGCGGCTCCTCAATTCCTTTCTGAATTACAGCGACTCAGAGCTCTATAACCAGCATGTATTTTCATTAATTCCAGAATGCCTAGCATCATACCCAGCAGTTTTCCTGACTTGATTCAAAATGTATTAGAGTTAACAGCACTGAATGTGCACTGAAATACAGGGAATGGATATTCCTAAAACTGCCAGCAGCAGGAGCTATAGTTGTATTTCTGCTATTAACAACTCCTCCAGCTTGCTTTACTAATTTGAATAATTCTTTTTAAAAAAGAAGAAAGAGTCCTTTAAAAATGTGGTTTTTTGTAATGCTTCACTTTTGAAAACCACTCTGCTTTACCTTTTTTACGACAGGTACTGCAAGGAAACAAGTGACAACTGCTGGAGTGTCCACACCCTTTTGTGGAACCTTTAAAGGACACATGCCTTGTAAGCTGTACACGTAAATCTTTTGATCCTGTACGCAAACAAAATAAAGGAAACCTTTTCTCAACAATTAGGCATATATAGAATATGACAATATAGAAACAGAAGAGAACATGTTGTACACACTTTTAAAAATTCAACTTGCTTCTGAAATAGGTGGGCACATATTGTCTGTTTTTAACTTATGCAAAAGTATTTCATATACCAAATCTATTCCTATTCCTATTTCATATACCAAATCTCTTGTCTGTTTTTAACTTATGCAAAAGTATTTCATATACCAAATCTATTCCTGTTAGATTATAATAGCTATTTTTTTAATTACAGTCATTTTTTAAAATCATGTGTTCAGTTTGTTGGGATTGAGGTCCTTTTTAAAAATACCGTCTGGGGGAGAAGAGCCACCTGAGATGTCAGGCTGCCCATCTGAAGCATCCATGCCCTGCTGTGTCCTTCAACCCTACCAATTAACAGACCACAGCAGGCACCCGCTTAATGCGTTTGATGTCTGAAGCAATGGAGTGCCAGCAAGCGAGCAGAAGAGAAACTCTGGCTCAAAAACAGGAGACATAAGAAATACCTCGCTGAATAACAAATACCTCGGTGGCTGTCCATAGATAACTCTGAACTTTCATTTGGCAGCACAGCTTCATTCCTGGGCAGCTCATCCTTGCAACTTCGACCAGTCCTTTCTCTACGTTAACTACCGTGTAGTTCCTGGAAGGAGGGAAACAGAACTCATTGTAACAACAGCGGAGGAGGAGTGGAGGAGGAGTTTGGACTTGATATCCCACTTTATCACTACCCAAAGGAGTCTCAAAGCGTCTAACAATCTCCTTTCCCTTCCTCTCCCACAACAAACACTCTGTGAGGTGAGTGGGGCTGAGAGACTTCAGAGAAGTGTGACTGGCCCAAGGTCACCCAGCAGCTGCATGTGGAGGAGCAGGGAATCGAACCCGGTTCCCCAGATTACGAGTCTACCGCTCTTAACCACTACACCACACTGGCTCACACAGTGCCAGAAGTAAAGCCAGAAACAGCCATGAGTAGTGGAGAAAAATCATGGCTGTGTGTTTGGATGGTTCTCGAATTCTATCTCCCAGGGTAACTTCCACACTGTTGCTGTTATGAGGGCAGGATTCAGACACCTACCACCAAATTCAGCTTATGCGATTGAAGTGGATTTGGCGCTCTTGCGTAACTAGCTCACTTTTAAAAAATTAAAAAAGACCAGACCTTTTGTAGTAAGGAAAATGATAGGAAAATAGACTGGGGTGGGGTAGGTAAAAATTGCTTGTGTACCTTCCCTGCAAACCAATCGCAGCAATTGTTTGACCAACAGCCAAGGTTGTAAAACCTCTTCACAAGCTTTGTGCCAACAAAGCAGGTAGAGTGCTCACCTGGAAGCAGCCCCGGTGTTTGGGGGCTCCCACAGTGGGTGTTGTCAAGATATACCGTATTTTTTGCTCTATAAGACTCACTTTTTCCCTCCTAAAAAGTGAGGGGAAATGTGTGTGCATCTTATGGAGTGAATGCAGGCTGCACAGCTATCCCAGAAGCCAGAACAGCAAGAGGGATTGCTGCTTTCACTGCACAGCGATCCTTCTTGCTGTTCTGGCTTCTGAGATTCAGAATATTTTTTTTCTTGTTTTCCTCCTCCAAAAACTAGGTGCGTCTTGTGGTCTGGTGCATCTTATAGAGCGAAAAATACGATACAGTGGTGCCTCGCAAGACGAAATTAATCCGTTCCGCGAGTCTCTTCGTCTTGCGGTTTTTTCGTCTTGCGAAGCACGGCTATTAGCGGCTTAGCGGCTTTAAGAAAAAGGAAACAAACTTGCAAGAACTCACAAGACGTTTCGTCTTGCGAAGCAAGCCCATAGGGAAATTCGTCTTGCAGAACGACTCAAAAAACGGAAAACCCTTTCGTCTAGCGAGTTTTTCGTCTTGCAAGGCATTCGTCTTGCAGGGCACCACTGTAGCTATCTACCTTCCCAGCTGGAAGTTGGAAGGATGGGAAAGGAAGAAAAGTTCTTTCTGGAGAAGAAAAATGTAGCCAGCGTGGTGTTGAAGCAAGAGTGGAAGATTAGGACAAGGGAGGGATAACAACCCAGGTTCAAAGAAATCATTAGTCTTCTAGCCATGAAATTCACTTGGGTGAGGTTGAGCCAGTCACTGTCTCTCAGGGCTAATCTATCTCAGAGTTTTGGTGAGGATAAGACGGAAAAGGTGAGAATCATGAATACTGCCTTCAGCTCCTTGGAGGAAAAGGGACGATCAATGAGCAAAATACATTTTCATTCCATTTGGCTACCAAACACCTGGGTCCTCCAGGCCTAGTTAGCACAATGAAATATGATGAGGTTGGTTTGAAGAGGCCAGAGGATCTGATACATTCTTTAAACAACAGCAACTTGCCTAGCACTGGTTTTCCCCCTGTTCCTTCCCTCTGTATTCTGGGTCCCTTATTTTATCTATTTAAAGATTTCTACAGTTTTCCGCAAAATGCATCAACAATTTTAAACAAGAAAATTTCATTAAACTATGTAAGGAATATACGTACATTGCAATGTGGACCAAGAATTTACAAATAAGTGAGCAGGTAACCATAGGTTCACAAATGCAAAGGGTCCACACATTTAGTATTGCATTTGTTTCCTTAAGGGAAAGCCATCATGGCAATTGGATCAGAATGTTTTTAAAACAATGGCACAGGGGTACATTTCCAAGGAGGAACAGAGAGTTAATTTTAATTTTGCTGCTACTCACAATAAGATACTGTTTGCATTTGGAAAGGAAAAGCCACAAAGCATCCATAAATTGATCACTGAATGCTGGATGTCTTAACCAGCCTGAGCACAAAACGTTACACATTAAAAATTTGAACCAGATGTGCTTTTTCCCGTTATTGTCCTGCCTTTTGGAAAAACACCCCCAAAACCAGTGTTTCGAAACAACAGCAACAACACTACCTATAACAAAAAGGAGAAGCCCGGGCATCAAAAATCTGGTCAAACCCAAGACATAACTTCCATTTTACCACAGCATTTATGACATATAGATAAATTAGTAAGATGGGCCCAAGGCTCTCTAAGTATATCTATGGCTGGAAGGGAGATTCCTCCTTCGCAGGAAGGATGAGGAAGGATGAGATGGTGTCACTAGTGGAGTGGAAGATTCACATCTCAAATTCAAAACACTCTTCTAATCCTAGTTCATCAAATGCCTTAGGCTCAGGGATTCAAAATGGTGGCCCAAGTAAATAGTCCTTTTTCTGATGGCCCCCAAACACTACTTTGGTCTACAAATGAACTCTAAACTGGACCACTGAAACCACCTCATTGTGGTGGATCCCACAAGATCTCCATTACTACATTATCCAATGTAATGCACTCATTACAAGGGTCTGTTTTCCATCTGCGAAGTGAGAATATCCAACCTTCCCTATGAATACAAGTGAGCATCTTCTGTATGCAGCTCAAGGGATGCTGAGCGACGGCTTTGTTTATGCTGAACTAAAGATGACAAGGATCTAAAAATAAAAACAACAATGCACAAACCTTGTGTCTTCTTTCCCATCCCAGAATACGACTGTGCACTCTTCCCCTTGGGAAGAGAAGAAGGACAACTGCTTCCCACATGGCAGCAGGTACATGAACGTAGCAAAAGTAGGTTCTTTCATTCGTCCTATCACAGAGGTTGCCAATGGGCGCTGTGTGAAAGAGAGGACAGCGTAATGTGTCTATGAAAGATGATGGTATAGAGCTCTGTGTCTCCTTTGAGGCACACACCATGAAGAGCCCTTTGCTCCACTGGAACAGAGACACATGGGTCTGCACACATGAGTCTGTGAGGGAAACAGGAGCCCCCTAAGCATTATTTAAAGGTACCATAGTGCTCAAAATGTATTTATTTATTTCATAAAATTTACACACCGCTTGGTTGTAAAACACACACACACTGCAAAGTGGTTTGCAAATAGAAAAAATGAATTATTGTAAAAACTGTTCAAAATGTCTATTTAAAACTTCCCAAAAAATAAAATGAGAAATAAAACAGATTAAAATACACTTTGACATTCTACATATCTGGGTAAAGGGTAAAGGGTAAAAGGACCCCAGACTGTTAAGTCCAGTCGTGAATGACTCTGGGGTTGCGGCACTCATCTTGCTTTACTGGCTGAGGGAGCCGGCGTTTGTCTGCACACAATTTTTCTGGGTCATGTGGCCAGCATGACTAAGCCGCTTTTGGTGAACCAGAGTAGTGCACGGAAACGCCATTTACCTTCCCACAGGAGCGGTACCTATTTATCTACTTGTACTTTGACGTGTTTTCGAATTGCTAGGTTGGCAGGAGCAGGGTCTGAGCAACGGGAGCTCAGCCTGTCGCGGGGATTCGAACCACCGACCTTCTGACTGGCAAGCTCTAGGCTCTGTGGTTTAGACCACAGCACCACCTGTGTCCCACATATCTGGGTAGGGTTGCCTAAATGAAATTGTTTTGCAGTTGTTTGGCATAGATGGTGTGAATAGGCAGCTCTTTGCAAACAATTCCCCCCAGTCAATGCATTTTTGCATGCCGTTTTCACCAACCTATGAATTTTCATCCGTACAGTGGTGCCTCGCAAGACGAAAAGAATCCGTTCCGCGAGTCTCTTCGTCTTGCGGGTTTTTCGTCTTGCGAAGCAAGCCCATTAGTGGCTTAGCGGATTAGCGCTATTAGCGGTTTAGCGTCTTAGCGGATCAGCTGATAAGCGGCTTCCCAGGAGGTCTGGTTGCAACCTGAAACCAGCAGAGCACCTGACATCTGACTGTCTGCTACTCAGTGGCGTAGCGTGGGGGTGCAGGGGGGGGCGTCCGCACTGGGCGCAACATCTGGGGGGCGCTTGCACTCGCAGCTCTCTGCCCCTAGGGGCGCAAATTACTTGCCTTGCCCCGGGTGCTGACAACCCACGCTACGCCACTGCTGCTACTGCCTCCCATGCTCCATCTTAAACAAAGAGCAGACACAGAATCATCCAACTGAACAGTAGGAAGGGACCCTGAGGACCATCTAGTCAACCCCCCTGCAATGCAGGAACATATAGCTGTCCCATACGGGGATCAAACCTTGGTGTTATCAGCACCACGTTCTACCCAACTGAGCATAGATGGCTCTCCTTGTTCCAGCACTTTAAAATCACCCGATGAAGAATTCTGTGAAACTCAAAAGCTTGCACGCTATTTATTTTTTTTACATTTTGGGTAGCTTAATAAAAGTTAATGTGGATTTTGGATTTTTTTGTTGTGAGTCAACTTAATTTGAAATAGGATTACCTAATAGGCCTAGGTAAACTTTTGGGCTGATGAAAATGTATGAAGAGCCCTGTTTGTAACTCAGAAAATGGTCAAAAGAAGACCCTGTTGTGCCAATACAACCTTCTCGTACCTTTTCTGGCTTAGTGTCCCAACATTCCATCATCAACGCCTGCATTTGATGGAACTGCACTTCTTCGGGCTGGCCCAGGACAGGCCGGATCCCCTTGGATAGCTTCTTAGCAATTTGAAGCTGGTGCTGGCCAAGCACAGGCCGCTGCCCAGACAACACCTCATAGAGCACCATTCCATAGGAAAACATGTCCACCTAGGAGAAAAAGACATGCCCATTACAGAGATCTTTGCCTTTCGGATAAGCTTTGGAATGAATACTATGCACAGTTGCATTCTTGATTGTTTTATTTTTGCAAATTTTGTATACGACTTGATTGTCCTAAAACCTCAAAGTGGTTTGCAAGAAAAAAAAGGGGGGGAAAGAATAAATGTATTGGCCAAAAATAAATATTTATAACAGTCAAAAAACAATTAAAATCAGAAACTCATTGCACAAGAGATTTTACAATCTGTTGTGCGACAAAGTTACCAGCCACTCTGTTGGTGCAAAAACATTTAGCTTACTTTGGAACAAGTGTATCAGTGACTTCAACATAGCGCTACATTGGATACAACTCATCATTTTTGAAACATCTTGGCTCTGGTTTCTATACCTAACTAAGATCAGAGGTGCCAAGTTGAATAAAACATTGGGGGGACCCAGGTAAGCCCTGCCCCACACAATCGATCACAAGATACACACCATTTGAATAGCTATGCCCATCAACTTGGGGGTCCCCAGCCCCCTGAAACATTTTATGGGGTCACTGAAGGGGCCTTAGCCCCTAGGAGTTGGCTCCTATGCCTAAGATAGGCCCTTTAGTTCTGGGTGTGAATTTCTTCCACAGAAGCAGACACCTGAGACTTACCTTTTCATCATAGACGATCCGAGGTCGTATCTCGGGGGCCTGGTACCCTGGTGTGCCCTCCACTCCCAGAGCGCCTTCGTGAAAGGACTGTCGAGATATCCCATAGTCAGATAGTTTGATATTGATGCTTTCCTTCACGTCTAGAGACCACACTAGAATGTTGTCTGACTTCAGGTCACAGAAAATGATACTTTTCTTGTGGAGGTAGGCCAGGCCTGCTGCGATCTGATAGGCTACTTTTAGGGTCAACATGTGCCCTAGTGGCACAAAGGATGCCCCTATAGAAAGAGAGGGGAGAAAATATCACTTGGGGGGGGGATAGCTAGAACTGCGGCCCTCTGCTCCTGCAAAAGACCTGCCATAGCCCATCCAAAAGGACCATTTGGACTCAGCCTTAAACCACAGAAGGACTATCCAAGTTATTACCTTTAGAGCTTTCTGACAACACAGTGGTGAGGCTGCCCAAAGGAGCCAGCTCTAAGGCGAAGCAGAGCGGGTGAATGCTAATCCCAATCAAGGAGACGACGCATGGGTGCTGCAGTGAGTGGAGCATGCTGGCTTCCTGGCGGAACTCGGAGAAGTTTTTCATGGCATCCATGGCTTGCAGGTGTCTCAACATGGAGTCTAAGCAGAGGAGACAACGCACTGCTGTTACGTTATTTTGGGCATTGGCACAACCACAGAAGAGTAGCCCTGCTGGGCTGGATCAAGAGTCCTTTGGAGCAGAAAAGACTATGTATGTGACCACGGCTGTGTGGATGTTATTGGCCCAGAGATGGGAAGAAGATAAAGTCCCGACCAGAGAAGAATGGCAGATTAAGTTGATGGATTATGCTGAAATGGCAAAAATGACTGGAAGAATAAGAAATCAAGACAACCAAAATTTTAAAAAAGAATGGGGGAAATTTATAATTTATCTTAAAAACCATTGTAAACAGTTAAAATCGTTAGTAGGGTTGGAATATCACTTGTAGTTTAATGGTGAATTTTGGATATACAGTTGTAACTCGGATTACATACGCTTCAGGTTACAGACTCCGCTAACTCAGAAATAGTACCTCGGGTTAAGAACTTTGCTTCAGGATGAGAACCAAAATTGTGCAGCCGAGACACAGCAGCAGCAGGAGGCCCCATTAGCTAAAGTGGCGCTTAAGGTTAAGAACAGTTTCAGATTAAGAATAGACCTCCAGAATGAATTAAGTTCTTAACCCGAGGTACCACTGTAATGGAGATTTGGATCAGTATAAAAGATGCAGGAGGAAATGACTAACAATAGGACCCACAAAGGGGAGGAGGGAAGTCCAAGAGATTCATTGGAATCTTGTTTCTTATGTTGTATATTGGATATGTGATTGTAAAACTGCAATTTGAAAAACCAAATTAACAATTTTTTTAAGAGAGTCCATTTAATCCAGCACCCTGCTTCCGACTGAGTAGCAGTCAAGATACTTCTAGGAAGCCCGCAGGCAAAAGGGTCAACGGCAACTATTTCCACCTTTGAAATAAACCCCTGTGCTCATTTCTCCACACCTCAATTCCATGCATCCTCTGCCCTGTGACAGACTAGATCAGGCTTGCTGCTTTTATTCACACGTGCATGTTGCACAAAGATTTATTAGAATGCACCAAACCTCTCTATATAGATAGATACACACACACACACAATCCCCACAGCAAGATGCACATTCTTTCTTGTACATTGTAAAAGCTGTATTTAAACAGGTGCTCCCGGTACCTCAAGTATGGAGGCTTGTTTGCTGGTAAGCATGGATAGCTTTTGGTGGCGAGGGAGAAGGACCCGCAAGGAACTAGTGTGGTGTGGAGGTTAGAGAGTTGGACTAAAACCTGGGAGACCAGGATTCTAATCCCCACTCAACCATGGAACGCACTGAGTGACCTTGAGCCAGTCGCTCACTCTCAGCCCTACCTACCTCACAGGGTTGTTGTGAGGATATAAAATGGGAAGGAAGAGAACCAGGCATAACAGCAACCTTGAGCTCCCTGGAGGAAAGGTGGGACACAAATGTACAGTGGTGCCCCGCAAGACGAATGCCTCGCAAGACGGAAAACTCGCTAGACGAAAGAGTTTTCTGTTTTGGAGGTGCTTCGCAAAACGAATCTCCTATGGGTTTGCTTCGGAAGACGACAATGTCTTGCGAGTTCCTGCTGTTTTTGTTTTCCCTTTCCCTCCCTTTTTCTAAGCCGCTAAGCCGCTTATCAGCTGCTTGGCAGGGGGTTGGACTTGATGGCCCTTGTGGTCTCTTCCAACTCTATGATTCTATGATTCTAGATGATCCGATCAGCAGATAAGCCTCTAAAAGCCTCTAATAGCGCTAATAGCGCTAATACGCTAATCCTTCAATGGGCTTGCTTCGGAAGACGAAAAAAACCGCTAGACGAAGAGAATCACAGAACGGATTCTTTTCGTCTTGTGAGGCACCACTGTAAAAATAAAATGTGATAGTGTCAGGGGTTCAGAAGCAGAGACGCAGAGAAGGGTGGAAACAGAGAGCGAGGGGGAGGAAGCCGAAGGGAGAATGAGTGATGATGACGACCCGAGATCTCCAAGCCTAAGCAGTGAGTCAGAGGACTCCCAAAAGGGAGCCCCAGTGAGCAGAGCAAGGGGGGGATCCGGGGGGACACCCCAGGAGGAAGGGAACAGAGGAGATTCAGAGAGCAGCAGCTGGAAGTCGGGACCCACGCTCAAGACTGAGAGCAGCAGGGAGGAAGGCAGCCAGGCATCGGGTTCCGGAGGCCGTCAGCAGGAGGGAGGGCACGAGTCAGGGGTGGTCACGCCCTCCTCAGAGAGCGAGGCAACGGTCAAGAGGAAAGTAGAGAGTTGGGCGCGCGCGCCAAGTTCAAATGCAGCGGAAGCTGGAGCAGTAAGCAGCCCGGAGAGTGAGCCAGGTCCCAAAGCCCGCCGAAAGGAAGCGGAAGGATCAGGGGGGTCAGCGTCAGAGGAGAGTAGAAGGGAGGAGTCCCAGGGGGGCAGAAGGACCCAGAGACGTAGGGAGAGGCGAAGGAGGTGGAGCAAGGCTAGGGTATTAAGCTGGTGTGCAAGAGGCGGGGACTCAGATGGGTCTTCGCCGACCTAGGGCAGAAGGTGTAGAGCTGCACGCTGCAGTTCGGAAATGAAACCTGTAACTCAATAAAGACTCTTTTAAAGTGGACGCTGTGTGGCGTGGTCCTATGTGAGCTGGGACCTGGTAGCAGCTCTGACAGTAAGACCCATCTCATCAAAGCTTCAGAAACCTGAAACCTCGCAGCGGGAGCAGAAGCCGCTAGGGGAGGAAGAGGGGTGTCTGTAAGCAAGCTCACAAAGGTTAGCAAGATGACGGAAGAACAGAGGATCTCCGCGCTGCAAGAGGCAGTGACCCAGTTGTCCTCAGAGGTATTGGCTTCCAAGAAACGGGAGGAGGAGACTACAGCCGCCTACAGAGACCTACACGCCAGGTTTGAAATGCTTGTTAAGCAAGGGCAACCGGGACCCAGACCGGAGGGCGTGGGATTGGCACGGAGAGCAGGAGGGCTTGTGGCTCACTTCGATGGGACTTTGCAACAGTACCCTAATTTTAGAGCAGACGTAATGTGCGCACTGCAACTGCTGGCAAAAGACTTTAGAGATGAGGAAGAGAAGGTGGGGTTCATATTGTCCCATTTGCATGGGGATGCCAAAGCCTGGCTGCGCAATTTGTGGAGGGATAAAGATCCGGCGCTTCAGAATGCAGATGCCTTTATCAAAGCGATGGATGCGTGTTTTTTGTCTACTATTGATGTGGATCTTGCCAGACGGGAGATTCATGGACTAAAACAAGGGAGGGCGAGCGTCCGGCAGTATCACGCCCGATTTTTTGCGCTGGTCAGTGCTTTAGAATGGGATCGGGATTCGCCCCCTGTCAGAGACCTCTTCTGGGAGGGTCTAAGTTCTGCGGTTAAGGATGAAATTGCAAGGGGGGAGAGGCCCCGAAGCACGCAGGAGGTGGTCCAAAGGGCGCTGACTGTGGGGGTGAGGCTGGAAGAACGTCCATGGTGCAGAGATGAAGGACGTGGAGGGCGCGAAGCAGCGAGAAGTTTCTCTTTCGTTCCGAGGGAAGCAGCGCGTGCGCAATCCACACCTCCGCCAGGAGGGGGAGGGGAACCGATGGAGGTTGGAGGTGCAAGGGCTCAGTCAGCAGCCAGAGCCCTAGCACCGGCAGCAGTGAAAGCGAAGCCTCCTAGAGGGAACAGGAAGTGTTACATCTGCGAGGATCCAGGCCATTTGGCGAAGGAGTGTCCCCGGAGGCTCCACAAGCACACTGCAGCCTCAGCAATGGTGACTGCAGCAACGCAGCAAGGAGAACCACAGCAGGGAAACGACGATGTCTGGCTGGAGACGGAGGCACTGGGGCCCAGCCAGACGCATCTGTGAAGCAGTCCCCAGCGATATTGCAACCCACGGATCCCCTCCCACCCAAACCAGTAGTGCAGCTCACAGCGTCTCTCCAGCTACCCGACGGCGTCACTATCGAAGTGCCGCTTTCTGTGGATTCTGGAAGCAACGCAGACTTTATAGCGCAGAGCTTTGTGGAGCAGCACGCTATACAGCTATTGCCTGCCACTCTGCCCCTGCAAGTCGTCACAGTGGATGGCAGAGAGTTGCTAGGGGGGCAGGTGGTGAAGCAGACGCCACCGATGGTGATGCGCCTTGGCAACCACAGGGAAGTCATCAGTTTTAATGTCACCCAACTGTCGGACACGCCCATTGTGTTGGGCATGAGTTGGCTGGACAGGCACAGTCCGACACTGGCTTGGTACCAGAGACAACTGATCTTCGGCTCCTCTTATTGCGCAGAACACTGCATCCTGCCCCGTCGGGAGGGAGAGGAGGAGGAATCACAACTGCAGTTGGGAACGTTGCAAGCGGTCCCCCACAAATACGCGAGCTTTTTGGAGGTCTTCTGCGAGAAGGAGGCGGACAAGCTACCCCCTCACCGGCCATATGACTGCAAGATTGACCTCCTACCGGGGGCGACGCTGCCGAAGGGGCGACTATACTCCATGTCTGAAGATGAAATGCAGGAACTCAAACAGTTCATCGAGCATAATCTGGAGCGTGGCTTCATCAGAGAGTCCAAGGCAGTGGGGGGCAGTCCCGTTTTCTTCGTGAAAAAGAAAGACACGCCCCAAAAAAGACTCGTTGTGGACTACCGCCTTTTGAACCAGATGACCAAACCGTCTGATTACCCCATGCCCAGGATTGACGACCTCCTCGCGACGGTGCGCAAGGGACGCGTGTTCACCAAGTTGGACCTGCGAGGGGCGTACAATCTCATCCGCATGCGGGAGGGCGATGAGTGGAAGACGGCCATGTTCACACCGCTGGGCACCTACGAATACAGAGTTATGCCCTTTGGATTACAAAATGGCTCTCACTGTTTTCAAGCTTTTATGCATCACGTGTTGGAGGGACTCCTCTACAAGACATGCGTCTGCTTCCTGGATGACATCCTGATTTTCTCTGACTCGCAGCAAGCTCACGACCGAGACGTGAGGGAGGTGCTCAGCAGGTTGCAACAACATAGACTGTACGCCAAGCTGGAGAAGTGCCAGTTCGACACGACGGAGGTGGATTTCCTGGGATACAAGTTGTCGGACAAGGGGATAGCCATGGACAGCACCAAGGTTCGTGCGGTATTGGATTGGAAGAGCCCGCGCAACCGGAAGGAGGTCCAGCGGTTTGTCGGCTTCGCCAACTTCTATCGCAAGTTTATCAAGGGGTTCGCGATGCAGACGGCAGCAATTACGGACACGCTCAGCTCCAAAAAAAAGAAATTCATCTGGACGGAGCAGGCGGAACAGTCCTTTCAAGCGCTCAAGCATCTCTTCGCATCGGAGAAGCAACTGCTGCATATCGACCCCAGTAAACCGTTGAGGGTAGAGACAGACGCGTCAGACAGAGCCGTGGGAGCTGTCCTGCTGCAGCGAGACCCGCAGGGGGTGTGGCGGCCGGGAGCGTTCTACTCCAGAAAGCTCAGCAAGTCGGAGCAGAACTACACCATCTGGGACAGGGAGTTGCTGGCCATTCATGCAGCTTTCAAGGCGTGGAGGCACTTCCTAATCGGCGCCAAGCACACGGTGCAGGTCTGCACGGACCACAAGAATCTGGAGCACTGGCGCACGGCTCAGTTCCTGAACCAGAGGCAGATACGTTGGGCGGAGTTCTTTGCTGACTTCAATTTCCGAATAGAGTACGTCCCAGGAGACACCAACATCATGGCGGATGCACTGTCCCGAAAACCGCAATACCTAGAAGAGGTGACGCCAGCGGCGGCCATGCACATCTTCGCACCGACGGCGTGGGCGTGTGCCTCAGCTACAGTAGACCTGGATGCGGTGCGACGTGCATTGCGGGACGACTCATTCGCGCAAGACAAGATGGCGGAACTGCTCAGAGGCACGGCTACCACGGACGAGTTCCAGGTGCGGGACGGCTTGCTCCTACGCAAAGGAGCTGTCTATGTACCAGGAGACGACCTTCGCGCCAAGGTACTGCAACAGTTGCACGACGCACCCACGGCCGGTCACTTTGGCACAGAGAAAACGATGGAATTAGTCGCGAGAGACTTCTGGTGGCCCAGGCTGAGAGGGGAGGTCGCGGACTACGTCGCGAGGTGCGACACCTGCCAGAGGGCCAAGCCGGTACACAGACCACCGGCGGGACTGTTAGAACCGCTACAAACGCCGTTTGAACCGTGGGAGAGGGTGGCCCTGGACTTTGTGACGGATTTACCCAGCTCGAGAGGCAAGACAGCTGTGCTGGTGGTGGTGGACTTGTTCACCAAGATGGCACATTTCATTCCGTGTGCGAAGGTGGCCACGGCGGAACAAACCGCCAAACTGTTCATAGATCACGTGTTCAAAGTGCATGGCCTGCCACGGTCTATCCTGTCCGACCGCGGACGCCAGTTCATCTCGTCTTTCTGGCAGAAGCTGATGGGTTTTCTAAATGTCAAGGTCAATCTGGCATCCGCAAGACACCCGCAGACCAACGGGCAAGCAGAGAGGGTCAATGCCATCATGCAGCAGTACCTGAGATGCTATGCCAATCAACAGCCTGCGACGTGGGTGGATTACCTGCCGCTAGCCGAGTTCGCTTACAACAACACGAAGCACGTGTCCACAGGAGTGACGCCGTTCTTTGCCAACAATGGGAGGCATCCCAGAACCTTCCCGGGACTGGAGAGAGTGGGGGAAGGAGAACCACAGACGGCGGACGCGTTCGCGTCAGAGCTGCAGGCGGTCCACGATCAACTCAGACGGCAGCTGGAGCTAGCTAAGCACGCCTACAAGGTGCAAGCTGACAAGCACAGGCGGGTTGGCGAAGTGATCCAAGTGGGTGACTGGGTCTGGTTGGCAGCCCACGCAGTGCCGACCAGGTCACTTGCCAAGAAGAAGTTGGGGCACAAGCAGATCGGTCCGTACCAAGTCGAAGCGCAGATCAACCCGGTAGCCTTCCGACTGGCGCTGCCGGAGGGTTCCAGAATGCATCCGGTGTTCCACAGGTCGGTGCTCACTCCCTACAAGGCACCTCACAGGTTCCAGGAGCCAGGGACGGCGCCAAGTCCGCTCCGGGAACGGACGGAGACGCGGGGGGTGAAGCACCAGGACCACATCAACGAGGTCACGGAGATTTTGGACTCCAGATGGGGGGAAGGGGGAGTCGAATACCTCTTAGCCAGAGAGGGCACCCGGGCCAGCGCCAATAGCTGGGTACCAGACTACGCTTTGGAGGAACCCCTGCTCAAGGACGAGTTTCATGCCCTCTTCCCACACAAACCCATGCCAGCGAGCTTCTTCGACGACTGGTTGTTCACACCCACACTTTCTTCCAGCACGTTCCATGGATTCGACTCAGAAGGGGAACCCGCACGGAGCACCCGTTCCCCAGAAGGTTCACCGGCAGGTTCGGCATCAGGCAACTCGTATTGGTGGGACGATCGACCAGAGGAGCAATGGCGCAGGAAGTGGCTGGAGATGCCAGGTCGAGCGACCGACGCAGAGACTGACATGGACGTGTTCGGGGAGGACCTCGGGTTCGAGCACGGCGGTACAGAGATGGAAGAGCAACAAGTCAACGTCGACGACCGCGAGGGGGAAGACTCGGAGGTCTTCAGTTGGCGGCCACCCACGGGGAGCGACCTGTATCCAGCATTCCCTCCCATGATGATGGAGCACCCAGCACCCACACCTGACAGCGGGGAGGGGGGAAGGGGGGGCTTCGAGGGGGGGATGGATGTCAGGGGTTCAGAAGCAGAGACGCAGAGAAGGGTGGAAACAGAGAGCGAGGGGGAGGAAGCCGAAGGGAGAATGAGTGATGATGACGACCCGAGATCTCCAAGCCTAAGCAGTGAGTCAGAGGACTCCCAAAAGGGAGCCCCAGTGAGCAGAGCAAGGGGGGGATCCGGGGGGACACCCCAGGAGGAAGGGAACAGAGGAGATTCAGAGAGCAGCAGCTGGAAGTCGGGACCCACGCTCAAGACTGAGAGCAGCAGGGAGGAAGGCAGCCAGGCATCGGGTTCCGGAGGCCGTCAGCAGGAGGGAGGGCACGAGTCAGGGGTGGTCACGCCCTCCTCAGAGAGCGAGGCAACGGTCAAGAGGAAAGTAGAGAGTTGGGCGCGCGCGCCAAGTTCAAATGCAGCGGAAGCTGGAGCAGTAAGCAGCCCGGAGAGTGAGCCAGGTCCCAAAGCCCGCCGAAAGGAAGCGGAAGGATCAGGGGGGTCAGCGTCAGAGGAGAGTAGAAGGGAGGAGTCCCAGGGGGGCAGAAGGACCCAGAGACGTAGGGAGAGGCGAAGGAGGTGGAGCAAGGCTAGGGTATTAAGCTGGTGTGCAAGAGGTGGGGACTCAGATGGGTCTTCGCCGACCTAGGGCAGAAGGTGTAGAGCTGCACGCTGCAGTTCGGAAATGAAACCTGTAACTCAATAAAGACTCTTTTAAAGTGGACGCTGTGTGGCGTGGTCCTATGTGAGCTGGGACCTGGTAGCAGCTCTGACAGATAGATAAATAAATAAGGGCATATTCACCTGTAGCCGAACCAGCAGAACTCTTGCATTTTTTAATCTGAAATCGCTTCACGGCCACTGGCTTCCCTTCGTACCGTGCCTGATATATAACCGTTCCGCTTCCTCCTTGGCCAAGAACACTGTTTTCATTTTCAGTGTATTCTAGCTTTCTGTTTTCTAGAAACAGTCTGCCGGCCACCCATGTGAGAGAAGGGAAAAGAGATAGAGAGAAACCTTATGATTGAGAATGAAGAGATACACACATGGAGTGGTGTGCAAGAAAGCAACGTCAGGCTTTAAGATCACCCACATCATCTCCAAATTCTCTGGGAAAAGACAGTAAATGCTGTCCCCAGTCATGATGGGGCTTTGACCCCAGCTTTTTGCTGCCTAGAGCTGTGTCAAACAAAACATCTTTCTTATTTGCTCTCTCACTCATGAGCCAAGCTGTATGACCAGTGGCCTCAAGTCCTCATGCAAATTCACATTTGTGTATGCCATGTATACATTTTTGCAAAGCGATTTCCCCTGAAATCATGCAATTTTGTATATTGTTTTCACCCATTTAAGCACTTCTATGCACGCTTTACTTTAGTGTAAGAAATTTTCTTTGCACACAGGTGACTTGGCTGGAGAACTGCACTACCAAATTCGGAGAAGTGCAAAATTTCCAAGGACAGCTTTGTTTTGGTTTGTGTCATGTGTTTTGGAACATGCAAATTGGGTAGGTCCGCTTTTAAATTCAAAAATTGAATTTCTCCTCCATCTCTGCTTGCGGTACATATGCACAAATGAGTAAATCTGAGAAATGATTACAGCAGAAAATGGTATGGGAACGAGAACTGGAAATTGTAGCTCTGGGGAGGGGAAAAAGAAAAGGGACATTAGTATTACCTGGCAGGGAAATCTGTCATGAAAAGCTCAGGGACCAGCTCCTGTAAAGGGACGGGTATGGCCGGGTGGTGAGCACAGGTGATGCTGTCTAGCTCAATGGCGGTTAAGACACAATCCTCCATGTTGAAGTATTGCATGTCTTCCGTTTCCTGGCTGCCTTTTCCTTCTTGACTTTTAGGGGTGGAACAGACGGGGCAAGGGACATATTGCTCCATTAACAGAGTCCCATCACTCTCTGTGGCTGTGAGTGCTGAGGAGGATATAAAAAACATCATCATCAACATTGCTGCCCTTCCATAGATGAAACCATGCTCAAGGTGGCTTACAACATGAAAACATTTATGTATATGCAACCCCTGTTTTGTGCACATGTTTTGTGGTCATTGCACATGTTGGCAGAGTGTGCATAAGCCTGTCCCACCCCGTTATGCCCTCTTCTGGGTCTGAAAACAACCCGCACATGCATGCTCGTGTGTTCTTTCAAAGTGTGCAAAATGGGAAATGCCTGTAATTACAAAAGTAAAAAAATAAATCAAACACCTTTCACTCAAATCTAACTGGACCCCATTGATGAGTCTGCAGTATGGGTATTTCAAGCTTCCAGAAAGGAATGTCTTTTTTAAAGGGAATCACAATGGAAAGATTCACAGGAAAGGACAAAGTCTTTTTATGAAATGAGTTCTCTGGTATGCACAGATCTCAACCTCATAAAGGGAGGGCTTTGTGTTACACAGTTTGACATTTAAGTCAGGGCTTTTTGCTTGTAAAACAGAGCAAATTAGCATAGCAGTTTCCTCTTTTTCAGTTTGTTTTTGCCAAAACTACATAATTGTGAAATAACAGACTCGGTGCTTAGTCCGATTTCATAGGGGATGCTTGTATTGGTTTTCATCCTTCTCTTGCCTACAATTCAAATGCAAAAACTACACACTGACCAGAATTTGCATTTGATTTGAAAAATTGTTTTACACTCTACTCTGCATTAGCAACATTCATAAGCTATCATGATGGCCACCCAATTAAAGAAACCACAGGTCAATTAATCATGTGGCTTTTAGCCAGCCAATTAAATGTCATGAATGTGTACACAAGCAAAAACAGTGGGTGGTCTCCAATGTTAGTTCTACTTAGAATAGGATTATTGAAAGCAATGACAGACTAACTGAAGTCTACCTATTATATTTAAGTTGTTGCTGCTGTTGCTGTTCTGCTGGCTGCCAGGGCATGCATACAGCCAATGCCCTCTCAGCCAGCGAGGCACACACCCCAGAGAAGGCCACTCATTGGCCAATTTGAACTTCAGCAGCTGGCCGGAACTCAAGGGGAATTCCCTCAATGGCCGCCTGTCCATTGCCCGGGATGGCAACCAAGTGCAACAGCTGCCCACCTGATGGAAGGAGCAAGCATCAATTGTTTTTAATAATTTTTAACATGATTTTTATTAACATAATTTAATAGTACAGAATAATAAACAATTAACTTTATTCTATTTTTTTTTAAAAAGTAGTGTTTCAACAAACAATATTTTTATATCCCTGAGGATGTACTAATGACAGAAAATCACTTGCCTGGAATCATTATTTGTTGGTCAGCAACATCTGATCGATTGCACAATGAGATTAATTGACTGCTTAGTGAGATTAATTACTTAGAAGACCTTTCAAATGGACTCTGATTAATTAGGCAGCAGATTTTATTTAAAAATATTGCTTTTGATAGTACTTATACAAAACAATCATCACCTTGCCGACAAAGGTCCATATAGTTAAAAGCTATGGTTTCCCCAGTAGTGATGTATGGAAGTGAGAGCTGGACCATAAAGAAGGCTGATAGCCAAAGAACTGATGCTTTTGAATTATGGTGCTGGAGGAGACTCTTGAGAGCCCCATGGACTGCAAGAAGATCAAACCTATCCATTCTGAAGGAAATCAACCCTGAGTGCTCACTGGAAGGACAGATCCTGAAGCGGAGGCTCCAATACTTTGGCCACCTCATGAGAAGAGAAGACTCCCTGGAAAAGACCCTGATGTTGGGAAAGATGGAGGGCACAAGGAGAAGGGGACAACAGAGGATGAAATGGTTGGACAGTGTTCTCGAAGTTCTTAACATGAGTTTGACCAAACTGCGGGAGGCAGTGGAAGACAGGAGTGCCTGGTGTGCTCTGATCCATGGGGTCACGAAGAGTCGGACACGACTAAACGACTAAACAACAAAATACAAAACAATCATAGAAAATTGCACAACCAGCTTCTGATTCCCAAGGTGGTTTTAGATATGCATTTCATGAACATTTGTGTTTTCTTCCACTCTGCGGATCCAAGCCCTCCCATGCAGCAAAGGGAACTGAAGGCTGTTCAAAGATGTGGTATAAAACTGATCCACTCAATGGAGAAGAAGTTGAAAACACCACCCTGGGTGCCCAGATCTTCAAGGATGCCTGAAGCGCAGTTCTCTGGGTCCTGGCCAAGCCATCGTTGCTGTAAGCCAACTTTTTCAGAAATAATTCTTACCTGGAAACCATTGGTCTATTAGAGAATTGACATGATCGGTGATGAAAGCCATTGCTGAAAAATCTCTCATGTCTGACTGGCAGATGATTTTAATGCCACCGCTTTTTTTCTTCTTCCAATTTACGTTGGAAGACTCTACACTGCAAGGAAGAGAAACCCAAAAGATGCGCTTTTGAGAAAGGGACGGGAGAGAAGGATCGTTACAGCAATTCCTGTTGAGTTTCAGCTGCCTGGAGTCTTACCCAGTGGAAGAGCGCATGCTGCGTCTGCAGATGGCCCCAGATTCAACCCCCGGCATCTCCAGGTATTATCTCCCAAGGTTATTCACATCAATAAAATTTGGATTTGTGATGGCCCAGCAACCCGATACAACCCTGGAGGCAATCCTATATAGGCCCCATGGCTCACCCTTTTTTTTGTAAACAGTATATTGGAAATAAATCCAACATTTTAACATTTGAGATTGCTTTGGGTCTTGTGAGAAATGCCCCTGGTTGTACCTCAACCATTACCTCAGGTAGCCTCCATCAAAAGTGACAAACAGCCCTTCTTGCCAGTAAATGGTGTGGTTCCTTTTCACCCTGAAAGTGCTGCATCTGTTGCGCTGTGTGCCTGTGAAGCTGTAGACAGCGGCTCTTTTATTCCTGCTTTTGCCCGTCTTCTTGTTTTCAACGAACTGGAAAATGAGAAAGAATTCAGAGAATCAGGTGCAAAGTCTTCTCAATCCACACACATATGCTCTTGCTGCCAGTCACACATTTGCTAATTGGAATCAATAAAATGGCCCTAGCTTGGCGCAGAATGCCCCAGCTCTCTTTTCAGGGATGGCTGAAAGAGACTGCTGCCCAAAACTCTGGAGTGCCATTGGCTACTCAGTGTAAGGCAGTGATGAGCCAAGCAGTCATGGGTCTGGTGTAGCATAAAGCAGCTCCTTAACTACTATATATTTTGCATATTTGTCTGTTATGGCCATTTGTTCTCTATGTGTTCAGACGCTTCTAGATAAATTGTTGTCGAGCTCAGCATGAAGGTCCCTGAGGATGTCAGGCACCATTTTGATTCAAGCCAGTGGACCAAAACATGACTTTGGAATGACTCCATCTGTTTTTTGTGTGTGTGATTGGTCCAAACCTGCTAACAACAATATCCATTTAAAAAACACAGTAGTTTTTGCTTTCTAATAAATCCTGGGCAGCCCTGGGCACTCCCTGCTAGTGTTCTATACAGAGTTCAAATTTCCTCCTACACATTGCAAATATTTAAATATCATCTAAGAGGTTGTTTTCCAGGATGGAGAATGGAGAGCTGCATGCAGAAACTAGAATACTGTACAAAAGTAAGATTTACCTTTGTTGCCCCACCTACTTTTCTCTGGCCCCGCCCACCACTGGCATGTGGCCCCCCGAAGGTTGCCCTGAGGTGAATGTGGCCCTTGGAATGAATGACCAATTTTCCATTTAATGTAACAGAGCTGGACTGCACTCTGCATAGCCACCATAGTCAGGAACGATGCTAAGCTATTTTTAGCATCAGTTGGTTTTTTTTATTTTAAAAAACTACATATTCATAAGGAGCCTGATAAGCTCCTGCAGCCCCCTGGCATCGTTCCTGTCATCAGCACTGATACAAATCAGCTGAACAATTTGATGCGATGACAGGATAACAACAAGATAACAAGATTGGGTGGGTAATTACACAGATTGCCAATGAAGTTAATACTAATGTAATCAGTGTGCCGAGAATTAAACTAGTGCCAAATGCGTCGCCACTGAGAGTTCTAAGCAAAACAAACTGGTGATGACAATCATGTTGGAATAATCTTTGTGTGAGGATAAACAAAACAAAAGAAGTCTACTCCAACTTGTTAGCGCACATTCTAGAACTTGTGCCAGACTGCTCCCAAAATGCCTGTCATTGTGCAAGGTGAAGGGTGGGTATCAGACATGCATACGGCTTGTATATCGCAAGGACCCTTCAGAAGACAATGGGACCCCCATTAGGTAGTGTCTCGCTGCCCTGCCTTCCTTTTTTCCCTTTTCCCAGAGGAGTAAGAGGGAACATAAGAGCTTGCTGGAGCAGACCAATGGCTCATCTCTTCCAGCATCCTGTTCTCACACAGCAACCATTCCCTTATATAGGGGGTACAGTTGAGGCGGGCATAAATGTTGGAGATCTGGGTGCAACTCAGCTTGCAGAACACGTCTTGCAAGGAGTTAAAACAGAGAGTAAGGGACTTTCAGATTCCTAGCCTATCTATGCAGATCTCTCTTTCCTTTGAAATCTAGACTGATACATCGAAGGATGCATCCTGTATACAACTTCCTCCTCCTCCTCCTCCTCCTTTATCAACACCTCGGGATGAGAGATAATCTTGGGTTTATCCTTGGATAATAAAGGAGCAAGCACAACTTCCTTTGTTTTCTCTAGATATAGTGAGTTAGCTCAGAACCAGAAACTTTTCTATCCGAGTTACGTGCTTGCTCTAATAACTAACTTGCTCATTTCTCTTTACCAAAATCTCCCTGTGTGATTACAACAGGTGAGTTCTACTCTCTGGCCAAATGTACAAGCCATATGCTGTATACCAAAGTGCAATAAATCTGTCCCATGGCCTTGACAACATATTTTCCAGAGTTTTCTCTCTGGCAATGCTTTTGCAGCTATTCAACCCCTAATTCTTATTTTCTTAAAAAACCAAATTTAAATATTGCTTTATGTTTTACAGTGTATACCACCTTGATATTTTATGATACAGTAGTATAGAAATCCTTTTATAAATGAATAAATAAACAAACAAACTTAGTAAAGTCACTGAGAACTGAGCCCATAGCCCTTTGTGTGGTCTAACCCTGTGTTCTGTTTCTTGGTCACACTAGAGCAGTGTTTCCCAACCTTTTTTGGGCAAAGGCACACTTGTTTGATGAAAAAATATCTCGAGGCACACCACCATTACAGCCCCGTGACGTCAGCGCGCAGCGTCACGCCGGGAGGGACGCACGAAAGTGTAAGTTTCAATTTTTCCCCCTCCCCCTTGCCGGGGAACCTCCAAGCTTTGGGGGTGGGGGAGGAGGAGGCAGCAAAGCGAGGCAGGAAGGAGAGCGCGGCTTGGCTGGGTGAGCTTTGGCAGGGGCAGGGAATGAGAGCCGCGAGGCGGGCGCTACGGACGGAGGCGCTGCCCGCCGAGCTCGCAGGCAGCCAGGCAGGCAGACAGCGAGAGCTCCGCGCTGGGCGGCCTCTCCTCGCCACCGCCGCCCCGCCTCTCGCCGCCCGACTCGCCCGCCTCTCTCCAGGCAACATCTCGCGGCACACCAGGCAACATCTCGCGGCACACTAGTGTGCCGCGGAACATTGGTTGAAAAACACTGCACTAGAGAGTGACAGAAGCAACATAGCACAAACAGGAAATGGCAGGTGGGCATTTTAGCAACAAATCTTGTCATGTAAGGTTTTATCGTATACCAGGATTATTTTCTAAGAAGGTTTTTTTTTTGCTGCTGTTTGCATCTACCTACCTGGAGGTCCATCTCTGCCAGACTTATGAGCATCCGGGCTATGAACCTTTGCCAAAAGCCAACGGGAACAAAACTCATCTTGAACACCCTCTGGATGGTGTTGGTTGTCTGATGGCGGAAGCCATGGATATCGAGGGCTGGCTTGGCAGGAAGCAGGTGGGGAAGGAGGTAACTGAAACCAAACAAAACGTTCAGATTCTGAGTTGTGCTCTCAGAGTGACAAATGCCTTTGGCCTGCCTGATAGAACATGTTAGTTTTGCTGTCAACAGCACAGCCAAAATCATATACGTTTTAAACTTCCGGAGCAGCACAGGGCGGTACGATACTGTGGCTCTGGGGGCTGCTGTGTTTAAAATTATACCATGGAAAGAGACAAGCAAGGAACAGACTTAGCTTAGAGGCTCGTCTGTTGGAATGGATTTTGAGTGCCGTAATAATGTGGGATGTTTGCGTCACTAACCAAAAAACGAACTCCCTTATTTTATTTTATTTTAAAAACACGATCAGGTGCTGAAAGATTTCTTGATTTCCCTTAAGCCCAGCAATGTGCCGAGGTAAAAATGGGCTCATGGGAAACTTCTAATGAACCAACAGCTACCTCAGGAACCTGTTGCCATAGGCATCTTTACCTGTGCAGTTTTATAAAGGGTAAAGGGCCTGACCATTAGGTCCAGTCGTGGCCGACTCTGGGGTTGCGGCGCTCATCTCGCTTTATTGGCCGAGGGAGCCAGCGTACAGCTTCCGGGTCATGTAGCCAGCATGACTAAGCCGCTTCTGGTGAACCAGAGTGTGCAGAGAAACGCCGTTTACCTTCCCACCAGAATGATACCTATTTATCTACTTGCACTTTGACGTGCTTTCGAACTGCTAGGTTGGCAGGAGCAGGGACCGAGCAATGGGAGCTCACCCTGTCGTGGGGATTCGAACCGCTGACTTTCTGATCGGTAAGTCCTTGGCTCTGTGGTTTAACCCACAGCGTGACCCATGTCCCTGTGCAGTTTTATACTTCCTGATAAATTCCCTCCATGGGACTTGGTGGAATAGATTAGTCTACTGTCCTCAGGACACCTCTCAGACTTGGGAATCTAAGGATACCATTTCTTCTTATGGGCATAAAAATGTAAGGCGTCATCACACACTTGTGTTTGATTGGCCACCAATAGGAGGACACCCCAACTGCAGCATGAGGAATGGTTGGACGGCCTTGGTGAGTTGTTTAATGGAGGGAGGATGGACCTCAAATTTATTTATAGATAAATAAACAGCACATTTGGCCATAACAGCATCAAAGTGCAGGGGCAGATTTAACTCTGTGCTTGAGCATCAGCTGCTTGTAAATGGCCCGGAACATTCCAGAGTACATTTCTCAGTCGACAGCAGCTTTCGCCCTCCCCTTCTTGGCCAATGACAGGGTTGCAATTCCGTCAGGCAATCTAGACGGTAATTGCTAGCAGCCTGTCAGAGGTAACTAACCATAGAAACGGTGTCAATAAATGGCAACAAGATTTGCCTGAAGATGCAGCAAAATAAGGGGGGGGCTTGAAGAGAGTGCTGAGGGGCCAAGGGGCAATGGAATAACCTGTTTCCCTGCAGGAATTGCCTTTGCAGAAAAGAGAGAGAGAGAAGCAAGCCTACAAAGAAATCTAAATGCTTCTGAAGCACAGATAAGCTGCCAGCTCCATGGGTGTCAAGCAAAGCTTTTGTTTTTTAATTCACAGAGGCTCGTTATGTCAGCATTTAAGAACTCACTTTCCCCAGGACATGTCTGGCACAGATCTTCCCAAATTCCTTTTAGTCGGACTCAAAGGTCTAAGGCCCAATTTCCTCAGCAGAAACAATGGCTGGTATGTCTTTCACAAGAGCAAGTTCCTTGTAATTATTTTTAGAAATTATCCGGAACAGACAAATCTGAGGGATGTGTGTGTGTTTGTGATAAGGACATGATCCATCAGTGAAGGTGAGAACCTTAGCAAATCTAACCAACTTTCCTCATGCTGCCTACTAATATATTGTTATGAGTTTGGAGGGTTTTTTTGGGGGGGATCAGTCTGGATGACGCCTTGGTTCCCTTCCAAGGCATGTTTAGAATCTAGTAGAAGAGCCCCCTAAAAGGGCCAGACAAGTTTCTTGGGAAGATAATGGCTTTGACGGGCCAGCTTACTGCTATTTACCATATGCAAAGAGGTCTGCTCTGTTGCCATAGTGACAAATGGGCAAGCTTTTGCCCACCTTACTTGGCTAAATGCCACTTCATCCTAGGATGAAGAACAGGCCAAGAAGGGCTGTGTATGTGACAGCTGTGAGTTTTGGCTGATGCTGGAAGACCTAGACTCGTCTTGCTCTGTGCTGGAAACCTAATGGGGAAACCAGATCTATGGTTAGAGTTAATGCTGTGAGTCACTCCATTCTATGCTCAGGTTGTATATGTGTGTAAATGAAATTATGGTGCTGGAGGAGACTCTTGAGAGTCCCCTGGATTACAAGAAGATCAAACCTATCCATTCTGAAGGAAATCAGCCCTGGGTGCTCACTGGAAGGACAGATCCTGAAGCTGAGGCTCCAATACTTTGGCCACCTCATGAGAAGAGAAGACTCCCTGGAAAAGACCCTGATGTTGGGAAAGATAGAGGCCACAAGGAGAAGGGGACGACAGAGGATGAGATGGTTGGACAGTGTTCTCGAAGCTACCAGCATGAGTTTGACCAAACTGCGGGAGGCAGTGGAAGACAGGAGTGCCTGGCGTGCTCCGGTCCATGGGGTCACAAAGAGTTGAACATGACTAAACGACTAAACAACAACAACCATAGAATCGTGGAACTGGAAGGTACCCTGAGGATCAATCCCCTGCAATGCAGGAATGTCAACTACAGCATCCACACGTGATGACAGACACCAGTGTCTCTGTCACAGTTAAGCATTCAAGGACGGGGCAGAGCAGAGCTGGTGGGGTCTGATGGCGGCCTGACCAGGGTTTTCCCCAGACCAGAGCTGTGAGGGATCCAGGGAACATCACCGCCCTATATGTTGCAGCACTTCATCACCGAATCATAGAAAGAGTTGGATGGGACTGTGAGGGTCATCTAGTCCAATCCCCTGCAATGCAGGAATCTCAGCTTAAAGGATCCATGACAGATGGACATCCAACCTCTGCCATCGAACTGAATCCAAAGGGTTTGGACACAAAAGGGTGGTATTCAATTCAGTTTTACTCAGAGGAGACCCAGATATACCAATGAACATGACAACGCAAGGGCCATTAATTTCAATAGGTCTGCACTGAGTAAAGCTTAGCTGAAGGCCATCCAAAAGCCAGCACCTGACATGCACACTTTGGAGTTTGTTGTGCCAACACCTGCAATGAACACCTGAGGCCACCTCTCTCTGGCCACATCCGCACTATAAGGCGCCGTGATAACACTTTACCAGCCATGGCTCCCCGCTAAGAATCTTGGCAACTGTAGCTTGTCAAGAGTGTGGAGAGTTGCTAGGAGACCCTCACAGAGCTACAATTCCCAGAGCAGTTTAACCATCAATAATACCACAGGGAACTCTGGGAACTGCAGCACTGATTGACATAAAAGGAACATCTGTGAGGGCAATAGGGGGCTCCTAGCAACCCTCAGAACCCTTGATTAACTACAGTTCCCAGAATTCTTGGGGGGGAGGAAGTAACAACAGTTAAAATGGTATCATAGTGCTTTAAATGTATGGTGAGGATGTGGCTTGTCTCTGTCTCAGTTTGTCTCCAACTGCCTGAATTAGCCACGCCCCGGCGACAATTACCAGTGTACCTGTTGTTGGCTACCGGCAGTGCAATTTCAAACTTGGCAAGGAACTGGAAATACTGTTCCTCCGTCTGCGTGGTGAACCCCGTCCCGACCAGCAGCATCCGGAGGTCCTCCGCTTTGATCACACCGTTCTTCGCAACCGACTTTGAGCTTTTGATGTTGAAGATCCTTTGCAGGCACTCCGACAGCCAAACCGGGTCGAGGAAATAAAGGTTTCTCAATCCGTGGCTCGTGTCTGGGAAGTGGAGCAGTGTCCCTGTTTCGATCAGGAAATTGATTGCTGCGGAGAAAGGAAGGTGCCAGGTAAGCTATGAGCACAGGAAGGAGGTTTATCAACCTCTCCACTGGGCTGTATTCAACTTATCCGCAAGCTCTGAAAGTCTGATTCTGGAAAATATAAGAGGCATTGGGGGGCTGTAGGAAGGGCTGCAGCTCAGCGGTACGGCATTCACTTTACACACAAGAAGTCAATCCTTGACATCTCTTCAGAAGAGACTCCTGTCTGAAATCATGCAGAGCCACTGCCAGACCATGTAGACCAGGGTTTCCCAAACTTGGGTCTCCAGCTGTTTTGGACTACAACTCCCATCATCCCTAGCTATCAGGACCAGTAATCAGGGATGATGGGAATTGTAGTCCAAAAACAGTTGGAGGCTCAAGTTTGGGAAACCCTGGTGTAGACTGCTGGTCTTCAGCGTTGAGTCCCTAGTTGTTGTTGGCCTACAACTCCCATCACCCCTGACCATTGGGCTAAGGTGGCTAGGGATGATGGGGGTTGTAGTCCAGCAGCATCTGGGGACCCAGCGTTGAAGAACGCTGGTGTAGATGATACTGAGCAAGGTGGACCAATGGTCTGTTTCAGTATAAGGCAGCTTCCTATGCTCCTATGAGTGACATCAATGCAGGGTTTCCCATGATTAGTTAGCCAGCTGACCACATGAGAAAGCTCTGTTGGGTAAGTAACTGAAGCCACCATGGTTTCTCCACCAACTCTTTGAATGGCTAATAACACTCCTGTGGATTATCTTAGTGGTCAAGCTGGGAAATAATGTTTCAGGCAGTCCTTTTGTAAATTCAGGGTGATGCATCCTCAAGCAAAGTGTATGCACACAAGACACACATTCACAAATACCGAACATGCTGGTTTCCAATAAGTTACTACATGCAGGCATACCAGATTGCAAGTCCTCGTAGTCTTTGATGTCATTGCCTCGAGTGTTCTCTACGATTTGCTCTATTTCCTTGTCTGTTAGATACTGTACGTTGTCGTTTTGACTTCTGTTCAGTTGTTCAGCTATGATGGATCCTTGGAGGCTCAAGTAACTCCTTGGGATCTGTTAAATTACATTGAAAATCAATTATGCTCTGAATGCCGTGTCTCTGTTCATTTGTATATAGCATTTCATTTATTCATTTGAGGATTCAGAAACAAATTCCCAACAAATCTTTCTGAAGCAGAATATGCAACTGAGAGGGTAAATGGTGACTAAAGAAGGCATCGTTTTTCATTCTGCCCCACTTTCTTCATCATCATCAGTGTTTCTTTTCCACTGCAGTATGCCTTCTGCCAAGAAAACGTTATTCATGTCACTGTCCATTGTGACAAAATTATATTACTTACATTAGTTATGATGTCACTAAATTATTCTGTCCTAATCATTACAGGAGGATCATATTTGCTGCACTGACTTAAGTTCCGGATATGGGACGAATAAGTGAACATTGGCAATTTCTGCTGCGCCTTTTGTTGGAATTCTCTAACATGGAGAAGGAATAGAGAAGTTTGCTTCTGCTGCTATAATTCAATCAGAAACATTCCTGCCCCCATTTACATGAGAATGAGGTTACACAGCTGTCCATGGAGGCACAGGTTAAATCCGTGTCCAGGGCAGCTGTGTACCAGCTCCATCTGGTACGTAGGCTGAGACCCTATCTGCCCGCGGACTGCCTCGCCAGAGTGGTGCATGCTCTGGTTATCTCCCGCTTGGACTACTGCAATGCGCTCTACGTGGGGCTACCTTTGAAGGTGACCCGGAAACTACAACTAATCCAGAATGCAGCAGCCAGACTGGTGACTGGGAACGGCCGCCGAGACCATATAACACCGGTCTTGAAAGACCTACATTGGCTCCCAGTATGTTTCCGAGCACAATTCAAAGTGTTGGTGCTGACCTTTAAAGCCCTAAACGGCCTCGGTCCAGTATATCTGAAGGAGCGTCTCCACCTCCATTGTTCTACCCGGACACTGAGGTCCAGCACCGAGGGCCTTCTGGCAGGTCCCTCACTGCGAGAAGCCAAGTTACAGGGAACCAGGCAGAGGGCCTTCTCGGTAGTGGCGCCCTCCCTGTGGAACGCCCTCCCACCAGATGTCAAAGAGAACAACAACTACCAGACTTTTAGAAGACATCTGAAGGCAGCCCTGTTTAGGGAAGCTTTTAATGTTTGATGTATCATAGTATTTTAATATTATTTTGGAAGCCGCCCAGAGTGGCTGGGGAAACCCAGCCAGATGGGCAGGGTATAAATAATAAATAATAATAATAATAATAATAATTATTATTATTATTATTATTATTATTATTATTATTATTATTATTATTATTACCACAGTTCTGTGCAGAAGTAAATTGATGCATGAGCAGGTCTACGCTGAGCAGCCTGCACCAAGCTACCAACCCAGGTGTCTTTCTTGCTCCCTCCACCTCCAATATGAAAGTCTGTGCATTCAGCGCAAACGTCTGCTGCAGGGAAACCTTCACAGGTGTAAGCTGCTGTTTGTTACATCAGGGGTGAAACTAGAGAGTTCAGCCCCCATTTGAACATTGATCAACATATTGCTTCTGAACCATATTGTCAGGGGATGATTAGCTGCTTGTGCTTAAAATTGTGCCCCTTCAGAGTTTGTGCGGCCCCACAAACCTCTGTGTGTGACAGAGCTCCTCAGACATGTCTGCTCTAGTCACTTGTAGAGTCCGACAGTGGCTGCCTGCGGAAGCGCTTCCAGCAAAGAAGTTCCTTAACGGAAACGCGTCTCCTGGACTCACGACGTGGCAGCTTCCGGCGAAGCATGGGTCTCCCTGCAGTTGCTTCTGACACCTCCCCGCTATTTTCGCTGGATGTGTCTCTCACCCCTTTCTCTCCCCTGCTGTTTCCTGCCTGGGCTGCTGCGTCTCTCTCAGCATTACTGAGATCCTCCTCCAGAGACCCCTCGCTCCCCCTCCTTGTCCCTGCTTTGGCTGCTGACTCTCTCCCAGTCTCTGGGAGCCCTACCAACTCCCTTTCCTCTGATGTCAGTTCCCTGACATCCACCTCCCCTCCAGGGCCCCCTTCTTCCCCGCCCCTACTCTCTCCTCTGGGCGGTGAGGAGCTGAAACCCCGAAAAGAATCCTCTTCATCTTCAGACGTCTCGAACATTTCCCTCCATCGGTCTTCGTTCCGACTCGCTGAATCCTCCTCCACCTCGGAATCAGAGAACCCCTCCAACTCTTCTTCTTCGTCGGTGGTGGCGAAGTATTCCCTCCGGAACCTCGCCACTGGCTGGGGTTTACGAGGGAATCTCTGATGAAAAGTTTCAATCAAAACCTCGTCATCTACATCCTCTGCCCTGACCCAGGTGTTTTCCGACTCCGGCTCCCCTTCCCACATTACCAAATACTCTACTTGCTCTCCCTTCCACCTGGAATCGAGAATCTCCGCTACATGGTAGCTGTGTTCTCTTTCCTCCATAGCTGGTCCCCTATTGACCCTCCCCTCTCTGTCCCCTTTATACGGTGACAGCAACGACCTGTGGAACACTGGGTGCAACTTCATGTGGTTCGGTAACCGGAGTCTGAAAGCCACTGGGTTGACCTGTTGCGTGACTTCAAATGGGCCCAACCTTTTGGGTCTTAACTTCTTACAACCTCCTTTGAATGGTAACCCTTGGGTGGACAGCCACACCTGGTCCCCCACCCTAATGCTTTCCCCTTCCCTTCTGGTTTTGTCTGCCTGCCTCTTATATTCCTCCTTCGCCCTGTTTAAATTAAGTTGGAGCTGGCGATGGATCGCTTCCATTTCTTCAACGAACTGTTCTGCGGCTGGAACGCTCCAGTTCTCCCCTTCCCCTCCTGGGAAGGCTCGGGGATGACACCCGTGATTAGCCAAAAAGGGGCTCATCCCCGTGGACACGTTCTCTGCATTGTTGTAGGCAAATTCTGCCAACGCCAGCTTCTCCACCCAATCATTCTCTCTGTCATTCACATAACACCTCAAATATTGCTGGAGGACACCATTAGCTCTTTCCGCCTGCCCGTTGGTTTCTGGATGACGGGCAGTTGAGAAATTCACCTCTACATGCAATAAGCTCATGAGCTTCCTCCAGAACCTGGAAGTAAATTGTTTCCCTCGGTCAGAAACCACCCTCAAGGGGGCGCCATGCAGCCTAAACACATTTTCCACAAACAATTTAGCGGTTTCTTCCGCTGTGACCGCATGTGAGCAGGCTATAAAGTGGGCCATCTTGGTTAACAGGTCTACCACAACCATGATGGCTGTTTTCCCTTTGGACCTGGGCAGATCAGTCATGAAATCTATTGCCACTGCCTCCCATGGCCTTTCCGGCGTGGGTAGTGGTTCTAATAAACCTGCCGGTGCCCGCCTCTCCCCCTTGGCTCGTTGGCATTGGTCACACCCTCTCACATACTCCCGCACATCTTCCCTGACCTTGGGCCACCAGAATTCCCTGGTAACCAGCCACATGGTTTTGTGTTGCCCAAAATGCCCTGCTGTGGGGCTATCGTGCAGTTGCTTGAGTACCTTTTCCCTCAATTCCCCTTCAGGTATGTATAACGCTCCCTTGTAGTACAACGCCCCGTTTCTCTCCTCAAAACCCCCGGGTTTGTCTCCCTCCCTCCTGAGACCCCTGAGTTTGTCCTGGGCGTATTCATCCTGCACCGTTCCCTCTACCAGTTCCCTTTGCCCCACCAATGCCGCCCCACACACCCAGCGGTCCTCGGGAATGACATGGGTCTCTTCGGGTGCACCCTCTCCCTCCAAATATTCAGGTTTGCGTGAGAGAGCGTCCGCCCTAACGTTCTCTGGGCCTGGTACGTAACAAATCTCAAAGTTAAATTTGGAGAACTCCTGGGCCCATCTCAACTGCCGTTGGTTGAGCACTCGCGCAGTTCTCCAATACTCTAGATTCTTATGGTCCGTGCACACTTGCACCTTCTGTTGTGCACCAATTAGCAGGTGCCTCCATCTCCGGAAGGCCTCATGAATCGCAAGAAGTTCCCGGTCGTACACCGTGTAGTTCCTCTCAGATTTGTTCAGCTTTCGCGAAAAGAAGGCACACGGTCACCACTCTGACCCCTCCTTCCCCGGCTGCAGAAGAAGCACCGCCCCTATGGCTCTGTCAGAAGCGTCTGTTTCGACCCTCAGCTTTTTTTGTAAATCCACATGTAGAAGTTGTTCATCAGAGGCGAAGGCCCTTTTCAGTTCCTCAAACGCTCGCTCCGCCTCCCCCGTCCAAACAAACTTCTTTTTACTGCTGAGACAGTCCGTGATGGGCGCCGTCAGGTGGGCGAAGTTTCGGATGAACTTACGATAAAAGTTTCCAAACCCTAGGAACCTCTGCACATCCTTCTTGGTCTTGGGTGTTTTCCATTCCAGCACCGCTTGAACCTTGCCGGGGTCCATGGCCAACCCCTTGTCTGACAAGCGGTACCCCAGGAATTCCACCTCCTTGGTATGAAACTGACACTTCTCCAGTTTCACCCACAGCCTGTTGGCTTGCAGCCTGCTCAACACTTCTCTGACGTCTCTCACATGTTGCTCCTCATTCTCCGAATACACCAACACGTCATCTAAGAAGGCCACGCAATTCTTGTAGAGCAAAGGCCCCAGTACGTGGTTCATGAAGGCTTGAAAACACGCGGAGCCTGTTTGTAATCCAAAAGGCATAACGAGGTATTCAAATGCCCCCAAAGGGGTGAACATGGTGGTCTTCCATTCATCCCCTTTCCTTATACGTATCAGGTTGTACGCCCCCCTTAGGTCCAGCTTTGTAAAAATCTTTCCTTTCCGCACCCTGGTCAAAATATCATCAATCCTGGGCATAGGAAAAGCCGCCGGCTCTGTCACTGCATTTAACCGCCTAAAGTCACATACCAGTCTCGGCTTGTCCGTGTTTTTTTTATCCACAAAAAACACTGGGCTACCCCCCGCTGCCTTGGACTCTCTGATGAAGCCTCTCTTCAGGTTCTTGTCAATGAACGCTCGCAACTCCTGCATCTCCCTGTCTGACATGGCATACAACTTGCCTACAGGAAGCTGTGCTCCAGGGAGTAAATTGATCTGGCAATCAAAGGGCCTATGCGGGGGTAGTTGGTCAGCTTCCTTCTCGCTGAACACGTCGCTGAGATCAGCATACTGTGGTGGCACCTTCCCCTTCCCCATTACTTCAGTCCCTGCCAGGGTGGCTTGGGCCCCTGCTGACCCCTTTTCCCCCCTGCAGTGTTCTAAGCAATGTGCTGAACCGAAGGAAACCACTCTTTGATGCCAGCCCACCAGCGGATCATGTAAGGCTAGCCAGCTCATTCCCAAAATAATGGGAGCGCCTCCCAAGGTGGCCACATTAAACGCTATCAGTTCTGTGTGCCTTGCCACCCTCATTATCATTGGGACGGTCTGCAAGCTAACTCCTCCTCCCAACAGTTCCCTGCCATCGATCGTGGTCACCTGCAGGGGGTTGCTTAAAGGGATAGTCTGTATCTGATGTTCAGCAGCAAACTCCTTGCTCATAAAATTGCAGGAGCTGCCTGAGTCCAACAGCGCCTTTATTTTTAGGGGGTGTCCATTTTGCAGCTCTAGCGACACTTCAATCACTAGAGCAGGTCGAGGAGCTTCTGGCACGGGCACTTTCACTGCTTTTTGGCCTGGCTGCAGTGCCCTGACGGTGGCAACCAGGCGTTGGCTTTTACCTGCTCCGTTTCTCCCTGCTCTCCCCCCTCAACTGCTCCCACCATCCCTTGCCATTCCTTCCTCTGGGGGCAGACTCTGGCAAAGTGGCCTGGCTGTTGGCAGAGATAGCATTTCCGGGCTCCCTTTCCCTCCTTCTTCGCCCCCTCACTGGGCTTTGAAACTGCGCGCGCGCGGGCTGTTCCGATTTCCATCGGCTCTGCCAGCGGGAAAGCTGGCTCAGGAATGTCTGGAATGCGTAACTCCTTCCAACGTTCCCCTCTCCCTTCCCGCCTCTCCAAAGCTCTTGCCTCCTGGCGCGCTCCAATGGTCAGCGCAGATTTGGTCAGCTGATCCATAGACACCGCCCTGGGGCTCCTGGACAGCTCGTCTTTCACAGCCGAAGAAAGACCTTCTTCAAATAGCATCTGAATGGGTGCTGCCGATAAATCCCACCCCAATCTGTGAATCAGCATGGTAAATTCAGTCCAGTACTCACGGACAGATCTGCTTCCCTGCTTGCAAGCCATTAGCTGTCTGCGCACCACCCCTTCCTCAATATCGCTGGAAAACATGATATCCATTGCACGAAAGAATTTCATAGTGTCCTTTAGGATATCGTTGTGCGTTGCCATCAGGGGTCGAACCCAGTCCCGCGCCCCCTTCTCAAGATGCCCAATTACGAAAGCAACTCGCGATTCCTCATCAGGGAACTCATCAAACTGCACATTCAGGGCATATTGCATCTCGGTCCTAAAGGCATGGTAATCCTTGGGGTCCCCCCCAAACTTCTGCACCAATCCTGGTACCTTTCTGGGGAACTGAGTGGTTCTCCCCTTTTTGTCAGCATCCTGAGCCCTTCTCTCCTCGAGCCTCGCCGTCTGCAGCGCAAGTTGGACCTCCAGAGCTTGATACCTTTCTTCCAAGCTTGGACCAGCTCCAACCCCTGCCTCTCCGGTTCCGGCTGGGTTGCTCATGATGCTTTCTCCTGCACAGGCAGCGTACAGAGACTGTCAGACTGCTGTCAGGGGATGATTAGCTGCTTGTGCTTAAAATTGTGCCCCTTCAGAGTTTGTGCGGCCCCACAAACCTCTGTGTGTGACAGAGCTCCTCAGACATGTCTGCTCTAGTCACTAGTAGAGTCTGACAGTGGCTGCCTGCGGAAGCGCTTCCAGCAAAGAAGTTCCTTAACGGAAACGTGTCTCCTGGACTCACGACGTGGCAGCTTCCGGCGAAGCATGGGTCTCCCTGCAGTTGCTTCTGACACCTCCCCGCTATTTTCGCTGGATGTGTCTCTCACCCCTTTCTCTCCCCTGCTGTTTCCTGCCTGGGCTGCTGCGTCTCTCTCAGCATTACTGAGATCCTCCTCCAGAGACCCCTCGCTCCCCCTCCTTGTCCCTGCTTTGGCTGCTGACTCTCTCCCAGTCTCTGGGAGCCCTACCAACTCCCTTTCCTCTGATGTCAGTTCCCTGACACATATTAAAGCTAAAGGACCCCTGGACTGTTAAGTCCAGTAGAATTCGACTAAGGGGTGCAGCGCTCATCTCCGCTTTTAGGCCAAGGGAGTCGGCGTTTGTCCACTGACAGCTTACCAGGTCATGTGGCCAGCATGACTAAACAGCTTCTGGCACAACAGAAGAGTGCCAGAGCGCATGGAAACACCATTTACCTTCCCACCACAGTGGTACCTATTTATCTACTCGTACTGGTATGCTTCCGAACTGCTAAGTTGGCAGGAGCTGGGACAAAAAAACAGGAGCTCACCCCGTCACATAGATTCAAACTGCCGACCTTACGATCAGCAAGCCCAAGAGGCTCAGCGGTTTAGACCACAGCGCCACCCATGTCCCCAGTATGAAAGAACAGAAGAAGAGTCCTGCTGCATCGGGCCAATGACCTATCTAGTCCAGCATCCTGTTCTCACAGCGGCCAACCAGATGTCTGTCAAAAACCCACAAGCAAGACTTGAGCACAAGACCACTCTCCCCTCCTGTACTTTCCAGCAACTGGTATTCAGAAGCATTCCTGCCTCTAGGTATGGAAGCAGAGCACAGCCATCACAGCCAGTAGCATTCATTCTGAATAGGGCTCATACGGGAAACCTTTAACCATCCGAAGCTGATGTGGTCTTCCACTGCAGGGAAAGGTACGCACCAATCTCCCGACGAGTCTCTGTGAGCAAATAGAACTCCCAACGTCCTTCATATGGCAAGTGATGGTGTAGATCAGCTGGCGCAGCCCGTCCAGGCCTTCCAGAGTCCTGCAGGAGAGCTCACTGCAAAGAGAAACCACGAAGATAAGATATCTATACTCAACCAAAGGGCTGTTTCTCCACACCGCCATTTTTACCATCTGCCTGCCATTCCATTCCACCACTCCCCTTGAAGAGATATGCAGTGGGAGGAGGGCTGCTGAATTCAGGTCATGCTTGCAGGCTTAGCATAAACATCTGGTTGGCCATTTTGAGAAAAGGATGTCGGACTACATGGGCCTTTCGCCTGATCCAGCAGTGCTCATCTTATATTCTTAGGAAGTACACGAGGAGATGGCAGCAGAGGATAAAGAATCAGGGCTGCTGGGACTTGACTGGGCTTTAGAAGAAGGTTCTGAAAGAAGCCTCAGTCAAGTTCGGAGGACAATAGTTTGGAGCGGAATTTTCCTAGAGACAGAAGACACTAGTCTTGCTCTGTGATGGTGAGTGGACCAGCGAAGTTGCACGCTTAAGTGGGAAAGGCTTTCTGAGAGAGAAATCAGTCTACTCAGGCCACACAAGCACAAGACGCTGAACCCATAATACAATACAACTGAGTTGCAAAAAAGAAAAAGGGGTTTGGCCAAGGCACTGGTGAGTCAGCAGCAATATATTAGCATCAAGAACCCAAAGAATCTGTACTGAGGATGCTGTACTTGGGCTGCAAGTATCCTAGCTGGTATGGATTCCTGTTGGACCCAATTCATCTACTGCCTAAGTACCAGAGGCATGGCTGTAACCATGGTAGTATTCTGATTCAGTCTCCAAGTGCTGGGTCATCAGAGCCAGCATCAATATAGCTGGAAAGCGGTGGCTGGCGAGTCAATGCAAGATGCAACCTTATCCCAATTTATTGGTTTTATATACTAAGCACTGCAGAGAATTCGCTGCATTTACAATTTGGGGTGGGTGGGAGAATGTGATATCATACTTACTGTAAGTGTTTCATTGTGATGTCCGGGAAGCCAGTGGCTCTTGGGCCAGAAGGAGATCGACAGAGAGCCAGGACGTACGCTCTCAGGGTGGCAATCCGTTCAACGCGGAATTTAGTTTCGATCAAGTCAAGGTGTGTCCCCACTACCAGCACAACTGAATTTGGAGCCTTGGCCTAGAAAGAATTTTTAATTTTTATTTGGCCCAATAAAGCTTCACCGGGTTCAAATGCAAGGTGACCTATTTATTGAGCATCTGTCCCAATTCCTTTGCACAAAGCTCGCACAGAAGTTTTATGTTGTCTCCTTTATTGCATATTCATTCTGATTTGTTTGCAGGAGAAAAGTAAAATTTTTTTGAGGACTAGGGCAGATCCACACTATATATTCGAAGTACATCCAATGCACATTTAAAGCATGTTATTTCCCCCCAAAGCATCATGGGGACTGTAACTCTGTGAGGGGCAAACTACAGCTCCCAGGATCCTCTGGGGGGAGTCACATGCTTTAAATGTGTGTTGGATGTGATTTAAATGTATGATGGGGACCTGGCCCTAGTCACTCTCATTGACTTGTCCATAAGACTGGGTTACATCCATCAGAACTTGTTCATCCTTGACGCAGTAAGAAATCAGAAGGAAGAGAATAGGACCTCCTGGCTCTACCATGTGCAGGCAAATGTTTACAAGAGAAACACTGCCACTCTCAGATGCATTTCTTGTAGACTGAAAGTGTTTAAATACATATTTGTGAAGTAAACAGTTGGCATACATGAGGTCCAGAGAAAGTCTGTTTTCAGTCCAAAGTGATTAGAATTTCAAGATGGAACAGTAAAAGTGAATGGTGGTTTTAGCCAAGGCTGTGTACACATTAGTGTTTACTTCAGCTTCCAGTGTGCTCCCACTGCTGGTGTATGAAGTAGAGTACACAATCAATATACCCTGAAGTCTTTTGATAAATGTTCCAAGGGTTTCCCCTCAAACCAGCTTCCAGCCGATTTCAAAACCTAATCTGCAGTTAAGCTGAGGTGTGTACATTTCAGATAGCCACTGCGTAGATGACAGCACATGCTCAGATGACAAGCTTCACTGAACTGGAGTTTGGAGAAGTTGCACAAATAGGGAAACAAATCAGGTAATGTGTGTCAGGGCAAGACATCTCCACCTCCTCTCTAGCATGTACCGTAACATAAAACATGTGACTTGAAACACAAGGAGAACAGTTTCCTCCCTTTGTTTCAAGTCACTTCACAGCGTTTCAAGCTGCTAATGCATACATAGCCCTAAAGTCTTATTAATGAAATTCTGATACTAGTCTGCACTACCTCCACTGGTACACTGGATTCTCCCACCAGCGCATAAAGAGAAGTCCTGCAAGGCAGTAGTGACGCCTTACTCACCTCAATATTTAGCAACCAGAACTGAAGATTTTCAACAGCTTCTTCCCCCAGTGCCAAGTTCCAGACGACGACATACAATGCCTTATCTGTGAAGAAACACTGATTGACTGTCGACATACTGGCAGGGCCTCCAATATCCCAGACGTTAAACTCAACTGAATCAACCTAATTGGACAAAGAGAAACATTGAAAGAGAGAGACAACATCCATAGTGGTTAAAAGTAAATCACATGGAGATAATAGTCAATGCATAATAAACTCGTGCACTGCCCCTCCCTCCCGCAAAGTAGCTTCATAATGTTCGACAGTAGGGTATCAATGGGTATTCATGCTCCAGCTGAAGAAAGAAGGGCTTGTCAAGGGCGGCTATCACTTCCACAGGAAATGTAAGCTAATTGCTCACTGCTAAGGCAGGCGTCATCTGCCAAGACTGGGGAAGAAGCAGTGCTCCCATTCCTTCATTAAATCAATTGGCCCTTTTCTGTCTCTCAAGAGTGCACGGCTAATTTTGGCTGGGAAGGGCCCTTCTCCTTTCCTTCATATGTCAGGGGAGAGGAACATTATTGCCATCAACCCACACCCCACTTCCCTCAAACCAGCCAGTACATTTTACAAAAGAACAAAATCTGTTGGTGAAGCGAAGCAGGACTGCCTAACATCTGTTCAGATAAAGGTAAAAAGATGCTCAAGGTGTTGACAAGAGATGTTGCAATGAGGGGAACCAGAAGCAAGACTTTATTGGTGGCAGTTCCATGTCTGTGGAACTCTCCCCCCTTGAAATATACGTGGCTGTATCATTGTCAGTTGTAAAAAACAGCTACTACTTGAGTCATATGGCACATTAATCTGCATTGTATTAACCACTGGCCCTGTTCATTTTTGAGAGATGCAATGTGGTTTCGATTTGACGATGTTATGCATTATTGTGGTTTATTGTGGAATTTCACACACTCTGCTGTGAGGGCACCTGTGCTCTGAAGGGTGTTTTCTTTTGACATCTTAATCTAAATATAAATAAATACATAAGCCAAATTAATTTCCATCTGGATGCCTAGATTCTGGACTGGCTTCAAGTCAGAGCTGGCCCTAAGCTTGCAGCAATGACATCTTCACCATGCTGCAGGGCTGAGAGGCCTCAAAAGGCCGAGCCCAATTCAGAGTGGATCCAGATGACAGGACTAAGGGTCCTATCCAAAATGCCCCAGAGCGGCAATTCCATGTCCAGCAAAACGAGTCCTTGTTTCATGTGTGTACACTCACACATGGAACAATGAGGAAAAAAGCAGATACAGATCTTCTCTTTCTCTCCAGGCCTATTTGTCTTCCAGGTTGAGGAGGAGAAGGCAGAACAAGTGTGCCAACTCCATCTCTATTGCCATCCTTATTGCCCTCTGTGAGTAGAAGGATGACCTGAGCCATGGAACCCTCTTAAAGTGTTTGCCTTCAGGGTCAGTTCAACGCAAGAAAGGGAAAAGTGGGATGATAATGATGATGATAACAATAACAACAATAATTTTATACCCCGCCCATCTGGCTGGGTTTCCCTAGCCACTCTGGCCAGCTCCTGACAGAATATTAATATTAATAATAAAATGATAGAACATCAAATATTAAACACTTTCCTAAAAAGGGTGGCCTTCAGTTGTCTTCTAAAAGTCAGATAGTTGTTTATCTCCTTGACATCTGATAGGAGGGCATTCCACAGGGCGGGCACCAATACTGAGAAGGCCCTCTGCTTGGTTCCCCTTGGCTTCACTTCTCGAAGTGAGGGAACCGCTAAAAGGACCTCAGAGCTGGACCTCTGTGTCCGGGCTGAATGATGGGGGTGGAGACACTCCTTCAGGTATCCTGGGATGAGTGCATTAACTCCATTTAATGCCATCCCCATCACCCTCCACAAATTTGAGAGCAACAGGGACTGTGGCAGAGGGCCCAGCTAGCTTGCTTGTCCCTGTTCTCCCCCTCACATTTTGACTTGACTCAGAAAACAACTGCCCTGAATAGGGCACCCCTCTCTCATAGTGCTAGAATATGTGTGTGTGACCCAATGAAATTGATTGGCAATGGATTTGGAGTGGACAAAAGCAAGTGCTTTTTCACACAACACATTCCTAATTTATGGAATTCAGTGCCAGAATATGTGGCAATGGTCACTAGCTTAGGCAGCTTTAAAGGTTGCAGACACGGAAACAAATCAGGTAATAAGCACTGGGTGAAGACATCCATGCCTCTTTATGGTGGTTGGATCAAGTCAAAGAGGATAGGGGTATCAAATCAGCTATTGGCCTAGAGCAGGGTTTAGGCCTTCTCAATCCGGCCCACGGACGGTCCGGGAATCAGCATGTTTTTACATGAGTAGAATGTGTCCTTTTATTTAAAATGCATCTCTGGGTTATTTGTGGTGCATAGGAATTCGTTCAAACCCCCCCCCCCAAAAAAAAATTGTCTGGCCCACCACATGGTCTGAGGGATGGTGGACCAGCCCACGGCTGAAAAAGGTTGCTGACCCCTGACCTAGAGGGCCACACAGAACTTCCATGTTCAGAGGCAGTCTATCACTGAATACCAGTTGCTGGAAAGGCAACAGAAAAGGAAGCTGGAAGCTTCATTGAGCTTTGTGGAAAACATAGTTTTTAAAATAAAAAATGCAATTTCTTCTTTCAGTGGGGCAAAAAAATCCTGCTGATATCATGGCATCACAGTGGGGTACCCAAAAGAGCATTCAAAACATTTTAAAATGTTTTAAAATTACAAATTTTGGGGGTATCTAGGGATGCCACAAACATGTGTTTGGAGGGGTGAATATGTCCCGTATACCAGTCCCCCGCCGTCTATCTATAGTCATACCTTGGTTTTCAAACATCTTGGGAGTCGAACGCTTTGGCTCTTGGATGATCAAAAACTGGAAGTGATTGTTCCAGTTTTCGAATGTTCTTTGGAACCTGAACATCCGACGCAGCTTCCGTGGCTTCTGATTGGCTGCAGGAGCTTCCTGCAGCCAATTGGAAGCTGCGCCTTGGTACCCAAACGTTTTGGAAGTTGAATGGACTTCTGGAACAGATTCTGTTCGAATTCCAAAGCACCACTGTATTTGGTTTGTCCCTTTGACAAGGAGGAAGCCTTGCCCTGCCCTGCCTTGAGCTTAGACTCCAAGTCTAAGCTTTGTTTTACCTTTGATTTACCTTTGATTTGAGTCCAGCCGGTCTCTGAAGCTCCCACTTCGTGGTCTGGATGGTGCCGTCACTGGGCATCGAATGGGAAGCTTTCCCCGTCTGCAGGATCTCAATCAGTGTGGACTTGCCCTGGCGCGGAGGACCCACCACAATCATTTTCATCAGGTTGCATTTCTCTGCTTTGCGTAACTGGGCTCGCAAGTAAGCTAAAATGGTCTTGGGGCCTAGCAAGTGAAGGGGTAGAAAAACTGCTTAGCTGATCACAGCAGTATAAGAGGGATTTGCAAGGATTGTTTTAACACACCTTGAATTAAAGAGCACGGGTGGGGACAACAATTCCCAATTCAAATAGAAATGTTTTTAACGAGGAAGCAAATAGCCTTTGGGGCTGATTAGGCTGGATTAAAATGATGGGGGTGGGAGGGAAATCTCAAGTGGATGCTCTAACATGACCTTTAAAAATGAACATGAATGCGTACTTAATTCATCCAGGCCAAGGAACTGTAATTTCTAATTGTGGACTTATTTATAAAAGTATTTTTATGCTGCCACATAGGGGTAGGGGAGAAATTCGATCCAGTTCACATTTAAATGCAAATCTATCAAATGCACACTTTCCGAAACAATATGAGATCCAAAACACAGCCATCCTTTGAAACCCACACTTATTCGAATTTTGCAATGCAGCTCTCCAAGCAAAACAATGTGTACAGAAATGCATATATCAGGTACATGTGCGAGTAAAAGTGATTTCAGTGAAAGCAACCTGTAAAAATGCATTACATCAGGAGAAACAGCTTTGAAAGAAATGTGTACGTTAGTTCAAACCAGTCTCCTCCATCCCTAACCACCATATTGCTGATATGTCACTTTTAAAAACACTTTCACAGAAATAGTCAGACAAAAGATAACAGTGCAAAATAAAACACCCATAACCACATCAGCAGCCTCCCTAAAAGTGTGGCTGCGCGTGTGACACAAAATATGTGCAACACAAAAGGGACCTTTATGACCTACCTCATGACAGAAAGGGGTTGCCCTGAGAACAAACTGATCAAGTCGAATTTGGATCGCATGGAAAGGTTTACAATTCCACTTTGTAACAATGGCAGCCTGGACAGATTCCACCCTGTTTTCTCCACCATTCAATAATAAATTCACCCATGCTGGGTTTGGATTCTCTCTCTGTTCAAACAGCTGATATTAATAAAACCACAGGGAGGAAGCAGACTCACCCTCTTTTCTGATCTCTGCAGGGAGGTTGCCAATATTTAGCTCTTCAATATCCAGCTGCCAAAGATTAACCAGTTGGCCAAGTTCAGGAGGAAGTTCTTGTATGCCGGCGTTACTGCACAAAAACAAACAAACACACCCATCCGCCAATCAATAGCCTTCCTTGAGAGGGGTATCTACATGATGGTGGCCACCAAATTTTGACAAATGCAAACATTTGAGGTGAAACGTAAAGGGCTCCAGCTTGGGTAAACCTTTAAAGAATTCCATTGGAAAGAAGTGATCGAACAAATAAAATTTCTTGGGGTTTGGGGGCCACACAGAAAGCATTAATGTAAATGTGTTGGCCCCACCTGCCCCTTGCCTAACTCTGGATGTCCTGTTAAATAAAGTTCAAGGCAGGTGAGGAAATTTCTGGAGGAATGGGCAAAACCGAGAATTACCACCCATTTTCACCTAAAAGTGAAATTATGTTTGCTTTACATCCCACAATGAGCCCAAAGTGGCACAAGTAGTTCTCCTTCACTCAGTTTTATTCCTTTTACCTCACAACAAATCTATCAGGCACTTAGGCCTGGCCCATGGTCAGATTCTGATTGGCCCAAGGTCACTCAGTGAGCTTCATGGCTGAGGGCTGAGTTGAACCTCTGAGTCCCCAGTCCTAGAGTTGTTGGAGGCCCTTGTTCCCCCTCACAGAACTATAGTTCCCAGGGTGGTTTAACAACCAACACCTCTCCACACGGAACTCTGGGAACTGTAGCTCTGCAAGGGAACAGGGGCCTTCTAACTACTCCCAGAATCATAAAATTATAGAGTTGGAAAGAACCGTGTAGGTCACCTAGTTCAACACCCTGCAGTGCTGAAATCTCCCCCCCCCCCCGGCGTGAGGCACAAACCCACTAGCCTAAGATTAAGAGTCTCATGCTCTAACGACTGAGCTCTCAGCACCTTTAACAAACCACAGCTCCCAGAATTCTTTAGGGGAAGCCATGACTGTTCAAAGTGGTATCCTAGTTCTGTGTGAATTAAGCCCTAGTCAGACATGCTGACTAATGGACGGGCAATCTTTTTTCTTTTTGCAGAGTGCCACAATCCCCCTCAGAAATAATCTGTTGTAATATACTCGGAGTCGAGTGTGAATTTCATCTCTTTATACAGCTCATAGTAGCAATGAATGAAACTTTCCCCAAAACGTCTAGCTATATATACATTATTTACACAATGGGCCCTGCATGATTGGCTAATTCCAAGCTGCTCCTGTAGGCCAATCAGGTTGCGGATTCACCTCCTCCAGAAGCCTGATTGGCTGCTCCTGCAGGCCAATCAGGTCGCTGATTCACTTCCACCTGGAGCTGGATTGGGTGGCTCCTGCGGACCAATCAGACATGTACTGAACTGAATCTAGAACAATAGGGTGCAGGATGCAGCAGTCTGATTAGTCAGCAGGAGCCACCCAATCCAGCTCCAGGTAGAAGTGAATCAGATGTTATGATCCTAGAACAATAGGATCCAGAATGCAGCAAACATCTGTCAAGGGCCAAAGATAAAGTGGGCAAGGTCAGCCCTTTTCCTCTCTCTCCTCCAGCAGTCAGTCAGATATCTCCTAAACTGGTCACTGGAAGAGGACTTTTGAAATTAGACCAAGAGGCACAAGCTGAGGGGTGCAGGTTGTGACCCTGTGCTCTAGCTGCAGAGCACACAGGGAGGATCAGATGAAACATTCAGGGATTGTCAAGGGATAGCAGCAAGAGTTTCCATGACACCAGCCACCTTTCCCACAGTTCGTGATACCTGAACTTACTTTCCCAAGTAAAGCTCCGATAAGCCTTTCAGAAGGCAGACCGACTGCGGGACAGAGTCTAGATGGTTGTCATTGAGACACAAGACTTCCAGAGACTCGCACAGGAATTCAGGAAACTCCAAGTTGGAACCTGGGGAGGGGGGGGGGGAGCCGAACAGCAAGCAAATGTGGAAGATGAATGCAGAAGCATGAAGTCGCGGGCAGTTTAACTGAATTTTATTTAGTCAACAGAATTTGCATGCCGCTTAGCTGTAAAAATGTCTAAGTGGTTGAGGTAAACTAAAACATATGTTTTATGTAAACTAAAACAGAATACCTGGGTGGTATTCAATTAAGTTCTACTCCAGAGCAGCCCACTGAAATTAATGAACACATGGCTAAATTAGGGCCATTCATTTCAGTAGGTATACACTGAGTAAAACTTAGTTGAATACTATCCATTGAAATTGTTGACAAAAGCTGAGAGTTAAAAACAAGTTAACTTTTTTTGTGCAAAATACAGATAAAAACCAGCAATTTAAAATATATGCATAATAAAATTACATACTGAAATACATATCATCTTTACAGATCTGGGTAGACAAAGAAGGATTTTAGCAGGCTCCAGAAACAGTACAGCAAATCATTTGAACTGCCATAAGGCACCTTCCTATGTTATTTACCGTATTTTTCGCCCTATAGGACGCACCGGCCCATAGGACGCACCTAGTTTTTTTGGGGGGGGGAATAAAGAAAAAAAATTATTCCCCCCCCAGCCGCGGCTTCAGCGCGCCCCACGCTCCGGGCAGCAGGCTACTATCTGCAGCCTAGGGAGGTCTGTGGGAACTCCCGCGGGCTCCCCAGGCTTGCTGATAGCTTCCTGAAGCCTGGAGAGCGAGAGGGGTCGGTGCGCACCGACCCCTCTCGCTCTCCAAGCTTCAGCGAAAGCCTGCATTCACCCCATAGGACGCACACAGATTTCCCCTTCATTTTTGGAGGGGAAAAAGTGCGTCCTATAGGGCAAAAAATATGGTGCTTTTTTGTCAATCATAGTGTTCATTACAGTCAACTAGCCAATAAACAAAGCGCAAAACATACAGGGCTTATTGACTGGAATGCTAAGTTAACATCACTTAACATGTTCCTCTGGTGAAATGTTTTGCACTGGTGGAACAATGCAGCACAAGCAAATACATAAGCAGGTGGTGGGTAACTTCACTGCACAATAGACTGTTCTGTCTGTTGTGCCATGAGTTTGTTTCTACTAGCAAAACTGATGTGATGGATTCATCTGTTGTGCAACAGTAAAACTGACAAGTTTTGCCTTTGCACTAGTGAGCTCCATCCAATGAAAAATGCACTCACTGTGGACACACTGAAATTAATGAACACCACTTACTTGGGCCTATTAATTTCAGTGGGTCTACTCTTGAGTAAAACTTAGCTGGCTACAACCCTAAATCAGAATGTCAGTAGCACTAATTAATTACTGACACTGACAAGGTAGGAACTAATTTATCATAACTGGTCTGAGAGAGATGACATGTTGCCTCAGATATGTTGCCACCTGTTCGGTAATAGATCAGTCTTCTCAAGGAAGATACACAAAAGAACATTTATGGAAAGACCAGGAAACTGCCTCAAGAGAGGATAAACGATGCATTCTCTAACCCCTTGATAAAAATCTACAGTAGGAGAACACAGGAGAGCCTGTTTCAACCTCCGAATGCCTACAAGAACATCACACATTTTTTATGGCAGTCTTCTTCCACAAACAAGGCTCCCTGCGCAACTTAAGTCAGATGAATAGAAACAACAGCAAATCATTAGTAGTGAATGTGGGCTTTAAAATGGCCTATTTAAAGAGGTGGAGACAATGACAGATCGCCCTGCTGTCGTTCTCTCCCCTTGCTTACAGGGCAGTTGATTTTACATGCCTCTGGGTTGAATCCAACCAAGGCCCCATCTACGTTATGCATTTAAAGCAGCTACGGCCCTTTTCAGACAGAGATGACTTGGCCACTGTACTCCATTGCTTTGGTAATTTCCAGACTGGATTACTCCAATGTGCTCTATGTGGGGCTGCCCCTTGAAGACAACTCGGGGAAATGCAGCCGTCGAATTACTGGCTGGAGTTCCATCTACATCTCATATAACCCCGTATTAAAACAGCTGCATTGACTGTCAGTTTGTTTCTGAGCCCAATTCAAGGTGCTCATGTTGGTGTTTTTAAAGCCCTAAACGACGCAGGTCCCAAATACCATAAAGACAGCCTCCTTCCCTACAGAGACTCTTGGGTGCTAAGGTTGGCAGACGGTAAAGGGACCCCTGACCATTATGTCCAGTCGTGACCGACTCTGGGGTTGCAGCACTCAGGTCGGCAGTTCGAATCCCCGTGACGGGGTGAGCTCCCATTGCTCGGTCTGTGCTCCTGCCAACCTAGCAGTTCGAAAGCACGTCAAAGTGCAAGTAGATAAATAGGTACCACTCCAGCGGGAAGGTAAACGGTGTTTCCGTGCGCTGCCCTGGTTCGCCAGAAGCGGCTTAGTCGTGCTGACCACATGAGCCAGAAGCTGTATGCCAGCTCCCTCGGCCAATAAAGCGAGATGAGCGCCGCAACCCCAGAGTCGGTCATGCCTGGACCTAATGGTCAGGGGTCCCTTTACCTTTACATATTCCCCTCTCAAAGATACCATTCCCAGAGTTGCCTGGGAAGAGGGAATGGCAGTTCTGTGATGGGAATAGGGGTCTCCTAACAACCCTTGACCTCTTTACAATACTTCCCAGGATTCTTTAGGGGAAACCATGACTGCTTAAAGTGGTGTAATACTGCTTTAAATGTGTGATGCGGTTGGGGTCTCAGTCAATGCACAAGAGGAATGGCTTCTGCTTGCACAATTGAACTTTCTTTCCTCTCCTCCCACTGTGTGCCTTCACAACTGCTCCGGGGAGCTAGGGAAATCAGCAGAGCAGATTCCCCCCCCCTTTTGGAGGAAGTAGGGGATCATAGAATCAAAAGAGCTTGAAGGGACCCTGAGGATCATCTAGTCCAATCCCCTGCAAAAGCAGGAATATGCAGTTGTCCTATACAGGGATTGAACATTATCAACACCATGCTCTAACCAACTGAGCTATCCAGGCAGGATGGAGTGGAAGTCCCATGGTGCAAGCAGAAGTCATTCTGCTCATGCAATGACTTAGGTGGACACAACTCTCTGTGAGCAGAGGAAGGGCAATAATGAAGAGAAGAATAGCAATGATAATAATTTGCATGCTGGATCCTTCTTGCCATGACCAATGGATTGCGACCAGCCCTTCCCTCCTCATAAGCTCCCGCCCAGCCCTTCGGTCCCCGCATTCCATACCCGAATCGGTGCCAGAACGTGCTCTGCTCCTTGTAGTGAAAAATGAAATCCGCTTAGTTCTGCACCCTTCGCCAGCTCTGTAGGCAAATGCAAACAAAGACCAATGAACCAGAGAGCCCTCCTCTGTGGGACTGCTCCAAAACCAACACGAAGAACTCACTTTCCAAGTTGGTTCCTCGAGAGATCAAGCGATTTCAGCTGCCTGCAAGTCCACTTCTCCTGAGAAGGTAATGTGACTAAGCGGTTTCCTGAGAGTTTCAAGGACACCATTGCCTGAAAGGGGAAGCGACAGTTTTGAGGGGTCAGTAATGGATAATCAGTTAAAAGTTCCAGTAGTTTCACACAACGAAGGTAGAGCTGAAAATTATCAACAACAACAAAACAAAAACAACAACAAAAGAAACTTTTTTTGAGCTTATCCTGAACCATTGCAGGAATCTCAGTCCACGCCTGGAGATTATTTGGCAAACTGGACTACCTGATCTTGCCATCCTAGATGTGTGGGTGCAACGATTTTAATACTCTTTAAACATTGTTGAAGGAAGCAACAGACTTCGCCATGACTTAGCTCATCCACTTCCTCCTTCCACCAAGTTGAAATAACAGTAGAGTTCCAATCTCTGTTAAGCGAGCTGAAATCTTGCCAGAGAGAGCTTTCTGAGGGAAAACCATCAGAAAATTTCACCTCTTTCTCTCCTTCGAAATATTTCGCTCCAGAATTTGCCTCTCACAAAAAGAATGGAGAATTTTGGAAGGCTATTTTTGCTTAGCCTTCTGGATGTTGTTGGACATCAAATCCTATCAGCCCCAGATGGGATAGTCAATGATCAGGAATAATGGGAGTTGTAATTCAACAACATCTGGAGGGCACCTCGTTGGCTACCACTTATTTATATGGTATGGCGTTTTATGGAATGACCTGAGCAAAAAACAGAGAAAGGGAGGAATGATCCCTGCCCCAACAAAGAACAGAACCCTTATGGTTCATTTTGGTTAGGCATGTGGACTAAGTGGCATGGTGGTCTAAACCACCGATCAGAAGGTTGGTGGTTCGAATCCCTGCGATGGGGTGAGCTCCCATTGCTCGGTCCCAGCTCCTGCCAACCTAGCAGTTCGAAAGCACGTCAAAGTGCAAGTAGATAAATAGGTACCACTCTGGCGGGAAGGTAAACGGCGTTTCTGTGTGCTGCTCTGGTTCACCAGAAGCAACTTAGTCATGCTGGCCACATGACCTGGAAGCTGTCTGCGGACAAACGCCAGTTCCCTTGGCCAGTAAAGCAAGATGAGTGCCACAACCCCAGAGTTGTCCACGACTGGACTTAACGGTCAGGGGTCCCTTTACCTTTACCTTTATACCAGTGTAACAGCATTGGTAGTTTGCAATGGGAATTAGGAAACCCATATTCTAGTTCAACAATAGGTTAACTTGTACTTGAACTACAAATTTCTCAGGAAATTCAAATTGCATTTCACAGTTGTCAACATTTGCCCCTGAACTATTGATTTCATAGGTCTTTTCGTCTACAGAACGACCCTATATTTTTGGTCAGCAGCAAAGAATATCTCTGGGGAACAGCCATAGTATAGCTTAATGCTATGAAAAGAAATAGTCTTAGGTTCAATCCTTCACACTTCCAGCTGGGAAGGACTCCTGGGTGAAACACCATGAGAGCTGCTGCCAGACAGTGTCAACAACATTGACCTAGACGGCCTGATGACCCGACTCGCTTTAAGGCAACTTCCTGTATGAATGGTATACGGTAGTCATATCAGACTCATGATTTACCTGGATCCCCACCTGGTGAGACACTGCAAGCTTGCCAGGGACTCTGGTTTCTAAATTACTGCGATTCTTGTGGTGCTGCACTGTACCAATAGCATAATGTATGACAGCATAGCAAGAGTGGTGGCACAGAGGAAAGATAAGCCCAGGAAAAGATGCCACAGCAGCACCACCTAGTGTTCCAAAGGCTGGACTGGCATGTGCCTTCCTAGGCATGTATTTGATTCCTTCAGGGAAACAAAGCCGTGTTCATGAGAGCTGCTCAGATCCCATGCCGTCTAATGCTCAGGAATCCAAAGCCAGTTTATGCAGCCAACTTCAGCCCCCACATACCATATTTACTTGAAGGTAATGCACACTTTTTTGCCAAATTATGTCGCAAAAATTAGGGTGCACATTTGATGGCGCAAAATTCACTGTAGTTATATCAGACTCATGATTTCCCTGGACCACTAGCAGGAAAGTATGAGGTTAACTGGAAAATATGGTTGCTGGAGAATTCGAACGAAAACAGAAGTGAAAATTGTTTGCTTGTTTGTCCCACATCTGAAGTGGGAATCAGGCCAGAGAATATCAATTGGTATTTGCTGTTGTTGTTTGTTTTTCAGTCTGTAAACAATCCACAATCACTGACTCCTCCCCCCCTTTAAATTTGTGTTTCCTTTGCGCTGAAACGAATGGTGTGGAAATAATGACTCCCTTAATTATGTTAAATCTCTAACTTTCATGATTTATGTTAAAAAGTGGAAAGCAAGATGGGGGAAAATGTACTCTTTGGCAGAGATCAAACTGCAGTAGAACGGAAACAGCACTGATTGTGACAAAGACAGCTGCCTTCTGACATCCCTGCTGGAAATACAGGCATATAATGGACCATTCTGAGAGGGGGTAGCTTTTCCCACATCAGCAATACACAAGGGCTGCAGTCGCCACAACCACCATGAGCGACCTCACCATTTGTTGTTCCAGAGCGGACTATTCAGTCCCAATTAGCAATTAATTCCCCCAAAGGACAGCTGGGAGCCAAATGGAACCATGCTGTCTGAAGGGGGTCTGAGAACACACACACACACAAAACCTCCTGCAAGTATTCATTTCTTACATTTCTATCCTGCCCGCTTTCTAGGGAGGTTTGAGGAGGTGTACATGCTCATCCCTTCACCTGGTTTTATCCTGTGAGGCAGGTGAGACCAAAAGATAAGGAGTGGTCCAAGGTCGCCCAGTGACTGTCTGGGTTGAGGCCCTGATTTTGGCTCTTCCCATTCCTAGTCTGATTTTCAGAGTGGTGGCGAACCCATGGCCTTCTTGCTGTTGCCAAACTACAACTCCCATCATTCCTGACAGGGCTCATGGGAGCTAGAGTACAGCTCAAGTTGAAGGGCCACAGTTTAGCTACCTCTGCTCCAATCACTAACTCTGCACTGGTTCTCTATAACTAAAAGGTAAAGGGACCCCTGACCATTAGGTCCAGTCGTGGCTGACTCTGGGGTTGCAGTGCTCATCTTGCTTTGTTGGCCGAGGGAGCCGGCGTACAGCTTCCGGGTCATGTGGCCAGCATGACTAAGCCGCTTCTGGCAAACCAGAGCAGCGCACGGAAACGCCGTTTACCTTCCCACCAGAGCGGTACCTATTTATCTACTTGCACTTTGATGTGCTTTCGAACTGCTAGGTTGGCAGGAGCAGGGACCTAGCAATGGGAGCTCACTCCGTCACGGGGATTCGAACCGCCGACCTTCTGATCGGCAAGTCCTAGGCTCTGTGGTTTAACTACTACACTGGTATTGTGGCTTTAGCAAGCTAGATTTTGTAGCCGGTTCAAAAGGTCCGTTCGGAATCCTATCACGCAGCGCACCCTTTCGACTGAATTCCATCTAGGTTCCTCTGCCACTCTAGGGACACAAAAGTAATTGGGGAAGTGATTATATCTACATTTACTCACTGAAATAAAGAAGGCAACCAAAAGCATAGTGACACTTACTTCAAGCTGGAAGAGACACTGGGGAACTTCTTTCAGGGAATTATCAGAAAAATCCACTTCCCTGAGATGATTTTTCCAGAAAACAGCCAAAGTATCCGGGAGGAATTCAATTGCATTTCTAGCGGCTTTGCAGCATTTCTAGAATTGAGAGGGAAAAGAAAGTCTGTATGTGGACAGAAATCCCCAAGGCATTATCTACTCTTCAAGGGAGCTCACTGGGCAGAAGAATCCCAATTATAGCCCAAGAGACGTGGCATCCCTCAGCCATGCCAAGCAATTCATGTGCCATCTTACAAGGCCTCTGCCACGACTGCAGTTCAGACTTACCAAGGGACAGGCCCATGGCTGAGGAAACACCTTCAGGTTATTCCTGGATGCATTCAGGACATTCAAGGATTTCAGACAGTGGAGAAAGAGGGTGGGCAGCTCTGACAACTTATTGTCAGAGATGTCCAGCTCCTGAAGCTTCCTTAATCCAATCCAGTTAACTGCTAAAAAAAAGAAGAAAAAGAAGAATCAGAGGAGGAGGATGAAGATGAAGATGAAGAAGAGGAAGAGGAAGAAGAAGAAGAAAAAGAAAGGAAGATTTTATGAGAGGTTCTTAATTGTCATAAGCGGGTAATGAAATTATTCATTTTCTTTATTTCCAGTTATCTGTATCCTGATTTTCAGGATGTCTACTAAAAGCAGCTTGTGTCAGTAAAAAATAAATAAATGAGACTAGCTGTGCTTACAAAACTAAAAGAAAAAAAGACAGGACATACAAAAGGAGTGGAGAGAGAAATTAAACTACAAGGAAGTTGGTAGCCTGCAAGGAATTGAGGGATGAGGAGAAACATCTCCATTGCACTGTACTATATAGCACAAGAATGCTGAGCTCTGGGGCTGAATTGCTGGTGCTCTGGAGCTAGATCACAAAAACCCCTATGAAGTAAGGTGTTTGGGACTTCTTTATAGAGAAAAGGCAACTAAGCAGTGACATGAAAGAAGCTTATAAAGTAGCACGGAGAAAGCAGATAGGGAGTTGTTCTCCCTCTCAAGCTGAATATTGGAAGGTTCAGGTCAGAAAAAGGAAACGATTTATTCACACAGGGCATAGTTAAAACTCTCTCCTGCAGGAGGCAGTGGTGAGCACCAACTTAGATGGTTTTAAAAGAGGACTGAGGATAAGACTCCTATGTTTTTATGAGAAGCAGGAGAACACACAGCACAGTAGGGTATGTGGCAGAGGACTCTTGGCAAGAGATCAGGAGTTCAGCAGTCACCCTGCACAGGTAGTTCTGGCTAGATAGTTTCATCACAAATCCGCAAGGTCTAGTGAGAATGCCTGCAAGGTTTACTGGTCCCCACCCACTGGCTAGGAAGATCACACAGGCCAACCGGAAATTCCTAGCTAAGATGCACCCACCATTCTCTGCATCTAATAACTTTTCGAGATAATTTTTGGAAGCCACAAGCCTTTGGAGTCTGGAAAGGTGCAGGAATCCAGAAGGAAGAATAAGGAACCTGTTGCTGGAAATGTCGATCTCAAGCAACCTGTGGATTTAAATAAACACAAAAGATAAATCTGCTATATATTTTGGAACGTTGTTTGTCTGTTTGATATGAATTAGGACTGCACTGATTTTTACCACTGAGTTCAAGGCTGCATTTTGGTTTGGTTTCTTAAGAAGGCTGCATTTGCATTTGGTTTCTACCAGAAGGCATACCCGAGTTGATGTGGTCCCTTTCATTATCTGTGGGACCAAGAAATGTTACTGGACTCCAGATCCTATCAGCCCCATCTAGCGAGGCAGTTGTCAGGGATGATAAGAGCTGGAGTCCCACAGCAGTGGGAGGGATACAGGTTCCACAACCAAGACATGGTACGTACTTTGTGCAGATGATTCCATCTGAAGAATGTACGTCAGGCAGTTTGTTTAACCGGTTCTCAGCAAGGTTTAGTTTCTGGAGGTTTATCAGCCCCCAAGGGATAACAGAAGGGAGGGAGGTCAAGCAATTGGCAGAGAGGTCCAACTCAGTTATCTGGTGGGAAATGTCTATCAGCCATTCGAGATCCACCCAAGGAAGCCCAAGGTTCGACCAGTTCACAGAAAGAGCCTGGATGTGAAAGAAAGGTGAAGGTTTTAATGGGAATCATCAATGACTCTGACTGAAAAGCATAAAATGTTGAATCTCTGGGATGCGCCCAGGCCGTCCAGCTGCTTGGTTAAGCTAGGAAGGTAAGAATGCTGCAATTTTGCTCCAACCATCATAATCAGCACTGTTTTCATGCTGCTCTAGTTTGGTTCCCGACAACCACTAAGTTACGTGTCTCACTGTTCTGCTATTTAACTTATGAAACTGTATGTGGAAATCGCATTCGTTTCAGTGCAAAGGAAACAACAGAACAATGCAAAGAACACAATTATTACTTGTAGACTTAAAAATGTGAACAAATGCCAATTGAATACACTTGACTAATTTCTGCTCTGGACTACAGACGGACATGCAAACTGATTGCTCTCAGCTTCGCAGTCGCCAGTCGGGAGATGGAGGCTCACCATGGCAAACATTGGCCACAAGTGCTGGGGCTGATGGGAGTTGTAGTTCAGCAACATCTAGAGGCCCAAAGGTTTCCTATGCCTGCTCAAGCCGGTCAGCCAGCCAGCCTGCCCAAGCTGCAAGCCTTAATGGAGGCCAGGGAAAGTCATCTGACTCATTCCAGCTTATCAGGACAAAAATAGGCCTATCATGGGGCATCGTGACTGATCTACTGTGCGCTCAAGTCTTCACGCTGTGCTAAAGCAATGAATTAAAGAGACACTTTTTTGGGGGGGGGGGTGGAGGGGAAGTATGGGGTGATTCTGAGGCCAGAAAGGCATGCTATTAGCATTACCAAGTGCAAGTCACTTAGTTCCCCTTGTCTTGTGATATGCAAACACCTACTCACTGTCTTTGCTGGGGCATTCCTAGGTAACTTGATTGTTTCTACAAAGTATTTACGAAGAACTTGTTTGCTTGTGCTGGGGCAGTCCACCAGGACGTAGGAAGAAAAGAAGGATCCATTCTCAAGCAAGAAGGCAGCAACCTTTTCATGTCCTAGCAAAGAAGAGGGAAGGGAAGAAAATTAACACCCACGTGCACATTTCAGGTTATTTTTAAAGCAAAAATGCCATATATCCCAAAGACCTGCATGCACACTATACAGTGGTGGCTTGCAAGACGAAATTAATTCGTTCCGCGAGTCTCTTCGTCTTGCGGTTTTTTTGTCTTGTGAAGCACGGCTATTAGCGGCTATTAGCGGCTTAGCGGCTTTAAGAAAAAGGAAACAAACTCGCAAGACGTTTCGTCTTGCGAAGCAAGCCCATAGGGAAATTTGTCTTGCGAAGCACCTCAAAAAACGAAAAACCCTTTCGTCTAGCGAGTTTTTCGTCTTGCGAGGCATTCGTCTTGCGGGGTACCACTGTATAGCTAAAGCACATTTAAATCACAAGGTTTCCCTCCCCCCCAAAATCCTGGGAACTGTGGTTTACCCATCACAGAGCTACAATTCCCAGCACCCTTCACAAACTACAGTTTGAGAGAAGTTATGTGCTTTAAATGTCTGGTGTGAACACAGCCAGGTAATTAAAAAACACCAACTGAGAGGCTATGTGTCAAATACAGTGCGGAATGGGAAATGGTGCAATTTTGCAGCCCCAGCTGCCAACCATCTCTTCTTTTGCCCCTAAGTGGGAATGCAAAGTTTTTAAAAGGGAAAGGAGACCACAGATCCCACGTTCACATACAGTACCTGCTTTCATAGCTGCATAGAGTGGCAAACGTGTCAGAGCTGCAAACTCGTTCCTTCTCAAGGCATAGCTGTCGGGGTCTGCTTTGTATGTCAGCACTAAGAGCTTGGCTATGTCCAGGTGGCCCTGCTGGCAAGCAATGGCCAGCATCCAGTTCAGGAGCTGCAACATGTTTGCAGGACCTGTTTTTTAAAAAACGAGCACAAGCACAACTACGTCAGCCTCTTGAGCAATTTACAGGCAAGAAAACGCAAGGGGGCGGCTTTAAGCAACATCGCCCATAAACAGCACATCTGTCAATTATCTTGTAACAGGACACCCAGGGCTATTTGCCATCTCAGTAGCCCTAGGACTGCCAGTCAACAGAATAGTCTGGTTATCAGGCATGGAGTCTGGAGCCCTGTGAAACTCGACTTTCAATTTAAATAAATACGACGTCTAGCTTTAGGGCATGATCACGGTAAAATTTAAAGCACTATCCTGTCACGGGCTTTCCCCAAGGAATCCTGGGAACGGCTGCTTTGTGAAGGAGCTTCCCTATTAAACTGTTATTACAATTTATTGCTGCACTGTTTATAAATACCTTGCCTTGTAGGAAAAGCCCCTGGAAGGCTGCTCACAGTGTGGAAGGTAAAACTTAAAACTAAAACAGTATCAGGTGCAATAATACATAAGGGGCCACAAATAAAACCAGTTTCGTGCCAAAAGGCCTATTGCAGCTGCTTACAACCTTTTTATTAGCCAGCCATTTTAATGACTACTGTGTTCTGCTTTAAATGGTTTTTATATTTTAGAGTATACATACTGTTGTAAACCTCCCTGATATTTTATGGAGAGGGTGGTGTATAAGTCCTTCAATAAATAAAGTGCTTGGCAGTTTGTTGTTGTTGTTGTTTTAAGTCAGCGGGTCCACTTAAATGTGTTAAGAGAGGTGGCCAATCAGAGCTTTAGGATAGAGAGACTTCTACTATGTGGGCCACCATGAAAAAGGTCCTAACCCTGGTATTTATCAATCTCATTGAACTTAGTGGTGGTCCAGGCAGCAGGGCCTCCAAGGCTGAGCTTAGGGGCCCAAGCAGGTTCAAATCCTTAATGCTTAAAATGGTAGAATGGGACAGAACTATCTAAAATGTATAGAAATTGTTCATGTGTGCTACTATAGCAGCAAGAATATTACTTGCCCCAAAATGGAAAAAAGCAGAAGTTCCAGCAAAGGAAGAATAGATGCAAAAACTTATGGACTATGCAGAAATGGCGAAACTTACTCGAAGAATAAGAAATCAAGTTAACAATTCTTTAAATAAAAGAATGGAAATGGTTTATTGAATAATTACAGATAAATTATAAACAGATAAAAACATTGGCAGGATTATTGTAATAACCTGTAGTTTCATAACAGTATATATCTAAAGAAGATGAATACATGAGCAAATTAAGTTAATCTGGATATGCAGACGATATTAAAAACAAATTTAAGGAACTGTAGAAAGAGGGGGAAAGAAGTCAAGTTTTGAAATGTCAAAATAATTGAAAAAATTAGTGAAATGTATAAAATCAGTGAAATGTATAAACTTGAAATGTATAAATAATTTTAAAATAAAATGGCCGCTTGGAAGAACAACAGTTCCCAAGGTCCTGTTTCTGAAAGCTCCTAGGGTTCAGAAAGATGGAACATAGGGACATGGGAAGCTGCTTGACACTGAGTAAAACCACTGGTCCATCTAGCTCAGTATTGTTTATACTGACTGGGGAAGCATCTATGAAGGATTTCAGACAGGGGACATTCCCCCAACCCTACCTGGAGATGCTGGGGCTTAAAAGTGGGACCTTCAACCTGCAAGGTGGATGCTCTACCACTAAACTATGGCCCTTCAATGGAAGGTACGAGAGGCAAAGTAGCTTCAACAAGCACCTTAAAGGCTAATGGAATGGGCAGAAGAATAACCTACCATGAAAAGAATCCAGCAGTTCTTTAGCAACGTCTGTATGCCCAAAATATGCTGCCACAACAGCTGGGTTATCGTCGTTGGGTTCCAGGGGCAAAGTCACGCATGCTTCTTTCAGCAAATACCTCACGGTCTCAAGGTCCCCATAGGCAGTGGAAAGACTCAAGAGGAGGCCCTGGTTTGGAGAAGAGGAGTGCAATACATAGCACATGAGCCCAAATGAACCAAAACACAGAGATTTTTTTGTTATTCACAAGCCATAGTGAAGCTATATCAAAGATAAGAGCCTGTTGGATCAGGCTGATGGCCCACACCGTTCTCACAGTAGCCACTCCCATGCCACTGGGGAACCAGCAACTAGCACCTGAGCTTCTCCCCTCCTGTGGAGACGGAGCATAGCCATCCTGGCTAGTAGCCACTGTTAGCCTTATCCACTATGAATTTGTCTAATCCTCTTTTAAAGCCCCCTAGGTTGGTGGCCACCAATGCCTTGTATGCAGTGGCGTAGCGTGGGTTGTCAGCACCCGGGGCAAGGCAAGTAATTTGCGCCCCCTAACCCTAACCCCCAGATGTTGCGCCCGGTGCGGCCGGCCCCCCCTGCACCCCCACGCTACACCACTGCTTGTATGGAAGGAGGTTCCACAGTTTTTAAAAATCTGTCCTGAATCTTCCAATATTCAGCTTCGCTGGATGCCCACAAGTTCGGATGCTTTGTTTGTCTCTCTATCTACTTTCTCCATAAGATGTTTTTTTTGGGGGGGGGGACGTGGCCCGGAATTTCATAAAATGGCCTTCTCGATCTCACCAGGATATACTGACGTGAGGAAGCTGTAGCTCGCAAGGTGTTGTTAGCCTACAACTCCCATCGTCCATGACCACTGACCACACTGTCTGGGGCTGATGGGAGTTGGAGTCCAAACTCTTCTGAAAGGCCACTGGTTCCTCATCCTTGGTGGAGGGGTCGCTAGAGAAGAATCTGGAAGCGAGTAGGCCAAAGTAACCCACTGTGGGAGGGCTTAGCAGGGTTAGCCTATGATTTTGACCAGAAGGGTAGAGGGGTATTTTCCCCATATACACCCCTGCTGTTTTCTGGATCTCAATCATATTCTCCCTCAGAGTTGCTCCCCAGTGGGAAAATAACAGGTCAACGGTGGGAAGGGTGGTTAACCCTTTCCACAATGCTGCTACTGTGAACAAAATGGGAGACCTGCTGCTCTTAACTGCAACCATTGTGAAGTTAAATGGGCATGGGGTAATCGTGAGATATTGGCCTCATTTCCACCTTACAGTTATCAAGCCATGTTAAAAAGTCATGGCTTCCCCACAAAGAACCCTAGGAACTATAGTTTGTTAAGAGTGCAAGGAATTGTTAGGAGAACACTATTCACCTTACAGAGCTATACAGTGGTACCTCGGATTAAGTACTTAATTCGTTCCGGAGGTCCGTTCTTAACCTGAAACTGTTCTTAACCTGAAGCACCACTTTAGCTAATGGGGCCTCCCACTGCCACCACGCCACCGAAGCACGATTTCTGTTCTCATCCTGAAGCAAAGTTCTTAACCTGAAGCACTATTTCTGGGTTAGCGGAGTCTGTAACCTGAAGCGTATGTAACCCGAGGTACCACTGTAATTCCCCAAGTTCCCTGGGAAGAGGGATTGTTAAAGCATTCTGGGAACTGCAGCTCTGTGAGAGGAATACGGGTCTCCTAGGAAACAAGATTCAAGCGGCTGCAAGGTTATGCTGGAGATCCCATAGCAAATGTCTTGATTTGCAGAATGTACTCTTCTCGTCTTTCATTTTGGCGCAGAATTTTGATGGCTGTGCCCTTACCTTCTCCACTGCCGAGATATTCTCCTGACACGCTGCTTTAATCAGCTCCTGGGCTCTACCGAATTCTCCACTTCTGTAAGCGCCCTCCACAGTCTCTGTCGCTGGACCCTGGCCGATGGAGAGACCTCCAGCGGAGGACTGTCTGGCCCCCATGCCCATGGGATCTGCACACAGAGAAAAAGGGGAGAGAACTTTTATTTACTTAGAAGCCGCTTTCTGTGGGGAAGGCCTCAAGGCTGCTTTTGATGTAGAACACTAAAAATGCAATAAAAATACAGGCAACATGACAATATAAAACTGCAAATTAAAAAATGGCAGAGCAGCAGGTTAAAACCACAACCTGCAGAAAGGAAAGACATGCAGGTAAAAAGATCTCAACGCAGGAGCATAGGAAGCTGCCTTATATGGAGTTGGACTATTGGTTCATCTCAGGACAGTACATCTCAGGACTGACTGGAGGGACACGGGTGGCGCTGTGGTCTAAACCACTGAGCCTCTTGGGCTTGCTGATCGGAAGGTCGGCAGTTTGAATCTCCGCAACAGGGTGAGCTCCCATTGCTCTGTCCCAGCTCCTGCCAACCTACCAGTTCAAAAGCACGCCAGTGCAAGTAGATAAATAGGTACCGCTCCAGCGGGAAGGTAAACGGCAGTTCCGTGTGCTCTGGCTTCCATCACAGTGTCCCGCTGTGCTAGCAGCGGTTTAGTCATGCTGACCACATGACCCAGAAAGCTGTCTGTGGACAAACGCCGGCTCCCTCAGACTAAAAGCGAGATGAGTGCCGCAACCCCATGGTCGCCTTTCATTGGACTTAACTATCCATGGGTTCTTTACCTTTACCTTTTTACACTGACTGCAAGAAGCTCTCCAGGGTTTCAGTCAAGAGGCTTTCCCACCCTTCCTGGAGCTACTAGATAGGAGATGGTCCACCACTGAGCTATCAAGTTTGGTGAGTGTTTGGGGAGGGAGGGAGGGAGAGAGAAGAGGACCAATAGCTGAGAGAAATAAATAAATGTGTGCACTTTCAAACAGGGACACGAAACTGGAGGTGACACTTCCTTAAAAATCTGCAAAAGGTACTTTCCAACAGATGAGACAAAGGTGCCCTGGATCCTTCACAGAGAGGCAACAGAAAGATACCCCACCCCACAACCTGGTGCTTTCCATATGTTTTGGACTACAACTCCCATCTACCAATATTCATATTTAGCATAGTTCTGTATTAGAGACACAAAGTTTTAATCACTGTGATGTTTTGACAGGCTTGTTTTACTGTGGATTCAATTGTGGGTGTTTGTTTTAATGTTTTGATGGAATTGCTTTTACTGCACATTTTAATTACACATATTTATTTTGCAATTGCTATTGTAAACCACCTAGGAGACACTTTGGCAATTAAGTGATATATAAATTAATTATTATAAACAAGAAATAATAACACAACTCTGATCAACCCCAGCCAGCACAGCCATATTAGCTGGGCTTGATTTGGATTACAAATCCTGTCAGTCTAGGGATGGGGGATAAATTTGATTCAGTTCACATTTAAAGGCAGATCTATCTAAACTGCACTTTCTAAAACATTCCAAGAACTGAAACGTAGACATCCTTTGAACTTTGCTCTTCTCCAACTTTTGCAATGCAGTTCTCCGGCATATATATTTGTGAAAATAACAAACAAAAACACATTTTACTAGGGGGAAATATGCTTTGCAAAAAGGTATGTGTGAGGCAAAAGTGCATTCCTAAATGCATATATTTGAAGAAAGTTACATAAAGGCATTAAAAAATTACAAACTGTCATTGAAATAAGGGGAACTGAACTCAAGAGTGGAAAAACGAGAAACAAAGCGAACCTGAATCAATAGATTCATCCATGCTTATATCAGCCCTATCTGGAGGGCACCAGGGTTGGGAAGACCATTGCAAAAAAGCTTTTAAAAAATCAGTATAGTGTTCCCGCCGTCTCTTAAAAGGGAGAGGGGCTCGGGGCGAGCTGTGGGGGGATAGGTGAGGGGGTGTGAGAGGTGTGGGGCAAAGGGAAACTGTCAAAGGGGTTGGCAGGGAGACGGGATTGGAGAGAAGAGTGAGCAGGGGCGGAAGCCAGCGGACCATTGTAATAGCGGCATGTCAGCTGCTACAGGGCTCTTGGATTGGTTTTGCTGCTACTAAAGACTTGACAAAGCTACCCATCTTCCACAAACACTAAATGGGCTGAAAGAAGCAGCTTAAGTGCAACCCCCTACTGACAAAGCAATAACCGCCATATGGGGTATTCTCCACCCTCGTAAAGCACACCCTAAAACAGGGGGAAGAGTTGGGCTCCATCTGCAGCTGTCCGCAAATACCCTTGAATAAGGCATCTTGGATTACCCATAAAGTCTGACTAACTCTTCCTCGTCAATTATTCAAAACAGAGCTCAGGTCACTGAGACAGCTGAGACGGCTCCGGGGATTTGAGCCATTAAGCTTCGAAGGCATCAATAATCTCCCACAAGGAGATCCTCCCGGGCCTTAGAGAACGTGGGAAGGACAGGATGATCTGTCAAAGCTGGGGAGCTGGCATTGGCTCCAGGTCTTTACACATGGCAGAGTAATGCCGAGAGAGGCCGGACCATAGCTGTCAACTTTTCCCTTTTCTTGCAAGGAATCCTATTCGGAATAAAGGAATTTCCCTTAAAAAAGGGGGGAACGTTGACAGCTATGAGCCGGACTCCATTGGAAGAATCCGAATCCAGTGGCAGGGAGCTGAACCAAGGAAGTAGATGACCACACTAGGAACTAGACTTGGGGTGCAGGCTTCAGCGGGGTGCCAGCACCACCTTACCCTGAATTCTTGGGTAGATGCTGGGGTCCAAGGAAGGGCCCACCCTTTATGTCTGCCCTCCTTTCCTCCAGTTAACAACAACAACAACAATATATTATTTCTACCCCACCCCTCAGGCTGGGTTTCCCCAGCCACTCTGGACGGCTCCCAACAGAATATTAAAAACATGATAAAACATCAAACATTAAAAACTTCCCTAAACAGGGCTGCCTTCAGATGTCTTCCAAAAGTCAGATACAGTGGTACCTCAGGTTAAGTACTTAATTCGTTCTGGAGGTCTGTACTTAACCTGAAACTGTTCTTAACCTGAAGAACCACTTTAGCTAATGGGGCCTCCTGCTCTTGCTGCGCCACCAGAGCATGATTTCTGTTCTCATCCTGAAGCAAAGTTCTTAACCTGAAGCACTATTTCTGGGTTAGTGGAGTCTGTAACCTGAAGCATATGTAACCTGAAGCGTATGTAACCTGAGGTACCACTGCAGTTGTTTATTTCCTTGGCATCTACCGAGAAGGCCCTGTGCCTGGTTCCCTGTAAGCTCACTTCTTGCAGTTTAGTACTCAACACAGTGCCAGGCGGCCAGGTCTATTTGCCATTCCAATTTCCCACAATGCCTCAGATGTAGCATCTCTGTGTGGGGCATTATTGAAAATTTATATGGTAGCTAGGTCTCTGTCACTCAACCAGGTCTTAAGTGCTATTTCTGCCCACTGCTGACACAACATAAAAGAGCCCCGGTCCCTCGGACAGAAAAGGGACTTAGATTGTCCGAAAAATTTAAATCTAAGCCTGGGACTCCAAATCTAAGGCTGGGAAGCAGGCAAAAAGTTCTGCTCTGTTGACCAGGTTAAGAAATGGCTGGTCTCCTGGTATGCATTTGCAAAACTATGCCAGGCGAAATCTTAAATTCCAGGGTTTGGCTGAGAGTGGGTTGGAAGGAGGGTGGAGGCTGAGGTTTTATTGATATTACCAGAAATATAATGGATCTAGCATGTTAAAATTTGCAATGAACTTCAGCATCTGAAACAAATCCTTTACCACCTCTGTCAGTAAAGAAGCAAAAATAAATTGGGCAAAATAAGGAGAGGCATAAAATAAACTCTAGTAATATGATGCATCTTATGTGGATACATAGCTCCATTCAATGAAAACTTATCAAAATTCCAGTCCTCTCCTGCTCCTCACATTAACCCTACATACTGAAAGCTTTATCAAGAGATATCTCAAGCTTGCTACAGAAGTTGATCAGGCCCAGATTCTGGTGAACCCCCAAGGACAACCTGTCATTTGGGGGCAGCTACCACGGACGTGGGTGGCGCTGTGGGTTAAACCACAGAGCCTAGGACTTGCCGATCAGAAGGTCGGTGGTTCAAATCCCTGCGACGGGGTGAGCGCCCGTTGCTCGGTCCCTGCTCCTGCCAACCTAGCAGTTCGAAAGCACGTCAAAGTGCAAGTAGATAAATACCACTCCGGGGGGAAGGTAAATGGCATTTCCGTGCACTGCTCTGGCTCGCCAGAAGCGTCTTAGTCATGCTGGCCACATGATCCAGATGCTGTACGCCGGCTCCCTTGGCCAATAAAGCAAGATGAGCGTGACAACCCCAGAGTCGGCCACGACTGGACCTAATGGTCAGGGGTCCATTTACCTTTACCTTTACCACGGTGCTCTCTCTCTCTCTCTACACATGCCATTGTGCTTGTTGGTCCATAGTAGCCTTCACCAACCTGGTGCCCTCCAGACATTCAGCCGCCCAAGAAATCTGGAGGGTACTAGGTTGGTGAAGGCTGATCTATAAGGCACACCCAAAGACAGTGATAGGAAAAACTTGAGCACGAAGTTTTGAGAGACAGGATTTTAAATGCAATATTCCCCCACTTCCTGGAAAAAACCCGCTCTAATAATATAAGCAGTTTTTAATTCTGTTGTGCCCCAGCTCTGCGTTTAACCTAGTTTCAACAGTGCAAAACAACCCAACAGTATTTGCATGAATCTCAAAGAGTCGCTGAAAAAAATATGTAGAGCATAATTAAACGTATTACGCAAGCACAGAAAGAAATACAATTTTGTTGTAGAGCTTAATTCATGGATTGCAAAGCTGGCATCTGTGGGCAAAACTCTTCTACAGAGGTGTTCCTTAGTGTCTGCAGGGTCCCATCTTCTGACTAAAACTAGGCTTTGAAGAAGCCTCCTTTAGCCAAAAGGATGAGCTGAATTTTATATTGATTGGCTTCTTTGCAAGCTATCCTTAATGCTAGTGTACTAAGGAACAAAAAATAGAGGAATTGTGATAAACTGCATATTGCAAATCACATATTCTTTACACTGGGAGTAGGTGGTAGATCTCTTGGTGATGTGCAATAGATCAGGAAAAGTAGCTGATTCCCAATTGTTTAACCATGGCAATAACACCAACAAAATGACTTTTCCCAGTTAAAGTATGCTGCTGAAATGAAGGACAATAACCAGGAGGCACCCTGAGCTAACTGTATTGCCTTCTGGTAGAACATAGGGTTCTACGAACAAAAACCCAAGCAAACATCCCCTATTATGCCTGAAATCTGCACCCCCCCCCCCACTTTATGGCATGAACATTTTTATTTCATTTATTTATTTACGGCTATTAGCCCATAAAATATGTACAAACATAAAAACGCACAAAGGCTTAAAAACCGAAATATCTGACAACAGAAGGTGAACACTGCGATGCAAGGGTGGGTCATTGGGCAAAGCCAAATAACAGGATGTGGCCCGGGGAGCTCCAAGGGACGGTTCACAGAAAAAGGAAAACTGGAGACGAGATCTGACATGCACTCTCATCATAACTGTCCGATTAGATTTTGATGTTGTTGTTGTTTTTTGGTGGTTTTTGCATGTGAGATAACCGCATTCAGGAATCTCGCCACCTGCAGAGTAACAGAAGGATCTGTATCCTGGCATGAACATTAAAACAACAGAGTAGCATTCTTTAGTGTGGGAAAGCCCAGCTGTCTGTCATTCTCTAAATATAAAGCATAACTCTTGATTTGTGTGACATCAATGCATATCGTTTTAAGAATTCTAGAGTTCTGAAATACCCACTTTGAAGGCTTTTATCACCATCTCTTATTGCCTTTATTTAGCACTCTGGATGGTTCTCTGGATGGATTTACAATCCCCCCCCCATTTTTATTTGCAGGAAATAACTATATATATGATAAAACACAAAGTCAAGGAAAATGGAGCTGCTTCCATTGCAATCTCCATCCAACGGCCACCTCGCGCAGGGAACTCACCTTGTCATTATTCGGAAAGGCAGCTCCAAACCCCTCTGAATTTTAAGTCAGATCTGAGGCAGCGCAATCTGCAAAGTCCAATGTAAGCTAAAAGGCCATTAACCCATCACATGCTGCAAGGAGCGCTCCCCATGCGCTCTCCCATGCTCTCAGCACCTTGTGGCTGAGAAGGAAACCTTGGTCTGAAATAATTACAGATAATTTTTCGCTTTGGTGGTTAATGGACATCTCTGTGTCCCCTTGGAGTGAAACCCAAGCTGTGGGTTCTGAGATAAATAAGGCAGCAGAAAAATGGGAGTGGGGTGGGGGGGGGGAGGGAGAGCTTGCAGGGTTACCTCAGACATCAAAGTCCTGCCATGACACCAGATGGCTGGGACTGCAATTTATTGGATTAACCTTTTCCTGTTCCGATACTTGATTGATCAGAAGATGAGCAAGCCAGAAAAAGAAAGCAGTGCACGGATTTCAAGAAATAACGAAGTATACTGATGTAGATGTATGAAAATTAAACTAGATTTAGGCTGAAACCCTTAAAAAAAAATCAAACCACTTACTAAGGAGTTTGCTTAATCAAGATTTACTTCCAAGCAATGATTTGCATAGGGAGTCTGAAATCCCAGGCACACTTACCTGGCAAGTAAACCTTGTTGCACACAGAACATATTTCTGAGTAAATATGAGAAGGATTAGTGGTGCAGAAAGGCAAATATAAACTCTGGACTTGGTGGGTCTCGTGCCCCCCTTTAGTTGGCACCGTTCTGCTTCATGTACTTCACACAATTTGGGAAGCTGGTCTTGTTAGGTTCAGAGGATAGCTCCTTCACATTCTGCTGGTGGTGCCCTGAACTTCTGTCTCAAACCCATGGCACCACTGGGCAGGACTGTTCCGATAAGATTTGAATTATAGCATCCAAAAACACAGCAGGTCATAAATAATTGCACAACAGAGGCGATTTCTGCAGCTACTTCATGCTCTGCAAATGCTCCCAAGGCAACAGAGATTGGCTGCATACATGCCATCTATTTAAAGCACATGAACCCCTCCCCCCAATCCTGGGAACTGTAGTTTACCCTGCACAGAACTATGGTTCCGAGTACCCTGAACACACTACAGTTCAGAGGATGCTTTCGAAAAAGCCATGTGCTTTAGGTGTGTGGAATGGCTGTGAACACTGTTAAAGATACGTTTTATTTAAAATAACAATAATTAAAGTGGGAGGTTTTTATATCTATGGACAACTTGGTATCTGGAATTGTAATAATAATGTATAATAATAATTTATTATTTCTACCACGCCCGTCTGGCTGGGTTTCCCCAGCCATTCTGGGCGGCTTTCAACAGAACATTAAAAACAGAATAAAACTTCAAAACTTCCTGAAACTGTAGCTGGACTGTTGCATTGATGCTCCTCTTTGTAGTTGTTTGTTTGTAGTTGCTTATTTAATTTGTATACTGCCTTTCATCTGCAGCTCTCAGGGCAGTTCACAACGTAAATATACAATATAAAAGCACAAAATACATGATTGAAAACAGGAACAAAACAACCTACAAACCAATATCCCCCGCCTTGTAAAATTAAAATATCCCCAGATGATACATGGCTCCTCTAGCAAAGTGCAGCTGTCCATGTTGATCCTTGACCAGCAAATATTTGATACTTGACCACACACTATACATTTAAAACATATGACTACCCACACAAAGCACCCTGGGAACTGCAGTTCACCCATCACAGAGCTACAATTCCCAGCACCCTTTTTAAAAATAAAAAACCCAAGGTGTTTTTTTTTTGGGGGGGGGTTGGAGGAAGCTGTGAACTTTAAAAGTATGGTGTGTCTGCAGTCACAGACCCTTGATGCTGTTTGGAAGCCTATTCAGGCATATTACAGGCAGTTATGACAGACAAGCCAGCTTGCCCGATCGCTGCTCCACTTCCCTCTGCGACATGTAGATACAGCGGTACCTCGGGTTACATACGCTTCAGGTTACAGACTCCGCTAACCCAGAAATAGTGCTTCAGGTTAAGAACTTTGCTTCAGGATGAGAACAGAAATCGTGCTCCGGTGGTGCGGTGGCAGCAGAAGGCCCCATTAGCTAAAGTGGTGCTTCAGGTTAAGAACAGTTTCAGGTTAAGAACGGACCTCCAGAACGAATTATGTACTTAACCTGAGGTGCCACAGTAAAAGGCACTGTCCTGAGATGCACATTTTGTTTGGAAACTGTTCAAAATAGGTTGCTAAGCAGAATTGGGGATCTGGAGACTTATCTCACTGCCACCAGTGCTTTAAAAACTGCGCTGGCTCCAGGCCTGTAACAAGGCTCAATTCAAAATGCTGGTGCTCGTCTTTAAAACTCTTATTGTACTTTAAAACTCGCAGTACGTTTCTGAGCACAATTCAAAGTGTTGGTGCTGACCTTTAAAGCCCTAAACAGCCTTAGCCCAGTATACCTGAAGGAGTGTCTCCACCCCCATCGTTCTGCCCAGACGCTTAGGTCCAGCGCCGAGGGCCTTCTGGTGGTTCCCTCACTGTGAGAAGCAAAGTTACAGGGAACTAGGCAGAGGGCCTTCTCAGTAGTGGCACCTGCCCTGTGGAACACCCTCCCATCAGATGTCAAATCAATAAGCAACTATCTTACTTTTAAAAGACATCTGAAGGCAGCCTTGTTTAGGGAAGCTTTTAATGCTGTATTGTGTTTTTAACATTTGGTTGGGAGCTGCCCAGAGTAGTTGGGGAAACCCAGCCAGATGGGCGAAGTATAAATAATAAATTATAATAATATTATTATTGAATTTCTATCCCGCCTTTCCTCCTAAGGGAGCCCAGGGCAGCGAATGTATCCACAATTTAAGGAAACAAAGAGAGAACAGAAATATTCTAAAACAGTGAAAACGTTCTAATTTAGGGTTGCCATATTTAAAAAATTTAAAAACCAGGGTACCCCAAAAGTTGCTTGAGCTTTTTCAACTGACTCACCTAAGATCCAGGAAAAAGTGCCGCCTTTCGGAAATCCCCCCCCCCAGATGTCAATTTTGCCTTTGAAATCCCAGTCATGTCCGGAAAAATCCAGGCATATAAATCTAACTGGCTTAAGGCCAGGGTGTGTGGGCTGGGGGGGGGGGGAGAGGGGTAAGAACCTCAGTTACTTTCAATGCTTTTCAATAATATTTGTGGCTCCTCACCCCTAAGCTAGCAGGTTCCTCAGCAATGCTCCCCACTCTTTGCTTTGTTCTTGCTTGCCTGACCCGCCCTGAACTTCAAATCTCCATGGGTCTGTTTTCCGGGAATTTTCCTGATCTCTTTGGCTAATTGCCAGGCTACACCACCCACATCCCAGCTTGCTTTCTTAATAAAATGTCAAGAAAGAAGGTGATGAAAAAACTGAAAATGACTCAGCTCTGGGGTGGAAGTTAAACTATGCATCTTGCCTCCTGGCCTCAGCCCAGTCCTGGGAGTCTGCAAATATTCTTAAAACTGCGAGCAAATCCTGTTCCAATGTCACTGTCAGTTCTCCCCTCCCGCCCCTAAATTGAGATGGATTCATGAAACATGCATAAAGGTAAACAGCTCTTGACAAGCCCTTTCATGTTGCATTTCCAAGGCAGATTTGCCTGCACAAAGGGAATAGGGGATCAAAGCCCCTGAAAATGTAGCCAGCAAAAAATAAAAATAATATGGAGAAGGCAATTGCTGGACATCGGAATAAGTAGTCAGTCATCAGTTGCCGGAGCTGGACCTCAGGCCAAAACTTTGCGGCTAAATTCACTACCAACTTCCTTCACTCAGAGCCCAGGAGACCCTAACCTCTTCAAATCACTGGGCACTGCTTTTGTCATGAGTGCGATACATTTAAAGCAGTATGGTACCAGTTAAAACACTCATGGCTCTCCATTTGCATGCCCCATCCTGGGAACTGCAGTTGGTTAAAGTTGCTGAAGGTCGGTTGGGAGAAACCTATTCCCCCTGGGAGAGCTACAATTCCCAGAGTTCCTGGGAAGAAGGAACTGATTGCTAAACCACTCTGAATATTTCTTAATAGGAGAAGCTTTCCTTAGCCTGTTCTTTATACAGCTATCCCAGTTTTGATCTCTTGTTAACAGCCAGCAAGTTATCTTACGCAAACTCTTCAATGCTGCGAACGTTTGGAAGCTCCTGCAGCCAATCGGAAGCCACGGAAGCCCCGTTGGACGTTTGGCTTCCAAAAGAAAACCCGAACACTCACTTTCGGGTTTGCGGCATTTGGGAGCCAATTTGTTGGGGAACCAAGGCGTTTGAGGTCCAAGGTACTGTTTAGGGAAGCTTTTAATATTTGATGAATTATTGTATTTTAGTATTTTGCTGGAAGCTGCCCAGAGTGACTGGGGAAGCCCAGCCAGATGGGCCCGAAATACACACACACACACACACACACACACACACACACATACTATGACTGTATACACATACTAAACACCCTCCAGACTGGTGGCTCTCTCCCTCTTCTCTTTTTTGGTGGGTATATTCTGTAAAGACACACTGCTATTGTGTCTTTGACACAATAACAGTGCATTAGTGCTGGATTTATACCAGGCCGTCCACACGCCATTCCATTTCCTTAGCTGTTCTGCAAAGCTGCCCCGATGCTATTGTATTGCCACCATCCAGAGGGGCATTACTGAACTAAGGTACAACCAAAGTTGGATCCCCACTCTCACCACCAAGCATTTGTGGCATGAAAGCTTGCAGGATTTCAGCAGGAAGTTACGAGACGTGAACTGATGGGAAACGAAGCGGAATGCCTGCCCCGGAACTTTTTCAGGCAGAAACAGTACTGAAAATGGGGCCGTATATAACAACCCCAATACCATCCTGAGCACAAATAATCACAAATGCACAATGAAAAGGACATCTCAAGGGGTCCAGAGGGTCTGATCATTACTCAAAGCACAGGCGGGGAATGGAAGGCAGAATTCGATGCAAATAGTTACATAGCTTTTTCAGAAGTTCTGCAAACTCTTTAATACAAGACAAATAGGGATTCTCAGAGAGTTCTTGCCTGGAGTGATTACCAATGTTCTCTTTGCATTCCCTGGTTGACTGAATTTGCAATTCAAATTGATAATTTTTATGTAACACAAGTCACGGTTGATCATACTCCAAAATGTACACAACACTTCCAGGCTGCAAAAGGGCAGGGTTCTCTCTCTCCAGATTTTCAGTTAAGCAGTACTTTGTCCTAATTAAATAAGAATAATGATCAAAACGTTCTGCTCCAAGTAAACCCAGTTCAGTATCAAAGTGAATTTCCACAGCCAGGAAGTTCCCAGTTTTTTAAAAAATCTCACAAGAGCTGTGAGCTCCCTCGATTGCCCTCTCTAAGCTCCAACCTCATTTCCTCACCTCATTTTCCCTCTTCAAATGTTATTATTGACCCTACCTCATAGGGCTGCTGTAAGGATTTGTAATGAGTATTGAGGACTCTAAAGCAACATACGGGTACTATGTAATTATCACTAATCAAACAAATCTGCAAAAATTCCGCCTTTAAAAAAAAACCTTGCCAACTTCAATCTCTCGTTTTTATGGAGGTGTAAAATTGCATCTGGGCTGCACTTCTGGCTGCAGATGGGAGTCTCACATGACTGAACTCTCTTCCATGCAAAAATTATCCCTGCACACAGAAACCCTAGAAACCTAGGGTTCTAAATTAGCTTTCTCTGTGAAATGCTAATTTTGTATGGAGAGAGCCACCAATGTACACTCACACCTGTAATCTAAAGATGTAGAGCCCTCACACATTGCTTAGTGACAGCTGGGCCTGAGACATTGTCAGGAAATTATATATTAAGCTGCCTGGAGGAAGTTAACCAACGGAAACAGCTCAGCAAGTGGAACAGAAATCAACTCCATCCTCATTTAAAGAGTCAGCACAAAGGTTAGTTTCACCCAGGGCTTTTTTTTTCCAGCCGGAACTCACCCAGAACTCAGTTCTGGCACCTCTCAGATGGGCACCATTGCTATTATAAGAGAACAAAGGAGGCATGCATGAGCTCTGGCACGTTTTTTCTAGAAAAAATAGCACTGGCAGGACCATGGTGGGAGCCTCTTCCCATCTCTCTAAATGCTTCAAGACAGCCACTTCAGCTCCCTTGGGAGCTATCTTCCCATCTCCTTGACCACCTTCCACTTTCCCCTGTCCTGGGGCAAAACCTGGCGACACTAAGTGGTTGGCAGTGGAAAGTGCAGGCGTGACTGAACAAACGACAAATATTGTTACAGAATCACAGAATCACATCCTACTGTAGGGAAGGGACCATTAGGATCAGCCCCTGCAGTGCAGGCATCTTTTGCTTGTGCACTAGCTGTACTATTTTATTCCACATCAAGCACACCAGGGCATAGCCAATGTGGTGTCGCCCAGATTTTGGGACTTCGACTCCCATCAGCCTCAGCCAGTGCGGCTAATAGTCAGAGATGATGGGAGTTGTAGCCTAAAACCTCCGGAGGGCGTCATGTTGGCTACCCCAGATATAGAAAGAGATGTTCAAATGGTTACAACCCCAGATACACACAGAGATGCTCAACATATAAGACCATAAAACGAACCCCATCTAGCCAAGCATCCTGCTCTCAAAACAACCAGCCAAATGCCTATGAGAAGCCCATAAGCAGGACTCTCCCCTCCTACGGTAGTATTCAAAGTGTTGGTGCTGACCTTTAAAGTCCTAAACGGCCTCGGTCCAGTATACCTGAAGGAGCGTCTCCACCCCCATCATTCTGCCCGGACGCTGAGGTCCAGCGCCGAGGGCCTTCTGGCGGTTCCCTCATTGCGAGAAGCAAAGCTACAGGGAACCAGGCAGAGGGCCTTCTCGGTAGTGGCGCCCGCCCTGTGGAACGCCCTTCCAGCAGATGTCAAAGCGATAAACAACTACCTGACATTCAGAAGACATCTTAAGGCAGCCCTGTTCAGGGAAGTTTTTAACGTGTGATATTTTACTGTATTTTTGGTTTCTATGGAAGCCGCCCAGAGTGGCTGGGGAGGCCCAGCCAGATGGGCGGGTTATAAATAATAAATTATTATTATTATTATTATTATTATTATTATTATTATTATTATTATTATCCTGCAACTGGTATTCCGAGGCATATTGCCTCTGACTGCAGAGGCAGAGCTTAGCCATAGTGGCTGCCAGTTGCTGATGCAGTCCAGTTATACAGTCCAATCCCACGTATGCTTATCTGAAAGGAATTCCCACAAAATTAAACTGGATTAACTCTTGGGTAAATGCACACAGGGTGACAGCCTTGATCATTTCTTGTCCTCTATTCCTCTAACAAAGCAATATTCAAAGCGAAACAAATCTCAGTCATGCCCTGATGAAACCCAGTAGGGAAACACCTGCTATGTACCACTAAATTTGGGGGAGATTCTCCCCCCTTAAAAAAGTGCTCATTGTCATAACAAGCTAAAGCAATTCAGATGCTTTGTAGTAAGTTCTTTCTTTTTACAGAGCACCTTATTCTTTTAAGGCATCTGGTAATTATTACGTTCATGGTTCAACACGTACACGTACATACACAGAGAGACACCCAAAAATGAGTTTTTAAGATATAGACTCACTGCGAGGTGGAAACAGAAGCCTAGAAAGTAAATGCCATCCACGCTCATGGAGACACAGGGATTTGCCCTAGCCCTCTGTGATCCCTGGTGAGAAAAGACCTTTGATAAAGCCTAAAAAGCACCAGGATAAAAACCAGCCGGAATTTCTCTGCGATCGCTCAGGGAAATCTGCAATTGCACCACTGTCAGAGCTTTCGTTTAAGCCTGGCTCACAAGCCAGCATCCAAAACGCATCCCTTCCCAATTCATAAATATATCTCGTTAACGAACTGCAGGCTGCAAAGGAGTGAGAATGGAGACGAATCCACAAACACCATGGCTTTCTTGCAGGACCTTCCTTGTCAGAGCCGAGACAAAACGTCTTTCTGCCACCATTTCCATAACATAACACCCACGTTGCACACTGGTGCTGTGACACAGACTGCGATGTCTGCTGGCTTCTCCTGGAGGTGGGGAGGGAGACTGACAGCTTGTAAGGTCGGTGCCTGATTAAAGCATGGGGGGGGAGCAGGTAAATGAATCTGGATTTGACGGAGCAGGGCTGAAATTAGGGCTAGCTCAAACGGGGCCTTAAGAGGGCATTGGGAGTGTTTTGGGTTGGAGCCTATGGGCAGTGCCATGATCCCTGTACTTAGCACTCAACCGGACACTGAGTTGGAGGCTACAGGGGCTCTAGATGGGAGTGCTGGGTTAAGGGCTCAGGCTGACTGGGGAAGAAAGGGAGACCAGTGTGCATTAAGCAGCTGGACAATAACTCCCAGTAAAAGGTAAAGGTAAAGGGACCCCTGACCATTAGGTCCAGTCGTGACCAACTCTGGGGTTGCGGCGCTCATCTCACTTTATTGGCCGAGGGAGCCAGCGTACAGCTTCCGGGTCATGTGGCTAGCATGACTAAGCCGCTTCTGGTGAACCAGAGCAGTGCACGGAAACGCTGTTTACCTTCCTGCTGGAGTGGTACCTATTTATCTATTTGCACTTTGACGTGCTTTTGAACTGCTAGGTTGGCAGGAGCAGGGACCAAGCAACGGGAGCTCACCCTGTCGCGGGGATTCGAACTGCCGACCTTCTGATTGGCAAGTCCTGGGCTCTGTGGTTTAACCCACAGTGCCACCTGCGTCCTAATAACTCCCAGAGGAACCTCCAAAACCATCAAGGCTGACCCATCTTTCCCTGGAAAGCCAAATGCTGCCCACTGCATTCCAACAGTCCAGGAGTGCACTAGGAAGGAGGCTATGGAACAGAGGAGGAGTGGCTGCCTTCAAGCCAGAGGGTTGGCCCTTTAAGGCTCTGAGGTTCTATCAAGGGGGTGGAGCCAGGAGGAGGCAGTCTTGGGAGAGAGGTATAAAAGGCCTCAGTGTGCTCCCGACCTTTGCTGGAGCAAGTTGCTCAGCCGGGGCAACCATCAACCCACCTTGCTGCTTTCCCTGTGAGTTCTGGCATCGGGCCAAAACATGACAAGGGCACCTCTCGACTGTCAGTACCTTGTGGGAGGGATTCAAGGGCATGTCATGAAATTTAGGTTTGCACCATTGAAGTGAATTAAAGAGCCCCAGCGCCCTAATACAAGAAATCCACTTTTATAGTGGTACCTCGGGTTACAGACGCTTCAGGTTACAGACTCCACTAATCCAGAAATAGTACCTCGGGTTAAGAACTTTGCTTCAGGATGAGAACAGAAATCAGGCGGCGGTGGTGCGGCAGCAGCGGGAGGCCCCATTAAGCTAAAGTGGTACCTCAGGTTAAGAACAGTTTCAAGTTAAGAAGAGACCTCCAGAACGAATTAAGTTCTTAACCCGAGGTACCACTGTACAAAGAAATGGACTTTTTGCTGTTGGGGAAATGACGGGGAAATGGGTGGAAGAGCGTGGAATGAATAGACGGTTACTGCGAAGACGTATAAACACCCCACAAGCAAATCAGGATGAGTGATCATTGTCATACAGCCTCCAGGCAAACAAATCAGAATTAATGCTCAATAAATAGGTCATTTGGTGAAGCCCTATGAAGAACTTTGTTCACATCAGCACTGCGTATTTTAAGCACATTTAAGAGTTGTGGCTTCCCCCAAAGAATCTTGGGATTTGTAGTTAGTTAATGGGGCCAAGAGTTGCTTGGCGGCCCCTCAGAGAGCTATAATTCCCAGCACCCTAAGCAAACTACAGCTGCCCCAGGCTGTCCTCCCTGTTCCTCTGTGGCTCACCTGGGCTATGGTTTCGGCAAGCTGTCCATTATGTTGGCAAGTGGCCAGAAAAAGCAAGCAAGCTTGCTGTTGGTGAGGGCTGGGCTTCTTGGCTGGCCCTTCCCTATGGGTTTCTTTGGAGGGGGGCGGTGACATGAGACTGGAAGGAAGGGCAGAGAGCCAGACGGGGCTGCCTCCTCCGCTTCTATTCTCCACTGTGGTTTTGTCAGCAGTCTCCAGAGCCGGAGACTGACAGCGGTGAAAGACCTCACCCCAAGGGTTGTGGAAGAGGAGACTGATGATGAAGCTGGGTCATTACATATCAAGGGATCCATTTTATTTTTTTTACCATGTGTCATCCAATTTTCTACTGTATATAATTTTTTAATTACATTTTTTGTTTTACAATTTAAAATATTCATTTTACTTCCTTAAGATATCAAGGTCTTGCCTTCCACTCTTTCCATGGCTCATTTTACATATCATACACATCCCTGCATATTTTATAAAAACTATACCATTCAGTATTCCATTATTGCATCCATCAAAACTTACTTACACTGTTGAATATATCTTAATGCTGCCAGCGTTTTCAGCTGTACACAGTTATTTCCCATATATTCAATAAACTTTTCCAATCTTTTTAAAATGTATGTTCTTCTTGTTCTCTTATTCTTATTCGTTTTCCATTTTGGGGCTAACCAAACATGGGCAGCAGTAGTAGCATACATAAATAACCTTTTTTGACAACTGGGAATTTCAATCTGAATTATCCCCAACAGAAAGGACTCTGGGGGCTTTTTTGGGGGAAAGTACTTTTAAACATTTTTTTTCAATTCATTATGGATCATTTCCCATTATTCAATTTTCTTAATATTTTGTATACTTGTTGAATGATACAAGCTAAGTTTAAATTGTTTTGTTTTTTTAAAATCTCATCCCGTTTGTGAGTTATGAGGGCTTGGTATTTCAAAGACCCTAGTATATACATATTTACATACAACTGCATGGAATTGTCAGAATTTGCCTTAGGCAGGAAAGGTGTTTCATTTACCAACTTGTTGCTGAAATGGAATACACAAGATGAAACAGTTAAATCAGCTATGATTAAGTGGGCACAGGACATTGGTCATAACATTATGTTTGCTGACTGGGAACAGTTGTGGACCACCGGTATAAAATTTACGGCATGTAATGCCTTAAAGGAAAATATTATGAAAATGATCTATAGGTGGTACATGACCCCAGTCAAGCTTGCAAAAATCTACCATTTGCCTGATAATAAGTGTTGGAAATGTAAAGAAACTGAAGGTACTTTTTATCACCTTTGGTGGACGTGCCCGAAGATTAAGGCTTTCTGGGAAATGATATATAATGAAATGAAAAAGGTACTTAAATGTACTTTCCCTAAGAAACCAGAGGCCTTTCTCTTGGGCATTGTCAGCCAATTGGTGTCAAAGAAAGACAGAACTTTTTTTATGTATGCTACAACAGCGGCAAGAATACTCATTGCAAAGTATTGGAAGACATAGGATCTACCCACTCTGGAAGAATGGCAGATGAAGGTGATGGACTACATGGGATTGGCTGAAATGACTGGCAGAATCCGTGACCAGGGGAAAGAGACGGCGGATGAAGACTGGAAGAAATTTAAAATTTATCTTAAGAAACATTGTAAAATTAAGGAATGCAAAAATGTTGAGGTTTTGGAAAATAGGGGATTACAGCGGTAAAAGATTAAGTAAAAGAAAAGAATAAGGGAAAATTTGATAAAATCAAGGGTAGGATTTGCTGAAACAAATTTGGAAATTGGGCTGCAGAAAGGGGAGGTATGGGGAAGTCGGTGAAGTAAGGTTTAAGAAAAAAGGATTTGAAATTATACTTGTTTGTTTGTTTGTATTGTGTAATGTTTGTGTTCATAAAAACTGTGAAAAACCAATAAAAATTATATATATATATATAAAAGGAAAGGTGTTTCATTTACCGTGTTGTGCCGCCATGTCTCTCTTGCTGTCGTCCTCAGAGTCCTCTGTTCCCACGCACCAGTACATTCTGGGCTGCTGCTCGGGCGTTTTGAGAAATCTACTTTCTGATACATTTAATATCCAAAAATGAAGTTGTCGAAACTCAAAGGCGAGTGTCCAGCTTGGAGACTTGGGAAATCCTCGTTATGTAGCTTGGAAGAGAGTTGTTTTTCTTTAAAAAGGAAAAAGGGGAAAAAAATCTGAATTAATCCTTCCAGCGGGTCAGGAATTAAAAACACCACGTTTTCTCCTGTCCCTCAGGATTCTTTGTTCCATACATCACTTAAAAACAGTTATAAATAACTTCCTTACGCAGAAGCTTTAATACATTGCAGCAACAGGTTCCCTGGAGTTTCACGCTCTACATTCTTGTCTAATTTTTATTCTATTTTTATGGTGCATATATGCAGTGCTTTTTTCTATAAAAAGACTGTTTAGGGGTACTCTCATCTTCCTACTCATATTGAAATACTGCCCCTCAATGAGGCCAAACTTAGATTCACAAAATGTTTAGGGGTATGCGTAGCCCTGAATCCCTCCCCCCAAAAAAGCACTGCCTATATGTATTGAAAGGGTGGGAAAGAACTTTGAGACTGGGCAGGCTTTAAATAACCCAAAGAAAGAAGCAAAAATGAGCTATGAGGAAGCAAATGGAAGGGTAACTGGAGGTTAGAATCTCTGGCTACAGTAAATGAAGCTTCTTTCCCAATGTTGGAATAAAGTTTTGCAGATAATGTGTTCAGAAGGGAAAGCCTTACCTAGTAATTCCCTATTTAGAGATGGAGGAGGAATTTAGGAGTCCATTTAGAATCAGGGTTGTGACATTTGATCAATTAAAAAGCATGCTGTACAATGAAAAAAGGTGCCCCAGTTAATTGGCCAGAACATGTTAAAGCTGTATTTAATATTGACTATTAAAAAAAACCCCCACAGAGGGCAAAGATCACTTTAAGACAGCCATTCCTTCCTGTTATCTTAAGGTGCATATCCTGGAAAAAAGAACAAAGACGCTCCAGATAAAGCTCATAAATGGTAGCTTATCAAAAAGTTCAACTCTATTCATCTGGGTGTGAACAGAGGCAATGGTTTACTGTTCTATGGCAGATGTTAATATATTCACTGCTGCCAACGGGTGATATCACCAATCACAAATAGTGTGAAGGACCCTTGTGCTCATTTTGCTACACTTATACTTTACTCAGATGCCAAGATGGATGGCTCACTTGGATAGAGCGTGGTGCTAATAATGCCAAGGTTGCAGGTTCGATCCCTGTAAGGGACAACTCTATATTCCTGCACTGAAGGGGGTTGGACTAGATGATCCCCAGGGTTCCTTCTAACACTACAATTCTATGTTTACAGTATCACCAGTTACTGCTGTTGTCACATGGGCTGCCTTTGAGATGTGATTTTATTTTGTAGCATCTATAAATACAGGCAATCCCTTTTCTTTTCTTTTTTAAAAATAATGTTTATTACTTTTCCAAACAATTTAAACACTAAAAAAAAACCGATACAATACAATACAATACATTAAACTAACAAAACAAAAACAATAAAATAAATCAAACAATTTCATTATCCCATCTTTCATTCACTTATTTCCAAGACCTCCTCACACCTCCCTTTATGTATTCCACTTCTGTTAATTATTTCAGCAATTCCTTTCCATCTTCCTCTGTTTTCTATCCTATCATTATCTTAACTCATTCTAACCTTATTTTTCCTTTAATACTCTATTAGTCTATTTATACTTAATTCCTTATAACATTTCTACTAAAGCCATGTAACTTCATTCCAACATTTTTCTAACATTCATTGATTTTACAGTATTTCTGTAAATAATCTTTAAATTTTTTCCAATCTTCTTCCACCGACTCTTCTCCCTGGTCTCGGGTTCTGCCAGTCATTTCCGCCAATTCCATATAGTCCATCAACTTCATCTGCCATTCACAGGTGTCAGGGGATGATTAGCTGCTTGTGCTTAAAATTGTGCCCCCTCAGAGTTTGTGCGGCTCCACAAACCTCTGTGTGTGACAGAGCTCCTCAGACATGTCTGCTCTAGTCACTAGTAGTGTCTGACAGTGGCTGCCTGCGGAAGCGTTTCCAGCAAAGAAGCTCCTTAACGGAAACGCGTCTCCTGGACTCACGATGTGGCAGCTTCCGGCGAAGTATGGGTCTCCCTACAGTTGCTTCTGACACCTCCCCGCTATTTTCGCTGGACGTGTCTCTCACCCCTTTCTCTCCCCTGCTGTTTCCTGCCTTGGCTGCTGCGTCTCTCTCAGCATTACTGAGATCCTCCTCCAGAGACCCCTCGCTCCCCCTGCTGGTCCCTGCTTTGGCTGCTGACTCTCTCCCAGTCTCTGGGAGCCCTACCAACTCCCTTTCCTCTGATGTCAGTTCCCTGACATCCACCTCCCCTCCAGGGCCCCCTTCCCCCCCGCCCCTACTCTCTCCTCTGGGCGGTGAGGAGCTAAAACCCCGAAAAGAATCCTCTTCATCTTCAGACGTCTCGAACATTTCCCTCCATCGGTCTTCGTTCCGGCTCGCTGAATCCTCCTCCGCCTCGGAATCAGAGAACCCCTCCAACTCTTCTTCTTCGTCGGTGGTGGCGAAGTATTCCCTCCGGAACCTCGCCACTGGCTGAGGTTTACGAGGGAATCTCTGATGAAAAGTTTCTATCAAAACCTCGTCATCTACATCCTCTGCCATGACCCAGGTGTTTTCCGACTCCGGCTCCCCTTCCCACATTACCAAATACTCTACTTGATCTCCCTTCCACCTGGAATCGAGAATCTCCGCTACATAGTAGCTGTGTTCTTTTTCCTCCATAGCTGGTCCCCTATTGACCCTCCCTTCTCTGTCCCCTTTATACGGTGACAGCAACGACCTGTGGAACACTGGGTGCAGCTTCATGTGGTTCGGTAACCGGAGTCTGAAAGCCACTGGGTTGACCTGCTGCGTGACTTCAAATGGGCCCAGCCTTTTGGGTCTTAACTTCTTACAACCCCCTTTGAATGGTAACCCTTGGGTGGACAGCCACACCTGGTCCCCCACCCTAATGCTTTCCCCTTCCCTTCTGGTTTTGTCTGCCTGCCTCTTATATTCCTCCTTAGCCCTGTTTAAGTTAAGTTGGAGCTGGCGATGGATCGCTTCCATTTCTTCAACGAACTGTTCTGCAGCTGGAACGCTCCAGTTCTCCCCTTCCCCCCCTGGGAAGGCTCGGGGATGACACCCGTGATTAGCCAAAAAGGGGCTCATCCCCGTGGACACGTTCTCTGCATGGGCCTGGCACGTAACAAATCTCAAAGTTAAATTTGGAGAACTCCTGGGCCCATCTCAACTGCCGTTGGTTGAGCACTCGCGCAGTTCTCCAATACTCTAGATTCTTATGGTCCGTGCACACTTGCACCTTATGTTGTGCACCAATTAGCAGGTGCCTCCATCTCCGGAAAGCCTCATGAATCGCAAGAAGTTCCCGGTCGTACACCGTGTAGTTCCTCTCGGATTTGTTCAGCTTTCGCGAAAAGAAGGCACACGGTCGCCACTCTGACTCCTCCTTCCCCGGCTGCAGAAGAAGCACCGCCCCTATGGCTCTGTCAGAAGCGTCTGTTTCGACCCTCAGCTTTTTTTGTAAATCCACATGCAGAAGTTGTTCATCAGAGGCGAAGGCCCTTTTCAGTTCCTCAAACGCTCGCTCCGCCTCCGCCGTCCAAACAAACTTCTTTTTACTGCTGAGACAGTCCGTGATGGGCGCCGTCAGGTGGGCGAAGTTTCGGATGAACTTACGATAAAAGTTTCCAAACCCTAGGAACCTCTGCACATCCTTCTTGGTTTTGGGTGTTTTCCATTCCAGCACTGCTTGAACCTTGCCGGGGTCCATGGCCAACCCCTTGTCTGACAAGCGGTACCCCAGGAATTCCACCTCCTTGGTATGAAACTGACACTTCTCCAGTTTCACCCACAGCCTGTTGGCTTGCAGCCTGCTCAACACTTCTCTGACGTCTCTCACATGTTGCTCCTCATTCTCCGAATACACCAACACATCATCTAGGAAGGCCACGCAATTCTTGTAGAGCAAAGGCCCCAGTACGTGGTTCATGAAGGCTTGAAAACACGCGGAGCCTGTTTGTAATCCAAAAGGCATAACGAGGTATTCAAATGCCCCCAAAGGGGTGAACATGGTGGTTTCCCATTCATCCCCTTTCCTTATACGTATCAGGTTGTACGCCCCCCTTAGGTCCAGCTTTGTAAAAATCTTTCCTTTCCGCACCCTGGTCAAAATATCATCAATCCTGGGCATAGGAAAAGCCGCCGGCTCTGTCACTGCATTTAACCGCCTGAAATCACATACAAGTCTCGGCTTGTCCGTGTGCTTTTTATCCACAAAAAACACTGGGCTACCCCCCGCTGCCTTGGACTCTCTGATGAAGCCTCTCTTCAGGTTCTTGTCAATGAACTCTCGCAACTCCTGCATTTCCCTGTCTGACATGGCATACAACTTGCCTACAGGAAGCTGTGCTCCAGGGAGTAAATTGATCTGGCAATCAAAGGGCCTATGCGGGGGTAGTTGGTCAGCTTCCTTCTCGCTGAACACGTCGCTGAGATCAGCATACTGTGGTGGCACCTTCCCCTTCTCCATTACTTCAGTCCCTGCCAGGGTGGCTTGGGCCCCTGCTGACCCCTTTCCCCCCCTGCAGTGTTCTAAGCAATGTGCTGAACCGAAGGAAACCACTCTTTGATGCCAGCCCACCAGCGGATCATGTAGGGCTAGCCAGCTCATTCCCAAAATAATGGGAGCGCCTCCCAAGGTGGCCACATTAAACGCTATCAGTTCTGTGTGCCTTGCCATCCTCATTATCATTGGGACGGTCTGCAAGCTGACTCCTCCTCCCAACAGTTCCCTGCCATCGATCGTGGTCACCTGAAGGGGGTTGCTTAAAGGGATCGTCGGTATCTGGTGTTCAGCAGCAAACTCCTTGCTCATAAAATTGCAGGAGCTGCCTGAGTCCAACAGCGCCTTTATTTTTAGGGGGTGTCCATTTTGCAGCTCTAGCGACACTTCAATCACTAGAGCAGGTCGAGGAGCTTCTGGCACGGGCACTTTCACTGCTCTTTGGCCTGGCTGCAGTGCCCTGACGGTGGCAACCAGGCGTTGGCTTTTACCTGCTCCGTTTCTCCCTGCTCTCCCCCCTCAACAGCTCCCACCATCCCTTGCCATTCCTTCCTCTGGGGGCAGACTCTGGCAAAGTGGCCTGGCTGTTGGCAGAGATAGCATTTCCGGGCTCCTTTTCCCTCTTTCTTAGCCCCCTCACTGGGCTTTGAAACTGCGCGCGCGCGGGCTGTTCCGATTTCCATCGGCTCTGCCGGCGGGAAAGCTGGCTCAGGAATGTCTGGAATGCGGAACTCCTTCCAACGTTCCCCTCTCCCTTCCCGCCTCTCCAAGGCTCTTGCCTCCTGGCGCGCTCCAATGGTCAGCGCAGATTTGGTCAGCTGATCCATAGACACCGCCCTGGGGCTCCGGGACAGCTTGTCTTTCACAGCCGAAGAAAGACCTTCTTCAAATAGCATCTGAATGGGTGCCGCCGATAAATCCCACCCCAATCTGTGAATCAGCATGGTAAATTCAGTCCAGTACTCACGGACAGATCTGCTTCCCTGCTTGCAAGCCATTAGCTGTCTGCGCACCACCCCTTCCTCAATATCGCTGGAAAACATGATATCCATTGCACGAAAGAACTTCATAGTGTCCTTTAGGATATCATTGTGCGTTGCCATCAGGGGTCGAACCCAGTCTCGCGCCCCCTTCTCAAGATGCCCAATTACGAAAGCAACTCGCGATTCCTCATCAGGGAACTCATCAAACTGCACATTAAGGGCATATTGCATCTCTGTCCTAAATGCATGGTAATCCTTGGGGTCCCCCCCAAACTTCTGCACCAATCCTGGTACCTTTCTGGGGAACTGAGTGGTTCTCCCCTTTTTGTCTGCATCCTGAGCCCTTCTCTCCTCGAGCCTCGCCATCTGCAGCGCAAGTTGGACCTCCAGAGCTTGATACCTTTCTTCCAAGCTTGGACCAGCTCCAACCCCTGCCTCTCCGGTTCCGGCTGGGTTGCTCATGATGCTTTCTCCTGCACAGGCAGCGTACAAAGACTGTCAGACTGCTGTCAGGGGATGATTAGCTGCTTGTGCTTAAAATTGTGCCCCCTCAGAGTTTGTGCGGCTCCACAAACCTCTGTGTGTGACAGAGCTCCTCAGACATGTCTGCTCTAGTCACTAGTAGTGTCTGACAGTGGCTGCCTGCGGAAGCGTTTCCAGCAAAGAAGCTCCTTAACGGAAACGCGTCTCCTGGACTCACGACGTGGCAGCTTCCGGCGAAGTATGGGTCTCCCTACAGTTGCTTCTGACACCTCCCCGCTATTTTCGCTGGACGTGTCTCTCACCCCTTTCTCTCCCCTGCTGTTTCCTGCCTTGGCTGCTGCGTCTCTCTCAGCATTACTGAGATCCTCCTCCAGAGACCCCTCGCTCCCCCTGCTGGTCCCTGCTTTGGCTGCTGACTCTCTCCCAGTCTCTGGGAGCCCTACCAACTCCCTTTCCTCTGATGTCAGTTCCCTGACAACAGGCAATCCCTTTTCACTTATTCCTATTTCTGCTGAAGAATGTAAGTGGTGTTTTTATACGTCATTATAATTTTATAATTGTATCTATTTCACTCACTCCTGATTCTTTATTTTGACTTTCTTATTGAAAGCTCCTTATGTTGAACTACATCGTTTTGTTGTTCATATGCTTGTTTTTCTCTTTGTGTGTATTGCCTGTTTTTGTTGCTCAATAAACTTCCTTTTTTTAAAGAAAAGTTACTGCTGCTGTGGTCATTTTGCATCCATTTGCAGCCAATGTAGCACCTTCCAGACTCTGATGGACCTCAACACTCATCAACCCTGGCCAGTTTGAACCAATGGGACTCCAGCAACCCCATTGGCTACCCCTGATTGAACCTAATTGTCACAGACTGTATTTTTGCATTCTATTGCCATTCAACTCCGGCCTTTGCATTTCCTCCCCTCCCCCTTTATCTTCCTATATACATAAAAACGTAAGGCTGTCATCACTCAGCCCTCATCTGTAGTGCCACAGCATCACAATCCTGGATTTCCATGAGGAAGTGGACTGGAAAAAGGGGAAAGTGAGCTTAGTAGTTGCATGGGGTGGGAAGGAGAAGCTCTGGAGGGTAAATGTGGGGGGGGAATTGCGGGGGGGGGGGCTTAGTGAGCAGAGCAAGAAGGGCACAGCTCTTTACGTGTGTGTGTGTGTATATACACCTGACAACTGAGAGTGACACTCTGTGCATCTAGTGAAGTAGGCCGTAGCTCACAAATACTTCAAGGTAAAGGTAAAGGGACCCCTGACCACTAGGTCCAGTCGTGGCCGACTCTGGGGTTGCAGTGCTCATCTCACTTTACTGGCCGAGGGAGCTGGCGTACAGCTTCCGGGTCATGTGGCCAGCATGACTAAGCCGCTTGTGGCGAACTACAGCAGCGCACGGAAATGCCGTTTACCTTCCTGCTGGAGTGGTACCTATTTATCTACTTGCACTTTGACGTGCTTTTGAACTGCTAGGTTGGCAGGAGCAGGGACCAAGCAATGGGAGCTCACCCCATCACGGGGATTTGAACCGCTGACCTTCTGATCGGCAAGCCCTAGGCTGTGTGGTTTAACCCACAGCGCCACCCGCGTCCCTCTTACAAATACGTATCATGCCATAATAAAATGTGTTTTACTAATGTGACAAGCAGACTCACATGGCTCCCTCTCTGGAAATTCTTTTTTAAGACCCTATCTGCTCCTGCACAGTGTGCAGCATATAAAAAACAGACGCTTTCTTTATTTAGAACTACTGTACCGTGTCTCCTCATATTCACAGAAAACCAACTAAGATCTCTTTAGCTGGGTGCATAGGCAAGTTGTCACCTGATGTCGCAGGCATCCAATGGGGAGTGTGCAGGTGTGAAACTGGGTCACCCAAAGCCATAGTGGGAACCGACAAATCTGCCTTATACAGCGACACCATTCTGAAACCCTGGAGAAACACTGCCAGACACTGTAGGGGGTACTGGGCTGGATGGCTCAATGGTCTGATCTAGTACAAGGCTGCCTATTGTTCAGATTGTTAGCCCATCTAGTTCAGTATTGTCTGCACTGACTGGCAGCTGCTCTCCAGTGTTTCAGGCAGGGGCGCTCCCAGTCCTACCTGGAGAAATTGGGGGTTGAACCTGGGACCTCTGGTATGTAAAGCAGCAGCACTGCAAATAAGCTACAGTCATACCTCGGCTCCCGAATGCCTTGGGAATTGAACATTCTGGCTCCCAAATGATTGAAAACTGGAAGTGATTGTTCCAGTTTTCAAACATTCTTTTGGAAGCTGAACATCCGACAGGGCTTCCGATTGGCTGAAGGAGCTTCCTGCAGTCAGTCAGAAGCCACGCTTTGGAAACTGAATGTTTCAGAAGTTGAACGGACTTCCAGAACGGATTCTGTTCGACTTCCGAGGTACGACTGTATAGCTCTCCTCCATATTTCAGCATTTGCACTGCTAAAGTTCACATCACATATTCTGGGAAGCAGGAGAAAAGACAGAAAAGAAGCTGTGCAGAGGTCAAAGGACGATCTCCGAGGTGCTGGAGCAACCTGCAACCTGCATCTGTCTGGCTCTTCCACGGCAACCACAAGCCCAGCTGAAAAGCGTAGCAGGAAGTAGCAAGACAGATGGCAGAGAGGGGAAGTGGGGAAATCCAGATTGTGTGGGCAAAGGGCAGCTTCAATTGGCTACCATTCCTTGGGGGGGGGTGCAAAAAGAGGTGGGGTGAAAGACAAGGTTTAATCTAAGGGGGCACCTTTGTTTTTGGTTTTGAAAACAGCCACACATTCAGCAGAAATCCATGCACATCCACCCCCCATCATTGCATCTCCGTGCAAGAAAATACTGCACCTGTTGAATTTCTGGCTCCTTCCCCTCTGCGTAGCCTTCAGGCAGCCACATGTCAGTAGTGGGTGGGGCTAGAAGCAAAAGTGGGTGGAGCAACAAATGTAAACGTTGCCTTGTCTGCAGTAGGCTACCTGCTCACTTACCTACCTGTCTGTTGTTCTGTCATTGTGCTAAAGTTGGCATGGCCATCTACTGGCAGTCACACAAACTGCAATGTGTTGACAACCTTGTGCATATACAGTGGTGCCCCGCAAGACGAATGCCTCGCAAGACGGAAAACCCGCTAGACGAAAGGGTTTTCCGTTTTTGAGCTGCTTCACAAGACGATTTTCCCTATGGGCTTGCTTTGCAAGACGAAAACGTCTTGCAAGTGTTCCGATTTTTTTTCGCTCCCCCCCCTTTTCTAAGCCGCTAATAGCCTTTTAGCCGCTAATCCGCTAATCCTTTAATAGCCGCTAAGCCTTTAATAGCCGCTAAACCGCTAATAGCGCTAATCCGCTAATAGGGTTGCTTCACAAGACGAAAAAACCGCTAGACGAAGAGACTCGCGGAACGGATTAATTTCGTCTTGTGAGGCACCACTGTGTGTATACACACACACACACACACACACAGTCATACCTCATGTTACATTTGCTTCATGTTACTTTTTTTCAGTTTGCTTCCCCTGGCAATCCGGAAGTACCGGAAAGGATTATTTCCGGGTTTCGTCGCTCGCGCATGCGCAGAAGCGCTAAATCATGCTTTGCGCATGAGCACAAGCGACAAATCGCACTGCACAACTGCGCAGATACAGCGCTTCAGGTTGCAGGCTTTTCATGTTGCGAACGGGCCTCCGGAACGGATCCCGTTCGCAACCAGAGGCACCACTGTGTGTGTGTGTGTGTGTGTGTATATGTGTGTGTGTGTGTGTGTATATGCGCATTTCCCCAAACAATTCCCCCCGATAAGAATGCATTTTGTACATTAGACTGAATAACATATACATTTTCGCGCACATGTGTGGGTTGAAGAACCGCATCACAAAATTTGGAGAAGTGTGAACTTCAAAGGAAAGCTGTGTTTCAGTTCATGCATTGCTGCAGGAAGTGCAAAACCGGTGGGTTCATATTAAAATGCAAATTGAACAACTTTCTCCCTCATCCCTACTAACAAGGAGATAAAGTGATTTGGGAAGTGGGAGGGACCTTCAGGTGCTTAATTAATACATGTCAAAACTATTCCTGAAGGCACAGGGGAAGGGGGAAACTGCCAACCCTAATCCCACTACAAGGTAATTCATCCATAATCACAGACAAGAGAGTCCAATTACCTGATAACTTGTTCTCTTGCTTTTAATTCTCTTGCTTCAGGTTGAGCTTAAAATGCCTGTTACTTCTGGATCTAACAAAATTTAGCATATATAGTTCAGGAGATGAGAGCCTGTGGCCTTCCAGATGTTGCTGAACTACAACTCCCATCAGCCCCAGCAAGCAAGGCCAGTGGCCAGGGATGATGGGAGATGTAGTTCAGTACAGTGGTGCCCCGCAAGACGAATGCCTCGCAAGACAAAAAACTCGCTAGACGAAAGGTTTTTTCATTCGCGATTTGCCTCGCAAGACGAATTCCCCTATGGGTTTGCTTCGCAAGACGAAAACGTCTTGCGACTTTGTTAAACGGTTTAAACCGTGCTTCGCAAGAAGAAAAATTCGCTAGACAGCAAAAATTGCGGAACGAATTAATTTCGTCTTGCGGGGCACCACTGTAACATATTGAGGGCCAAGGGCTCCCAACACTGAAGTGACCTTTCTGGGATGCAAACAAGTCTAACAAATAACAATGGTGATAATATTAGTGCTAAACCAGGTGAGGGTAGCTGATGGGTCTCAAACACTCAATGAGTTAGAGACTTCCCCTGCCTGCGAAGACAGACTCTGGAGAATTGAGCGGACGAGACCAACAGTCAAGAAAGCGGTTTCTGCATGTGGTATAGAGAGAAATAAGGGGCAGGTGGGGCTTGTCAACCTGGGAAGGTAGTCCACCTAGGACAGCGGTTCTCAACCTGTGGGTCCCCAGATGTTGTTGGACTACAACTCCCATCACCCCTGAGCTCTGGCCTTGCTAGCTAGGGATGATGGGAGTTGTAGTTCAACAACTTCTGGGCACCAAGAGCCAGTGTGGTGTAGTGGTTAAGAGCGGTAGTCTCGCAATCTGGGAGACCGGGTTCGCGTCTCCGCTCCTCCACATGCAGCTGCTGGGTGACCTTGGGCCAGTCACTCTTCTGTGAAGTCTCTCAGCCCCACTCACCTCACAGAGTGTTTGTTGTGGGGGAGGAAGGGAAAGGAGAATGTTAGCCGCTTTGAGACTCCTTAAAGGGAGTGAAAGGCGGGATATCAAATCCAAACTCTTCTTCTTCTTCTTCAACAGGTTGAGAAAGGCTGATCTAAGAGAAGGAAAACTCTGATCCTAAACCTCCACTGGCTTGAGGGATATCTTTGGGAGAAGAGAAGGTTAAGGAGTACAGTGGTGCCTCGCAAGACGAAAAGAATCCGTTCTGTGATTCTCTTCGTCTAGCGGTTTTTTCGTCTTGCAAAGCAAGCCCATTGACGGATTAGCGGATTAGTGCTATTAGCGGCTTTTAGGCTTATCGGATCATCTGATAAGCGGCTTAGCGGCTTAGAAAAAGGGGGGGGTTAAGGGAAAAAAACCCGCAGGAACTCGCAAGACATTTTCGTCTTGCGAAGCAAGCCCATAGGAGATTCGTTTTGCGAAGCACCTCCAAAACGGAAAACTCTTTCGTCTAGTGAGTTTTCCGTCTTGCGAGGCATTCGTCTTGCGGGGCACCACTGTAAACACAAATCCAGAGCGGGGTTGCTAAGACGGATGGATGGCGCCTTGTACGGCTCCTTCCGGCAACTCCTGCAGCCATGCTGGTGTCCAGCATATTGCTCTGCTTTCCTTTGGACCACATCAGGGAGGGTGAGGAGGGGGGGGGAGTCTTGTCATGTGGGCAGCCCATGACCTCCAGATATGCTGCCCAAGCTTGTGCCCCGGGGATGTCATTTTGGTGCTGCTAACACAGCAGTTTGACTTCACCCCCAGAGGCACACTCCGAGACAGATGCATGCGAACGCCAACAACAATCCTTACACTGGCCCTGGATGGCAGGCCAGTTTTAGCATTCCCCAAAATTCAGACAGACGGCCAAAGCTGAGAGCAAAAGCCTTGCTGAATTGCTGCACAGGGAGTTTCAAACCAGGTTCTTGCAATGTAGGAGGCTGGACTAGAAAACCCTCAGGGGCCTCTTCTGACTCTACAATGCTATGACTCCTCCTGATACAATGATTACATAGCTTAGCCTTGGTAGGTTATAACAAGTTTGGGAAAACTGCTCTTTTACTGGAAATGAATGTACAGTAAACATAGAAAAACAGAATAAAAAAATTCCTTCCAGCAGCACCTTAGAGACCAACTAAGTTAGTTATTGGTATGAGCTTTTGTGTGCATGCACACTGCTTCACACACGAAAGCTCATAACAATAACTAACTTAATAATAATAATAATAATAAATAATAATAATAATAATTTATTATTTATACCCCAGCCACTCTGGGCGGCTTCAAAAAGAATATTAAAATACTGTGATACATCAAACATTAAAAGCTTCCCTAAACAGGGCTGCCTTCAGATGTCTTCTAGTAGACTTAGTTGGTCTCTAAGGTGCTATGGGAAGGAATTTTTTAATTTTGTTTTGACTACGGCAAACCAACACGGCTACCTACCTGTAAATAGAAAAACAGGTAACAGACATAATCAGCTCATTATCCTATGTAATATAAAGAGTATAAAAAGAGTGGGCACCAATAACCTTAAGGTCAGTCCCATTTTGCAATAAATAGGAGATTCAGCCTGGTACTAAAAGCCTCACAGTTGGCAAACAGTTTTCAAACATTCCTTCCGCCTCTCACAATCGTAAGCTCCACCTATGGCTTATCTTAAAACCCTTGGCATGGGGTTTGTTTGTTTTTTTCATTTTGGGGAAAGCAAAAAACAAGGCGTTGCAACAAAATAATAATAACAGCCATTACCATTTTAGAAGAAGTATTGTAGCTTCCATGAGCCAGAAAGTAAAGGTCCTTGTTCTTTTCAATAGCCACAAGACTGACTTCCATGACAGCCCACATCAAAGTTAGAAAGGACAAGTGGGTACGGCAACAAAATGTTGCAGTATATCCTGGTCTTATAGCAGGACTTTTCCTTTTTGGGGTGCCAGTGGTCAGCTGGACATTCCCTCTCCAAAATACTCCATTCCGTGTGCACATTTTCCATTTTACTCTAAGTGACACTCAGGAAACTCTGTCCTCATTGGGTTAGTTTTGTGGGGGGGGGGGGTTGTCCCCTTAGGGTTTTTTGTAAATATTTTTTGGACTTCTGCAAAGCTCAGGAGTACCCATTATTCCCACGGAACATCTTGCCCGGATTAATAGGGGGATGTCACTGGGCTGACAAGATCAATTGAACCACTGTTTGAAGCAGCAGAAAATCTCCACCCACTTGAAGAAAAAGGGCAGGGGGAGAAATTATTTTTTAGAAGTAAACCCACTCCAAGGTCACACACTTTCTGACTCCTTCAAAGACAGATCCGATTTTCTGGGACATTTCTACCCCACCCCCCAAGAATTACTTTTTAAAAAGCCTGGGTTGAACGCTTTGACCTAGCATTAGTTCTTCAAAAATGCAAATATACCACTTCCTGAACAGGACTGTTTTAGACTACGGTGCAGGGATGAGGAACCACATGTGTGAAGAGATTAAAAATACACAGCATAGTAGGTCTAAGGATGGGAGAGACATTGGATTCTGTTAGAATTTAAAGGCTTGCATGCTCCCTGCAGGCATCTGGTTGGCTTCTGTGAGAACAAGATGCTGAACCAGATAGGCTCTGGCCTGATCCAGAAGACCATGATTCCCAGGCCCCAGGGAAATTAGAATGGCCTTGACTAGAGCCAGGGCCTTTTCGGCCATGGCCCCAGCCTGGTGGAAAGCTCTCCCACAAGAGACCAGGGCCCTGCAGAATTTGACATATTTCCGCAGGACCTGCAAGACGGAGCTGTTCCGCCAGGGCTTTGGGCATGATGCAGTTTGATTTACCGGTACTTTCCTTTGTATAAAACAAGCCCAAAGGAGGCCCCTAACCCACTCACAGGTCCTTGTATGATCAGTGGTCCTGGCAAGTATTAACCACTCTCACTTCCAGCCTGATAATTGTCACTTGCCCAGATTTTAACTTGTCTGAATTAATTTTAAGATGTATTTTAATTAACTGGTGTCTGTTTTAATGTATATTGTGTGGTTTTTATGATGTTTAGCCACTCTGAGCCTGGCCTCAGTCGGGGAGAGCAGGGTACAAATAAAATGTATGTATGTATGTATGTATTTATTTATTTATTTATTTATTTTATTTATTATTATTCTTATTATTATTTGCACTTTCCAAAACAGTAGGAGAACCAAAACACGACCATCCTTTGAAATTCATGCTTCTCTTAATTTTGCAACGCAGCTCTTCAGCCAAGTACAAAAGTGCACCTACCGGTGTAAAGTGTGCATACAAATATTTGTAGGTGGGGAAACATACCAAAGAATTATATTACGGACCATTGCTCTGCAAAAGTGTGATTATTATTTAGTTGGAGAACTTCACACAAAAATGCTGGTGAATTTGCTTTAATAAAAACAGTCCCAAGAAAATTCACCGGCATTTTAGTGTGAACTGATGTGAATTTGCAGAGAAACGAATTTAAGATTGGGAAAATGAGAAAATCAGAGGAACTGAAATTGACATATTTGCCCATCTCCACTGCCAAATCCGAGCACACACAAAAATCCATGATGTCAGGAAGAAGCTTACAATGTATACTATTTGGCTGTCTCAAGTCAGTGGGAAACTTTTTGGTTCTTCTACTCTTCACTGGATACATACACAGAAAAAGAGAACAAAGTGAAAACCACCAGCATGCTAATGTAATACTATGTTCCATGTTATTTTTGTTTTAATGTATCTACAAAACTTAATGTGGCTCACTTACTGTTACATTTTTCTTATGTGGCTTATCCATTATTTAATCACAATCAAGGCCTTGATCCAATGCACACTTATTTACCTGGGAGTAAACCCCCTTGAGGGACGCGGATGGCGCTGTGGGTTAAACCACAGAGCCTAGGGCTTGTCGATCAGAAGGTCGGTGGTTCAAATCCCCGCGACGGGGTGAGCTCCCGTTGCTCAGTCCCTGATCCTGTCAACCTAGCAGTTCAAAAGCACATCAAAGTGCAAGAAGATAAATAGGTACCGCTCCTGCAGGAAGGTAAATGGCGTTTCCGTGCCCTGCTCTGGTTCGCCTTCGTCATGCTGGCCACATGACCCAGAAGGTGTACGCCGGCTCCCCTGGCCAATAAAGCGAGATGAGCGCTGCAACCCCAGAGTCGGCCATGACTGGACCTAATAGTCAGGGGCCCCTTTACCTTTTAAACCCCCTTGAACACAGCAGTGCCTATTCTTGAGCAAATATCCATAGTTTGATCAGGTTGCACAAGGCAAGGATTTGGGCATTAAAAAAATACTTCTGGTCAAACCTGTTGAGTAAACCCTCTCACTTCCACACCAGCAAGACAGCAGTAGCAGCAGCTTCTGAAAACAATCATTTTAAAACTACAAAAACAAGCTAATGCAAAATGCAACTGAGTGCCTGAGTGTTTTTTTGTCTTCCCTCCAAATCCCCTTTCCTTTTGTGCCTTTCCTTTTAGGATGTCAACATGACAGCACTGTCTTACGACTGAACTTTGAGAACCACTTTGGGGTCTTCCCCCACCCGCAACTGAAGATTGGGATAAAAGTACTTGCCACGAAACAGACAAAGAAACAGCCACTGGCAAAATCCAGCACATGAAATTGAGGCATGCAAATAAAATTGGGAAGCTGTTGACAGTCTAAGCCATGGGTAGGAAAACTAACACCCGGGGGCCGGATCCTGCCCAATCGCCTTCTAAATCCGGCCCGTGGATGGTCCGGGAATCAGATTGTTTTTACATGAGTAGAATGTGTCCCTTTATTTAAAATGCATCTCTGGGTTATTTGTGGGGCCTGCCTGGTGTTTTTACATAAGTAGAATGTGTGCTTTTATTTAAAATGCATCTCTGGGTTATTTGTGGGGAATAGGGATTCGTTTATTTATTTATTTTTTTCAAAATATAGTCCGGCCCCCCATAAGGTCTGAGGGGCAGTGGACCGGCCCCCTGCTGAAAAAGTTTGCTGACCCCTGATCTAAGTTGATAGACACAAAGCATACCTTGTACATGAAGCACTTATCAACACCCCCACCGCAAAGATACCTTACCTTTACTCCCAAGGCAATTCTGGGAAGCTTGGCAATCCCCATCCACCTTTATCTGTTCCTTTAACAGTAGCTTAAGAAAAGCCTTCCGGATCAGACCAATAGCCCATCTTAGAAGTCCAACATCCTATTCTCACAGCGGCCCCAATACATCTCTCTCCTCTTCTGCACTGCCCAGTTCACCATCACACTGCCATCATGGCTAGTAGCCTTGATAGCCTTCTCCCTGCGTGAACTTGTCCAGGGAGACCGACGTGAACAAACACAAATGAAGCCTTTCCCTGGAATAAATCTAAGCGATTTGGGGTAGGGTGGGGAATTTTCTCTCTTCTTATCTGTGTGAATCCAAAGCCACCGCGGGTGCAGATTGCTTGCGGGGGTGGGGCGCGGGCGGGAGGAGAAGGAGAGCATCCTAACTTTCCAAGAAGTTGCACACAGCTCGCCCGTCTAGCCAACTTGGATGGAAAAGTGGAAAAAGAAAGAAAGCGGAGAGAGAGGGGGCGGAGACAACGAAGTTACAGAAACCGAGGTGGAAGAACGGCCAAAGGAAACCCGATCCTTGCCGGAGCAAAATATTATTTTACGAGAAAGCAACAGCAGCCAGCAACACGCGCGCGCACCGACTTTGCTGCGGGTCTGTGCGCAATCTGTCCCCCTATTCCAGCAACTCTTCCCGCGTCCTCCTCCCTCCTTTAAGCGAAAAAAACATCCCGCCCATGCAAAAAAACATAATCCTATCCTGGAACCCCTTGCAAGCAAGCAAACAAGCAAATAAATAAATAAATAAATAAATAAGCAGCGTCCCTCCGTAATAAAGCTGTAACGCCAGGCACGCTTTGCTGGGAGCAAAGAGAGTTGCCATGAACTTTGCAGCGCGTTCTTAATGACTCTTCCATCGCCCCTCTTTTGGTAGTTCTGGGTTTTCTGCACGGTGCAGCTCTGCTTGAATGAGAGGGGGGCGACGAGGTAGGATGGAGCAACCTAAAAATTAAAAAGGGTGGGTGGGTGGAGAGAGAGGACTTGAGGCGCTGAGCGTCCGTACCTGCTATCCTGGGGAAAGCAGCCCCCTGCCCTTCTCCTCGCACGCGTAAAAGCGCATCTGCTTCTAACCGGCGAGGGTAGAGGGTTCCTCCTTCTCCAGGCTCCGGACTTAGCGGCGGTCGCAACTTCCTCGATCGGCGCTGGGCGTGGGCAGGGCAGGGAGGCGGCGAGGCGGGTCTTTGCTCTCTCCGAGGCTCCTGCGGCGGCGCGCCGGGCAGCGGGGAGGAGCGGGGAGCGCGCTCTAGAGGAAGCGAAAGCGCAGCCCGGTCTTGCAGGGCGAGACTGCAGCAGCAGCTGCCTGCGGGGTTGCAGCGGCTAGTTCCGAATCTGCTCACAGTCCTCGCTGTATTTGTGCCCCAAAGGCCCTTTTAAGTGGCGGGTACTTTTCTGCAAATGGGCGGGAAGGGGCGCTTTCCAAGCACTCTGATATCTCCCCGCTTCCCTCAGCTACACAGGTGCAAACGAAACGTTTTCAAATGTTTTGCGAAGTGCAATATTACAAATGTGACACTAGATGGCGACAGTGAGCCATGCCAAATTCAATGTATTTTTCAAAACGTGTGTTTTTGTTTTTTAAAAGCATTTTCGCCGCTTTTCTTTTTTATATGTGTGTAGATCCCTTCCAGACTGTTGCCGGTTTTGGATGCCGTTCAAATAAATGCCGGTTGTGCGCTGAAAGGTGTTTGGGGTCCTTGCGCTACAAAGCCACCCCCTGCCTGTTGCGATAAGGAAAGTGGGGAGGAATTTGTTTTTAAATTTCATAAGATTGATACAATGCTAGATTGTTTTGTTTGCAAACAGACCTCAAGGCAGACGTGCTGGAAAATGGGGGATAACATTTGCATTTGTCTAACTTCCCCGCAAAGAAAATTGGGACAAATGGTCAATAAGTATCTGGCAGTGCTTCACCTCCCTACAACCCTGTGAATAATCTCATGAGTTTGAGCCCCACGTTGGGGAAAAGATTCTTGTATTGCAGGGGGTTGGACTAGATGACCCCTCGTGGTCCCTTCCCACTCTACTCCAAATGGGACCTACAAAGTAGAGAAGCTTTGCCTTTTATCTCCATCTTAGATCTAATTCCTAAAGCTTCCAACATCATTTGGGATCGGAGCCCCTTTTTTGTTATGCAAGCAAACAAATTTGTCATATTTGGAACCAGTTAGTTTAAACCTTAAGTTGTTTCTTTAAACTTTCCTCAGTAATTGGGCACCCCTTGGGAGGATGTCCCCACACCCTGACTATTTGTGCTCTTGCCCATTGTTTTGTATTGCCTATTCTTGGCGCTGTAGCTGACCCCTGGGTGGTCTAAAATACATGCCAGCCATGCTTTCCATAGTATCTCATCCTGAACCCCAATATAACAGGTTTCCCAGTTTTTAATTCCTGCTCCCAAGGTATCTCAGTGAATTTCAGACCAGCTTTAAGAGCTGCTTCAATTGAAATGCCTCAAAATCAGGTTTTACACAAGGCATTCCCAATCCATACTTTTTGCATTTTCCATGAAGTGTCCTAAACCACTGTTTTGTTTTCCCTTTGGTTGCAAACAAGTTTTAAGTTTATGTCCTTATGAGGTGCAGATCAGTTTGAAAAGATCAAATTGTTCAGGCATCCTTACCCGGCACCAGAATCTAAATTTTGCTCAACTGTTTCAACATTATGGAAATCATCTCTCATACAGATAACTCTGAGCCATATCACAAAATTATAAGATTTTAATTATAGAGCTAATATTACAAGAAAGAGAACCCCCTTTTTTTAAAAAAGGCATTTCCATGTACAAATGGTAATTAAAAATACATTAGATTAATTGCATTCTAATTTATAAATATATATATTTATATATTTAAACATTTAAAGTAATATTTCATACAAAAAAAAGCACTAACATGCAATGGAAGAATATAAAGGCTCTACTGGATTGTACTTTACAATTAGTGCCTAATGATGCTTTTAATAATCCAATGTAGAAAAATTCAGTGTATACAATTTCTTTTTGAAACCCTGTTACAGTAAGTAGTTACAAGACAAAAAACTTGATCTGGAATGAATATATATTATATATTCTCAGCCACTAGAAAATAGAATCTCAAATGGCATGATGATTGTAGTGATTTAAACTCAGAAGAAGCAGACAGGTCAACTAATAATTGCTGAAGTAAGGGACTGACTGTTCCATTTCTCATTTTCCAAATTTCCAGTTCAGTTCTCCACTTTTCTGCAGTAATTTGTGGTGGGTTGTTTTCGCCTTAATCCTCATTAAAATTCATCAGCATCGGCATTTTTATGCAGCTTTCTCCAAAATAAAATACATTTTGCAGCTTTGACTAACGCACACATTTTTGCAAGCAATCCCCCTTAACATAATACATTTTCATACTCTATTTTCACAAACAGATGCATTTTTGTAAACATTCCTTTGCTTGAGAACTGCATCCCAAAACTTGGAGAACTGGCAAATTTCATAGGAGGCCTGTTTCGGCTCTTGTATGGTTCCAGAAAGTGCAAATTAGGACCTTCACCTTTAAACGAAAAACTGAATCAAAATTCTCCCCCTGTAGCCTTGTTTTACTGTTTGCCTCTCTTTTCCTTTCACAACCAGCTGATTCTCAGGGTCTTGGGATGCCCCTTGCAAAGCACCCCACAACCCCTGACAACCAGCCAAGCACTCTGCGATTACCAAATACCAGAGCCAAATCTTTATCTAGCCCACACCTGATGTCATGTACCGCCTCTGATGCAGTGCAAGTAGGCGTGGCTTGGCCAAAAGGATCTCATGAGTCAAAGGATGAGGTCTGCAAGCCAAAGTTTCCACACCAGTTTTACTTGATCCAGTCAGTAATGGTTGGTGCTCATTGGGGCTGGTAGGGCAGAAGACAAGGAGCCCAACAGTAGGGGGAGCTAGAGCCAAGCGAGTCTAATTTTGTCAACATCCTCACCCTTGCCAAGTTCCACAAGGGGGCAACACCGAGACCGAGGAGGAGGAAGTTGATAGCCAGTTTACATCTCTCTCCCTTGGGCTGCTTGTCAGTAAGACAAGCAGGTAGAGTCTGTTTGCAGTTTTGTGGGGGGGGGGATGCTCCATTCCGCCTAGAAGATCAGCCATGCCTGGATCCAGTGGTATATTCTCTTGTGCAACCCCTTGCAAAAATTGGAGAGAACTATACAAGGGCAGCAGCCTCAGTTTGCTTGTTATCCCAACATTGAGGAGCTGCAAAATTCAGAATCTGCACTCATTTGCTCCACACAAACACACACACAATACAGTGCACAGGGTTAGCAGAGGGGAAGGAGAGGGTTTTTTAAAAAATAAAAAATGACCCGACTACAGAAGCTCTGTAAAAAATGCAAATAAGGCCTCTAATTTTATGCACACTTTAGGCACGTGGTCCATCAAAATGAGCGGGTCAGAAATTATGGATTTGTCACGTAGGCCGAAACTTCAGCTGAAGCCTGGCTATTTTATCCTCAAACTCTTCTCAAACCGCCTGAGGAAGGACCCACCAAAAACCAGCCCCATCTCCTGAGGAGGAAATTCTGAGCTGACTTTTCCCACAAGTGACGAGGGAAATATACAGTGTGGGGTCCAAGGCCGCCGGTTCCTGGGGCAGAGGCACTGTGGGGGCAGCCCAATCTTTTTATTCCTTCCCCTCAACACCTTGTTCTGAAAATTTTCTTGCTCCACTGTTTTATATGCAGCATTAAACACCAGGGACCTGTGACTCTGTAGGTGCTGCGCTAGGGAACAGGGTGCATAGGTAATTTGCAGATTGCGTGAGGGTTTGGTTCTGGAGGTCCCCACATAATTGCATAATGTCAGGAACCCCCCTGACCTGCTCCCTGTGGAACCATCCCTGTTCGGAGCATCCCAGAGCTCTCACACACAACCTTCCCAGAGGCTGGGAAGCAAGGCAGAGTGGCTTATAAAGCACTTTTCGGGGCTATCCATTTGTTTATTTTCCCGCCAGCTGCATAAAGTTGCAATCGCGTAAGCGAAATCACTGTAAGCTGCGAGTTCCTTGGGCATATAAGTGTGTCCTGTGTGCCCTATATCCATTTTCTTACAACAACAACAACAATAATCAGAAGAGAGGGTCCTATGAGGAGCCATGCTGGTGAATCAACTAACACGCACATCCCATGCACACAACCACAGCCGCCCCCGAGCACATGTCAAAGATGCAGAATTTGGACAAAGTGCTGTGTGTGATTTGAAGGGATTGCTTCTGACTGCAAGGCCTTTTATTGCGTCTCTAGTTGCTACTGAAGCGCATGTGGTGCCAGTAGGGCAGGGCTCGCTCACGCGTATCAACATTCATTATTTTGTGACTCTTCAGCAGGCAGTTTTTAAGAGCCTCCGTTTTGGCCTGAAACAAATGTCTAAACAAAGTGGTTGGAATTTTAAAGAACCTGAACATGTTATATAGATGGTTTGCTTTTAAAGAGTTTAGCTACTTTCCTCCCCCCCCCCGGCGAGATTTAAGCAACCCTCCCCCCCCCACTATACATTAACATTCAGAGTGTCAGAGTTTTAGGTCTCGTGGCATTCCTCACTCAGTGAGTCTTCTGCGACAGTTTAATGGTGACTGTTTTCACCTCTGTGTATTCAGTCAGAGCGTATTCACCTCTGCAAGAAGAGAGAGATACCATGCTGTAAATTTAAAGCATTAGGATAGCTCTTCAACAGTTATTTAAATAAACATTCACATTATTAGTATTAGAAAATGTTTAGAAAATAGTGAAATATAGCGTATCTACTTTTATTTTTATGTTTTTAGGCTTGAAATGTTATTAATAACTTTTTTCTGTTAGGAGATTGCAAAGTGGGTGAAAAGAGAAACAAACCAGAAGAGGAAGTTGGGGGAAGCCCTGGAGGGGAGGGAGGGAGGGAGGAATATATAATAAATATTAAGAAACTGAGATGTATGTAATGAATGAAAAAGAAATATAGATATATTTAAAGGATAGCTTTTCAACAGTTAAGGCTTCCCCCAAGCTGGCTTCAGAAATGAATAAATGAAAAGGCCCCTTTAAAAAAAAATGAAACTATACTTACAATTCTCTCCCGTTTCCTGACATTTTAAAGCCGCCAAAGGGAGCTTGTGCAAAAAGGGAATTGTAGCAGTTGATCCTATTGGAGGGGAAGAAAGCCAGCCCCGTTAAGAAGCAAAGATCTTAGCAACATACATTACATTTCAGATTCCCCAAGCACCTTGATACATCAGCTCAGTGAGTGCAGACCCCTGTGAGGCAGGGGTGGTAAACCAAGCCTGCAAGACATTTCTTAGAATTAAAAGAGTTGGAAGGATCATTGAGGATCATTTAGTCCAGTCCCCTGCAATGCAGGAATATGCAGCTGTCCCATACGGAGGTCGAACCTGCAACCTTGACGTTATCAGCACCACGCTCTAACCAACTGAGCTATGAGTCACCCACAACCCTCTTTGCCCATAGCAACATAGAGGTCACTGCCTATAACTGAGAGGAAGAGGGGCAAGGTAGCATAAAGTCAGCGCAGTGATTTGCCCACCTTGAATATTGAGCAATTTTTGTTTAAAAAAAATCTCACCAGACTGTCCCAGACTGCAGTGCCGATGCCAGTGTTAGGGCTCTATCCAAATTCTTTGTAAACACAGCAGCTGTAAGCCCATATTCTGTGCTGTTGGCTCTTTCTATCACTTCTTCTATGTTTTTGAACTTCATTATGGGCTGCACCGGTCCGAAAATCTGCAAACACATTATAGAATCAGGGCCGTCAACTGATGAATGAGTTTAGTTGAATCGATCACCTGCCTTTGAAATAAAAGTTGCTGATTACTTTGACATTAGTGCCTTTTGGGATACGGAGCATGTGAAATGCCACAATTTTACAACAGCCGTAACTCTTTGACAGGTCGCCACATCCCTATTCCTTCTTACGGTGGCTCGTTCGTTTGATATTACGGAACTCAAAATGAGAAGTGATACAAATAAGGCGAGACACAAGCCAAAGTAACAGCAGAAGTCGCAAATGTGGCAGTGGGAGAAATGGGACAACAGGAAGGCCCCTTCTTTGGCTCAGTCTAAAAACATCCGCAATTTGGTTCCTCCCCTCCAAAAACCATTTCCTTTTTCATATTTTTATGTAACGGTCTTAATATTAATACACGAATGTGCTTAATGCAGTGTACTACAGTAATACACAGTTACATTTAATACTTTACCCATTCTAATCAATCATATTGATTCTAATCATTTGTCAATCCTTTAGATCTCATACAAATCCTAAGAGGATAAAGTAAAATAAGCTGGAAAATGAACCTTCTATTTCATAGAATCATAGAGTTGGAAGAGACCCTGAGAGCCATCTGGTCCAAACCTCTGCAATGCAGGAATCTCAGCTAAAGCATCCATGACAGATGGCCACTCAATGTCTGCTTAAAAACCTCCAAGGAAGGAAAGTCCACAACCTCCCAGGGGAGACTGTTCCACTGTTGAACAGGTCTTACTGTCAGAAAGTTTTTGCATCTGTGCTACTTAACAGGCAAGTCAACTCTATTGGACGGAGTCCTCTACAGCCCCCCCCCCCCCATCTTGAGAGGGCATTAGGCATGTGAAGCAGTATCCTGCCACTTTAATCAGTCATGGCTTCTCCCAAAGAATCCCGGGGCCTACAATTCACACAACAATTCAACAGTCCACCCGTCTTTCAAGGGAACTCTTGAAATTGTAGCTGCCATGATAAACACCGTCTCCCAACAATTCTCAGCAAACTGCACTTCCCTTCAGTCCAGAATCCCTTCCAGAATCTTCTGCTATAATAATTTATATGGAACACCTTGGCCCAAGTTTAACTTAACAAGGGCAGTATTTAACAGGCTTTGTTATGCTAAGATTAGGTCAAAGTGCTCCACAGAAAATATTACCTGAAGATTCTTGGCTAGAATAATTGACCTGAAGGAGTCTGGCTGACCACTTTAGCAAAAAGAAAAAAGAAAAAAATGTTTTACATGTGCAGAAATTCCACCCTAGAAATATAAAATCACAGGCTCAGAGGGGAACCCAAAGGTGACATCTAGACGAACACCCCAAATTTATAACATGACAGTCCAGTCTTAAAATAAAAATGTCTGTACCTCCTCCTTAGCAATGCGCATGTTGTCTGTGACCTCTGAAAATACGGTTGGCTTTATGAACAGGCCTCGGTCTCCCATGGCTAAACCACCACACTCCAGCTTGGCTCCTTCTTTCTTGCCACTTTCTATCAGCTCCAAGATTTTGTCAAACTGTTTTTGGTCAATCTGTCAGAAAGGGGGTGGGGGAGGAAAGCAGCACAGTTGTTGTGGGCAGAGATCAACGCATTTGTCGTTTTTGTTGTTCTCTCAGTTTCTATTTTTTTCTAATCTTAAATTCACTTCACAGTTCTGCACCAATTTGCAATTATTAACAAAATCCTTATGAAAACTCATCAGTATTTCAGTGCAGTTTTTCCCAGATCAACACACTTTTGTATGCTTCGAAAGAGGATTAGACAAATTGACAGCTACTAGCCATGATGGCTATGTTTTCCTTCCACAGTTGGAGGCACCAATGCTTTCGAATACCAGTTCCTGGAAACCATGGGCAACTTTAAATATTCAACAACAGAAGAATACAACACAACAGTTGGGTTCACAAAAATGTGCTGTGCAACACAGACTATGGCACGACAACATCACCAGAAACCTGCTCTTGCACATCAGCCTTCCACTGGTGCAAAACATCCCACCTGTGGAACAAGTATACCACCACTGAGCCTTGGGCTTGCTGATCAAAAGGCGGCAGTTCAAATCCCCGCGACAGAGTGAGTTTGTGTTGCTCAGTCCCAGCTCCTGCCAACCTAGCAGTTTGAAAGCACATCAAAGTGCAAGTAGATTAATAGGTACCACTCTGGTGGGAATGTAAATGGTGTTTTTGTGCACTGCTCTGGTGTCAGTGTTCCATTGCACCAGAAGCGCATGCTGGGCACATGACCCGGGAAAACTGTCTGGAGCTGACAATCGCCGGCTCCCACAGCCTGTGAAGCGAGATGAGCACTGTAACCTCAGAGTTGTTCGCAACTGGACTTAACTGTCAGGGGTCCCTTTACCTTTACCTTTCACTTAGTGCTACTTTGGATACAACCCATAAAAGCCAGGGCCAGTCCACTTCAATTGGGGAGTTGCCATTTCTGGACTAAACTTGGAGGACAAACCTGAAATCTGTCAGAGGGCAGCAATGGACACCAGCTCTAACCACACTGGGAAATATCTTTGTGAAATTATAATTAAGCATAACCTTTTGTTATGCAATGGGCACGGTCAAGGGGATCAAGAGGGTTATTTTACTTTTATCTCCCCCAGAGGATTTACTAGCACCATAGATTATATCCTAACATCTAATAATGTGCCATCTAATTAACCGAGATACCTTCAGGATAATTCCCAGAGCTGAAAGTGACCACTTTCCAACTGAGTTATCTCTGACATCATCCGTTTCCCAAATTATTGAATAAAATGGATTATCTGTTACCTGGAGTTGCCATTTGCTGTTCCACCTCAGGAAAGGAAGCAGCAAAAGATGGGCATTTCTTTAAATTAAAAAAATAGTTTACCTGGGGTCCTTGTTCAGTTTTGGCATCAAATGGGTCCCCCACGAGCCGCTTCTTTGCATACTCCACGCTGCGCTTGACAAATTCTGGGTACACCTGCTCTTCCACAAAGACTCGAGAGGCAGCTGTGCAGCACTGTCCTTGGTTGAAAAAGACACCCTGGTGGGCACAGTCCACCGCCAAGTCCACTGGAAAGCCAGAAGAGAATGCAAAGAGAGAAAAAGCAGGCTGTTACAAGCAAGCCAGACCATTTCCCTGGTCTCTGCATCACCTACAGCCAACATGGTGACCTCTGTTGGACACCCAGTGGTCCAGGGTTGCAGTGGGTCAAAGACCTGTTACTGTTTCTGCAGTAAGGTCCCTGTCTCCAGTGGCCTAGAGCCATCCTAGCAGCACAGTGCTGAGCTTTTGAGCCATTGAGAAGAAGTCTTCTCACCCTTTGCTGATTACAGTCAGAGTGAAAGGAAACAAGCTACTGAGGATAGGCTCCTAGGGTCACTCTGGAGAAGGCACACAGGAAGAACACCAGGGAGTTGTTGTTCTGTGTGCTCCCAAGCAAAGCATTTCGGAACACATAAGGTGCTTCAGTTTCAGGAGAACGGTGTGCAAGTTCTGTTTCACACAATGGAACTTCAAGGAAAAGTCTACTTGAGTCATGCCAAAATAAGATACCAGAACAGTCCAAATCATTCGCCAATGTACGTGCACAGAAAATAGTAGATTTAGCTGAAGGGCAACACACAGAGACCTGCATTGATTGTTGCAATGCATCCCTAATTTTTATTAGATAGTTATAAGATTATTGAATTATCTTAGGAGGTTGTATAACCCTTGAAAGGTGTGGCTATGACTATCGTGAAGGAACCCTGCACTTCTGAATTTGCCACTACACTACTGTTTATACCAGTGGCATAGCATGGAGAGGCCATAGTGGCAGTCGCCCGGGGCACAAAATTGTTAGGGGGCGCAACATTTCAAAACCCAGTGCTGCTTCAACACAGCTGTATGCTTCCATCGCTGGGCTCCACTGAAAACGGCTTCTCCATGCAAACCAAGAAGTGACCTCTCCAGACAACAGAATAACTCTTATCTCTGTGGCTGCGATCTCCTGCAGTTGAATGTGCATGCGTACTCCATCTGTTTCCCTCCCTCTTACCACCCCCTCTGCATGGCCCTGGGCACTGGTAACCCATGCTATGCCATTGGCTTACAATGTCTCATTATTTGGTCTCCCCTACCCCCCCCCACTTCCAAGGTCTTCTCCAAAGACAGTACATACTTTCTGCTTGACCCTTTCAATATTAGCACTATTGGCAGCAGCCACACTCACAGTCAGCATCTGCACAGACAATACAGGGATTTTTCCCACCGAGCTCCAACGTCACCCTCTTGAGGTTACTTTTCGAAGCCGCTTCTTTGATCAGCTTTCCAACCTGCAGCGGGAAGAAAGCAGCCATGAAATACAGGCAAATCACCCTTTTCTCACATGTGGAAATGGAGCAGCAGGAGTTCAAAATAACCAGGCCTTTGGCTGATTGACATCTGATGCCCTCTTAAAATATGTTGTGGAAGGGAGGGATATTGGGTTGTTTTTATTATGTATGCTATTGTGTTTTTTATATTGTGATTTTCTGTTGTGAACCTCCTGAGATCTATGGTATACAATTATTATTATTATTATTATTATTATTATTATTATTATTATTATTTACAGAAACTATGTTCTCCTTTGGAAATACCCTTTCAAAGCCATCTTACCCATGGCTACTGGAAGGAAGCACCATGAAATTCCATGGGACTTCCTTCCAAAGAAGTAAGCTTAAGAATATTTTCTAGGATGCAAACCCTGTAGAGATATCTTTCAAGCAGACCTGCAAAGGAACAGGACTCAAGTTACTCAGTTGTGGGTAAAAGTAGCACAAGATCCAGAGATTTTTCTTGGCTGCGTTCATTGTCTGGTGAAGGTTCAGAAACGTGAGTCCATCTCACAACGAGAAACCTTGCCAGCACTCCACACTAGCTCTGTGCCCCAATCTGTTCTTCTCTGCACACCTCTTTACAACGTTGCGCTTTCGTAGAACATCCGCCTTGCATGCAAAATGTCCCACATTCAATTCTCCAGCACCTCCAGTTAAAGCTGGGACAGAACCCTGCCTGAAATCCTGGAAAGCCACTGCGTGTCAGTGTGGAAGGTACTAAAGCTAGACGGACCGACGAATCTGACTCCATTTAAAAGATAGCACAAGTTGCTTAGAGCATGGTGCTGATAACATTACGGTCGCAGGTTCGATCCCCATTTAGGACAACTGGGCTAGATCAGGGCTGCCATACATCCGGAATTTCCCAGACATAGTTGGGATTTGTCCACCAAAAATGGTGTCCTGGTGGAATTTTTGAAAATTGCTTAAAATGGCAGCCCATGTCAGAAGTGATGATTTTTGTGTGTGCAAATTTCCTTTAAAAATAGCTTAAAAACAGGGCGGTGGGTTTTTTTGTTTTTGCAATAAATAGCTCAACAACTTTGGCCAAAACAAAAATAAAAGGCTGAACAACTTTGGCAAAAAACAACAACCACCAAACAAAAAACAAACATATATTTTTGTCTGGATTTTCACTTTTTGAAATATGGCAACCTTAGACTAGATGATCCTCAGGGTCCCTTCCAACTCTGCAGTTCTATGATTCTAAGACAGCTTCCTATGCTCCCCTACGGAATAGTCCACAAACCACTGCAGGAACCAGGAAGAGCCATGCCAAACTCAACCAGTAGGTGGTGTGACATGCCAAGGTCTTCAGTTGTCCGGCTCTTAGACATCTGAGACAGACCTTCGGTGCCGACAGCAATTTACCATAATTATACAAGGTCATATCAAGCATGCAGAGAATGCCACCGCAGATGCCGCTGGCAGTGCGCCAGGGAGGGTATTAAGCTCTGAACCACAAACATTGAATGCACGGGGCAGATCAGGGTTTCTGTTAAAGTGGCATCTGACGAAATCACAAATTACTCTGTTTAGACTGAATATAACCAAGGTGCAGTTTGCAAATATATGTCAACTTGGGGGCTGAATGAACAAACCACGCAAGAGCAAAACACAGTGGGGTGAGGGCATGCTAGAGAACTGCGGAAGGTATGGAGAAATGGAAGGGATGCGGGTGGCGCTGTGGGTTAAACCACAGAGCCTAGGACTTGCCAATCAGAAGGTCGGCGGTTCGAACCCCTGTGATGGGGTGAGCTCCCGTTGCTCTGTTCCTGCTCCTGCCAACCTAGCAGTTCGAAAGCACTTCAATGTGCAAGTTCACGCTTTATTGGCCAAGGGAGCAGGCGTACAGCTTCCGGGTCATGTGGCCAGCATGACTAAGCCGCTTCTGGCAAACCAGAGCAGTGCATAGAAACGCCATTTACCTTCCTGCTGGAGTGGTACCTATTTATCTTTTTGCGGGGTTAGAACCGCCAACCTTCTAATCGGCAAGTCCTAGGCTCTGTGGTTTAACCCACGTCCCTATTTAAGGAGATACTCTCTGGCAAATGGAGGACAGAGTATGCAGAACTCAACATTTTTCTTGAGACTGCCTTGTTGAGATTACGAAGTTGCTACATCAAGAACTATTCATATACAGCAATGTAAAAAGGTAAAGGTACCCCTGCCCGTACGGGCCAGTCTTGCCAGACTCTAGGGTTGTGCGCCCATCTCACTCAAGAGGCCGGGGGCCAGCGCTGTCCGAAGACACTTCCGGGTCACGTGGCCAGCGTGACATCGCTGCTCTGGCGAACCAGAGCCGCACACGGAAACGCCGTTTACCTTCCCGCTTGTAAGCGGTCCCTATTTATCTACTTGCACCCGGGGGTGCTTTCGAACTGCTAGGTTGGCAGGCGCTGGGACCGAACGACGGGAGCGCACCCCACCGCAGGGATTCGAACCGCCGACCTTTCGATCGGCAAGCCTATTCGCAAGCCACACCACCCAACAAAAATTATAGCTGCTCTCACACTATACTTTTAAAGCATATCCTTTCTCTCAAAGAATTCTAGGCACTGTAGCTTGTTAAGGGTTACTGAAAACTAACTCTGAAGGGTAAAACTACAGTGCCCAGAATTATTTGAGGGAAATAACATGCTTTGAACGTACTTTAAAGTTATAGTGTGTACCTGGCTTCAGAAAATACTTCCAAAACATACTGGTGAGAGCATCCTATGTAGGTTTAATTTCTATGCTTCCCAGAGTTCACTAACTGGGGGTTGTAGAGTGGCAAGAAGAGAAGCAAACACAAATATTTAAAATCACCTACCTCTGTTGACCCAGTAAAAGCTACTTTGTCAATGTTAGGATGCGTAGAAATAGCAGCTCCAGCTGTGGGACCATATCCCGGCACAATGTTAACCACACCTGGAGGAAATCCTGCCTGGGGGGGGGGGGGAGATGTTTTATTCCAGAGTCAGAATAAGAAAAATTAGGGCATGGCTTCCATTCATTGCAAGGGAGTGGGGCGGCATGCAAAGAAGTATTTGTGCCCTTTGTTAGGGTGAGTGGGTGCCACTGGGGTGTACGAAGAGCACACCCACTCCTTGCCAGTCATCAAACCTCCATTACTTTGGAATTACAGGGCAGGGTCTCAAAAGTCCCCCCCCCCCCCGTTGAGTGTGTAAAGCTCACCTGGCTGGCTTCTACATTACTCACCTCCTTGACTAAAGAGCCAATGTATAGTGAAGTAAGCGGGGTTTGCTCAGCAGGTTTAACAACTAAGGTGTTTCCACAACACAGAGCAGGTGCCATCTTCCAAATCAACATGAGCAAGGGGAAGTTCCACTGAAACAGAAGATCATGACATTCACCTTATGAGGATGTCATTGCTACCATTTCTATACTTTGACTCTTGTTCTAGAAATTCAGAAGGCGGCTTCACAATTGTATCATTACAGCCTCTTCCTCCAAAAAAAACCCCACACTCCTAAGTAGCATTGGCAATTTCTGCACACTGCGCACTGCACACTGAAGCTGAGTTTTTACCACATGTACATATTGTTATATACTTTGTCAAGTACTTATGGGCCCCCCTTTTTATATTAAAACTGTGATTCTTCTCTAGACAGAACGTGTAGTTGCCTCTTCTGTTGACGTTGTAATACTTTATCCTGTCCCCAGGTGTCACTGTAGTGCTACTTGTCTCCGCATATACACAGACAAACAGAAATATACCAGCAACGCTTGCAGATCATAGCCAAGTACCAATACGTCCATTAAAGAAAATAAGACCACAGAGCAGCTGCTCTTAAAATCCTAATCGAGGGCAAGTGAGGCAGATCTTCCCAGCTCTGTAAGACCAGAGGGATTCTACACAGGAAGGGAACTATAGGTGGAAAGATAGATCAACTATGTGAAAGGACCACATGGAAATGTGATGTTAAAAATAAATAAATCCACAGAGGTCTTGATTCCCTTAGCTGAACACATGATTTGCATGCATAAACAATTCAGACACAATCCCTAACACCTCTTTTTAAGAAGGGCTGGGAAACCTGTGATCATCTCAGTGTTGGACACCTCTCATCAGCCCTACTCAGCATGGCCATTGGTGATAGGAGTTGTAGTCCAGCAACACTGGGAGGACCACAGGTTTATAGCCTTGGTTCTTAGGTAGGGCTAGGAAATAACCTTGGTCTGCTTGGTTTGAGTCCATTCTTCTAGTTGGAGTACTAGTAGCTCCTATGGGTGGAAGGATCTGTCATTTTCGGTTCTCCCCATTTCTCGTTTTTCCAATCTTCAGTTCTCCACATTTTGCAGCAATTTGCAATTTATTTATATTTAAAAACACACACCATGAAAATCAATCAGCATTTGAGTGCTTCTAATGCATTTCATATGCAGTTTTGACTATCGTACATAGCTTTGCAAGTAGCTGTCCCTAATTATTGTGCATTTTTGCAAATTATTTCCACCAATAACCATCATTTATGCAGAATTCAGATAAGTGCAAACTGTGAAGGATAGCTGTGTTTCAGGCTCGCATATTGTTCCAGAAAGTGCGAATTCAATTGATTCAGCTGCAAATATGAACTGACTCAAATCTCTCCACAATCGCTAGTAGCTCCTTCTAATCCTTTCATCTGGCCAAAGGGAGGCAAAAAATAAGTTCAACCTCAGTAGAGTCTCCAGTCTACCCAGCGAAATTATGCATTTGTTTTCCTGGAGACATCAGATGTCAACCCTAGTCTAGTCTAACACTATACTGGCCACCTCCCAGCAGTGGTAAGGAAATATACCAGAGTGGTATTTTATTCCAACAGCTGTGTAAACATTCTCAGCCTAGTTACAAGCATCTTCTGCCAACGAAAATACCTGTTGTAGATTTAAGTAGAGTTAATTGCTGGTGGTGATCTTCCCCAGCAGCGTAATCAACAGAATTGGCCATGATACGCTGGATTAACCATTATGCTAAGCAAGGGACAGGGTAGCGCCCCAGCCACTCCAAAGTCTCAGCTGCGGTGCAATTAGCTGGGAGTTTTCCCTAATGCAGAAAAAGCAGCTCCTAGCACTAGACTCTTTATATCTCCTGCAGCTCAGAACACAGCAGCTTCTCCCGCTACTAAGTAAGGGCTGTAGTGTATTGTAGTATATGTAGTGTAGTGTATGTAGTGTAGGAGAGCATCTACTCTACATGCAAAAAGTCCTCCCAGCATCTCCACATAGGCCTTCTGAAACCCTAGAGCAGGCTTCCTCGACCTCAGCCCTCCACTACAATTCCCATCATCCCTGACCACTGGTCCTGCTAGCTAAGGATCATGGGAGTTGTAGACCAAAAACATCTGGAGGACCGAGGTTGAGGAAGGCTGCCCTTGAAGGTCACTATAGACAAAATTGAGCTAGTCGGGTCCATGGTTTGACTCTATATAAAGCAGATTCCTATATTCCAATGGAAGGGAAGTAGAAGTGGACACACCCAAAATTGTGAACAAAGGAAATACAGATAGGACCTTACTAGGGCTCAGGGCTCAGTTAACAGGCCATACACTGGCAGTTAACTAGCAGGCTACCACCAATATTTTGATCTCTCTCTGTCAAGACTGGGAAAAGCAAGGCATTTGTATCATAACCCTGGGGTGGGGGGGAGGTTATGATCCAGAATGAAAAACGCAACTTGTTTCAAAGTTTAAAGGAAACCAATTTACTTCTCAAGCAGCCACATTTGACATTGTGAGCGGAGACAAGGATATTATTTATTTATCCATCCTTCAAAGCCACTTGGAAGTGTGTTGGCTAGATTGTCTTGAAATCTCAGAAATTGAAGGAAACATTAACATTATTCACTTCAACAGGCAAAAATCAAGATGTCGGCAGTACAGAATACTTCCCCAGAAATGCAGAAGACGACATTCTACTCACCGGTGTAATGGCACCACAAACCCCCACAGGCTCATGTCGGGTGAAGCAGACAAAGTTTTCATCTGTAAAAGTTTTGAGAATGCAAGTCATCTCCCTATGATGGTTGTGATGTGAATGATCCCATGGGATCAAAGATCCAATGCAGCTGGGGAAAGCATTTTTTAATGCTAAAAAGCACACCCCCTTGGCTTTTTTGTCCTTGGAATTGCTGTTTACTACCCACAGCACCCATAAAACCAGTACAGTACTCCCAACCAGATTGGGACCCTACAGCTGTTTCCCCACCAAAATAAAGAAGGCTGGATTACTAAGCCTGGTTCATACGTCATGCTAAACCATGAGTTACTAAGCTATGGTTTATAGAACCATGGCTTACCGTTATATGTAAATCTGGTCCAGAGGCTTCACTATGGTTTGTTTACTGCCAACAATCACCAAGATGAATTATTGCTTATGAACCTTGGTTTGTTTTAACTATGGCTTGGTGTTACGTGTAAACCAAGCACCCTTCCTTAACCATGGTTTGTTCGCCCACTCCATCCCAGACCAGAATACAAAATCAGGAGGCAAGAGTAGTTGAAAAACCAATTTTTGATAAACAAGGCATGGGTTCTTTTTATAGTCTATAAGCACTATGTCTGCATGAACAAACTATGGCTTCTTAAACAGTAGCTTGATGTTATATGTGAACCAGCCCCTCGTTTATACCTCTCTCCTAAGCATATGAAAGGAAGATTGTAGCTGAAGGCCCAGCAACATGGCCAAACCACGGTTTGGCAGTCAGTAGCAGGCTTCAGGCAGCCTGTCTGAAGTGGATTTCTAATCCTGGTTTATAGGTAAATTATGGTTTCCTGTGAACCAGGGCAAAGAGGAAGGAATCTGAGAACTGTTCCTGCGAACCAAAGCCATATGCTAGCCATGGCTAACCTCACTACAGGTTACTTCTGTTTGCCAGACCTATGATGTTACATGTATACGACACAAGCTCCAACTTACCCACAGGTATAGTCTTCCCCTGAATTTTATCGGCCCAGCCAGCATAGTATCTAAGTGTTTTTATGCAGCCTTCAAGGTCAATGAAAAATGCTTGCAGAAATGGTTTCCCTGTGTCCATTGTTTCCAAGGTCTGGAATGAAACAAAGTGTCAATCCCCCACCCTATTTGCTATGGGGGTATATTGCTGGGGATGGCTGAACCTGTCCATTTTGGTTTATAATTCTTCCAATCATAAATTCAATCTACATTTCCACATCACTTTGCATATTTTTTTTCAAGTCCTCTGGAAATTCACCAGTATTTTAGTGCAAATTTCACCTAAAATATACACACGGTCATTTGTAAGCAATTTCCCCTAAAATGCAAAGCAATTTCCCCAATATAATGCATTTTTGTATACTATTTTCAGTAAGATGTGCATTTTCGTGCACACTTTAATATTTGCCTTTTCGTACACATTACTTGGCTGGAGAACTCCATCGCAAAATTCAGAGAACTGCAAATTTTGAAAGATGGCTGCGTTTCATTTCACATATTTTTTTGGAAAGTGTGAATTAAGCAGTTCCCCTTTCAATGTGAACTGAACTGAATTTCTTCCATTTCTCTGCATACTGCTATTGTCTAATCCTCATGAAGATTCCCCCCCCCTTCAGTGGAAGCAGTAGGTGACCAAAGTTGAAGGGTAGGCCCTAACATTAGACAGAGTTCACTTTGGGTGCCATGAATGTGCAGTAATCGGTAGTTATTGAATTTATTATTATTGTATTTTTTCTTTCCCAGAGAGAGACATTTGTAGTATTTTCTGTCTTGTATCATAATAACATAGGTAGTCTGGGTTACTATAAACCTTCACTTGGGGAGAGTGGAGAGGGGATCATTTACTCTTTTGCCTCAGCCCATAAAAAGGCCACACACTGATGCTGCTTTCAGGTAAGTGATATTTTAGAGGTTCTCAATAAAGCATCATTTAGTTCAGGGATGGGGAACCTGTGGCCCTCCAGACAACTCCAACTCCCAACTCCCAACTCCCACCAGCCACAGTCCTCATGGCCAATGGTCAGGGTGGATGGGAGTTAAAGTCGAACAACAAGAAGTTCCCCGTCCCGGTTCAGGTATATGTGTCTCCAATGATGGAAAAGCAATATTCTACAGCTCTGAGTTTGTGTATACATTAATAAGTTGGTTTCTACAGGCTGAAAAGGACAAAGGTTTCCACCACTCCCCCTCACTAATTCCACTCTCTCCTGAAACCTAGATTTTACTAACTGGTCTAAATGAGGGAAGGAAGTTACCTGAAAAGTTGTAATCTCATAAGTTGCCTAACCTTTGAAACAGAGCCAAGAACTCGGTAGCCAACCCACAAACTTTCAGAAGTTTCTGGAAGGCATCTCCCATCACCTCTGATTATTGGCTGGGAATGAGGAAGGTTGAGGTCCAACTATATGTAGGGGGCACATGTTGGCCACCCTTGGTATTGTAGAACCAATGGCTTATGCACTGCAGCATAAGTAGGCTCTTAATCTCCAGACCAGACATACTTCAGACATCACTTACCGCCAACACCACTCTGTCTCGCTCAATGAGGTCGGCCAGCTTGTTGAGGAGCCTTCCTCGGCTCACAGCATCCATTTGTCTCCACAAAGATCCTCTTTGGAAGGCTGCTTTTGCTGCCTCTACTGCTTTATCAACATCAGGCTACCACACAAAAGACCAAACACAAAATAAAAAGAACACACTTTTAGATGCTTCCATAGCCCAACGCCCTCCATATGTTTTTGACAACAATTCCCATTAACCACAGCCAGCACAGCTGTAGTGTCTGAAGCTGATGTGAGTTTATCGTATTTTTCGCTCTATAGGACGCACCTTTTCCCCTCCAAAAATTAAGGGGACATGTGTGTGTGTCCTATGGAGCGAATGCAGGCTCCTTGGCTTCAGCGATAGCAACGCGAAGCCTCCGAAGCACAGAGGGAGCGCTCCCTCCGTGCTCCGGAGGCTTCGCGTTGCTTTCGCTGAAGCCTGGAGAGCGAGAGGAGTCGGTGCGCACCAACCCCTCTCGCTCTCCAGGCTTCAGGGATAGCCGCCTGAAGCCTTCGGAGCGCAGCGCGAGTTCCCACTGCACTCCAGAGGCTTTGGGTTCCTTTTGCTGAAGCTGGGAGAGAGAGACTCTCCTGGCTTCAGCAGAGAGGGAGAGCTGCGCAGTGCCCCTTCAGCCAGGCGGGGCCCCTTCAGCCAAGCGGGGCTCCGTTTCTCCTGCCGCTTTGCTGAAAGGGCGCTGAGCGGAGAGGGTAATATTTTTTTTCTTGTTCTCCCCCTCTAAAACAAGGTGCATCCTATGGTCTGGTGCGTCCTATAGAGCGAAAAATACGGCAACTAGTCAAATGGGAGGAGGGGGAGCTTTGAAGGCAATCAAAAATCACTCAGGGGCAATATAGCCCAGAAGTTGTGGTTTAGCCACTCCTGGCCTAGAAGATAGTAGGGGTGCACCAGGCAAACCTATTCTGGAGTTTTCAAATACAGGCCAGTCAAATGGAAATGTCCACCCTATTTGTGAGTGGTGAAATTCATCAGAGGGATTTTGCCAAATATTCGTTTGAGAGAGAAAAAGAAAATTCTCTATGTGCACAATTTTTAGTTCACTCAATTCTGCACGCAGCTAGATGGCTAGCTCATACTAGCAGATGAGGAAAGCATTGGGTCCAGAGAGAACCAAGAGTGGGGCAGGGCAAACCCATTGAAGGCTTCTTCACCATCAACAATATTAAAATACATATTTGGTTGGCTATGTTCAAAGTCCTTCACTCTCTTCATGGGCAGAGAACTTTGGAAAGAGTTGTCAAATATCATTGGCAACACTGAAATCCTCCTGCAGTTTGTGGGAAAACCCTCAAAAAGGAAAATTTATCTGAAAATTTCTTCTAAATCATGTTCTTTTTCTTCCCTCAGTGGCTAGCTGAAGTATATTTCCACCCACTCAAAACAGTGAACATATGAAGGTATTGATTGGGTTGTCCAGCAAAATACACTTCCAACTCTCAAAGCATCATTCGCAGAATCACAGCAGGTGAACAATCCCTGCTCTGGCATGTGACTACATTTGGTTAAAAAGTTTGACCTTCATAGCTCCCAGAAGATTATTTGAATACCTCTGTGCGGCCCAAGATACTGCAGTGTCATTATTTACGGAAATGGAGACACTCGGTTGAAGTTCCTCAACGGAAAAGGTCAGGCCCACGTCAACTCTCAGTTACAAGACTACGAAGGAAGCCCAAAGCAAAAAACCGCACAGACAAGAAAACTCTATGGGTAGGGCAGACATTCCAGTCATAACCCACCCAGTGCTTAATCAGTGTTATGTTTCATGGATGTTGCAATACAGAGGCATAAACATGCAGCTAAAGTGTGGGGTTAGTGAATGGAGGACTAGATCCCTCACAGCTGTCACCAGGCACTGTTAAATGCCTGCTGAAAAACTTCTATTCCACCTGGTCTTTGCAGGAATGCGTCCTTCCACAATGGTTAATTGATGCCTGCTTTTACCTTTTTGTTGTTTTTATTGTATGCTTTTGTGTTTTTTATTGCTGTAAACTGCTTTGATTTTTCATGACACAGTGGAATACCAATATTTTTGTAAATATATAATATACAATAGAGTACATAAAATGCCACCAGACAACCAGCAAGCAAGTGGGGGGGTGTATCTCTCAAAGATGCTGTACAGATCCCTAATAAAAGTCACTTATTGAACAATGCAGGATGCACCATTATATAACTGTAGAGTTGGAAGGGACCCCAAGAGTCATCTAGTCCACCCCTGCAATGCAGGAGTCAAAGCTAAAGAAACACTGGCAGATGACCATCCAAACTCTGCTTAAAAACCTCCAGCGATGGAGAGTCCACCACCTTCCCAGATCGTCAATTATACTGTCAAACAACTCTTACTCCCAGAAAGTTCTTCCTAACGTTTTCTCGAAATTTCATTTCTTGCAATTTGAATCCATTGGTTTTGGCAGAAAACAAGCTTGCTCCATCTTCCATGAGACACCCCTTTAGATGTTTGAAGATGGATAGCCTATCGCCTCTAAATTTTCTTTTGTCCAGGCTAAATGTACCTAACTCCTTCAACCGTTTCTCAGAAGGCTTTATTTTGCAAACCCTTTATCGTCTTGGTCGTCCTCTGCACACATCCCAGCTTGCCAATATCCTTTCCAGAACTGGATACAGTATTCTAGCTGGGGCTTAATAATAATAATAATTTTATTTATATCCCACCCTCCCCAGCTGAAGCAGGGCTCAGAGCTGCTAACAATAAAAGTAACACAGCATTCTAAAATCAATTCATTCTAAATTCATTCTAAAATCAATTCAAATCATGCTTAACTAAGGCAGAATAGAACGCGAACTCTTGTTCCCTTGATCAGGACAAAATTCTGCTGCATTAGCTTGGGGGGGGGACTGCTCCTCATCATCCCTGTTGACTCATGTTAAGTTTGTGGTCTACTAAGACAGAGTTTGGATTTGGATCTGATATCCCGCTTTATCACTACCCTAAGGAGTCTCAAAGCGGCTAACATTCTCCTTTCCCTTCCTCCCCCACAACAAACACTCTGTGAGGTGAGTGGGGCTGAGAGACTTCAAAGAATTGTGACTAGCCCAAGGTCACCCAGCAGCTGCATGTGGAGGAGTGGAGATGCGAACCTGGTTCACTAGATTACAAGCCTATCGCTCTTAACCACTACACCACACTGGATCCTTTTCACATGTAAAACTGGTTTGGCTTTCTTGCACAGAAGTCTACTTCTGTTTAAAAAGCAAACAGATTTTCTGTGACAAGGAAAGCAATGGGAAACAGCAGGATAACAGTTGCTTGATGTGATGCAAAGTCTCCTTTCCCCACTTTAGGGCACAAACCAAGCCTATTTAATCTTTTATTTTGCCTGTCTGTAAATCTTCATTTTTATGTGAGATCACTCTCTCTTTCCATTAAACAAAATATGAACACAAGGGGAAGCTTTCTTCTCTCTCCTTTCCTTTTTTTGTCACTTTCCCCCTTTTTAATCAGATTTATGTGCAAGTTATGCAAAATGAGAGTCTATGTTGTTAACTTTGTTGGTAAAATGTATGTATAAAACCTCTGTATGCCAACTTGACATTAAAATAAAATGCATCTCTCTCCCTCTTCAAATAAATCAAAACAAATGATCAGCAACTGTTGTGTGCAAACAAATCAGGACAATACATAGCTACTCCACACTAACTGGTAGTCCCTTAAAAAAAAAAAAAAGCATGCCCAAAATGAGCTCAAGCCATTATGGAGTCTGCAGTGCAAAAAATGGCAGCCACTTATGTTAGTCACATAATAGGTAATTTAATGTATTTAATGATTAATGGTGCCCCTCCACATGCCTCTTGGGAGGGATGAAAGCCAGTTCTGGCTCTTCTTCCTTCCTTATGCCCTGCTCCATTTTGAAGATCTGGCAGCAGGAGAAACTCCTTTAAAGTGAACCCTATCCCTGTCACAGGAACTCTGCCATTTCAAGGGGAACCAAGTACAGGCAACTCCCCGTCTGCGCAAAGGTGGCATTCTGGGTCACCGCATGTTGGTGTGAAATTGCGTATAACTGGAACACCCGCTGAAAAAGCCTGCAAACACCCTGTTCCACCCCGTTCCCCGTTTTGTGATGTTTCCAGGTAACTTCTGGATTCCGCGCAATGTGCGTGCATATCAGACACACCTAAAACTGTTGCTGCCTGTAGAACAAGAAGTCACGAAGAAACACAAGCATGCCTTTTCTTATTTGTTTGCGCAAGCAAGCTGGAGTTTGGGCTGCCTAACCCAGGTTGAGACTCTTGAGAGTCCCATGGACTGCAAGAAGATCAAACCTCTCCATTCTTAAGGAAATCAGCCCTGAGTGCTCACTGGAAGGACAGACCCTGAAGCTGAGTCTCCAATATTTTGGCCACCTCATGAGAAGAGAAGACTCCCTGGAAAAGACCCGGATGTTGGGAAAGATGGAGGGCACAAGGAGAAGGGGACGACAGAGGACGAGATGGTGGGACAGTGTTCTCCAAGCTACTAGCATGAGATTGACCAAACTGCGGGAGGCAGTGGAAGACAGGAGTGCCTGGCATGCTCTGGTCCATGGGGTCACAAAGAGTTGGACATGACTAAACGACTAAGCAACAACAACAACAAACCCAGGTTGATCGCTCAATTGTGTTACCAAAATGCACAAAATGTAGCTATCAACAACCAAGTTCAAGGAAGGAAATCAAACAAACCTTGTCCCCCTCTTCGACGTCACAGATCTTCTCGGCCTTTGAAGGGCTAAAGGTAGGGAACTTCTTTCCACTCTTTGATTCATGCCATTCATTGTTAATAAATATCTAAAAGAGAGGAAAATAAAGATTTCTGCATCATGAGAAGAATAAGCTTTTCTCCCTAACATGCATGTTTTTCATGTGCAGGTTACGGTTGTTACGTTTTGTTTTGTTTCAATTTTTTTTTTTAAATCAAGGAGCATTTTATCGTGCTGCTGCCTCTTGCAGTCTTGATACCGGCTCACAGTTGCAGTGTAAGACTGCACTCCTCTGCTTGCTTACTAGGCAGTTACCCTCCAAGTCAATATGTACGACCTTCATAGGACAGGACCTTTGCACCACAAGGGACCAAAACATTCAGCTTCCAGGTACAAATCTCCATGTTGCAATGGGAAATTGTACAAGTATGGACATTTTCAGCTCATGTGGCAGATACACACCCAATACAGTCCAGATGGAGATGTTGACCCAGTTCACATGTAACACGAAGTCAAACCACAGTTTACTGTAAATCTGAGTGTGTGGGTGCCTAGAGACGAGATTGAAGCTGCTTTGCGGCAGGAATAATGCCTGAGAAGCATTAAAAAAGCCGTGATCTCCTCGCGGGGAGTATAAAGGCTCACGTGTTCATTTCAAACCATGGTTTGGCTTTGCGCTACATTATAACTGAGCCGACAAGTCCCACTAACATCTAACATCTGCACATTTTACCATAAAAAGACTCATCAAATACTGAATATTCATCTAACATGTCATCCTAAAGAATCTTTGCTGCCTAGTCAAACAGATCACACCCCTGTTGGCATTATGTTCACAGGCATTGCTTTGGATATACAGTGGTACCTCGGGTTACATACACTTCAGGTTACAGACGCTTCAGGTTACAGACTCCGCTAACCCAGAAATAGTACCTTGGGTTAAGAACTTTGCTTCAGGATGAGAACAGAAATTGTGCTCCGGCAGCGCAGCAGCAGCAGCAGCAAGAGGCCCCATTAGCTAAAGTGGTGCTTCAGGTTAAGTACAGTTTCAGGTTAAGAACGGACCTCTGGAACGAATTAAGTACTTAACCCAAGGTACCACTGTACCCGTCAAACTTAAAGTGCTACCTTTTGGTCAACTGCAAAAGCCAGTGAACATTCCATTTTAGATTGATTCATTTGATCTTGATATCCGTCTTACCTTTAAAGTCAAGCTCTCTGCCTGGATAACTCAGCTGGTTAGAGCGTGGTACTTATTATGCCAAGGTTGCAGGTTTGATCCCCATAATGGGAAAGCTGCATATCCCTGCATTGAAGGGGGTTGGACTAGATGATCCTCAGGGTCCCTTCTAACACTACAATTCTATGATTACCACAAACTGATCTGGACAAGGTTTCTTAACCAGAAGGCAGGAGCTGCTGTGGGACTGGAATATGTTCTGCACTTAAGACAACCAGCTTACCAAGAATCAGCCTATACACAGTGAGGGGGCTGGGAATCCTGTTCCCCACATCTGGTGTTGACCCAGTTGTGCTTCCCAGCTTGTTAAGGATGTCACACTAAGTGTTATTTTGTTATAGCATATGGGTAAGTGAACTGGCGCTGTGGTGTTAATCACTGAGCCTTGGGCCTGCCGATCAGAAGGTCAGCGGTTTGAATCCCCGTGACGGGGTGAGCTCCCGTTGTTCAGTCCCAGCTCCTGCCAACCTAGCAGTTCGAAAGCATGTCAAAGTGCAAGTAGTTAAATAGGTACCACTCCAGTGGGAAGGTAAACGGGAAGGTAAACATTTCCATGCGCTGCTCTGGTTTCACCAGATGCGGCTTAGTCATGCTGGCCACCTGACCCAGAAAAACTGTCTGCATACAAACGTCGGCTCCCTCGGCCAGTAAAGCGAGATGAGCGCCGCAATCCCAGAGTCGTTCGCAATTGGACTTAACTATCAGGGGTCCTTTACCTTTTTTTAAAAAGTGAACTGTAAAGATGAGAGTGGTTGGCATGGAAGGGATGTTCCAATCTTAAAGTTCAACATCAGTTTGCTATTATTTTTCAAAGAACTCATTGAAATTGATCAGCACTTTAGTGCTAATTTCTCCCTATAGTCATATTTTTGCAAAACTCTTTCCACAAACACAGAGCAGCTACTCAATTAGAGAAATCGACTAATCATATTGACTGGACAGTCCTTATATATGCCTACCTACAAGCAAGTCCATTGAGTTCAATGGGACTTAGTCTCAGGTGCATGGGATTGCAACCTAAAAGCATATGGGTAAAGCAATGTAAAGCCCTTAGTGGTTTTGACAATTAAGTGGCATTCACATTTTATTAAACAAAATAAAAATTAAGTGCCGTGCCCAATTTGTTGGGGCCTCTTTTTATTCAAATATTTTATTAAAAATAAAATTAACCCTGTGAGGAGCCTCTGCAATGTAAATTACTCTGCAACTGCACTATATCTGCACAATTCACACAGGAGTCTGATAAGAGTGCTTCTAGGATATTGTTTACTACTATGCAAGTGCTGTCCCAACATTTCAGCCGCTTCCCATTTAGTTTTCTTTTCTACAAAAATGCTAGTGGCAATAAAATATCCTAATAAATCCCACTTTTTGTCACTGGGCTGTTGTTGCTTTTGGTTTGCCAATGTTAACTTATAGGATTTTTAAAAAAAGTTCCTTCCCCCTTCCCTGCCCGCCAACAAAAACTGATCTAGGGAAACAGACTTAAGCACCCTTCTTTCTTCTGACACAACACACATGGCTTTGTTTTGGGACATTTTTCTACCACAAGATATGCTGGAATTTAGCTTGAGGTAGAAAAATGATCCCCAAAAACCATTTGTGTTATGTTTTCAGAGGCCTGGGCTTTGATCTAACAAACCAATTAATTGGTTAAACAGCCCTTGCAGAAATGCTTTAGCTGGGCAACTGTAAAAACATTTGTGTTAAAAAGCAATTCAGAGGGGATGACTGTCAAATTAATTTTTTTAAAGATCAGCATAAAACAGCAATATACCAGCGACCCAGTTTTTAATGAAAGCTTATTTGCAATCACACGGATGTTTTTACAGTTGTTCGGGGATGGGGCTACCCATAATGTGATGAGCTACTACAGTATTGCATCGCACAGAGTCCATTTCTCAGCACCTGTTGATATTCTCTTCTGCTTTCTTTTAACTATTGGTTCTGAACTGCAATTCCTCCTTTGCCCAAAGTTGTTTAAGCCACAAATATTTTAGAAGAACCTCTTTGAAAACCTATCCAAACAAATATGTATCAACTCAATGAACTGAAATGTCTGTTCACACAATTCCACGTCAGGGCTAGCACTAACACAAAGCAGGGTGACGAGGCCTTTCCTTAAAAGGTGACAAAAATCACGTTTTTCCTGAAGTAGCTGCAGCATCAATTTTAGGACTGGAGTGTGTGTTAGTAGAACAGATCCAAGACCAGAACCAGATACTTGCAGAGATGCCTTAAATTCACTTTGCAGTAACAAAACACACCGCTTTGAAGGGTGAGGTCACTATCCTAGCCTCAGTTGTCAGGAATCGCCATTGGCCTTGATGGAATTTGTACTTCAGAAAGCCTGGATAGGCTCAGGTACCATGTCTTTAAACACTTGAAAGAATTAAGCATCTTAAGCACATTTGCTCCTGATTTCTATAACCCTATAAAATGTTCATTAGATATCTACTATCTATTAAAAAAATGAAATAATGGATGAAACATCCCTTAAAATTTCATGCAAGCTTCCTGAATTCCTCTTCTTTATTGGAGACAAACCTTTTCCCCTGAAAATCAGCTGCTGATTGTTATCTAGACTCTAGAAAACAACTTTGCCCAACTCATTCCTATTTACACTTACTTTCTTCCACATTTTCTACATACTCAACTAGAGCCAGGGCTTTTTCGGTTGTGGCTCCGATCTGGTGGAACACTCTGTCACAAGAGACTAGGGCCCTGCGGGACTTGACATCTTTCCGCAGGGCCTGCAAGACAGAGCTGTTCCATCAGGCCTTTGGCTCTGGGCCAATGGTTGCCAGTGGCTTGATTTGAATTAATTTTATAATGAATGATTTTAGAGTGTTGTGTTGTGTTGTGTTGTACTTTTGTACTGTTTTATTGTTGTTAGCCGCCCTGAGCCTGGCTTCGGCTGGGGAGGGCGGGATAAAAATAAAATTTATTTTATTATTGTTACTTGGATTTAACACAGACGTGTTTTCTAAATACGTAAGACCACCACAATAATACTTGCAAGGAAACAGTTTTGGGATTGACTCATTCAGAGGTATACATGAACAGTATGGAATGGTTTTGGGGAGCTGTAACTGATCATCATGATCTGACAGTCTTGTGCTTATAAACTGATTGGGGGCACCCACTATGGTTGGGCTCCAATTCCCATCAACCCCAGAAGGCATAAGCAATAGTCAGGCATGATGGGAATCACAAACCCTCCAAGTGTCCCTTTCCCCCCATTAGAGAAATGTTAGAAGGTATGGTAGTATGTCTCTATTTTAATTGGAGGGTATAGAGTTATGTGAGCCCCAAGCCAAGAAGATAAGTAACTATACAACCTTTAGAAGACATCCGAAGGCAGTCCAGTATAGGGAAGTATTTCTTAATGCATAATGATTTCTTAGGTTTTTATATACAGTGGTACCTCGGGTTAAGAACTTAATTCGTTCCAGAGGTCCGTTCTTAACCTGAAACTGTTCTTAACCTGAAGCACCGACTTTAGCTAATAGGGCCTCCTGCTGCTGCCGTGCCGCCAGAGCACGATTTCTGTTCTCATCCTGAAGCAAAGTTCTTAACCCAAGGTACTATTTTTGGGTTAGCGGAGTCTAACCTGAAGCATATGTAATCCGAGGTACCACTGTATGCTGGAAGCCACCTCGACTGGGCAACACAGTCAGATGGGTGGGATATAAATAAAAAAATTACTATCATCATCATACAACATAAAATGTTGTATTTTAATCTTGTTTTTAAAGCTGTATTTCAATCAATTGTTTTTATATTCGGTGTTAGCCGCCCTGAGACCGGTCTTGGCTGGGGAGGACGGGATATAAATAAAATTTATTATTATTATCAGCATCATCAGGGAATAGGATGCCCCTATTTTCACTGGAGAAATGTTGGAGGGTATGGAATCATATGCTTCTTCCAAATAATGTGTATGATTCATCTATTCTGTTTGATTTTTGAGATGGTCAACATCTGCTGTTTTCCACATTTTGGGACGGATACCCAAAATGTCAGTGTTTTTAAAATTTATGTATATATCTATACGCCTATACATTAAGGAGAATGTGTACAAGCAGGCCTCCTTAAAGACAGATATATGCACACAACATCTACTCATACCTGTCTCCTCACCAAGATCCTATGTTAGGCAAGAGAAGTTCTTTTCATTATGGCCACAGTAGGGATGTCAGACAAACTCCACTGAGTTCACATTTAAAGACAAACCTTCCCAATTTCTACATTCTGATAGGAAAAAATACACAATCTATGACTCTGTGAAATGCAGCTATCTTTTGGAACAAGCGCTTCTCTGAACTTTGCCCGGCTGTTCTCCAGCCACGTAATGTGTACAAAAATGCACACGTTAGTGAAAATCACATAGAAAAACGTATTAAGGAGCATTGTTTTACAAAACTGTGCACCATTTTTCAAAACTGCATACAAACGTGAATAGCAGAAATTTGCACTAAAACGCTGGTGAATTTTCGTGAGGGCTCTCCAAGAAGAAAATTCGCAAATGGCTGTGAAATGTAGAGAACTGAACCTCAGAAACGGAAAGTGACATTCTCTCAATCCCTAGCAAGCAGTTTAACATTTTCCTGGAAATAAGGCCATTGTTCACATCTTATGTGGCTGATGCGTTTTGCAATGCACATCTTATAGGATCCAACACAAGTTGTGAGAGGCACAAACTCTCCAGGTTTGAAAGCAAGACCCAAAGGCTTTAATAAAGTGATCTAGGCTGCAATCCTAGCAAAACATTTTGTTTTTGAACACAGAGCAAATGGTACCTCTAAGCAAGGTATATAGTGTGGGAATTTTCCAGAGTCACTCAGAGGAGGATGAAGATGATGTGGAAGAAGCAGGGTGTATTCACGAGGCTCTAAGCCCAGTCACATTATTTTGGCACTTGAAGCTAAAAATCCCCCAAGCTCCTCTCCCCATTCCCCAGAAGTTAAAAAAAGCCAACCCAATCTGAATCATAAAAAATTTAAATGACTCAACAATTTACTATACTTTCATGACACCCTAATTCAGTTGCCTGAGTTAGCTGCCTAATTTTACCTAATGGTAGGGCTGGCTGTGACCGACTGCATTACTTGCCATGAGAATGTGCTAATAATATGGCAGAGGTCTTCTATTAAGGAGTCCTAAAAGGCCTGAGACCCCCCAACTCATTCCATCAAGTCCGATATAACGGATCTGAAACGTGGTGGGTTCTGGCTTTCTTTTTGTTCCAATGTATAACCACTGAGTGGTTATACTTCAAGAAAAGGAATTGGCTCCTCTCGATATGAATCACAGAACCTGAAGTTAACAGTGGTCAGTTACTACAGCCCAGATCAATTCCGCTAGCTGAAAGTCCTTACTAAAGGCTGCAGTGTGTGGATATTGCAACTGAAAGTGATTAGTTCATCAATAGAGGCCAGACAGCTAATTGGGTTTTTAAAAAGTATTTTAAGTGGTAAAAGTCTACAGCTTGCTTAGCATAACAGTTAAATCCATTTTCAAATAACACACTCCTTCCTACAAGCATATGTGCAAAAGACTCTAAACTTTCTTGATCAATTTCCCTGTTTTATGACTAATTCACTTTATTTTTGTATAGGCTGAAGTATACATGTTCCATTTATTATCGTGCATTCTTTCATTTTCAAATAAGTGAGATTATACAAGTGCCTGTAGTTGCACATGCTGCCTAACATTGCACTGAAAGAAATACACACAGCGATTTTCAGCAGAAGATTCACAGCAACCTTGCACTTTAAACATCACCTTTATGTTGTTTTTCTTAATTAGGGATAGGCTCAATTTCAGGTATTATTTTCTGTTGGGACCTCAGATTTAGACTCTACTTTGGGACGAGATCTTCAGACAAATACGTCAAGGAGAAGGAATAAGTATAAATTTCAACAAGGCAATATTGCAACAGAATTTTAATTATGCCTCCAATTTCCATGTCTTTTTTTCTTTAAACTGACATTCTATACAATTTAAGACCTGGAAATGTTACCAAATAAACTCTTCTAACGCTTTCTTTGGGTTCTATTTTTGCTGGGGCAGTGTCCTGCTGTCAATCTAAGTTGTAACTGGTAGATGCAGTTTTCATTTTAGTGGCCAAATACAGCAGGATATTTGCATAAATGCAAAAACCTGGCACAGACTAAAATACCAGCAATCTAGATCATATGCTGAATATTATTCTTATTTTAAAAGTGAGTAATACTACAGCTACGCAATTCACTACCGGAAAGCGCTCAACTTTGCAGTCCCAGCTGTTCAATTGAGTCCTGAACAGGAACAGGAATAGGCTATAGTGAATGATGGACTGGCTCATTATTATTTTAAATAATTACTTACATGAAATACGATTCATTCTGCTTCCAACATGGCTACAGGGCCAATCACTCCAAGCATGCCTCTTGAAGAAAATGTAAAAAGCAGGGTAGCATTTTGCTTCTACTAATTCCTAGCCAATATTAACGCCTGGAAATTATACTATTTTGAGATGCTTCACTTTCATTCATTCTCACACCGGCAGACTCTGTGGGCTAATGCCACTATCGTTCACATACTGAACAGAAGGTATGAAATAATACCATGTGCAATGGAGTGGTACCCCAATTGAAATCACACTTCAATAGTTTGTGTTAAACAAGCCATTAATTCCACATCTTCAGCCTCCCTCGACATTTGCAATAAGGGTATAACACTGACCTACCTTGCAGGGGAGGTTTAAGGATTAGCCGAACACTATTAGAAATGCAGCAATATTATGGTACCAAGGTACAGGAAGAACATGGATCTAGTCATGTCCGTAAAATACATTAATGGAGATCCAAGAGAACTTGAATAACTTTTAGACATGCAAACCTAGTTCCACTATGAGCCCCCCCCCCCCCCGGGTACAAAACTTTCCAATGACTGCAGACGTCCTTTCCTATGAAGGTGAGGTCAACTTCCACCAGGAGCAGGGCCTTTTCTGCAGCAGCCCCAGACTTGTGGAACATAATATACATGGCCTCATCTCTGCTAGCTTTCCAAATATGGCCATAACCTTTGGAAAGTTAACTGCTCTCTTCTCTGGCTATGGATTTCATTATTGCGATGTTTCTGTTTGTTGTTTATTCAGCTGGTATGTCCTCTGCTTCAAGCGTTCAGGCTATGAGTGATGTGGCTTGTACAGCCAAAACAGTTTTATCCACGCACAAGAGGGCATTGGCAGGCTCAGGGGGACCCCAGGGTTTAACAAAAGAACGTTTGGGAAGAAAAAAAATTCCCCAGGAAGCAGGGGAACTGCCCAAGATTGCCCAATGAGGACAGAATGTTCAGTGGCCATGTAAAGTTTGTGCATGTCTTATTGTGTTGTTTGGTTTGTGAGCTCCTTTCAATATTAATTATGAAAAAGCAGCACATGAATACTTTTAAACAAGAAAAGATATCCTAACTCAGCCACAAAGTTACTGAGGGCAAATCTTCCAAGTGCCCAGGCTTCAGTTTTCCCTGCTGTAAAATGAGCACAGTGGCAAGGTCATCTCACATAGCTTTTGCTGCTCACAGCATGCTTGAGATGCACTATATTTATTTAAAAACAAACTCAAATTCTCTCTCTCTCTCTCTCTCTCTCTCTCACACACACACACACACACACACACACACACACTTCTTGGAAATTGCAACCCAACCATTTTTCTGTCAGCTTTTCTTCATTTCCCCCTGTAAGATGCAGTGCCATCTGCGTTTTGTGGCTTTTATCCTGGAGCAACTTTTAGGTGTGCATTCTTCTCTAGTCTACTCCTTTGAGCAGGTTTTGTGGGGTCGGGAAGAGAGAGATTGACCTCCTAAGGACTAGAGACTTTATTTCACTTTAAAATCCCTCTAGTTCCTCCCACCAGGGAGAGAAAAGTAGACATAGAAGAAGATAATCACACAGAGGAGGCATGAAAAGAGAAACCTACCGCTGCCCCCTTACCTTGGTGTACTTGACCTCCAAGTTCCTAATAGGATGAGGAAGCGGAGGGGTCGCTTTCTTCTCCGGCTGCCCATTTTCTACGGCCCCATTGATTGCGGCCATCTCGCAGGATGCCTTGGTGCGGGTAGTCTCCCTCTTCCTTGCAGCCGACGGAGTCCTCCTCGGCAGGGTGACAGGCAGCCGAGCTCGCGCAAGCCTTTCCCAGGGCTTGCCTTTATGAATTCTCAGCCTCCAGCGGGAGTCCCGGGCCGAGGGCTCCCATTGGCTGCGCGGCTCTAAGCCACGCCCCGCTGCTGGTCCATGCAGCCGCTCGGAGGCTGCAATTGACAGGCAGCAGGTAAGGAAGGAAGGAAGGAAGAAGAAAGGAAGGAAGAGAAGGCGCGGGGGCAAGGCGCGGGACCCAAGCAGGTGCGGAAGATCAGCTCCAGCTTCTTCAGCAGAAAGGGGTGTGTTTGTATATATGCACATATATATTATGTGTGCATGCGCGCGCGCGCGCGCGCACACACACACACACACAAAAAAAGTCTCTGTTTCTCTATCTGCCTCTGCCAACCGGGTTGTGTACTACAACTCCCATCAGCGGTTGTGTACTACAACTCCCATCAGCCCCAGCCAGCTGGTGCATATATAATAAATACTGTGGATATGTGTGTACGTGTGTATCCTTTTTCTCCAAAGAAGCAGCAGCTGTTTCATTTATCCCAGCTGTGCAGCCTCCTGGATTTTTTCATTCTTTCTCTTCCCCACCTCCCTCCACCCCTTGCAAAAATAAAACAATGAAGGTAATTGTTTTAAAAAAACCTCCTGGAATGGCTCGATGGGCTGGGAATGAGTTAAGAAGCCCCATCCCCGTTTGTGTTTGTTTTTTTATAAATTGCCTTAGAAATGAGCACACGCAGCCTCAAAAACTCAAACCTCCGAGGAGGTCAGCTGTACTGCCACGCAGAGCGTTTCATATCCATCTATAACGGTGCTGCTTGTGTGTTTAAAGTTCTCGTTTTCTCCCCTATGATCACTGCAGCGCGATGGAATGAGCTCATATCAGATTAACCCCTCCTAATCAAAAACGTGCGTGCATAATGTCCATCTCTCCCCTCTCGCCGTGGAAGAGCAGCGCGAAGGAAGCCTCGCTTGTTTGCCTTGGCTTGGCTGGGTTGGCGAGCCTCGGGCCCCTCCCGCCCGGCTCTGGCGCTCGGCCCACCAGCTGGATGCTCCTGCTCCCAGGCCAGCAGGACCAACAGCGCGGCTCAGGGCCCCAGGGAGCGATCCGCTGCAGCCACTATCAGCAGAGAGGGAGAGTCGAAAACGTACACGCCATAGATTTAAAACACATTACTTCCCCCATCCCCCAGTATCATGGGAACTGTAGTTTACCCCATTCCCAACACCTATGCCAAACTACAGTTTCCAGGATTCTTTGGGGAGGGCAGTGTGCTTTGAATGTATGTTGCGGGTGCAGTTTGGGGTCTGCGTACTGTAAAGCACATTCGAAGCACATTTCCCCCCCCACCTTCTGGGGCACTAAGGGTTGGTGGGAACTGTAGACTACAGCGCCCACGGTTCTTTGAAGGAAAGATTGTGTTTTGATAGAAGGCTTGCTCTCGTGTAGCAATGTATAAGAAAGCAAGCCTTATGAGGAACGGTTGAAGGAGCCTGGAAAAGAGGCGACTGAGAGGAGCTGATCTTCAAATATCTGAAGGGCTGTCACATGGAAGATGGAGCAAGCTTGTTTTCTCCTGCTCTGGAGGGTAGGATTCGAACCAATGGCTTCAAGTTACAAGCAAGGAGATTCCAACTAAACATCAGGAAGAGCTGTGGAACAGTGGAACAGACTCCCACGGGAGGTTGGAGACTCTCCTTTTTGTCAGCATAGGGTGGATGGTCATCTGTCTTGGGTACTTTAGTTGTGACTCCTGTATTGCAGGGGATTGGCCTAGAATGACCCTTGGGTGTCCCATCCATCTCAACAATTCTGTTAATCTATGGCAGCTTTAGAGTGTGTAAGATGGTTTAAATATAAAAATTTCAGAATGGACTGATTTTTAAGTATGCAAGAGTTACTTTTTTCAATGCACCCCAAATGAAAATTGCTCAACATTTAGAGTATGTAAGAATCTTATTTCCCCGTAAAGATTAAAATCTGTTGAGTTTTATAATATCTAAGAGTGAAAGCTGCTTTTGCTTTCACGGGAGTCCAATCAAAAATGGATTTAGAGGCAAACGACCCTGGCAATTGCTTGGGCTGTCAGATTTGAGGTGGGTTTGTCTGGTGGGTCTAGTATCTCAAACCACTCAACAGCTGAAACAAGCAAGGCAACAATTCACATTTACTTAAAAATGTGTGTTGATTCATTAAAAGAAGGAAAAACAACCCCAAAGCTACAGTAGGACAATAGATTGATTAGGACCATCTATGATGTCACAAAAGTATGAGCAATTTTTTGAGTGTTCCAGAGCTCTTCTGCTGCTGGATTCCTGCAGATCTCAACACCTTGCTCACTATTAGCTAATGGTTTGGTTGATCCTAATAAAGACATCATCCTGCTACAGCTTCCGGAGTCATCTTCGCTTGCAAAGCTGGCAATGTGTGACTTAACATTTATGATGTATGAGGATGATTCATGTGAAATTTACAGCTTCACTCCCTGTTCAGAAAGCAGCAGGGGCCTAAGTGATTGTGGTCAGATTTATGTGTGCTAATTTTTTTGGCAGAGATACCTTGTTCTTCATATGATTTATGAGTCAAAGTTGTGAAATGGGCTTTTAATGCAACATTTAAAAATGTATTCGGCAGTTGAACAAATGGAAGAGGAACAATGAAAGGGTCTAGGGCAACCCTCGCTCCATTGCCTATTTTTCTGTGGAAATTACTGATCTGAAAGTGTCTCCTGATAAGCAAGCTTAGACATCAAGTGACTCATGCAGAGAGACAATGGGGGGGCAGTCTCTTCTTAAGGCAAGTCATTTGGCTTCATATCAAGCACGGTGGAACAATCTGATGCAAGGAAATCAGTGAAAGCTGATTGGAAGGATCTGATCGGAGCACTGTTGAATAATACAGAGACACAACAGGGAGCCTCCTCTTCAGGTTTGCAGAAGCCCTGAATGATCTGCTTTTAGTCCTGCTGGCCACATGACCCAGAAAGCTGTCTGTGGACAAATGCCGGCTCCCTAAGCCTGAAAGCCAGATTAGCGCTGCAACCCCATAGTCGCCTTTGACTGGACTTAACCATCCAGGGGTCCTTTACCTTTTTACATTGCAGCTTGTAAGAGTGGCTGCCCTTGAAGGAATCTGCCCCCATGCCTCTGCATGAGTCCTTGCTCTGGACTTGCCTCCAAGCTCATACAGAGATTATAAAGCCAGCTGTCATGATCCAGTCACACCTGAAAGAGACACAGTACAGAACTATCTTCTCCAAGGGAAATGAAATGGAAGGAACCATGTTCAGGGCAATAAATCATGCAGAGACCCAGCAGGCGGCTTCCTCTTTGTGGAGGGCAGACATTTTTGGCCCACAAAACTCTTTAACTACAGTATTTAATTAACCAAATTCTCACCACACACTACCAGTTCTCTTTGAGGACATGAAAGGTTTGAACCCACAGTTTGGGAATTACTGCCACAGTGATGAATCCAATAGGCACCCTGGCATGAAAGACAGGCCAGAGGTGACCTTTTAGCTTATGTCTGATTTTAATTGTTTTGCAGAGGTTTTAAATAGTTTTAAAATGGTTTTTTTACTGGTAATTTATTCTTTTTGTAAACTTCTTAGAGATTGTTGTTGTTGTTTTACGAACAAGGGGGTTATAACTTTTATGAAATTAATATGCATGTGTATATGTATATAAATTTAAATGAAAGAAATGGTTGTTGCAAGGTCTCAAGCCCCAGTGGTCAGAATCCTGCATTCAGTCGCCATGCTGAGATGGAGTCCTCCAGTATAAGAGATTGCATTGTGGCAGCCAGAGGAGTACCCCTTGCAGGAGAGATCCCAAAGCAATAGGTTCTGTTTCACTGCACACCAGTAAGCTTCCAGACCTGAAAAAGCAGCCATTGTACCTATCAGAACAGGTACAGTTGGGGGAGAGTATGATTCACAAGCTGGAATGATTAACAATGCAACCCAATGTAAGTTTGCTGGGAAATTTCACTGTGTTTCACGGAAGATTGCTCCCTACCCAGTGTGTTTGGAAGCACAGCTGAGATCCTGCAGAGAAGGCATGCCTCATTATGTCCTTGTTTGTTTGTTTATGTCGCATTTGTTATTTTCTTCTTCCCGTTTCTCGGAATCTCAGTAATTTCGGTGCTGGGATGTGATACGGATATGGAATTCCCCGAGCCCCACTTCCCATCTGGAGTGGCTAGAGGTGTTCAAGAATGTCCTGGTCATTTGCCTGGTCTGGAAAATGACGATTTTCTTGCCTTGTACGGGATGCAATATTTACTCTTAAGATTTGTTCCAGAGTATCTAGAATGTTTCCTGTAGCTGATATCAAAAGTGGGGCAAAGACTCTGCTAACTGTCTTTGGCTTCCCAACATCCTCCTTCTTTCTCTTTCCTTTTCTTCATTTACAAGTGGGACAAAATTGTTGCAGCATGAAGTGCTTCTTTTCCACCCACTCCTCTCTATTCCACCCCCACCCCATTTTTCATTTCTGTTTCAATCTGCCAGCATTTCATTCCCACTGAACATGCTTGCTGAGTCCTTAATGACCTGTTCTTTGGGTGTGTGTTGTCCTTCCTCCATTGGGGTCTTTTTGTGTAGGTAGACCATATAACACCGGTCCTAAAAGACCTACATAGAAGAAGAAGAAGAAGAAGAAGAAGAAGAAGAAGAAGAAGAAGAAGAGGAGGAGGAGGAGGAGGAGGAGGAGGAGTCTGGATTTGATATCCCGCTTTATCACTACCCTAAGGAGTCTTAAAGCAGCTAACAATCTCCTTTCCTTTCCTCCCCCACAACAAACACTCTGTGAGGTGAGTGAGGCTGAGAGACTTCAGAGAAGTGTGACTAGCCCAAGGTCACCCAGCAGCTGCATGTGGAGGAGCGGGGATACGAACCCAGTTCACCAGATTACAAGTTCACAGCTCTTAACCACTACACCACACTGGCTCTCAGTACATTTCCAAGCACAATTCAAAGTGTTGGTGCTGACCTTTAAAGCCCTAAACGATCTCTGCCCAGTATACCTGAAGGAGCATCTCCACCCCTATTGTTCAGCCTGGACACTGAGGTCCAGCTCCGAGGGCCTTCTGGTGGTTCCCTTGCTGTGAGAAGGGAGGTTACAGGGAACCAGGCAGAGGGCCTTCTCAGTAGTAACACCCACCCTGTGGAATGCCCTCCCATCAGATGTCAAGGAAATAAACAACTACAATGGTACCTCGGGTTACATACGCTTCAGGTTACAGACTCTGCTAACCCAGAAATAGTACCTCAGGTTAACAACTTTGCTTCAGGATGAGAACACAAATCGTGCTCCAGCGGCGCAGTGGCAGTGGGAGGCCCCATTAGCTAAAGTGGTGCTTCTCCAGACTGCCACTAAGAACAGGTTAAGAACAGACCTCTGGAATGAATTAAGTTCTTAACCTGAGGTACCACTGTATCTGACTTTTAGAAAACATCTGAAGGCATTCCCATTCCCCATTCCCTTTTCCAGTCACTGCTTTCTATTCTCCCCCCAACCTGTTTGTCAACCCCCACCCTCAGGTCACACCTGCACCAAGCACTTAAAAGCACTACTATACCACTTAAACAGTCATGAAGAATGTTGGGAACCATAGTTTGTTAAGGGTGCTGGGAACTGTAGCACTGTGAGGTCAACTGCTTCAACAAACTACAGTTCCTAGGATTCTTTGGGGGAGGCCATGACTGTTTAAAGTGACATGAAACTGCTTTAAATTACAGTGCGGATGGGACCGAAGCCTCCATTGCCAGCCTAGTAGGGTTTTGTACATAGTGGTGATGATGGTCATGGGGCAACTATCTTGTATTTTGCCTCACACAGCAAAACGTCTTGTGTTGGCCCTGTCCGCACCCCTCTTTCCTCCTTGTGCTTTTGGGCCCTTCTCCAGAAAAGCTCTGAATTCAGTCTCCAGCCCCAAAGGAACACAGCTCAGTGGTAGAACACTTGCTTTGCATGCAGAAGGTCTCAGGACCAATCCCTGGCACACTGAGTTAAAAGGTCAGGAGTGAAGGGAAAGAGCCACTTTCTGCTTGAGATGCTGGAAAGCTGCTGTCAGTCAGAACAGGCAAAACTGGCTTTGGTGTGGGTCTAACCTGCTATAAGAAGGCAACTTCCTAGAGCCAGTGTGGTGTAGTGGTTAAGAGCGGTAGACTCGTAATCTGGTGAACCGGGTTCGCGTCTCCGCTCCTCCACATGCAGCTGCTGGGTGACCTTGGGCTAGTCACACTTCTTTGAAGTCTCTCAGCCCCACTCACCTCACAGAGTGTTTGTTGTGGGGGAGGAAGGGAAAGGAGAATGTGAGCCGCTTTGAGACTCCTGAAGGGGAGTGATAAAGCGGGATATCAAACCCAAACTCTTCTTCTTCTTCTTCTTCTTCTTCTTCTTCTTCTTCTTCTTCTTCTTCTTTGCTAGATCAGTATGGAATTTCAGAAAGCCAGCAAAGGCATTTTGGAAACAAATAAGTGGCAACAATAGCAAGCGAGGCAATCATTTGTTTTATCTCATCCTCATCTCTCACATTTGCACTTATCGCCTACTTTCTCCCCTCTCGCTGTTACCTAAAAGCTACCCTTAGCAAAGGGGCATTCATCAATACAGACTGGAGAACAACAATTATTTTTTAAGAGAATGGCAAGCTATTTGAGAGAGCATCAAAAATTGCCATGCTGTTCTATCCCCTTTCCTGGCCCTGTTCAAACAGGTTGCGTAGGTTTTTGAAACAGCGCAAACCTGCCAGACCTTCCTCTTCCTCTTTTGTTTATTTTTGCCAGTGGTAAAAGTGGTACAGACCATAAGCAGTGATGCCTCTTTCAAACCACATTTGGTGCTTATCTTAGGATTCTTATCTTCAACAATGGATTCTTTAGGAAGCAAGCACATACGACATACTGTTGCTGCTGCACTTGGCAAAAGGCTCTTATTTGGTCCCCTTCATTAGCCATGGACAGAGGTGTGGGATATGCAAGCTTGAAAGCACACACAGGTCTCTTCTGCCAGGAGACTTGGCAAGCACTGTACTTTTCCGTCTATAAGACGCCCTCATGTATAAGACACCCCCTATTTTGGGGGACTTAAATTTAAGAAAATGGGGGAAGAGATGGCACAGAGTTGCAGAGCTTTTTGGGAGGTGGATTACCCAGGGCTGTTGAGCTTTTTAAAAGGGGGGATTGCTGAAAATCGCTCACCCGCACGTGTCACAAAATTAGCCTCCCATCTGTCCCATCGCCGGCAGAAGCTGCCAATTGCCAGCCCAAATGCCGGAGTGTCAGCCAATCAACACCGCCCATGGACACAGCAACCAATAACATGCACAATAGTTGCTGAGAGCCACAGCAGCAACCAATCAAACGTCCACCCTATGACCCCCACTTTTTAGCATGATTTTTAAAGAAAAAAACATAGTCTTATACACGAAAAAGTACGGTAAGTCACATGCTGAACGCATTTGAGGAAAAATACCTTCAGGCCGTCAACAATGTAATGCATGGGTTGTCAACCTTTTTCAACCTGTGGGTATATTTGGATTCTTTACCAAGTTTCCTGGGCATCAGCTCTTCAGGCTACTTAATTAATCTGAGCCTTGAAAGATGAAGTAGGAAAGAGAGATGCTCTTCGAACTTCCTCCTTCAGAAGAAGAAGAAGACTTTGGATTTGATATCCTGCTTTATCACTACCCTAAGGAGTCTCAAAGTGGCTAAAAATCTTCTTCCCTTCCTCCCCCACAACAAACACTCTGTGAGGTGAGTGAGGCTGAGAGACTTCAGAGAAGTGTGACTAGCCCAAGGTCACCCAGCAGCTGCATGTGGAGGAGCGGGGAATCGAACCCAGTTCACCAGATTACAAGTCTACTGCTCTTAACCACTAGGGTGTACAAAAACCACTCTCACCACCACTTGACGAAGGGGGAAGCAAGGGGAGGAGGTGCTCGGAGGCTTTGTGGGCACCAGGGAAAGGGCTCAAGAATTGTTTGGCGACTTCAATTCCCCTCAAAGTGCTACAATTCTGTGGAGAGGGATTGATTGTTAAACCACTCCTGACCTTGTAGCTCTGTGAGGAAAATGGGAAGGGGGTTCCCTAAGAACTCTCAACACTCTACCAAACTACCACCCCAAGGGTTCTTTGGAGGAAGCCCTGACTGTTTAAAGTGATATCATAACATGGTGTGCATGTGGCCCTGTTGTTGACTTCCCTGCTTTCTGCCCCACTAGTCTCAGTGGGCGCCAGGCACTATTGGAAGCAGTAAACTTCTCAGCTATGTCTACCTCAAAGTCTGAAATACATTAAAATGGCCAGTTCTGTAGTGCCCATTGAGCGAAAGGGCAAAACTCTATGATGTTGAGTTCTCCCCTGCTTGCACTGTGGGGAGACTCTTTTACCTGAGATCCTGTAGCCAGAGATCAAGTCTGGGACCTATGGCATGGAAAGCATGTGTTCTAACACCGAGCTGCAACCACTTTCCTTGAGTACCTTAATTTTAGTTATTTGTTGCATCCACCTTTTTACTCAAAGGATCTCAAGTGCACAGTTCTCCCCCTTCTCCATTGACCCCCTCAGCAATCTGAGGCTGGCTGAGAGACAATGGTTGGCCCAAAGTCACCCAGTAAACTTTGTGGCTGAGTGAGGATTCGAACCCTGGTCTCCCAGGTCCTCATCCAACAGGCTTTCTACTGCACCACACTGGCTCTCTTAAGAAGTGCCATGTGACCAATTCATCAAATCTGGATTCAGAAACATTGTTGTATGAAATTTCTCCCAACACAATGCATTTCTGTGTGTTGTTTTCCCTAATATAGACACATTCTTTGGTTGGAGAACAGCACCACAAAATTCAGTGCTGTGCAAATTTTGCAGGATCGCTGTGCTTCATGTAGCATTTCAGGAAGTGCGATTTAGGTAGGTTCATCATCCCTGACCACTGCTCCGGCTAACTAGGGATGATGGGAGTTGTAGTCCAAAAACAACTGGAGACCCAGATTTGGGAAACGCTGATCTAGAGGGCTGCAGCTTCCCCAGTCCTCTTTTAGACCATTGTCAAGCTACATTGGAGGTCCTGAGAAGGACAGGAAGGCAGGACAATTTGCAATCATAATCATCATCTTCTCTGCTTGTGTTGTTTACATAAAGGCTAACAGAGCATATTTTTCAACCAACTGCTTATGCAATGGGATTTAAAGGGAACACAGGGATGCTGATGAAAATGGCATCCCTGTATGGCGCTCTCCTTCCATCTGCGACCTGTGTGTATGTATGTTTGAGAGCCAGTGTGGTGTAGTGGTTAGAGCGTCAGGCTACAACTTGGGAGACCAGGGTTCAAATCCCCACTCGGCCACGAAGCTGGGCCAGTCACTCAGGATGGGAGTTGACCAGACACTTGGATGGCTTTAAAAAAGGATTAGACAAATTCTACTGCAAGGAGGACCTGAGCACAACAGCGTTATGTGGGCTTCTGACAGGAATCGGGCTGGCCATTTTGAGAAAAACTTGCTGGACTAGATGGGCCACTAGCCTGATCTTGCAGGCTTCTGTTCTTATTCCCCTTATAACCTGACCTACATTGCAGGGCTGTCGTGAGGATAAAATGGGTGGGGGAAGAACCATGCACACCACCTTGAACTCCTTGAAGGAAAAGTGAGATATAAATGTCACAATAAAAATAAAGAAATGAACGAAACATAGCATAACTTGCTTCAGGCCCTTCCTGCTTCATTGCACCAAGTGCTTCTATCCTTCAGTTAGTGGCAATCTGGAGAAGAGGTCCTTTCTTCAATCAGTCCTGGACATTCACTAGATGTCCATGAGTTCTTAGTGTTATGAGAGAAGGAGAAATACTTTCCCCTAGCCACTTTCCTCATGAATACAGTTGTATTCTAGAGTCCCACACGACATGGTGCAGTGCATCCTCACAGGCCTCTCTGCTCTCACCCACCCTGGTTTTAAACGATTATATTACTCCCATGTTAATGAAGGTTTTCCCTCACTTCCTCCTCATTAACAAAGTCCTCTGCTGGTGCCCCTCACCCTGACGGTCCAGGCAGCAGGCTGATGGAAACAGCAACAATAATTCATTTCAGAGCAAAATATTTACTTTGATATTGGCCCCCTGAGGAAGCTGAGAGGTCCTCTCGCCCGCCCTGCCAACTGTCTCCCAAGTTAGGATTCTGGGGCCTTTGGCTCTCGGAAGGTGCAGCGGGTTGGCTTGGAGAAGACAGGGTGGGTGGGGAGAGACAGGGCAAGGGGAGGGGGTTGCACCTGGGCCTGATGAAGTTTAATGGACTTTAACACATGCAAACAAGTGCTTTTGTTCCGGGGACAAAGGCCTTCTCAGCTTAAGGCTGATTCCCAAACACTGCCCGCATTGTTTCCCCTCGGATGCCTCTTGTCACTCTCCTTGTCAAAGTTTAATTAGGACAACGAGCTTTTGCAGGCTCATTTCGCACTTCAGCAACTTCCTAACACTTCCCTAACGAGGGGAGAAGGGGTCTCGGAGAGCCCTGGACCTTTGAGGAGGGGGTCGGCCGGGAGATGAGCAAAGCGTCCAACCAGACGAGACTGAGCCGTGGCAGAATGGGGGGCAGATGGGAAACAAAAGCCAGTGGAAGTTGAGTCCAATGGAAAATGGGTACTGTTGTTCACCATGAGTGGAGAGTTTTGACGGAGACGGCATTTCTTCAGTTGCCATGCCCCACTGAAGACTTTCGGAAGTCCAAGAGTTTTGCTTTATGCTTTTTAGAAAAGGCTATTTTTTAAAGATTTGGATGTAAAATTTTGGTATTGACTTTGTCACTAACATTAAATGAGTCTGTCAAATCCAGTTTCTCTCAGGTCACATCCAAACCCTACATTTTGAGCACTATTAACAGTCATGGCTTCCACCAAGGAATCCTGGGAACTGCGGTTTGCTCAGGGTGCTGAGAGTAACTAGGAGTCCCCTATTTTCCTGACAGAGCAACAATACTCAGAGAGGTTCAGGAGTCAATCCCTTTTTCCAAGGAACTCTGTGAGGGGAATAGGATTCTTCAGGAGAAGCCTTGGTGCTTCAGCACTACTTTAAATACAGGGTGCAGATGTGGCACTAGTTCCTCAATCTCAGGTTCAGTTTTCCACATTTCCATAATCATCTGCAAATATTAATAATTTTTTAAAAATAAAAAATTCTAATGGAAATTCATCAACACTGTAGCACAAAATTCTCCTAAAATACACATTTTCATTCATCTTGGTTAGGAACTGCTCCGCAAAATTCAGATAAACACAGTTTTCAAAGGGTAGTTTGGTTTCAGTTTGCATATTGGTTCAAGAAGGCAATTAGGTCACAACTAGGTTGTAAGCAGAAGTCTAAGGTGAACTAGCCACAGACAGGTGAGCAATCGGGGCTGAAGAGCTCAAGCATCAGGAAGATCTCTTACACCTCTTCCTGCTCAGGAGGAGCCAATGGCTTGCCAGCCTGGGAGGAGTAGGTTCAGGGCCTGAAGGCACCTCTCTAAGAAGCTGCTGCCTGCAGTTCGTTGGCCGACCACACGGGGCAGCTGTTCACTGGTCCAAAGTGATGGACAGACTGGAAAGAGATTCTCCCACGCAAATTCCTCTTTGATAAGAGAATCCAGCAGTTACTTTGAAAATGAAGTTCTTCCCTCACAGTTTGTAGCTACAGTATTCCATTTCCAGAATTAACTGCCACCATGTAGATGTGGCGAAGGCTGATGGCCGCAAGCTCAGGTGTTTCCTTATTTATTTGGATTTATTTAACAGGACTTACACACCACTTAATCACCCATAGCTTTTAAGTGGTCTACACAGTCTTAGTGTCCAGTCTTAGCCCTACTCAGAGTAGAATCACTGAAAATAAGGGACGTGACTAATTTAGGTGAAATAATAGCAATAACAACAATGAAGAAAAAGAGGAAAGTGCAAAGCAAGAAACACAGGTCAGTATTTTACTAGTCTCAGTAGGCTTGTCAAAGCAACAATGTTTTTAGCAGGTGACGGAAAGGGTACAGTGATTTAAATAAGCAGGGAGTTCCAATAGTGCAGGTGCTGCCACACTAAAAAGATTGCAGAAAACAATGCCACAATAGGACCTGGTACATTATACCGTATTTTTCGCTCTATAACACGCACCAGACCATAACACGCACGCAGTTTTTAGAGGAGGAAAACAAGAAAAAAATATTCTAAACGAAATAGTGGATATATGATTTTTGTCGTTCATGCTGTGGCCACAGACATGTGATCTGACAGTGAGTTTGGAGTAGCCCAATGCAAAAATCCTGAGGATCCATGTGGATCCATGCTTTGTAACCACGGAGGAGGGAAGGAAGGGGAACCATGGATCCTCTGCTCACAACTGCAGCAGATCCCCCCCCCACCACCTGCAGGCATTCGCTCCATAACACGCACAGACATTTCCCCTTACTTTCTAGGAGGAAAAAGTGAGTGTTATGGTGCAAAAAATACGGTAAGTAATTCCCTTTCTATTGTCTCCAGTGGAGTAGGGGGTGCAGATTGCTCTTCCTTGCCTTCCACCACTCTCTTTCTGTGTTCTCCCGCTCCCGGGCCAGGGGTGCTTTGGATATAGAGGTTGTTCAGCAGATTGCCGCCTCTACAAAATGTAGGATTGCTCTGTAAGTAACCAGCTATTTGCTCCCTGTTCATGCTGCCCCAGGTCAGCTGCCTGGGGTGTCCTCTCAGCAAAAGGGCAGAGTGTGGTCTTGCATGTTTATAGAAAGGAGCACTTACAACACTTAATGGCTTCTATAATATGGGGGGAAACTGCAAAAATAGGCATCTTAGAGAAAATTGCATATAAAATGATGTGTAGTAGGAGAAATTTGCACAAAAATGCTGATGGGTTTTCATGAGAACTTTTTTTAAAAAATTGCAAACATATGTAGAAATGTGGAGAGCTGAACGTATAAGACTGTAAAAACGGAGGGATACTGAAATTGACATGTTTGCCCTGCCTCCTGGCAGATGGTGCTATGATAGGAATGATAAACTTCAGAGTTGACTCTGACAGCTTTGACTTTCTCATCCTGCGTCTCCATCTTCTACACCCCAATCTGATCAAAGTCCATTCCCAGTACGGATGAAGTTATATTTCGCACGTTTGCTGTTGAAGATCAGATGGCAGCTTCAGTCACCTAGTCATAGCCGCCCGACTGTCTCTCGATTAAATTCCAATTAAGTCATCATCAGCTGAGAATAAGCATGAAATAATATCCAACATCAAAACCAACATGAGGAGGGGATGTCTGGGAAGAGAGGGGAAAGGTCTGTTGCCATTTGTTTGGGTTTTTGTGTGTTCCAAAAAATATACAAATACATACATAAACACACACGTTTCTAGTATACAGTGGTACCTCAGGTTAAGTACTTAATTCGTTCCGGAGGTCCGTACTTAACCTGAAACTGTTCTTAGCCTGAAGCACCACTTTAGCTAATGGGTGCTGCTGCTGCTGCTGCTGCTGCTGCTGCTGCGCCACCAGAGCACAATTTCTGTTCTCATCCTGAAGCAAAGTTCTTAACCTGAGGTAATATTCCTGGGTAAGCAGAGTCTGTAACCTGAAGCATCTGTAACCTGAAGCGTATGTAACCTGAGGTACCATTGTACTTGAATTGTTTAGCTGCCTTGAGAATTTTAGGAAAGGCAGGGTGAGGGGGGGGAAAGTTTCAAGTAAAAGAAACAAACACACACCTGAACACAAGGGAACTTGTGGCCCACCTGAGCTTGAACTGAATTCCTCTCCCATCCCTAGTTGTGTGGCGCCTTAAGGAAACAAAGAGCCAGATCAGTCGGTGACCCTTGGGCAATCCAGCCCATTACATTGAGAGGAGTTGGTACCCACCTGTTCTTCCTGACCACCTAGCATGCTTACTGCACCTGCGCCAGATATTCACATGGGGATGGGACATGCAAACATAGCCTACATGAATCAGGCACAGTGCAAGGGCCAAAACCACACAGGCCACGACTTTGGAGTCTCCAGACTTCAAGGACAACTTGGAACCAATTTCTTGCAGGAGCAGCCAGTGGAAAGCCCCAAAATGGAACATTCCTTTTAAAAAAAGAATAATACTTTATTTAGAATTCAACAATAACAAAGGAAAAAACCCACAGTAATTGCTACATCAATTCATTACAATTAACCAGTTTTAACAATATATGAATAGTAATAGAAAAATTACACATCACTTTTAACTTACTGAAATTTTCATGTTACACTTTTATCTCTTTATCTCTTTCTTAACAAATCAAAAAGAGAAAGACCAAGAAAGGAGGCACAAAAAAGAAAAAAGAAGAGGAAAAAGAAAGGGGAGAGAGAGAGAGAGAGAGAGAAAGGGGGAAAGGGAAAAAAGAAAAGAAATAAAATAAAATAAACACATTTGACTTTCGATTAGATTCATTGTGTTATTATTTCTACTATTTTTTCACACACAGTTCCAAATGATTGTATTGCTTTCTTTGTTTTTGTCAGATATAAAAAAATATATATTTGTTATTTTACAAGCATCATTTTACAAGGGACGTTCCAAAGCCTGCGATCCCTTGGATCCCAAGGTGCTGGCACAAGGCAGCATGTGGCCTGATCCAGGCCTGTACGCTGCACCAGCTCCAGGTTGGCATGGTAATTTGCCTCCCCCACTCCTCCCTCAGCTGATGTGCGTCCCCCCCCCCACTCTGTTCAGCCCCACTGGGTAGCGGCCTGGGTTTGGACTGAGCTCTTAAGCATATGTGTTTAAGTATCCCATTGAAGCCTAGGATTGTCATGAGGGTGGAATGAGACAACCTCATATACGCTGCCATGAACACCATGGAAGAAACAGAGGGGTCAAAAATGGAGGTGTGGCTGGCACAACAAGCAGTCCGTGTGTGTGTGTGTGTGTGTGTGTGTGTGTGTGTCTGTCTGTCTCTGTGTGTGGGAATTTAAAGGCAAACAGGAAGTGGCAATGGGAATGGGCCAATCTGTAACTGGATGGGAGCTTGCGACTCAGTTCTACATGCCCACATTCATATTTTCCCCACTCCCAGGCCTGCTCTCCTTACATATAGGTTCCTAAGGCTGCAAATAGGTTTGAGAGGACAGTGAGGACTAGTATCATGGCTGGTGACTTCAGAAAAGCAATTTTACTGCAGCAAGGAAAAGCAGTATTCCTCCCCCCCCCAGAGGGAAGAGGTGTGGAGGGGCGAGGGCTCACTCCCAGCTGAGATGTTGCAGGGGTCACCAAGCACAGTTACCTTTTAGGCGGTGGCCTTCCCTTCACTCAAAGCAGCACATCATTAAAATGATCTGGCACTCGTCTTCATGGCAGAGGCTGGGAACTGGGAAAATTGGCCATGGGGCCGGGGAGAAGTCTTCATGTATTTCCTTTGGGTGTAACAGTTTATATAAAATATTCTTATTTCAGCAATTTGGGGCAGTGTTGGTGTTTCTTTTCCTTTTTTCTAGCAAAACCGCAGTATTTCCAGGTTTATAGTGTAGCTTTTCCAAAGTTGGCTCAGTCTGGGGCGTTGGGCAGGGGAACTTTCATTACAGGCACGAATATGTGCAATTTTAGTTCATGAGTTCCAGATTTGCATAATTTTTCAAAGCAACTGGTTTTAACGACGGCTTTTTTAGCGACCAGGGTTTCCTTTAATAGATTTTAATTAGCTGTCAAGAAGTAAAACGTAATTCAACTCTAATTAAAAAGTAAGCATTGGTTTGAAATGGTATCATTCAAAGAATTGGGACAATACGAATTGGGCAACATCTTCTAACACACATTTTGACAGAGATTAGTGCGCACAGTTCTGGGCACGAGGCAGAGTCCAGATGCAGCTGGCTAAGTTCTACTCAGAGTAAGCCCATTAAAATGAATGGACCTAAGTGACTCATGTCTATTAACTTCAATGGTTCTACTCCGAGGAGGACTAACATTGGATACAACCCAGAGGAGAGAAAGTGTCCCATAAAAATACAGGGCTAAAAAGACAGAATCAGTAAGTAGCACTTTTGGTCAGCTGTCAGGCCTCAGCATCCCAGCAAGGCTTACGGCTGATGTCTGATTTTGGACCCCAGTTAATCCTCCCCACTCCTCTCTCTCTCTCTCTCTCTCTCTCTCTCTCTCTCTCACACACACACACCTTGTTATATACTGAGTTGAATAGGATCCAAAATGCAGCAGTCTGATTGGTCCTAGAACAATAGGATTCAGAATGCAGCAGTCTGATTGGTCCTAGAACAATGCAGCAGTATGAATGGTCCGCAGGAGCCACCCAATCCAGCTCCAGATGGAAGTGAATCCACAACCTGATTGGCCTACAGGAGAATCCCGGAATTAGCCAATCACGTGCAGCCCATTGTGTAAATAATGTATATAAAGCAGATACTTTGGGGGAACATTCATTCCTCCTCACCACTATGAGCTGAAACAGCATGAAATCCACTCTCAACTCCAAGTATATTTCACACCTCATCAGAGTACTAGGCAGACAGGTCTGGAATCTCTGCCATTTTAATTTCTAAGCATTTAGACCCAGAAGCGTGTGGCACTAATGTGGCACCCATGGGTGCAATAGCATCCTCGAGATCTACCTCTAGGGCCCATGAACCTCTGTTAGCCCCCCCCCAGTCCCCATTCACTGCCCCCCTGGTCATGAGGTAGCAAGTGTGATTACCTTTTCTCCAGTGAAAAAAGTACATTGAACCAAAGGAGGAAGCGGGGAAGGGTGACACTCTTGCCTACTTCCTCTTTCGCCACTATGTGCTTTTCAGAGCTCGGGTTAATTATGTCACTCAGATCCTTGGGAAAGCTGAAGTATGTGTCTGTGTGCTTTTTCTCTTTGTGTATCTTGAATTTACAGTGTGTGTGTGGCAATCGCTGGGAGACACCAGAGGGGATGGCGCCCATCACTCAAAACACCAAGTTTGCCCATAGGCCTAAAAAAGGTGGGCAATTCCTCTTCCGGAGCAATAGGACACTGGGCGTAGTGCAGGAAATAAAAATGGTGGTGCTCTCAGCTGCTGTAGAGGGTGCAAACAGCAGTCAGGCCTCAACAAGTGCAGCCTATTAAAAGGACCTGAAATTCCACAAATCAGTCATTTGGCAGGGAAGGAAGGAGGTGGAGAGGGGGTGCTGGATTCTGTCCCCTATTCCCTGTCCCAAACATCCGAACAGCTGGATTCCAGCTTTGTTTACTGGGCTGCATGCCCAGCCACAGCTGCTGGATCAGGCTGGGGAACGGTGGGAGCTGCAGCCACTTGCAAGCAATTCTCCATCATCTAGGGATCGGGGTGTAGAAAGCCTACTTCCAGACATGTGGAATCCCAAGCTCAATTGGGACAACTGGGGCTAGTTCACAGGCTGCTGTCTGAGCCTGGGCTTCATAGGCATTGAAGATGCTGTGGAAGGTCTTCCAAACCATGCCCAAGAATGGACTGGGGAGGCTCAATATAGCTGGTCCTCCCCCACCGTCCTTTTTCTTCCTCTTTTTTGAAAACAAAACAAAATGCAGTGGAAGCTTGGTTCTCAAACATAACCCCTTCTGGAAGTCCGTTCAACTCCCAAAATGTTCGAAAACCAAGGCGTGCCTTCTGATTGGCGCAGGTGCTCCGGAAACAATAGCCAACAGCCATATCGGACATTCGGCTTCCGAAAAACGTTCGAAAACCGGAACACTTACTTTCAGGTTTGCGACATTTGGGAGCCGATTTGTTCATCAACTAAGCCGTTCGAGAACCAAGGTTCCACTGTAATGGATAAAACAAACACCATTAGTTGTACTGCTGGATTAGTGTTTAACGCTTATTGTATTCGCATTTGTTTAAGTACCAATAAAATTTTGTTAAAATAAATTAATGGGAATTGGAATTACATCTGAAAATGATCAAAGGGAGGATTTTTATTTATTTATTTATTTTGGTATGTGGGTGAAATTCTTATGAGTGGGGCACAAGGGTTTTTTGTTTGTGTGCTCATATTACTTTCAAGGTGGCTATGGGATGAGATGGTTGGACAGTGTTCTCGAAGCTACTAACATGAGTTTGACCAAGCTGCGGGAGGCAGTGGAAGACAGGAGTGCCTGGCGTGCTCTGATCCATGGGATCACGAAGAGTCAGACACAACTAAACGACTAAACAACAACAACAGCCACTCTCAGCACACTTAATATGCTATAGTTCCCAAAATTCTTTGGGATATAACCGCTCTCACCACTTCTTGACCAGTGGGGAAGCAAATGGGGTGGGTGGGTGCTCAGAGACTTTATGGGCACCGAAAAAAGACCTCAAGAATTGTTAGGAGACTCCAATTCTCCTCAAAGAGCTACAATTCTCAGAATTCCCTGTGAAGAGGGATTGATTGTTAAACCACTCCTGGCACTGTAGCTCTGTGAGGAGAATTGCCGGGATGGGTGGGTGGAGTTCCTAACAACTCTCAACAACCTTAACAAACTACCACTCCCATAATTCTTTGGGGGAAGCCATAACTATTTAAAGTGATATTGTAGTGCTTTAAATATATGGTGTGCAAATGTGGCCTATGTGAGGCATACTCCCTTTCATTCAGTCAAGCCTCTGTGATACTCTGCGTTCTGGAGCCTTTATTTTTGGGTACCCACACTTCTTGACAAGCCCACGATGTCCTTGGCAAGGCTTTCCTGTGAGCACAGAGAGTCTGTCTACCATGCACCTGACAGCTGTTCCTCGTCATTTAAAAAAACAAAACAAAAGTCCCTTTATTTTTAAGGAAATTTGGAAAGATTTTTTTCCCAAGGTAAAAGGAAGAGAGAAACCAGCAAGCACGTGCATCTCATGCGTCTGTTCAGTTTGGGGCTTAGAGAGTGGTACCGAAAAGTGCTCAGAGGAGGTGTTACCTATTGTGTGTTCCCTCTCAGTCCAGTCCTGCCTTGTGCAAACATAGGGATGCTTTTGGCAGCATGGTAGACTACCCTCTCATCACTGAAGGAAACCAAATGAAGTGGGATTGGCTGGGCAAAGTATTGTTGGAATATTCCGTTCCACCTTAAGGAACAGACATGAGTGTTGTGTGTCACATGCCTGTTTACACTCCAGCACAGCTTGCTGGGAACTTCCATTTTGTGTGTAGCTTTTGCTTATGCTGTCTTGCTTTGGACATGAAAGGGATCAGACATGTTTTCCTTTTGTCCTGATGTATGCTGAATAAAAAGGGATGCAGGTGGCGCTGTGGGTTAAACCACAGAGTCTAGAACTTGTGGACCAGAAGGTTGGCGGTTCAAATCCCCGTGATGGGGTGAGCTCCCGTTGCTCGGTCCCTGCTCCTGCCAACCTAGCAGTTCGAAAGCACGTCAAAGTAAAGGTAAAGGTATCCCTGCCCATACGGGCCAGTCGTGACCGACTCTAGGGTTGTGCGCTCATCTCACTCAAGAGGCCAGGAGCTGGCGCCGTCCGAAGACACTTCCCAGTCATGTGGCCAGCGTGATGAAGCTGCACTGGTGAGCCAGCACCAGTGCCGCACACGGAAACGCCGTTTACACGTCAAAGTACAAGTAGGCGGGAGGGTAAATGGCGTTTCCATGTGCTGCTCTGGTTCACCACAAGCGGCTTAGTCATGCTGGCCACATGACCCAGAAGCTGTACGCCGGCTCCCTCGGCCAATAAAGTGAGATGAGTGCCACAACCCCAGAGTCGGTCACGACTGGACCTAAATGGTCAGGGGCCCCTTTACTACCTTAGCTATTGTTGTGAGCCGAGCTTAGCTTCATTGTTGGAAAAGGAGGATACAAATATCTGATCAAAAACCAAATTCAGACAACAAGAGGATCAAACGTTAGTGAGGCATAAAGCGAGCACATGTCAGGTCCAGATATTTTACCCTGCAAGGATGTTTCAGCCAAGATAATCTGTCCATTAAACTTCCAGGAAGATACAAGGATTTTCTTTTCTATTTCTTTCCCCCGCCCCCCCACTTCCATATCACTCAATCCTCTGCATTAAAAAGTTTTCAGTGGCAAAGAAGCTGGTTTGGTTTCATAGGGAGCTACCGCCTTCTAAAGCTGGGTGTATTTGAATCACTTTAACTGTTTTAAGTGGATCCAGGCTCAAACAGAACCAAGGACAGCAGGACAATAGCCGGGTTTCCCCTTTGAAACAAAATATACAGATGCTTATTCTGTGTGTTTCTCCGTCTATCTTCCTGATCGGTCTCTCCCCCCCCCCCTGTTTGGTATTCATGTAGTATCCAGTATCAGGGAACCTGGCAATCAAAACCAAATAAAGACTTGGGGGAGCATTTAAGCTGTTCTAGGTACAGCATGAAGGCTTTTGTTTCAAAAGCCAAGCCAATAACTCTCTTCCCTGCTCATGCCCAAGTTTCATTCGCTACGGTGCTTTCACACAAATGATTGCGGGTGTGGAACTGAACCTGATATCTGCAAATATTCTCTCCTTTTTGGAGGGCAAGCAGTAAAAATGGTTTTTGCACCCGTTGTTTACCACAGAAGGCTAAGTGGCAGAGCAGTAGGCCCCAGGTCGAATCCTTGGCGTCTCTAGGTTGGGCTACGGATGTTCCCTCTCTGAGACAGTGGATTGTCAATGGCAATCGGTGTATGCAATACAGAGTTAGAGGGATCAATGGTCTGATTCAGCATAAGGCAGCTTTCTGTGTTCCTATTTCATCGTATGCCACTTTCGTTAGCCTACAGAAAAGTGGGGTATCAATATTATTTGGTAGCTGTGAGTGCTATGGATAGGTAAGCAGTTATTATGGTGAAGCATGGGAGCTATCACTAAGTGCACTCAGCCAGTGTAGACATTGGTCTCAGTATAATGCGGTTTCTTATGTTGGTGAACATATTTCACAATGATTTCTCTCTCGTTTGTGTATTACAGTGGTACCTCAGGTTACAGACGCTTCAGGTTACAGGCGCTTCAGGTTACAGCCTCCGCTAACCCAGAAATAGTACCTCGGGTTAAGAACTTTGCTTCAGGATGAGAACAGAAATCGTGTGGCGGCAGCAGTGGGAGGCCCCATTAGCTAAAGTGGTACCTCAGGTTAAGAACAGTTTCAGGTTAAGAACAGGTCTCTGGAACGAATTATGTTCTTAACCTGAGGTACCACTGTACTTATATAGGAGAAGGAGAAGGCGGGGGAGGGCTGAGAGGCTGGAACGCAGGATTGAATGAGAAAGGTCCTCCCTTTGTGACTTTAGATGACAGAGAGAGAAAAAGAGAGAGAGAGAGAGAGAGAGAGAGAGAGAGAGAGAGAGAGAGAGAGAGAAGCATATTTACCTACCCTTCCCTCTGCTCCTCTGGCACAGAGTCTCAGTGGGGAAGGTGGAGGACTGAACAGGAGGTGGTGGTAGCAGAGCTGCCAGCGAAAGGGCAAGATAAAGTTGTGTCACAGAAAACCAGATACCACCTTCGTAGGTGGGATCAGGCACAGCTGCCAAAATGAAACATGCATGCGTGCCTGGAGCAAATTCATAGGGCTCGAGAGTCCCACTAGTGAGCTTGTCCTGTCTCATCTTTAACAGCTTGATGGGAGGAGTGTACCAACTGTTGGGACATCTTAGTAGCTTCCATCTAGGTTATGTACCACCTGCTTTGCTCTTGTACCTCAGAAACTTGATTTCTGGACCCCATGTTTGCTGTTGAGCCTGCACCACCTGAATATAGAGCTCTTCCTTCCTTACAAGTAAGAGTAGAGTGTGTGTTGTCTGGGGACAGGAACCTGACACAGGCAGTAAGCTGAGTCAAGCAGAGTGCATCCAAGACCTTGAGCATCTCCAAGGGGCCCCATGAAGGCAGGTGCTGAAGAAGATGCTTCTGCAAGGAGCTGGAGTCAATTGGAACATTATTTAGGCCCAGGGGGGAAGCAGGCAGTATCTGGTTCAAGTAGTGAGCAGGCAAGATCAGGACCTTGGACAGCTTCAAAGGATCGCTATTGGCTGAACCATTCTCCTCCTGAGACAGCTACAAGGGGTGTATTCTCTGCAGGGAGTAGAGTCCACTGAACCATCATTTAGGCTGACCATCCATCAAGTGCGGTAGACTCTGCCTCCCTGAAGGTGCCACCTGGGTGGTTAAGGAAATAAATTTATTTTTGGGCCCTCATAATCCGCATCCAAGAATAGTGGCAGGGCTCTCTTCTGGTTGGAAGGTAAAGCCCTTCTTCAGGTGCTTGTGAATTCTCCCCACAAGGAAACCTGAACCTAATCCAATCAATAATCAGCAAACACTTCCCACAATTTCTCAAATTTATCTTTTGTCCCACGCTTGCCCTTAGTTCTTATGTTAATTTCTCTAAGAGAGCACATGGCCAAGCTTTTTGGTACTGTTGATCAATATTTATATTCTGAAGTGTCTTCCAATTCTGAGTCTACAACTCCTCATGCAGCTAAATTACAAGAATATTAAATACTGACCTGAGTCTGACACAGATTCAAGCATTTCTCAACAACCAATTTGACCTACAAACTGCCCATTTTGAGTTTTGGTGGCGTCATTAATTGTGATTGTACACATTCCCCAACTTTTCTGTGAATCCTTAGTCCATTGAGCTTTGTAATGTCACACTGCTGAGGGCATGGGAGAGCACTGGGCTCAGAGGATGACCACTTAGGGTGAGTCCTATACATTTTGCTGCCTGAAGCCAAGGAGAAGATGGCGCCCAGCTATTCCATATACAGAAGCTGACTGGCCTGACGGTTTAATCTTCCTTCAACACAAGACCGCCCTCTGACAGAAAGGCACAACCAGGGGAGTCTAAGGAACAGCTGGGAGGTACCACACTTGGAATACTGTGTACGGTTCTCCTCACCTCACCTCAAAAAAGACATTGTAGAGTTGGAAAAGGTTCCAAAATGGGCAACCAAAATGATCAAGGAGAGTGACTGTCCTATGAAGAAAGGTTGCAACACCTGGGACTTTTTCGTTCAGAGAAAATGTGAGTAAAGGCCACCAACTTGGATGACTTTAAAAGAGGATTGGACAAATTCTTTTTATTATTATTATTATTATATTTTTATTGGGTTTTTTAACATATCATTTCCAACAGTCATTTAACGTAACTTCTTATCTTGTACAATATTTTAGACTCCCGTCAACAACCTCTGATGATTTTCCATTCTTTATCACTTATTCTGCAATTCTTAATTTCTCTATTACTCTTAATTATCATTAACTAATAATTCTCTTCATAATCTTTCGTGCAATATTTCAAATAGTCCTCCTTACAGAACTTCTTGCAGTCCTACAAGCGTAATCTGTTCATTACAATTGCTTTTCAAATAGTTCATATATTTACTCCAGTCTTCTAAGAATCTCTGATCCTGCAGGTTTCAAATCCTTCCTGTTAATTTATCTAATTCTGCATAGTCCATTAATTTCGTCCGCCATTCTTCTTTCGTTGGTAATTCTTCTTGCTTCCATTTTTGTGCCAATAATATTCTTGCTGCAGTCATTGCGTATAAAAACAGCTTATAGTCCTGTCTATTAATATCCTCTCCTACAATGCCGAGAATTGGACAAATTCATGGACGAAGCCACAGGAGGGGAGAGTGCTCTTGTGATCAGGTCCTGCTTGAGGTTTTCCCATGGGCATCTGGGAAGCCACTTTGAGATCAGGACTGGATGGACCATTGGTCTGATCAGCAGGCTCTTCTAATGTTCTTATTGGGCTATTACAGGTAAAGCAAGTAGATACTGGTTGCACTGGGGAGACGCACACACACACACACACACACATGGCCATCCCACTGTGTTCATGCAGGATCAAATGTGAGGGGCCACCACAGCTGCTTGGAGTCATGGGCTCAGAGGGCCTCCAGACCTCCAGCAACATCCTTTCCAGGTGCTCCTGCTTAGAACAAAGAACCTTTCACCAGCCTCTGGGAATGAATGAAGACATCTCTTCCTTTGCTGGTTGTGAACTGGCTTTCCTGAATGGAAATATTTGGTTACAGTAAGAGCTGTTATTTCATAGGTAGCCCAACAGAATGGCCTGGAGGGATGGGAGTTGTAATTTGACTCAGGCAGTGTATCGGCCAGGGAGGGGGTGCTAACCAAAGTGGGATCCCCCACCCACCCAAATAGCCTCCATAGCCACCGAGTCAGTGTAGAATCACAAAATCTTACAAGTGCATGTCCAGACTGCCAGTATAGAAAAAGAAAAAGGTTTTGGGGAAGATAAAAACACGGATCAAACTTGTGTGCATTCTCCATAGTTACAGTGCACAATGCGGTAGAGCATTTTCTCTGCATGCAGAAGGTGTAGACAACCCTGAAATAGATGAACCCAATTCAGCTCTACAGGGTTTCAGGCAGGAAATGTTTCTCAGCCCTACCTGGAAATGCTGGAGAATAAACCTGGGACCATCCGCATTCAAAGCAGATGCTCTGTTGCTGAGCTACTACCCTTCCCTTAAGGCACAGAAACACAGGAACTGCCTTACACTGAGTCAGAAGGAAATAATAATAATAATAATAATAATAATAATAATAATAATAATAATAATAATTTCAAACTGCTACAGAAATGTGGAGAATTGAAGTTGGTGGGGGGATGAGAAATCAAGAGAACCAAAACTGACAGATCCTTCCATCCCTGGAAGCCTAAACTGGGCAATTTTCTCAGCCAAAGACCCAAGGCTGACCTGGATGTATTTATAGTGACACGGGTGGCGCTGTGGTCTAAACCACTGAATTTCTTGGGCTCGCTGATCGGAAGGTTGGTGGTTCAAATCCGCATGACGGTGCTGAGCTCCCGTTGCTCTGTCCCTGCTCCTGCCAACCTAGCAGTTCGAAAGCACACCAGTGCAAGTAGATAAAGAGGTACCGCTGCGGCGGGAAGGTAAACAGCGTTTTCATGTGCTCTGGCACTCATCACCATCCTCCATACACCAGTAGCGATTTAGTCATGCTGGCCACACGACCCGGAAAGCTGTCTGTGGACAAACGCTGGTTCCCTCGGCCTGAAGTGAGATGAGCACTGCACCCCTTTCCTTTGACTGGACTTAAATGTCCAGGGGTCCTTTACCTTTTTATAGCGAAGCTGCGTCAGGAAGTATCAGTGGGTTGCCTAGGGAAGGAAGCATGCTAGAGCTTGAAATGGATAATACTGTGCCCTGTTCATTCTGCAGCCTGACATACTCATCAAGGGGAACCCAGCATGCAGATCTGGCGGTTCTGGTCTCAAGTCCTGGAAGCTAATTTTGGCAAGATAAAACAAAGTTGCGAACTGGCCTGCGGGATACAGTCTTGGGAGGCTGCGAGGGGGCTGCTCTTGCTTTTATGGGGCCTGGCAAAATGCAATGCCCGATTGCCATGCGCCCTTGCTTCCCAACTGCCCTTCCTGTATATTTCTCCATAAACAGATATTGCAGAAACACGGGTGTGCTTTTGTAAACTTTCATTCAATTGCATGGGATGTGGGCAGCAGAATTTCCCAGCAGAATGTGCTCCAAACACTCATAGCCTACTAACCCCGGTGAGATGATGCAGAACGATCCCCTCCCTCCGGAACAGAATACTGAGTTCCAGCAGCCTTCACTTTAGAAATTCATAGCTGGGACTGTATGGACCCGCTCTGCCAGCATCAAAATGATCAAAGCCCCAAAGATTGATTACCGATATGCGCGAGGCATTGTTACCCTACGTGCATTGTACGCTATGTAACCGGAGGTCGCGGCTTGTCCTTTGCTGAAGTTGAGCAGGATTGGTTGCCAATTTCCGAGGCCAAATCCATAATTCTTTTGCTCACACCTCCGAGGAGCCTGCGCTAATCCCCATCAGAGAAACTCTGGTGCCAAAGCGATGATAAAGTGTATGTGTGTTTTCCTCCCTTCCCCATTCACGGAATTGGACTCCCCAGTCCCTCCCGCCCCCTCTCTTTAATTTCCCCTTTATCTCTTCCTTCCATCTTCAGCCTGTCAGAACTTTCACATACCTGCAGCTGACAGCTTGGAAACAGGCGACTTTGATGTTGTAAAGGATATTTTATCTTGGGTAATTCTCAGCAATTCACATGTTATCGCGCAGGATATCCAGAGAGGCTCCCGGGAGCGAACAGTGGCTTTGTTAGTTGAGATCTGAGCAATTTGCAAGCTTTTCTGAGGAACAAGGCCCAATAAAGGAACTCAAGAGATGTAATCTGTCAACTCCATTGAGAGTGCTGGCCTTATGATTATTGATAGTTTCAGGCATTACTTGGTACAAAACAGGGAGGGGGAGGGGGGCAGCTACGGCTGGTTGTCCAGGATGCCATGCAAGTTCAAAAGTGTGGCAGGGAGAGAAATGCTTCCTCCCTTCTTTATATCCCATGAGCCCATTTCTTAGCTAAGGTCAACAGACATCATGACTCTGGTGTCCAACAATGACCAGGAAACCATATCGGAGGCGACAGCCTCCCTAAGTAAGGAGCTAAGGCCAGAGCTCTAGGCACTGGCATCTCTAAGTAGGACCGGGTGAGATCCCCTGCCTGAAACCCTGGAGAACTGCTGCCAATCAGTGCTGGCAAAACTGAGCTAGATGGATCAATAGCCTGAAACTCAGTCTAAGGTAGCTTCCTAAGTTCCTGTGATCTTATGGAGCTGGACCAGTTTCCTGGCTTTGAGCCTAGTAGTCAGGGCACCACTGAACCTTGAGGCTAGCAAGCAGGAAACTGTTCAACCCATAGTTCCTACAGCTCCAGGGTGCATAGATTCAGAGCCAGAACCATTATGGGCACCTTCCACTGGGCCTGAGGAATTGAGTTCCTCCAACATTACCTTGCCAGTCAAACCACACAGGGAGTGGTCCAGGAGGGAGGCCATGAAGCAAGGGAGAAGTGCTTGTTTTCAGGCCAGAGGACTGCAGGGACTAACCCTTTTAAGGGACTCTCTAAAAAGGGGTGGAGCTAGGAGAGTTGGGTTGGGATGTAGAGGCTGAAAAGGCCTCAAATTCCCTTCCAGCACTTGTCAGAGCAAGTTGTTCACTGCAATGGGAAATTGCTTGCAAAATATTGGCCCAAACTGCTCAAAAATACAAATTAAAACAGTTGTTAAAATCTTTAACTTGGACTGCAGTGTACAAAGACTGGGTTGTGCCTTAAAATTAACCAACAAGGGTTTGGAGGAAAGTATCCAAAAAAGAAAGAAAGGAAAAATTGAAATTGCCTAAGATGAAATATCAAGTTTAAAATGTTTTAATTTTTTTTAAAATGCTGCTAAATTTTATTTCAGAGCTAGAAATAACCTCCCCGATGACATGCCAGCCCAGAACTTGAATGTTTCTGGGTTGTCTCAGAACAAATTGCAAATTTGTCTTGAGTAAATGGCCAGCTCAAAGCATCCCAAAGTCAGCCATGACTCCGCTTCAACATTTGCCCTGGTTAATTTTTTTTTAAAAAATCACTTCTAGACTTCCCCCAGGCTTCTCCAGATGTGCTCAAGATTTGTGACCAGTTTGTTACACCTATTATGTTTGCATAATTCAAGCAATACATGGAGACTGAAACAGCCTTGATCACGTTCTCTATAATGAATTCTGACTTGTTTCCCCAAATTTCCACGCCATGACTCAGTCTGAATGCAGTGATGCAATCCTAAAGGGAATCATTAGCTCTGGCGCTCCATAACTTTCGGTTGTTCTCCAGCCTTGGCCCAAGGGGTTGAAGGCTGTACGGCTGCCATTTCTAGATGCTCAGCCTCCATCGCCTCACATACCACAGGTCTGCATGTGCAGAATTGTGACATCCACATTCTTTCAGGGGATACCTCACCAAATCTAATCAGCGCAGCTAAGCCTCTACACAGTGTAGCGGGGCAAGTCCAGGGAAGGCTCATCTGCTTCACATTAGGCCTGGTCCACAACAGGCAGCAGACGGAGGTGACAGAGTTCTGAGCTGTTGGATGGGTCATACCACCAGGCTGCAGGAAGGGGAAACCCCTTCTGAATAACCCCTTGGGAGGAGAAAGCTAGCATAGGAATTAGTAGACCAGGACCTTCCAGCTCAAGTGCTCCCCCCTCCACCTTTTAAAGCTCTCTGACTGCAGTAAAGAATCAGACCAAACCATCAGCACTGTGAGTGAGCCATACAAGCACGCCCATTGTGTTTTGGAACCCAAGGTTTGTGGTGTTCCTCTTGCTTGATAGAAGGAACATGATTGGGGCTTGCTATGGAGATAAGGCATCAGTGTGCACTCCCATTGCTAAAACATTCCAAGAATATGCTCAAACATATATATATATATATATATATATATATATATATATATATATATGCAGGTTTTGGTGTCTTCGGGTGTCTTCCCGTGTAAGAGTCGGGGTGTCTGTGCGTCGCACAGACACCCCGACTCTTACACGGGAAGACACCCGAAGACACCAAAACCTGCATTCCTGTACCCGTGAAAATCTACGAAAGCATATATAATTCTGCTCTGTTCCAGTAACAAGAAGCCGAAAGCACCAGCCTGAAGATGACGAGTGAGACCTCGTCGAAACGTCGCACAGACACCCCGACTCTTACACGGGAAGACACCCGAAGACACCAAAACCTGCATATATATATATATATATATTGAGTGGGGGAAGAGTGTATTATATGTAGTTCAATAAGTTATTGGGGAGAGACTGAACTAATCAAAGCAATGTGTGTAAAAATAACACATTTTCCACTAGAAAGCGGGAAATATTAGAGCAGGGCTTGGAATGAATTAGTTCATTTTAATGAAGTTGGCTTGGATGAGATGACCCTCGTGGTCCCTTCCAACTCTACAGTTCTATGCTTCTATGAGTCTAAGTTCACTGAATAAGTTCAAAACTAAAAGCATTCATTCCAGGATTGTATGCTGCTGTTCCTCATTCTGCTGGGCGATATTTGCCCTTCCACATAAAAAGTCTAAAAGGGGTTTTCCCATTATTATTATCATCATCATCAATAAATGTCAACAATAGTTGACATTTCTCCAGTCCAACATACCAACTTTACATCCAATGTTGAGAAACAATAAGGAGTTCCTATAATTGCCAGGTGAATTGGGGTTGACCTTTGGACAATTTCTTGTTTGTCTTCAACTTAATTGTCTTACACATGTGTTTTGTTTGTTTGACACTTGAGACTCTCTGGACCTTTAAGCTTAAACAATGTAATTGTTGGGGGAAATTAAACAACTCACATTCAGCTGTGTTTGTGTGTTGATGTTTTCTTTGTCTTCCTAAGTTTATTTTATACACCAGAATAGGAGCTTGTAGCATTCTGAATGCTTATTTATTAATTTATTTAGCAGAGGATCATTTGGATGAATCTGAAGGGAACTGAGTGTGAACCAAATGGGTTTATTTTATAAAGGGCTGAATGTGAAGTGGAATTAGCTACAGGTCCTTTTAAAAATGAATTTTCAAAGCTCTGTATTAGAGCAATTGTGTTAGGTCTCTGATAGTCAAAGACTACCATCCAAGGGGAAATAATTGTGTTTAGTCCATGTGCCCACCTGCTGAAAGACTCAATTAGCAAATCAATATTGGATTGATTTGCAACACAATGCAAAACAATGGTTTCTTTAACAAATCACACATTTACAATGAGTTGTCCCACAGATCATCAATGAAGCCACAGCTTCTTTCTCCCATTTTTTCTTCCCCACCCCCTTCCAGCTGCTTTTGCCTCATGCTTTTGTAGTTTGTTGAGCTTCTGGGGTGGGGTGATCAAGGAAACCATGGTTAAGGATGGTTGCTAGGTGTTGGGGAAAAGCAAATATATTTACTTTCTCCTGAACTTCTAGCTAATGCATGTGTAACTTTAAACCATATGATGGCACTGTGTGTGTAGCAATCTAGTCAGCACTTGCTTGTAAACCTCTATGTCTAACTCCAGCCCAAAAAAGCAGAGTCATTTTGTTTGTGATTCTCTCCAGACAATATGTCTGTTATTTTCTCTCTCTCTCATCTCCACTAATCCTGAAAATATTACCTGCATGAATAAAGCATTTGAACTCCAGAAACTGTAAGTGATTATGCCAATCTAATTCGCCCAAGCTGCAAGCTCTGCTAACACTGTTAATGTATAATGCCAAGTCACAGTTAAAAAAACAAAACATGCTTGTAAGCCAACAACAAACCATGGCTTCAGTTCATGATTTCATAGAATCATAGTTGGCAGTAAACATAGTTAAGCGGTGAGGTAGGGTTCACACATAACCCTAAGCCATAGTTTTTAATAAATAACTTAATAGCCATGCTTTAGTGTTATGTGTGAACCAGGCCATTGTAATAATTGCAATTGATTCAGAAAATAACCAAAACATCTAACAGCAGTAACTGTTTCTTTCCTGCTTACTGTAAACTGTCCCATGGGGGAGCAAAAATGCACTCTACATCTGTAGACCAGAAGTGGTGCAGTCTGTTCAGTTACCCGATTCTGCTACCCGGGCAGACCAGGCCATAGCATGACATCACTGCATAGCCGAACTGGTGGGTGTGCTCACTCATCCCATTCCCTCCACTGCTGCAGAGCAACGTCGACTCCTGTCTCATTGGTAAAGTTAGGGGAGCTGTCCAGCAAGCCTAGGAGTCAGTCTGTGGCAAAGTTGCCAAAGCAGGAGGGGAGCTGTCCAACCAAGAAACCACACCATGCTGAGTAGGTTAGGCATTGTACCAGCACCAGCTCAGCTGCAACTGAGCACTTATAGAGTTGGCTCCGCCCTTTCCTAGATGAACATTGTCTGATGGTTCATCCTCCAAAATAGGACTTGGCAAATGATGTCCAGTGGGCACTGCACTGTTTAGCCAGGTTTTCAGTCCAGACGCAGAACCATCTCTTCACCTGGGGGTATTGGAGGTGAGCATGAGGGGCCTGGAACTGGAGTGGTGGTAACACCAGGTCTTCTATTTTTGCAGAGTCCCCCACCCCAAATAAGTGGAGTGTCTTCTCTGGTAGTTGTCTTGTAGGGTGAGAGGCTTGATACCCATCGAACCCTGCGTGCGAGGAGGGTGTCTTGGCTTTCTCATCCTTCTCTTAGGTGGCATAGAAATTAGAAAGCAGACATTTTCTGCTGAAAGCTTCCCATTTACACCTGCTGTTCTATATGCAAGGGATTTATTATTATTATTAAGTATCCTGCAAATTGCCTCATGCAGTCTACAGCGGTATAACTGAGATAGGCTAACATTTCCTGCTGTTAGTGAGTTCTGGATCCAAGTAACTGAGTGATGCATTTGCTTTGATTCCAGAAAGTCCCAGGTTCAATCCTTGGTGCCTTCAGGTAAGGTAGAGAAAGAACCCTTTCTGAAACCCTAGAGAGTTGCTACCAGTCAGTGAGTAGACCGTACCATATTAGATGGACAAATGGTGTAAGGTATAAGGCATCGGAACAATAAGAAGTTGCCTTATACTCAGTCATAGCAATGGTCCATCTAGGTCAGTTTTGTCTACATCAACTTCAACTCCCATCAGCCCCAACCAGCATGGATTATGGAAGTTGTAGTCCAGCAAAATCTGGAGGGCACTACACTGACTGGCAACAGATGCAAGGAATTGAACCTGCGACCTTCTACCATTGAGCTACAGCAGTTTCCTATGTTCCTCATTGAAAATGGGTGAGTCCTCTTCTTCCATATCATACTGTCATAATTTCTATTGAAATGAAACAAAAGCTCATTCTCTCTGCCCCTCTCTCGTTTGTTTGCTTATTTAGTTCATTCTTAACAATTGCACTGCCCCACTGGGGGCCTTTTAACGTAAAATTTATCTTCCTTGGAATAACTACCAGACGTTTTCGGCATTTGCAATTCATCTCCACCTCTCCGCCGATGCTCTAATCTCATTTCTGTTGAATGTATTGTTTTTCCTTCCATTATTTATAAAATGAGGTCATTTATAATGAGTATTGGAGCTTGACGGAGCTACGCGCACACACACCCCTTGTGGGGTTTAGAAGGGGGAAGGAATCTCTGTGCTCTGGACAGATGCCAAATTTAACATCTCAAGTTACTTCCTTTAATAACCAAAAGCTTATATGTAACAATTCGCTTGAGCCCATTTCCAGTGTTTGGGAGTTACAAGATAAGACGTTAAAGTGAAAGTTTGAAGAACGTGGGTTTTAAGACAAATTCTATGCTTTTCTACAAGATTATATTTTTTCCAGAAAGGAACTCACACCTGCTACCAGCTGCTGTTTGGGGGGCAGGACTGAATTAACTATTAAGCAAAATGTTAGAATTGAGTCAAAAATATATGTTGTTTTTCATGAACACATTTGGAAGTGGCAAAAGCGACCTATCCATGACAATTTGTTAGCCATTGTTTTAAAAGTATGTAAGTGTGTGTGTTTGTGTGTGTGTGTGTGTGTAGGATAGTATGACATATCAGTAGCACACATAAATATAATGGACTAAATCAGTGATGGCTGGCGGTGGTGGCTGGTGCCCATTGGAACTGCAAGGGCAGAAAAGAGGAAGGTCAACCGTAGGTGGAGCCAAGTGAATGACAGGAAGAGACAGAACCAACGACAGGTGGAGGCAACCCATTTTATTTTTGTCCCCTTCCTCTTCCCTGTCCTGAGAAATACTGAGACTAGGGAGGAGGAAGCTGCCAACCCGAACCACCCCCTCAACTGGTCATTGGTGGATGTTGGCTGAAACCACAGTGGGGATGGTGAGCCAACGCTCTATCCACCCTCATGGATGAACCTCCACTGCTGGTTGGTGCTGTTGTGAGTTGTAGTCCAAACCATTTGGAGGACGCCAGGTTTGGGAGAGGCTGGTTTGAATATACTGAATGATACCCAGCTCTACCTCTCTTTCAAATCAGAACCAGTGAAGGCAGTGAAGGTCCTGTGTCTGGAGGGGGTTGGAGGATGGATGGCGGCTAACAGATCAAGGTTGAAGCCTGACAAGACAGAAGTACTGTTTTGGGGGGACAGGGGGTAGGCAGGTGTGGGGTCCTGAGTGGGGTAACTATGCTCCTGAAGGACCAGGTGCACAGCCTGGGAGTCATTCTGGACTCACAGCTGTCCATGGAGGCACAGGTCAATTCTGGGCCCAGGGCCCAGGGTCTATCAGCTCCATCTGGTACGCAGGCTGAGATCCTACCTGCCCGCGGACTGTCTCACCAGAGTGGTGCATGCTCTGGTTATCTCCTGCTTGGACTACTGAAATGTGCTCTACGTGGGCCTACCTTTGAAGGTGACCCAAAAACTACAACTAATCGAGAATGCGGCAGCTAGACTGGTGACTGGGAGTGGCTGCCGAGACCACATAACACCAGTCCTGAAAGACCTACATAGGCTCCCAGTACGTTTCCGAGTACTATTCAGAGAGTTGGTGCTGACCTTTAAAGCCCTAAGTGGCCTCGGTCCAGTTTACCTGAAGGAGTGTCTCCACCCCAATTGTTCAGTCCCATTGTTCAACTGAGGTCCCACTCCGAGGGCCTTCTGGCAGTTCCCTCCCTGCGAGAAATGAGGTTACAGGGAACCAGGCAGAGGGCCTTCTCGGTGGTGGCACCACCCTGTGGAATGCCCTCCCATCAGATGTCAAGGAAATAAAAAACTACCTGACTTTTAGTAGACATCTGAAGGCAGCCCTGTTTAGGGAAGTTTTCAATGTTTGATGTTCTATTGTGCTTTTGATTCTGTTGGGAGCCGCCCAGAGTAGCTGGGGAAACCCACCCAGATGGGCAGGGTATAAATTATTATCATTATCATTAGCATTAGCATTAGCATTAGCATTATTCTGAACATACCTATCTATACCTTACTTGCACTTCCATTGACACCTGATTCCCTTGGTCTTACCTCCCTTGTAAATCCCTCTACAACTGTCTTGTATGTTTACTATAGATAGTGAGTCTTTTGTGTAGGCACCAGATCAGTGAGGGGATGGGCCATAAGTCAGGGTTAGACCCCAAACTTCGAATATAGAGTTCCCAAGATTCAGTCCCAGCATATCCATGCAATAAGGATCAGGTGATAGGAAGAGCCTTCTCTAGCAGAGACCTTGGTGTGTGTGTATATATATGTGTGTGTGTGTGTGTGCAGGCTTGTGTGTTCCTTGCACTCTGAATTCTTTCCATTTAATTGCTTTGTGATACCCTGTAATTTAGGGTGCCATACAAAATAAAGGAGGCTCATTAAAGGAGGACACTAACCATGTCGGGGGAAAATGAATTGTCCCATCATCACTGTGATGTCATTTTAGCTGGTTAGGTTAAAAAACAAACAAAAAACTTCAGCTGACATTCAGGACAGACTCTGGTGGATACAGGTGCTCTTGTTTTGGAAAAAGCACTCTAATTTCACCAAGTTATAGCACCAGGAAAGATGGGGAACAGAGCCACTCCATTGGTTCTGCTGAGAGACCAACTCCATTGGGCTCCCCCTCTCTGTGAACTGTTCCCATCACAACTGCAACCACTACCTGGGGATTGTGTGTCTTCTTCTTCCTGCCTCCTCCTGTTTTCCTTTGAGTAGAAAATACTGAACTAGGTGGATGAAAGGTCCTGTGGACCACAAGTCAGGGGGACCCTGTGGAGAGCCAGTGTGGTGTAGTGGTTAAGAGTGGTAGTCTCATAATCTGGGGAACCGGGTTCGCGTCTCCGCTCCTCCACATGCAGCTGCTGGGTGACCTTGGGCCAGTCACACTTCTCTGAAGTCTCTCAGCCCCACTCACCTCACAGAGTGTTTGTTGTGGGGGAGGAAGGGAAAGGAGAATGTTGGCCGCTTTGAGACTCCTTAAAGGGAGTGAAAGGCAGGATATCAAATCCAAACTCCTCCTCCTCTTCTTCTTCTTCCTTAAGTTCCCTCATCCAAATGTGGTTGGATTCTTACAACTCCCATCATCCCTGACCATGGGCTGATGGAAGTTGGAGTCCAACAACATCTGGTATGCCACAGGTTCCATATTCCTGGCTAGCATTGGACTCCACAATGGTTCTTCCTTGCTCCCATTTCTGCATTTGTACATTTATTATTATTATTGAAATTATTATTAGAAATGAAACAACCATCCTTCGAAATTTGCACTTCTCTGAATTTTGCAATGCATTTCTGTAGCAAGTCAATGGGAATTCCAGAGTAAAGTATGCTTACAAATGTATATACTGTATTACTGAAAATTAGATACAAAAAGGCATTCTGTGTGCAAAAAAGTGCACATTGGACAAAATTGCCTACAAAGGCATGTGGATTAGGGGAACTCTGTACTAGAACGCTGATGGATTTTTATGAGGATAGGTCTGTCTACCTACTTGCCTGCCTGCCTATCTATCTAACCACAAACCGATGTAGAAAAATCGAGAACTGAATTTAAGTTTTGAAAAGTTACAATGGAAAGAAACTGATATGGACAGATCTATCTGTCCTAACTTGGTACTTTATAATGCCCTTGCGAAAATGTGACAGTGGCAGCAGTGGCTTTGGTGCTGAGTACTGTGCTAAACACTCTGTTCCCTTGTGTAGCCCAGATGCTGGTTTGTAGGCCCAGCATAAACTTGGACAGTTGCCGATGGCATTGTAGCCTTTCCTGTCTCATATGAAAGCTCAAGACACGATGATCTGGAACAGCAAGATAGTTCAGATAATTGGTTTAGATATGTGCCTCTCCCCTCAATTAAAATAAGATGAAAGGGTGTTTTGCTTCGCTAGTTTTTAATATGAGTAATATTAGCAGCATCTGAAACCATTTTGCAGGGTAACTGAGTGTGTGTGTGTGTGTGTGTGTGTGTGTGTGTGTGTGCAGGCTTGTGTGTTCCTTGCACTCTGAATTCTTCCCATTTAATTGCTTTGTGATACCCTGTAATTTAGGGTGCTATACAAAATAAAGGAGGCTCATTAAAGGAGGACGCTAACCATGTCAGGAGAAAAAAATGAATTGTCCCATCATTGCTGTGATGACATTAGAATTGGTTAGGTTAAAAAACAAACAACAACAAAAAGCTTCAGCTGACATTCAGGACAAACAGACTCTGGAGGATACAGGCACTCTTGTTTTGGAAAAAGCACTCTAATTTCATCAAGTTATAGCACCAGGAGAGATGGGGAACAGGGTCACTCCATCAGCTCTGCTGAGAGACCAACTCCATTGCGCTCCCCCTCTCTGTGAACTGTTCCCATCACAACTGCAACCACTACCTGTGTGTTTTGTGTGTTTTTTCTTCCTGCCTCCTCCTGTTTTCCTTTTGTGTCATGCCATTTAGATGGTAAAACCTGCAGACAGGTTGTCTTGCTTTTATGGCTCTTACATAAACAGCCCTGGGAGCCATTTAGCTGAAGGTGCTTTCAATAAACACTTTAAATCAATACATAGCTTAGTATTTTCAGGGTCAGGATTGTGTCCCATGTCATGTCGCTCAAAGGCTTGTGTGATCTGCTCAAGTAACCCATTAAAATACGCAATTATAGGACATAGGAAGCTGCCTTATACTGACTTGAGACCATGTGGCCCATCAGGCTCAATAGAATCATGGAACTGTGGAGTGGAAAGGGACCATCTAGTCCCAGCCCCTGCAATGCAAGGATATTTTGCCCAACATGGGGCTTGAACCAACAATCCTGAGATTAAGAGCCTCATGCTCTACCGACTGCTACACTGACTGTCAGCAGTTCTCCAGGAGTCCAGGCGGGAGACTGTCTCACCCCACCTGACAATGCCAGGGACTGAACCTGGGATGTTCTGCGTTCAAAGCAGATGCTCCACCACTGAGCTACCACCCTTCCCCACAGTTTCTATCACCGGTCCAATGCTGATTCACCAGGCCAAAGAGGTGGATAGCTCAGTTGGTTAGAGTGGTGTTGACAACGCCAAGGTTGCAGGTTCGATTCCTGTAAGGGACAACTGCATATTTCTGCATTGCAGAGGGTTGGACTAGGCGATCCTCAGGGTCACTTCCAATTCTATGAGAAAATGCCATTGTTATGTACTGAGTTGAATAGGATCCAGAATGCAGCAGTCTGATTGGTCCTAGAACAATAGGATTCAGAATGCAGCAGTCTGATTGGTCCACAGGAGCCACCCAATGCAGCTCCAGGTGGAAGTGAATCCGCAACCTGATTGGCCTACAGGTGAATCCTGGAATTAGCCAATCACGTGGGGCCCATTGTGTAAATAATGTATATAAAGCAGACATTCTGGGGGAACTCCCATTCCTCCTCACCACTATGAGCTGATTAGAGAGCCTGAAATCCACTCTCGACTCCAAGTATATTTCAGCCATCCACCCTTTGCTTACTTTTTCCTGTTATTTTTCCACATGCAGAGACTATGGAAAGCTGTTCCTGCTCCAAATTCAGAGCACTGAAGCTGGATGCAAAGACAGGGTGCCCTACTGTCAAACCAGCTTCCTATATCTTACTTATTTGCATTCATATTCCACCTTTTCTTCTGAAAAACTCAACGTGGCATACATGGTTCCCCCCCCCCCCAACTGCCCCGTTTAATCCCCACAACCACCTTCTGAGGTAGGTTCAGCTGAGAAGCAGGGGCAGCCTCAAGGTCACCCAGGAAGCTTCCTGGCTTGAGTGGGGTTTGAACCCTGGTCTCCCAGGTCCTAGTCCAACACTCTAACCACAACAACGTTCCAGCTCTCCGCTATGCCACACCAGTGTTACAGGGGATGTGAAAGGATTTGCAAGAGGAGGGTTCATGAATATTCTGAAGCTGAAAGCAAGCTCCATTCCTCGGGACTTCGTAATCTGTGGCTATTAGCATACGGCCAGTTTTCAATACAAAGCAAGAGAAATCATGCGAAGCTATAAACGTCCTCATGGAGCATGCCTGCGACTTAACGGGTGGGCCTCTCGTTTCTTTGCCAAATTAAATATTTCCCTCTGTTGTTATGCAGATAAGAACAATATGAAGTCTATGAAACCCCCTTGAAATCAGAGGAGCTTTACTCTCGGGGAAGTGTGTATACGATGGCCAGCAAAAAAGAGTTAGACAAAATTCCTTCCCAGAACCACGGTTTCTCTTCCCTTCTTACAAAGACCAATATGGGATTCATCCTGCATCATCTCGTTTATCCTTTTGGAAAGATACACTTACTTGACTTATGAAAGCAATTGTGTTGCAATCTGCTTCATAGGGTTTTAAAAAAATCTTTTTATTAGTTTTAAAAAGAGACAATTTACAAGTCTTTGGGAACAACGACTTTATTCATATTTGTTCCATGCTCTCTTCTCCACATTTGTTTTTGCTGCTGGCTTTGTTGTGTTATAGGTGCCCCAACATACTAAAAGTATATAGGCCCCATTGGAGAATATGTGTTTTCTTAGGAAGGCATGACACAAAAGGTGACAGGGATGAGGAGGGTAGAGGAAAGCAATCAAACTTAGACACCAGTTCTTAGTTTTGTATGGTTGTCTCCGATGCTAATCCTACTCAGGGTAGATCCGCTGAAATTAATGGCCATGACTAACTTAGGTCTGCTTTGAGTAAAACTTAACTGGAAACAATGCTGGAGTGGAAACAGTTCAGGGACAGGAAAAACCAAAGGCTCAGTGCCAGAAGCAAAGATGGGTTCTGGTACCTCTATGTTTCTTTTTTAAAACTGTGACTGTCTAGGCTACAGTTCTAGGCTACAGACACCACTTTCTTTTATTGGTCTAGCTCTTCTGCCTTCAGCAGCAGCCTGTTTTAAATAGTTGTTTTAAACTATTTTACTGAGAATTCATTTTTTATTCTATTTGTAAACCAGTTTGAGGTTTGTTTGTTTTTTGTTTTCTTTTTTAAAATCAAGCAGTATATACAGCAAATTTTCTGAAATAAAAAAATTAATTAAATAAATTTTATTGTATGCCAGAAAAAAAACCCTGCTATTTTTGCACATGAGGCTGGTGTTACAGCTGCATTTTGTTTGTTTTATTAGTGGCAACATACCTGTGGACTGACCAAGACTAAAATACCCATCATCACAACTTTAGTAAACAGCCTTGGCCCAGTATACCTGAAGTAGCGTCTCCACCCCCGTCGTTCAGCCCGGACACTGAAGTCCAGCTCCGAGGGCCTTCTGGCAGTTCCCTCCCTGTGAGAAGTGAGGTTACAGGGAACCAGGCAGAGGGCCTTCTCAGTTGTGGTGCCTGCCCTGTGGAAAGCCCTCACATCAGATGTCAAGGAAATTAACAACTACCTGACTTTTATAAGACATCTGAAGACACCCCTGTTTAGGGAAGTTTTTAATGTTTGATGTTTTATTATATTTTTAATATTCTGTTGGAAGCCACCAAGATAATAATAATAAATTAGTAGTAGTAGTAGTAGTAGTAGTAGTAGTAGTAACAACCAGTGGTGTTGGGACAACAGATGCAGCCCTTTGATGATATTCTGTACCTATCCAAGGAGTTAACCCTTCTATTTATTCTGAAACCTTTCTATTTATTCTCTGATCGTAGACCCTTATGTAGCCAAAATGGCACAACCTATGCACGAGAGTGAGCATGCTCAGTGGTGATGGGATGTTGATTGACTGTTGGGGGAAGGGAAATGGAAAACTGGGAGGGGGAGACTGGAACAGAGTCCCTTAGGAAAGGGCATGGCTGGCTGGCTGAAGCTCTGAACAAGAGCACTCCATGCTGCAACCTTTTGTTGCAGCTCCCACGTAATTTTACAAATGCGTTTTTAAAAAGCAAACAAACGTAAACCCTGACCTTTAGAACAAGCAGAAAACTCTCCTCCCCTCATGAGGAAAAGGGGAGGAAATGTAGTGAAAGGAAGAAGGGGGAGGGGAAGAGGGAGGAATATGCCAAAGTGCTATGTGCATTGCCACAGATGGAAGCTTGCACAGCTGTTGATCTGAAGGTCATTCGAAAGAGTTGTTCCTTGGGGTCAGGTGAAATACCCTGCAAAACCACAGGGAGATGGGAAAGCTTTAGCTAGAAATCGTCTGCGGTGTGTCATTTTGACACTACGGGAAATTTATTATTATGGAACTGTGAAGGACCAAACATGCAAACACTTTCTGGGATGACAGATTTATCACTCATTAAAACCAAAGGAAAAGGCAAGCAAATGCTAGATAACTCGGTGGTGACAAAGCCAATCAGTAACTTCAACACTTAGTCATAGCGTACCACACGCCTACTAGCCCTGAAGCAGCATAAAAATATTTAAAACTCTCACAGGAGCCTCTAATCCAAACTTCGCCACCCTGGGGCCCTCAAGATGTTCTGGACTCCAGCTCCCACCAGCCCCCAGGGTCCATGGGTTAGAAAGCTGCATTGCAAAATTTGGAGGCGTGGGAAGTTTGATTTCATTTCAGTTCACAGATGGAATCAGAAAATGCAGGTTAGGTAAGGTAAAGGTAAAGGACCCCTCGACGGTTAAGTCCAGTCAAAGGCGACTATGGGGTTGCGGCACTCATCTCGCTTTCAGGCCAAGAGAGCCAGCGTTTGTCCACAGACAGCTTTCCAGATCATGTGGCCAACATGACTAAACTGCTTCTGCCGCAACGGAAACCAGAGTAGCTCATGAAAACGCCGTTTACCTTCCCACCGCAGCGGTACCTATTTATCTACTTGCACTGGTGTGCTTTCGAACTGCTAGGTTGTCAAGAGCTGGGACAAAGCAACAGGAGCTCACCCCATTACGGGGATTCAAATCACTGACCTTCCAATCGGCAAGCCCAAGAGACTCGGTGGTTTAGACTACAGTGCCACCCACACTTTCAGGTGTGCCAACTCTAGGAGGGGGAGGTGTCATTAGCCCCTTCCTTAGTAGGGGGCTCAGCCCTCCGAATATGGAAGAGGTAGAGGAGGCTGAACTGCCAAGCCAAGTGCGCTGTAGCAGCAAAGGCAGGCTCATCCTGAGCGCGAGAGAGGAGGAGCTGTGGCCATTCAAGCTGTGCAGCGCTGCACAAGGCACAATTGTGCTGTGCAGCGCTGATGGTGCACTGTTATGTACTAAGTTAAATAGGATCCAAAAGGCAGCAGTCTGATTGGTCCTAGAACAATAGGATTCAGAATGCAGCAGTCTGATTGGTCCTAGAACAATAGGATCCAGAATGCAGCAGTCTGATTGGTCCACAGGAGCTACCCAATCCAGCTCCAGGTGGAAGTGAATCCAAAACCTGATTGGCCTACAGGAGAATCCTGGAATTAGCCAATCACGTGGGGCCCATTGTGGAAATAATGTATATAAAGCAGACATTCTGGGGGAACTTCCATTCCTCCTCACCACTATGAGCTGATTAAAGAGCATGAAATCCACTCTCGACTCCAAGTACAGTATATTTAATGCACAAATGACACAATGCTGGCCCCACCAATCTTCAGCCCAAGGCAGCGTCTCGGGTAGGTTTACCTTTAAACACAAACTGAATTGAACCCCCGCCGTCCCTAGAAGATCCCTTTGGATGCCATCTTACTAGGCTTCCCAGCTCGTTCCTTCTGACAAACAACCCAGCTGCTTTCACAGAACGGTTACACTCATTATGACCTTGTTCTTTCCCCCAGTCTATCCAGCTTGGGCCCAGCCCTAGCGAGCAGGAGTGGAGACCCTGTTTCAATCTGAGAGCCACATTCCATTCATGGCAACCTTCCAGGGGCCACATGCCAGCAGTGGGTGAGACTAGAGACAAAAATGGAGGGAGCAACAAAAGCATTTTTTACCTGTGTACAGGTATCTTAGGGACGTGGGTGGTGCTGTGGGTTGAACCACATAGCCTAGGACTTGCCGATTAGAAGGTCAGCAGTTCAAATCCCTGTGATGGGGTGAGTTCCCGTTGTTTGGTCCCTGCTCCTGTCAACCTAGCAGTTCGAAAGCACATCAAAGTGCAAGTAGATAAATAGGTACCGCTCCGGCAGGAAGGTAAACAGCGCTTCCATGCGCTGCTCTGGTTCGCCAGAAGCGGCTTAATCATGCTGGCCACATGACCCGGAAGCTGTATGCCGGCTCCCTCGGCCAATAAAGCGAGATGAGCGCCGCAACCCCAGAGTTGGCCATGACTGGACCTAATGGTCAGGGGTCCTTTACAGGTATCTTGGTACACACTCCTCTCTAGTCGCCATCCAGGCAACTGAGATGCAGCAGAGTTCCATGGCACATTTCAGCCAGGCAAAAACACACAAGGAAGGTTGGGAGTGTGGCCTGGGGGGAGGGGTGGCTTCTGGGGAGAGTCCCAGGGGCCAGACAGAAAGTGAACTGGCCCCCGAACCTGGGGGCTTCTTATCGCCACTGCAGAAAACACTAAGACTCATATCTGAGACCTGAGTAACTTTCCTGACGCAAACATCTGTCAAAGAGAGAGAGAGAAAGCTATAGTGAAAGGAACAAAGACCTTATGCCAGAAGAATTTAAATTAAACACACCAAGAGGTTACAAGGAACGAAAATAATAATAATAAGCGGTCCAGTTTGCTAACCTTTGGTTTTACGCAGGCATTCCCATTAATCTAAACAATGGGTAGAATTTCCTTTACATTGATGAAGAAAAACGATGTTGTGTTGGAATGCCTTGGCTGACGCCCAATTAAAAAGGAAACAATCAGGATTTTTTTTTAAACCATCGTGAGGCCTTGGCAAGGTATTGCGCCCAGTATTGTTTTACTTTCGTCAGCACAGAGCTGCAGTCGGCTGGGACACCCAGCGTTGTTGTTATGAGTCCTTGTAGAGTGTCAGGCCTGAGGTGGGATAGAACATTGCACTAGAGCCTTAAAGAAAGGGCTAGTCCTAGGATGGGGAAACTGAGGTCCTTTGGATGCTGTTGGGTTCCAGCTGCCACCAGACACAACTTGCAAGCTTTAACTCTGCAGGAGCCAGCTGCAAATTATTGCGTAGACTCTTGGGGGAGGTTGCCTTCCTTTGCTCCTTGCTCTCCTCTCCCTATTAACCTCAGTCTCCAGTACCCAGTGGTGGGAGGCAGCATAGAGGCCTGCCTCCATGACATCACTAGGGGCCGCCTCTGGGTCTCAGGTTTGGGCCCTAAAATCCCATGGGATGTGCCTCATCTGGCAACCCCAGTCAGGGATAATGCAAGTTGTGTTCCAGCAACATCTGGAAGGCCACAAGTTTCTGCTCTCTGGCCCAAGCAGACTTTGGGATGTGAGGGCACATAAATGTAAAACAACAGAGTGACATTGGGGTCTCAGCTAAGAAATCTGCTTGGAGTAGGTAAATATAGCAGCTCCTATCTGTAAATAACATCAAGTCTAGTTTGGCCCAAATATGCAGGAACACAGGAAGCTGCCTAAATCCTGAGTCAGTCTGTCCATGTAGCTCACTGACTGACAGTGGCTCTCTGGGGTTCAAGGAGGTCCTCCCCAGTCCTACCTGGAGATGCCAGGGAGGGAACCTCATACCCTCCAACATTTCTCTGATGAAAATAGGGACACCCTATTCCATACCCTCCAACATTTGTCCCAAGAAAATAGTGATGTCCTAAGCCAAAGCAGAGGACGCGGGTGGTGCTGTGGGTTAAACCACAGAACCTAGGACTTGCCGATCAGAAGGTCGGCGGTTCGAATCCCGCGATGGGGTGAGCTCCCGTTGCTCGGTCCCTGATCCTGCCAACCTAGCAGTTCGAAAGCACATCAAAGTGCAAGTAGATAAATAGGTACCGCTCCGGCGGGAAGGTAAACGGCATTTCCGTGCGCTGCTCTGGTTCGCCAGAAGCGGCTTAATCATGCTGGCCACATGACCCGGAAGCTGTTTGCCGGCTCCCTCGGCCAATAAATTGAGATGAGCGCCGCAACTCCAGAGTTGGACACGACTGGACCTAATGGTCAGGGGTCCCTTTACCTTTACCTAAGCCAAAGCAGGACACTCTGGGATCATATCAGAAACCGGGATGGCTTCTGTAAATCCAGGAGTGTCCCTGGGAAATAGGGAAACTTGGAGGTTCTGGAACCTGTGACCTTCTGCATGCAAAGCAGAAGCTCTAGCTCTGAGCCACAGCCCTTCCAAGGCCCAGGGTTGGTCTGGAAACAATGACTGCCCTTCCAAGCCTGGAGGAACCAAGGGGTTTCTGGGGGTTGGAACTATGCCTGGACTGGGAATATGAGATTTACTCCTCTTCCTTTCACCTTTCAGCTTCAAATGACTCACTGCAGTTGACCTTTGGAGTGCGAGGAAACTGCCACCGTCCCCACCATCTCTCACTTGTCCATTTGCTTGGGCAGAGGAAAACAGGAATGGCAAGGATCAGCTGTGACCCTGACTCACCCACCCGGCCTCTCTCGGTGCTCGATCTGCTGTTTGAAACATTTAGTGCCAGCTTTTTACTTTTATACTGCTATCACATTTCAAGTTGCAAGTTTGCCCTTTCACTGTATTATCAGACTTTGGAGTTCTTCGGCTCTGATGCATTTTTCAGCAAAGGCAATGAGCACAGCGGCAGAACTCCACAGAGCTCCCTGTGAAGAAGGATTGGTTGTTAAAGCACTCTGGAGATCTGGGAGAAGAATGAGGGCGTCTCTTAACAACTCTCAGCACCCTTAATAAACTACAGCTCCCAGAATTCTTTGGGGGGAAGCCATGACTGTTTACAGTGGTATCATGCAGCTTGAATTGTAGGGTGTGAATGTGGCCAGTTTGAGCATTCTTCCTTTCAAATATCTACAATGCTCTGCATTCTGAAGGCATTCTGGGTACCCACATTTCTTGAGAAGCCTGTGATGTCCTTTTTCTGTAAGTGCAAGAAGCCAGGGAGCTGTATATAGTGCACCTGACACTGTTCGTTGCCATTTTTAAAAAAGAACTAAGCCCCTCTTTCCAAGATAAAAGGGAGACATGATCAGCAAGACAAAATCTCATGCGTCTCTTCAATTTGCAGCTTAGAGAGTGCTTGGAGGAGGTACCCCCTGTGATGTGCTTCTTCTCAGTCCGATTCCTGCCCTGCTCACACAAAAGGATGTTTTCAGCAGTGAGGTGAACTCCCCTCTCACCACTGAAAGAATCCAGGTGAATTGAGATTGACATCGGCTGGAGCCTCCTTACCTGGCCTTTGCTCTGCCCCCCCCCGCTGCCGCTGCTTGGCTGATTTGAACCAGGGCCATGCAGGGGCCCTGCAGCTTCGGCGGCCAGCCCAGGAGACGGAGCAATGGCCCTGGCAGCTTTGGCATGGCTCTGTAGGCTGGGGAGGCCGCGCTGCATCGCAAAAGCCGCCCACTGTCGCAACTGGTGAGCAGTCATTCTTGGCCCTTATTCTCTTCTTGCTACTTTCCACAGTCACCTCATACACCTAAAGCACTATCATGGCTTCCCCCAAAGAGCTGCAGTTTGTTAAGGGTGCTGAGAGTTGTTAGGGGGTGACCTGTTCCCCTCACAGAGCTACTGTTCCCAGAGTAGTGTAACCATCTTCCCAGGGAACTCTGGGAATTGTTTATCTGAGAGGGAAACAGGAGTCTCCTAACAACTCTCAGCACCCTTAAAAAAACTACAGCTCCCAGAATTCTTTGGGGGAAGCCATGACTGTTTAAAATGCTATCATAGTGCTTTACATATGGCCAAGATCATGTGTGCTGAGGTGAACAGGATGGGCTCTTTGGGGGCCTAGTTGTAGGAAGATCATTTCTGCATTGCTTCACAATATTCATTTTACATGGGGCCAACGAGAGTTCCTTCAGTCCTGTAGCTGAGACCAGAGTAAGATTGTTTCCCACTAAGATTAAGCATTTTATAGCACCCTGAATTTTAAGTGGCATTCTCAGTGCACTGGTATCACATTTAAAGAGAAAACCGGGAGAATGCTGTGCTCTGGAGCACGGCCTGAAGAAGCAAATCACCACAACTAGGGGGACCGGCCAATAGTAAACAGCTTTCCACTCTGCTGGCGCTGCCTTATATAAAGCGTGCAATGTCTCCTTTTTAATGGGGTTGCGGTTTCTGACCCCCCTTTCCCTCTGCAGCAAGTTTAAATTAAATGTATGGAAATTGCTGGGAACTGGGAGATTAAGTTAACTAGAAGTAAAATGTTTAAACTTCCTGACCCTATGGCCACGGATGATATAAAACGAGTGGAAGATTGGTGTGTGTGTGTGTGTGTGTGTGTGTGTGTGTGTGTTGTGGGGGCAAACTCTTCCAGATGAGAAGCCTCCCTCATTCTCCACACAGAACTGAGTTCCCAATGTCAAAGAGAATAAGCATTATGGCCGGCCCTAACATGAGGCGCAGGAAAGCAATGGCCTTAGGCCATGGGAGATGATGGGGGGCAGGGACTGGGCAGAGATGTGTGTGCTTCAGGGCCTGCCTTATGCTCCCTAATAGATGCAGAAATATGGAGAGATGAATTTGAGATAGAAAAAAGTGAGAAACTTGGAGACTCCAGATTAACAGATCCATCCATCGCCACTTTCTCATATTTTATTGTTATTATTTTAAACTGCCTGCACAGAACTGTGCCCCACCAACATTTTGATTTGCATATGATTCAGATGTGAGAGTAGGGTTTTTTTTGGGGGGGGTGGCAACTGCAAGCCCCAGGCAGATGTTTCTTGAAGCAGTCAGTAGTGAACAGCTAGACCTATTTGACTACTATTACTTGTCCCCTCACTGCTGCCCATCACCCCATGGAAACTCTGCAATTCCTGTTTTGGAGAACAGGTCTACCAAGATGGTGCTAGGCAGCTCAAACCCAGGTCCCCTCCAACTTGACACTAGGGGAAGTAGGGGGGAATTCAATTCACTTTGCATTTAAAGGCGAACTTCACAAATTCACACTTTCTGAAATTTCTCTGAATTTTGGAACGCCGTTCTCCAGACAACCAGTGTGTACACAAATGTGTACTAGGGCGAAGCATGCACACACTGGTGAAAATAGCATTACAAAAATGCTTTACATTGGGGAAATTGCTTTGTGAAAATGTGCACATTAGGGGGGGGGATGCAAAAATGTGTATATTAGGAAAAATTTACACCAAAAAAACTGAGGCTCCAGGACGATTTTTAAAAATCACAAACTGATGTTGAAATGTGGAGAACTCAACTAAAGATTGGAAAAATGAGAAACTGAGAGTGACCAAAAATGACAGATTTGCCTCTCCCTACCCAACACCAGCCCTGACCAGAAACCTTGGACAGGTGTTTTTCATACAAAGCAAGAAAACAAGGCAGAACTCTTTTGGAGCCAGTGCTGACTCAGGCATATAGCTCTGGAAAGCTGGCCAACTCCTTCATGAGGAATCAAATCATCCTCGGCTTCCATGATTGCAACATGTGTGACCTTTAAAGCCATTCCAGATCTCACTTTGGCAAAGGCAACTGGAGCACGTCAAACTTCACAAATTACCTGGAAGAGAGTGGACTTGCAGGGAGGAAATGAGCTCTGCCGAGACCATAGATAGGATTCTGGATTCTGGTGGGCATTGTGGAGCATGCAGACGTTTCCTGCCCCCTCTGCAAGTCAAAGCCAGATAATTCAGAACAGCCGGCCAACGCTGCGGAAGAGCTTTGCATGCGCAAGTGCAGTTCTTGTGCCACAGAAACATTCGCAGTGGATTCCCAAAGATGGGACACTTTGCCGGGGTCTGTAGGCAAGATCAGAGTGAAAAGGGGAAAACTGCGGTCACCGTGCATTTTTATAAGAGGACCTTTGATCCCTGGAAAAGAGTTCTGCCTTAACTCCTTCAGCATCATCCAATTGTCATCAAATGGACTGAAGATTGGAGACAAAACAAATTAATCAATGTGACTGTTAGGTTGCTGATTTAGAGTCTCTCTAACCTCTCCTCCAACTGGTCCCTAAAGTATGAGTGCCACAATAAAACAACAAATCAATAGAAATAAATATATTTATATACACACACACACACACACACACACTTAAAAGAGCCCTGCTAAATTGGGCCAATCCAGTATCCTGTTCTCATAGTGGCCAACCAGATTCCTGTAGGAAACATGAAAACAGGATAATATTTAAAATCATATTCTTTGAAGCAGGATATCAGCTACCATCAGACAAACAAGTTCAAATCAAGTGGCTTGTGACAGTTCCTAGTCACCACCTGCTCCCAAAGGCCTGAACTAAGAGAAGCAGCTTCACCAACTGGTAAAAAGCAAGCAGCATTGGCACAAGATGCACCTCTGAGAGGAGACTATTTAAGTCGTGGTGCTGCCGCCAAGAAGGCCCTGTCCTATGACTCTGTTCCCTGAACTTCACTTTGTAGTGGGAGCATGAAAAGGTCCTGCCCTTTAAATCTTAAGACATGGGTAGGACAGTGTGGGAGGAAACTTCCCTTTAAATATTTGGGTCCCAAGTAGGGGTGGGCAAATCTCCCAATTTTGGTTTCTCTCTGTTTCTCATTTCCCCCCCAAACTTAAATTCAGTTCTTCACATTTCCACATCAGTTTTCAAACTCATTTATTTTTAAAAGTCCTCATGAAAATTTGCCACCATTTTAGTGTGAATTTCTCCTAATAAATACATATTTGCCTCAAATTTTGCCTAATAGTTGTGCAATCAATTTTCCCTAGTATCCCTAGTAAATGGTCTGTAATTTAATTTTCGCCAATACGTGTATTTTTAATGCACACTTTACCTCGTATATGTAGTTTTGTAGATGTTACTTGTTTGGAGAACAACGTTGCAAAGTTCAGAGGCTGGCACATTCTGAAGGACGACTGTGTTTTGATGTGTGTGTTGTTTCAGAGAATGTAAGTGGCATTGCCTTTAAGTACAAACTGAATCATCCTCTTCCTAAGCCATTTAGGACTTGAAATATCAGCGTAAGAACCCCGAGTTCATTTGTCTGTTTGCATCACATTCCAATCAAATGCACACATATGTATTTTCCAACTGTGATTCAGCTACGTAACTTTAAACATCCAAACTCTCTTGATAGTTCCTGAGCTTCTCCTTTGGATATTTCCCTGTGATTCTCCTACAAAGTTAGCCATAGCTCACTAAGAAGATTCAAATGATACATTTCCCCTGCTCACTGCACTTAGTGACCTTGTGTTTTCTTCATTAGATTTTCGTCCTTTTTTTGCCAAGTGGCTTTTTAAAGTTCTTTTTTTTTATAAAAAAAAGGTCAGTTTTAAAAAATGGATGAGAAGGGACAACCTCCAATTCCCATGAGGAAAAGGTGCTGTGGCGGACCCCTCTTCTTCCTCAGGAGCTATTGGCAGCGTTCAGAGGCCCTTTTCAAATCCACAGTAGTTAATTGTTAAGAGCAAAAACAAGCCGGAGGGATTGTGTGTCTCCGGGAAAGGATATCGGTGTCTAATCTTGGTGAAAACGGAACACAGGGGTACCTGGAGTCTTGTCAAGCTCAATGCCCCTATGTAGGAGGCTGAATAGGAGAACAATGTTTACATCCCCCCTCCCTGCGCTCTCCGTAGCCTGGAAGCCGTACAGCTGAAAAGCATGAGCAGTTTTCAAAGGGGCGCCAACCTCCGCTCTCAGTTACCAGGGGCCTTGACTGGCAGGCACTGTTGGTTGTAAATATGCCTCAGTTACAGGCAAGGGTCTGGAGGGAAACTAAAACTGAAGTCCTTTCTGATGTTGGATGTGGATTTCTCAAATTCCAGAAGAGTGGCTGTGCTTGCCCATTGAAGCAAGCGAAATCAAATAAAAGCCCTGTGAAGTCCAAGGCCGAAGTCTAAACGATGGGTTCTGCATGCTTGGGGAGCTGGAGGTATGTATTCTTTGAATGACAGCTCCTCATACCTCGTTCAGCACTGGGCCACAGGTGCGAGTTATGCAGGACCTGTAGTGTAAGACTAGGAGCAGAGGACTGGTGTAGATCCACAGGATGGAAACAAAGCTAGGTGCAAGCAAGGATGCGAGGTGAGGAATTAGCCTGGACAGTCATGCACCCTAAGAAGGGAACCAAGGCATCAAGTGATTTTTGAAGTATAGTTGACTCCTTCCCTTATAAATGCAAACCTCATCCATCTGAGCAGGGCTTAGATAGTGTTTTGTGCACTCTGCTGATAGATAAATAAATTAATAATAATAATAATAATAATAATAATAATAATAATAATAATAATAATTTATTTATTATTTATACCCCACCCATCTGGCTGGGCCTCCCCAGCTACTCTGGGCGGCTTCCAACACAATATTAAAATACAGTAATGCCTCAAACATTAAAAGCTTCCCTAAACAGAGCTGCCTTCAGATGTCATCTAAAAGTCTGCTAGTTGTTGTTCTCTTTGACATCTGGTGGGGGAGCGTTTCACAGGGCAGGTGCCACTACCGAGAAGGCGCTCTGCCTGGTTCCCTGTAACTTTGCTTCAAGCAGTGAGGGAACTGCCAGAAGGCCCTCGGCGCTGGACCTCAGTGTCCGGGTAGAACGATGGGGGTGGAGACGCTCCTTCAGATATACTGCACCAAGGCCGTTTAGGTAAGCTAGGAATCATCAGACCAAGAGCAGGTTTGTATGTTCATTATAACACCATGAGAACTGTATCCTCAGCAGGCAGCTAAGTATATGGACGGGTAAGTTGAAACAACCTCATCACCTTGAACACAAGAAGGGCCTGCTGTTCTCAAAGTAGCCAACCAGACGCCTGTGAGAAACCTTCAAGCAAATCCCAAGCACAAGAAGTCTCTCCTTTTCTGTGGTTTCCAGCAACAGGCTTTCAGAAGCATTACTGCTTCTGACCATAGCCATCATGGCTAGTGGCCATCAACAGCACATAGCAGGGTGACATTCAACCAAACATACAGAGGGAAAACTCCCTCAGGGCTACACAGCCAATCAGAAGGCAGGCTACCTCAGCAAATGTCATGCCACTCTGCCTGGAAGCAACACCTCTTCCACTACTGCCCCTCTTGGTTAGCTGACTCACAGATAGCAGAATGAACCCTTAAGTTATAAACTGAATTACCTCTGGCCTTCCAAGACTTTGAAGGTGATAGTGGGGGCCCTGCCTGCACCCCAAGTCTTTGGTCAGCAAGAGGAATGGGTTATTACCCAAGAAGTTGATGTCTGGCTCTGAGTCACAGCTTAACACAGGCATCCCCAACCTTCGGCCCTCCAGATGTTTTGGACTACAGTTCCCATCATCCCTGACCAATGGTCCTGTTAGCTAGGGATCATGGGAGTTGTAGGCCAAAACATATGGAGGGCCGCAGGTTGGGGATGCCTGGCTTAGCATAACAGAAGCTGATGGTCTGGAAGGGGAGCACATAGCCATGGGGGGAACAGAGAACAAGCAGGCAGATAGGCAGGAGTCTGGCTGTTGTCCCAGCAAAGACCTAAGCCTGACCTGGAAGAATTCATAGGTCCCAGACCTCACATCCAGCAACAAAGGTGCAGCTGCATCACCAGCAATAACCCCCTATCAGCTGTTCAGGAGCAAGAGGGAGGGGAGGACCAGAAGACGGGGTCCAGTGTCCCACTGCAGCCTCTTCCTCAATCAAAGGACTGATGCTATTGCCAGGGGCACCCTGTACAGGGTTGGTAGATGCTACACAAGCATAGGAAACTGGCTGGAGACCAGCCCCTCCATCTACACCCTCACACTGTCTCTCTGGGGTTTCTTACCCTGCCCCTTCTGCAACCCCCCACATTAATCCATGGGGGGGGGGGATTTCTCCATGCACACAAGCAGAACCACTGTTAACAGCCAGCCAGCTGTAAGAGCTGAGATACACATGGAGAAACTATTTGTCTATTCACCGGAGAACAATAAATGCTATCCAGGAAATGGTATAATAAATATAACAACTTTGCTAAGGATTGGGGGGGGGTGGGGAGCAAATTCCTTAAGACATTAATCAAAATGATTGTGGAGGTCTTCATTGGACTCTTGCCGCTCCCGCCCCCCCCCCCGAATCCAGTAAAAAGGTGAGCTCTCTCATGCCATGTATTTTAGTTCTTTCTGCCGCTGCTCTGTAAATAACCTGTGCAAAAAGGGTGTGATTGTTTTAAATATATTTTTTATTGTTTTATTGCTTGTTTGCCACCCTGGAGTCCTTTGGGGGGAAGGATAGAATATATATACTACTACTACTAATTTTGGACAACCACAGAACAACCAGTGTTGAAGGAGACATATGCTAACACAACCATTATGCAATGTCCTGTCTAGGACTGGCTGCAAAATGAATTTCAACACGGGTAGATGTAAATTTCTGCATTTTGTATGAAGAATCAGATGAGCAAAGATAGGATGGGTAAATGCTGAGTTGAGGCATGAAAAGGAGAGAGGGATTTTAGGAGAACACAATATGAGCTGGCAGTGCAATGCGTTGGCTTTTAAAAAAAGGAAATGTAAGTCCTGGTTGCATCAACAGAAGTTTTGTGCCCAGATCACGAGAAGTAATGATATTAGCCACATTTACACCATGCATTTAAAGTGGTTCTTCACAGGGAACTCTAAGAATTGTAGCTCTGTGAGGGGAAACTTCTGTGAGGTTTCCTCTCTACACCCTTAACAAACTTCAGCTCCCATAAATTCTTGGGGGAAGCCAAGTACCTTAAGTTTGATTTAACTGTATGATCTGAATGAAACCCCAGACCCATGATGAAAAGCTGAAGGAGTTGTGGAAATCTATCCTGAATGAGATATTATTAAGAGGCAATACAACAGCCATCTCCAAATATTTGAAGATCTTGTCTTGTGGGACCCATCTCTCCTGCTTTGTTTATACTGTTCTGTTCCATTCAGAGTGGTTTTGCTTGTTTTGTAATTGTAACGACTATCTGTTTTTAGAAATAGTATACTCCCTCATCGTAACCCACCCTGAGACCTCCTGGTAAAGGGAAGAAATCTTATGAAAATAAATGGCTAAATGATGGCGCAAATCTGTTTTCTGTTGCTCCAGGAGGTAGGGCTGGAAGACACCAAGGCCAAACAGCAAGAACAAAGATTCAGACTAAACATTAGGAAGAGTTTCCTCATGGTACAAGCTGTCTGACAGAGGAACAGAAATCCTTAGAAAGTGATGAGTCCCCCTTGGCTAGAGATTTTGAAAAGAGGCTGCATGAGTAGCATCAGGGATGCTCGATGAGTGCCTTGGACTAGATTGCTTCTAATGTCCCTCCCAAACACTATGATTCTGTGGTTTGAAGGGTCCTCAGCACAGTGCCCTCTGGTGGGCTCCAGCCTACACTGCGTCACCATTCCAATTTCCCACAATGCCCCAAAGTGACCCTGTAACGGGGAAGCCACTGAAGTGATTGAAGATTGCTGTTAATCTTCTCTCTGGGCTGAAAGTACCCTGCTCCTTCAAACACTCCTCATAGGTTTTGGTCTTCAGACTCTTCACTAGCTTTGTCGTGCTGTTCTAGACATGCTCCAGGGTGACATCACCAGTTAAAGGATCACAGGCAGTCAGTGTTGGAAAGGACCTCTGCTTGAGACTTTGAAGATGAATGTTGGAAGATTCAGTATGGAGCATAGCTAAACAATGGAATTAGTGATAGCCACCCGCTTGGACTGGACAGCTTTGACAGAGGATTAGAGAAATTCCTAGAGGGGAAGGCTTTCAATGGCTACAAATCATGGTGGCCTTATACTGTGGCTCCAGTACTGGCATGCTTTTAAGTACCAGTTGCCAGGGAAGGTCTGTGACCCAGTGTTAGGACCTCTGCTGTGGATGCAGAAGGTTCCAAAATCATCCCCCAGCATCTCCAGGTAGGGCTGGGAGAGACTTCTGCCTGAAACCCATCAGTGCAGATGGACCAATGGTATGAATCTTTATGAGTCAGCTTCCTAATCTCCTCTGCAGGGGGATATAAATGGGAGGGAGCTGTTGCATTTAGGTCTGGCTTGCAGGTTTCCCCATGGACATCTGACTGGCCACTGTGAGAATAGGACTAGAAGGGCCTCTGGTAAAGATCTAAAGTTGTTAAGAGCTGCTAGCAGAGTGGGCAGTATAAGACTTGATGAACCAGCAGCACAGCAACGGAACACATGCTTTTCTTGTTGACAAAGAGCGATTCAATCACTGGCTTCTCCAGTTAAAGGATCTTGGATCTTTCTCACACAGAGAAAGACCTCTGTGTGAGTGGATGCCAATCAGGGTAGTCAATACTTGATTAGATGGTTCAGTGGTCTGACACAGCATAAGGCAGTTTCATATATTTGCGAGATATATATATATATATATATATATATATATATATATATGAGAGAGGGGTCTGGTTTAAGTTCTGAATGGTTATTTTCACTTTAGCACTAGAGCCCTGAGCCAAAAGAAACACATGTTTACAACTATAATGAGGATTAGCTTTTAAAAAAACACACACAGTCCCAGCAGAATGTTGAACTACGGTCCAAATGCAGATAGCGATATGAATATTTGCCAACTGTATTAAATGAGAAAATAGCAGAGAATGAGGTTTCTGGCATGACTAGAAAATGCATTGTTGGCGTTACATTTTGGCCATGACCCAACATATGCCAATACTTAGACTTCTCATTTTTATTGACTTACCCTGACAATAAAACAACTTGTTTCGTGCCAACATCCTGATAGACTGGTTCTCCATCATACATGAGAAGTTACTGTGCAGAATGTATCGGCTGAACTCAACATTTCCTAATAATAAAAAAAAGATAGAGAGACATCATAATTGAATCCAGAACTTGCACTATTTGGAGAGGAAATATCTGCAGGAGGTAATTGATTTTTATAATGTATAACATCAATATACATTAAAAGGAGAGAGAGAAAGATGAACTTGAGGACAATGGGCCTGTCTTGAGACAGTAGCTAAGCATGTATCTCGCCATCATGTAAAAGCTTCCCATGAAATCTTCAATTGTTCCAAAATAATTCCCTTCTCATGCATGGATGGTAAGTCAGGATCTATTTGTAACAGCCAAACGCAGCCTTCAATGGCGATTCACAACAGCTAATAATATCCTGAGCCTGGCAATGGCATCAGCATTGGATCTGGAATGGCAGGGCCCAACACAGGAGGTGGATAAAGGAATGGGGGCCTGAGTTGTGTGTATGCAGGAGAGGCAATCTCCCGTTTCTACCCTGAGGGTGGGGAGGGCTGTGAACAGCTGAGCAGGGAGGCAGAACAGGAGGTGGCAGCAACAGAGCAGGAGCCGGAACAAACCAGTGCAGTCTTGTCACCTACAAAGAGGTGTTGCCTTCGCAGATGGAAGCAAGCCCACCCACCCTGACAGAGTGTGCATTTGCAGTCCTCACATTCCCACAAGGCAGGCAGGTCTTGTGAGCAAACGTTCAAAGCGACAGGTTCCCCTGTGTTGCATGCTAGGTTGTAAGCCTCACTGGGCACAGTTGTCTTGAGCAATGTATAGTGCCTTGTGCCTGGTTGGTGCTATATAAATTGCTGCTGCTGCTGCTGCTGCCACTGGTGTGCTGGGCCCAGGGGTGACCCAAGTAATGCGGTCCAGGTCTGGTCCCGAAACCAAGGCTTCCGTGAGGAGTCAGTCCGACAGGGCCAAGGCAGGAAACCAGGCACAGGATCACAGGCAGGTTCTGGCAAACGGCAACATTCCTCCCACAACCTGGGGTGGGGTCCAGCAGCCTTTTATCTCTGTTGGGGTAATGGCCAGTCCTGATCCCCTGGACCTCCCTGTCTTGCCCGAAGGCGAGCACTCCTCCTGCAAGTACTCAAGTCTCTCTTTCTCTCAGACCTCAGTCTCTGCAGCTCGGGAGATGGCGGTTGGCTACTCCTGACCCAACTGGTAGTGGAGCAGCTGTACGTGATTGCCCAGCTGTAGGCAACGAGGTAATCCCCACATCTGGAGCCAGGGCAGGCTCAAGCCCCTGACTCGGCCCAGCTGGTGCTTGTTGCAGGGGAACCTGTGCAGACTGGGGCTCTTCAGAATCAGGCCTCAGATTAGGTTCAGCTGCCGCCTGAGGCAAAGGATCTGGTGCAGACTGAGACTCCTCTGGCTCCAAGTCCGAGCCCAAGTCCCAGGCCATCACAACTGGATAGTTGCAGATACAGCATCATGGAGAAAGAGTAGAACACAGGTATGATAAATAAATAAAGGCAGTGCTATGTCAGGACACGAGTGGTATCATTAATAAGGTAGCTTGGCCACCCACCTGCAAAGGAACTGGTACTGTGCATTGGCAAGTAGCAGATTCACATGGGTAATAGTAATAATAATAATAATAATAATAATACCACACCCATCTGGCTGGGTTGCCCCAGCCTTTGGGTGGCTTCCAACGCATAATTAAATAATGAAAAATCTCCCGATACAGGGCTGCCTTCAGGTGCCTTCTAAAGTTGTATAGTTATTTGTCTCCTTGACATCTGATGGGAAGGCATTCCACAGGGAGGGTGCCACTACTGAGAAGGCCACACATAATTGTGAATGGCTACTTGAGTTCCATGACAACACGCTTTGTCAATCATAAAATTTCCTATTGACATTGGGAGGAAGGCCAAGATTGCACGTACTTTGTATGCAGAAGGTCCAAGTTTCATTCCCCAGCATCACCAGGTAGGGAATACTTCCCGCTGGAAACCCTGGAGAAATGCTGCCAGCCAGTGCAGACAGCACAGAGCTAAGATGGACCATTGCCTTGACTCAGCATAAGTCAGCTTCTGAAGGTCAACCACAGATTATGAGATGCAATGGCGACAAAGAAAACAAACCAGCCCATTCCTCTAATGCAAGGAAAACATTGTGGGCTGAGGCTCTCGGCAGACCCAATAAATAAGTCATAATGGCTTCCATCCTTGCCCCGTGTGTTATTGGGCTGTGACTTGAAGTTTGGAGAAGCAGTTTAAATTCTTAATTAAGAGATGTTTGTTGAAGCTTGAGCCCGGAGGTTTTCTGGAGGGGCTCGTGAAAAGCAGAACGGTATGAGCACAGATGCAAAGCGAGCTCATGACTTGAGCCGATCGGCTTATGCTGTCATTTCCCTCGGATTCCTCCTTCCCAAGCCCTGCCTATATACGGGGCCTTTGGTATTGTACACTCTATCCTGGGAAAAGCAAACGAAGAGGATGTCTGCTAGACGGCATACAGCTGTCCTCAGCCCCTTGCTTGACGCAAGAGGACCGCTTATTAATCGCAAACAGGGAAAGTTGGATTGAACCCGAAGGAACAGCCTGTTTCCCTGAGTTTCTTCGAAGCAGCCACCATGGAGGCCTTCTCCTTGCCCAGCTCTCCCTTGACATTTGGACCATCCACCACTTCATAAACTAGAACTCTTTGATCTCCTCCACTGCAATAACAGAATGGTGATAACAGCGGATGAAATCATCGCCAGGACAACATGTTTTCCCGTATTTATTTCTTTTTCTTTACCATTTTTTAAAAAACAAATAGGGAACTGCATAAGAGAATTAAGCTGAAGGATCATCCCGAGGCAAATTTTTTTTAATAGAAAAAAAAGAACACAGAAAACAAACAGCTGATAAATTAAGAGCAGAGGGATCTTTGGGTACTCTGCATGCTTCCTTTTAACAACCAAAACGAATAAATATTTGAGCCATGAGATCAAGATGAATTTCGCCATCAAAATAAACATCAAAAGAATCACAGAGAGGGAGGAAGTTATTCAGGTGATACAGAAAGGACACGAATCCTTTCATCAATTGTGACTACAGAAACAACACTTGTCCCTTGGGCTGAGTCTCTCATTGAGCCACTGCTCTGTGTTTCCTGTGGGTTCAGACAGTTTGCGGCTTCAGATGATTCAGTCTTGTGTAGCAACTTGGGGTGTATAAATGTTTGCATAGGCCTTAGACGGATGTAAAGCAACAAGGATTGCATTGTTTGGGACACAATATTTTACCCATACCTTGATCTTCTGGATCGTGGTTTATTCAATGATTACCTACTGCAGGTGTAGCTTCTGGGAAGCATTTTTTTAAAAAAAGAATGGATGCTTCTGGCCAGGTGTTGTCCACCCAAATGCTGTGTCTGTGTCTGAAGCAGTGGCCTAGAGACGGGTGAAACCTTGCAGAATGGATAGATTTTGTTTTTGGCTTGTTGCAAACTGTTGGAGAACGCATCCCAGCTTCCCTGATTCCTGCACTGTCACTCGATTCTGTTCCCAGAATATTATTTTATTTAGAATTTAGAAACTGCTCTACATTTGAGGAACACCCAAGTAGCATACAGAAATAAAACACACAACACAACACAACACAAAACCAGTACAGTGGTACCTCGGGTTAAGAACTTAATTCGTTCTGGAGGTCTGTTCTTAACCTGAAACTGTTCTTAACCTGAGGTACCACTTTAGCAAATGAGGCCTCCTGCTGCTGCCGTACCGCCAGAGCACGATTTCTGTTCTCATCCTGAAGCAAAGTTCTTAACCCGAGGTACTATTTCTGGGTTAGCGGAGTCTGTAACCTGAAGGGTATGTAACCTGAAGCATATGTAACCCGAGGTACCACTGTATATTAGAAACATATAAACCAGCAAGAATTAAAATTAATTTTTAAAAAGCGATAAAATAGAATGATTTGGGAGGACATGAGAGAAAATGAAGGTTTTCAACAAACGTCGAAAACCTAACAATGTTGTGTGAGCGGCTGCTTCACTCCTAAAGCTCATGCAGACAATTAAGAAAACATCTTCTCTAATAGTTTGCTGATGGTCTGTGATTTTATTTTTCTAATGTGGTTCTAATTCCATGTATAATTGCTGTAAACCACTTTGAAATTTTTTTTTAATGAAAGTGTGGTATACAAATATTCTTTTATAAAGAAATAGTAATTAACAAGGGAAGAGAATTCCAGAGAACTGGTATCATAATGCTAAAAGCACACGTCCCGAACAGAGTGTGCTTTACTGCAAGGGCATGTGGAAGCACCGCAGATCTAAGTGATACGGGTGGGATGCAGCGGGAAAAGTAGCTTCTCAGATACCCTGGTGTGCAGAAGCATAATGGTGCAGAGGCACAGAAGACAGGAGTGGACTTCAGTCCTTCAAATTTCAGTGGCACCCTCTGCAAGGCCAAAGTTCTGCACCCACAACTTTCGCCTTCTGTTCTGCTCAATTCACTACATCAAAGTTGCAATGCCCTGCAGCACCCCCTAAGCTCAGCGTCCAGGGTGGTGGAACCGGTCGTGCTGCCCTAAATCCACGAATGTGGTGGCAGGCAGGAGGGTGAAGACTCAGTACTATCTCTCCAGCAGGGTCCCAGTCTCCAGCATCATAGAGCTGAGCAGTCACAGCATGAAAGAGGAACTTTTTAGCGAGTGAGAAAAAGGCTTCCCACCCTTTGTGCAGACCAGAGCCAATCAGAATGAAAAGAGGTGAGTCAGCCACTGGAGATTGGCTCCCAGGGCCACTCTGGAGAAGGTGCGCAGGAGAAACATGGAGCTGTTCTAAAAGCCCCCAAGCTAAGCATTTAGGAACGCTGGAAACACAACGGGCTTCCGTTTCAAGAGAACAGGGTGCAGGTTCTGATACGTACAGTGGAATTTCATAGAAACTTATGATACTCTGAAAGAAGACATTGGAGCACTCAAAATCATTTGCACATGCACAGGAAATCGTGGGTTTATCCAAAGAGATATGCATTGCAATGCATCCTTCATTATTATTGTTGTATAATAGGTGATACTGTGGGGGGTGTTGTCGTGACGGAGTGTGGAGGAATCCTACGCATGAAGGGCTCCTGCAATTCTGACTTTGCCACTACACTGCTGTTGGTCTGGAACTGCATAATGCTTTATGCCCCTTGAATGTAGCTCAGTAGCAAAATGGCCTAGTGGGATACTTGGGTCTGGGTACAAACCAAACGCTCTTCCTTCAAACCCTATGTTTTGAAGTCTCTGAAGTCTTTTTCACCCCTTTCCCAGGCTTAGAGCCATTGCCCAGCACCCTTGAGCTGCAGTTGGGACCCCAGCGCTCAGCAGGGCCCAGGAGTGCTGAGGCCTGCCCTGAGTCAAGAACAAAAATATGGAACCCACATGCAAATATGTATAGGAACACATGCAAATAGAAAAAACAGGGGTTCAGGCCAGCATACAAAGACCCAATGTATGGCAAGCGATGTACAATGAATGTATTCGTCACAATGTACCAACTGTTACAAGGCATACAGCATATGCAAGCAGTACTCCAGAATAAATCAAAATAAGTGCAATATTACAATTAATAATATATTTTCAGCAGTTGCACCTCTACTTGTTGCCTCTAATTGTACCCGATGTGGGACCTTGTTAACTTCACAGGCTGAAGAAGGAGCTTCTCTTTGAAACAGGGATCCCCAGGCTTCAGTCCTGTTTGCTACAGCTGCTCTGCCACTCCCCAGAATTCCCTTGCATCAGAGATAATGAAAATATTGGGTGGTTGTTGTTTTTATTTTGATTATGTATTTTGTGGCTTTATATTCTGTGAACCACCCTGAGGCCTGCAGGTGTAGGGTGGTATATAAATTCCATAAAATAATGCATCATGTGGGTGCTTGCAATTGCTGCAGGTCTTCATGGTGACCCATGCATTTGTCTGATTCCCGCCCACCACATTTCTCTGATGAAATTAGGAATGTCCTATTCAACAACAACGACAATTTTACTATTTATTTCCCACCCACTGGTTGCCCCAGCCACTCTAGGTGGCTTCCAACATATATAAAAACATACTAAAACATTTTTTAAAACTTCCCTATACAGGGCTGCTTTCAGATGGCTCAGGGATTGGATAACTGCATACCCACCAACATTTCTCTGATGAAAATAGGGATGTCCTAAGGAAAAGCAGGACATTCCAGGATCAAATCTGAAACCCGGACAGCTACTGTAAATCTGGGGCTGTTTCTGAAAAATAAGGACACTTGGAGGCTATGCTATAGGTTGAATGTTGCTGACTCCAATTTTTGCTGACTTTTGCTCTTGGGAGACCAGTTTTGATGGGGATGTAGATGGAGAACCATCGCCATGTGCTTTCCCCCTATTGTAAACTGTGCTCCCTCCAGCCCAGCCCAACAGCTGCTTGGCAGGCTATATGGTAGCATGATGGAGATGGGAAGGGAGGCATGTTTGTTATTTATTTATATTTATGACATTCCCACCCCACCCTTCCTCCCAGAGGATCCCAGGGTCCCATACAACAAAGCAGAAAAAAGGGGACAATTAAAAATGAAATAAGTTCTAAAATAACATTTAAAAGCATTAAGTACATGCTACAAACAATCACAAATCCTTACAGCTAATAATTTAAATGCTGACAGGAACAATGTATTTCAGGCATCAAATGCCTGGGCGATTGGGGATGTTTTTGACTTCCTCCTGTTTGTTAATGATGAGGGAAAGAAATGTCCATTACCAGGGAAGGCTTTCCACAAATGCGGAACCACCCATGAGGAGGCCCTATCATGGGCAACACATGGGGAGAGTCATCCCACTATGCCTTCCTCTCCATCACAATGGCCTCCTCCCCAATCTTATTCCTGAGTCAACCCACCTCTTCCCTCCTCTTGTGTGCCTCCACCACTAGCTCTGGAAAAATCCATTCCCATGTGCATGTGGGCCCCTGTACCAAAAAGTTTGCCCACCCCTACAAACACAAAGTGGAATCACCCTGCCTATCTTGGGCCTGCTGGCCACCACTTTTAAATTTCCCATAATGCCCTTGGCATAACACTACCTTGAGGCAGTTTCAATGGCCCCATTAGGGGCCACCATTAATTTTCCCACAATGCCCCAAAATAAGGTTATGTCAGGGCATTGTGGGAAATTTAAAATCATGGCTCGTAGTTCCTGGTGCTGAAGGGAACAAGAGAATAGACCCAGATGAGTGTGGGGAAGAAGTCTGCTGAGAACTGTTGCTACTAACCAGTGAACTTCCTTTGCCTGTGTGAAATGCAAAACTTAGGCTCCACACCAACCTGGGTGTCCTTAAAAGTGAATTAGACAAATTCATGGAGGAGAAGCTATGCCAGCCATGCCAGGCAGTAATGCTTCTGAATACCAGTCTCTGGAATCCTTGGGACAGAAAGCTCTTGTGCTCATGTTCTCCTTGTGAGTTTCCCAGAGTGGCCACTGAGAACAGGATGCTGCACTAAGTGGCCCTTTGGCCTGACCCAACATGGCTCTTCTTAACTATTTGGGCTTCTAAGTAGTGTTCTTATTTCCTTGGGTGTTTCTGCAGAACTGGTGCATACTATGTGCCATATCCACACTATGCCATCCTCATCAAGATGCTGACACTGATTATTTTCCTGTTTAATCTGGATTTACTGTTTCTGTGGAAAATTCATTAAGTTATGGAAGAGAGAAGGCAACCATGTGTTTCTGGTAGAGCTAGCACACATCCTGATTTGGTTCAGGGCACAATTTAGATTGGGCCCAATCTAACTGAGGGTGACTTAGACTTGAACCCAAATCAAACTGAGGGCCTTGAGCAGCCCTAATGGTTTAATTACTCTTGCTAGGTTTTCTTCTTCCCTCAAGGTCAATCTTATGTTTAAGTGTGGTAAAGGTAAAGGGACCCCTGACCATTAAGTCCAGTCGTGGCTGACTCTGGGGTTGCGGCGCTCATCTCACTTTATTGGCCAAGGAAGCCAGCGTACAGCTTCCAGGTCATGTGGCCAGCATGACTAAGCCACTTCTGGCAAACCAGAGCAGCACATGGAAACGTCGTTTACCTTCCCACCGGAGTGGTACCTATTTATTTACTTGCACTTTGACATGCTTTCAAACTGCTAGGTTGGCAGGAGCAGGGACCAAGCAACGGGAGCTCACCCCGTCGTGGGGATTCGAACTGCCGACCTTCTGATCGGCAAGTCCTAGGCTCTGTGGTTTAACCCACAATGCCACCCGCGTCCCTTTTAAGTGTGGTACAAAACCATAATTAAACATGCTGTTGCCCAGCTGCCACCAGTCCCAGATCGCTCTGGGTGGACCTGACCTGGATCAATTCAGGGTTGCCTCTAGCTGTTCCATGAAACTCCAGACTCGCAGCAGCCACATTCGGTTCAGGATCCGGGATTTACCCAAAGTCAGTGCTCAGCCTTAGCTTCTGGTAGCATTCTGTGGTTGCAAGACATCCAAATGATGAGGATGGGGGGGGTTAACAGCTTGGAATCATGCTCTACGATGGTCAAGAACATTGCAATAACTCTTGTCTTCATCCCAAATCTGTCTATTGAGACCTTAAGCTTCTCCCTCACAGACACACCACCAGCAGTTTCTACAATGGCAAATTTGGGGTTGGTTTTTCTGTTGGCTTGGTTCATCATCAGGCTAAGCCTATTTAACCACAATTTAATTGGTTCCCTTGAGTTTTTATTGCACGTTGTTTCCACCTAGCACAGCTGTCTAGCCAGATCATTTCTGGCAAAATTGTTTCTCTCCCAGCCCCTTCCCAGCCCCCTCCCAGCCTCTGCCCCTTTTCTGAGGCGCCTTTGCTTCCTTCCAAAAGTTTTTAAAGAATATATTTTTAGTGTCATTTTTCCATTGGCAAGCTATTAAGCCCAAAATGTTGTATGCCTGAGGAAAACAGTTCTGCTTTCCATATGGAAGTTGGGATGGGCTGTGGGAGGGAGAGAGGGAGAACTTTTGTCGTCTTCCAAAGAGGAAGGGTCAAAAGTAAGCTTGTTGATTCATTTCGGAAATTTATATGCCACCTTGCAGATCAGAGTTTTCTCAAGGTGGCTCAACAATGAAGGCAACAGATTTGGAAATAAGTGTCTGAGAACAATTTATCTTAACACAAAACAATTTCAAATGAGACCAGTAAAAATCATGCTACAGTTTCAACAGGTGGAAAAGCTAAAGGCCAACCAGATGTCTGAGGAAAACCCACATGCAGTATCTAAGCACCTAGGTATTCACCCCTCCTGAGCTTTCCAGCAACTAATACTCAGAAGTATTACTGCCTTCAACCAGGGAGAAAGAGCAGAGCCCTCATGACTAGTAGCCACTGACAGCCATTGAAGTTCAGAAGGACCCCTCAGCTGGCAGTTTTAAACAGGAGACGATGCATATACTCCACTCCATCCAATACCTCATGGACCACCTCTCCTTATTTGAACCAATCCGGACCCTGTGATCATCATGTGTTGTCCTTCTTAGTGCACCTCCTCCACGAGAGGTCCGGAGGGTGGCAAGAAGAGGGCCTTTTCTGCAGTGGCTCCCCGTTTGTGGAATGCTCTCCCCAGGAAGGTTCACCTGGCACCTTCATTACACAAGAGCCAGGTGAAAACCTTCATTTTCAACCAGGCCTGGGGCTGATTGATATCAGATGCCCTTTTAAGTGTGTTGTAGGAGGGGAGTTTATTGGTTTGTTGTTGTTCTTACTATGTATTTTGCCGGATGAAAGGTAGCTGCTGCTGCTGCTGCTGCTGCTGCTGCTGCTGCTGCTGCTTCTTCTTCTTCTTTCTTCAGAACCAGTTGTACACTTCCACCCAATCCAAGATATGGCAAGCTCTCACTGTCTGCACTTTCCAGAAACAATTGAATGCATTTTTGTCTCCCACAGACTTTCCCAGCTGGTTAAATGGGTCTTTACCGTGAATGTCCTCTTGCTAGGGTTTTAGTCTTGTTTTAAACGTGTTTGCTGTTCTTATGTTGGCTGTTTTTAATGATGTTCTATGCAAATTTCCTTAAGATGGTGGTTTAGAAGGCTATTAATAAGTCAATAATAATAACTTTCCTACCCACAGTACATGTATTTTCACTGAATTAAGTTTCAGTTTCTTATCATTCCAAACTTGCCTCCAAATAACAGAGTTCAGTGCAGGGATGAAGGGACAAAACCTGGCATTTGGCAATTTTGATCTGATCAAGCTTTTCTCACATTGGAAAGCCTCTTGGACCCAGTGTGCTTATATCTGAGCAACTGATGTAACATCAGTTTCCATGCTATGCTAGATTTTCGCAGCATAATTCATATTTTTACATAGCTACACACACTGTTCTACGTATCTGTTTATGTGCTAGTTTATGTGCAAGCCTACTCGATGCAGATCCACTGAAATTAATGATCCTACGTTATCCAGGCCCATTAACTTCAATGGGTCTACTCTGAGTAAGACTAGCATTGAATACCCCCCCCCCCGGTGTATCTCTGAGAGCAAGTCTGTTTAATACAGGAGCAGAAATGGTGCCACAGTTATCAGACATTTGGGAAATGCTATGTGAACTGAGATGATGTTTGCCTTCAGATAAAATCCACCTAAATTTAGCAGGCCGCGGTTTTTACAGCTCAGCCGTTTTAGTCCAGCCTTCTCCAACTTGGTGCCATTCCAGATGTTTTCAACTACAGTTGAACTGTAGCCTGAAACATCTGAGAGGGCTTCAGGTTGATGAAGCCTGCTGTAACCATTGTCTTGGAACAACCTTTCCACCCAGCCCCTCTCTTAATGAGTTGTTTTCTCTTCTTCTGCAGTCACACAGAACTTAATCCATAATGCAAACCCAACATGGAATCCCTTAAAAACACACACAAAGAAAACAGGCAACCCAGAACACTGGGGCCTTCCTTAATCCTCTTAACTTGCCAAAAGATTTTTCCCTCTCCTCACACCTCTTGCTTCCTACTTAAGGCTGTCGGTGTGTCTCCATCCTCCCAACCTCCCACCACTTTCCCTTTCTTTGTCTTCTGGTTACATCTAAGCCCTTGGCAGGAATGAAAAGCACAAAATCTACCCCTAGCAGATGAGCTCTGAAGGATGGCTTACATGTTTTGTGGAAGGAAATTGAACACGTTTTCTTAATTACCACATCCAATTGCACACAACTTTCCCTCTTTATCAAAGGAACCTCGCTGTGGGTTTTTTATCGTAGAATTGTGGGGTTGGGAGGGATAAATTATTATTATTATTATTATTATTATTATTATTATTATTATTATTATCATTATCATTATCATTATCATTATCATTATCATTATCATTATCATTATCATTATCTCAAGAGTCATCTAGTCCAACCCCCTGCGATGGAGGGATTTCTACTGAATCGTAGCTATGGGGGGGCGGGTCGCATAACTAGCCCATTTGCAAAGAAAGCTTTTTCATCTTTTCACTTTCAACGACTGATCTTAATGCTACAGCTCATCTACTTGAGCTGGGGTCACTCATTTTCTCCCCCACCAGTTATCTGGTTGGTACAAATCTACGCACCCAACTGGGAATCTTACTGAGGATTTTGGTAACTAGAAGTGGATACACATGCATCAAAGTGAGAAATGTCTGGTTATTTGCAGAATTTGTGGGAAGTCTGACAGAGCAATCTAAACGATAGAAAGCCAGCTTACTTTACCCTGGGGTAGATTATGCCATTGTAACATACAGTGGTACCTCGGGTTGTATACGCTTCAGGTTACATACGCTTCAGGTTACAGACCCCGCTAACCCAGAAATAGTACCTCGAGTTAAGAAGTTTGCTTCAGGATGAGAATAGAAATCATGCTCCACGGCGCAGCAGCAGCAGGAGGCCCCATTAGCTAAAGTGGTGCTTCAGGTTAAGAACAGTTTCAGGTTAAGAACGGACCTCCTGAATGAATTAAGTACTTAACCCGAGGTACCACTGTACTCCTATTCCAAACCCAACCCTCCAGCCTATTCCCATCACAGCACCCCTTTGTGAGACCTACTCTGATCTCAGCTTAGCCAGAATGGAGGACTTATGCCTGCTGAGTTCAGCCCAAGCTCTAATTTAGTACCTCTCAGGTTTCTATTTTTTATATATTAAAAAAATGGCACACAGTGAGGTTCTGTTATTTTCTTCCTCTCTGGGAGAGATTGACCCAGGAAAGTGACTAATAAGTAAGTGTAAATAAATAAACAGAACCTTCTATGTACACAATGCCCATGCCAGAGAGAAGCGTTTGGTTTAGGCTTCACCTCAATCTGCTGTTTTCGAAGTGCAAGGAGTTGTGTTTATAAACAGAAAATGAATTTCAAATGTGCAACCTTTCCTGTATCTACCCTGTAGCCAGAAGAAGGTGGTACAGTCCACTTTGAAATGCCGGTTTCAAACAAGCAGGCACCACTTTTACGGTGTGTCAGGATTCAAATCCACATCAGCTCTGGTACTTTGGGCTAGAGGTGCAGTGGTCCAGGGTTGTTGGGTTTGTGTGGAAAACTAGTTATTATTTCTGCAGCATAGTCCCAGTGGGGTCCCTGTCTCCAGTTTCTGAAAGCCACCCAATCAGCATGGAAGGGCAGCTTTCAAGCCACCGAGAAAAAGTCTTCTCGCTCTTTTGTCATGATTGGAGCCAATCAGGGTGAAAGGAGGCGGGTCAGCCACTGAGGATTGGCTCCTAGAGTCACTCTGGAGAAGGTGCACAGGAAGAACACAGAGAAGCTGTTGACCTGTATGCTTCAAAGCTAAACATTTAGGAACACTGAAAGCACAATTTCAGGAGGATGCTGTGCAAGTTCTGTTATGTACAATGAAATTTCAAGGAAAGGACAACTGCTGCAGAAGTAGATATTGGAGCACTCCAAATCATTTGCCCATGCAAGATCTAGCTGAAATACAGCATGTTTAGGGAAGTTTTTAAAGTTTGAAGTTTTATTCTGTTTTCAGTGTTCTGCTGGGAGCCATCCAGAGTGGCTGGGGAAACACAGTCAGATGGGCGGGGTATAAATAAATAAATAAATAAATTATTATTATTATTATTATTATTATTATTATTATTATTATTATTATTATTATTAAACCTGTGTTGATCTTTGCAATGCATCTATTATTATTATTATTTATTATTATTATTATTATTATTATTATTATTATTATTATTATTATGTCTCAGAAGGAGGCGTGGCTGTGACTAACCTGATGGGACCCTGCACTTCTGAATGTACCACTACACAACTGCTTGTGATCTGAACAATATGAGGCGGCAATGCAGGATAGCAAATCTGAGCGTCTTACACTGTTGTAGGTGATGAGGAAATAACCAACATCTTGTGGCACTCAGAGATGATGCAAGTTGAGGCTCTGAATTTAATTCGCCACAACCACAGCTGCTTCATGCTGTGAACGTGTCAAGGGAGATGAGCTTCTCCAAACAGTCAACACTTGGAGGCTGTGCACTGGGTAGCAATGATGTTGACACGAGACCCAACAAAATATCAGTGCCAAAGTGTAAGAGTTGACTTTGTTTCGCAAGTGGAAGGGCGCAGGGTTAACAGCCACCAAGTGTAATAATAATAATAATAATAATGGCAATTGCACTGGGGTTGCACAATGCCTTTTTATGAGCACAAGATTAGAATCGGCTGTTGAGCTATGCAAAGAACGAAGCTCCTGCTCTAGCACAGCCTTTGCCAACCTGGTGCCCTCTAGATTTGGGGACTACAGCAGCTATCAGTCACAGCCTGGTTAAGGCTAGAGGGAGCTGTGGTCTAGAAGATCCAAAGGGCACCAGGTAGGCCAAGGCTGTCCTAGTGGAAAGGCTGTTGTGCAGTTTGCCATTATTGCTTGTTTGTTTGTTTGTTGAATTTATATACCGCCCTATACCTGGAGGTCTCAAGGTGGTTCCTAACCCCCTATTAATCACAGTTTCAAGAACTATTAATGGGCAGGAGAAATTCCATTTGCTAATTGCAAACTACAGCCTCAGTTAAATGATGCTACACAGCCCTTCCGAGATTATACCATTTAGTCTGAGCACTGGTATAAAGCAGCTTCTCATTTGTCCAAGCTAGGGGATCCCTAACAGAACATTTTCAGCTCCCTTGTGAAACTATACTCAGTCTCAGTAGTCAACTAGCATTTTGTTTTGTTTGGGGGAATTAAGATGCACCCTCCTCTTTCTGAAATGGTACAGTCACTGGAAGGTTGTATCATATATTGTTTTCAGAGCATCTACATTAGCTTTCGTTCTCCATAGTCTCACATGCCACCACCATGCACTAGGAGCAGATGTGTAGTAATAAATTTGCTGGGGAGAAAAGAGCACTCGTGCCTACTTGTTTCCCATGGAGGGCATTGTGTGATGAAGGAAAATGTGTGCATAAGAATGTCTCTTAGGTTTCATGTCAGCTTCTTCCTAGAAAACTATGTTTTATGTCATGGGCTGGTGATAAATTGGAACCATCCATGAGGCTGCATTAGTTTTGCACCACCTGATGGTCGCACTGTCCCAGATGCCTCCCTTCCTTTTATCTCTGCTGGAGCGAGGAAAGAATTTGAGGGTACCCAAAAATAAAACGAGTTTGTTGAGCATCCTTAGATATACCAGCCAAAGCAGTTCCCAGCATCTGCATCCTGAATTGATTCAGTCATGCTGCAATGAATACCTGTGGTTTCTGCATTCTCAGACCCTCAGGGGTAAAAAGAGACTGAGCAGAATGAAACTATATCTAATACAGAGATGGATCCGTTCTTAGTCCCTAACTTAGAGTAGACCCATGCATTCATTTTTGCCGGCTTAATTTTACGGAACTTCTTTCTAGCTGGGGACATTAAGCCGAGAATTCCAACAACAGGTTGTTCTGCATCCACCCAGTTTCAACACTTCCCACCTAGGCTTCGTGGAATCTGCCATAATAATAATAATAATTTATTATTTGTACCCCGCCCATCTGGCTGGGTTTCCCCAGCCACTCTGGGCGGCTTCCAACAAAGATGAAAAATGCATCAAAATGTCACACATTAAAAACTTCCCTGAACAGGGCTGCCTTCAGATGTCTTCTAAATGTCAGGTAGTTATTTATCTCTTTGACATCTGGTTATTGCCTTGGCATCTAAAGGGAGGGCGTTCCACAGGGCGGGTGCCACTACCGAGAAGGCCCTCTGTCTGGTTCCCTATAGTTTTGCTTCTCGCAATGAGGGAACCGCCAGAAGGCCCTCGACGCTGGACCTCAGCATCCGGGCAGCAGACGCCTCACAATGAAGAAGCAGAGAAAGAAGAGACACACGTCAGCGGTAGGGCATCAGTTTTGCATACAGAAGCTCCAGGGAGAGTTGCCTGTCTGAAACCCTTGCAGAGCTGCTGCTACTCAGTGTAGACAATAGTGAGCTAAAAGGACTAAGGGTCTGTCTTGGTTTAAGACAGCATCCTATGTCCATTCGAAGAACAACAAAAGATGAATTCAAATGAGCCACAACTAGCTCAGCCTAAAGACTTTGGATGTCCTACATCTGATATGGCTGTGTTGTTGGGAATTGCAGCATACAACTGAAAGGTACCAGGTTAAGGAAGGCTGGTCTGGGTGAGCTGTGGTGGAGGAGAGAGGTGCTGTTGCACTCTGGGCTTCCCATAGACATAAAGGTAAAGGTAAAGGGACCCCTGACCATTAGGTCCAGTCGTGACCGACTCTGGGGTTTCAACGCTCATCTCGCTTTATTGGCCAAGGGAGCCGGTGTACAGCTTCCGGGTCATGTGGCCAGCATGACTAAGCCGCTTCTGGTGAACCAGAGCAGTGCACAGAAACACCGTCTACAGTGGTACCTCGCAAGACGAATGCCTCGCAAGACGAAAAACTCGCAAGACGAAAGAGTTTTTCGTTTTTTGAGTTGCTTCGCAAGACGAATTTCCCTATGGGCTTGCTTTGCAAGACGAAAACGTCTTGCAAGTTTGTTTCCTTTTTCTTAAAACCGTTAATACCCAGGGAAACCGTGCTTTGCAAGACGAAAAAATCGCAAGACGAAAAAACTCGCAGAACGAATTAATTTCGTCTTGCGAGGCACCACTGTACTTGCACTTTGATGTGCTTTCAAACTGCTAGGTTGACAGGAGCAGGGACCAAGCAACAGGAGCTCACCCCGTCGCGGGGATTCGAACCGCCGACCTTCTGATCGGCAAGTCCTAGGCTCTGTGGTTTAACCTACAGTGCCACCCGCGTCCCATCCCATAGACCTATCCGCTATGAAAAACAATATGCTGGGCTGGATCATACCCTACAAGCATCCCAGAAAAACTGGGACATCCATGTAAGATCATGGCAGCTAAAAAAAAGTGCATCTTTTGGGCGTCGTGATCTCACGCGGGTCACGTGACTTGCATGGGAGCACAGATGGGAAGACATGTATCCTGGTTTGGGGATTCAGCATATTGGAGGTTATGCTAGATGGGTCAGATCCAGCAGAACTCTTCTTAAGAAGATAAAAAGAGCCTACTGGATCGGGCCCATGAACCATCTAGTTCAGCATACTGTTCTCACAGTGGCCGACCAGTTCAAATGTTCTGACAGACAGGCAATGCCATAGGAACCAATTTTCCATCACCCTTCTCTTCCTCCCCCCCTTTCTGCTTTTTTACAAGGAGCAAATTTATAAAGCATGTTAAACACTTTCCAAGGAACACTGATTCTTTCCAAAATGTTCAAGAACACAAGGCCCTGTTCCTGCCAGGATTCAGCTGACGCATGCAAGGACCAGGCCGGGGGGCGGGGGATGGAGACACGGGCATTGTCCAAGGAGTCTGTGCCAGTTGGGGGGGGAGAAAGGACTATTTGTAGATCAAGCGCTCAAGAGATTAAGATCTCCTCTGGATTTTATTACCAAGTGTTTGCGTGAAACAGACTCATTTTAAGACTGATAGAAAATCAGATGTTGGGGTGTGTAATAGCACCGTTTCCAAGAAAAACGAAGCAAATGGGCTGATATTGAGTTGTGGGGGGAGACAGAAAAGGGATCTAAAGCTCTGAGTAAGTTGTTGCCTTTTAATGTTTCCAGGAAATTACCATAACCTTTAAAATGTTGGTATTTTGAGATGCTGGTAGAGGTTTGTGGGATTCTCTTTTCTTTTGTTTTGAAGGAAGATCAACTCTTTAATAGGAAAAGTCTGAGCTGTGACAGCAGACTATCATTTCCAGATTTACTTAAATAACTTTTCTCCTGCATACATGATTTCTCCTGCATACATGATTTGGCAAAGGCAGAGGACCAGCTCTCCAGTCCACTGGCCTCCACTAAACATGCAAAAAAAAAAGACAAATATGAAAGAAAGCTTTGATGGTCATGTGATCTGAGCCAAAAGTGTTTTTTTAAAAAATTGAAAAAGTGTGTGCTCAGTTCCTTGATGTTCCTGTGGAGGAACTTTGAAGAATCTATAAAGTGTTGCAGGAATTCCTTCAGGGGGAATTGATATTATATTGGTTTGTTTTATTATGTATTTCGCGTTCTCATTTCATATTTTTATGTTGTGAACTGCCCTGTGATTTTTGGATACAAATTAAATAACAACTTACTTAAATTTGTATACTTCCCTTCATCATCATCATCATATTTTAGATCCTTAGCTACCATATCTTTCCCAGCATATGTATACAGGATAGGTCTGTTATGAGCAGAAAGAGATGTTTTCTAGCAAATGAATATTTCCAAGGCTTGGTCTTGGAATATTTTCAAGGTTAGATGGGGGGGGGGGAGAGAGAGAGAAAAGAAAGCAAGAATTTTAATACTTGTCAATTTCCTCTCATCTCTTGGCGGAGAATTATAGGCAATCAGGTAATTACACTCACAGAGCAATAACTTATCGTTCCTAACTGTTTGTATTCATGCTAAGACAGAACCCTTTGGACTAACCAGTTTGGTTTCACTGCTATGTAAGCTCTAGAATGGTGTGTGTGTGTATTATGCCATACATTCAAAGACTTCCTTCCAAGACTTATTTAACTCGCCCACCATTCCTGCATATTTTTATATACCGTATTTTTTGCTCTATAAGACTCACTTTTTCCCTCCTAAAAAGTAAGGGGAAATGTGTGTGCGTCTTATGGAGCGAATGCAGGCTGCGCAGCTATCCCAGAAGCCAGAACAGCAAGAGGGATTGCTGCTTTCACTGCACAGCGATCCCTCTTGCTGTTCTGGCTTCTGAGATTCAGAATATTTTTTTTCTTGTTTTCCTTCTCCAAAAACTAGGTGCGTCTTGTGATCTGGTGCGTATTATAGAGCGAAAAATATGGTATCCATCTAATGCTATTTTCCTATCTTACATCACTTTAATATGTATTGAATTGACAATTTCAGCATAGCTGTAGAACTTGGTCCATCAGTGAGAAAACAGGTGCAGCTGAAGCATGCAGAGCCTGTGTAGCAATCTGTTTAGGGTTTCCAATGCATCATATTTCATTAGTCCAGCAAGCAGAACTATATTCTGTTAGGCAACCAGTGCATGGATCTAAAACAACAGATTTTGTCACAGCTCACCCATGACCCACCAGACTCCACCATGGCCCTACCCAGATCCACCAGATTCTCCAAGCTTCACCTGTAGCCTGCCATGTTCCTCCAAGATCCACCCCTGATTTTCTATCATATTCATCCAAGCTGGGGATACGTATAGGAAGATAGCAATTTCCATTCTGACCTGTCTTTGTCGCAACCAACGCCCTTTCCGTTCCACTGCATTTCGGTTTCTGCCAAATGCTGCACTATTCGTCTTACTGTCTCCACTTTAACACAATTTACATGATTATTTGCATAATTTACATAAACTAGATCAACAACATACTTCCCCCCCCCCACCACCACCATTCATTTCAATGCAAAGGAAACACAATTTAAATAGGGGGAAAGTAATCAATTGTGTATCGTTTGTGAACTGGAACCAAGGAGAGCAGTGAAAGTGACCCATATTCACTGGATTGGTTTCCATTCCAGGCATGGGATGAATAAACGAGCACCAGAAATTTATGCTTCTGTTTCCATTTTCAGTGGAATTCTATGACACCCCATTGGAATTCTCCAAGCATGATCTAGCACATTCTTCCAAGCTCCATCTCTGAACTGTCAAGTTTCGCTTTAGCTCTGTTCACGGCAATGGCGTTTTTCAAAATCAATTGCCAGACACAACCATAAATCCAACGAAATAGTAGGTCACTCACTTGCTGATTCCACCAAGCAAGACCCTCCTGGTGTCTTCATTTTTCTTTAAAAAAAAAGAGGAAGGAAAAAGAGGCATTAGTGATGCATTAATTAAGAGAAAACCAAAATGAAGCTCACAATTTGCAATCACTGTGGCAGGCACCCCCAAACTCGGCCCTCCAGCTGTTTTGGGACTACAATTCCCATCATCCCTGACCACTGGTCCTGTTAGCTAGGGATGATGGGAGTTGTAGTCCCAAAACAGCTGGAGGACCGAGTTTGGAGATGCCTGTACTGTGGTCATCTGGCTCCTTGCACTATCCTCCTTAAAAGGGAAAGAGAAGTAATTCAGTTTGATTTTTTTTTTCATGCAATCTCATCTAATTTATAATTCCTGAAAAACATATGCAAACCAAAATGCACCATTCCTTTGAAAGTCACACTTTTTTGAATTTTGGGGAAAAAAAGATTTCCCTCCAAAATAAAAGTGTAAAATGTGCATAAAATGCACATATTAGTGAAAACAGCATAGAAAGGACACTGCGTTAGGAAGAACTGACTGTGAAAAAATGTACTATTAAGAGAAACATACACTAATACGCTGACAGGTTTATTTTACAAGGGCTTTGAAAAAGAACTGTAAACTGGAAATGTGGCAACCTGAACTTGAGATTGGAATAATGAGAAATTGAAACTGACGGATTTGCCTATCTCTGCTCCTTAAGCGGAGAAGAAATTGATTTTGTGCAACAAAATGATTTTGGGATGAGCGCTGGAATCAGTTAGGCATAATCATTGTTGACTAGTTGGAGCGGTCCGGACAGCAATTACATGTTCCACAGCTTCTCTGCAGCTCCATGCCAGAACTATGCCGTGAACGGGGGGGGGGGGGGGAGATGGATTTCCTCAATCTTCTGGCATTGTTCTAAGATGGACATCTGCATCCCTTGCCTTGTTTCCTTTCACAATGCAGAACAATGCCTGGTTTCTCAAATGCAAGAGGCTTCGTATCATGCTGCCGGTGGACCACTGATTCTCGTGGTCAACACAAAATGCATTAATAGGAATGTCTGGCCCCAAACTTTTGGCATGAGTAGAGATTGTGGCTTAAATAACTTAGGAATGCTGTTATTTATTTATTATTACATTTATATCTCACCTTTCCTCAAAGGAGCTCAAGGTGATGGATGTGGCTCCCCACCCCCATTTTATCCTTACAACAACCTTTGTGAGGTAGCTTAGGCTGAGAAGCAGTGAACTTCATGGCTGAGTCAGGATTTGAATATGGGTCTCCCAGGCCTAGTCCAGCACTCTAACCACTGACAATACCAGGCAGCAGACTGATGGTGCACAAAGCAAATAGGAAAATGGTGTCTCCCAAGCTGTGAAACTTCAACACACTCCTAATCAGCATATCAGCAATTAATCCAGAATGCGGCAGCTAGACTGGTGACTGGGAGTGGCCGCCGAGGCCATATAACACCGATCCTGAAAGAGCTACATAGGCTCACAGTACGTTTCCGAGCACAATTCAGAGTGTTGGTGCTGACCATTAAAGCCCTAAACAGCCTTGGGCCAGTATACCTGAAGGAGCCTCTCCACCCCCATCATCCAGCCTGGACACTGAGGTTCAGTGCCGAGGGCCTTCTGGCGGTTCCCTCGCTACAAGAAGTGAGGTTACAGGGAACCGGGCCTTCTCAGTAGTGGCACCTGTCCTGTGGAATGCCCTCCCAGCAGATGTCAAGGCAATAAACAACTATTTTACTTTTAAAAGACAACTGAAGGTGGCCCTGTTTAGGGAAGTTTTTAATGTCTGATGCTGTATTGTTTTTAATAGTTGGTTGGAAGCCGCCCAGAGTGGCTGGGGAAACCCAGCCAGATGGGCAGGGTATAAATAAATTATTATTATTATTATTATTATTATTATTATTATTATTATTATTATTGGAAGAGAGGAGGAAGGGAGGGAGGATTCCCTACCCCCATCATCTTATCTTCTGGTCCATCCACAAATACAGCACTTACCACCTAAGAACATGAGAAGAGCTTCATAGATCAGGCCAGTGGACCATCTAGTCCAACCCCCTATTCTCAAAGTGGTTGATCAGATGCCAGACCTCACTAGGAAGGACATTGTGGATAACTGAGATGCACAGAGACATAGGAAGCTGTCTTATTTTGTGCCAGGCCATTGGTCCATCTAGTCCAGTCTACACTGAGTGGCAGAAGCTATCCAGGGTTACAGGCAGGGGCCTTTCCTAGCCCTACCTGCAGATGTCAGGGATTAAACCTGCAACCTTCTGTATACTGCTGAGCTCCATTCCTTCCCCAAAATTTATGCTCCAGGTGAGACTTGAACTCACAATCTCAGCACTGCTTTGCAGTGTAAATAGAGTGTGCTCACTCACTGCACCACTGGAGCTGTAAATTCTCACAAGCTTGCACGCAGGGAAATGATCTGAGCTTTCCCCCATTCTCCGGCCAGAAAAATTAGCGTAATTTCTGAGCTAATCTGGGGGGGGGGGCGGCCTTTGGAAAACTTGTCCCTCTCTAGTTGGTAGCCCTTGAGCCTTGTGGGAGCCTGGAGTCAGGCCAGGGTGTGCTCAATCTTTTGCTACTCCAGATCAGTTTCTGGAGACCTCTGCCATGACTTCATCCCACCAGCCTTGACAAAGCACAGCTTAGGTTTCTTCACTGCTGCTTTCCCAGATCAGTGTTCTTTAAAAAAGAAAAGAAAAAAAAGCTCAGCATGCAAAATGAGCATTGTGGACCAGACTTTGCATAACACTCGGTTATTAGAAACAGCTCTTCATGTCAGCCACAGCCTTGCACGACGTTTCTCAGCCAGCTGAGAAAGAGTGTGGCCCTGGTACGTGAGAAACCCAAGCTGTTATAGAGCTCGTTTTGCCACTCTTGAGAAGACCCTGGGGCAGATGATGTGTAAGGAACCACTGAGCCAGTAATTCCACGGATAGGAGCGCCAGTTCTTTTTTCATGCCTGGGTTCTGAGTGGATCTGATGCCAGTGCCTAGCCGGTAAACACCATTTCTTCTTGTCACTTTACACTCCTCAGCAGATGTTTCTGCTTTTCAGAGTAATGGAAATTTTATGGGCCATTTTCGTTCTCTTCCTCCTCTTCCAAGCTGTCCTCCTCCTCCTCCATCGCCTGAGGTCCACGCATCAGATGTTTGATAGAGCACAGCAGTTATCTAAGGCAAATGCCCACCCATCATCGGGTTGAAATTCCGGAGGAAGCTTCTGCTGAAAATCAAAATTGAGTCACCTGTGAACTAAGGTCAAAAGGGAGGAAAGAAGGGGCCATGCTCCTGAAATCATTACACTTCTATCCCAATCTTTCCGTAGGAGAAGTTTATGAAAATCTAGTCCTTACAGACTGAATGCGTACCTCTGGCCACCAACCATTGGGAAGAAACTTTTATTAAACTAGCCGTACAAAAGCCTTACGGGAAAGTCATTTTGCATATCCAAGGAGGGAGCTTGCCACAGTATACTGTATTTTTTGCACCATAACACTCACTTTTTTCCTCTTAAAAAGTAAGGGGAAATGTCTGTGCGTGTTATGGAGGGAATGCCTACGGGTGGCATGCCTACGGATTTTCCTCCTCTAAAAACTATGTGCGTGTTATGGTCGGGTGCGTGTTATAGAGCGAAAAATATGGTATATGCACCCCTCTCCACCCCTAAATTTGGGTTGTTCTAGGACAGTGGCTCCCAACATGGATGGTCTTGCCCCCTAGGATTACATAGAGGGGAACTACGAAGCAAGGAGGTGGCAAGGGTGCTGGAGGGGTAAATGACTATCAGATTTTGAAATGTTGACATCGCTGGATCGAGTTCATCACCTTTGTTGAATTAATTAAACTAGTTTCTACTGGATTTTGAATCAATGTGCAATTAATTGTTCCTGTTGTGAATTTCATTGTGCTATTATCTTCCTTTGTTGGCCCTGTAAAACCACTCTTCTGAATAATGCTTTTTGTATGGATTATGGAATCCAGACCACAAAAAAGTGAAAGAAATCAAAATTGAGAGATTCGCCCAACCCTTCTCAGATGTAAGTCCTATGGAGTTGACTCCATTAAATGGGGCCCTAATGCAGCCAAACGCACTGTACCACAGACTTCACAGGAAAGATGATGTTTTTCTCCCCACAGAGACCACATCATTCATGCAGGTGTTCTGTGAAGTGGTTACAGGCATAAGGGGCAGAGTCATTTGAGGGAGTTGGAGCCACAAACTCTTGGCTATAAGCTGCAATCCCTCTTTTCAATACTTCCCTAGCCAACATGCATTATTCACTAGGGCTTTGTTTTCCTATTTCTGCAAGACTTTGTACAAACGCCAGAATTTTCCCAGACTGGTTAAATAAAATGCATATGTTGGAATTCTTTCTTAGGCATTGAAAGTTGCGGGGAGAGCTCGTGAAAGTCGGGGAATCCCGGTGACTCACACCTGTGTTAATTATTTTTAGCGGGCCTTGGATTTAGTCAATGAGAATTATTATCCTGTGGGGATTGTGAATACAATGGGAACAGGAAACTTTAAAAGAGCATTTCTATGCTGATATTATCTCACTGCTTCAGGACACAAGATTTACTTAATTGCAGCCAAGAAAGTTTTGGATTACCCTCTTTGCAAGAGGCAGCCTGCGAGTCTCAGCTATCAAGGGGAAGATTCCTTGGACGGCTCTTTCTTTTCAGATATGTGCCTTATCCACGCAATTATGTTCAGGAGGAGGAAGTTTGTCCTGATGAAAGTGGTTTCCAAACACTCCAAGCAGAGCCTAAAATTAAATTCAGAGTGTTGGAATCCAGGATGGGGAGCGCCATCAAATAGCTTATCTTTGCAGATTCCGTCCTACCTTTTCTTGGTAAAAGAAAGATGGCCAAGCTTTCCCCAACCTGGTGCAAGCCAGCTGTATTGGACTATAAATGCTGAGGACAGTGTTTTCCAAACTTGGGTAGCCAGCTGTTTTGGGGCTACAACAAGCTAGCAGGACCAGTGGTCAGGGATGATGGGAATTGACCAAAAACAGCTGGAGACCCAAGTTTGGGAAACAGTGGTTTAGGATCAGCTTACCAGAAAGGTCACCTTGTCCCTTATACAGTGGTACCTCGGGTTACATACGCTTCAGGTTACATACGCTTCAGGTTACATACGCTTCAGGTTACAGACTCCGCTAACCCAGAAATAGTACCTCGGGTTAAGAACTTTGCTTCAGGATGAGAACAGAAATCGTGCTCCGGTGGCACGGTAGCAGCGGGAGGCCCCATTAGCTAAAGTGGTGCTTCAGGTTAAGAACAGTTTCAGGTTAAGAACGGACCTCTGGAACGAATTAAGTACGTAACCAGAGGTACCACTGTATGCCTCTCAGATCACTGTGAATAACTGGAGAACCCTCCTGACTGTCGCACACTTCTTCCCATTTGCTTTCTGTATGTACAAACTAAGGTTTTTAACATGGCGGCACAAGTATTTTTGAATACTGCTCCCGTTGAAACCTACCATTTTGATATTTAATGGCCTGCTGAAAACCTTTTCGTTGCACCAAATGTTCTTAGGAGAATTGATTTGATTCAGTGTTGGCCACTTGTTCTGTATTTTATGATTTTGGAATTTGGGGGTGTTTTCATGATCCTGCCATTGACTGCCAAGATATTTTATTTCTTGCTGTTGGCAGCTTGTGAATATTATCATACATGATTAAGCTCTCATCAGTTCCAACTGACACAGAGGCATTACTTCCAAACAGCTCAGCATGCCTCTCAGGGAATGGTCAGTGGCAGATCATGTGGTCAACAATCAGGCTGGTAGATGGGTTCCAGAGGAGGCTGACAAGGACTCACAGGCCCGGGGGCAGATGACATGGTCTTAACAATGGACTGGTTGGTGCTCAACTTCCAGTGGAAGGCTAATATGTTACCCCTTTCACTATTGGACAAGCTGTTCCGACTGAGGAACTAAGCAACAATTCTATAGGGCCAGCTGGGTTTTCAGGTCACCTGGTCTGGATGGGCTTCAAGGCCCGTTCTCCCCATCTTTATTAGGGATGTGGTTGAAATTTGATTCAGTTCATGTTTAAGGGCAAACTTAAGGTCACGCTTTCCAAAACAATAGACAAACCAAAACACAGACACCCTTTGAAATTCACACTTCTCTGAATTTTGCAATGCAAAATTCAAGTCATGTTTACAAAATGCACGAACCACAGAACCATATAAATACATACATTGGTGAAAATGACACACAAAATGCATTATATTAGGGAAAGCTGCTTTACAAAAATGTGCCTATTAGGGAAATTGCATAAAATTGTGTACCTTGGGGGAAATTTGCAATTAAACTTCTGATGAATTTTCATGGGCACTTAAATAAATTGTGAACTGTTACAAGAATGTGGAGAACTTAAGATTGGGAAAAACGAGAAACTGAGAGAAATTGAAGCTGACAGATTTGCCCATCCTTACTCTTTATGGTAACATGGGTGGCGCTGTGGGTTAAACCACAGAGCCTAGGATTTGCCGATCAGAAGGTCGGTGGTTCGAATCCCCGCCACAGGGTGAGCTCCTGTTGCCCGGTCCCTGCTCCTGCCAACCTAGCAGTTCGAAGGCATGTCAAAGTGCAAGTAGATAAATAGGTACCACTTTGGCGGGAAGGTAAATGGTGTTTGTCATGCTGGCCACATGACCTGGAAGCTGTACGCCGGGTCCTTTGGCCAATAAAGCGAGATGAGCGCCGCAACCCCAGAGTCAGTCACGACTGTACCTAAAGGTCAGGGGTCCTTTACCTTTACTCTTTATGGTTTCTTATCCTTAAGCTAGACCTGGACTGGACAGTCCTCAGATAGAGAACACCTTCAGAAGACTGTCCTTTTATAAAAGCCCTATAAACTATAGCCCCTTCCTCTGTAAATTAGGTCCTATGGTCATCCTCAGTAAAATCTGTTCTCCCCCCCCCCAGGCCTCAGCACTACTCACCTGGCATAATATAGTTTTACTGGTCATTGAATACCAGCCAACATATAGACAACATATTCACAGCTTAGCCTCCTAGTCTCATAGGAACACTAGTGATACTCCATTAGGCCTCTCCTCAAAGTCTCCAACCTCCTCCAAGCAAGGCTAAAGGATCTAAAATGCAGAACAAAACAAAAATAAATCTGAAAACCAAGACGGCTGCATTCTCCAGGTGAAGTCATGTGTGATGGATATTTTTTTTTTTGGAGGGGGCTAATTATTTCAAGAATCAGGCAGCCCCTTCACTGTGTGTAGCCAGGATTCTCTTTGTCAGGTTAATATGAAGACGGGCTCCTGTGAAGACAAATGCTTCCATCCTTCAGGAATGCCAAGCTTTGTTTGTTAGTTCAGGTTTCATATTCTTCTTCAAACTTGCTTTTTTTTAAAGGGGGGGGAGGAGAAAACTGAAATAAAGCTCCTACTGTTCAGTCCTGAGCTGTTTCATTCCCAGGTTCTTCACTTGTGCTCAGGAAGGTTTCTTGAGGTTGGTGGGCATGTAGGGAGAGCCCAACTCAGCGGGCATTTAATAGTGAGTTTACCTAATTTGCACTTTTCAAAGCAAGAGGCGAGTTGAAACATAGCTGTCTTTCAAAATTCACACTTTTCCGAATTTTGCGATCCAGTTATCCAGCAAAGTAATATATGGATATACTGGTGTAAACTGTGCATATAAACACACATACTAAAGAAAGTACCATACATAGCATGAGGGAAAACTGATTTGCAAAAATGTGCATATTAGGCAAAATTGCATACAAAGATGTTTACATTAGGAGAAATTTGCACTTAATATACTGGTGAACTTTCATGAGGGCATTAAAAAAACCCAATTCTGCAGACTGATGTAGAAATGAAGAAAATGGAGCTGAAGATTGGAAAAATGAGAAACTGAAAGAAACAAAAGTTGACATATTCGCTCATCCCTAGGCCTAACTCATGTTTCTTCCCATTCCATTAAATTAATATGAATTCCCCTGTATTCTTTTGCTTTGTTTGTTTGTTTGTTTGTGTTTTTAAAAACCCCGACCTTGTCCAATGCCTCAGAACACAAACACACACACTCCAATTACAAGCAAGGCTCCAGAAAATTCCATAACAAGTCAGATAGCAGATGCACAATGGCTTCAGATTATCTCTGAAGAAATTATCCCAGCAGGAGGGAATTCCTCTCTTTGTACTTTAGCTGGTCTTGGTCATGCTTCAGTGCCTGGCACATCTGGCCAATAAGACAGGTGGTTCCAAGGCAGATGTTGCAATCCTATGCACAGTTACATGAGGGTAAGCCCAATTTCAAAAAACCCATTGCTGACCGTATTCATTAGCTGCCCGATGACAAAAATTATCTGGGTGTCATTCAGCATATAATTGAAACCATGCAACCGTACAATATGAAAAGCCCCTTTAACAAAAATCAATTTAAAAAATTACAATGATTCCAATGGCAAAAAACACCATCTATCAGTGACAACAACAACAGTACCCTGCCCATATGACTGGGTTGCCACTGTGGGAGGCTTCCAACATACAGTGGTACCTCAGGTTACAGACGCTTCAGGTTACAGACTCCACTAACCCAGAAATAGTACCTCAGGTTAAGAACTTTGCTTCAGGATGAGAACAGAAATCATGGTCTGGCGGCGCGGCAGCAGCAGGAGGCCCCATTAGCTAAAGTGGTACCTCAGGTTGAGAACAGTTCCAAGTTAAGAACGGACCTCCGGAACAAATTAAGTTCTTAACCCAAGGTACCACTGTATATAAAAACATTAAACATTAAAGAACTTCCTTACACAGGGCTGCCTTCAGATGTCTTCTAAAGGTTATATAGTTACTTATCTCCTTGACATCTGATGGGAGGGCGTTCCATAGGGTGGACACCACTACCAAGAGTCCATCAACAGACCACACCATATGACTTGTAGCATACAAAAATGAGAAACAATATAGCCGTCTGCTAAAACAGGTGTAGGAAACACCTTTCAGTCCAGAGGCCACATAGGCAACTTTCCCTGGGGCAAATACCAGTGGTGGGCAGCACCAGAGACAAAAATGAGTGAAGCGACAGATGTGACCCTCACCTTTTGGACAGTAGGTTACAGTCAGGCCATGCAAAATCCAGGTGTTTCTACATATACACCCAGGGAAGCTTCATTCTCATAATTATTTTGGGGAAGCCATGACCGTTGTATCATAAAAATGCAGTGCAAATGTGACCTAACAGAGCCAGTGTGGTGTAGTGGTTAAGAGCGGTAGACTCGTATTCTGGTGAACCGGGTTCAGTTCCCCACTCCTCCACATGCAGCTGCTGGGTGACCTTGGGCTAGTCACACTTTTTTGAAGTCTCTCAGCTTCACTCACCTCACAGAGTGTTTGTTGTGGGGGAGGAAGGGAAAGGAGAATGTTAGCCGCTTTGAGACTCCTTAGGGTAGTGATAAAGCGGGATATCAAATCCAAACTCTAACAGAACATGCACCAGGCTTCTTGTTGGCACTGAATTCAGCCAGCTATGCCACTCAAAGCCAGTCTCAAAAGCACAGCTGGTTTAGCAAAGGCTTGCTGTAACCCCAAACATGCCAGAAAGGAGAAAATGACCACAGAGGACAGGATTCAACACTGAGGATTAGCAGCCGACGTCTCAAAATGAGTTATCCGGAATGCCTGCTTGGGCAAAAAAACAAATCCACAAGGAAAACTCCACCGATTCCAAGTATTTGAGGACACTCCAGCCACTAGTCACACACACAGTGGCTCTCAATATCTCCCCAATCAAGCAAATATTAAGTGTTTTTACAAGATGAAACTAAGCCCGCTTCACTGATATTGGAAAGGATATAAATACCACTCTAATCCTGACAAGCACTCTTTCTAGGAAGTGTCTGCTGGAGCAAATTAGTTAACAGGCAGCAGCCCATAAAATTTCATGTATTTCACCAAGAGAACAAACACAGCTGGCGGGGGGTGGGAAGCTAATCCTCTGCTATACTCTCAAAAAACAAACTTTTAGAGGGTTTGTAAATCTCCTAATGTGTACGGCCAGCACATGAAGAATACCAGTTCAGAATGCAGGTGGGATCGGGACAGTGCCACTTTTGAATGGTTCCCCCCAGCCCCGCGTGAAAAATATGCTTTGGAAGCATGAGGGGGAATAATCTAGCACATCAAAAAACAAGGTTCTATCTCAGCTCACTCCCTGAGAGGCTAGTTTTCTGACGGTAGGGGGTTGTTACTGTTTTGGTTTGCTTTTCCAACATTCGGCACAAGACAGCATTCGGAAACGTGATCCTCTGAAGTGACACCATCCATTCTGCCACCTCTTTACTACCTCATCCCTCATCCCTACTTCATTTGTAATAAATCAATCTTTTATCAGCAAGCACACTTTGGAATTCACTGTGTATTGACATCAGGTAGGTGCCTTAACTGTACCCACTTCGGTGTCCCCTAAAAGATACATAGAATGTTGGCATGTGTTTTAATCAGTTTTTGTTGTTGTTGTTTATCGTGGATTTTAAACTATTTTTTGAATGTTTTAACTGACCGTTTTTTAACTGGTTTTGCAGATAACTTTATTGTTTTTTTCTTTTTGTAAACCACCTTGACGTTTTTGTATTGCAATCCGGCAGTATATACATTTTATGAAATAAAAATAGATCACTAGACATGGGTATATATATCCATCCAGCATAACGATTTTGGGGGCCGGAACACACACCGTCAGGTGTGAACTGCTACAACAGACTATAGGGTTGCCATTTGTGTGCGCTGATAAAAAAAACAGAAAACACATAAAAAAGAAGAAGACAGCTGTAGTTTCTTAAGGGCGCTGAGAGTTGTTAGGGGATATATACCTCCCTCAAAGAGCTACAATTTACATAGTGGTTTAACAATCAATCCCTCTCCACAGGAAACTCTGAGAATTGCACTCCTGTAAGAAACTAAACGTCCCAGAATTATTTGGGGGAAGCCATGTTTAAAGTTGTATCATAGTGCTTTAAATGTATGGTGAGAATGCGGCCTGAAGCAAAACTCAGCTAAACATGGCCCTGACTAACCCAAGCTCACCCGTGACCTTCTTGGCTGGTGTGGATTTAAAACTGGCCATGTTAGTTTAACTTTCTAACTACCACATCAATTTATCTAAAGTTGCACATAACATTGCAGGGCAATTCCATACCTGATTGTTCTCTGTACAGAAAGTCCCTGCTGGTTTTCCTGTTACTGGAATGATCTCATACTGACTGGGGGCTTCCAGGCAAAAGGAGGTGCATCTCAAGCTTATCTTAGCACATAAAAGTGATTCACTTTTCCAGCTCGTGTCCTGGAATCTCTTCACCGCTTGAAAGATGACAGAACATTCCGTCAGCACTGTTACCCACAGGGCTAGCAGAAGAAATTTGGCTGCCCAGCTCAGAAGAGCAGAACAACTCCCACTTGGGGGTATAGCAATACCCAAGGCCAGTCAAGTAACTTTGGGATCTGAGGGTGAAAACCCGTTCCCCATCCCTAGCAGTAAAAATACAAGAAAAAGAAAGAAAGCAACTTAACAATTTGCTACCCTATGATCACCCCCAGAGCTAGTTACGGCAGACATGTTAATTCAATGCTTTTTAAAGTTTCTAAAACAATAAGTGGGACCTGCAAGGAAATGTTGCAGAAGTGGCATGTCCCCCACCAGAGGTACCCCTAACACCCCATACATACATATTATTTATGTAATGCACTTTAAAAGATATTATTATTATTATTATTCACTTGTATCCCACCTTTCCCCCAAAGAATTCAGGGATTGCGTAGTTGGGCATTACCCACCCAACACATATCCCTCCTCCCCCCCCCCCCGGGATGCTCACTATAAGCACAAATTTGTTGTATGTTGTATGTTGTTGTATGATACCCCTTAAACTGTCACGGCTTCACCCTCAAATCTCCTGGGAAGTGTAGGGTGCTGAGAATTCTTAGGAGGCAACCATTCCCAGAGTGGTTTCTCAATTCATCCCTCTACACAGGGAACTCTGGGTATTGCAGTGCTGGTTGACATCACAGGAACATCCATGCGTAGAAACCTCCCAGACGTTTTTGAAATCATGCTTTTAGCATTGTCCTGAGCTCAGTGATAAATACTGGACTAGCTAGCGCATCAGCTTATTTGCATCGGTATGGGAATTGTGTGTTTTGTTTTTTTTAATCATTGCTGTTTTTCATCAGGAAACTTTCTCGCTTTAAGGCTTGAAGCCATATGGCAAAATTCTTTTCCAGGCCCATTCTCCCTTCGCACACCACCAGATAAAGGCAGCCAGCATGACCCTTCTTGTCAGATCCCTGCAGCATTTTAACTCCAGTCATCAAATCTGCTCGTTCTCTCCCAGTTCATACTTGCATGCTCATTGAGTGAACATTGAGCCAGTGTGGTGCAGTGGTTAGAGTGTTGCGTTAGGAGATCTGACTTGGAATCCCGCATCAGCCATGAAGCTCACTGGGCAACCTTGGGCCAGTCACTGTCTTTCAGCCTAACCTACCCCACAAAATTGTTGTGTGGATAAAATGGGGGAGGGGGGAATCATGTACCACCACCTTGAACTCCTTAGATGGAAGGAGGGCTATAAATAAATGATGGCATCATTAAATGGGGACTTGGATGTGTGAATGAACCCACTGCTGATCAAAACACCCAGGTCTCAAACTTTCTTATCTATTCTCACTCAGTAGCCACTTGTGCAAGATAATAAGTTGAATTAATGAGCTGAGTTATGAATGGCCCTTTTTGGTGTGTGCATTCCTTCTACCCAGATGGGATGGAACAAAGCAGGGAACTGTTTAGTTTATTATAATATTCCATTAGCAGCATCCCAACAAGCCAGGATATTAAGCTATCTTCAAACCATGTGTTAATATCCTGCGCTGTTTGAAACTCAACTATAGTTTCCTGGTTTGGATAAAACAGGAAACTATAGTTATTAGAAGACATTCCAGTTTGCTCACTCATTCGTATGAAGGGCCTGCATGCATGTCAAAAAGGCTCATTAATATCTCAGCTTATCAAGAAATGTTTTCATGTGGTCCCTAAAGTTAAGATTGGCACCAAGCAAACATCCCAGGGAAAAGTACTTTGTGCCATCGCCTCCACGTGTACACAGATGAACATGCGCCCAACAGATGTTGGGATGAGTTGCAATTAAATCAGGGGGAATTAAAGTTTCAAATCAGCATTTAATTATGCCCAGAAATTCACAGGAAGCAACCAGAGAGTAAAGAGAAGTAAGTTCCTTGGGGACTTGTTTGAGCCAATATACAAGGAACTGTGGTTTGGACCAACATAGTACACCTGTTTGAATGATAACATGATAACATGTAGAGCTGAGATAGCTCAGTCAGTAGAGCATGAGACTCTTAATCTCAGGGTCATGGGTTTGAGCAGCACATTGGGCAAAAGATTGCATTGCATGGGTTGGACTGGATGGCCCTCATAGTCCCTTCCAACTATATGATTCTGTAATAAAAGCCTTGCTGGGTCAGTCTAAAAGCTCATATTTGTCCCACATTTTGTTCTCACAGTGGCCATCCAGATGAAGTCCATTAGCTGGACCCGAAGTACAACAGCATCTTCTATCCACATGTGATTTCCAGCAACTGCTGTTCAGGGACATATTGTCTCCAGCAGTGGAAGAAGAATGGAGCCATTTTGGCTGGGAGCCATTGATAGCCCCATGAATTTACCTACCTGAAGGAGCGTCTCCACCCCCATCGGTCAGCCCAGACACTGAGATCCAGCGCCGAGGGCCTTCTGGCGGTTCCCTCATTGCAAGAAGTGAGGTTACAGGGAACCAGACAGAGGGCCTTCTCAGTAGTGGCGCCCACCCTGTGGAACACCCTCCCTTCAGATGTGAAGGAAATAAGCAGCTATCCTATCAGGGAAGTTTTTAATATTTAATGCTGTACTGTTTTTAACATTTGATTGGGAGCCGTCCAGAGTGGCTGGGGAAACTCAGCCAGATGGACGGGGTATAAATAAATAAATAAATAAATAAATAAATAAATAAATAAATAATTACCGTAATCCTTTTAAAAAGTTGTCTAAGTTGGTGGCCACCTCTATTTCTTCTGGGAGCAAATCCCATCGTTTAACAATGCGCTGTGTGAAGAATAAAATGAAAGACATGTTTTTGCCCCACTTTCAGTTTATTATTATTATTATTATCCTAATATGGCACCTAATGATAAAACCAATGTTACAAACTTTGAAAAAGAGTAAAAAATTTATTTTACACTTCAGAAATGGACAGTGTATGGCTCAAATGCAGTTTGTGAAACAAGCCTCTAGTGTAGTGCAAAAAAAAAAAAAGGTTACTCAACACGTAAGCTGTGTTCTAAGATGTGCCCTGGATTCCTATCCCAGCCCACTGTTATCAAGAATTCAAGCTTCTGAGTCATTATTGACCCTGACACTTTCACTTTCCTCAGAATATTCTATCTTGTTGCTGATCTACTGCCTAAGATCCCTTCCTATCTTTCCACAGGGAGACCTGACTCCCAGTTTCATGCCCTCTTTCCTCTTGACTCAGAGCCTCTGCTGAAATCTTGACTCAGCCGCATTCCTGCTACCTGCATTTTCAAGTGGTGCAATTTCCTTTGTGATATACACAAAGCTGCCCAAGAGGAGTCCTCTTGTTTTGCTAGCAGAGCAACGGGGGCTTGGAATGCGTTGGCTGAATTGACTCTTGTTCCAGGAAATGGATGACATCACTGCTTTATCTGTCTGTTGGACTTGACTTCTGCTTTCCCTTCCTGGCAGATCCATCCACAAAGAGGTCCCCTCCTTTGCTCCATCAAGCTCTTGCCAGGCTTTTCACTGGACAGAAGAGAAGGAAAACTTTACTGAGCATCTGCAGTGGGGTTTTTTTGTTTTGTTTTTTAAAAAGAGGCTTTGGAGAATAACATTTGTGCAGGTTTACCTTGCAATAGAAGGGACACGGGTGGCGCTGTGGGTTAAACCACAGAGTCTAGGACTTGCCGATCAGAAGGTCGGCGGTTTGAACCCCCCTTTTTAAAATGGTATTTATTAAAGTTTCAAAAAAGGTTACAAAAATAAGAAAAAGAAAAAATAAAGAAAAGAAAAAATACAAAATACAGAAAAGTAAAAACACTTAAAAACAAATCAATCTTTCCATGTCTTGTCTTTCATTTACTTGTTTCCCTGACCTCCTCACATCTCCCTTTTTTGTATTCCAGTTCAGTTAGTTAATTCAGCAAATCCTTTCCCTCTTTGTTTTTATCCTAATCCTTTAACTTAATATATTGTAACTTTGGATTCTCACCTGTTAACAAACCATTTTTACATACTCCTTTGTAACATTGCTGCTAAAACCACTTACCGTATTTTTTGCACCATAACACTCACTTTTTTCCTCCTAGAAAGTAAGGGGAAATGTCTGTGCGTGTTATGGAGGAAATGCCTACGGATGGCATGCCTACAGATTTTCCTTCTCTAAAAACTACGTGCGTGTTATGGTCGGGTGCGTGTTATAGAGCGAAAAATACAGTAACTTCATTCTGACATCATTCTAACATTCATTAATTTTGCAGTATTTCTGTAAATAGTCTTTAAATTTCTTCCAATCTTCTTCCACCGACTTTTCTCCCTGGTCTCGGATTCTGCCAGTCATTTCCGCCAGTTCCATGTAGTCCATCACCTTCATCTGCCATTCTTCCAGGGTGAGTAGATCTTGTGTCTTCCAGTACTTTGCAATAAGTATTCTTGCTGCTGTTGTGGCATACATAAAGAAAGTTCTATCCTTCTTTGGCACCAATTGGCCGACCATGCCCAGGAGAAAGGCCTCTGGTTTCTTCAGAAAGGTATATTTAAATACCTTTTTCATTTCATTATAGATCATCTAGCAGTTCGAATCCCCCTGACAGGGTGAGCTCTCGTTGCTCGGTCCAAGCTCCTGCCAACCTAGCAGTTCAAAAGCATGTCAAAGTGCAAGTACAGTGGTGCCTCGCAAGATGAAAATAATTCGTTCTGCAAGTCTTTTTGTCTTGCGATGTTTTTCGTCTTGCAAAGCACAGTCTGTCGCAACTGCGCCTCTTCAAGCGGCTTTAAGAAAAAAGCGCAAGACGTTTTCGTCTTGCGAAGCAAGCCCATACGGAAATTCGTCTAGCGAAGCAACGCAAAACCGAAAAACCCTTTCATCTAGCGAGTTTTTTGTCTTGCGAGGCATTCGTCTTGCAGGGCACCACTGTAGATAAATAGGTACCACTCCGGTGGGAAGGTAAACGGCGTTTCCGTGCGCTGCTCTGGTTTGCCAGAAGCGGCTTAGTCATGCTGGCCACATGACCCGGAAGCTGTACGCCGGCTCCCTTGGCCAATAAAGTGAGATGAGCGCTGCAACCCCAGAGTCAGCAATGACTGGACCTAATGGTCAGGGGTCACTTTACCTTTACTTTACCTTGCAATAAACACTTCTACACATCAGTGTATCTCATGCCACACCTATTGTTCTATTTTGGGGGGTGGTTATGGAAGGAGTTGCTTCCAGGAGACCTCACCAACAACTTTGCTCTCTGGTTTTATGTATTGGGAGGAATAAATTCCATTTTTATGCTCCTAGTGCCCCTCATTTTCAACTTACAACTGATACATTGGGTGACCACCTAAGTATTGCCAAACATGAGAACAAATGAGGACTTGGAAAGATTGTGTGTGTTAATTGAGCAGTAATTGCTACAAATCTAAGTAGAGATACAGTACATCTCTCACCATAGGCAGATAGACTGTGACCAGTTGGCTTGTCTAGATACTGCTAGCTGTTGATTCAAGGCCACCAACCCCTGCTATCCCTTCTTAGGGTTGTTTATCTTTAATGGGGAATATCATTATCACCATTTAATATACCGCCTGGTTTTGTTCAGATTAAACTGGCAGTTCTGTGCTAAATTCCCAAACTACATTCCACAAGAGAACTGCTCAGTCTGCCACAATAAATCAATGAGAAGCTCATGGGAAAATTTATGAATGTTAAGGACATTGAAATGAATCGCAGGGGCTTTAGCAACAAAGTAAAATGTAAGATTGGATTAACAACAGATAAATTAATAGGATATGAATTTGCTGAATTAATTTCTAAAAAGGGATACAAGAACAGGAGACGTGAGGAAGTCCGGAAAATAAGCTAATTGAAGATGAGAAATTAAGAAAGAGGGAATTTTTGTTTTTTGTTATTATATGTGTTTTTATCTCTTTTTTCTTTTTCTTTTGATGTGTTTAATGTTTGTATTTTTGTATTGTATTGTTTTTTGTGATTTTGTATTTTCTTTGTCTTTTATTGTGAAAACTTAATAAAATATTTATAAAAAAAAGAGAAACTCATGGGAGCCTAAGTACCCTGTCGAAGGAGGCTGCTTGCCATGTCTCTGCTTAATTTGCTGCTCTAGCCTCTAGCTTATGCTATGTCTGCATTTCAGGTTGTGCATGTGTGTGTGTGTGTGTGATTTTTTGGGAGGGGATTCTGCCCAATCACTGCACAAGGTGTGTTCAGATCATTAAATATTCAAAATATATGGGGTGTGTGCGTGAGTGAGGACATGGGCTTGTGAATGCAGTTGTTTATTGTATGTAACTGAGAGCAGATAATCATGTCCAGCATTGCGTCTATTTCAGGGGTCAGCAAACTTTTTCAGCAGGGGGCCAGTCCACTGGCCCTCAGACTTTGTGGGGGGACGGACTATATATATATATATTTTGGGGGGAATGAACGAATTCCTATGCCCCACAAATAACCCAGAGATGTATTTTAAATAAAAGCACACATTCTACTCACGTAAAAACACCAGGCAGGCCCCACAAATAACCCAGAGATGCGTTTTAAATAAAAGGACACATTCTACTCATGTAAAAACACGCTGATTCCCGGACTGTCCGCAGGCCGGATTTAGAAGGCAATTGGGCCAGATCTGGCCCCTGGGCCTTAGTTTGCCTACCCATGGATTTGGATCATTAGAGCAAAATTAACAGTCCTCTGAGGTGACATGCTCAGAACAGTGACTGCCACAGAAGTGCAGTCTGTTGGCTCTGTTGAGGATGGAAAATTCTTCTAACATTCATGCTAAAATTAAATATTTTCAGGTGCAGTAGTGAAACATGTCCTACATAAAGAGAAATGCTTCATTTTTCAACATCTATTGGAGTGATAGGCACTGATACGCAATATTGTACATCAAAAGCTTGCACAATATGAGAATGTGTAAGACTCTCTTTTCAGGGGAATTTAAATGTTTGAATACTGATTATTTTGCCTTTTGCAGCCAAGACAGGAGCAACCTTCTGAATCGGAGACAATGACGTCGTGTTTTCTGACATTAAACTGAGGGCCCTGTGATGGAAAACATTCAACAGAACAAACCACTATGGCAATGAGGGACGTCAGCATGATTTCATTCAGCAGTTATGTAGGTCTATTTGCTTGATCCACTAACACATTGTTGCTAAACTGAACATGTGGGGTTTACGGATTTTTTGCAATCAAGCATGCTGGAAGAGGAAGAGTGTTCCTGCTGCACTGATTACTACTTTTTCTGAAATGTCTACTTTTGTTCCAGAATATTTTGGCACACATTGTCCTCCTGGAGATGAGCTTAGGGACTTCCGCATCCAGAATTGAGAGCTGTGTCTCGTTCCTTTTGTTGGGTGGGACCACAAGGCACAGCACTGAACAGGTTGGCACAGCTGTCAGTTCTGACAGCTCCAGTGACTTATGTAAGTTTGTGAGAGCAGGGACTGAATCTGTCCCCGCCCCATGAAAAAACAACAGTGCAGATGTTCCAACCTAGAGATGCAACACCTATCCTTTGATTTCCAGACAGTGCAAACTCAGTAGCCACAGCTATGAAGAAGTGCTCTGAATAGAGCAACGCGTTTCTAAATAGAGCCAAAACAAAGGCAAGTCATGATTCATTGTGAAGTTAGGCCAATTGTGCAGAACAGGGAATGAGATGCAATAGCAGAGGTAGCCAACCTTGTACCCCATATGCTTTTTTAAAAAAAGTTTTATTAGAGATTTTCTTGGCTACAAAACAAACAAATAAATAGGGGGAAATGCATACAGCATCTCCGTTTTTGATTTATGGAGTTCATTTGTGTTTTGTATGCGATACTATTGTTCTAGATATTATGCAGTTAGGGGACGGAAAGAGAGGGGAAGGGAGGGTTCTGTTCTTTTGTTCTATGGCATTGCATTTGTGTAGGGTATCGTGTCAGAGACATCACCTTGCCAGCAAAGGTCCGTATAGTTACAGCTATGATTTTCCCAGTACTGATGTACGGAAGTGAGAGCTGGACCGTAAAGAAGGCTGATCGCCAAAGAAGTGATGCTTTTGAATTATGGTGCTGGAGGAAACTCTTGAGAGTCCCGTGGACTGCAAGAAGATCAAACCTCTCCATTCTGAAGGAAATCAGCCCTGAGTGGTCACTGGAAGGACAGATCCTGAAGCTGAAGCTCCAATACTTTGGCCACCTCATGAGAAGAGAAGACTCCCTGGAAAAGACCCTGATGTTGGGAAAGATGGAGGGCAGAAGGAGAAGGGGATGACAGAGGACGAGATGGTTGGACAGTGTTCTCGAAGCTACCAGTATGAGTTTGACCAAACTGCGGGAGGCAGTGGAAGACAGGAGTGCCTGGCGTGCTCCGGTCCATGGGGTCACGAAGAGTCGGACACGACTAAATGACTAACAACAACAACAACAAATCATGTCAGCATCATGTGGCCTCTATTTAATTTTTATTGGCATTGTGAGAGATTCCCCCAGATGCTTTTCTTGACCACAACTCTGAGCAGCCCCAGACACCATTGCTAGTGGGTCAGGGATTTGGGGAGCTGAAATCCCCCACATCTGGTAGACACCATGATAGCTGGCTACCCTTTTGCAATACTATAGTGCCATGTAAAATAAAAGGCTGTCAGCAATGGGTGGTGACTAGAGAAGAGCCCTATTCAGCACAATTTACAAGGGGAAGTCACTCAGCAATGTGAATAGAAAATGAGAACTATAGTTAGCTGTTGGGCATGGGCTACAGAGCTTGCAGGGCAGCAGTTGAAGAAGGAGCAAAAGAGTTTTCTTGTGCGTGTGTTTCTTTGTGGTTGATTAGCTGCTCTCCCTGTGCAAAGGTCAGAGGGGGCAGGGTTTCTGTTGAGTCAGGTGATTAGCTGTGGGAGGAGCTTATCAGAGCTTGCAGGGCAGCGGCAGTTTGATCCCTCTTTTAGATTTAGGGGAGCTAGTCTCAAACGTTTGTTGGGGGAGACCTAGGTTTTTTGGGGGGAGGTTATTTGTCCTGTCTTCACTCTTTTTAAGATGGAGGACCACTGTAGCCACCCCCAACGACACGTTTTCAAGATGGAGGGTGAGGGAACAGCTGCAGTCGCCTGCGGTTCCTGCGCAATGTTTGCCATCTTGCCAAAGGTTGCAGGCAGCTTTACCTGCAGCAATTGCATGTTGATTGCCCTCTTAGAAGACAAAGTCCAGCAACTGGAGGAACGTGTAGCTACGCTCCAAAGAATTAGAGAGCTGGAGCTCTTCTTGGAAGCAACAGAGCACACCGTCTCCACCAAGGAGGAGACAGGGGACACCCCTGAGAAGGAGGCTAGTTCACCAACACAGGTGCCAGATATATGGAGAAATGTGACTCAAAGAAGTAGGAGGCCCAGGGTTCGCTCTGATTGTTTAGAAATACACAATCGCTTTGAAGTCCTCTCCCCTAGCATGGAAGACGAAGAACAGACTCCACTTGAGGATCTCTCCCTCATTACAGTCGGTCAGGTATATGAAGACGAGCAGCAAAGTCAGTCCTCAGGGAATGTGCAGGCGACCTTGGAACGGACAGCTCACGGAAGAACCCCGACGAAACCTAAGAGGAGGCGTGTAGTGGTGATAGGGGATTCCCTACTGAGGGGAACAGAAGCAGTGATCTGTGGGCCTGACAAGATGTCTCGCGAGGTGTGCTGTCTCCCCGGGGCTAAGATCCAAGATGTAACTGAACGACTGCAAGGAATCATAAAACCCACTGACAAATACCCCTTCCTCTTGGTTCATGTGGGAACCAATGACACTGCAAGCAATAGCCTCCAGAAGATCAAAAGAGACTACGAGGCTCTAGGCAGGAAATTGAAGCAATTAAATGCACAAATTGTCATCTCATCTGTCCTCCCAGTTGAACGACGTGGCCCAGGGAGAGAGGAAAAAATAGTGGAAGTTGACAGCTGGCTTCGCAAATGGTGTAAACAGGAATGGTTTGGATTCTTAGATCACGGACTGCAGTTTCTTGAAGATGGACTTCTGGCAAGTGATGGGCTGCACCTCACAACGGTTGGGAGGAATGTTTTTGCCAAAAATCTCAGAAACCTCATCAGGAGGGCATTAAACTGACTAATGTGGTGGAGGGAGACAGTGCTCCTGAAGGTAGGAGTCTATCAATTGATGAAGATGATCATCCAAATGTCATAGACCAAATGGAGCAAACAGCACGCAGACCTAGTGGTGGGAGGAAAAAATCCTTAAATAAGAGACACGGGGGAATGATTAATGGACTTCAATGTCTGTACACTAATGTGCAAAGCATTGGAAATAAACAAGATGAGCTTGAGCAGCAAACTAAATATGACATGATAGGCATCACTGAAACCTGGTGGGATAAGTCCCACATTTGGAATGTAATAATGGAGGGATACAATCTATTTCAGAGAAACAGACCAGACAAGAAAGGAGGAGGAGTGGTGTTATATGTCAGGGATGTGTATACCTGTGAAGAGATCCAAGATTTAGAACCTCAAAGCCAAAGTGAGAGCATTTGGGTCAAAATTAAGGGAGAGAAGAATAACAGAGACCTCATTGTGGGAGTTTACTATAGATCCCCAAGCCAAACGGAGGACATAGATGATGCCTTCCTGGAACAGATGGCCAAGCATGCAAAAGGAAGGGAGATAGTAGTAATGGGGGACTTCAATTACCCGGATATTTGTTGGATGTCAGACTCAGCCAAGAGCATAAGGTCAAACAGATTCCTCACTGGCCTTGCAGACATCTTCATTGTCCAGAAAGTGGGAGAAGCAACAAGAGGAACAGCCATTTTAGATCTGGTCCTAATCAATGTTGATGACCTGGTTAGTGGGGTAGAAGTGGAAGGATCATTAGGTGCAAGTGATCATGCTCTTCTGAAGTTTACTATACAGCGGAAAGGAGCAGCCAAGCATACTAGGACTCAATTTCTTGACTTTAAGAAAGCCGACTACATAAAACTTAGGGAAGTGTTGGGTGAGATCCCATGGACAATAATACTAAAAGGAAAGGGAGTTCATGATGGCTGGGAGTTTGTTAAGAGGGAGATAGTAAAAGCACAACTTCAGGCAATACCAATGAGACGGAAGCATGGAAGGTGCCTAAAGAAGCCAGGGTGGCTATCTAAAGAACTTTTAACTGAGTTAAGATTTAAAAAGGATGTGTACAAAAAATGGAAAAGGGGGGAAACCACCAAAGAGGAATTCAAACAAATAGCCAGCACATGTAGACACAAAGTCAGAAAAGCTAAAGCACAGAATGAACTCAGGCTTGCTAGAGAGGTTAAAAGCAACAAAAAAGGCTTTTATGGGTATGTCCGTAGCAAAAGGAAGAACAAAGAAACAGTGGGGTCACTCAGAGGAGAAGATGGTGAAATGCAAACAGGGGACACAGAAAGGGCTGAACTCCTCAATGCCTTCTTTGCCTCAGTCTTCTCCGATAAGGAAAACAATGCCCGACCTGAAGAATTTGGAGCAAATGATTCAGCAGAGGAAACACAGCCCAGAATAACTAAGGAGATAGTACAAGAATACTTGGCCAGTTTAGATGTATTCAAGTCTCCAGGGCCAGACGAACTGCATCCAAGAGTATTAAAAGAACTGGCAGATGTGATCTCAGAACCACTGGCAGTCATCTTTGAGAATTCCTGGAGAACAGGCGAAGTCCCGGCAGACTGGAGGAGGGCAAATGTTGTCCCTATTTTCAAAAAGGGGAAAAGAGAGGACCCAAATAATTATCGCCCAGTCAGTCTGACATCAATACCAGGGAAGATTCTGGAGCAGATCATTAAGCAAACAGTCTGTGAGCACCTAGAAAGGAATGCTGTGATCACCAATAGTCAGCATGGATTTCTGAAAAATAAGTCATGTCAGACTAACCTGATCTTGTTTTTTGACAGAATTACAAGCCTGGTAGATGAAGGGAACGCAGTGGATGTAGCCTACCTTGATTTCAGCAAGGCATTCGACAAGGTGCCCCATGATATTCTTGTAAAGAAGCTGGTAAAATACAGTCTTGACTATGCTACCACTCAGTGGATTTGTAACTGGCTGACTGACCGAACCCAAAGTGTGCTCATCAATGGTTCCTCTTCATCCTGGAGAAGAGTGACTAGTGGGGTGCCACAGGGTTCTGTCTTGGGCCCGGTCTTATTCAACATCTTTATCAACGACTTGGATGATGGACAACAGTGTGGCGCGGCAGCTAAAAAAGCCAATGCAATTCTGGGCTGCATCAATAGGAGTATAGCATCTAGATCAAGGGAAGTAATAGCGCCACTGTATTCTGCTCTGGTCAGACCTCACCTGGAGTACTGTGTCCAGTTCTGGGCACCACAGTTCAAGAAGGACACTGACAAACTGGAACGTGTCCAGAGGAGGGCAACCAAAATGGTCAAAGGCCTGGAAACGATGCCTTATGAGGAACGGCTAAGGGAGCTGGGCATGTTTAGCCTGGAGAAGAGGAGGTTAAGGGGTGATATGATAGCCATGTTCAAATATATAAAAGGATGTCATATAGAGGAGGGAGAAAGGTTGTTTTCTGCTGCTCCAGAGAAGCGGACACGGAGCAATGGATCCAAACTACAAGGAAGAAGATTCCACCTAAACATTAGGAAGAACTTCCTGACAGTAAGAGCTGTTCGACAGTGGAATTTGCTGCCAAGGAGTGTGGTGGAGTCTCCTACTTTGGAGGTCTTTAAGCAGAGGCTTGACAACCATATGTCAGGAGTGCTCTGATGGTGTTTCCTGCTTGGCAGGGGGTTGGACTCGATGGCCCTTGTGGTCTATTCCAACTCTATGATTCTATGATTCTATGATTCTACAATCCCAAATAGGAACAACCCAGGAAGCTGCCATATTGGTCCAACTTGTGCAGCAAATTCACTAGTAATCTGCAAAGAACAACAATGTTCTTTGAGTGCAAAGCATTTCAACAGTGGGGAAAATGTACCATTTTGTGACTTTAACTTAGTGCTACATAGGATACAACCCACTGTGCTCAGTGAGACTTGCTCCCGAGTAAGTATGTTTAGGATTGCAACCTTATTCTCCTGAGCTTTTGAATTTGGCATGTTGAATTTGGCATAGAGATTTTTAGCTGCTGTTGCTGCTTTTAAAAACCGCCTCATGATTTCCTTACTAGTTTGCTGTTTGGATCAAATGTAACTTTTTAAATTTTATGTAACTTCAAGCAACTTGGAAAGCGTTTAATGAAAAGTGGAATAGAAACCTTGCTGATAAATACATAAACAGGTAAGACTAATGGAGGAGTCTATTGAAACTATCTGCAAATGCGAAAGCTTCAGAAGGCAGTCTTCTGAACCCGGAGTGGCCCTCCAGATGTTCCTGGACTCCAACCCCATCTTCCCTGGTCATTGACCATTCTGGCTAAGGCTAATGGGTGTTGGGAAGCCAACAACATCTGGGGGGGGGTATAGGCTAGCCACTCTGGGAGGAATTCATTGTAGCTCTAATGTGTTTCACCTTCTCAGATGGAATGATCTCTCCTCTTCTTCTGCTGTGCTCTGTCCTGGGAGTTCCCCTGACACCTCACTGGAGTTAATTTGGTGTGTGGGTGCTGGGGTGGGGGAAGGACAGGGAACAAAAAGTCCTGTTGCACTAGCAGAAGAACTTGAAACTGGCCCCCTGATCTAGCGTGGTTCACTAAAGAAGAGAGAACCAACTGGGGTATTAATGACGTTATTCCCACTCTTGGTAGAACTGTTCTCTCATTTCCAACAGATTTTTCTTTTCCTGGCAACAGTCCTTCTTTAAATGGGTAGTTTAACTTCATCCGGGAAGACAATACGGCCCCAAATGTCACTTAGCCAGCTCACAAATCTCTCTTTATCTTGCCTTCCCCACAAAGGTTGCCCCCAGAATTTTGTAGACTAAACAGAAAGGATGTGTAATAGCTAATACAAAAGGGTGAGAACAGGCAGGGCATTGAGACTGAATGACACTTAAAATGAACAGGAGGCCCATTTGGGGTGGGGGTGGGGGTGTGAAATTAAGTCTATCTAGTAACTGCAGTGAAGGATGATTGCTGCTCCTTAAGAAAGCCTTCTGTATCTAGGAGCAATCTTTGGGATTTTGTCACTTGGTCCAACCATTTAGTCTTGCCTAAGTAACAGCCTCCAACTTTCCATCGCTCTTTAGAACAGAGGGTGGCTAACCTGTGGCCCTTCAGGTGTTCTTGGGATCTCTCCTACCATCAGCCATGGCCAGCATGGCCAATGGTCAGGGATGGTGGGAGCAAGGAGTCCAGCAACATCCGGAGGGCCACAGGTTCCCCACCCCTATTCTAGAGTGACAAAAACACATAAGCTGGAATAGGGGTGAAAGGAGGCAAAAACTGCCTTTTGCCCCACTTGTAAGAGCCCCACAGAGATGCTAATATTGTCTTGCAGCACCTGGAAAACCAACGAATGGATTGCAGCATAGGTTTTCATACACTAGAGCACACCTTGTCATAGTTACAAAGTCTTATATGCAATTGCAGATGTAGATGTGTGTTGGGAATCAAAGGTAGTGGTGGTGATGGAAGAGGAGGAGGAGGAAGCAGCACGGGAAACAATGGGACCAAAAGACCCTGAAATGCAAAAGGTTCGTGACATTTCTCCAAGTTTTTTTGATTTCATGGCGTCACCTCAAAAATGATTTGGGAAAGTTGGGAAAGTTTCAGAAAAGGGCAATCAAAATGATCAAGGGGGCTTCTTCTTCTTCTTCTTCTTCTTCTTCTTCTTCTTCTTCTTCTTCTTCTTCGTCTGCTGCTGCTGCTGCTGCTGCAACCACTCGTAGCTGAGTAAGATTTTCTTCAATAAACATGGTTTGAACAGTCTGTAAGAAACTGTGGAGGCCAATTCTGGATCCACACGTCCTTCCACAGTGGGGACATATGTTTCTGGGTGGGAGTTGATCATGGTGAGGGTTTGCCAAGCGTGCCTTCCTCTTAGCATGTTTCTCCCTTTCGTCCTGAATTTGAGCACCTTCAAAGTCGATGACACCTTTGGTAAAGGGCTGTTCTTCAACTGGAGTGCTCGCAGGCCAGTGCTGTGAGTTAAACCACAGAGCCTAGGACTTACCGATCAGAAGGTCGGCGGTTCGAATCCCCGCAATGGGGTGAGCTCCCGTTGCTCGGTCCCTGCTCCTGCCAACCTAGCAGTTCGAAAGCATGTCAAAAAGTGCAAGTAGATAAATAGGTACCGCTCTGGTGGGAAGGTAAATGGCGTTTCCGTGCACTGCTCTGGTTCGCCAGAAGCGGCTTACTCTCGCTGGCCACATGACCCGGAAGCTGTACGCCGGCTCCCTCGACCAATAAAGTGAGATGAGCGCCGCAACCCCAGAGTCGGCCACGACTGGACCTAATGGTCAGGGGTCCCTTTACCTTTACACTACATTTTTTAAAGATTTGCCTTGAGACAGTCTTCAAACCTCATTTGTTGACCACCAACATTATGCTTTCCATTGTTAGTTGCTTTGGAAGGCATCCACACAACATGACCGGTCCAACTCCCATATGAAGGAAGGTTGTAGCATTGGGGACTTTGTCATTTAGAGAAAAGGAGAGTAAGAAGCGACATGATAGATGTTTATAAAATTATATATGACACAGAGAAAGTGGATAAAGAAAATCTTCCTCCTTAGCACTAGAATACTCAAGGAAGCTGAATGTTGGAAGATTCAAGGCAGATAAAAGTCTTCGCACAGCACATTGTTAAACTATGGAATTTGCTCCCACAAGAGGCAATGATGGCCACCAATTCTGATGGCTTCAAGAGAGGAGTGGACAAATTCATGGAGAAGGCGGCGATCGAGGGCTGCTAGTCATGAGGTCTGTGTTCTAGTTGCTAGAAACTGCAGGAAGGGAGAGTGTTCTTGAGCTCAGGACCTCCTTGCAGGTTTCCCACAGGCATTTGGTTGGCCACTGAACAGGAAGATGGACTAGATGGGCCATTGGGCTGATCCACCAGGGTCTTCTTATGTTCCTATGGTGTTGGGTCCCAATATTTAGGGGGGTTGCCCTCTGTATCCAACAAGTATAAATGTCTGCCAGTAGAGGATAAAACTTACAAAACACCTGTGACAAAGCAGACTCTAGTCCTCAAAAACATATGCCAAAGTTATCAGAAAATCTTGAAGGTGCTACTGAAACTTGCTAAGATGGCTGTGTTCTGTTACAGGCATTTACTGACATTCTCTCTCTTTGAGATGGGCTGGGCCATAAATCAATAAAACGAATAAAGGACAGGAAACTGGGGTGACAGAAATCATGTTCACTAACTAAACCGCTCAAGTTTGCCAAAGCAATCTGGTTTTTCATTTCCTTCGCTCCTGGTGCTAACCAGATTGCCCATCCCTGAAAGAAACAGGAGGCTTGCGGAGAATGAGGAAGCTGCTTTACAGAAAACAAGGAGGCAGAATTCATTACACGGCCCATTGTTCTCATTCTCAGTTGAAAAGAGTGCCAACATACCAAGCGTGTCTCATCTCACAAGGCTGCTGCCAAATAATTAGAAAATGGCAGAAGGAAAACCCCTGTCATTATCAACTTAGGGGCAGTACACATATTTACACTTGCTGGTCAGTGTGGATTCCTGATTTGCACAATTCCTCCCTCTCAGTTATAGGGGAGGAATACAGTGGTGCCTTGGTACTCAAACAACTGGGAATCCAAACACTGCAAGTTTTCCAGTTTGCGAACTTTTTTCAGAATGCCACATTTCTGTTTTGAGTGTTACGCTTCTGTCTTGAGTGTTACACTTCGATTTTGATTGCCACACTTCCGTTTTAAGGCTTACGCTGACAATTTGATTGTTATGCTTTCAATTTGAGTGCCACACTTCTGTTTTGAGTGTTACACTGAGGTCTGTCTGTTTTTGCTATTTATTTTGCCTTTTTGTTTTTGCGGCTTTTTTGTTTTGTTTTTGTGACTGTGTGGAACCCTGTTCAGCTACTGATTGATTGTGTGACTGCAGGACATTGTTTATTGCTTTCATTTTAGGGATCAGTGGTCTCGTTAGATAGTAAAAGTCATGTTAAATTGCTGTTTTAGAGGTTGTTTTTAAAAGTCTGGAACAGATTAATCCATTTTGCATTAATTTCTATGGGAAAGTGTGCCTTGGTTTTGGAACGGCCTTCCAGAACGGATTAAGTTTGAGAACCAAGGTACCACTGTATTGCAAAAATCAAGCTCACGCATGCGTGGGGCTTCAGGTACTGAAAGGTCAAACTCACCCCATAGAGTTAAAGCATATTACTTCTCCCAAAGAACCATAGTTTGTTAAGGTAAAGGTAAAGGTAAAGGTACCCCTGCCCGAACGGGCCAGTCTTGACAGACTCTGGGGTTTGTGCGCCCATCTCACATCTATTGGCCAGGGGCCAGCGCTGTCCGGAGACACTTCCGGGTCATGTGGCCAGCGTGGCAACGCTGCTCTGGCGAGCCAGAGCCGCACACGGAAACGCCGTTTACCTTCCCGCTGGTAAGCGGTACCTATTTATCTACTTGCCCCCGGGGGTGCTTTCGAACTGCTAGGTGGGCAGGCGCTGGGACCGAGCAGCGGGAGCGCACCCCGCCGCGGGGATTCGAACCGCCGACCTTTCGATCGGCAAGCCCTAGGCGCTGAGGCTTTAACCCACAGCGCCACCCGCATCCCGGTTTGTTAAAGGTGCTAGCAACTGTACCTCTGTGGGGAGTGAACTACAGTTCCCAGGATTCTTTGGAGTGGGTGTGTGCTTTATGATGTGGATGTGACCAAAGTATGGTGGTGTTGTTTGGTCACTAAAATAGAGCTAAATGACCACGATGGCGAAGTTTGGATTTCATCGCTCAGTTGTATGGTCACTTCAACTGGTGCATGATCAGTGAACTTGATGTTAGCTATGTTCACTGATTACATGAAGGGAACTAACTGTGGAATGAGCAGCCAAAAGTCTAATCTGGATTGGGAGCCATACAGGCTTGAATAAAATGTAAAACTGAAACCTTTAGGTTTTTCTTCGCTCCATGTCAAAGGTACTCCCTGGGTACTCCCCAGCCAAAAGAGATAGACAAGGAAGTGTTAACTAGCATCTAGGCTGGTATTCCCAAGTCTGTGCTCTATGGAGCATTTGCAGCAACAGGGGGCTGTTCCCCCTTCACCAGGTTATGTAAAGGTAAAAGATAAAGGACCCCTGGATGGTTAAGTCCAGTCAAAGGCAACTATGGGGTTGGGGCGCTCATCTTGCTTTCAGGCTGAGGGAGCTGGTGTTTGCCCACAGACAGCCAAGCTGTATAGGATACTGTTCTACTTGAGATTTGGTTAAAGTCACAGGGTAAGTGTATTAGTGATATCTGGAGGGTCTAGTAGGAATCTGCTTGGGCTGTTGTAGTGGTCTCCTCTGTTGTTATGTGTGAGGTGTTTGCGGGATCTTTTGCTCCTGTTTGCATCCTCCCAAACTCCATCAGAAAGTTCATCCTGTTTTTCTTCCATTGCTTCTCCTTGCTGCCATTCCAGAGATAGGTCAATTCCAAGAGTGTTGAGGAGAACTGTTGCTTCCAGTCTGTTTGCTGCCATGAGCTGTGTTGATCCTCTCATGATGTTAAGGCAGAAGTCGAAGCCCCAGCAATATTTAATTTATTTTTGCAGTTTAATTATGCAAGCACATAGTTTGTTCATCTTTTTCAGAATCCAGATCCTGAATCATGATAACTGAGCTATAAAAAAAATAAGTTATGGATATTAGGTTGATCACTTTGTTCCATTTTGTTCCTCCTTCTTTCTGCAACAGGCAAAGCAGACAATTATATCATGGGGGGGGGGGCCCTCCCTCCCTCAGTTTGGGACCAAGTGCCCTGTGTGCCCCTTCAGAATCATCAGCAGAGATTATGAGGTCTGGAAGCAGGGATTTAAGCCATGAGGCAATAAATTGTGCAGGATCATTCTCTTACACTCCCTCTTCAAAAAACCAAAATGCTAATTAATTCTTTTTTTTCGCTTTTCTGCGTCTTCAGGTTTGCTGTGTACATCTGTATTTTCCTTAATTCTTTGATCTTTTTGCCATGGATTTGGCTTAATTATTTTGTGACTGCAATTGTTTCTGTAAAAGAGTCAAGCTTTGTGTTAAATTAGAGTTGACATATTCCCAAAAGTGAAAATCCAGACAAAAGGCTTTTTTGATCATTTTAAAAGTTTTGTTTTTTTAAAATCGCCCTACTTGCCATACATCCTGGTTTTCCCATTTTGCCAATTCAGCAAAAATCCACCTGGACACCATTTTGCAGCCCGATTCTTGGATGTGTCTGGGAAAATCCGGACATATGGCAGCCCTATTTAAGTTCTGTCAGTTTTGTTTCCATTGTAAGCATTAGTTATTTCCAAATATCTTTTAATAAGCTCTCCTTTATGGCTCATTGTTGTGCTGCAAATACTTCTTTTAAAATATTGCTACTGTTTTCTTTCTCCAGTGAAGAAGAGGCCTCTTTTGAGAGTGGCACCATCTTGGCTGCAGCCAGCGAGCCTTTTATCCCAGGGCAGGAAGAACTGAGTGAGGTCAGCCCATTCATTTTGTTCTGTGGGTTTTCCCAGGTCTTTCTGCCATAGTGTTTTCATACCTTGAGGGAGCCAATCGGTTTGGCAAAATACACCTCTGGACCTTTGCTCAGTGGCAGAGTTCAGCCCATGGCGTCTCCAGGCAGGGCTTGGAATGTTCCCTATCTGGCCCTGCCAATCAGAGTAGACAGTACTGAGCTGGATGGCCCAATGGTCTGACTCAGTCTAAGGCAGCTTCCTACATTCTTAACCTGCAGCTTCTTTGTCATCATTTAGGCACCAAGCCTCTCACCCAAGCTATTTAGAGAGATGGGCTGATTTTAACGGAACTCTGCCTTGCACCGTTTAACTGTAGTTGTAGTGGCTCCTTGCTTTGTTGATATTGTGTTTTATGCAGTTGTGAACTGCTTTGAAATCAACAAATACATGTTTGAATAAAGGGGAAATGTTATCTCCCAGCAAAGTCGTAGCACTTATTGCTTTTGCAATCATGCTCAAAGTAGCTTGCAATGGGGTGTCCCAAGATTCTTTTTATGCCTCTCACTAAATGATGAAGTCTGACATTTAGGAAACAAGGTGTTGAGCCGCATGAGCCCCCCCTTTCAAGTATCCCCCCTAATTAGGCAAGGATAAAGGAGGTTTTAAACAATGTCATGGCAGATTCGTTCTCTGCATTAACCTCTGTCATAAAGCAGAAAGGGGCAATCAATAAGAAGCGAAAAAGCAGGAGTTTGGTTTTAAGTTCGTTTGTTACACTCACTGCTTTTGAACAAAGTTGTCCTTGTGGCCCCTAAACCACCAAGAAGAACAAAAGTCAAGGTCACAATGGCAATACAACTGGGAGGTGGGGGATGGGAGAGCGATGGACCCAAACGTACTATGATCATCCGCTGGAATTACTGAACATGGAAAACACAGACAAGACCACCAACCCTTTTATCTGATTATTATTCCACACCAGTATCCAGGAATGGACATATTAAGGTGCTTTAAAAGTGGTTAATTACATTGTTGATCCAGGCAGCCCCTTTGACACAAGTACCTGGAATGCCGAGCTGTAAGTATAACCATCCCTTTGATTCAGTATCCATAAGACCAATTCATGCAAAAACAAAACAAAGCAAAGCAAAGCAAAGCAAAGCAAAGCAAAGCAAAGCAAAGCAAAGCAAAGCAAAGCAAAGCAAAGCAAAACAAAACAAAACAAAACAAAACAAAACAAACAAACCCAATCACCCAATTTCTTCTGTATAAATGCTCCATCATTTCCACCGGATGTCTCCTCTTCCAAATGTAGTTCAGTCTTACCATTCTGCTTAATTTCCCAATATATCTCTAACCACATCCTTTATCCCCCTGCAAGCCAATTGCTTCCAGATTCTAAGCTGCTCCTTGTGGCCAGAGTTCTCATTGTACCCATCACATGTGATGCCTTCTATCACCCATTCAACAAGTATAACCACAATGCCAACAATTCACATGGTTTCAAACAGCAGCAGCTGGATGCACTGGGGTCAGAGTAAACAGTAATGTATGCAGAGTGCAAACAGGTTAAATGGGCACCTATCAGGAAGGCTCTAGAGGTGGATTTCCTGCACCACCAAGGGACTGGATTAGTTGACCTCTGAGATACCTTCCAGCTCTATGCTTCTATGCTTTCCTCCCCTGAAATGTGTAGATGCTTTAGAAGTTTGAAGGAAGCAAACAACCAAATCAAAACCAGACCATACAGCCAAAGGCCTGTTGCGATGGGTTGGCAGAATCTATTTGGCAGATAAAATAGCTCATCTTTCACAAGGCATACTTGATTAGTAATGCTCCTGATATGAATTGGGTTTTTTTGTTTTTGTTTTTAATGGTCAGCCATTATACCCAGACAGAGCCTAGACGACAGCAGTCATTACAATGAGTTTCACTGACAGGAGATCAAGCAAGTGAAAAGCAGAGTCACAACGTTTAAACTTCTCCGTAGAACTGGATAAATATCCCTATTGTGTGGTGCTGTATACAGACTGGGGGTTTTGTGAGCCTGCCATGAGGATGGCTTCCAAAGCAAGCCTATTTAGCAGACCAGCCCTACACACAGACGACTACAATGTTTTAATAGTGTATACTAAAAAAATCAATGTGACATACCAAACCCATCTCTGCTTTGAAACTGGCATTTGTGGCTTGCAACTGGAGTTGGACCCGACTCCCTCAAACTGGTATTTCATATTTAGCATTTTATATAGCGCATCTCAGATATTCAAAGTGTTTCACGTAAACTGTCCAAGTAACCGGGGCAGCGCATCCCATTTCGCCACCTGAGGCAAAACGGAAAGTGCCACTGCCCTGCTGCTGCTTCCACCACCACCTACCTGCTCCTGCCGCCACATCCTGCTCTGCTGCTGCCACACGCTCCACTGGGAGAGAAGCACCACCGCCACTGGCACCAGTTTGGGGGAAGATTGTGCCGATTTTGACTGAGATCTCACATCTTGTGTGCTTCACAAGATCTTGCCTGATTTCAGGCAAAATCTCACCCAAACTGGATGTAATCTTGCCCAAAATCAGTGCCTGGGAGTCAGAAGACAAAGGCAAAAGTGTTGAGTGCTGATCTGATGGAGCTTGCAAGCTATTTGTTACGGAAAATCAACATCTATACAAATGCAATGTACATATGCAATGCCCTCACTTATGCCCTGGAAGCCTGCCAAGGCCACTTACCAGCTCCACACGTTCAAGAGCACAAGGCAAGCTAGAGGCGTTGGGGTCTCATTAGTTGCCTGGAAGAGAATCTGTGGCTGAATTAAAAGATAAAGGGACCCCTGACCATTAGGTCCAGTCATGGCCGACTCTGGGGTTGCGGTGCTCATCTTGCTTTTTTGGCCAAAGGAGCCGGCGTACAGCTTCCGGGTCATGTGGCCAGCATGACTATGCCACTTCTGGCGAACCAGAGAAGCACACGGAAATGCCATTTACCTTCCCGCCGGAGCGGTACCTATTTATCTACTTGCACTTGGACGTGCTTTCGAACTGCTAGGTTGGCAGGAGCAGGGACCAAGCAACGAGAGCTCACCCCATCGCGAATTAGGTCAAGCCTAAGTGTCCGTTTACTCAAGGCACAGTCATGGATACACAGTCCAACCTCTTTGTTTCCAGCATCTGCTAATTAGCACATACCAAGTGAGCAGAAAAATCTGTGAGGGAAGAAGTCCTACAACTGTATCAGCAGACTTGTCTTTTTTGGAGTGGGGTGGGAGGGAACTCAGCACTGAGCTTCTCAAGTAGACCGGTGTACAACAATAAGCTTGATTATCAGTCTCTCAAACTGAGGGGGAGTGACCTAGTTAAGCCTGGCAGGACAGCTTACTCTATGGCATTAACCCTTTCATGCATTAATTAGACTTAAACGTGTTGGTTATGCCCCTATGAGTTCTCAGGCATATTTTTAAGGGTAATTGGTTTTAATTCTTCGTTCTGGTCAAAGTCTTTTATTAATTTTGCTAAGTAAGCAAGCTAGTTCACTTCTTAATATGATAAATTGATAAATTCAATCTCCAGTGAGGGCTAGGAGAGATCCCTGTCTGAAACCCCAGAAAACTACTGTCAGTCATCATGGAAAATACTAAGCTAGATGGACCAATGACTCCATATAAGGCAGCTCCCTATGCTTCTAGTCAAACATATTTATGGAAAGAATGTGCTATGCCCTGCATAAATTTCGTTTCACCAACAGCTTGCAGATAATAATTTCTGTAAACAATAACATGCACCATTAATTATTCTGCAGACACAGGAAACATTATACATAAACTGGGACATAGTTTTTAGCCTGATACAGTTTAGCAGCCCATATTCACCAAAAGCACTGCCAATGGGTGGGTGGGGACTCTTGAAACCTGGCGAGAGTAAATTTGTACAGCTCACTTCAGCACAATTCCTGTGTCTCTCTGTCCATCCTCACTTTTAAGTATTTTGCTTTGCTTTCCAGTTGGATGCTGTTAAAAGATACTCAATGCATGCTAGCTGTCCCAGAGAATTCTGGATTACTGGTATGGCAGTTCCAACTTTAAGAGCAGGGTTTTCCAAATCGCCAGCTGTTGTTGAACTACAATTCCGATCATCCCTGACTACTGGCCCCACCAGCTAAGGATGATGGGAGTTGTAGTCCAAAACCAGCTGAAAGCCCAAGTTTGGAAAACCCTGTTTTAGAGCATGTTTTTTAGAGTCACTACGGGTTTCTCCAGGGATCTTTATAAGGACCCACCTTGCTGACCAATTTGGACAGTTAATTTGTCCCACTTACCAGTCAATCATGTGACTGATAGGTGGACGGTCAAGTGGGCCCATGCAGTCCTTGGTCCAGAGCGAAAGGTGTTCCCTGTCTATGTACTAAATGTTTGAACTAATCATTTGCACAGAGCTGTTGAAATTAGGCCAAGCCCAACAAGCAGCCTTAGGGAACACATAGTCCATTTGAGGTATGCAATTTTTTTTATTAAAAAAAACGAACTACTAGGTGAAGCTGGCCTTGTGGTAGTATTAAATCCTCTGCATTCTACTGTTAACTTGGTGTCAGAACCCAACAACATATCCTAGGTGGTGGGCAGGGGGAGAGATGGGAACAGAAACCATATTAGAAACTCTTAAGTGTGTTTCAAGTAGGAATGGGAAGAGCCAACAATATCCTCTTGCTTATGCTAACAGAGTCAACAAATATGTCAGAGAAGTTGGAACAATAGTGGAGCTGAGATCAGTGCTGCTTTAGAATTAATGCAGAAAACTCAAGATAGAGAGGGGTGTGTGTGGGTGTGTGGGTGTGGGTGTGTAACGAGTGCTAGATCAAGTACAAGCAGGAAGAAGGGACGAAGGACATTTGAGACAAAGCAAAACAGCACCTCACCTTTTGGTAGTCCAGGACAGGACAGGTGTTAATTAGTGGTATCAAGGCCAATCAAGGGTGCCCAACTTGAAGCCTATGATTTCTCCCCTGCCCACCCACAATGGTTCTGTCAGAATGACAGAGCACCTGCTGCATCAAAAGCAGCACCCGTATGCTCTTTGACCAGGGTAGCACACCTTCCCAGGCCACTCTTTATCCAGGCCAAAAGCTGCAGAAGAGGGGATCACTGTTTGTCAGTCAACATCAACACTCCTACGGCTAGGGGATGGGAAACCTGTGGCCCTACAGCTCCCATAATCTGTGACCACTGAGCAAGGCTTGCTGGGGCTGATGAGAGTTGCGAGTCCAACAACATCTGGAGAGCCACATGTTTTCCATTTTTGGGCTAAATGCAAGCTTTCTATCTGCCACTGAGAGAAGCATAGCTGGCTTTTTCAGATTCTTAAGATACACACAAAAATGGTTCATCATTGCTAAAGTATTGCCATGGGATACAGAGAGCTCCCTGCTAGGACATGACAGCTTGCATAAGAAGAGGTTTTATAATACCAGATGTGTTTATATACTGTTCCCCTGAGTCAATTCTCACTTTTGTACAGGGTGGATAAATAAACCAGATTTCTTTTAAAAAGATTCAGTTATGAGTTTGCTTTCAGAATAAATTGATGTTAAATGCAATCTGCACTTAATGCAAATATATGAAGACGACCCACTTATGAGATGCTACTTTTATTAGTAAACTAGGGATAAATCATAATCATCAGTCATTACACATCCCAATAGGTCATGAATATATGGCTTGTTATCTGGACCAAGGACTGGCAAGTTAGCCCAGTGATGGATCACCATGTGAAATTTTGCTCTTATTTCATGCCAAACTCCAATTAGCCTGGAGTCAGTAAATATTTATGATTACCTCATTGCTAACCTTCTGGAAGAGGTCACATACCATCAGTGGGAAGGGCCAGTGTGGGTGGAGCAACCCATTCTCATACACATATAACACACACTTCCATTCACACACATCACAACTTATCACACCACACATACCTCCCCTCCCACCCCGTATTAGGCTTGAAAAAGCATTGGAGTTTCCCCCAATTCTAATTGCGAGGAGGAAGGGGAGATCCTCACAGAGACTGCAGGGTATGATATTAATGCGTCCTACCCCAGCTGCAATATACACAAAGATAACCCCACCCTGGAAGCAATTCGGCTTGAAAAACAGTCTCCCTATTGCTCCAATGAGGTACCTTTTCCAAGCCTAATTGCTGTGATGGAGGGTTGCAGGACAGTTGCGCATGTCCCCGAGGCTGCACTTGGGATACAGGCTCCCCTCACCCCAATTTATAGCCAAGCATCAGCCAAAATCCATTGACATTTACCTTCCATCTCATGGTCTGTCTCCACTAAGGACCACCTGTCCTTGTCTCTGAATGAGAATGATGTTTTGTGGTGGGGGGTGGGCAGGGCACTTATATGCCCCACATGTGTTTGTTTTCATTAAATACATTTACGTTGATGCAGTGCTGTAACAGTGCTACAGTCATTCAGTTCTTCCCATTAACAGACAGTAAATCTAATCTAAAAATAAGCATTTCTTTTAGACCATACTTAGGAAATGTATAGAGTACCTTCTGAAAGTTATAGGTCATTTTTTTTTTTTTGTGGTAGCAGGAACCTTGGTGTGCAATTTTATTTAGAGAGTACCTAATAATAAATGGGAGGGACGCGGGTGGCGCTGTGGGCTAAAGCCTCAACGCCTAGGGCTTGCCGATCGAAAGGTCGGCGGTTCGAATCCCCGCGGCGGGGTGCGCTCCCGCTGCTCGGTCCCAGCGCCTGCCCACCTAGCAGTTCGAAAGCACCCCCGGGGGCAAGTAGATAAATAGGTACCGCTTACCAGCGGGAAGGTAAACGGCGTTCCGTGTGCGGCTCTGGCTCGCCAGAGCAGCGATGTCACGCTGGCCACGTGACCCGGAAGTGTCCCCGGACAGCGCTGGCCCCCGGCCAATAAATGTGAGATGGGCGCACAAACCCCACAGTCTGTCAAGACTGGCCCGTTCGGGCAGGGGTACCTTTACCTTTACCTAATAATAAATGGAGAATGTGGATTTTAATTGATTACTTGACATAGACTTTCTTCTTGGTAATTTAAATTGCTGATATAAATTACTATGGTTTAAATCCATCCATCCTAGGGTTTTTTTTCTGAGACAATCACTAAATTCCAGGTCTGAGAAGTACGCAATTTCAACAGCCAAGGAAAGATATGTCCAGAAATTGATGGTCATACTTCAAGTACAATATTTACAGAAGGCAGTTACTGAGGCAATCTGCCCCAACCATTGCAATATAAAGAATAAAAACTTTTGAATGGTTTTTTAAAAAAAAGAAATGAAGCAGATTTAAAAGAATTTGGTAATTATTTTAATTCAAAATGACCCAACGCAAAACCTTACATTACAAAAGGAAGAACAAAATATGTTACGATGCTGCTAACACAGAAAGAACTGCATGGAAGATAAGAATGGCGGGCAAAATGGTACATCATCCTTCTCACAGTGAAATTTGCAACAAACTGACCATATTGAGTTAGACTGGGATTTCAGGTTTCATTAGCCCATCCTTCATTAAAACCTGACATAAAATCCACAGCAAAGGTCTCCATCTCAGGCTCCGCTGAAAGGAACCGGAGCTTGCCACAGACAAGAACCACCAATTTGCTTCAAGTGTGCTTCCGTAGGCAACATTCCCAGTGGACTATATTCTCAGTCACTTGAGGCTGGTGCAAACGAAATGCTGGCTCTCTGTAAGGTAAGCCATGATTTGTAAACATGGCTTTGCTTAAGGAATGTGGGTCCTTTTCACTCCTTCTCTATCAGGGATTATTTCCTTCTCGTTGTCCAGTGTCAGCTTTAACTATGGTTGAAACATTGCACCTGCATTGTGGTTAATGCGAAAATAAGGTAGCCATCTTAACCAGGATCTGACACAGACAAGGGGAATCCTGGTTAGCACTGGTGCAGATATAGCATTAAACTGAATGAGGGTAGTGGAAGAGAGTTTGTGCTTAGAGAAGGAAAAACTTGTTCATGTAGCTGGCTTCTAATTTGCAAATCAACACTTGCAGGGAGCCACAGTTACTCCTACACTGGGCATCTTTGTGTGTATGAAGTACCAAAAACCAACAAATACAAAATGCTGTGTCTTCATGCTGTCCCTATGAGGGCAGATTGTTCCTAATATGAATAATGAAATAAGTCAAAAATGAAAAATGAAACAGAAGCCTTGGGAATTTACAAATATGGTCTCTAATATTGTAAATAGATTAGAAATATGGTAATTAAATAATCTAAAAAACAGACTCTTACTCTGCTGTACATTTATAAACAGAAATATTTACAAAACTCTGGTTTTGTTTTTAAAAGAATGAGGTTTGTGGTTTGCTAATGATCTTCATCTTGTCCATTTCTTTGGTGTGTTTGCCAATTTGTGTTTTGTTTTTTAAAAAAAGCTATATAAAAATGTTTAATATTAAAGAAGTGGGATAAATGCTCTTATCTTTTTTTGGAATTTAAGCCAAAACATTTAATGGAAAAGCTTCCATCATTTTTTAGTGGTAAAACCAAAATACATCAACATCATTTCATTCTGATTCTCTTCTCAAAAACAAGTTATATTTGCTCAAAGAGGTACAAATCTTTCAGGCTGTATAATTGGGTTGCAATTGAGTTGGGCTTGCATGGAGATATGCACAATGCACATTCAACATGGTGCATATGCTATGGAATCTCCTGTACATTAAAAAGAAAGACGACCAACTACCCAGTTAATAAGTCAAAGGCTTGATTTTCTTAAGAACTGGGACCGAAGGTTGCCCCTCCCCACTTTGCCTTCAACTAGTCAAATGGCTTTACTGAAATAATGGATAACACAGTAGGTTTAAGGGAATTTTACTTTATGGCCTAAGATGTACTTCATTCAAAGTGTGCCAATTATTAAAACTTTGGGGCAGGGGGAGAGACACGAAAACAAACCTCAAACAAATAAATAAATGGAATTATACATTTCATTAAATAGCACTTTTGTTATCAGCAATACATTTTATATATATTTTTTGAAGTCACAGCAGCAAGACAGAATAAAATTCACCTTACAATTGATCCCTGAACCAGTAAAGACTACTAGGCTGGTAAGAATGCACCATCACTTTAAGAAAGTCAACCAAACTGATCAAAGCCTGAATCTCCAGTAAACTGGACTGGGGCCTTAAGATACCAAAGAACATAAAAATTCGAAGAGATTGGGAAGCTTTTGTGAACATTTCCTTGAAGACCAAAACAGACGAGTTGCTCCTAGCTCCTTATCACAAGAAACAGGGACCGTGTTGTCCAGACTTGCAAAACCCTTGTATTCACTAAAGACCATCTGATGAAGCATACATAGCTCGAATGCTATTCCAATTAAGGGCAAACTAAATAGAATAGAACAGAATGATGTACTAGTTGGCCACTGAAATTCCATTTTTTAAAACAAACAACATACATTCCTCTGAAGTAGAATCTTGATAAGAGAGGGGGGAGGTATGTGTGTTGGGAGGAAATACCTTGCACTCTAAGTCAGTGCTTGCTGAGCAAAAAGTTGTCATTTGCTACCCTAGTTCCTTGTATTGATTGACAGCAACAGGATTGATGCTTATGAGAATGGAAATTAATGTTGCAGTCATGTACCATTGATCACATAGCTCTATTGATCCTAAATTACTGACTTCTGTTCCCCTTTAAGATACGAGTGGTGGGAAAGTGATTGGAAACTGCAGAGAGAACTAATTATGTTCCCCAAGTGCAATCTATGTTGAATCTCAGATGGAACCCCAAAACTCAGGATGCTAAAGCCACTGACATGCAGAGGATAACTTTTATAAACTCATTTCCTTTGTAATCTCAACTCCTATCAAACTGCAGGCTTTACCCAAAGTATGACTAGTAGCCTGTGCCATAATTAAACATGTGCCAGTTTCAGCCTAAAAAGCACAGCCTGGGTTCGTGCAGATTTAGATTTTTGCTCAGAAGCTTATCATCTTCCGAGTGAGAAAGTCTCATTACAGTGGGGTTATATATAGAATCTTCAAAATAAAAAAGGTCCAGGTGCTGTGGCTAAGTTTTCTATGGGTATGGCCAATTATTTATGCTTCAACATACTTATGGAACTTAATTGTTCACACAAGGTTCCCCTTTAGATCTGTGACCTACAGATTTATGGTAAATTTTACACAGATCTGCCTGTCAGCAAAGGTATTTTGAGATGCTGTGTTTACACCACAGCCCATAAGAACAAATTAGGGGTTTCGTGAATTAGCCCAAAGTCCTAATTAACATCAAGCAAGCTGAAAACACAGCAGGTTTCAGGTTATGGAGCCCTATTAAAAATATGGAAACCCAATTGCTAGGCCAGATTCTGGTTTTAAGAATACCACAGATTATCCTCTTGCATGGGGGTGAGGGGTGGGGAGGAAGAAGTGAGCCACAACAGTCCAAACTAGATGCCTTTGAAATTTGGGAGGGGTAACAAAAATATCTATATATATATCCCAATAAGCAAGCAGCAATTCCAATAAGTAACGAACATCATATTGAGACCAGGGTAGGAATGTGTGTGAGTCACATGTGTGATGGAGAAAATATAAATCCGGGGGGGGGGGGGGAATTATTGCATATGAGAAACAGGATGCATCGGCTTTGAAATTAGATTAGTTTTCCGTTAATGTTTTTATAAAAAAGAAATACAGAGAGACCACAGAGGCATCTGAGCAGTGTAAAACCTAATTACAAACAGCAGCGAACATACTGGCATCAAAGGAAGGATAAGACATATGGACATCGGAACTACAATTATTATGTTAAAGATCCAACTTGGGTTTTTTTAAGAAAAAGGAAGAAAAGAAAAAAACAATGAAGGTGGCAATGTTTCCAAAGAGCAATCGTGTTTATAGTAAACTCTGAACACCCTAGTTACAAGCCTGAGCCATGATTCTGAGAAAAGCACCTTATGGGTAGAAAATAGTGACTATATGGAATCCAGTCAGTTGTCAGGACTCCTTATGAGGAATAAGTGGATACCCATATTGGTCCTTGGCACGGGAGCAATGCTAGTGGGCTTAATCCAGGAAGCACTGCTGCTATGTAGATCCTTCATTTCAGAGGGTCTTGCCTGGGATTCCCCATGGAACAGAGGCTATACAACAGTAGTGTGTTGTGGATTACTTCCTTAAGTCTCCTACTTTTACTTTGTTTAGCATTCACTCAGCCATCTCACAGTATTACACATGCTACATTGGGGTAGGGGAAGGATCCCTTTCAACAACTGACATTCTGTCTTCATTTCAAAGCTGCAAGTTTAAGTGTTTTAAAAATAAAAAAAATAAGATACTCACCCCTGTGGAGAGGGGTTGGAGAAACCAGACTACAATCGTAAAGTTGTATAGAGAGCTTGGATCTTGTAAACTTGGACCAAGAAATAATAAAAAAGTAAGACCTTCTAGCATTTGGTATAAAACACCCCCCTCCCAAAGAAATTGTATACCTGCCTTCTGACTTCTCGGGGAAAACAAAAAATCAGAAATTGCATAGGATATACGTTGTGCAAGGTGACCAGCCTTTGAAAGGTATCTGGAATATAAACTAATCTTGCTTATCGTCCAACGTTTTTGCAAAAATGTCAGATATCGTCAAATTTGTGTTTTAAGTAGTCTTTCATAACCTTGGCAATTGGTAGTTCGTCAAGTAGTTTGAGGTTTTGAAGGCCTATACACTGGCGGATTTTAATTCGGCATAGATCTTGTAAGTTCCGTGGCTGCCCTGAAAAGAAGATAAAAAGAATATGCCATCATTAAAAGGTAATTGAAAGCTGAAACAAACAAGCAGAAACTCTCACAAGCACTATGAAGCAGAACAGCTAAATGTGTAGACCTAGAAACTGGTTTTTGTGTGTTCAGTTAAATGTCAGGTTTCAGCTAAACTATCCAAGTTAGAAACAATTAGCAGCAGGTCTCAAGCAGAAGTCTTTCCCAACCTTGCTACCCAATAGCCTTTTTAGGATGCCAGAATGAACCTTGAACCTTTTGCATGCCAACTATTACTATGCTCTAACACTGAGTTGCTCCCTTCCAGAGTTGCCTAAGAACAAATTTTAAGCTAACTGCAGAATGAGATGCACAGAACTAATAAAAAAAGTATTGCCAACTCAAACTTAACCATATAGACATTTGCTTTTAACCACTAGTGCATGATTTTATATTCACAGAAATTTATGGTATTTACAGGTGAAGACTGAAAATCCCAGAGATTTCATGAATATTGGGGGGGGGGCAGGGGAGTGAGAGGGAGATTGAGATTTTCTCCTTTTCTGGACATACTACAGTGATTGCTAACAACTACAGTTCAGGAAATTTTCAAACAGTATTATCTCAATAGTGTTCAGACATTCACAACATTTGAATCGGATTGTCACATCAGCATTCACAAGTGTACATTGAAAGTTGAACATTGACTGTAGCCTACAGAAAAAACATCTCACATCCAAATCTGCAACAGATCTCCTGAATAAAATGGAAGGGGGTTGGCAGACAATCCACACTTAGGGCAGAATTCCTTAAGAGCTGATTATTAAGCATCTTGACATTTCCCCCTGATAAGCTGAAGAGCATTTCCTGGGAATGTGCTAACAATGGACATTTCCAGTGTTAAGCACCAGTTGCCACATCTATTGGCTCTTGGTGTCTAGAGAACTTATTCATTCTTGGTTGCATTTGAATGAAAAAGGGAGGGGAGGGGAGGATTATAGACCAACACCAGTGAACCTTCATTTGGCAAATGTAAAATGTTATTAGTAATCGGGCAAAAGCAATACAAGTGAAGAAGGCAACAAATCAAGCTCTATCTAATGATGATTAAGAGGTAATACTAAGTGCAGAACCTCTGCCAAGTTTGGAAAGATTAAAAGGGAGATTAAACATGACAATTAAAAGACTTCCAAAGCCAGCACATTCAGAAATACAATGGTATCAAAACTAATTCCATTAACCCTTCTCTGTCTGCTTCCAATGATGGCACATGTTTGAACCATCAAATTTAATGAAGGCTCTTATTAGTAAGTTTTATTCTAGAAGTATAGGCAGCAGCTGTCTGTTCCTTTGGTACAGGCAACAGTTAAAAAGCCTGATTTAAGCAAACACTTATAACCCACCCTATCCCAGGGGCTCAAGTTCAGTGAATGCAATACTACTTCAAAGAGACAGAAGCTGAGAACTGTCAAGCTGGGTACTCCGAAAACTGCAGCTGCTGTCAGGTGAGCCTGCCCACCTTTTCCAGGGGGGAGGAGGCAGCTAACAAGTTCCATTTCCAACACAGACCAGCCACAGCAACTCACTTCCAGGTGTGTATTTTGTACACCTGTATATGGCTGGAGGCCACCTCACCAGTACAAGTGACTTAGATCATCAAAAGGTGCGACCATTTCATAACACTGTTCAGCAAAGTCTGAGAATTCTGACTATTTGGAACGTTAACCAATATTACCATGAACCTATTCGGAAATGCATATCAAAAACATTATTACATACTAAATTCCTATTTGATTTTGTGACTGTTATTTTCTCAACTAATAAGGATTTGGAAATTCAATGTTCTTTTTTATATGGATTTGTTGCAATATAAATTATAGTATGTAAGGGATAGTGAAATATAGTATGTAGCTGAAAAATGTTTATAGTTTACAAAATGTCCACCATTGATGCAACATTATGCACTTCATTTTCTACAATTTTCTTGTATATGGGAGAAGCACAATATATTTTATTCGAGATATGATTGGGAAGTATCAAAATATGATTATTTGAAAAAGAATTCTGAAACAAATTGATATGATACTGATTCAGACTGTGGGATGGATGAAATGAAAGATTTACAGTTAAGATTGTCCTGCTAATATATTGGGGAGTGAATGATTCAAAGTTGATTTGTGGATATGACTCCAAAAATTCCTGAGAAAATTAATTGGGTAAGAGATCCCAATATAGTCTCTTGAGGAAAGAGAAAAAATATTTAATGAAGGAATTCAAACTTTCAGAAGATAGAGACACAGATAAAGAAGAAAGAATATACTGAGAAACCTAAGAGTGTCAAAAAAGATTAAAAACATCAATGAATAAAGTACATGTTCATGTAAACAACTTTAAAGAACTTGGTGATAAATTGGATAGTTTAGTTCAAAGAGAGAATGATTTTGGGGATATTGTTCCTCAAGTGCATTAGCAAAGAGCATTAGGATGTGCTCAAACTGAAAAATGGTTGAGATTAAAATATTTGATATATTCAATAATTTTAGAGTTTTAGATTTAAATAAGAGATCAGCTTATGATTTTATATGATTATGCATAACTGCAACGTAAAGATACAGTGGGAATTCCATATGTTCCTTTCAATGTGCCCAATTCAACATATGAGTCCTCACTCCAAAGTTCTCTCCTCATGGGGCATAATGGGCAGCTATCATGAGCAGGGCCTTTTCCAAACTGGCACCCACCATGTGGAATATCCTATCAAGTGTGATCTGTCAGACTCCAATACTTTGATTTTATGTGGTTGGTTAAAAAATGGCTCTTTAGGAGGGCATTTGGGCTTAACACATTAGAAGCTACCTGATGTAGAGACAGACCTCCAGCCCATCAAGTTCAGCACAGTATTGTCTACACTGACTAGCAGCTGTTCTCCAGGGTTTCAGACTAGGAACATTCTGAGTCCAATCTCAAGATGCCAAGGATTGAACGAAAGACTTTCCATACGTCTTCCTCTGAGCTATAGCCCTTACCAAATACTTGTCTTACAAAATTGCTGCTTTCCCCCTTATAACTGTGGTTTTATGAATTACTTTCCTTGATTAACACTGTTCCTAAATTTCTTCCATTTCAGAAATTATTTAAAAAGCTGGGCTGCCATCTTTTTGTATGTTGTTTGATGTTCTAATATGTAAGCTACCTTTGAAGTTTTGTTTTTTTGAAAAAGTTACTTAAATAAATAAAATAAACTCATAAATTGAGAGATGACTAAATCAGAAATATTTCAATTTATTAGCTGTAAAGTGAAAGTAGCAACTGTAATTCTTAGTTACAACGGACAAAGCATTTATCAGAAGGGGGGGGGGGGAATTACCGGATTTTCAGTCAGCTTTATTAAACAGAAGTAGAGTATTTAGATTTTTGGACAGATACGCTTTGGATTATGTTTGTAATAAATGGGTCGTATTTAAATTGGTAGTATCTCTCAAGAAGGTAATATGTAACGGTAGAAACAAGTAATGGCACTAAAACAATTATATCTTTTTGAGGTACTACATGTATATTAAGAGATTTCATTTTTTCATAAATTTAAATTAATATTTATGTAGATTAGTTGAGTTTTTTTAATATATAGATGATGCCCCAGTAGCATTATAACTGGATGCTTGTAAATACAGTAGTCAGATGGAAGACTATATGTGAAAATTAGATAGGCTTTTATTACTTGATGAGAAACTGTTAGAACAAAACAAGCCACAGAAAATCAAATCTCTTAATATACATTTAGTACCTCGAAAAGATATAATTATTTTAGTTAGTGCCATCACTTGCTTCTACCATTACATATTACCCTCTGAGATACTATCAATTCAAATACGACCCATTTATTATAAACATAATCCAAAGCGTATCTGTCAAAAATCTAAATACTCTAAAAAGCTAGAATAAAAACTATGGCAAAATATTTGTAATGGGTTTATTCAGCAGGGGCAGAGGGGGAAAAGGAGGAAAGATCTGGGATTGCACTGGTTATATTACAGCTGAACCTGACCAGCTTTCGTGAAGTTCTTCACCTGCATTTTCTCCCTCTTTTGTGAGTATGTGGTGAAATTCTTCACTACTGTGGGACTGGTTTCATAGCCATATTCCAAATTCTATAATGTTAAAACTTAATTTTATTTGTGATTCTGAGAATCAAATTTGTGAAACTCCATTTGATAAAAAATAGCTTTTAATGACCTTCTGGGAATATACGTTTAGGTATGTTGTAAGCCATTATCATCATTTTTGGTATGATCTTGAAATTGTTTTGTTAGCCTTTTCCAGGGCATTAATGTTTATTCCTAATGTTATGCAATTTCAATTTTAGCTAAAGGAAACAAAAAAGTAAGACAGAAAACACTGTGCTCTAAAGATTTGTTTTGGAAACTAAGGTGGGGGGAAGGGAACTGAAATGTTGATGCAATCATTAACAGCCTCCTAATTCATTTATTTCTCCCATCTTTCACTGGGCAAGGTGTTTCCTCCATCCCTAACCCCATTTGGGGGAAGAGGCTAGGGCTCCATTCTCAAGAAGGAAGAGGGAACGATTTGTGAATTGTCGATTTGTGAATTGTCGTATCTGGCTGTAGCAAGGCAAGCCTGTGCTGGCTCCCCTCCTCTGGGTGAGGAGGGTGAACCATTTATTTGGGATCTTGATGGTCCACCCCCATGGCTATTGTGGGGATGGACAATTTGTGGCTACCCTCTGGGGTAAGTCGGCTCCTTGTACTGCTGTTGATATGTTCCACATATGAGTTCCGGCACAACTGGATGGTGTCTGACAAACGCAAAATAAAATCTCAGAGAGGGAACAGTGACTGAGAAATCTAATTAAATTACTTTTCATTCATACAAATATTTGTTTCTACTCACCTCCCCACAAGTTAACTCCTCTCTTAGACTCTTCCCAAGGAAGCCCAATTCTCTACACAAACATTACTTCCAAGTGAGAAGTGTGAGAAGTCTTTGCATTTACATTCTCCCAGAGTACAGGAGTACCTATGTCAAATTAGCTGTGTTTCTATGCCATGGGAACCCATAGCCAACTCTTTCACGACAGTGTATATATATGACGAAGCAGTTGGAGTTTCATGAGTGAGGTCACATCTGTGTAGAAAATAGTCTCATGCAAATTTCTGTGGTAATTAATAAAACTGCTTTGATGTAGTGGTCAGTGACAGGCTATAACCAGGGAGATTCAGCTTCAATTCCCAGCTCAACCGACCTCATATGGCGGCTGTGCGGTTGAAGGGAAAGGGAAGAACCTGGTGCATGACCCCAAATTTGTTGGAGGAAGAACAGAACATAAAAAATGCAATATAGTAGATTAATGCTTCTAGACCTGATCATTAGACAATATACTGGAGAACATATTGCACATATTACATATCCAATAGAAGTTGAACAACAAGCGTAGAAATTTCTTTCCTGAAAGCACTGGGACACCAATCTGAGCACTGCTTTCTTTATGCATGTAATGGGGCCACAATGCACAGCTGCACAGCTAGCCTTATATTACAAAGGCTTAAGAAAACATGAATTTGTGCTAAAAATGACCTTATGAGTCACCCCTCAGCCTGCATATTCACTCATCATAGATAAAACCAAGAGATTCCAGAACACAGAAATCAACAGTGTTGTGACTTTTCCATTAAGTGGTTTTGATATTATTCTGCAGTCTTTATAAATAAAGTATACGAATGAGTTACAACCATAAGCTTCACTTGACTTTAAAAGTAAGTTTGCGTATTATGTTACCACAAGAAGCATTTTTAAAATAATCTGAATGGCAGCCACCTTTGAACATTTTTCTGTTGTGGGAAAGGACAGTGAGAGTTGAAACCTCAGCAATTTAAGACCTGCTTAGGGGAACCCTTTAGAAAAGCTAACTTCTCCTGCTGCGTTAACCAAATCTGGCCATCCTCCAGAAAGAAGCTGATTCCTACGAGTGAACAGTCTAACAGGTATATGTTAACAGTGTATTTTCTAGCATATTTCATCTGACAGCAAGCACAGACATGTTATAGTTATCATCTGGAGTATCTGAGGGTGGGTGGGTTGTTGTTTTAATGAAGCAGATACGGCAATGGGAAAGTTAAAAAAAACCCCACTAATGACAAAAAACTCCATCACAAACAGGAAGGCAGGCACAAGACTAAGACAACAGCCCAAAGACCTAAATATTCTAATTAGAGTCTACAATTCAGCCATTAATAAGTTTGTAGTGCCTTTGCGATTCAGTTACCTAGCACCCTTAATATTATCCTTATACTTGTAATATATGGCAATTTGAAGTCCACAGAAGTTACTAGACCACAAAGTTTCTTATAGAAGCAGAAATATCTTTTTTTTAAAAGACCCAAAAGCTCCCATCCCTAAAAACTTTTTGTAATGTTTTCCAGCCTGGCCTAAATATACATTTTTTTGTTCACCACAGGCAACGAAACCTGCTGTGATTTTCAAGCCTATCTGGCAGCTAGATTTTCAAAGTAGTCATCATATTGTTGTAAGCGAACACCTACCCTGCTCTGAAAATCCATTCCCATACTAGGGACATGGAATACTTTTCAAAATCTTGTTCTGCCTGGAAAGGGGGAACGGGACAACTTCTAAGTTGTAGAAAACTGATACCAAGCAGTATTGTATTTAAAGCATTTTAAGTTACTTTTTCCAAATGCTGAAATGCAGCAATCAAAAAATGAAATACGTACGATACCAAACCTCCAAGAGATATATTAAAATAAAGATAGCTATAAGATAGGATTCAAAACCCTACTTTTGAGTTTGCACAAGATCTCTGGTATGCTCAGCGAGGTGCCTTCCCCCACCCCAACCCTGAAAGCTATATTTTCTCAAATCTAAAGCCCTGTCCAGGCAATACAGAGAACATGAAAGAATTGCATGAAGCATGTAGGGGGAGTGAAGGTGCATGCTGGCCCCACCTTCACCATCCCCATCTATGCCTTGATCTTTCTGCGTTGAGCAGGAAAATCTAAAACTGGCCAGTGAGCACATTCAATGCAATGCATTTAGAAACCTCCCCATTTTTTTGGAAACTGGGTAACACAAATACCGGTATGTTCAGCTAAGCCAATGTGCAACTTCCCTTCAGTCTCTTCTGTTGAATTTAAAAAGGTCAATTATGTGACCCCCGAGCTTTTAACGTGTGATATTTTAGTGTATTTTTGGTTTCTATGGAAGCCACCCAGAGTGGCTGGGGAAACCCAGCCAGATGGGCGGGCACAAATAATAAATTTAAAAAATTTAAGGGTGGAGTAGGCAGAGGCAATGGGGTGGCATGTATATACCCTACATACTTTACACCCCCATGCATTTTTAACTGCAATCAATCCAATCAATTTCAAAATAGGTTTGTGATGCAGAATGGGGAGGATAAGGAACACAAACTTAAAACATATTTTGGCATGTAGAACTGATTTTGCAGTTATTTGGATTCTAGCAAAATTTAAAAACCCTCTCCCTCCCTTCAAAAATCAATCAAATAACCATTAGCACATCAACACATTTTTTTTTAAAAAAAACTCCCTCACATCTGATGAGCAAGCATTCCAAAACCAGGGGACAACTTTGGCAAAGGACCTGCTCCCTGGTACTGCTGGCCTAATTTGATGCACCGATGGATTAGTGAGCAGGGCCTATTGGCATATAGGCATATATATGAGGACATGGTCAATTTATTATGGACTTTAAGCACCATCACAACTTTAGTCATTCTAGGCTTCTCAATAGCACACAAGTCGTTCCCCAGATCAGCAACAGTCCCATTACAGGATCACAAGAGCAGCAACTGACCTGCAAACTAGACCAGAAGCACACAATTTGGTTTTCTGTCTGCGGTCTATATGAGGAATAAAACCATCATTGTCAAAAGATAAACTGGTCTAAAATTAAAATACGAATGAATCAAGAGTATCAAAAGCAGAGCAATTATGTACTTTCATATGCTGGTATATTATATTTCTCCTTCTCTAGTTTTCCTTGATTGATTGCTGATTCGTGAAATCATTTTAGTTGTGCAAGAGTGTCAATTTAAAAAAATAAAATAATTGCCCTACTTGCCCCAAAAAATCTACCTCCTGCAGCTTGCTTTAGATTCTTGTGGCCAATGATATAACAGAGCTTTATAAAAGAAAAAATTCTCTCTCCCAGAAGAGTTACCTCAATGGGAGAAAGCTAGTGTTTAACCCTCCATTTCAAATGCATACCAAAGCCTGGTTTTAAATGATAGTTTGAGACCAGAAACAATGAGGTTCTTTCTCCAGTATAACATTTCTTATACTTAGCATAGATTAAAAAGAAGTTTCCATCACTGCAAAATTTTGCACTGATCATTTGGATGCCCACAAAGACCCAACGTTTCCACTGAAGGCAAAGAAGTGCTTTGTCTTTTTGTTTTTGTTCCACCCCCCACAAAAAAGTAACAACCTAAAATGCAATGTAATTCCACATAGCTGGAAAAGAGCAGACTTTTTCCCCTCTACCCACCACCATTCTTCTTTCAAAAAATGTTTTAATTGGTTTCTCAAAAGGAATATGAGATCATAGCTCCCCCCCCTGTAAGAAACATTTCCCCTCCCCGCCCCACACCCACAAAGAACAGAATCTATGGAGAACATTATTCCAAATGTGAGTTAGATAGATGCCATCTTTTGTCTAGCTAGTAAAGGTACTCATGAATTTGGTTAATAATAAATTTCAAGGTAGCGATGAACTATATTTGATGTTACTATCTATTGTGTAAAAGGCTTCAAAACAGTAATATTAAGCAAAAAAAAAAAAAGGATAGGTGTGAAATTAAAGTTAAACTAATTTATATCTGATTTAAAAATTCATATAAAAACCAAAACCTCTTTCATTAGATAATTCAGGTGAAATCTGCAAGTTAAAATGCCATCATAAATGGGCACCAATCCCAGAAAGCTGTTTTAAGGAAAAGGCAATTGTCATTATTTTGATTGTCTATGTGATTTATATCAAGGGGAGAGTGAGGTAAAAGAAGCAATTCACACCCCTACGAAATACACTGTTGCCTTATAGCAATCAAATGACCTATTGCTATTTTTTGTTTCAAAGTAGTGATGCTTCCACTCTCCCCACTTCATGATTTTAACAGAATGCACATTACAATCAAATACTAAAAATACAATCTGATGATCATTTAAAGCCAGAGGCATTCACATGAAGCTATAGCTTAATGTTCAGTCTTGCATCTGCACTGGAATAAACTTCAATGGTTTTTATTTATGGAACTGCTTTTAAATGTCTGTTTTGCTTTTATATATGGAATTGTTTGTAATTGTTTACACTTTTGTTTATGGTTGTAACTATTTTGTTTTATAATTGTATATATTATTGTTGTAACGCCCTGGGAACGTGCCGTAAAGGGCAGGTAAGAAATCTAATAACTGCCTACCCATTTATACTTATGTTAAATCTGCTTGCAAAACTGAAGGGATAAGTACCACTCACCCATTCATTGTTTGGTGACCTGAAAATGCTGCAATTAAACTCCAGCTCTTTTAAAAGCCTCAAGCTACAGGTTCACAACACCTTTTTGGTATACAGACTGATAATACTGTTGCCTAACGCAGCGGCAGGCAACAGCAACTGTATGCAGATCAAAATTCAATAGGAATGTAAGAAATCCACTCCAACACCAGCATCAGTAAAAGTAGAATATAAAAGTGGTTGAAACTAAACTCCAAAATCCTGAGATAACAGCCGTTTGTCGCAAGGTCTCTTTTTTTGTTGAAAGCTTATTTCACTTTGTAGATCAAGCCCAACAGAAGTCCGGCTCATGCTCATGGTGTTCAAACTTGCTGCACACAGTGTACAATTATACATGGTGGTACACTTACAAATGCATTATTTAAATCAGCAAGACTTCAGCATATGTTATAGCTTAGCTCCATTTACAATTAGTACACTGTATATTTCACTTTTATACTGTATTGCAATGCCCAAAGGCAGCCCAACTTCCCTGAAACAGAGTACTTTGGGGGGGGGGTTGAATAAAGGGATTGTTGGGGGATAAACACACAAAACATACGGCAATATCAAAGCACCTACCTGAACAAAAAGCCCAGTTATGTTCTTGAGGCAAACATGCATGCTTTGAAAATGTGCTTGGAATATGATAGCCAGGGAGTTTGCTTTGACTAACAGTCACCCACCTCAGATGCTACATAACCCTTTGAAAGTTTAGCCTACTATTTTCCATGCCCAAAAGAACCTAGGATGTCTCTTCTCTGAAAGAGTCTGATCCATCTCCAACATACATAAAAGCCTGCCCCCGTCTCATAAAACACTATTTATTTTAAAACTGGCATTTGACTATCAGCTACCTAACAAGGGGAGATTAGTACTGCATGAAGAGTCTACAATATCACATGCACTATAACATTAGTTCCATAAAAACAACATCTCTACAAGAGGATGAACTAAGCCATCTTCTTCAACCTGACTTGAAAAGCAGAGGAAGTTTACAACCATTAATTGAAGCAAATGATTTTAAAACCTCATATTAAGTTATAGAATATTTTCCTACACATTGAAAGATGCTGATGCAGGAAAATCGCCCCATTGACCACAACTATATTCCATGAAGTTCTCAATTTCAAAGGATTCAAATTACGTAGGAGTGGAAGCCACTGCACGACTTAAAAACACCGAACACACTTTTTCAAATTTTGGCAAAGAAAATTTAGATTCATTTCAGTTGTAGGTGTCTAAAGAAAGGGGGATCTAAAAGGCTTTCAAATTACTTTTCAATCCACAAATCTTTCAATTTAACAAAGGGAGTACAGTAGTATAAAAGATACAAAATGTAATTAAATAATCTCCCTTGAGAAGACTAACTTGTTTAAGTGTCCTCTTCAACAGAGTCCTCTCTGATTATGATTATCAAGGAAGCCACATTCCAAGCATCCAACCTTAAAGCTGGCTGGCCCCCTTTCATCAATGGAAGCTGCTTAGAGCAGTAATGTGCCTTTTGCTTAGACTACTGCAACACAGTAATAAACCTCGTAACTATAGCTTTATACTTTGTTGCCACAAACAGTTATTACCACCTAGTCAAACTGTCAAAGCCAACCTAGAGAGAAATGGGCAGAGGGATGCGTTCAGACCATAGCTGTCAACTTTCAGATTTGAAAATAAGGGATCAGCAGCCTCACCTGTCCCAGGGACAGTCTACGGGATACAGTGGTGCCCCACAAGACGAATGCCTCGCAAGACGGAAAACCCGCTAGACGAAAGGGTTTTCCGTTTTTGAGCTGCTTCGCAAGACGATTTTCCCTATGGGCTTGCTTTGCAAGACGAAAACGTCTTGCGAGTGTTCCGATTTTTTTTTTGCTCCCCCCCTTTTTCTAATCCGCTAAGCCTTTAATAGCCGCTAAGCCTTTAATAGGTGCTAAACCACTAATAGCGCTAATCTGCTAATCCGCTAATAGGGTTGCTTCGCAAGACGAAAAAACCGCTAGACGAAGAGACTCACGGAACGGATTAATTTCGTCTTGCGAGGCACCACTGTATCTAACAATCCGGGATAGCAGCAGGAAGCAGCGCTGGAATAAGAGAATTTCCCGCAAAAAAAGGGAAGGTTGACAGCTATGGTTCACACACTAATTATCATATAATATAAAATACAGTGCTACCATCATGGCTACAGGTGACAAATAACTTTTCATGTTGGGGCTTGGTGTGTATAAACATTGAAGAGCCTTCTCTCAAGCTAAAGGTATTTGCTTTTCCACACATTGGAGGTTTTCGCTTAAGGAAGTGCTGCAACTAACCACTCCCTTTACAAAAATAAGAATGAGTTTGCACCTTGGCTTTTCATAAGCCTGTCACAAGTTTGCCCAAAAAGCTGGAAGTGGTTCAATACACTTACTAATGGACACATCCTGTACTGACTTTTTGTGATGGGAGTACTCTCCCTGCAGTCTTGACTTAGTTAGCTAAAGTACAGTACAAACTTGTCAAATGGCATCCCAGAGGCAGAGACAAATGCAATAAATCTTGGGAATAAGGCCTAAATCAGGGGCAAGGAACCATTTTCCTCCCAAGGGCTGCATGGCGAATGAGACCAAAGGCAAGAGTGGGCCAAGCAATGGATGTGACTTTCCTTTGCCTACATTGCAAAGCATGCTAAAGTCAGCACACATGCACAACCCTTTCCACCCTTTATCCAGGAAGCAAGAGGCATTACCACAGTTCAAGGACACATTCCTGCCAAGTCAAAAGCATTTAAGGAGGGTATGCAATAGGACCAACGTGGCCAAGAGAGGCCCAAGGCCATCCCCAGGGATCACTGGGTGTGCTACACATGGATGCACTGGGCACCAGAAAGACAAAAACAACAGGTGTAGGGAGGAGGCCAGTGTGGCTGCTTATTCAATGCTTAAATATTCAAAGGGTTGTACAAGGGTAGTGCTGAAGGTATGAGAAGCAGAACGTGAGCAAAGCAAGCCTTAGAAGGGATAGGCTCAGAAGAAAATCAGCACAGAGATCTTTCAGTTCAGCCATTCCACAAATCTTAGCCAGTGCTAGTGTGGCGTTACATTTTGATGAAGAGAGGCATACAATCAAAATCAGGAGAATACATGCCTACAGCATGTAAATGATTATGACAATAGAAGGGATGCGATGAAAATAAAAAGACAGTATAGAATCCATGTACAATCCATGAAGGACACTGAAAAAGATCAAAATTACACTGTAGGGTTAAGGAGACTGAGAAGTTTTTAAAAAGGGAGACATTGATAGGAACAGTGCTACTAAAAATTACTTAACTACAGTGGTGAAGGGCAATCCAACATACCTTAGTCGGAAGTCAGTTCGATGGAGTCTAATGGGAGCAAAATTCAATCTAGGTGTTTAGGACTGCAGCCTTAATGTTCAAAAATCTGAACATATTAAGCACATTTTTTTAAAAAAAGGTTTAAGTGTTCAAGAAAAAAACCAATCCCAAATTCCCACATGACACACATAGGAGGGTGCTAAGCAGGAAGTTGCTAGGGTAGGAGAAGAGTAAGCTGGAAGAAAAACTCTGCAGAGGAAGTGCCTGGATACAAAGTAACTAGGACATGAATGCATTGTTATATGCAAAGAAAACTGGGTGAAATCATACTTCAGAGAAGAAAAAAATGAAGGAAAACTACAAGTCCAACCCCCCCCCAAAAAAAAACCCCCACTGACAATGCAAATGGCAGTAACCTCTCTCTTTGTTTTAAAGGAAAGGATTAGTTTTCTGGGACAATTTTTTGTAAAATAAGGAAATGCTTTAAAGATCTGCATTGTTGTTGTTTTTTAGATGATGATAAATTAATGGTTTCTGTAAACTAGAGAGAACAGTGGGATAGTGACGTGAGGGAGAATGAACAAAAGCCCAAACTTCATTAAATAATGCTGAAGCAAAGTTTGGTATTACACCTGTTACTAAATCTGTATGTTAAAAATTAATCCCTCTGTAGTTTCAAAGGAAGTACAAATTCAATAATGTGAGCAGATAATTTACATACCTATGACATGCCTCCTTGAGCTTATTTAGCAATCAAACCCCATACACATACACACACTTCTTTAATGTAGGAGCCTCAGATACAGCTGAGTTAGTCTTACCCACATCTCAGCAATGACTAGAGAAAAGACAAGTGATTGGTACTGAACAGAATTGGAACTATGGGTTGTTACATGCTTCCTACATTTGACAAGTTCCACCTACGGTGAGATATCATTATCATACAGTGCACACGTAACAGGCTGATTGTTATAATATGGTTTTGTCACAAAAACAACTCTGGCTCTGCTCTATTCTGTATACTCTAGATTTTACTTCAAAAGTAAGCCTGCAGTTTGAGTGGGGTTACGTTCTCGGGATCATGCCTAAAGCCAAAATCACATATAAGCAAAAGACACTGGATTCAATGGCAGGTGGGATTACCAAAATCATTTTCCTCGAAACTCCCCTCCTTTTTTTGCCATGCATGTCAAGCTGAATGTGCACAAGTTAAATGTGCATAAATTGGGGGCTTAGTGACAAAGCAAAACAGTACATATTAACCATGTCAACACTGCATCATAAGCACAAACCAAGAAGAAATATTGTGTCAGGCAACTGCTGGAAAAGGAATTGGTTTGGTAAAGTTTGATTGCCAAAGATGAGAAGAAGACTGATGGTGAAAATAATACTACTTAGTAGTAAGTGGTATCAACCACGAATTGCTTAGATCTGTAATTTAAGAACCAACATACACATGTTAATATCACTGTGAGGTCCAAAGGATGTCAACACAATAACCAGGCTCATTTCACAGCCCCAAGGGATAAATAATTCAGTATCATCTCCCATTCTAATGAAGAACAAAGAAAAGTGAAAAATAATTTATGAGCAAGCAGCAGTTTTTGAACATTCCTTTGTAAACCAGAGAAAGACCTTGGAAAAATGTATTTTACACTTCTCAGCATTCATTCTCTGTTACCTTCCTGCCACATGCAGAACTGCTGATTGACTAGGACTGACCCCCCAAAAAAAAATAATAATTCAGGATTTGAATCCAAGTTAGTTCAGGAGGAATGTATACAAGTTGAAGTACAAGCATGATTCTGAAGGGGGAAATAGTGGTTATTCTCTGGGCCTGCCTAAACTTTCAAGTAATAACCAGCTAAGTAGGAAACTCATTTTTCCACCAACTTCCCCCAAAGACCATTGGAGGACTTTGATTAAAGATTTCCAGTATACATACTTGTTACTTCCTGTAGGAAATCCAAACAAGGTCGGCTACTTCCAGAAATACTTATTGAAACTGCCAGCGGAGTCTGTCCTTCATAGTTCTTTGTATTAGTGTCTGCACCATAGTTGTATAACATCTGTGCACAGAGTACATCATCCCTAAGAGCAGACAAGTGCAATGGTGTCTGCCCGTCTTCTAAGCGCCCCAAGTTTGTATCAGCCCCTCTCTGAAGGAACATCCGGCAATAAGAATGATTGCTTTTGATCACAGCATAGCGCAACAGGAAGCCGTTCTGAATGTCAATGTTGGCATTGTGATCTAGGAGTATTTTGACACAGCTGGACCTTTCGCGGATAATAGCCAGTTGAAGTGGTGTAGTACCTTTGTCACTGAGTGGATCAACCTCAGCCTTGAATTCCAGCAGGAGACGGACAAACGAGTCTCTGCCGTAGTGAGCAGCCACATGCAGAGGAGTCCAGCCATCATTACTTTTTGCATTGATGATATCAACGCGGTAGTCTGATTCCAGCATTAGGCGTGCAATCCGAGCTCGGCCGTGCATAGCTGCATAATGTAGAGCCGTGAAGCCTCCAATTAAGTCTTTCACTGTGGGATCAGCTAAAGTTAAACAAAATTGCAATAGGTTAGCTACTATCAGAAGAACACAAAAAGGCATCTGAATTTTTTTCTATACATTGTTACAATTCTTGGGAGGGTGTCCTACTAAATCATCTTACTCAACTATCTTGCAATTGATAATAATTAGTACTTATATTATGCTGTAAGCTGTTCATTTTATTTACTTACCGTAATAAAAGCAAGCTAGCTAGCTAGCTAGATGACATAGAGATATAGATAGATAGATAGATAGATCTAAAAAGTTAGGGGAAGAGCTAGTCTTTCTCCTTTTTCACTTTCACCAATTGAAAATATGTAAAATTTTGGAACATGGGTCTATTTGAAAAAGTGAATTTTATTTTTATTTATTAAATTTCTATACCACCCTTCACCCAAGGATCACTGGATGGTTTACAGTAAGAACACACAAAAATACACAGCGTAGTAACAAACAAAATTAATGTATTTTAACTTACGGGTGAACTCACTTTCCTTTTGAACAGACTCAACATTATTGCATATTAGCCTGGTTCACACATAATGCTGAACAGCAGCTTGTTTAGCCAAAGTGTGGCTTGTTAAGACATCTGAATGCAGCTCAGCAGACTAACCATGATTTGTTGTCTGGCAACATGATACAATGCAAAGTCATGGCTTGTTTTAACCACAGGTGCTAGTTGGTACCTTTCTTGAAGAAGTCTTTGCTCCTAACTCTGCCTGGCAGCAGGCTCCTTTTCCAGCCTAACTCCTCCATGGCAAGTCCCCCCCCCCACAAGCCAAACCAGGAAAAGACGAAGATGAGGGGAAATGCTCTGCTGTCTAACTATTATGACAGGGCTGCACCAACTAACTGATACTTCGCTACCCTGATTGCTAAACCTACTTACAGTAGAACAATGAACTCTTTAGCAGAAGGAAAACACTGATCTTCCACACTATAAGCTTTATTTTGTTTTTATAAGGGAAGTATGTGCTTTCAGAAAAGGTGTTAATATGCATGCATCATTTTAATCAGGCCTTTTTAATTGTTTTTAGTGCTGTTGTGATTTCTAATGTTTTTAATGGGAACACAGGAAACTGCTTCATACAGAGCAACTATTCATCCAGCTCATGCAACAGCTCAAATTAGAAGTAGATTCACTGAAATTCATATTTGCTTGAAATATGAATTAACTGATACAGAGTTCTTGCAGTAAGCTTCATCTCAACTCACCTCCTCAGTTTCCACATCTTGGTCAAAAACAAACCAAACAGGAGTACATGGTACAGATTGCTCACACTGTCTAAGCTCCCCGACCTCCACTGTGCATCCTAAATCCAACTGCTCAAGGTATTTCTATGCATCAAAGCTCCTTCAACTCTAAAATGTCATGCTTGTTTCTGTGTTCTGTTTTGCCTTGTGCTTCTTGGTCTTAAAAAGAAGCATGTGAAGTAACATCTGCTGGCCCAAGATGCAGATGTACTGTGGTCTGGCAAGATGAGCTTGTATTTTTTTGCGGGGGGGGGGGGAGTGCACAATGCTGTATAAGGTAAAGAAAGAATGCCCTCTGTGGTTCACGGCATTTCCAAAGTATGTAAGCTACATGTTATTTCAGATCATCTTGATAAAAGCATTTTCTATAAAATGAAAATAATCTGGGTTTGCCATTTCACAAAATTAAGGTTTTTCAGGCATGTAAACATCAAGCCATAGGAGGAAATAAGGTAACAAATAAAAAACAGTATCACAGATTTCCCTCTATCCCCAGAAATCTGGATTCATTCTTTAAAGACCCACCAGTGTAGAGTTGATATTCCAACACAACACACATATCTCCCCCCCACAACCTTTCTAAGAGTAGTTTTGCTTATACATACACTGGCATTATCTGCATACAAGATTGAGATAAGATATTTGCAAGGACAGTTTAAAACATTGGCCTGGCTAAAATACAACTTTAAACCACTTTAAAAACTAAGATTCAGTGCAAACTTGTGCACACTGCTCAAACACCTCTGCTTTGCTTCTCCCCTGCTCCTAACTCTGCTACACTTAAGAAGGAAACAAGCCAGAGGCTAACTACAGGCAACCCATCATTTATGTACATTCAATATGTGTGTGTCACCATACATATGTGCATCACGCCATACCTAGGAGTGAATTATAAAAATCGCTAAAACAGCCTCAGAAGAGGCACAAAACAGTCAGAAAAGGAGCGGAAACAGTACCTAGCAATCCCACAGGCCTTTATACTTGCAGTCCCAAGAGCCCTTGCACCTACCATTGAGGCCTGTGAAGAGTTGGAGTTTGAGAAAGGAGGCTGGGAGAGAGCGATTGTGTTGGGAGTTTTGGAGGAGTTTTTTAAAGCTGTTCTTTGATACGACACCTAAACACAGCATCGCCAACGCTGGAGGAGAAATTGGAAGTGCTGGACAGTTTCTAGCACGGCATGAGTGTGTGTGCTGTGGCACGCACGTTTGGCAGGAATGAATCCAGAATATGTGCCATTAAGGAACAGGAAAAACAACAACAACAACAATTTATTTATAACCTGGCCATCTGGCATCAGGGGCAGCAAGTGCATGTACACATGCAACTGCCATAGTCCCCAACTACATGCTACATAGTCCCCATCTACATGCCCAGTGTCAGAAACAGATATGAAAGCTAGGAGCTAAATGGCAACTTAAACCTAGGTTATGGGTGCAACGACAGAATGTCTAGGTGTGCTTTTTTTAATCACAAGAATACAAAGCTGAAAATGAATGAACTGCAGCTAAAATATTATGTTTGTTTTTCACATGGTCTAGTCCTTCCCCCGCCCACCCCCCTAATATTCTTAAGAGGGTCTCTTCTCCAGTCTTCAGAGAGTAGCTGGAAGTGGGGCGGAAGAAAAAGGTCCTCCTTTCCTTTCACTCTGCAGTTCTAATCTGAAAACCTAGGCGCAGGACTGCACCCAGAGCTCAGAAACTGCTCGCGCTAATTAAATTACCAGTCACAAAATGTGCCTAGAACAATGGGAGTTTTGAACACTGAGGCTCTGGTGAAGGCACATGAGGCACTGAACCTGTGTCTAGAGGACATAAACTGCTAGAGTATCCCCATTAATGGCAGCACCGTGCGCAAGAAGACTCTCAGGCTGCATGTGCACTTCAAGCAGCCTGCAAAGGAGTTCTGAGCTAACTGCGGTTGGCTAGACCGCTTCAAATGACATTTTAATTTAAAGAATATTGGCACCTATATTGAAGCTGCATTTGTGGACCAGGAGGCTGCCCAAATGTGCCCTGACCAGCTGAAGAGACAAAAGTGCCAGCTGCCCATCCCCATGTTCTTTTGCAATACACCATCAGCCCCACCAAGTGAATCTGACCCACAACCAAGCACTTTGGGGTACCAGTCTACACTGCTTGTCATTGTGTGGAAATTGTCCTCCTCCAGCAATGAGGAAGACTGAGTGCCACCATTCCTGCCCGTCTGGTAGGGCTGCTGGTTTTTAAAGGGTCTTTAAAAGGGTTTCCAGAGCTTTAGAGGGTGTTTACAGGCTTTTCCAATGGGTGCTATTATACATGACTTCCCGTATGCGCACGGTGCCTCAGAACGAAACCCCTGCATAAATGGAGGGTTGCCTATATATGTGCAGACCAGTGCTGGTGGTTTGTTTCTCTCAAGACAAACAGAGGAAGCAAAGGAGGAAAAAATGAGGTGAAAAAAACAGGGGTAAATACTGTGGTGGCCAGGAAATGAATTAAGAAGTTTTCACCAAGTGCTTTCCCAAGGGTGTAGCAAGCCTGAGGTCAGCCCAGCTGCTCCAAACCTTAATCTCATGTTCTTCCTGCATGTCCCTGAAGTTCTGTTCAAGCATAGTTTTTTTGGTTGGCTTTACTGTGAAGCTGCCAATAAAAAAAATATTTTTCTATCCAATCATCTAACAGGGCTCTAGAACTTTAGGGTAGGGGTGCCATACGCCCAGAATTTCCTGGACATAGCCGGGATCTGGCAGCTGGAAACAGTGCCTGGGTGAAAATCGCTGAAATGTCTGGGAAAATCTGGACGTATGACAGGCAACCCATGTCAATTTTGGTGAACTTCCTTAAAAATGGGCAAAACTTTAAAAAGCTCAACAACTTTTGTGTCCAGATTTTCACTTTTTGAAATATGGCAACCCTACTTTAGGGCAACACTGTTAACGTAACTATCTTGCTCGGTTATTATCTTGTGCAGGTGTTAAACCAAGTAGTTTTAAGACTAGCTCTTAACACAAACACAAATAAACCACTCTGACCAACGAACAATTCCAGAAAGTGTATAAGTACTCAGTAGCCACTGGAAGGAATAGAAGAAGCCAATCTATTTAAATTAGACTATTTCTGATAAAGCATCTGCATGACAACTTAAAAACTCATGCTAAGAGACAGAATTATAACAGGTGATGCTACTATAATCCTATTTAGGACCATGGGTCTTCACTGTTGTTGTTGTTTTACTCAATTTTAATCTGAGAATTTGAATGCTTTGAACTTGTTGGCATCTCTTCAATGAAGCCTACCCCCACCCCACCATCTATCAAACAACATTTCATGTTATCGATCAAAAGTTATACGGTTAAAAATATAAATGATTACATGTCAGCTTTTCAAAATCTAATATTAAATATTACTGCATGCTCATCATCAGCACACGGTTATGAGTACAGTGATCTTGGAACTTTCGCTGGAAGACAGTTTGTCCACCACTACTGATCTTTCCTCTGCAATGTGTAGCCAAGGGGGAATAAGGCAGCTTAGCATTGCCCTGTGTGAACTAAGCAACCACCTTAGAACATGCTACAGAATGCTCTGTAATGTCCAGGAGCTGTATCACAGATATCACTGTATTCCCTTCATAAAGTCTGAAAACCACTTTAACATACTACTGCCTACCAGCTATCAAAGTATGGCTAATGTCAAATACTTTTTAGGAACTATCAAATATAGCTAATATAAACTGGCAGATATCAAATAGTGAAATAAAAAAATCACTGTATATCGAAGCTATCAAATATTCTGATGAATATTTGCATAACTAGGGAACAGGTGGAGATTATCAGACATCAAGACTCACACAGTAATTTTTGGGAGTAAATTCATTGCAGTTCTAAATCGGTTTTGCAAACACTTGTACTGCCATCTTCTGGCCACACTTACCACAGGAAGGATAAAAAGCGGTCATAATATATTCTACTGGACCTTAAAAGATCATACAATTTGCAATACTTGAAGTTTAAGCTAAAACTTGCCAACTCAATGCATTTTGATCATTTATAACAAGCTTCCTCAAACTCAGCCCTCCAGATGTTTTGAGAAGACAGTTTTTGTAGTTTGTATGTTCTGAGTTTGAGGAAGCCTGATTTATAAGCTCTGCTTTAAAGCAGCAATAGGCTATTTCTGTGCTATTCTCCTAACTAACTAGTAGTATATTTCAGGGCACAAATCAACCCCCTCATTAAATGTTCAGTTCCATGTTACCACCATCTAGAAGGAATGGGCTTCATGTTTATGCAGCACATGCACTCAGACATACACGTACAAGATCTAAGAGATACAATGATAAAGCATGAGAACTATTTCTTGCAACACAGAAATATTTTTCTTTTTGTTACAAATATAGCCAACGGTAAGCAAGCAGAATCTACTCTACTGGAGCAATGTAAGATAATGCAGAAGAGTCTACAATAAACACACTTGTCAACAGAAGGTGAGAGCTACATGAGCAGAACTGAAAAATACATAATCATGCTTTCCTTGAGTGTTCAAAATCATTCCCATAGTAAAACCTCAGCCTCTAATAAATTTATGTATATTAGATACATGAAGGGGTACTTATGTGGCATACAAAGCTTTGTTGGATTTTGGCAAACCATGATTCACTTGGATCCGTTTGTTCCATAAGCTCTTGCCTCCAGAGAAATTTCCCCAGTAAGAGGCCACGCAAAAGTTCTCAGAGTTTCCCTTTGGTTAAATTCCAGTCTTTCTGCCATCTTGTCTCAAATTCACCAATTTTACATTCTAGCACATAGGCTCCAATTCACTTTATGCACACAGTGGCCATGTTCATACTTTCCTGGAAACCATTAACTGTGGCAAGATTGGGGAACCTGTGGCCCTCTAGATCAGTGTTTCTCAACCTTGGGCCTCCAGCTGGTTTGGACTACAACTCCCATCATTCCTAGCTAGCAGGACCAGTGGTCAGGGATGATGGGAGTTGTAGTTCAAAAACAGCTGGCAGCCCAAGGTTGAGAAACACTGCTCTAGATGATATTGGGCTCCAAACTTCCATCAGTTCCTGCCAGCATAGCCAACACTCAGGAATACATGAGCTGTAGTCCAGCAACTTATGAAGGGCCACATTTTAGCCACCTCTGAACTGTGGCTTCCCATTAATGCACAAATGGCTCTCTCTTTGCTCTCCGCCACAAGTACGAACACAACTCCTGGTTTAACTGTAATAAACACAATTTCTTTTGTTCAATCCCTGTAGTACAGAGTTCTGGAGCACTGCCCTTAACTAGGGATGGTCAGTCTGTGTCACTTTCACATTGTTAATTCCCAGGTTGTTTGTTTACTATTTGCAAGTTTTGAAGCAAAAATAAAATGTCTGTACTAGAATCACATTTAGAATGGTACTTATGTTTTACTACATAGGCTGAAGACTGCTTTTAAAAAGACAGAAACTTTAAACTGGTAAAATAGCCATTCCCAAGGAGCTTTCAAGACCAGCTGCTACTGTGACTATGTTCAAATAGGGCTGCAAATGACAATGGAAATGATGCGGAAATATACACCAAGCCTCCCAGGGACACTGTACCGGTGGGGGTGGGGTGGAGGAGAGAGATGGGTGCTCTCATGGGTCCAAATCAGATCTTTTCACTCCCAGGAGCTCCCTTTGAACATTTGCAATGATGGCAGGCTTCGAAGCTGCATAGAAAAACTATGTTACCAGTTCAAAGAAACCAAAGACACAAAAACAGAACACCTCTTAAACATTATTACAGTGGAACCCTGGTTTTTTAGCGTCTCGGAAGCTGAATGATTTGGAAGCCAAACGTCAAAAACCTGTAAGTGAATGCTTTCGTTTTTTAATGCGCCTTGGAAGTTGAACGGCTTCTGAGGCATGTTTCTCCATTTTCTCAATGGAATTTGCCAACCGCCCATTGTGCCTCGGTTGTAGAACATTTTGGAAGTCAAACGGTCTTCTGGAACGGATTATGTTCAACAACCGAGGTACCCCAGTATCATCATCTACATTTGATAGTTGGTTTACACAGAAGTTTCAAAGCACTGCTTTGCTGTGGTTCTGTTCCTTCTTGGATGTCTATTTCCCAAGGGTGATATTTGAGGAATGCTCTTCAGCCCCATGGAGCTGTCAATGTGGGGTTTCTCAGAATTAGATTTTATCCCACATTCTATTTAACACCTACATGAAACAGAATTTTGGAGTACATTGTCAGCGATATGCTGATGACACACAGTTTTACTTCTCCCTTACATCTATAGGTGTCTTGGACTGGATGAGAGCCAATAAACTGAAGCTCAATCCAGGTAAGGCAGTTAATGGGTGGTTTTCTAGATTGGATAGATGGGAGGTTGCCTGCTCTTGAGGGCATTACACTCCTCTGAAGGAGGTATACTGCTTGAGAATACTACCGGATCCATTGCTGTCGCTTGAGGCTCAGTCCTTCGGTGGTGCAGAGTGCCTTCCCATCAGCTTTGGCTGGTGGCCCAGCTGCACCCCTAACTTCTGTTGTCTATTCTCTAGTAACCTCTAGGTTACTGCAACATGTTATACATATGGCTGCTTCTCCAGGTGGTTCAAAAACTTCAGCTAGTGCAGAATTCAGTGCCAGGTTGCTTACCAGGGCAAGATGGTTTGAGAATGTAACACCAATACAGTGGTATCTCGGGTTAAGTACTTAATTCGTTCCGGAGGTCCGTTCTTAACCTGAAGCACCACTTTAGCTAATGGGGTCTCCCGCTGCCGCCATGCCGACGGAGCACAATTTCTGTTCTCATCCTGAAGCAAAGTTCTTAACCCGAGGTACTATTTCTGGGTTAACAGAGTCTGTAATCTGAAGCGTATGTAACCCGAGGTACCACTGTACTGGCCCAATTGCACTGATTGTCAATTTGTTTCCAGGCTCAATTCCAAGTGTTGTTTTTGACATGCAAAGCCTTAAATGGCTCAGGAATGCAATACTTTAAGGATCGCGTCTTTTCACATGAACCAACCCAGATCCTGTGATCATAATCTGAGGTGCCCTTCTTCATTTGTCACATCCATGAGAAGTCCAGGAGGTGGCAACTAGAGAACAGGCCTTTTCGATGTGGCTCTCTGTTTGTGGGACACTCCCCCCCAAAGAGGCTCATCTGGTGCCTTCATTACATATCTTCAGGTGCCAGTTGAAAACATTCCTCTTCTCCCAGGCCTTTGGCTAATTAAATAATCTATTGCCTTTTAAAAGGGGACGCGGGTGGTGCTGTGGGCTAAAGCCTCAGCGCCTAGGGCTTGCCGATCGAAAGGTCGGCGGTTCGAATCCCCGCGGCGGGGTGCGCTCCCGCTGCTCGGTCCCAGCGCCTGCCCACCTAGCAGTTCGAAAGCACCCCCGGGGGCAAGTAGATAAATAGGTACCGCTTACCAGCGGGAAGGTAAACGGCGTTCCGTGTGCGGCTCTGGCTCGCCAGAGCAGCGTTGTCACGCTGGCCACGTGACCCGGAAGTGTCCCCGGACAGCGCTGGCCCCCGGCCAATAGATGTGAGATGGGCGCACAAACCCCAGAGTCTGTCAAGACTGGCCCGTTTGGGCAGGGGTACCTTTACCTTTATTGCCTTTTAAACTGGGGGGAGTGTTGTTCTGTTTGTGTTTTTTATATTGTAAACCGCTCTGTGCTCCTCAGATAAACAGCAATATATAAATTTAATAAATAATTAACTTAACAAGAGAAAACTAACATAGCCTAGATGCAAAGTGAATGGATTCCTTGAGCATCCTTGCAACCTGTTATTTCTCTGGTATGTACAGTATTCAAAATACTTAACAGAGGGGAGCCCCCTTGTGGTGGATTTTGCAATTCCATAGCTTGCTACTCACTTTTTTATTTTTTAATTCACTATTAGATTTAAAGTACAGAAAATTAAAAATACAGAAATTAAGTCCTACCCAGCTTACCTGATCATTTTGTGAAGCCAAATGCAAAAAGAGCCACATTCAGATGATAAAAACCTAAGCTCCGCATGAGTGAGCTTCATACAGGTATGTAGTTCCTTCATTTCTCCCTCCAGCGAACAAGCCAGGAAGCGGCAGTTAACAATAGCTTCCCATTACACCCAACCAGGAACTATGGTTAATTGCTTTCAGTCAAGTCAAGATCTGGAGACTAACTTTAAAGTGATGGTCTCCAGATTCAGGCATGGCTGGAAGACAAGCTGCCATTTCCCATTTTGTTTGCATACTCACACCAAGTGGGAAGCAAAGAGTTCATGAAGTTTGCACATATCTTACTAAGCAGAGATGTGATCATCTGAATGTGGCCACTGCCATAAACAAACAAACAAACAAACAAACAAACAAACAAACAGCAGTTTAAAATGAAGGTGCAAAGGATAAAATCCTTGATGCTTGGTCAAATTTCACCCCCACCTCACTTAAGTCAACCAACCTCCATGTTCGAGGAATACACGGACACATCTTTCTTTTCCTCTTGCTGCTGAGAAATGGAGCAAGGTCCAGCCATTGGCATCTCGGCCATTTGGAGAATAGCCCTGCTCTAGCATCTTGCGCACAGTGTGAACATCTCCAGCAGCCACCGCAGCCTGAATCTGCAATTCTTCCTGTAGTTCGGGGTTCCTCCGGCAGTGGTGATGTAACATCCTCGCAGAATCTGCCTCCTAAAGAAGGATCATGAGGTCTCACAGGTCACCTGCAACTGAAACACAGTAAATACAAATCAGAATTGGAGAGAGGGAGAGTGCCAATAACACTCCATAGCAACATTGATAAATGCTACAGGATCCACAAAGCTGCACCCCCCATGTGCCAGGGCTTTTCAGTCCCCACTACCCCACTGTACCCCCAAAATAGCCATTTGAGAAGGCTGAAGGATCAATTATAAAGTCAACTTTCACATAATAAAATTTAATGGGACTCAAGGTTTTAGAAGCTTAACATTTTATTACATTCCAAATGAATTCCTAGATATTTAAATTCATGCCATTGGTCAATCAGTTGTTCATCCATTGCCCCTCAGTTTCTGATATTTCTTTCCAAAAATCGTAACCTTGATTTTTTATTTCACCAAGCCTAGACACTTGCCCTACACCTACATGTTTAAGACTGTGAGGGTGATCTGGCTGTGCCATTTAGGCCCCTCATTGCTCTTACTTCCTAAGTATCAATGGACACAACTATTTGTAATAAAATGTCATGCAGCATTATCTACATGTTCCTCAGGAACAGTGGAATTAGCTACCCTGCAATTCACATGGACTATCTATGCATTTTAAAAAATATTTGGGTTCTTTTAAGATTTGCGATGTATGCATTTGCATTATACAAGTGAACCAACAGTTTTTCTTCCTCCGACTTAGATTTGTGCAAGTTTAGAGGATGGTTTGCCAGTAGAACCAGTAGAAAACTGTTACTGTTCAAAAACTACACTGTTTTTCTAAAAAAATAGGTTTCAGAAACACTTCTACATACACAGAAAACCATAACTAAAATTGCTTTGCAATCCTTAAAGTTGCTTTGCAGTTCTTAAACATTCTTTAAAATTTGCCTGGATGCTCATATTTTGAGTAGCAACAACTTGGGTAGCCACACTGGCTGCTGACAAAGTTTGTATTTAGTATTTGACATTTAATATCCAGTACCTGAAGTAGTTTTCTCTCTCTCATAAAAACTGTTTTTCTGTGGCTGGGTATCTATAACATGTTTTATAATACAAATCAAGTCAGGGAGGGGGGAAATTGCAATGAAACTTTCATTTATTGTTATTTGCCTTGGCCATTTATCCCTAATGTTATCACTGAAGATAGCACTGAATGAGTAGATCCTGGATGTCCTCCACTGTTACTACCCTAAGAAAGAGGCATTTTAACCTTTTCTAAAACAAATCAAAGTTTCAAGTGTTCAATTAAAAAAATAGTTACCTTATAAGCAGAGGTCACTTTTTGTTAGTTGTATTTCCCATCTTCATTATACATAACCTTGTTGGCAGGTATAATGTGTCAAGCGAACTGCTTTCCTTGAAATAAAGAACGTAGTCTTGTTAGATCAAAGCAAGCAAAAATAAAAATTGTTCATCAACTCTCAAATGTCACATAGATGTCATGCATCTTAACAACAGGGTGTCTAAAACAGGGTGAAATAAAGGAAGCGGTTTGAAAAAAGATGCTTAATTTAAGACATGTAACTTGGCAGGGTAGAACAAGATGGAGGAAAAATGCAGGGTGGACAAAGAGAAGGAAGAAGAAACGGTAACACACACTGGCACATCAGCACCCCATCTTTTTTCTAGTAGGCACATAGATGTACAAGCATCAAAACCCTAAAGGTTATCCTGTGAAGAAGATGGCAGGTGAATGATGCCTCCTCACTATAGTCTACAACACGCTTTCTAAATATTTCTGGGTAAGAAATAATTCCCCTCCGTGAAACCTCTATATGCCAAATAATCAAGTAATAAGTTATGGTTACAGAAAAGAAAGGTTATGGAATAGAAATGCCACTACCAGTTTAGGCCTGGTTTGGGGTCCTAGAGTAAGGTTATGGAATAGAAACTACTTTGGTTCCCTGGATGATGATCTCAACCTCTGAGTTGCTTTCAATACTATCAAGCATGGTATCCTTCTGGAGGGACTGTCCAAGTTAGGGGTGAGAGTCTTCAATAACTCAAGGACCACCTATATGCATAAAAACTAACCTGGATGCTGTGATCGCCATCTGAGGCCCTTCCTCGTGTGCCTCCTCTGCAAGAGGTCTGGAGGGTGGCAACACAAGAATGGGCCTTTTCTGCAGTGGCTCCCTTCTTAGAATCATAGAGTTGGAAGAGACCACAAGGGCCATTGAGTCCAACCCCCTGCCAAGCAGGAAACACCATCAGAGCACTCCTGACATATGGTTGTCAAGCCTCTGCTTAAAGACCTCCAAAGGAGGAGACTCCACCACACTCCTTGGCAGCAAATTCCACTGTCAAACAGCTCTTACTGTCAGGAAGTTCTTCCTAATGTTTAGGTGGAATCTTCTTTCTTGTAGTTTGGATCCACTGCTCCGTGTCCGCTTCTCTGGAGCAGCAGAAAACAACCTTTCTCCCTCCTCTATGTGACATCCTTTTATATATTTGAACATGGCTATCATATCACCCCTTAACCTCCGCTTCTCCAGGCTAAACATGCCCAGCTCTCTTAGCCGTTCCTCATAAGGCATTGTTTCCAGGCCTTTGACCATTTTGGTTGCCCTCCTCTGGACACGTTCCAGTTTGTCAGTGTCCTTCTTGAACTGTGGTGCCCAGAACTGGACACAGTACTCCAGGTGAGGTCTGACCAGAGCAGAATACAGTGGCACTATTACTTCCCTTGATCTAGATGCTATACTCCTATTGATGCAGCCCAGAATGCTCTCCCCAGGAAGGCTTGCCTGGTGCCTTTGTTACATATCTTTAGGCGCCAAGCAAAAACATTCCTCTTCTCCCAAGAACTTTGGCTAATTGAACAATCTATGCCTTTCCAGCTGTGGGCCTTTTGTTTCTGTTTGTTATGATGGCATGTATTTACATTGTAAACCACCCTGTAAACTTTGTATAAAGGATGGTACAAAAAAATTTTATTATTAATAATAATAATGGCTTGTATACCCACATGGCCTTTTTATGCACAGGTCATAGGATCAGAGACTCAGTTCCTTTCTCAGGATTATAACTGTCAACATATATAGACAATGTACAACATTCCTCTTTCCTGACCTTCTTTCTCAGTTGAAGGCTCACTCCAATACTTGCAGGGAGTCAGTCAACAGAGCTTCAATGGCACATTAGTGCATCTGGCACTTATTCAGAACAGGATTTGATTTGAATCTAGAAAATGGTATTCAATGCTGCTTCACTGATGTTCCATTTCTGGTGGTCCTATGCAAGTCACTCCAGCTAAACATCAACTAGCCAACTGTAAAATGGGACTCAATGTCCCACCTCAGTGGAACACTGAGTAAATGAGTTAATGATTATAAAGCACTAGGCATATTATTGGTGTGCATATAAATTAAGATTTGAATTCCAATTTAGACTTGTTAATGTTAAATAAGTGTATGAACCAGATCTAGGTTCCCTGTGAACTGTTTCCTTCCCTACTTGTTACTTTGATCCTAAATCTAGGGAGGTCCCTTTTGACATTAGTAAACAGGACCTTTAGACTGAGGACAGGATGATCCAGTTCAACTATCCAGATTTTATCTTATTTGTATATAAAATGTCATTTATAATTTTATATGCTCATTGTTTTAGAATACGATTGCAATTTAAACAAGTGCAAAAAAACCTCCTCAAGATTACAAAGACTCCATAAGAGCATTGCAATATAAAATAGCACAAACATTTGAATATACTTCAGCCTTCAGATAAATGTAAATATTTAACATAAGATGAATTTCAATCAAACTAAGATAAAACACTTAAGGCCAATATATTCCACCTTTTGTTGTTTACTTTGCAAATCTTTTGCTGGTGACATATCTTCAAATTCCTGCAATACTAAAAAGCCCCCGTAAAACACACTGAGCCTCACTGAACAAAAACAAGATTTGACTCTTTCACTGCTAGAGTATCAATAGAGCTCAATCTCATCAAGACATTTTTTATTATAAACATACATCAGTCACAGAGGATATCCAATTTCCAGGGCTATGCACAAAATGCCATGGTTCAGACAAAAATCTCAGCTTAATAAGTGAAGATACACATGATTCTTGCCCCTACAAGAAATGGGCTGAAGACTTTCTGGTTTAATTGCAGTGCACCAAAAAGGCAATGCAGGCCCAAGGTTTTTCCATATCTTAGCATATACTCTACGAATCTGTGCTTAATATCTGAACCAGACAAGTGAAAATTGATGCTCAGAAAATAACAGATCCAGCTAGAAGTTAATCCATAGCTATGAGTTTACTTGGTTCTAGTTGCACTGCCTTCTCTTCACTTTGAAATCTAACTTGTACTACAATAAGTTTATTACCTGTATAAGCAAAAAATATCCAAAATGGAGACCTTTTTACATGAAGGCCACAATCCTATTGGAATACAATGGAGCTTCCTTTGAGGGAAACATGCATGGAATTAGTCTTCAATAATTGCCTATATTGCACACAATACATGCTATGTAAAATTTAGAACAGCTAATTCTAGAAGGCCATCCAAATTTTCCAGGGTAACTAGCCAAAATACAAAGAGAAAACAACTACGCCACTTGCATCTCTCAACATTTTGATCACAGTGGAAGTTATGTAAGACATCAGCCAACAGTTACAATCCACTGTCAGCAAGCCAAGAATCTGAGTAACAACACTCACAACATAGTGTGAAAGCATAAAAAACCAGGATTGAAGTTTGTCACCTGGATACTGGATTCTTCCATTACATCTTTGCCTCTTGACTTTTGTTTTAGATTCAAAATCTGCGAATTTATTCTGCAGCGGCATGAGCCTGGAATGACAAGAAAAACCAGGGTTGCAGCTAGTACAAGTTAATTCCTTACTCTACACTTGTTTTATTACATTTTACTCTACCCTTCCATCAAGGAGTGCAGGGCAGTTTATTGGTCTCCCTCCCCAACCCCAATTTTTTCTCACAACTAAACTCTGTATTTTGTTTTATGCCGTTTCAATTTTTAAAATAAAAATAAAAATTGGACTCTATATTTCTAATCTCGGACCTTTGGATGAAGGGGAGAGTATAAATAAATAGTAAATAATCCCTGTGAGGAAGGTTAGGCTGAGAGATGGTAATTATCCCTAGGTTGCCCACAGAATTTCATGATACAGTACAAAGTCAAAACCAAAGTCGTACAGGCCAATTAACAATATTAAGTAGATTCTGCAAGATTAAAAAGGGGGGAAATGCTTAACTCTGAAATGGCTAGGCCAGAGGTTTTCAACCTTTTTGAGTCCACAGCTCCACATTCTTTCTGTGACACCCCTGTGGGGCTCAGGAGCCCAAGAGCACCACTTGCCTCCAGAGCTGGCAGCCTCTCACCCTTTTTCAAACACCCTCCCTTGTGGAGTGTTCCCTCAGTTTCCTCTCCTCTCCCTTCGAAAGTCCTCCAGGCAGCTGCTGTTGCCATCCCTGTTCTCTGAGCTACCCCCCACCCCCAAAAGAGGTGCCTCCCAGAGGCACCATTCGCCTGTAGAGCTTATAGCCAAGGCTGCTGCAATAAACAACTATGCAAGCCTTTGTGAGGCAGAGACACGAGAAAGCATCAGAGGGAGGAGGGAAGGAAAGAGGGACAGAGGCCATGGCACCCCTGACCATCATTCAAGGCACCCCAGGGGGCCACAGCACACTGGTTGAAAACCACTGGGCCAGGCTATAGAAGACTTCCATGTGATAGTTTTAAAAGACTACGGCTGCAATCCTATAACAGCCTAGCTGGGAGTAAGCCCCATTTAACTCAATGGAACTTATTTCAGAGCATATACATATAAGAGTGTGCTATAAACAACCATCTAAGGATCATGTCAGAAATGTAAAACAGATGACCAAAATAATAAGCTTGAGAAATATAGATCTATGATTCAAACACATTGCTGTTATGCTTCAGTAGTCTTAGAGCTACATGGAAGAGTACGTGCAAGTTACTTCTGCATCTTCTTGCTGCTTTCGCATACATGCAGTATATCCTTCACTTACAGAGTACGACAAACTTGAGATACCTGTATACATTTTTCATATTTGAAAACTGGCAATGTGTTTGGGACTATTTTGTGTCCTTTTCTGTTATAGCTTGAAACTCATAATCTGCCCCCCAATTAATAACTTATAAAAATTGAAGCACAGTTTCTTTGGAATCTAATAGCTTGTGGGACCCAAAAAGCACTCAGGAATAACATGGGACTTGCTGACTGTGTGCTGCCCTCCCCGCAAAATTCCTGGCAGTGAAGGGGAAGGGATAAGATTAGCAAACACCCCATTTCCATTTTTTCGGATTTTGGCAACCCCCAAAACGGCAAAGGTTAAGCCTGATCAGTATACTTAAGTCCAAGCCCCTGGAGAACAAAGGAGGAAACAATTATATTTAAAATTAAGGAAGGAATGAGGTTATGACAATACAGTGGGCACTCGGGTTGCGAACGTGATCCATGTGGGATGCACGTTTGCAACACTCAGCATCCGCAACCCGCAGCATCTGCAACGGTGCTTCTGCACATGTGCAAAGCACGATTTAGCGCTTCTGCGCATGCACAACTGCCGAAACCTGGAAGTAGCCCGTTCCAGTACTTCCTGGTTTCGGCGGTCCGCAACCCCCCAAAAAACGCAACCTGAAGCATCTGTAACCCGAGGTATGACTGTATTAAGTGGATCAAACTTAAGCAGTATTGTTGGTCTGTTGTAGCATATATTACCATGGCACCTTAAAGCAGTGTTCCTCAAGGTTTTAAACTAGGGCTCCTGTTCTGTATAAAAAGTCAGGCCTCTAGCTCAGTACTATCTACATTGACTAGCAACAGCTCTCCAGGGTTTCAGGCATGAGTCTCTCTCAGCCCTATCTGGAGATGCCAGGGATTGGATCCGGGATCTTCTATATAAAAAGCAGGTGCTCTGCTGCTTAGCTACAGCCCTTCCCCTACCCAACCTTATGGCTGTCCCCCAATAAACTGTCTTATGGGTGAGAGTGTGGAGATTCTTGCTCACATGCTGCCTGTGGAAATCTAGGGACGGTGGTCCTAATTGTAAACTGGTCTTAAAAAGGGGAATCAGTTACAACATTTCTACCAATCCCCCCCTCCACAAGAAGCAGCCTTACAACAAAGCAGCAGCTATAGCAGAGCTCCCTTATTCCCAAATCATGTTAGTATAATGTGGCACTGGGAATACAGTCATACATACCCCTCCAATATATCAAATGTGGATGCTCCACCAGAGAGCTTTCAAACTCACCCAGATCCTGGCTAGTGAGGGAAGGAAAATCCTAGCTTTTCAGCATCCTGTCCTGAAACTCCTCCAAAATTTCAGGTGATCTGTGCCCTGCACCTCCCTCAGAGCAGCCTGCTGTACAATTTGAAAATCACTCCTTTAAGACTAGCTTACTTGCTGTGGAGCTTTCACACCTTGGAAATTCACTGCTACTGTTAATTTGCTGTGTCATACTAGCATTTATTAAATATTTTAGTTTTAAAAAATCTATTTCTATGATCTCCTATATGAGCTGAACATTATATTTAAAGAACTAGAAGAATATCTCCATTTCATGCCTTATGTCTTCCTCTGTTGCCCTTCTCTCTTCTCCTCTCCACACATCACAATTTAGAGTGTAAGCTCCTCAAAAGAGGAACCCATCTTCTACATCACTCTGTGAATTGCCATATACTTGGATGTCAGTATATTAACTCCCCCCCAGACACACTAAGAAGAGTGCTATAAAAGGCCACATGTCCACTCAGAACATAGAGAAAGTGGGTAATGGGGGCAGATGTGTTAATCTGCTATGCAGAATCAACTTCTTCCATATCCCACATATGATCACTGCAATCTGCAGGGGAGCTTCTCCTACAACGTCCAAAGATTTCAGAAGCCCACTCCACAGTAATTTGGAGCAGGTAGCAATGTGGTTCTATGGAAAAGCATTCCTTTCAATATATGATAGATGCCCACTACCTGCACTTTCCAGAAACAATTGTAAACATGCCTTCCCAGCTATGTGAATATGTATATCCTGTAAGTGTCTAGCTGGTATAGCTGTTTTATCTGCTGCTCTTTTCTTTACTGTTTTAAACTGCTGAGCTGCTTTACTGCATTCTCTACATTTCTGTGAGACGTGTGGAAGGTGACAAAAATCCCAAATCTCTGAGGTACTCAGAAAAGGCTTCTCATTCTAAACACATAGTTTTTAATCTAAAGAAAAGAAATCACCATTACTTTTCAATTCCTTCATGAAAGAGAAGACGTGGAACTTGAGCAGAGGTGACAATATTGGTCACCTCATTCCTCACCACATACCCTTCCCAGATCAACTCATCTTGATTTACCTGCTTCCCTTCTCCCAGAGATGGGAAACCCGTGGCCAGTCAGATGCTGTTAGAAAGCAAACTCCACCCGCCCTAACAGAACTCTTATTAACACAACTAACCCACCCCATCATCTTTCCGATTCTTCCAAATGAGTCACATTTATTCCTTCTGAATCTATTCTTATAATCTCCAACTATGTTCCCAAGCTTCCAATTTGCCTCTGACAAATAAGTGGCCACATTTCATACCTCTCCATCAACACACAACCTAGCACTACAATCTTAACATCATCATTAGAAAGTAAGCCCCACTGAACTCAATGGAATGAACTTCTAAGTAGACATGTACAGAAATTGAAACTAAAGATCTGTAAAAGCTTCCTGGTAGCACAAGCTGTTGAACAGCGAAAGACTACTGTACTTCAGAATGTGATAGGCACTTCAGCATTAGAGCTTTTTAATCAGAGGTTAGATTGCCACATTTGGGGGATGCTGTAGCAACAGATGTCCTGCACTGGCAGAGGTTGGATTAAATGACCTTTAATGTACCATCCAACACTATGAGTCTTTCACTTTGGCAGGGCGAGGGATATCGCTTTCAGACACTATTATAAAATAATTAGGTTATTTATGTGGATACAATAAAGCAGCCAAGCAACAATTACAGGATAATAAACAACGGTAAGTTGTTTCTTTAGGTTGTACTGAAACACTAGCTCAATATCTATGGCCAGGATGAACTACAAGCAGAAGACAACTAGCACGAAAGCCAAAGAAAAATCAGGGAAGAGAAGCCCCCTCCTCAGCACAAAAATGCAGCAAACTACTACAGGAGAAACAAAACACTCTCTCTGCCAGACCCCAGCAGGGTTCTATCATTTTTTCCACCCTCAGACTATTAACTTTTATAGCCATTTTTTCCCCAGTTTCTTACCAGCCTTTCCCTGCAAGGTCTACATTTTTTAGTAGCCTTCTTACCTGTCTGTCAGCCAGAGGTCCCAGGATAGGTTATAAGAGTTAAAAACAAACAAACACAATTACAAAAAACAAAACAACTACAGCCATAAAGCTTGCTTCCAAAGCTAGGTTAAGGAGCGTTCACTGAAATAAATAGAAAAATAGCAGTTGCAAAGGAAAACTGGATAACCCTAGCCACCCCTACTGATACGGCGAAGGGGCTAAGCACCCCACCAAACCTCTAGCGGAGAAGGCCCCTCTCTAGCTTGCAAGGAAGGAGCCAAGGCAGATATCCTATCCCTATCCTATCCCTGCCCCTCCTCCACCATCCCAGGTGAGGCTCACCCAACAATAATAGTAACAGCTGCTGCTGCTGCTACCACCTCTCCTCTCCCCCAGCCCGTGCTGCTATTGGGGGAGGGGGCCGCTAAGCCCCTCCCTCCTCGCCGGCCGTTACCTGTCTGTCTTTCCGTGTCTCTCTCTCTCTCGCTCTCTCTCTCTCTCTTTTTCAGTCACTCACGGGCCCGGCCCAGCCGCCAGCCCGCGGCCACTTCGCCCCTTCGCTGGCGGGGCAAGGGGGAGGGAAAGGGCTTGCGTACTAGAGGAGAAGAGAGCCGTAGGCACGGCTGGGAGGGCGAAGAAGAGAAGCGGTTGCGGAGGGGGACTCACTTTGCACCGACCGACTGACTGACTGAGGAGGAGCCACCTCCTCTCCTCACTCCGGGGTCACCGGGCAGGGGCTGACCCCGGCGCCCAACCAATCAGCGGCCGCGCTCGGCTCCCCTCCGCCTCGCGCCGCAGCCCACCGCCTCTCCCGATTGGGCCGCGCGGGGGTTCCGAGCGCTCCTCCCCTCCCACATCCCCGTTCCCTCCCTCCCCCCGCACTCGCTCTCGCTCTCTTCCTCTCTGTCCCCCAGCCACTCCCTCCGCCTCACCACAAGGGGCACAGTCCCGCTGCACTCCCTTTCGGCACTTCCGGAATCATGGCAGTAACTTTTTGTTGTTGTTGTCTCTCGCCCGCTAACGCCGGGTGTAGAAAAAGAGCTTTTCGTCCAGATAGGGAGTGGGAGAGCGGCGCTGCCCCCCGAGCTCCCCACATACAGAGCGATGGCCGGTACCGATTTTCCGTTTAATTCCCCTAAAGTTCATGCTGAGCGAATTCACTCCAAACTTTTCTTATCTCTATAGACTCCCACCGGAAGTTCCGGGTATTGGTGTCACTCTAGTTTTTGAAAATTAAAAGATCTATATGTTCTACGGTTCGCTAAGAGAAAGAGCGGGGCGGAGCCTTCCTTATCTCCCTCCGTGCCGGAAAGCGCGAACCAGGGTTGTTGTTTTTTTGCGACGGGGAAGGCGGGTCGCTCGGACTTTCCAAGAGGAGGTGTTAGCGCTGCTTCGATGGCTAGGCCTAGAAGCTGGGGTGGGTTGCCTAGCAACGCACGGGCGTTCGTTGTAGTGATGCTGTTGGAGGGCCTTGCGGGGGGGGGCGGCTTTTCGCTCTCGGGACGCGGTGGTAGAGCCTTGAGCGGGTTGAGTGGACTGTACCACACTGCAGGTGGGGGGGGGAGGCTTCCTTTATTATTATCTGAAGAAGTGTGCATGCACACGAAAGCTCATACCAAGAACTATCTTAGTTGGTCTTTAAGGTGCTACTGGAAGGAATTTTTCTTATTTTTATTATGAGAGGCAGCGTGCTTCAGAAAACCGGCTGCTGGGGAACGCGAGCGGGAGAGGAGTTACCATGTTTTGGCTCTGCTTGTGGGCTTCCAAAGAGTCATCAAGATGATGGACTAATCACTAATGTTATGTTGCATTTATTTCCCACCCCACCCCCCGCCCAAGGAGTTCAAGTTGTGCCTCTGCTTGTCTCCTTATTTAATCCCCACAACAACCCTGTGTGGCAGGTTAGGCCGAGAGGCAGTGACTGATTGCAATATATCTACATGGTTGCAATAATTTAATAATAATTTATTATGTATACCCCGCCCATCTGGCTGGGTTTCCCCAGCCACTCTGGGCAGCTTCCAACAAAACACTATACCTCGGGTTACATACGTTTCAGGTTACAGACTCCGCTAACCCAGAAATATTACCTCAGGTTAAGAACTTTGCTTCAGGATGAGAACCGAAATTGTGCTCTGGCGGTGCGGCAGCATCAGGGGCCCCATTAGCTAAAGTGGTGCTTCAGGTTAAGAACAGTTTCAGGTTAAGAACGGCCCTCCGAAACGAATTAAGAACTTAACCTGAGGTACCACTGTATATCAATTTAACGCCACCCAAAAAAAGTATTAAAATCAGTTTAAACAATTTCCAGTCAGAAAAATAGCCAGGTGGGAGGCTAAACAAGCCTTCGGTTTGATCCAGCAGGACTCTTACATTCTTAATGAACTGTCCTAGTTAAAATAAAAATAAAAATGGAATTATCCCTCACCAACCACTAGCACATCACAGACGGAGCTGTTATCTGTCATCAACTCCCTCCATCCTGTGTGCAGCTCTGTTCATCCTGTGCTGGTGCTGGAATTCAGATTTTGGTTTTTGTAATATATGCAGCATACAAAAGTCCACTCAGCCCCTTCAGGATCCTACCACCTCATTCTGCTCTGTAAATGTATTAGGTTTCAAGGAAGGACTACCAGGAAGAGATGGGTTTATTGATAAATTTTAAGGTGAGGTATATGAGGGAAGGACTAGGAACCAAAAAAGTTCTTGTGCTTTATATTATTTAATATTTGTAGCATTTATTATATAGCCCTCTAAAGAGTTCAAAACGCTTCCTATTACAACAGCTTTGTGCCAATCACAATAATAATTAACCTAAGAAACAACCTAGGTTGATTAACCTAGTAGGTTGCATCCTTGCTTCTCTTAATTGTCTCAGGTATGGGTCAGTTTTCAGTAATGAACATAGTTCTGAAATGTGTGTTTGTTTAGCTGAAATGTGTATTTGTTTGGCTGAAATGTTTTATTTGCCAAAGCAATGTGCTTTCTTGATAAAACGTATGCAATAATAGATTTAGACTGCGATCTTATACATACTTTTCTAGGAGGGTGACCTCATTAGTGTCTGTTTCTGAATAGACTTGTAAAGAACTGCGCTGTTGGGCTGCAATTTCTATTTTTATTGTTGTATCCCACCTTTCTTTCAAGTAGTTCAATATTCATAGTTCTGATATGCTTTACGTCCCCCATAGATATGCATAAGATTGCACTTACTTCCCGTCAGATAACTAATCTAAACTGTTTGCTCTTCTTGCTGATTTAACAATTTCCTGCTGATGATGATATTCATTATTGCCTTTAATTCTAGATACACCAGAGAAAAAGCTGCATGAAATGTTGAACTTTCCCTGCTTATTGGAGAATCAACTCAGATCTCTGTAATGCGAATGTGCAAAGAATGACTGAAAATACCAAATTTTCTCACAATTGGGACTCTCTCCAGCAAATGTATGATGATATGCTGGCAGATGCCTTATTTCTGAAAGATAGTCATAGTTGTGCAGCTCTTCTAAATCCTCCTATATCACTGCAACACTTGTCATCAACAAATAGAAAATCATGGGCAATGAGTCTGTTTTCTCCTAACACTGGTGCTTGGAACTCTTCTGATCCAGCGTTTACAGCCCTCAAGACAGATGATGAGCCGGACACATCTGAAAATGTGATTCATTCAATATGCCATTCACGAGAAATTATGCTGCTTCAGTTAACCTTGATCAAGATGATGCTATCCAAAATGCAATCCCAAGGGGTGGCAGTTGAATCAAAACAGAAATATGTAGAGATTATTAGAATTCTTCTGAAAGAAGCCAACATAGACTCAAAATTAGTAAGTTTTGGGGTGATTCCCCACCCCCACCCCCCAAATAGCTCCGTTGCTAAGATATCCCTTATCTACAATTCCTCCCTTTTCCACTTATTGCAGATTCATCTGTTACTTATTTCTGATAAACAACTATCTTATCAGGCTTCCAAAGCTTTGGTCTTCCTTGTGCGTTTTCAACTAACAGAAGAGGTGAGTTTCAAAGTGGGCTTTGGGCTAGTTCCCACTAAAACAGCTTTCTGCTTCACTCTTTGTTTTTTGAAGTAGGTGTGTAATTAAGTCAGCTGCATCAATCAGTTGATTTAAAAATCTGTGCAAGTAATTAGGGGATCCTTTTTAAATCAATCATAATGTTATTTTTAAAGTTCATTATTTTTTATTTAAGTACTTTAAAATCTGTGGATGGCAGATATCTTCTTAGAAAAGACTTTCTTTTGCACACCAGAGGGAATTATGGGATTTTCTGTTAAGTTCAATGGGGCTTACTGTTGGGTAAATGGCTGCAACTGTGTACCTACATAGAACTCAGTGGGGCTTACTTCTGAGTAGACTTATAGGAGAATGCTGTTAATTGATTAAACAGCCAAGATTTCTTTACTTAGCAGGGCCATTTTTAAGGTGGTGTTTGAGAAATGAATCACCTTTTCTTCTTTTAACTAATCAGATTCTGTAATGTTACTCCATCACCCTAGGCTGGTTTAATGGGGGGGGGGTGCTTCTTTACTGTGAGATGTGAGGGTAGAATAGTCACTCAAAACATGGTCAGACAAAACACTTGCGTCTTCAGGGGCAAGAGAGAGAAGGGCTTTCTTCATGGTAGTGCCTAGATTGTAGAATGTCTTTGTTGGTGAGAGCTTCCTCTCTACTTAACTGTTATTTAAAGCTTTACATTTACAGCTTTTATTCTGTTCTTCAGTTACAAAGACTCTGAGTGGCTTATATAAGATAAATAAAAGCAAGACTGCCTCTGTCTTCAGGCTTACAGTGTTGAACGAGTGGAGAGACTTCATATATTGATGATCTACTTTGTTGTTTTTGCTAGAACCCCAATATGCACTAACCAGAATTGGGTTCAAAATACCACTAGCATTGAAAGTAAAAGATCCTTCTGAGCATATTTTGAGCCTAGGAATTTGTTTTCACTATCTGAACTGAACTTGTAGTCCTTCCACACAATAGTCTGCTTTTGGTTATTCTGGGCTTTATTTCAGTAGTCAGATGGAGGTAGGAAAAGTCATTTGTTGTTGCTATTGTTGGGAGTCAGAAATCATTGCTATAGCAAAGCACTCAAAGATCTTCCAATAGATCTTGATCTACCTTCTGTTCACCCCTTGTCTTGGGTACATGACACAAAATGAGAAAGTTTATGGAAGGAGACAACAGAAATAATGACATCAGTTGTTAAAGCTGCACTGTAATTTTTATAATGACCAGCTTGAATTGAAACAATTCAGGGAGAGGAGCAGATAAATGCAGCTTGTCTTGAAGGCATTGACCACTGCCAATAACAGATGAAAGGAAGAGCCTGTCCTGTCTCCAAAGAGCTAGTGAAGTAGCCTTGCTTCCCAGTTCTCCCTCTGCCACAGCCTGATAGAGTTAAGACTGTTCTGTTCCTTTCAGTAGGCATGGGGTAGGATAGCTGCTTTGAAGTACAGTGGAACTTTGATAGTTAAACATCTTAGTTGTTGAAATCTGCTCCCGAATATCGAAAACCTGGAAGTCAGTGTTCCTGTGTGTGAATGTTCTTCAGAAAGCCGAACGTCCAGCGTGGCTTCCGCAGCTTCCAATCGGAAGCTGTGCCTTGGTTTTTGAACCATTCCAGGAGTCGACCGGACTCCCAGAATGGATTAAATTTGAGAACCAAGATACCACTGTATAGATTTTTGTATTGTGCTTTTAGTGCTGAGTTTGATTCAATTACTGTTAGATATATTGAATATTATGTATAGAAATGCAGAATATAGTAAAATAATATTGATTGCTACCCCCTTTACGATTTTCTTAAAAGAATACCAGCATACCCAGACATACCTGCATGTCTTGGGTCTCATTTGTTGCCTGCCTACTCTCTCTCTCTCTCTATATATATATATATATTAAAAAATGAACAATTCCATGCACATAGAAAATTATCATGTCAGAGCGAAGGCTAAGCTAATTATTCTATGTCTGTAGGAGAGCTATGGGTGATGGGTACTGACTCTGGTGATTCTATAGTGGCAGCACACATGGCCCCTATTAAGCAGGAGCTCTGTGTATGCATGCCTGGGTTCTGATGCAGATTCTCTCCCATGTTCAGCCAGCTTTTGCATCCTCAGCGTTTCATCCAGGTGGCCGACGCAGGTGAAGCCTATTCTGCTGTTTCACAAGCCTACTGTATTAGCTTTCTTTTGGTAGTGCAGTACCAGAATAATCAGGCAGAGGGCTTCATAACATAAGAGAAGCTAAATATTTGTTATTCCGTCTTCAGAAGGTTTGCACACTTAAGCGGCTGATCAAGACAATGTCTGCACAGTGCATTAAGGGTTGCAGTATCTCATGATCCGCTATCCAAATGCAAGACCTTCAACTTAAGCGCAGCAGCTGCTAAGTAGTGGGTGACAACTTCCTCGCAAAATCTGTCTGTTCCCTACAGACCCACTTTCTACAGTTTCCCCCCCAAAAGATTTTTATTGAAGTAAATCAAAGTCAAACACAATAAAAATGAGAGAGATACGAAAGGGTATCAGGTAGATCATAGAGTTGGAAGGGACCATAAGGATCATCTAGTCCAACCCCCTGGAATGCAGGAATCTTTTGCCCAAGACCATTAGGAAAGCCAGATTTCATGCTGTACTGTGGAGAGGGAGTCCTGTGTATCTGTATTTGTTGTATTTAAGATAAAGTCTCACCCAACATCATAAGAGTTTTTCAGAGTCTTCTGAGCCTTTGGCAACACATAATTTATGAGGTACACCCCCCCAAATGCTAAACACTACATCCTCATTTTATATGAAAGTCTTGTAAGGTTGTCTGTCCATTTGGGGGCAGTGAAAGTTTTAGTAGCTACCAGCATCCATGCCAAAAGTTTCTGAAAGCTAAAACCTTTCAGCTGATTGTCCTATAGATACAGTAAACAGAGCTGCAGTCAGTTAGAATATTTCTAATGATATAACTGAGCTCTTGCCAAAGGACCGAGCGATTCCCATTTACTTCAGTATTGCCTTCGTATTTCATAATTTGACCCAGAGAATGCAGTGTTCTTTGCTGTGAAAACGTCAAGCCTATTACAGAATGGCCTATCCGTTACCTTCCCGTGGCAGCGGTACCTATTTATCTACTTGCACTGGCATGCTTTAGAACAGCTAAGTTGGCAGGAGCTGGGGTGTTTCCATCACAGAGTTCCATTGCGCCAGAAGTGGTTCAGTCATGATGGCCACATGACCTGGAAAGCTGTCCATGGACAAATGCTGGCTCCCCCAGCCTGAAAGCGAAATGAGCACCACAAACCCACAGTCGCCTTTGACTGGACTTAACCATCCAGGGGTCCTTTACCTTTTTTAAAGGTACTATCCATTGTGGAAGCCACCATTGGTCTTTGTGTTCTGAATTCAAGTTGTGGATATTGGGTGTCTCAAGGCTATTCACATGCTCCCAAATGCTCAGGTGTAGGAGAAGAGGTCAGATTGCACCTCTTCAGGCCTACCAGTTGCTTGAACCCTAATGTAGATAATTGTTTTTTCTTTCTTTCTTTTTTCAGGGTTCCCTGAACAGTCCCTGGTTTGCTTTTTGTTCAGAGGCTTTGTCTGGGTTTCCCAAGAGCAGTCATGTAGCGGAATGCCTGTGGACTCTTACAAACGTGATCAGAGAAATTTTAAAAGATGAAGGATTGTGCAAAGGAGGTATTGTTTGAACCAGGTTTACTTTGTAAATAACCTGTAGGGGAAGAAGGCAGCATATACTGTAATAGTTTGTGTGCCTGAAAATATTTACTGTGAGCTTTTCTGTCTAGAGCAAAAATCAATATTTAGAAGTTTAAGATTTTACAAAGCTGCTTTAATTTAGTAGATGAGCCAAACTGTCTTAGAGATGGTCCTGAAACACTGCTTGATGCTGTCATTATAGGTGGGCTACAGAAGATTCTTACTTCTCTTGACAAAGTGCTTGAAGACTTTTACAACCGCATCCCATCTTCTTATTCTGAGATTGCCCAAGTATCTGCAAAAGCCACAAATGACTTGAGCAGCTTTCTGGACCTCCTTGAACTACTTGTGGCCTCCAGAGCTCAGGCACCACTGAACCTTGTCTGTCAAAGGATGTTGCTTTTGAACGTTTCATGCGTGTTGGGTCTTGTCACTTCACCCGTTCATGATTTAATCAAGAAGAAAGCTATCGTGCTGCTTAAGAAATGCATTCTTCACAAGGCTGGCGAAGACCTAATCAAGGGAAAGGTGCCTTCTTTCTCCCACCCCGACCTGCATTTTGACAAGGACAGATTAGTGTTTGCTGGTGTCATTCTGCAGTTTGTAGCTACTGGGTGGCTGAATCATTTTACCCTTAGTGAAAAGGTGAGCCACTATGGAGGCAGTCAGGTGAAGCCAGAAGTGGGTATCTGTTGCAGTCCTGCTCAAGTGACCCTAAGAGCCCTAAGCTTGGTTTTGCTTAAAGCTTTAGAGGTTAAGATAACAGATTCTGAAGCTGAAGCCCGAGGTAAGTTTTCAAAGTGGCTTAAACCCTTCCCAGCCATTAGTTTTGTGGGAGAGGGGTACCTTTAGAAAGGAGTGAAGGGTCATAGGCCAATCTCCCTGACTGCAGAAGATGGCGGACTCTCCTTCATTAGAGGCTTTTAAACAGAGGTTGGATGGCCATCTGTTAGGAATTATTTAGCTGTGATTCCTGCTTTGAACAAGATGACCCAGGGGTGGGGGTCCCAACTCTACAAAAATTCTGTGATTCCCACATCAGACGGTTACCATTTTCTCCATGTGCCTCTTCTCTAGATTAACAGTTCATGTGAATGGCCATTCTACTTCATATTGCCAGTTTTACTTCTATAATTGGTGCAGGCTCACAGTTTTGGCAGCATGCCGCATAAGGCCTGGCAGTGTTGTAGTCTTGAACCAAAGAATCCCTTCTACCCTTCCATCGAAACATTTCCATCTCTGCCTTCTGTTTGGGAGTTGCAAGAGCTGCGGGAAGTAACCATTTAGACTAGGGTTTGGCAACATTACACCCAAGGACACAAAGTGCTTCTGAGCCTCCTCCCCAACTCATCCTTGGTCCTGAGGGGGTGAGTGGTTACCTTCTCTGTTGAAAAGTATGTGCTTACTCTTAACCTTATGCCCACCGGAAGTACATATGGAAGAAGAACAAGGAAAGATTGATTTATTACTTGAAGTGAAAGTGACAGTGCATATGGGTGCTGCTTTCAGACAGCAAAGTTGCAATATAAGTGGGCAGGAAATCGTACCTGTACATACACACCTTGATCTAAAGAGGAAAAAGAATGCTTATCAAAAAGCTTAAAGGGAGAGTGAGCATGACATTTGCCACAGACCCATGCTAAGAGCAAAGTGAGAAAGGGCAGAAGAAGGGTATACATGCCCTGAAGTGAAGCACAGCATCCTTCTGGTTCTTCTGAGTATAGAGAAAAGGAGTTTGTGAACTAGCCAGCCATTAAAAATCAGGGGTATATGTCCTATTTTGAGCCAATGTACTCTTATAGGGGGACGTGGGTGGCACTGTGAGTTAAACCACAGAGCCTAGGACTGGCCGATCAGAAGGTCGGCAGTTCAAATCCCTGCGATGGGGTCAGCTCCCGTTGCTCGGTCCCTGCTCCTGCCAACCTAGCAGTTCGAAAGCACGTCAAAGTGCAAGTAGATAAATAGGTACCGCTCCAGCGGGAAGGTAAACGGCTTTTCTGTGCACTGCTTTGGTTTGCCAGAAGCGGCTTAGTCATGCTGGCCACATGACCCAGAAGCTGTATGCCAGCTCCCTCGGCCAATAAAGCGAGATGAGTGCCGCAACCGCAGAGTCAGCCACGACTGGACCTAATGGTCAGGGGTCCCTTTACCTTTACCTTACTCTTATGGGGGGGGGGCTTTTGAATGAGCAATTGTCAATACATTTTATTCTTTCGTTTCATTGTTTATTTCCTACAAGTTCCTATTTTTCCCCCATTTTGATTTCTTTGGTCAGTTGGTAATTGAAAGGACATACAATGGTACCTCAGGTTACATGCGCTTCAGGTTACAGACTCCACTAACCCAGAAATAGTACCTCGGGTTAAGAACTTTGCTTCAGGATGAGAACAGAAATCGTGCTCCAGCGGCACGGCAGCAGCAGGAGGCCCCATTGGCTAAAGTGGTGCTTCAGGTTAAGAACAGTTTCAGGTTAAGAACGGACCTCCGGAACAAATTAAGTACTTAATCCGAGGTACCACTGTAATCCTAGTGAGAAATTTCTGTTTGCTGAATTCTAAGTTTAGATTCTATTGTCTGTGCAGGGCCCCCACAGGGGGTATTAATTATGTTTGGTAGTAGCACAAGATTACTGTGCTGATCCTTACATTAAAAGACAAGGAGTTTACCGATGCATTCCAGGATGCGTTTTGGATAAGAAGTAGCACCAGGATGGGGTTAGCAATGGGGGTCTGTTTTTATATCAAGTTATGCTGTCTGTACTGCTGCCATTATCTACAGTAATAAACCATAGGAAAAGTTCATATTGGCACCCGCACCTACATTTCTTCCTGTCTGTGTATGGGTTAGAGGATAACCAGAAGGAGTGGAGCCCACAGCACTTGCTCAGAAAACCAAAATGGATCTAAAAAGTTTAATGATTCCCGTAAGAGAAGACATTGCCTGAAGGCCTATCAAGGCACCAGATAGTTGCTTGGATACATGCTCTCCCAGCACTTTGTTTAAGCTGCAAGCTTTAATCAGTAGATTAAGACTGTTGGATGGTGCCTTGCATGTCTTCTTCAGGCAACTCCTACAGCCAAGCTAGTGCCAAATGTACTGCTCTGCTTTCCTTTGGACCACATCAGTGAGGTCAAGAGAGGGGTCTTGTTGTCTGGGCAGCCCAGGACCTTCGTACACGCTGCCCAGGCTTCCACGCGGGGGGGGGGTGTCACTTCGGTGCTACTAACTCAGTGGTTTGACGACACCCCAGAGGCACCCTCCATTGTTTCTCGAGACAGACGAATACCAACAGCAAAGCAGCTAAAGCTTTAGTTATGTAAATAAGGACCACTTTAATTGGTGAGGACTAAGCAAAGGCCACTCTTTCCCCCCCAAAGGTGGTTTTTTTTTAATTCTGATGTGCGTATTGCTGTAATAGGAAGTTAAAAAGAAGATGCTAAAGGTGGTTTTTAACAAGTTGTTATAGGTTTTATATATCAAGTAGTGAGATTATGAAAAGAACTTTGTCTTGAAAATGCATAGAAATCCTAGAATGGTGAATTGCTTTTGTGTGAGTATCAGCACCCGTTCTTTGTTACTCTGCTAGCCAACTAAAATGGCTTTTCAGATTTTGAGATTACTTCCATCATGGCTTTGGGGGTGTATGTGGCCAAGTAGTTCCAAATGGGGGTGGGAGTATGAGCTGATGTTGAAAGACAACTCTAGAGAATTCAAATTTTCCATGCAGTATAATTTGGTATGTCGCTTCTCTCTAATTAGAAAGTTCCACCCACAGATGTCTTGATTAAGAAATTGGAATCAATTAATTCTTTAAAGGAGAAGCTAATGATATGTATATATAGAACCAGTTTTGCACATTTCAGAAGACCTAGGCCTCAGGGTTCCTGTTTGTTGTCTGTGGCAGACAATCTGCTGTGTCAGGTCCTTTTTTTACCCTTCTGAACAAAGCATCAAGTTTCACTTTCCTAGAAGCTAGAAACTAGCCTAGGTTGTGGAACTCCTCGCCTGCTTGTTAGTATTAACCAAGCACCAAACGCTCTAGGTTTCAAATATCTGCTCAAGACCCTTCATTTTTGCCCAGGCCTTTTCTAAAGTGTAGCTCAGTCCACCCATTTCGGTCTATCACCATCCCAAATGTGAAGCCTTTTATGCTGTTTTATGGATGTGTTGCATTCACTGGTTAGATACTTGTTTATAGGGCTAGATACTTGTTTATAGGGCTGTGAGATAAACATCGACACTTTTGGGGCTCAGTCCTGATTTGTCTCAAGCTACCTTTTAGTCCAGGGACGCAGGTGGTGCTGTAGGTTAAACCACAGAGCCGAGGACTTGCTGATCAGAAGGTCGGCGCTTCGAATCCCCACGACGGGTGAGCTCCCGTTGCCCTGTCCCTGCTTCTGCCAACCTAGCAGTTCGAAAGCACGTCTAAGTGCAAGTAGATAAATAGGTACCGCTCCGGTGGGAAGGTAAACGGCGTTTCCATGCACTGCTCTGGTTTGCCAGAAGCGGCTTAGTCATGCTGACCACATGACCCGGAAGCTGTACACCGGCTCCCTCGGCCAGTAAAGCGAGATGAGCGCCGCAACCCCAGAGTCGGCCACGACTGGACCTAATGGTCAGTGGTCCCTTTACCTTTACCTTACCTTTTAGTCCCATCTGGTTGTAAATGCTCAACAGCTGCCCCTGGAATAGTGGTAAATATCTCTAATGAAAGGCAAATAGTGCAAAAGGGGATGCTACTGTTGCACACAATAACCCCTTTCTTCCACTTACAATTTATTTGTTACCTGCCTGCTTATACCTCCACCGAGCCTAAAAGGCCCAATTTGTCACTGGAGTGGGAGGCACAGAGAGAGCAAGAACTATGGTGGTGCATGGATGCATTTCTGGCAATTTTGTCTGCTTTCGCCAGCCAGCTTTGGCAAGATTACCTGGATTCAAAAGGCTGTCTTATCATCTAGCCAGGCTTAGGATAATGCGGAATGAACTTAAATTAATGTTACGCCAGAGTTGTTCCACAGGCTGCCAGTTGCCTACCATCACAAGGTATTTGGAGGTAATATGCAAATTCACACTATTTCTTGAAACTTTCCCTCTGCATTCCTTCTGAAACCTTTTAGTAGAGTAGCTAGTGATAAGTAGCCAGTCTACAGCATGTGCGAAAGGCACACTTGGGAACACTCAAAAGTGAATGTTTGGTTTGATTAAAGGGAGCTTGGCTCACAAGGATCCTTTCTTCTCCTTCTCATTTTTGCTTTTAGTTCAACTGGAGAGTATTATGAACCCACTGCTGGCATTCTTAAAGAGCCATGTGTGGTCATCTCACGCATCTGAACATCCTTGCGCATGGCTCTCTATGCTGTTCATAGAACAAGACGACGACATGTTGGAAGCTGCGAAAACTTTATTAACAGTTCATTTAAAGTTTGAAAGGTTAGTGTCCATTTTCACTTTTCTGAAGTCATAAACCTTTTATTTATTCATTTATTTAAAAAAAAAATTGGGCATCACTAATAAGAAAATGATTTCATCTATATTTCAGGTAACAGTTCAGCCTGAAACTAACTGAAGGGGGTAGGAGTAAGAGGTAGAAATGGGTTTAAAAAGGATGCCATGTAAAAATGAATGTATTACCAAGAAAGTTATTTTTGTTTCAATCAATCCTGGTGGTTGGCAAGACAGAATGTTTCAATGTATGGCAAAAAGATATTTCTAAATATATCTGGCAAGGGAAAAAACTGAAAAGATAAAATATTGATAAATGTGAAAAAGAGAGAAGGTTTTCCCCTGCCATATATGAGATTATATTATGAAGCATCTTGTCTATGCTGTTTGAATGAATGGTTGACATTGGAAAAATCTGCATATTTCAGACTTAGAAGGTCATGATGTTTTTCATTGGCACACTTATTTGTGGTATGAAAAGGTGAAATTACATAAAGGATTTACAAACCATATAATTAGGAGAAATTTGTAGATATGGGATAAATATAAAAATCTATTGGAGGAAAAAACACCACTTTGGCTTTCACCATTGGAAGCCATAGGAGTAAAGAAAAAGATTATGACGGAAGGGTGGGTAACTTATAGAAATTTATTAAGAGAGGATGGAGGAGAATTTAAATTAAATGAATTTAAGGATTTATCAGGAATGTTAACAACATGGATACAATGTCATTTGAATGAAGTATTTAAGAAAGATGTTGTCAGGTACTGGTGTGGTTGCTCGAGAGCAAACAGGCAAGACTCCAACATGTCTTTTCCAGGCTTTATTATCTGTACAAACTATTTACAGTGCGGAGCATCGCAAGTCCATGTCTGCTCAGTCGCTAGCAGAATCTGGGAGTGGGAGTGGGCGGTCCTTATACCTTCCCCAGCATAACAGTTGTGTGACCCTCATCCTCCTCCCCTCTCTGTGCGCAAACCTACTGCGTAAAGTGGGCGTTGGCAAAGGGGGACTTGCCTCCCCTCCGCTTTGCACAGGCTTAGTGTTGAGGCTCTCCCTAGCATCTTCTGATCCCTGCGCCCCTTCCCCACTGGAGGCGAGGCTTCCCTCCTTGCCCAAGGAAGAACTGCTTCGCAAGATCTTCGGAGGCTCCCTGTAACACAACTGCCCTTCCACCTCTCGCCTCTGAGCTGATGGCAGTTCCCTGACAGATATGAAACAATTTGGAGAACAATTATCACAATTGGAAAGACACCTGTTGGAACGTAATGCTAAAGTGCTGTCTAAAATGTATAAGATATTATTGGAATGGGAGACAAAGGATGAGCAAGTAAAATCATCAATGATACATTGGGTAATATATTTTTGTTATAATACAGATATGGAAGCATGGGAACAATTGTGGAATACGGGCATAAAATTTACAATACGTTATGCTTTAAGAGAAAATTATATTTAAATGTTATATAGATGGTATCTAACACCTAATAGATTGGAGAAAATGTATAAATCAAAATCGAATTAAGTGGTGGAAATGCAAAGAGAAAGAAGGTATTTTTTATCATATATGGTGGTTTGTAGTAAAGTAAAAGCTTACGGGGAAATGATATATAATGAGTTAAAAAAAGATGTTTAAGATAACATTTGTAAAAAACAACAACCCAGAAGCTTTTATCTTGGGAATTAGAGGTGCAGAACTATCCAAACAGTATAGAAATTTATTGTTGCTTCAAGAATTACAGTTTCACAACACCAAATCAAGGAGTATCATGTCCTTTGGGCTTGTGGGGGTGGCTGAGGTTTTTTTTAAAGAAACAGCAACAGGTGTCTCTGCTGCAGAATTGCAATTGTTGCATTATATATAGGATTTCTGGTTTTATATTTTGATGTGCTGTATTCTAATGAAATAATCATGTAGTGTTTTAGTAAGCAGGAACCTTTGTTTTGAAAGCTGGGCTGTAAGCATAATGAATAAATGCAGACTCTAGCATTGATTAATTTAAGCCTTTTGATTAGGTAAAAAAAGGATTTAATCTGTCTTTAATGCAGCTGCTTACAAAGCCATGTGTGGTGGGCACCATCTTTAAAAAGCCATTTCCCTTTCTCTAGCATATGAGTGAATACCGTTTATAAGATGTGTGCCCATTCTAATGCATACATGTATCACCTTAAAGAACCCTCACCTTTAGGCAAATATAATAACCTAGCACTTCCATAGTTAGATAACAGCACAATCCTATGTATGTCTACTGAGAACTAACCCCCACTGACTCCAGTGGCTTACTCCCAGGTAAGTGAGTAGAGGATTGCACCCTTGTAATTGGGTGACAACTGTACTTTCAGAAAATGCTATGTTTTAGTACCTGACTTTTGAGAGTTTCAAGTTGGAGAACCTTCTCTAGGTATTTCATCACATTCATTTCTACTATGCATGTTGTTTTTCCATACTGATTTGCTTAGTATTCATTGTAATAAATCATTCTAATAAGTTCAGCATTTTTTGTTTATTTTAAACCATAAGAATTGCTTTGCTGGATAAGGCAAAGGATTCACCTAGGCAAGCATTTTTACTCGAACGGCACACAGTCTGATATCTTTGGGAAGCTCACAACATGGTGTAATGCACTGTCCTCATGAGTCCAGATCACTGACCACAAACCAGGATGCATCATCATCATCATAAAATTTTATTATTCATACCCTGCCCATCTGGCTGGGTGTCCCTAGCCACTCTGGGCGGCTCCCAACAGAACACTAAAAACAGAACAAAACTTCAAACATTAAAAACTTCCCTAAACAGGACTGCCTTCAGATGTCTTCTAAAAGCCAGATAGTTGTTTTTTCCCTTGACATCTGATGGGAGGGCATTCCACAGGGCGGGTGCCACTGTCGAGAAAGCCCTCTGCCTGGTTCCCTGTAACCTCACTTCTCGCAGCATATATTGGTTTCATAGCCTGCTTTGTAGTAGGAGATTAAGCCACAGTTTCCTGGTTTAGATATAATTGGAAACTATGGTTTGACAAGGCCTGGAAATGTTGCGGGAGGATGATGTGCATGGGCAGCATGCATTACACCGAACTATGCCGTATTAGACCAAGCTCATTATGTTTGGACCAGGCTATGGTAAATAACAGAACTTTGCTAAAATGTTCACTGATTCGAAAGCAATGAATTGCTTACTCTACAACTGTTAACTTTCTAGGTTCTGGCACAAAGCTGGTCTTTCCTTATATCATTCTGATGATGGAACCTGGGCTGCTTTTACACATCAGAATGGCTGCAATCCTCATTGTATCTTCTTATTTTTGCTGAAAAGTATTTCATTTGATGCCACAGTTCTACTTGATTTCTTGATTTCATCTGAAACCTGCTTCTTGGAATATTTTGTAAGATACTTAAAGCTTCTTGTACAAGACTGGGACCATTTTGTCAAGATTTCTAAATACTTCAAGACCACCTCTAATGGAGAGCTCAGCTTTTCTATGGTGAACTTGCCCTGCCGAGAAAAAAGTGCCTACCGGCCAGACTCAAATTTGCAGGATGCTTCGTATCATCCCCCATCCAGTACTGAGATCCTTTCAACCTCTTTCCCAAATTTTTCTGCACTGTGGCATACTGACAGTCAAGCTGTAAAACCCAGCAGATCTAACCTTTTGCAAGAGTCTGATAATATGTCTTTGGTGGGAGCCCTTCAAAGGCTGGTGGATTATGAAAGCTCAGAAGATTCGGAGGTGGAATGGATAGAAGAGGAGAGTTTGGCTGACATGAGGCAGACACCTTTAGATCAAGCTTGTGCAGAAGTCACTGGCTTTATGGATGTGGATGGCCAGACAGAACAATGTGTGTTGCCTCAGGATACTTTGGATACTTCCTCACCTTTTCACTCCACAATTTTGCTAAATAAACTTGGATCAGAAGAAGGGGTGCTTCAGAAATCAGTGGAGTGTTTCCAACAAGTGCAAGAGTCGGTTTCTAGACTACACAGAAGGAACCTCTTTCCGTACAATCCAAGTGCACTCCTGAAGCTCTTGACTTCTGTTGACACTATTAGTAGCGAGCACAGATCTGCTTCAAAGAAGTTCAAAGTCTAAGGAGCTGCAGTGCCCATCCCCCACCTTCTCCCACTTAATAGTTTTCAAATGAGTTTTTCCAGAAGCTTAAAGTTTACCAGAACCTATGGTCAGAGGCACGTTCTTTGGGATTTGTCTATGGGTCATTAAAAGCTGGTCTAACTGGCTGAGAAACACGGACTCTTTATAATGACTAATCCATTGATGTGTTTAAGTGTGGAAGTGTTTGACTGGAGGATATGGTCTTGCCTGTGGGTATGTATAATTCAGCCACTGGGGGTGACTTTTTAAAAAGAAAATAATAATAAAATAAAACCCTGAATTTTATTTTTGGTCTCCTTGATATTCCATCCCAATGGAAAGGCATAACCTTTCTCAACAGGAATATCTATCACTTTTATAAGAGATAGTAGGGCAGCTGTGTGCTCCATCTCTGGACAAGCATTTGCAGTGTCTAAAATAATTAAACAGAATCAAAGTTAATAGTTTTATCCAGTACTGCTGTTCTGCTTATGCAACAGACTTCCTCCTGCACATTGGAACTTCTCCCTCACCTCCCCCCTTGCTGCACCCTCAAAATCTGCTCCAAAGGGTTGAGGGACCAGCCTGAACAAATTTTGGAGGTGCACAGGGAATGCCTGTTGCTCAGTATTTGATGCAACTCAAGAGTTTCAGTCTTTTAAAAAGGTTGTGAAATGAAAGGCATGGGCAAAGGAGATAAAAGTACACTTACTTGTGGCTGCTGCAGAAAATCTGGATCCTGGGAGTATTCTGCCTCTAATAGTCTTTTATAACTTTGTTACCCCACTTCAAACTGAACACAGTCCACTTACCATATATGATGGCTTAGCAGGGAATCAACGAGTCTTCTCTTTTTCACCATGAAGGAAGGAAAAACACTGAGTGTACCAAGCACCTGAAACATCACAGCACTTATCTGGGGACTGTGCTCTGCTTAGTGGGTAACCACAGGTCTGCAGATGTTGTTCTTTGTTTACCTGCTGCATCTGATATATAAGAACAATTCACTAGATATGTATCAGGCCTGCAAAAACTGTGATTCTCGAAGTCAAATGTTGTCCATCCGTCATGATGTCGACATAGGTCCTCGTTCAAATGTTATACATGCATGCAAAATGCCCAGAGTCGTGCAGTCCATAGGGACATGTCCGTTACACACCAATTTCAGGAGGAAATGCCAAGAAAACACAGGCTTCAGTTGCAGGTTTGAAACTTACTGAGTTTCCTATTTATCTACTGGCACTTAAGGGTGCTTTCGAACTGCTAGGTGGGCAGGAGCTGGGACCGAACAACGGGAGCTCACCCCGTCGCGGGGATTCGAACCGCCGACCATGCGATCGGCAAATCCTAGGCGCTGAGGTTTTACCCACAGCGCCACCCGCGTCCCTGGGATATACAGAAGTAAATCTCTGCAAAGATTCCACAGGAAAAGCCTGGACCAACAGGTTTACTTGGAGCAAGGAAGAAAGAGAAACAGGTAAGAGGCAAGGAGAATTACTGGGAGGGGAGCAGCACTGGGGTGCAGTAGGGTGCAGTGAAGCCCTAAATGCAATGGGGTGAACTCTGAATGTAGTTGGGAAGCAGATCTCACTTTTTCAGCTGTCACCTGGGAGCAGTGTTGTATTAGATTGTCCCAGTGGGAGATACAGGAAGCAGAACTTACTCCATCAGCTCTGCTGTAACAGACCAGGTCTCTTGAGCACCTCCTACCCCTGAACTGGGCCAGCTGGTCTTTGAGAACAACTGTTTAAGAACTGGCTTGAATTTGATTATCTCTTCCCCACTTCTCCCCTCCCTGACCCTTTCCCCTTAGGTTGTAAGCCTGTAGGCAGGGATTGCCTTGTTCTAACTGACGGTACGTAAGCCAGCCTGGGAGCATTTTTGTTGGAGGAGAAGGTACAGATTCTGCGAACTAATAATAAATTATGCCAGTTGAGAAATAAGAGAGAGAAATGGAAAGTTTGAAATGACCTGCTTCAAAGAGAAAATCACACATCTCAAACTGCAAAATATTGTGGTTTGGAAAGAATGTATTTCCCATACCAGAAATGTTTCTTCCTGGAAAGAAGATATAAGGAGGGCAAGGAGTTATCTACATAATAAATTGTGCCATTATTTCTCATTTGAAAGCATTTTGTCACTGCACAATGTATTTTTGTGATATGCCTAGTGGGAAAGTAGCAGGAGATAACATTTCTTAATCTTTGTGATTATCTTCAGCAACTTTGCATTGGCACGTTGTGGAGACTTAAGCACCATGCTTTGCTTAGGTACAAATTGGGAAATCTTTTTGCATGTCAGTGATGTAAGCAGGGAGTGTATGGGAAGCTACCGCACATGAATATCTCGTTTTTCAGGTGAAATTGATACTGAATGCAATTTCCAGTTTTAAGCATGGTGATAGGATTTTTCCATTGTAATAGCTGAGACTTGCTGCTGTTTTAAGAAGGCACTAGAGCTTGCTCTTAAGCGTATTACAAATAATTAGAACAATGAGATGCAGTAGAGGGAATATTAGATTTAAAGGTGGAATCCCAGCTGAACCTATGGACTATGCTCTCTCAAAGTTTCTCTCCCTTTTTGTGAAAAGGGAATCATCCATCTCCCATCATGTTTATGAGGGTGGTTGAGACCAGGATTGTGAAAAAAACAAATCTGGAAATGTAAACATAAGTATAAAGTAGAACAGAACACTTAAAAAGAAAGCATTGTGAAATCCCTCTTAATTGTAATGTTAGTTCATATTATAAAGTTTTTGTAATTTTAAAGTTATTCGTATTTAGCCCTGAAATCCAGCTTTGGATTGAAGGTGGTTTATACATTTTTAAAGTAAATGTAACACCGAAACCTCATTACTGAAGAGCAGCAAAGGGACAGTAGAGTAGAAAACATTAGATAAGAGGGTGAGAAGTCAGATGACCCATGAGAATGGAAGGGTTTGTGAAGAGAAAGCCCGCTCCTGCTTGTCTCTTCCCCACCCCAGCTGTCCAGCCTCTTTGGAAGCTGCCTTCAACTACTTTTGCAAGCTTATTCAATCAGGTTAACTTCCCATGTTACTTACTTTTTCCAACCCTAACCCTGCGGAAAGCCATCTAATTAGACTTCAATTTGATTTTGACCTGTTTTTAGGAGGTAATTTAATTATTGTTCAATTTTATACCAATGTTATATATCTGATATTAGCAACCCTGAGCCCATCTTTGGCCAGGGAGGGTGGGGTATAAATAAAAGTTGTTGTTGTTGTTGTTGTTGTTGTTTCGGTGAGGTTGTAGTCATGGCGCCAGTTCCCACAGCCTTCCTCCGAGCGTAGGGCTGAGCAAGGTAGGCTCACTTGGGCTGAGAGGAACGTTGATGGCCAACTCCCCACTCCCCAGCAACCTAAGATGAGAACTGTAGTCCAGGGACACCTGAGGAACACCACATAGGCTACCCATGCAGTAGTTCATACACTTCTAGTAGAAGTCTAGTAGAAGCTGGTGGCTGTGCCGCAACTATGGACTGGAGTAAGCTTTTTCAAGAAGACCTGGGGTGTTGGTTGATTCAAAATGTTGGGCTTTCTTCCCAACACCCCAAACTAGCTGTGCAGGTGACCATAGTCAAACAGTGTCAAGTGGCTCAGCTCTTGTGACAGCATTGAGATTAGACGCTATAATCCTTTCTGTACTTCTATCACTGATTTAGTGGAATTTTTTTGCACACGCCTCCATCATGGTCTGGGTAACCTTGCATTTTATACAGCGGGAGGCTAACCTGCGTTGAGCTCTTGAAAATGTCTGAGAACATTGTACCATCCCCCCAAGCCCAAGCATTGACAAGGAAGACACATCTAAGATCAAACAGTGTGGGAGGCAGATTCATACAATGTTAGATATTTAATTTGATACTCAAATATATTACATTACCAAAGCAATTGGTTGTCTGTTTTTGCTGTGCTACTTCAGCAAACAGGATTGCCCTGGAGAATGTCGCTTGAGAAAAGCATAGCCTGTATGTTCCTTCCTGGAAAGAATCTTACTTAGTGCACTCTTTATGTAGATAGCCCTAGACTTGCAAAGTGCTGAGCTGGGATTGTCTGTTGCTTGGTTGAATCGAGTGACATCTAGCTCCAACAGTCATTGAGTTTCAGGGAGCTGGATCTAGACAGCAAGGTGTGGCCCTCAGGACTCTTCCCAGGCTCCACCTTTTTTGACCCTGCTGCATGCCCTCCGGTAATTCTTCCTGGCTGGAAAGTGGTCTTGAATATATCTATATGTCTTGTAATAATATCTCTTGCTTGCCAAGATGGAATAAGCGGGTGAGGATTGCAAGGCTGAAATGTACCCTACTGTACAAAGGTCAATTGCTTCACTCACCTTTTTTCCCCCCTCTGGCATTGCCTCCCATTGCTATTTGGCACAATGGGTTGGAGTGGCATTGTTGAAAACAGTTCCCCCACCCTTTCTCCAGGATAATGTTGATGAATGACCAGAGTCACTTCAACATAGTGTCTCTCCCACGCCGTGTCAGCACTGTGAGGCTTCACAGAATGATGTTGAAAGCTGCCAAGGAAGAGAAAGAACTTACTTATGTATGCTACAACAGCGGCAAGAGTCTTGATTGCACAAGGATGGAAGAATGAAGAAACCACGACAAAAGAACAGTGGCAAGAGAAATTGATGAACTATGCAGAACTGGCGAAATTGACATGCAGATTACGAGACAAGGACAACTGTGACTTCAAAGAAGAATGGGAACCCTTCACAATTTTTTTTTAAAAGACAACAAAATGAATTGGACTCCTTGGCAGGTTTTGAATAAACATACACAAATTTATTGAGGGATAACATAGAAGATAGCTAATATAAGAATGTATACACCTTTATCATATGCAGAAGTTAACATTGAATGAGAAATCAGAGAGAGGAGCTGAGGAAAGTCACGGGGGGAGGGAGGGAAAAAAGGGGAGGAATAATGAAGATGATTTGTTTTGATAATTTGCTATGTTGAAATTGTGTGTGTGTGTGTGTGTGTGTGTGTGTGTGTATGTATATGTATATGTATATATATATCTCCAAGGTAATCAGCAAGGCCACAGTGCTCGCTTGACTATTTCCATGACAGTTACAGTCGCCTTCCTGTCCAGTAGAGTCCAGTGGCCAGCCTGTTGCACAATGCCATCCCAGAGTCTGAGAATACTTCATTACTAGGACAACATGTCAAGAAACAATTCTGGTGGCTCACCACCATACTGGGCAGAGTCATCGGTTTCTTATTCTAGCATGGGCGGCTTCTGTCCCTGACATAAAGGACGGCTAGGAAGTCATTTGGATCCATTAGCCTCTGGCAGAAGACCATTCTAATCGGCCCCTCGCCCCTATGCCATTTAGAAGCCATTGAAAGTCAAAACTTAGCCGAACAAGAGGATGGGTTACCAGCAGAATTTACATTACAGGGATGGGGAACCTGTGGCCCTGCAGGTGTTGATGGACTACAACTCCCATCATCCCTGACAATTGGCCATGTTGGTTGGGGATGATTTGTGCTTGAGTCCCAACAGCATATGGAGGGCCACAGGTTCCCCCTTTTGTGCTCTCTTCTGTCTCTGACACCCAGCATCAAGTATGTGGACTCAGAATTGGCTGTCCAACAGAGTTCCCAGTAAAGGAGGTAGAATCCCAATAGACCACAGCAATTGTCCGACAAGAATTGTGGCTCTGCCAGTTGTGAGATACAGGGTGGCATCTCTGGGATCCCAATGCTTGCAATATCTTGAGTAGCCTTCCCACAAGAATAATTAGAGTATATAGCTTATGTCATTTATACAGTGGTGCCTCAGGTTACATATGCTTCAGGTTACAGACTCCACTAACCCAGAAATAGTACCTCAGGGTAAGAACTTTGCTTCAGGATGAGAACAGAAATCATGCTCCGGCGGTGTGGCAGCAGGAGGAGGCCCCATTAGCTAAAGTGGTAAAGTGGGAAGAAATTGTACAATACGAGACATGTCCACTGCCACAGACCTGCATATGGTGGCCAGGACAGAAGGGGGGGGGCAAGTAGATCATGCCAGCCTGACGTTGGTGCAACATTTGGACATGGTTTGGGCACAACAATGGCTCAGAACGAAATAGATCCTGAGCTGGCTCCACCTCACCCCTGGAAAGATCTGCTTGGGGGCTTTCCATTGGCTGCCAGCAGCAGGAATCATACAGACAGCACACTCGCCTGCACATTCACTAGGCGGAAGGGACAGCACAGTACCAGTGGAGTAATGCTAATACCTGCTTTTCCCCCCGTCCCGCGGGTGGCAGTAGGTTAAGCCTAGCAGGACTAGGTGGAGGGACACCTCTGCCCAGTCCAGCCCCGAGCCCAGCACAAAGAGGGAGCTGAATTGCTCAGAATAATTCAAGATGCTGGCAGAGATTGACCTTATGAGATGAGGACTCTGGGAAAAGCAGATAAAATGGATATAGAAGACGTTGTAAATGTGCTGGGGGCAATGCAGTTCCAAGAACAAGCAACATTATTCTACAGTGTTAGCCTTTAACTAAGGGTACCATACCATGCATACTTACCTGGGGCATAAATCCCATTGAGCTTAGTGTGGCATACATTTGAGTAAGATATTCATATGCTTACACCGCATGGTCTTTGATAATGGTTATGACTCAGTGTTGAGAGATTAAAGTATAAATTGTAAATCTAATCTGCATTAGATCTAAATTTCCTTTTAAACTTTTTTTTTAAAAAGGCACTGCACTTTTTACTAAAAAACCGACCAAAACTCTCATTTAAATAAATGAAATGAATTTATTTAAATAAATAAATAAATGAAATGAATTTATTTGTTTAAATGAATGAAATGAATTTATTTGTTTAAATAAATAAATGAAATGAAATGAATTTATTTGTTTAAATAAATGAAATGAAATGAATACAATTTAAATAAATAAATATTATTTTTTTTAAAATGGATTCTTATCTATCCTGCTGACATGTCTATGTAAGAGTCAATTAAAAGGAAAATATTAAAGGTGGCTTTTGCTGTTAAGAATCAGTAGTGCACTTCATAACTATTTCAAAACAATATTTACATTGCAGTTTTGGTCACAGTTACAGACTGTCTTCTTGCTTTTCAGCAGCATTTCTACTGAATTAACTTTCCTACTTGCTGAACATTACTTTGTTTTATGTAACTAAATAAATGCAAATCTATTACTGTCTCTCCTACATTTTGGGGGAGGGCACTGCTTTTTCTTTGAAGTGCAAACACGGTAGCAAATTGGACTTGGGCCGGAAAAAATTGTGCCTTGTTTCCAATGGACTAATTGCATCATTGCTTAATTACTCCACGATTAAATGTCCTCTTCTGCAATAGCAGTCTGGTTTGATTGTTCCATTCAGGGCTGAGTTTACAATTTGACATATAGATACTGTAGTCTCCAAAAAATATGGTGTTATCTTTCATGCATGGAAAGCTTAGATTTCCTCCATTCATGTAAATTTCATACGCTTGCTTGGCCAGATGAGCATCATAGTTATGAAAAGATATACAGGATCCCAAGTGGGTGTTAATGTTGTTGATCTTGTTACACGGGAAAATGTAGTCTCTTACCTAAAGCATGAAGTGACTTGCTCTTCCCTTCCCCAATTCTGTTGGGAAATATCCCTAGCAAGCCCCACAAACAGAGCACTTAGTCACAAATCTCCTGTGGGAAAGAGCTGGAGGTGATTCGTTCAGCTGATTTGTGTTGCCTCCTCTCATTTAAATTAAAAAGAAATGTTGTGCTTATTACAAAATGCTGTCTTGTGTCAAACCAGTGGAAACCTTTGAGGAATTCACTGACCATGTACAGAAACTTGTGTTGAGATTTCTTAAAATAAGCAACAATACTTGTGTATTGTTGAATACAGAAAGCTGTAAATCATAGGACAAACCTTGGTTGCAGTTCATGCCTTGCCTGGAGAGAGCTAAACCTCGAGCCCAGGTCTCCAAGTGTCCTGGTTTTCCAAGGACAGTCCCAGAATTACAGAAGCTGCGCTTAGTTAGTCTCTAAGGTGCTACTGGACAATTTTTTATTTATATATATATATATTTCAACTGCATCAGACCAACACGGCTACCAACCTAAATCTAGAAGCTGTGCTGGTTTTGCTTTTTCCTCCCCTCCTTGTTTCAGTTAAAAGTGGTGGAGAGATCAGACACCCCCCTGTCCTTTTAGGAAACAGGTGACTTCTGTCTGTCTGTCCATCTCTCTCGCACGCGCTCTCTCTCTCTCTCTGTGTGTGTGTGTGTGTATGGGTGAAAACAAAGTCCTGTTTAAACTGAAAGTAAAATACCTGCACCAAATGAAAGAAGTGTGGGCATTACAGAGGGCACCACTACTGAGAAGGCCCTCTGCCTGGTTCCCTGTAATCTCACTTCTCGCATTGAGGGAACCACCAGAAGGCCCTCAGAGCTGGACCTCAGAAGGCTGAATTGCTTACCAATATAATTACATGGATAATTCTCATCTAGGAACTAGTCTACTTTAGTTGCTCTTGATAGCCTTCTCCCAAAATTTGTTTAAATCTCTTATGAAGCCAAGATAGCTTTGGGAGTGAGTTCCACAGTTTAACCATTCATGGTTGAAGTACTTTTTTAAAAAATCTGTCCCAAATCTTCCAAATTCAGCTTTATTTGATGCCCAAGAGTTCTAGTGCCGTAAGAGAATGAGAAAAATTCTTCACTATCCAAGTTCTCCATGCCATGCATATTTTAAAAAACATCTGTCACGTCACCTGTTCTTCGTCTTGTATCTAAAGTAGAAAGTCCCAAATACTGCAACTATTTCTGCATAGGAGAGTCACTCTATACCCTTGATCATTCTCCTTTCATTCTCCTTTTCTGAACGTTTTGCAGCTCTACAACTTGTATATCTACAGACTCCAGGTTTCCGCAACGTCTGCTGATACCTCTCTTTCATGTGTGTTGGATTTTGGCTACAGAAGGACAGCTGCTCGGCCGCACTAGTAATAGATATGGTGATGGCGATACTGATTTGTAGCTTCAGGCAATCTGTGAGGAAAATTGAGATAGCAATGGGTGGTGGGTGTGGGAAAGAAAGATACCTCCAGTGTTCATAGTGGTGTATACTCCTCCTGAAAAAGAGGGGTGGGAGAGAAATTATTTCAACTTGCATTTTAATGAGAACCTACATGAAATCCACACTTCTTGCACCAAAACGTGAACTACAAGGCAGTGCTTCTTCAAAACAATCACATATCTCTGAATTTAGCACCATTTCTTCAGCTCCAAAAATATATACATATTGGCAGAAAGTGCATGCAAAAATGTTTTTATTTATAAGAATAACATATTAACATGCATCATATTCAGGGAAATTGCTTGCAATAAGGGCATATATTAGGAGCAATGGACATGAAAATTTATATATATATATTTTTAAAAAATGGAAAACTGATGATGAAATGTGGCAGATACTTGAGAAAAGGAAAGGAAATGAGATTGTCCAATTTGTCAATACATGCTGAAAAACAGTGGTGAACTTTTCCCATGGCTTCTCCCATAGCCATCAAGCAGCTAAGGTTAGGTAGGACAAGGTGGATCGGCCAAGTGGCTGGGTGCAGAAGGAGCAGCTCAGGCTAGAGGGGTATGGGAAGAAGATGGGGCTGGTCTGCCACCCCATTTATCTTCTCTCTGTGATCTTTCACATTTCCCACATTTTGTTGTAATAGCTGATACAAGAGCCAATGGACAAGATCCAGCTGACGTGCTGAGAACATGGGTGAAGTGGCTTCCTCTGGAGAATTCAGCACAGGCAAATGAATACTTTCCCATATTACTGCTTGCAATTAACTGGTGTGTGATCTCGTTTAAAAAAAGAAAAGCCCCCCAACAACAACACTTGTTGATCCTGTCTGGTCTTTGACCTCTCAATAAAGGTTGATTGATTGACACTTGTTGATCTGTACAGCTCGGCTGTTCTGGTCACAGACTGTTCACTGCCTCAGGGCCCACAGCTCTGCCTACAACTGTCAACACCCGTAACAAATTACACCAGAATTATTTGGTGGGAAGTATAATTTCCATATTATTCCAGTGATTGTTGAATGTTACTTGATTTGATGTAAAAAAAAAAAAAAAAGGTAAAGGACCCCTGACAGTTAAGTCCAGTTGCGAATGACTCTGGACTATTTGATGTAGGTTGCTTATTTTAAAGTTATGTTTTATTGTCACATTTTTTTATGGCATTAGATTGTTATAGGGTGTACATTCTTTGTTTCTTCAGCTTGCCTTGGGTATTGTAAGATAGAAAGACGGTATGCAAATTAAAAGTGATGATGATGATGATTTGTTAAATGGTCTCATAGTGCTTTAAATGTATGGTGTGAATGTGGCACAGAATTCTTCACCTGTTAAAATGTTGTGCACTTTTCATATGTATCTGTTAAAAATGCAGTATCTGTATGTACCTTTTTTAAAAAAGAAGCTTTTCATATACCACAGGAATGCATCTCATGAAATTGGAGCCCATTGTGGCTCCTTCAGAGTATTCTTTAGGATCGAAGTGGAGTTTCTTACATGAAACTCAGCTTTAAGCTGAAGAATCCCCTCCTGCCACTGCTGTATTTGCTTCCCTGATTAAGGGATACCATAAAAGAACGACTCTCTCATTTTACAAGGTTGGGACAAGCACCAAAGGCAGCAGATCAGCATTGTTCCACTGGAGGTGCATCCTAAGGTTTTACACAATAGGAGGATTGCCCTGAGTCAGGAATCCTGAATTGCAACTTTTGTGGGTGGGACGCTGAAGAATTTAGAATCATGCACAAATGGGGCGTTACCACAGAGAAAGCCGCTGTGCCTCTTCAGTCTTCTTCACTAGGAGATGTAACGTACTCTCTGGAGTGAAACAGCCAGGTAGGACTTTTTTGTCTCCTTTCATTCTTGAGCTTCATTCTGCAGTAGCTGGGACTGTTGGTTTGGTTCTTTCTCTTTTTAAGGAATGCAGTTCGTGCTAACAGTTGTATGCTGCGGGTCACATTCACTGAAATTAATGAGTTTATGCCAAAAACAATGAAACAGCTCACCATCCTAATGAACGGCAGGTGTACTAACTGACCCGAAATGCTTTAATAACAGCAAAAACATGTAGAATCTTGACATGTGTTTTAATCTGGCCTTTACCGTGTTGTTGATTTTATTTTTTTGAAGGCTTTAAAAAGGCTGTTTTTAACTTTTTTACTGACAATTTAATAGTTTGATTCTTTTTGTAAACTGCTTTGAGGGTTCTGTCATCTCAGACAAATGGTGTTTGTGTGTGTGTGATTAGATAGATTAGATAGATAGATAGATAGATAGATAGATAGATAGATAGATAGATAGATGATAGATAGAGATACATTCTCTTTTTCTTGTCACCTTGTAACTGCTGAAATATTTTAATGTAGCCATTGATATTACTTTTTCCTGATGTTTATTAAAAACAACAACAGTTAACAGATCCATATGATATTCTGGGAGACAGGGAAAGACTGCTGCTTGGGTAGAGTGCTAAAAACCTAAATTAATGATTTTAGATGGATAAAGTCAAATAGGATACTGTGACCGAATATGTGTTGCCTCACTCTTCTTACCTCCTAATCTGTTAAACGTGTTGAACTTGTTGTACCTGGCAGGTGGTAGAGGGGGAGCACATGACTACTTTTACATATTGTGTGTGGTATGTAATAAAAAAAAAAATGTTGGCACATCCAAGGTTGGAGAGAGAAGGCAAGCCTCCCACTCTTCTACCAGATACTGTGTTCACTATGTGCTGGGTTTTTTTAAAAAAAAATGTGCAAGCCTTATTGCGTATTGATAAGTCATAAAAGGGACGCGGGTGGTGCTGTGGGTTAAACCACAGAGCCTAGGGCTTGCTGATCAGAAGGTTGGCGGTTCGAATCCCCACGACGGGGTGAGCTCCCGTTGCTCAGTCCCAGCTCTTGCCAACCTAGCAGTTCAAAAGCACGTCAAATTGCAAGTAGATAAATAGGTACCGTGCGGTGCTTTGGTTTGCCAGAAGCGGCTTAGTAATGCTGGCCACATGCCCTGGAAGCTATCTGCAGACAAACACCAGCTCCCTCGACCTATAGAGCGAGATGAGCGCTGCAACCCCAGAGTCATCCATGACTGGACCTAATGGTTAGGGGTCCCTTTACCTTTACCTAAATCATAAAAACTGTGCACAATTTACATTATCACAATCAGCTACAGGAGCAACACTAAATGATTAATTCTCAGAAAGCACCTGATATGAAATTATTAATGATACCACACTATTACTTGGCTAGAATAAATATTGTTACACGCCACACCGATACCGGGTTCTGTATGTATTTCCTTTTGGACAATGAAGGACAGGAGAGACTGCGGCGTCTTCATGAAATGTGCATTTACACAGATATACAACCTGAGCCTAAGATAGAGGGTGCTCAGGATTACACCCCAAGAGAGTCCATTGCTTCTCTCATAGGTGCAGCCTGCTTGGGTCTGCAAAAGGAGAAATCAGTCATGCCCTCTGTGTCTCCTTGTTACAGCTTGTCCTAGCCAGCCCACATGGTGTTCTCTTGCTCTGCTTGCCAAACCGCTTGCAAAACCGATAAGCCTTTTTTGTTCACTTATGCCATTCACCCTGAAATCTGAAACTGCTTTGGTCTCCGCCCACCACCAATGCACAGCTGGGGGAGGGGCTCCCCCCCCTCCTTATGTGGCACATTTTTGCCCTCTTGGAGGCTTCCTGGATGGGCTAATGACTGGCGGTTGTCAGCATTCCGTTCTTTCAGTGAGCTGGCCTGGCTCCTTAGCATAAACCAAATTAATCAAAGGTTAATTCTAAACTTTTACTAATTCCAGGATTGATGGGTGACTTGCACACTCACTCTGGTCTCCAAAATTTATTATATTATAAAGAACACAATACGTGATAACTATAATAAATACTGCTACTGATGTTCCTCAGCATACTATTTTTCTTTCTTCACAAATTGGTGTATTCAGTTCCCTGGTCCAGAATTTCCAAATCCCTTTATTGTATACACTGTGTTATTACTGGTTACTTAGTCACACTTTCTCCCTCCTTGAGCACAGTAGTTAGTCCAACAACGCTTAGCTTTCCCCACACTTTTTTTATCTGATCTGTTTTATTAGGCTTCTTATCCCCAGCATGCATTTGCATATAAATATTCTGGCCGGAGTTATAATGAATTAAGCTTGATTCATTTTTTTTTTACATCAGTGGTTCCCAGTTAGCTAAGTACTGCGGGCCCCCTGATTTTCAAAAGCAGAAGCCATGGACCCCCTACTTTTGACAATTTTGATAGTTTTTGTTATGGTCCCACAGAACCTCAGGGGTCTGCAAACCACCCATTGGGAACCACTGTTTTACATAGCTTAATGGCAAATTTACACCATACATTTATTTTTTATATATATATTTTTTTTATTAAACTTTCTGTTTTACAATTTAGAATATTCATTTAAACAGCCTTAAAATATCAAAGACTTCCCTTCTTATCCTTCCATGGTTCATTTTGCATATCACAAATCCCTGCATATTTTCCATAAACTAAACCATTCAATATTACATTATTACATCCATCAAGACTTATTTGCACTCTTGAATTTAACTTAATGCTGCCATTGTTTTCAAGTGTACACAGTCCCCCCCCCATATATTCAGTAAACATATTCCAATCTTCTTTAAACATATGTTCTTCTTCTTCTCTTATTCTAGGCACCATACATTTAAGGCACTACAGTGCCGCTTTAAACAATCATAGCTTCTCCTAAAGAATTGTGGGAGCTGTAGTTTGTTTAGGGTTCTGAGAGGAGGCTCTGGGTGGTCAGCAGCCAGGCTATGTGTGCCTAATGATACCAACCCCCAAACCAAGGACTCATGGGATATCAGCCATCTAAGCTGTGCACTTCTCACTACAAGGGAGCTGTATTGGGTGGAGTAAGGCCCATAGCTCATTGGTAGAGTATCTGCTCTACCGAAGCAAGGAGTTTCCAGATTTAGTCCCTGACATCTCTAGGTAGAGATGGGAATGGTCTCTGTCTAAAGCCCTAGAGAACTGCCACACCAGTCGGTCTAGACAATATTGAGCTAGATGGGCCGAGGGTCTGATTTAATACAATGGTACTTTGGTTCGCAAACGGCTTAGTTGTTAAACAGATCGGCTCCCGAATGGCACAAACCCAGAAGTAAGTTTGCAAACGTTTTTCGGAAGCCGAGCGTTTGCTGTGACTTCTGATTGAGTTCAGGAAGTTCCTGCAGCCAATCGGAAGCCACACCTTGGTTTTCAAATGGTTTCTATAGTCGAACGGACTGCCGGAACAGATTAAGTTTAAGAACCAAGGCACAGATACAATGATCTGTATGACAGATACCACATTTACAAGTGCTATAAAAAAGAGAATGTGTTTAGTTATATATTTAAATTAGAATTTTATTACCAGTAAAGGTAAAGGGACCCCTGACCATTAGGTCCAGTCGTGGCCAACTCTGGGGTTGCAGCGCTCATCTCGCTTTACTGGCCGAGGGAGCCGGCGTACAGCTTCAGGGTCATGTGGCCGGCATGACTAAGCCGCTTCTGGCAAACCAGAGCAGCAGTGCACAGAAACGCCGTTTACCTTCCCGCCAGAGCGGTACCTATTTATCTACTTGCACTTTGACGTGCTTTCGAACTGCTAGGTTGGCAGGAGCAGGGACCGAGCAACGGGAGCTCACCCCGTTGCGGGGATTCGAACTGCCGACCTTCTGATCGGCAAGTCCTAGGCTCTGTGGTTTAACCCACAGCGCCACCCGCGTCCCTTATTACCATTACAGCAGTCCAAAAGTACAGTAGCAGGATATTACATCATAGCATATATAAAGCAAAAAGTAAGTTAAAGAAGGGATGACACACCGGTATAAATGAAGACATCCTCATTTCCCAAGCAGGTGTGGATGACGAATGTCGAGAATAGGAAATAAAATCCCACCAGATGACATGAAAGCATTCTGGAGCCTCCCTGGATATATGCAGTTTATGTTCACATTTTTCTGCAATAGCCAAGTCCAAAGACAAACGTAGATTTTTCATGGTTTTCCATGGCTGAGCTATTGAAATTCTAGCAGCAGCTAAAAGTTATTTAGAGCAACAAGTTTTCATGTTGTTAGTCCACGTATTCAGTTGATATGTTGTGGGGAGACCTAAACCAGTGATTTAATTATTTTAGATATTTCTCGATATCCTTGAGAACAAAATAATGACACCCAAGGGCATTTTCGCCAATGATGGAAGAATGTCCCTCAGGGTCCACAGCTCTGCCAGAAATCCTGTGTTGACCGTAATGTGATAGGAAACATCTGCACAGGTATACAAATGCCATTTGTGCAGAATCACACGTATGGTGAAACAGATTTATAAGGCCTAGCTAACCACAGAGATTTCCATTCAGACTCCTATATTAAGCATTTAAATCCTTCTCCCAAGAACATTTCAGACCCAGCAGGGGACCCAGTGGTAAGTTCTAAAAGCACTATGTAAGTAATAGAGACCAGTGCTTTGCCTCTGTGTCCCTGACTCAATACAATAGATTTAAAATTAGTCAGAGATCTAGAAGCTTGCACTCAAAGTCACTGATCTCCCAATATATGCCAGAGTTGATACTTTTGTAAACAACTGTGAATAGTCTACAGTACAGAGGAAGGCGATTTACAAAACAGCAAAATCCATTACTCCTTATGAGACAACATTTCCTGTTCAATATACCGTAAATCCAGATTTTACTGAGAACAGTGCATTTATAACATCAGAATGACATGAAAATCACTACCCCCTCCCCGAGTTACAAAACATATGTTTTTGTCTGAATATGGTACCCAAACTGGATTTTTCCTCCATCATTTATGTAACTGTGATACTGTGATAACCGTGAATACAGAGTAGCTCCTAGGAAGAGGGCCTTTCACCCAGTTCCACTTACCCGCCCATAATTTATAACATCAGAATGACATGAAAATCACTACCCCCTCCCCGAGTTACAAAACATATGTTTTTGTCTGAATATGGTACCCAAACTGGATTTTTCCTCCATCATTTATGTAACTGTGATACTGTGATAACTGTGAATACAGAGTAGCTCCTAGGAAGAGGGCCTTTCACCCAGTTCCACTTACCCGCCCATAATAATCAGTTTTAAAAACAGGTTTTGTAAGTTATGTCAAAGTTGTCTGTGGCACTGCATTCTGTAATAGTAGGGTCTGCTGAGCTGAACTTCCAGAGACTTTTGCCTGTTACGTGTTCTTGAATTAGCAGTCATGCTTTTTCATTTCCATGCCAATCTTTTCCATTTCCTGATTTCCATGCCAGTCTTTCCCATTTCCTGGTTTCAAGAAAAAGGCTTGAATCAGAGGGAGCTTTTAGGCTATGTAGAACATGACTCAGTGCTTGAGTCCTTTGCATGCAGAAGTTCCCAGGTTCAACCCCCAGCAATCTCCAGATATGGCTGGGAATGCCCCTTCTCTGAAATGTATTTATTGTTATTAATTTATTGCATTTATATCCCGCTTTTCCCTCCAAGGAGCTCAAGGTGATATACAGTCATACCTCATGTTACATTTGCTTCAGGTTAAGCGTTTTCAGGTTGCGTCCCGTGGTGACCTGGAAGTACTGAAACAGGTTACTTCCGGGTTTCGCCACTTGCACATGCGCAGACTTGCAAAATAACGTCACGCGCATGCGCAGAAGCGGCGAATCATGACCCGCGCGTGTGCAGACGCGGGTTGTGTTCTTTTCAGGTTGCGAACGGGCCTCCGAAACAGATCCCGTTCGCAACCAGAGGTACCACTGTACATGGTTCTCTTCCTCCTTCTCTTCCTTGCTATCTTTGCAACCACTGTGACTGGCCTAAGGTCTCCTAGCAAGTGTTGTGGTTGAGTGGGGATTTGAACCCTGGTCTCTCATCACTCTAACCACTACAGTGACTCACTGCAAGTCAGCATAGACAGTACTGAACTGGATGGGCTTTTGGTCTGACTCTGTATAAGGCAGCCTGCTACTGTGGTAGAATCCTCAATACCTGTCAGTTCGTGTCCAGGTGGGAAATAACTGGGCGAGACCGAGATATGAAGCAAGGCACCCAGTGGTGATATTTATTAATTGCCACAGCAAGTTCCAAGTCCTCCAAGAAGGAATGGGCTCCATCCAAGCCTCTGCACATTCCTTTTTATGCTTTTCTTGGGGTGTTTTCCACCCATTCGCACAAGCTTATTTATTACAGCTTAATATTTCTAAAATGTTCATTGTTATTTGTCAAGTATGCTAAGGGCTGGTTTCTAGCATCTGCTTTGCTCACCAGAAGCTGTCTGCTACTTATTTCCGCTTCTCGCTGGGTAGCTCATGCCCTCCAATAACCGGGGGAGCCAAATGAGAACGCTCATTTTTGGGGTCAGCTGCTGTGGTGCAAACCAGCTGACTCCCACCAGAACACCGAACCAAAACGCAGGACATTCCAGGATTCTGTAATTCCAGGATGTCCCAGCTGAGCAGTATGGTAGCTGTGTATGTGCCTTGTCAGTACAGTGGTACCTCAGGTTAAGTATTTAATTCGTTCCGGAGGTCCGTTCTTAACCTGAAACTGTTCTTAACCTGAAGCACCACTTTAGCTAATGGGGCCTCTTGCTGCCGCTGCACTGCCGCTGCACGATTTCTGTTCTCATCCTGAAGCAAAGTTCTTAACCCGAGGTAATATTTCTGGGTTAGTGGAGTCTGTAACCTGAAGCATATGTAACCTGAAGCGTATGTAACCCGAGGTACCACTGTACTTTTGTTGTGACCTTTGCTCTATTGAATTTGTTCACTGTGCAGAAACAGCTATGACCAAGATGGCTCCTCTCACACTATTTTTATGCCAACATATACCAAAATGGCACCACTGCAATAATAACATCCTTATGTGCGCTGTCATGTCCTATCTAGGGTTTACTCACACATTCACTTTGACAATATCACTTTGGTTTGGGAAAGTAATCCAAGATTGATTCTTGAGTTTTGAGCTCTGTGGTTTATTTGGAGGAGACAAACCACAAACTGGGTTCAGGAGGCATATTAAACCAACGCATGCATAGCTCAGTTGGTTGGAGCATGATGCTGACAATGCCAAGGTTGCAGGTTCAATCCCAACATGGGAAAGCCTCATATTCCAGCATTGTCAGGAGTTGGAGCAAGTGATCCTCAGGGTCCATTCCAACTCTACAGTTCCATGACTTAGCTGGCAGCAGCAGCAGCAGGACCAGAGGCCGTGATTTCCTTAGCAACAGCTTTCATGCTTGCACATTCACACTAGGCCATTCTCTGGCTGGGCGTTACTGCAAACTGAGCCTAAATCTGTGTTGCTCTTATCTGCTGTTTCCCAGGGGCTCCTCAGAATTCTCTTGAGTTAAAGTCTTGTCTTTTCGCCCAATGAGTATAACATGACATCAGGTTCTAAGGCTGCAACCGTGTGTGTAGCCCCTTTGAACACGGTGGAATTCTTTTCTGACCAAACATACACAGGGCTGTATGTCTTGGAACACATCCATCTGATTGTTTCATTTGATTATTCCATTCCCACTCCTGCAACACACCCTTTCCCATCTTTCCAGGTTCAGTGTAATGACAGCAGACCCTCCAAGTGTCCCTATTTTCCAGCGACATCCCTGATTTAGAGAAGCTGTCCTGGTTTCTGATTTGATCCCAGAACATCCAGCTTTTCCTTAGGATGTCCCTATTTTCATTGGAGAAATGTTGGAGGGTGTGGTGTTATCCAACCCTCGAGTCGTCTGAAGGTAATCCTGTATTGGGAAGTTTTTTTAATGTTTAATTCTTTATTGTGGTTTTTATATATGTTGGAAGCTGCCCAGAGTGCTGGGGCAACCCAATCAGATGTGTGGGGTATAATTAGTAAAATTATCAGTATGGAATGGGACATCCATATTTTCATCAGAGAAATGTTGGAGGGTATGTGATAGAGCTAGCAGTTTGCTGATACGCCCTGAATGTTAAGGGCTTGGCAGTTTGGGGATTTGCCCTGGAGTCACATGACCACAGTTCCTTAGGCCCATATATTTCCCCCTTTCTAGCAGAGAGTCTTAGGGGCTCCTCTGAATAAAGCTTCTTTTATAAAAGTGCTGCTCATTCTTGGTGCCTGTTGTTGGACCCAGAAACACTGTATGGTGTCAGAAAGTGGATAAACATTAACTGGCAGAAACAGGGGTGCCAACTTGAATAAAATGTTGAATAAAATATTGGCCGCCTCAAATATTATATTTTGCGAGGAGTGAAGGGACCTCAGTCTCCTATGGGCAGAAAGTCTTCTGGCTGATGGGCTACAAACAGAAGATAAGAAGCTGTCAGAGCTGCACCCAGAGACAGTAAGACCTACATAAATGTTGTTAAACCTTTGCAAAAATGAAAATGCTGCAGCCCCCATCAAGCCTGCCATTGTCAACGGATATTGCAGAAAACTGGAGAAAGTTTAGACAAAGATTTGCACTGTACGTACCTGGCAGCAATAGGGACTGAAGGAAAAACTGATACGATCAGTTGCTGTGGTAGGAGAGGAGGCCCTAGACATTTATAATAACTGGGCTCGCTGAAGAAGAGAACATGAAGCTGAATGTAATTATTGATAAGTATGAAGGGTGATGCATGCCTAAAAGAATGAGACTTGGGGAAGGGGGTGGAATAAGTTATTCAGGTGTATACGAAAAGCGGAGCAAACAATGGATCAATACGTAGCAAAATTAAGAAAGCTGTGAGTAAGAATTGTTCTTTTGCGGACCTGGGAAAGAGTTCGATAAGGGACAGAATTATTTGTGGTATCAAAGATAATGTCATTGGAGAGCAGCTGTTGCAAAAGGGGAATCTGTTCCTGGACAAGACTATTCAGATTTGCAGGGGCTCATAAACTGTGAAGCACAGGCTAAAGATCTGGACTCAGGGAAAGATGTTGTCTATACTCTGCATATTATTACAAAAGATGGGTGCCAGTGGCATATGCATCTCAGTCCCCCACTGGCACTGAAATTAGATATACACAGATGGAAAAAGAGCTACTTGGTATACTATTTGCTTATAAAATATTTACTCAATATATGTATGGGGTTACAAAAGTGGGACGCCACCCCTAATCTCTGCCAAGCTGGGCCAAGATTCCCGGGGGTTGCATACTACTAGTACTACGGTGGTACCTCGGGTTACAGACGCTGCAGGTTACATACATTTCAGGTTACAGACTCCACTAACCCAGAAATAGCACCTCGGGTTAAGAACTTTGCTGCAGGATGAGAACAGAAATCGTGCTCCAGCGGCGCGGCGGCAGCAGGAGGCCCCATTAGCTAAAGTGGTGCTTCAGGTTAAGAACAGTTTCAGGTTAAGAACGGACCTCCAGAACGAATTAAGTTCTTAACCTGAGGTACCACTGTATTATTAATACCCTGCCCATCTGGCTGGGTTTCCCCAGCTACTCTGGGCAGCTCCCAACAGAATACTAAAAACACGATAAAAGATCAAACATTAAAAACTTCCCTAAACTGGGCTGCTTTCAGATGTCTTCTAAAAGTCAGATAGTTGTTTATTTCATTAACATCTGGTGGGGGGGGTGTTCCACAGGGTGGGTGCCACTACCAAGAAGGCCCTCTGACTGGTTCCCTGTAACCTCCCTTCTCGCCGTGAGGGAACCGCCAGGAGGCCTCGGAGCTGGACCTCAGTGTCCAGGCTGAACGATAGGGCTGGAGATGCTCCTTCAGGTATACAAGGCCAGGCCATTTAGGGTTCTAAAGGTCAGCTCCAACACTTTGAATTGCGTCCAGAAACATACTGGGAACCAATGTAGGTCTTTCAGGACAGGTGTTATGTGGTCTCCGCGGCCGCTTTTAGTCTCCAGTCTAGCTGCTGCATTCTGGAATAGTTGTAGTTTCCGGGTCACCTTCAGAGGTAGCCCCATGTAGTTGCAGTAGTCCAATGCAGTATTTCCTAGGTGGTCACCCGGTGTCTGTGTTCCTTTGAGAAGCAAGACACAGCGGAGGCTGTTGTAGCTTTAAGAAACATGGTTTATTCACAAACCTTTAGTTTGCATGGAGCGAGTACAGAACTTGCAGCATAGTCATATCAAGAGGGGCTTGTTACCCACAGCAGTGCAGCACCACAGCAGTCCAAGGCATCTTTTCCAGCCTCCCCCCCCCAAAAAAATGGTTCCTTCACCACCTCCTGGTACCACCCCTCCATTCTTCTGTTCCTAAAAACTAAGCCTCCTTTATTTATTTCCATGCTAAAACCCAGCTCTTTTGATGTTTAGAAGCACTAATAATGGTTAATCCCTGCTTTTGGGAACCTGTAGCAAAGGAGTTTTCACCAGATTTCATCAACACTTGTTGATTGACTAGGATTAAAGGCACACACTTGGGACATTGATGTAGTTTAATTAACTCACCACATGCTAATTGCTGATGCTAATTAGTCTTGAGAGACTATGGAATGCACCTCAGAGGCCTAAGATTTATCACCATATGGCAGCTATGGTAGAAGTTTGTTCACTTGCTTAAAATACAGGTTATGTCAACAACCAGGGCCACTGAATCCACACCCAGCTCCTCAAAGGGCCTACCAGAAGATAGGAACTGACTTATTTACAAGGCATTCCAAAGATTACTTAATATAGGGCTGCCATACGGGAGGGAATTTCCGGAAGGCGGCAAGTAAACCGAGAAATCATGTTTTCGTTAAAAAACGGATTTTTACTTCTTGAAATATGGCAACCGCAACTTAATAGTCACAGATTATTGTTTTCTCTTTCTATAAATATGCACACTGCAGAGTACCAGCAGTAAATTGGTGGCTGCCAGCCTGACAGGGACCTTTGCCAGGCATGGTGTTCCCAATGAAGTCTTCAGCAACAATGTTCCACATTTGCTCAACCATTTTAATGGGAAGGTTATTAGAGCTAATTTGCAGATACCTGAAGATTTACTACACCCTACAACTAATGAAAGTCCCAAAAGAATGAAGGAAACCCAAAAGATAATATTTTGACCAGAACTTAAGCCAGGAGACAAGGTTTGCCTGATAAATTATTCCACAGGCACTTGGGACCAAAGGTGTACAGTGGTACCTCGTGTTAAGAACTTAATCCATTCTGAAGGTCCATTCTTAACCTGAAACTTTTCTTTACCTGAGGTACCACTTTAGCTAATGGGGCCTCCCGCTGCCGCCACGCCACCGCCACATGATTTCTGTTCTCATCCTGAAGTAAAGTTCTTAACCTGAGGTACTATTTCTGGGTTAGCAGAGTCTGTAACCTGAAGCATCTGTAACCTGAAGCGTCTGTAACCAGAGTTACCACTGTACAGTTGTACAGCATCTATATCCAAAGTTTTAGGTCTTTCAGAGGAACAATAGAAACTTTGTGTCCCATAACAGTTGTGTTTAATGAGCCTTCCCTGAATGTTTCCGAGAAGTACAGTGGTGCCTCGCAAGACGAAATTAATCCGTTCCGCGAGTCTCTTCGCCTAGCGGTTTTTCCGTCTTGCAAAGCAACCCTATTAGGGGATTAGCGGATTAGCGCTATTAGCGGTTTAGCGGCTATTAAAGGCTTAGCAGATTAGCGGCTAAAAGGCTATTAGCGGCTTAGCGGCTTAGCGGCTTAGAAAAAGGGGGGAGCGGAAAAAAATTGGAACACTTGCAAGACGTTTTCGTCTTGCAAAGCAAGCCCATAGGGAAAATCGTCTTGCAAAGCAGCTCAAAAACGGAAAACCCTTTCGTCTAGCGGGTTTTCCGTCTTGCGAGGCATTCGTCTTGCGGGGCACCACTGTATCAGAAAGTACTGGTTCTGACTGCAGTCAAACAATTAGTAACTCATCATGTCAAGAACAATCTGATAGGAGAGCCCGCTGGATCCCTATGATGGACAAACACAGACATTTTCTACCATAAAGATAAAATCTCCAGAATGGCTTATAGAGATGTGTTAAAATCTATTATGTACTGTAATTCATTAGCCAAGATCAGTTATTTCCCATAGTAGATGTTTATACAGTTTATGCAGCATAATGACCATACATATCTATAATAATAATAATATTAAGGTTTTCCCCATATTTGTTCACGTTTTATAACTTGTTAAAAGGGGGAGGTGTAATGATAGAGCTTGATAACCTGTTGACACTCTCTTAATGTTAAGGATGTGGCGATCTGAGGACTTTCCCCTGGCTCTGAGCCTTCTTCCCTTGGGGGGGGGGTTCCCCAGCTGGCTCCTCCCACATTTCCTCTGCGTCCAACCAGTCTGGGACATGATGGTACAACATGGAGGCCATTAAAACATCAAGTTGCACCTTTCTGCTTCTCTTTAGAGACCTCTTCTATATTCATTTGATTTGCAGTTTGTGATTAAAAACTGCACCATTTCATGAATTTCCTTGTAAACAAATAAGGAAATTCTCAGATCCCTCCCCCCCCCAGTCTTTTGGTGTCTTGTGCCTTACATACTGGAGTTGTAGACAGTTTCAAGGATATTTATTTGCAATCAAGTGGTTTTAAAATTTTATGAAATAAATATAAACAAACAAACATGGGTGTCCTTATATTGTTAGAATGGATCTGCATGGGGAAAACAAGGTTGGGTCATTTAGTTATGTGCTGGGTGTGGCATAGCCTCTGGGCCAGTTTCACCTCCAGATGTTTAATGCATCTGTTTTAGCATAAGCTGCTTGTGGGTGCGAGCTGAATTGCATATCTGTTTATTCTGATTGCAGGTAAGCCTGGGCGGCATTCAGCTAAGCTTTACTCAGAGTACACTCACTGAGGATAACAGGCATGACTAAGCTTGGTCCATTAAGTTCAGTGGGTCTACTCTGAGTGAAGCATAGCTGAATAGCGACCATACATCTCATTATTTTTCAGAATTGTGTGGTTTCAAGTTGTGAAAGCTCATCTTGAATGTAATGCTGAGGTTGTATAATCAACATGACTTCATTTTGGGCGTTTGCTGATGCCTATCTTTTCAAAAAGTTGTAATATACTCCTCAGTATTGGCAGTAGCATGCCAGGGCAAGTAGATAAATAGGTACTGCTGTGGCGGGAAGGTAAATGGCGTTTCCATGCACTCTGGCTTCCGTCACAGTGTCCCGGTGCGCGAGAAGCGGTTTAGTCATGCTGGCCACATGATCCGGAAAGCTTTCTGTGGACAAACGCCGGCTCCCTTGGCCTGAAAGCGAGATGAACGCCGCAACCCCATAGTTGCTTTTGACTGGACTTAACCGTCCAGGGGTCCTTTACCTTTTACCTCTCACAGTGGCCAACCAGATGCTTGTGAGAAGGCTGCAAGCAAGACCTGAGCACCCGTGCATCCTCCTCTCCTGCAGTTTCCAGCAACTGGTATTCAAAGACATAACGCCCCCTACTGTAGAGGTAGAATAATAGAATTATGAATTTGTAAGGGGTACCGAGGGTCATCTAGTCTAACCCCCTGCAGTGCAGGAATCTCAACATGCGGTTCCCCCATCCAGTTTGAAAACATGCTGGAACGTGCTTAGCTTTGCCAATGTGCTAGCAGTCTTATTGCTGCACCTTTTAAACACTCTTATTGCTGCACTCTTTTAAAGATACCCAAGTCGGTGGCCATCACTGCCAGATGGGCAGAAATTGCTAAAAAATGTCCGGGGAAAACATTTTTTTTGTTTCGTTTTTGTCAATTTGACAACTTTGGCAGGAAAAAAAAACCTCAACAACTTTTCTATCCGGATTTTCTCTGTTTGAAATACAGTGGTACCTCTAGATACGAACGGGATCCGTTCCAGAGCCCCGTTCGCATTGAGAGGGAAACGTAACTAGTGATGGTATGCCTGCGCACGCGCATCGCTTTTCGACGCTTCTGCGCATGCGTGTGACGTCATTTTGAGTGTCTGCGCATGTGCAAGCGGCGAAACCCAGAAGTAACGCGCTCCGTTACTTCTGGGTTGCCAAGGAGCACAACTCGAACGCGCTCAACTTGAAGCGTATGTAACCCGAGGTATGACTGTATGGCAACCCTAGCTAGAGCCCACAGCATGGGTATTCTTCCAAACTGAGGTTCTGATCACTCACCACTCGGGGCAGCCATATACAAGGCTGAAGTTTCCAGCTCCTGATAGTATGCTCAGTGGCGGAGGAACCTTCTTCGGCACCCGGGGCGGCGCAGCCCATACAGACTGCGCATGTGCAGAATCCCATGCGTGCGCACTCCATACAGAATGCCGTACATGCACAGCCCTTACGGACAACGTGTGAGAGCGGCAGCCCGTACGGACGCCATGTGAGCGGCGCCCACACGGACTGCGGGCGCCCTTTGTTGCTCTATAACTGGGGGGAGGCAGGGGCCATCTTGTCACCCCTCCCAGAATGGCACCCGGGGCTGCCCGACCCCTCCGACCCCCCTCCCTACGCCACTGAGTATGCTCCCCTTTTGTTTTGCTGCCTTATGGATTAGCTGCTTGTTCATTAAAAGTGCCCAAAGTCCTGTTAAACTTCTGAAGTCCCGCTGAGAACTGTGGCAATACACTAGTGCACAGCGTGACTTGTTGTAATATAACTGCCTCAGCATCCTTTTGCCTAGCCAGAAGGACGAGTCTAGCCTGCTGTACTCCTTTCATTTAAGAGTTATTGGAGAACAAGTCGCAGAGCCACCTGGTGCTCTGCCTGTAGCCAGGGCTCTGCGGTATTTTGGCAGCCAGAAAAGCTGGTTTCTGGAACTTCAGTTGTGCAGATGCTCTCTTTTTGCATCATTTAGCCTGCAATGGTTTCTTGCCAGTTTGCCCTTCTGAAAACTGCAAAGCTCTGTGATGTTTGAATGCTGGCAGGGTCAATATAGTAAGCGTGATCCTTCTACATTCCTTGCAATAGAATCAAAGAATGGTAGACTTGGAAGGGATACCGGGGGTCCTCTAGTGACTAGTCCAACCCCCTGCAATGCAGGAATCTCAACTAAAGCATCCGTGACAGATGGTCACCCAACCTCTGCTTAAAAACCTCCAAGGAAGGTGAGTCCACAACCTCCCAGGGGAGTCTGTTGCACTGTCAAACAACTCTTTCTGTCAGAAAGTTCTTCCTGATGTTTAGTTGGAATCTCCTTTCTTGTTGCTTGAATCCATTGGTTTGAGATGTACCCTCCGGAGCTGGAGAAAACAAGCTTGCGCCCTCTTACATGTGACATTGTGTGTGTGTGTGTGTGTGTGTGCGCGCGCGCGCGCCTCCAGGAAAGGGAATCCTATCACGATCACCTTACCCCAAATGTATCCACTCATCAGCTTCAGTCGGCAGAACTGACAGTATTACAGAAGCCACATTAGACCCATTCCACATTTGTAAAAACCTGATATTTTAGTGTGGCAGCACCTACCCTTTGGAATTCCCTGACTATTGATATCAGGCAGGTGCTTTCACTGTACTCTTAATGATATCTGCTAAAAACATCTTTGTTTAGACAAGCCTGTACAGTTGTTTAGAAAGTTGATGTGAGTCTTAATCTGTTTTTTAATCATTAATCTGTTTTTTATCTTAAACTTTTTTAATGTCCTAAATAATTGTTGTTAATTTTTCTTAGTGATGATCTTATTGTTGTTTTTGTAAACCACTTCGAAGTTTATTTTTTTACAATCAAATGGTGTGTAAATTTTATGAAGTAAAATTATCTGCATATGTAATTTCAATTGTTTCCCCACGCTTTGGAGAGTGTAGAGCTTTTTATGTGTGCACATTGCACTGTGTCCATTCAGCACTTGGCCAGTGGAGACCCAATTTATGTGGGCAAATGAAGCTCTGGCCCACCAACCTCTGTTAGCTGCCCAGCAGCCCCCTACGTGCCTTGTTACTTACAACCAGATGGGGGCAAAAAGAAAAAATTGTTGCCTCTTCCTGTCATTGGCTCTGGCGCCCCCTACTGTTGGGCTCCCTGCTTTCTGCCCTGCCAGGCACAAAGGGCACCAGCTGCTATGGCACTTGATAAATTCATGGAGGGTAAGGCTGTCACTGGCTATGAGTCATGATGGCTACCTCCACTATTAGAACTTAGATAGTGATAGGCCGATTAAATGGGGAGGGGCTATGCAAAATAGGACTGACTCCATTCTCATTGGCTCCTATCAAGATCTGTGGGGTCAAGTAAATTTGGGGGTGCTGTTGAAGAATGGGATGGGGAAGCTGGGGGCAGGGGTAAAATCTGTCTTCTGCTCCCAGGCAGTGGGTGGCCTAGCTTTTCGCCTGCCACAATGACTGGCATTGTGTCAGTTTTCAGATATTTCAGGGTACTTTCGAATGTAACAGAATTACACCCCAAAGGCCTCCTTTTCATATTGTGTTCTGACTTCTGTCAGACCTTCCTTTGTTTTCTGTGGGAGTTTACTATTACTGATATAAATTTTTTGTTAAGTCATTTTCTCTCTCTCACACACACACAAGCACACCATCGGTTGTGACTGGCATGCTTAAAGACCCTTTATCTTAAAGCCTTTATCTTAAAGCCTATGTCTAAACAGCCTCTTTAAAAGGCTGGCTTCATTATCGTGGCATCTGCTCACCGTGAATGAGTGCCTTTCAGAAGTCCCCATTATAAAGTTCAGCCTGCTCTGGTTTATAGTTTATAGTTCAGTAATAAAAAATTGCTGTAGGCTGTAAGTTGGGGATACAAAGCATTTCTTCATACAACAATTGCGGTTGTTTTTTGGTTTTTTATAAGGTATTGATGCATGGCACTCTTACAAAAGTTGTTCAGTATGACTTTAGTTTTACCTCATAGATTTATTTAATTTTTTAAAAAAAAATATGTTTCATACGTTTGAAATGCTGGCTGCTTTGCATAGCAATCTACCTATATACACACAAAAACACACATGAAAATCCCTAAAAGCAAAGGGTGAGGGTCCCATCCTCTGTGGCTTCTCCCTGCCTACAGAATCCTCCACCCCATCCTCCTCTTCTTCCTCTTCACCAGACAGCAACTCCCATCCCAAACCTGCCCCTGAGACACAAGCATGAAGCATTATCACAGCCCAGTGACACTTTCCAGCCAGGCAAAAGTACTTTGAGCCTGCATAGCAGAGGCAGTGAAACATGCGGCTTAGTGGCAGGGATCATGGTCCGGGGAGAGACCCAGGGCCAGACAGAGAGGGCTCAAGGGCCACATTCAGCCCCTGTAAGAACACCAGATGAGCTTTCTGGACCAGGCCAATGGCACATCAATTCTAGCATCCATCCTGTTGCACCTTAGTATTGCACAAACCCATCTTAACAACGCAGTTAACTTAACCAGCAGAATAATTTCTTGCCATAGCTTATGCAAAAAAGTCATTTCTATCAGGTGCTTCCCCACAGTTTGGCAAGAGGTATTCAAGCATGTGTATAGATAGAATTCAGATAAGCAAGTATCGCTTCATGTGGTACATGCAGTGGCGTAGCGTGGGTTGTCAGCACCCGGGGCAAGGCAAGTAATTTGCGCCCCCTAACCCGCCCCCCCCAGATGTTGCGCCCGGTGCGGCCGGGGCCCCCCCTGCACCCCCCACGCTACGCCACTGGGTACATGAGAGGTACTCTTTGTCATGTGTCCATTAGTTCTAATGCTGGAGTCACAGTTATGTCTGCAGTTGAGGGACACACACAGGAATGGGAGAGAAATTTGATTCAGTTTGCATTTAAAGGTGAACTTACTTAATTTGTGCATTCTGAAACAGTATATGAACTGAAACATAGCCATCTTTGAAATGAGCCTGTCTCCAAATTGTGCAATGCAAGCAGCAAATACCAAAATAATAATGCACATATTTGTGTAAAGTGTGCATAAAAACGTATATAGTAGTGAAAATAATACCCAAGAATGTACAACATTAGGGAAAATTGCTTTGCAAAAATGCATATACCGTGCAAAATTGCACGAAGACACATATATTAGGAGAAATTCATATTAAAATACTGACCTTAAAAAATAAATCACATATCATAAAGTTATAAAATAAAAATTAGGAAGTCACGCAAGGGTGAAGGGAAGACATAGGGTAAGATAAGACGCAAGTAAGAAATGACTAGATATTGGTACATAATGAAATGAAAAATGTGAATTTACAAGTATAATGTATATGTAATACTATGTAGACATTTTGTATATGTATTGAGATATCAATCAATCAACAAGGAAATATTGAGAACTCATATGGAGAACCTCCATGCACCCATTATGGGACACAGTCTCAAGAGTCAGGGTCTGATTTGTACCAAGAAAAATTAGCCTTGTAATTGATGTAGAGAAATGACGGGACAGAGGTGCTCATCTGATCTCCCGGCAGGTGAGTCACTGCTATTTAGCAAGGAGGGGCAAATCACACTGGCAGACGCAGCCTGGTATTTCTACCAGTGCATTTGCATCTCTCCTGCTTCTCACTGCCTCACCCATTTCCTCCTCCCAGGTGAACGTTGTCGCCCCACCACAACTTCCACTACTGATACTTAGATGTGTATATACTTGTAAATTGATTTGCATTGTTTAGTTGGCATGCAGTTGCAGAAGATTTTGTCGTGTTCATGTCTAAATGTTACAAAGCGGTTGCAGTCTCAGTGTGTGTTTGTTAATAGACTGGCACAGACTAATTTGCCCTCTTTTCCTTCCACTCAGAATGGCACACATAATAAAATTCGTGAATAGCTGGTTTTGGTGGGAGAGCATCTGGATGCCTGCCAACTGTAGCTGGTCGGACTATGAAGATCGCAATGGATACACCTTTCCGAAACCACAACAGTTATTGGTCACAATTCCATATGCTTTTGGGATGTTGGCTCTTAGGTTCTTTGTTGAAAGGTATCTATTTCTCTTTTACTTTTATCTATTGCTTTTCCAAAGCTCCAAGAATGCGAAGGCAATGGGAAGATTGCTTCAAATTGCCCGCATATAGCTGTAATGTTACGAAGCTGTGTGTAGCTTCATTAGAATTTTTTCTTGTTTGGTTTTGAAGCCTCTTGAAGTAAGTGCCTTGCTCCTTTTTCCCATTCTGTTTCTAGCTGAATAGATTTTCGTAACATTGAGGTGAGGAGATTATACCTTAGACCACATGCCTCCCAAGGAGCGTCTCAGGATCTAAAACTGAGGTGTGGGCCCAACCTAGAGCAGGTTACTGCATATATTATTACTATTACTATTATTATTATTATTATTATTATTAAAGATAAAGTGGTGTAGAAAGGTGAAGGCATATGTAAAGAAAGAAATCGAGGGATAAAATACCATAAAACAAAAGTTGCATGCATTAATTCACAGTAATATGCACCAAGATAGGAATCAATGATAATAATAATAATAATAATAATAATAATAATAATAATAATAATAATAATAATAATAATACCTCACCCATCCTTCTGGGTTACCCCAGCTAAGGCTGACCTCACTACTTTATTTATTCATTTTATTAAGTTTCAGCAATGGAAATGAAGTCTTTTGCTATTGCACTGTCATGTCTTAAAATATTTACAAGTGTTCCAAGAAAAATGAATGAAGAATATAATATTTCAACTTTGACTTCTTGGGAGGAGGAGCTTGGCTGAAAGCCAGGAAGGGGTGGAGCCTCCAATTCTCCTACCCAGGCCATTAGTCTGAGCTGCCGCATTGCTGAAGCAACATCTCTTGGCCACACTCCAGACATCCTTCTCTGGAGAAATTAGCTGGAAAGAGATGGGAGCAATTATATATACGGATATATCAGAAGCAGTTTGTTTGGCAGGTGTGGAACTGCTATGCTAACTTCTTGGCAGGTGCGTTGCTGCTACTTATGAGCAGGGAGGGATGAGGTGGCAGAGAGGCAAATGTACCAGCAGAGCCAATCTGGGTGGTCCTTAATCTTTGCACTGTTCTGACCTCAGCACCACCTCACCTATTTCCCTCCTGGTAAGCAATAGCAATCCTCTTTCTGCGAAGCCAACGCAGTGGTTCCACCTCTCATGTTGTCTTCCTTCTTATCCAGCAGTACAGTGGTACCTTGGTTCTCAAACTTAATTCATTCCGGAAGCTCGTTCCAAAACCAAGGCGCACTTTCCCATAGAAAGTAATGCAAAACAGATTAATCTGTTCCAGACTTTTAAAAACAACTCCTAAACAACAATTTAACATGGATTTTACTATCTAACGAGACCATTGATCCCTAAAATGAAAATAATAATCAATGTACTGTACTATAAAATAAATAAGACAGTATAGTAGATGATAAAAATTGAAATTAAATATTTTTCTTACCTGCACAGATGATAGTCCTTGTTTGGATGGGGGGGCTTTTATCCATTTCCACGGTCACACAATCAATCAGTCAGGAGCTGAACTGGGTTCCACACAGTCACAAAAACAAATGAACCGAAAAAGCCTCAAAAACAAAAACGCAAAATAAATAGCAAAAAGAAAAGCGCCAAACTTAATCCGTTTGACTTCTGAAATGTTTGAAAACCAAGGCGCAGCTTCTGAGTGGTGCAGGTGCCCCGGAAACAATAGCTGACAGCCGTATCGGATGTTCGGCTTCCAAAAAACGTTCGAAAACTGTAACACATACTTCCGGGTTTTTGGCATTTGGGAACCAAGGCGTTTGAGTGCCAAGGCATTTGAGAACCAAGGTATCACTTTATTCCTAAGTGCAGCACAGTCCAGCTAAAAGAGTGGCTGATTTTCCATGTGAAACCCTTTCCATAGTCACAGGTATCATTTCTCGGTGTTGCAGTAACAGTAGGAAAAGCAAACTCATCAGCAGATAGCACAGTTTCCACTGAAATCTATTAGAATCATTGCCATTTCTTTTTTTAAAAAGGCTCCTCTTTTGCATCTCTCCAGGTGCATTGCTGCTCCTCTAGCAAATCTCATGGGCATAAAGAGTGTGAAGCGTGTCCGGCCCCAGAAGAACCCCACCTTGGAAACATTTTTCAGGAAGTGCACAAAAAAACCATCACAGGTGAAGGCTTCTTTAAAAGGATGTATCTTTAGTAGATGCCTGTTCGCAAAACCATCGCCTGTGCCTGTCTGCATTGGAGGTATAAGAAAGCACCGTTTTCCATTCCACCCTTCATCTGTCGCATGCAGCACTGCTTCCATTCCTCTGCAGTTCCTCTTCCACCAAAAACTGCATTCTTCGTCTTGCTGTCTTTTTGACTTAGCAGTTAGTTACAGAAATCATGCAAGTTACACGGTCACTACGTTATTCAATCCCATGTATTTCACGGTCATTACGTTATTTCAATCCCATGATTATACATAATTTGTGGACTGAAAGCAACAACACAGATTGATTTCTGTTCTGGACAAGGGACAAATATGCAGACATCAGCAATTTCCATCCCCAGTTCTCTTGAAATTCTCCAACATCCCTAGTTCTGAATGCATATGGCTTTCTAAAACTTATATATCCCACTCGCTAGACCAGTACTGGAAATTCCAAGTGGCTCTCATAAATACATTTTTGTGTACATTTATGTTATGTTTTTATCTTGCGTTTTAGGCCCCAAATCATTAACTTAATAATGAAAATCCTATTCAGTTTACAATTCCCAGCACAGTACAAAATGCAGTAAAATCTAGCATAACAACACCAAAAATTTGAAAATGCTATACATCCATGCAGTCGGTTCAAGTAACACAAATTCCCGCTGGTGCCGGTTTAACTAATCAAAGCCTTTCTGGAAAGGAAGACTTCAAAATGCTTGATGCAAGTGGACTCTGAGGCACTCCTGATTTGCCCTGTAGACTTTGGAGGAGTTGCAGCCAGATTTGATCTTCACCACTTCCCCCCACTCCTCTCTTACTGCTGCTGCCGCCCAGCCTGAGTCCTTGGGCAAGGGCTGGATTTTCAACTCTTAACAAATTAGAAACCAAAAAATGTAAAAACTGTACATCAAAAGTAGTGTGGGTGAGTGGAACTGACCCCCACACTCTCCCCATGCTCTGATCCTTCAAGGGACTGTTTCTCACAATTCAGGGAGAAAACAGCAGCAGCATTCAGGAAGTGAGGGCACATGTGAGGCAGGACTGAATCAAAGAATTAAAGAGTTGGAAGAGTCATCTAGTCCAATCCCCTGCAATGCAGGAATCTCAGCTAAAGCATCCATGACAGATGGCCACCCAACCTCTGCTTAAAAACTTCTAAGGAAGGAGAATCCCCCACCTCTGTAGGAGTCTGTTCCACTGCCAAACAGCTCTTACTGTCAGAAAGTTTTTCCGAATGTTTAGTCATAATCTCCTTTCTTGTAATTTGAAGCCATTGGTTCACGTCCTACCTTCCAGAGCAGGAGAAAACAAGTATGCTCCCTCTTCCATATGATAAAGGTAAAGGGACCCCTGACCATTAGGTCCAGTTGTGACCAACTGGGGTTGCAGCGCTCATCTTGCTTCATTGGCCAAGGGAGCCGGCGTACAGCTTCCGGGTCATGTGGCCAGCATGACTCAGCCGCTTCTGGCGAACCAGAGCAGTGCACGGAAACGCCGTTTACCTTCCCGCCAGAGCGGTACCTATTTATCTACTTGCACTTTGATGTGCTTTCGAACTGCTAGGTTGGCAAGAGCAGGGACTGAGCAATGGGAGCTCACCCCGTCACGGGGATTCGAACCGCTGACCTTCTGATCCCAGGCTCTGTGGTTTAACCCACAGCACCACCCGTGTCCCTCTTCCATATGATAGACCTTAATATATTTGAAGACGGCTATCATATTTCCTCTCAGTCTCCTCTTTTCCAGGCAAACATACCCAGCTTCTACAACCGTTCCTTGATCTGGAAACCCTGAGTTCCACCCATTTGTACCCTGCTTTTTCCGTCCCTTTCTTGCCGCATTCACACATCACAGTAAATCAGGGGTGGCCAACACGATGTCCTCAGGGTATACTCCAATTTCATTTTTTAAAAAAGATCTTTGAAAGACTGAGGAAGTAGAAAGGTTTCTGCCTGATGATAAAGAGATGTTAAGATAGGTCCCAGGAGGACCTTTCTGGGGGAAACAGTGTGATTTACATAGATCATGTAATTTCACCACAGCAGGCTGTGAGACCATTAGCGTAGCTTCTGTCAAAAGACGAACTGCAGCAGAACGGAAGCAGTGCTACATGCAGGGAACGGGCAAAACAGAAAGCGATGCCTTCATACATCCCTAAGGGGGCTACTACTGAAAAGGCTCTTTCTCTCAAATGCCTCTCTTAAATGACTTTAATCAGAAATAGAGAAGACGATGGTTTTAGAAATGGTTAGAGAGCAAGCACCATAAGATAGCAGAAGCACATGTGTTGGAGTAAGAAAGGGGAGGCAAAAGTTGGCTGGCAGGATAGTAAACAGAGACAGGTGGGGGGTACCCATTTTCCCAAAGCAGCTTCTGAACCAGTCCTATAAACAAGTGTGGTATATCTCAAAATGGATCAATTTAGGCTGACATCCTGTACACAATTATATGGAACTCCTGCTGAGGTTAGTTTCAGATTAGCCATGCTGCTGGTTAATCTATTGTTGTTATTAATTAATTTTGTATACCGCACCCAGTGCTTTTTTCTGGGGGGCCAAACAAAGCATAAACAAAGAGTCTTGTGACACCTTGAAAGACTTAACACATTATATGCCACGAGCTTTTGTGCTCTTTAGCCCACTCTGTCCAGTGCTTGAATGGCCATGAAATCTTATGCCACAATAAATGCACGAGTCCTTAAGGCGTTGTTTTCACTGCAACAAACTTGAGTCAGCCCCTGCCCTCCAGAAAATGTGGAAAGTCAATGTCAGAAAGAAGTGCCTACTTCCTAGTGGTGAAAACTGCAGCCTTAGAAATGAGAAGGCCCTTTCTTTTTTGTCTTTACTTTGCCTCTAACCTGTGACATGTGTGTGCCACTGACTTTCCCCACAGTTGGAGATACGTGGATTAGCCAAAAAGTGTAACTGGACGGTGCACCTGGTGGAGAAATGGTTCCGCCGGCGGCGAAATCTAGAAATCCCAACTCTGCACAAGAAATTCCAGGAAGCTTGGTAAGAACAGGCAGCATGGCCATCTGTGTGTGTAGAAAATGAGTGTGCCAGGGAGAAGAAGATGAGGCTAGGAGGACCTTTCTCTGTCTGTCTCTCTCTCTCCCCTCATTATAGTTGCATGGAAGAGTATTTCACCAGGGGAGTCCAAGGGAGCCTGACTCTTCAGCAGGGGCTGTACCAATTAGGGGATGGGGGTGGGTGGGTGGGTGGGTAGAAATTCAATTCAGTTCACATTTAAAGGCAAACATAACTAAGTCACACTTTCCAAAAGAATCCAAGAACCAAAAACGCAGCCCTTTGCATTATTTTCACAAATATATGAATTTGCCCTTGAATGTATGTTATACATATACAAATATTTGAATGTACCCTTTTGGTAACACATTACTTGTCTGGAGAACTGCATTACAAAATTCAGAGAAGGGTGATGGATGAGTGTGTTTCATTTCGCTTATTGTTTTGAATTTGAATTGAACTGAATAGGATTTCTCCTCCATCCCTACATATGACTAAATCACTCAGTGTGGGAGAGCTAATATTTCATCATTCTGAATATTAGGGAAAAAAATTATCAGGTTCTCTGTTCCTCCCATTCCCGCACCCAAAGCTTTCCTGTGTTACATCACTGTATTTCCACAGTGCAGGAGTAATGGCAATTTAAACCTCACCTTGTTTGCCTTTCACAGAATCTCAGCAGGTTCAAACTTGCAGATGATCCTGGGTACCATTTTGTTTTTAACTTTGCCTGTTTAGTTTTCTTCTCAGATCTCAAAATAGCTAAGCAAAACTGAGTTCTTGGTTTCAAAAGCCAAAGCTTAGCTGCCAAAGACCCTTTGGAAGTAAGTCCCACTAAATTACACGAGACTTACTTCCAGGTAAACAGCAGAGGTTATTCCGTGTGTAACTTAAGGGTTCATTCTGCTATTGTTCATGTCAACTGGCCAAGAGGGGGATGGGTAGAGGTGTTGCTTAGCAACTAAGCTGAGTGGCATGATCTTCGCTAGTAGCGCATCTCTGATAGGCTGTTTACTTCTGAGGGAGTTTTCATCTGTACGGTCCTGGCTTCCAGTTCCTGAGGAACAAACACTCAAAGGAGAATTCTTCCCAAAGACTTTAAAGTGTAGATTGCAAATCGCTGGGTTAAGGCACTTTAGGCAATACACACAATTAATCCTGAATACACCTAAAGGTCAAAAGATGCTGTCACACCCTTGCTAATCCTATAAAGACGAAAGGAACCAACCCAGCTTAATGTAGCAAGTGTTTGTGGAATATCTCACTACGCCCAGTTGGTGGAGCCCTCTGTCCCTTTCGCCTTTGGTATCTCTTAGATCTAGATGCCTGGGAAGGTGTCTCTGCCTCCTGAGAGGCAGCCAGGCCCGGTGGAGAAAAGGCAGAGCTTCTCCCAGTGTCTGACAGCATTGGGGTGGGTGGCGTGGCAGGCACTGTGGAAGTGTCAGAGACAGACTCTGACCTGTGAGGAAGCAGGCAGGACTCTCATTGCGGAGAGGGATGAGATGAGAGAGCAGGTTGAGGGACCCCCACCCCACCCCGGATCTTCACCACCAGGCTTCCCCAATCCTGGCAGAGACACCCACATCATGCTGGAGCCTTCCCCCAGGTCCTCAGCAAGCTCTCCATGTGCATCGTCCTGACTTGGCCAACCCAGGGCAGTATGTTTGGTTGAATGTCTTTCTGCTTTGTACAAGGCCTGAACTAAGAAAGTTGAGTTTGCTTAGTGTTATCAGGACTTTTTTCTCCCTTAAATGACTTCGCTAACAATGCATAGAATCAGTCTTTTCATGTAGGTATTGCTTTCCATTCTTTGATGTTGGCTCAGTGGTCTTGCGGGTGGCCATACATCTGCAGTCTTCCAACAATATTCACCTACTCCTTCCTTCTTCTGCTTCATTACAAATCTTCCACTTCCTTTCATTGGGCTGTGTGATTCTAGCTGGCATTATATCTACACCCCCCAAAGGCACACTCCTCCATTGTCTCCCGAGATAGACGGATGCCATCACAAAAAAATATCTGCACTGGCATTTTTCACCAAACATTAAGGAATGATATTTGATGATTTTAAGTTGTCTTAGCTTCTCATTTTTCCAATCTCAACTTCAGTTCTACACATTTCTGCAGCAATTTGTGTTTGTTTGTTTGTTTGTTTGTTTGTTTGTTTGTTTAAAAAGCTCATTAAATTTAGCAGCATTTTAATGTGCCTTTCACCCACCAAACGCATTCGTGTATGAAGTTTTGTCTAATGTACACATTTTTGCAAGCCACTTGACCTAACACAATGCATTTTGTATGTTATTTTCCGCAATTATATGCATGTATATGCACAATTTCCCCTAATGTAAGTGTAAAATTCTGAAGCATGTTTGTGTTTCGGTTCTTGTGTTGTTTCAGAAAGTGCAAGTTTGTTAGATTTGCCTTTAAATGTGAACTGAATCAGTTCTCTCCCCCATCCCTGATGCCCATCAAAACTGCACTTTGCAATCATAATCAGAAGTAGGATTTTTGAACCCATTTCAGCTAACTACAATACTAGCAGTAATCAGAAACAATGTTAAAGCTAACCACAATGTACCGTATTTTTCCATGTATAAGACTAGGGGTTTTTTTTACCAAAAAAATGGTTAAAAATTGGGGCTCCTCTTATACACGGGTAGTGCTGAGGGGTGTTTTCTTAATTGAGTCCCCCAAAATAGGGAGCGTCTTATATACGGTAACTTTGAAAATGAAAGGAAGGAGTTAGGATGAAATGAAGGAGGTGGAAAGAAGGGATCTTTTTGATCTCCAAAATATGTACAGAAAATTGGGCAGCATTATGTCTACTCCAGCTGTGTGACTTCTGTGTTCTTAAATCCTTTTTTCCTTCTTTTTTTGCAGTTGGCGATTTATATTCTACTTGACATCATGTATTGCTGGAATTGTATTTCTCTATGATGTAAGTTAAATGGGAGATAACAAGTGAACCTTTAATAAAATCTTCATCAAAACTAAGGCCTGATCCTGCTTCCTCTAAAGCAAGATTTGCCATGTGCCCAGAATTTTTCCTTGTTGCAAAATAAGGGCTAGATTCCCAATTTCTTGGCAGTTGCTTGTCATGATAATCCCAAATCTAGTCTTATAAATGGGGATTTATGAAATTTTATTTGATTAAGAAGAAGCCAGGACTGGGGAATTATCCTGCCCTCCTCTTAGTCCAATGCATGTTGTGGTATAGGGGTTTCTCCCCCACCCCCCGACGCTAGAACTCTTCAGGAAATCTGTAAGCAGGTTCTCCCACTAATAGTAAAAAGAACTCTGTAAGGTAGACCGGAACTACCATCCTCATATTGCAAATGGCGGTGAGTGGCAGGTGAGTGAGAATGGCTTGCCTCAGGCCACTTAGTGAGTTTGTGGCACAGGTGAGATTTGAACCAGCTCAGTTGCTCAGCCAGTGTGCTGCGCTCACTCTGTAACATGGAAAATAATGGTAATAATCTGCCTGATTCTGTTTTGTTTCGTTTTCCCCTAGAAACCCTGGCTTTATGATCTTTGGCAGGTTTGGGCCAACTATCCATACCACGTGAGTGCCGTTTCTGCTACTTCTCTTAGAGTTCTAATTGTCCCCTCTTTCTGAAAAGTCGTCCCACAACGCTTTAATGGGGTCAGAGTAACCTTCTTGTTCACCCCATGTTGAGTTTTGCATGCCCACTAGTCAAAAAGAGAAGAGTGCATAAGAACACAGGAAGCTGCCTCTTCCCAGGCCAGATTATTGGTTGATCTAGTTCAGTACACTGACTGGCTCTTTAGGATTTCAGATAGGGGTCTCTCCCAACCCTATGTGGAGGTGCTGGGGATTGAATTGCATGCAAAGTCCTTGGCCTCATCCCCCGAAGAAGAGAAAATCTATCCCAGGGTCATAACTGGCCCCTTTCTTTTAGGCATCCTTCTGTTATTCCTTGGCCACAGTGCTAACACCAATACAGTGGTACCTCGGGTTACGTACTTAATTCGTTCCGGAGGTCCATACTTAACCTGAAACTGTTCTTAACCTGAAGCACGACTTTAGCTAATGGGGTCTCCTGCTGCTGCCGTGCCGCCGGAGCACGATTTCTGTTCTCATCCTGAAGCAAAGTTCTTAACCTGAAACTGTTCTTAACCTGAAGCACCACTTTAGCTAATGGGGCCTCCTGCTGCTGCCGTGCCGCCGGAGCACGATTTCTGTTCTCATCCTAAAGCAAAGTTCTTAACCTGAAGCACTATTTCTGGGTTAGCGGAGTCTGTAAGCTGAAGCGTATGTAACCTGAAGCATATGTAACCTGAGGCACCACTGTACCAGTGTTTTCTCCCCTCCCCCAGACTGTCTGACTCAAGAGGTAATGGGCATTCTTTCTCTTTCCAGTCTTTGCTGTCATCGCAGTATTGGTACTACGTCCTCCAGATGAGCTTCTATAGTTCGCTGTTGCTTACTCTTGGATTTGACACCAAAAGGAAGGCAAGTCGTGATAACGGTTCACAATTTACAGTCCACAAATGTTTTATGATTTTCTGCCTTTTTTATTGGAGAAGAAAAACGTTGCACTGCAGTGTTCCATCAGTGCTACACAGCCGTACCTTGGAAGTCGAACGGAATCCGTTACGGAAGTCCTTTCGACTTCCAAAACGTTCGGAAACCAAAGCGCGGCTTCTGATTGGCTGCAGGAAGCTCCTGCAGCCAATCAGAAGCCACGGAAGCCCCACTGGGTGTTCGGCTTCCAAAAATAGTTCGCAAACCAGTACACTCACTTCCGGGTTTGTGGCGTTCGGGAGCCAAAATGTTTGAGAACTAAGCTGTTCATAAACCAAGGTACGACTATACTTAGTTTAGTGCTGGGAGAGAACTGGACGCTGAGAGTGCAAGGGCTCATGATAGCAACTCAGAGAAGCCAGGGCACTATAGGGTGAAATGCACACGCCAAAGGCATTTTGAGAGACATGCTGTGTATCAGTGTTGATATGTTAATGCTAGGAGACTCCAAGCCAAGATGGCTCCAAGGAACAATTAATGGACACAAAGGAAACTATAGGAAGGACAGGGAAGGGCATACTGAAGGTTATGTTGTTCTCTGCATCAAAGAGGACCTAGAGTTCAACAAGTAAGAAAATCTCAAAGGGGCAGGCTTTTCCCACATAATCACTGTGGGTGGTAATGCTATTTATTATTAATAATAAGTTTTATTCTGCCCTTCCTCCTACAGAATACTTTCGGGGACTTCTTCCTACAGAGGCAAATATACCTATAAGAATTCATTTAAAAAACAGTTTTTAAAAACAGTTTCCGCTAAAAACATTGTAAAAACATTCTGCTACCAGGTCCCAAGAGTAATTTAATACTGCAGATGTTCCCTCGTGAAAGAAGGCAACTTCTTTCAGAACATAAAATTCCCTTCAAATATAGCAGCTTGGGTGGAGGTGTGAACAGGACTGACTTTCAGATAACCTTGCTCCAATACTGTCACTTGCAAGCATTGGCGTTGGATTGTGCCACAGGTCAGCTATGCCCCACCACAATCATCTTGCTGAATACACTCAGAAAAAGAGACAGAAGGCATCCAACACTGTGTTGGGGTTTGGTGATTGATGGAAGTAGTAGCCATTAACAGAGTCTCATCAAGCAAAAGCTAATCAGGACCCTGGACAGCTTCCAGTGGGTCTTCCTGGATGAGCTTTGGAAAATGTTGTCTCAGCACAACATTAGCTCAAGAAATGTTGCAAAACGTTGCCCCCCCCCCAAAAAAATCACATATGTCAGGATGAAAGGTGTTTAGAAATGAATAATTGTGATAAACTGCATGTGAGAAAAGATTTTGTGATAAAATATGTATTTAAATGTCATGCTTTTTAAAGATGTACAGAATAATGTGGATGGGATGGTAGGACCTTATGAATTAACACTTGTGACATTGATACATACTGTGAATAGACTGATTGGTCCTTACCTATCACCCATGTGTAAATTTTTGCACAGTTCTGTCTTTATGAAAGATGCATCAACTTCCACCTTCAATATGCATCTGGTGGCTGAAAGTTGAATATTTTATGCTATGCTCCTGTACTATACAATATGCTCTATGCTTGAACCAAGCAGTGGTCATCTGCACAAGCTACAGAATGGGGATAGTGGCAATGATGCGCTTCAAAGCAATATGGTCCATCTTCAATATGGTACTAATGGTCCCTATATTGATGTGGCTTTGCTACACCTGCAAAATGTAAAGGAGCCAGAGTTACTGGAAGGAACACAGAATCAGGCAGCCTTCTTTTTATTTATACAACCAAAGCACTTACCCAAAGCATTGGCTTCTGTGCATCTACCCAGCCCTGTTTTCTTGAGTTCAGATTCCGTGTTTAGGCAGGGGACAGTCAAGATGTTCTCATTTGGCTCCCTTTCTGAATGTCCCCTTTTTGCCACCGCCACTGTTGCTTTTTCTGACTCACTGGCCTTCCCCTCTGGGCTCAATCTGCAGCATCTCCCAGAGCTGATAGAGAAACCATGCAGATGCTACTACTCTTTGTCACCACTTGCTCAGAAAAAGGCAAGTGAATAGGAGGCAGCAGCAAGGGATTGGCAGGGCACCCCTGGTGGATCATGGGTTTCAGGAGGTGCACATCAGTGCTGACTCCTGACACTGCCCATGATGTTAGGTGTAACAAACACATTTCTGTTAAACTTGTTTGAAGAAGCGGGTTTGAGTCATTATTTATTCTTTTCTCCAACAGGACTTTAAAGCCCATGTGATTCACCATTTTGCTGCCCTTGCCTTGATGTTCCTCTCCTGGTGTAGCAATCACGTCCGCATAGGAACGATGGTCATGCTCATCCATGACTCTGCAGATTTCTGGCTGGAGGTAAAAGCTGTTTGGTTTCAAGTGCCTTCTATTTATAAGATCATACTGGGTTTGTGTTCTTTGTTTTGCTCGTTCAGACATTTGGTTTGACAAGCGAAGACAGTCAATTTTGGCCTATGTAGTTGTCAACCAGTTTTACGTGAAGGGCAACTGATGTCCCATTGGGAAATGAAAGTGCTTTCCTTTGAAAATTATTTTGCACTTTCAAAGGTCTATATAACAAGCATTTGAGAACTTCTCCCTCAATCTATTTTGGTTGGCTGAGTCAAAAGTGGTAGATGGATCAATGGAGGTTGCATTTGTTTTGATTCGTATATTTGCAAATGATGTGAGACTGTGTGAAGCATTGGTCAGTAGTGCTATAGCCAGCTCTAAGTCTACCCCCCCCCCTTGTTCCTCATGTAAGATGTTGTTTGTGTGGAGCCTAGCAGGTGTCTTGGCTAGGTTTCTAGCATAAAGTTTGGAGGGAACACCCAGAAAACTAATAGGGCGATAATTCTTGTGAAGGGACTTCAGGATGGATCTGGAAGCATATTCCTCCCCCCAACTATGTTCCTGATCCTTCAGAGGGAGTGCAACCTTGTCCAGAACTGGTGAACTACCCAACTCCCAGACCCGAGAACCGCTCATTCACAGTGCCTCCATCTCACCAGGATTCTGTTTCAGCTTGTTGGCCCTCATCCATCCAGGCACTGTTTTAAAAGAGTCAGAGCTTCTCCTGAGTCATATGTAGCAGAGAGTTAGAGCTGGGTGTCATACTGATGATACCCTGCCCCATATCTCCTAATGACCGCTTCCAGCAGCTTCATATTGTTATTGAACAGCATTGGAGAGGAGCACTGCAGGGAAGATGCTGGCATAGGAAGAATTACACCATTGGTCCCTCCCTATCTGCACTGGGCCAGAAGTATGGAGTGCCGGAGGTGTCAGTACCAGTGGGGTGGGACGGAAGTGCAGTGAGATATGCTTTGATAGCTCTCGCAGGGAGGTTTAGAAAGGACTGGGAGTGGCAGACTGCAGATTAGATGAAAGCCTATGGAAGTAGGAAGCAAGCTGCTATTGATTTATCGAGCTCAATATTGTCAGCACTGACCAGCAACTGCTCTTCAGGCTTCCAGACAGGGAACATTCCCAACTCTACCTGGACGTCTCCAAGATTGAACCAGGGACCTCCTTCATACAAGACAGAGAACCATACCAAGAAGGGCCAGCTCATGGCTGTTCTAGCGCACTGTGCAACTGTTTGATAATCCTGGAGATTTGAAAGAGGGGAATCTCCTAAATTTATGGATGTTGCCTAATGGATTTGTTTGCATTCCAGGCAGCAAAGATGTTCAACTACGCTCGCTGGGAGAAAACTTGCAGTTTCTTCTTCGTTGTCTTCTCCATTGCATTCTTCATCACGCGAATGATTTTCTTCCCCTTTTGGTGAGTTGCTTCATATGGACTAGCAACGTGAACACATGTTCAGGGTAAAACAAAGGGTTGTATCCAATGTAGCACTACATAATGGGCCTATCCAGATAGGAATTTCCACTTTCTCAATAGAACTCCCCTGCCTCTCCTGAAAAGTGTTCTACACTTCCCTCAATCATCTGGAGGAGATTTGGGGAGGGTGGGGAGAGCAGAGGAGAGGAGCAGAGCCTAAAGTTCAATTGCGCGAGCGGAGATCCTTACACTGATGGGATGCATTAGTCGGACACCAATATTACAAAATTCAACTTTTGTTATAGTAGTGATTGTGCCCTCTGTTGGCTGTGTTCAAGGGTGAGTGGCATTTGTTATTCAAGAAGGAACACCTAGTCCTGCATCAGTCTGCCTAGGTCCTTAGATCAGGGATGGAGATCAATGGATGAAAGGCGGGTTAAAAATGCCCTTAATAAAAGAATGAATGATACTGCCTGAATGGCACCACCCATAAAGAGAGGAAGAGACCTCCTTGCAGGTGTAGAGGGGTTCACTGAGATATACAGAAGTGGAAAAACAAGCAAACAAACAGGAGCAATCTTGAATTGAAAAACTGAATGAATATGGCAAGTTCTGTAGAGGTTATTTTAAATTTCTTTTTTTACTTTCCTTTTTTTCTGATCCTTTTATATTTCTGAAATAATGAGGCTTGGGGGCTTCCTTTTGAAGAAGGAAGGCACAGAGCACCAATGTGCCTTTGCTTCTACACATGGTCCATTAACTTTGTGTTGCTGTTTGGTATGAGAGGAGCATGATGAGCTTTAGGATAGAAAACCTTTCCTGGCTGCCTTTGATTTGAGCTCTCATCTGTGTTTGTGCTCTGTCAGCATTCAAGTGTGTCTGTTCTTAATTTTAGCATTGCCTTTTTTTTTTAATAGACTTTTTGTTTTGTTCTGCATTTTACTTTTAACTACTGTACACTGCCTTGATGCCCTAAGGGCAGCATAAAAGCCAACCACAATTACAGTGATCCATGATGTTCTTTGGAAAGTGGCTTGTCTCTCTCCTCTGTGCATTTGGACACCTCTTGCAATATTGCAACCAAATTTTGCATGATGGTTCCTGAGATCAAGGAGTAGGATTTCATCTGTATTTCGATACAGTTGGACACCATTTTGAATCAAGGCGGCAGGCTGAACAGATGGTTCCTCAATCCTTCCCCCTGCAAATATTTATATTTTTATTGACTTTTCAATAATATGCATTAAAGGAGCACAATAATATCCATACAAAGAAGAAAAAATGTCAATACCCCCCCTCTTGTCAGAAGTCAGGTAAGTATTATCCATATTCTATAGTATGTCCTTTACCCATGTTTGGTTACTATCTAGTTTTGTATCCCTTCAACACGGTTTTTTATCATAGTTTCTATCACTCAACAGAGATAGGGCACACACCAACATAGTTTTGACAAAGGAAAAGCAACCAGGAAGTCAAGATGAGTACTGATGCAGCCAACATAATGTTCTCCAGTCCACATGTAATCAGTGGCCACCAATTGGCCTAGAAAACACCCGATTTCTCTCTTTTCCTTTCAATACTGCTGCACCATGAGTTGTTTCCTCTGCAAGTGCTAGTCTCCAGACATTTTTGAACCATAGTTGAACCTCATTCCTGTGATGAAGGGCCAGGTTTTCAACCATGCTTGGACATGATTTGGTGCCATCTTGAATCAAGATGGTAAATTGAACCTTTCAAGGCTGCACAGATTTCAACTGCTGGTATCAAAATGGCACTGATCTCTTTGTCTTGTGGAATTCCCAAGCAAAGCAGGTCATGGGGATGTTAGTAAAGGCATACACTGCTTAAAATCCACCAGGGTCCCATGCACACTTTGTCACAATACTTTTTCTATTTCAGGATTCTACGATCCTCATTGATCTATCCTATGTATTATACACAGACATTAGTCCTAGCATATGTCGTCTACAATGTACCTTTATTGATCCTGCAAGGTCTGCATCTGTACTGGGGCTACTTAGTTTTCAAAATTCTGAAGAAATTCATCTTTATAAAGGTAAGACTTAAGCTTCAGCCAAAGCATCCGCGTAAGTGTATGATTTGGGCAGAAGTCCATTTGATAATGATAGACTAGGAAACTCCCAGTTCTCTTAACTCTTCGCTTTTTAAGAACTATCATTTACATCAAGGGCAGGAAAACTCAGGTCTGGGGTCCAGAATGCAGCCCTCCATGCCCAGGGGTACCAACTTCAATAAAATATTTGGGGGGGGGGCAGGTAAATCCCACCCCTCATAACTGATCACAAGACAGGGCTCTCCCAAACCATCTGAATGGCAATGGCCAGCCCCCTCAATGGCCAGCCCCCTCAAATATTTTATTGGGGGGTCGAAAGGACCTTGGCTTCTAGTTGTTGGCTCCTATGTCCATGTCTCTATGTATGACCCCTGTATGTATGTGTTTGCAGTTTTACACAATATTTTAGAAATGGAGCATCAAAACAGCAGTTGTCTGTACAGTGGTGGTCATAATACCGCCCTTCCTTTGCCATCTGGGATGACTTCAGGAGGCTCTCCCTCCCATCTGTTTTCCAAAGGGTTTGCAAAGTTGGCTGTGAAGGCGGCTTGTGTCCCCAAAGCTGTTAAGCAGATTTCAAAAGCAACTTGCTTGGCAGGCCATGTCACGAGATCATCTGTTTATAGAAGTTGGCACTATACTAGATATTTAAATGCATATCTCTCTGCAGCCATCCCCACTGCTGCAACTACATATTGCTGGTTCAGGGGAATGCCAATTAGATGTGGGCCTCGATTTAGCAAGATTTTGTCTCTGTGTCTAGTTACTTTTTGGTGGTATTCATTCAGGAAGCAAAGTTTATTTTTTATCAACAGCAGGAATTAAGACAATTCCAAATTGTAACCTCAGGGGCAGTACCACTGGCTGTAGGAAATGTGTGACCATTGCCAAAGTTTTCCATCTCCTCTTCCTTGTATCATTGATTCATGCAAAATGAACAAGGTGATCCCTATTTCACTTCATTGGCTGCTGCTTCTGAGGGTAGGGAAACTGGTAGCATGATGAAATCACAGCATGTATTTCATATCACTACACAAAAACCTTAAGAGGAGCGCCTGTAGCTCAGTGGCAGAGCCCAAAAGCGTCCTGGTTCAATTCCCCGGGATCCCCCAGGACTTGGAAAGACTCTTGGCTGAAACTCTAGAAAGCTGCTGCAAGTCTGTGCAGGTCTAGCTCAGGATAACACAGCTTCCAATGTTCTCAGGGGAGAGGCCATAGATCAATGATGCCGCAGATAGTTTGCAAGAAAAAGATAACACATTCAGTCCGTGGCATCTTTCCCATACGAAACTCTGGAGAGGGCTGAAATCAAATCAAGTTTGTAACCTAGGCAAATGCAGAGGACATGGACATGGACTCATTATGACAGCACCCTGTGTTCCAGCTGTCTGGCATGCTCTTTTCAGCAGCAAGTAGATGCATATCCTCCTTCATCTCTAGTTCTTTATATGTAGGAACATCAGTTCTACAAGCAACATTTTATGGCTGTGGTTCTTAACTATTTTGGGGGTCGCTGACCTCTTTGAGAATCTGATGAAAGCTATGGGCCCCTTTCCCCAGTAAAATGCAAATAAAGGCATAACGCTAAGTTTATTGCATTGGGGAAATTTGTGTGTGTGTATGTTGTTCATGGATGCCCTGATGGTCCATGGACCACAGGTTAAGAATGCCTACTTTGTGGCTTCAAAATAACCTAAACACCTGTCTGAGCCCTTATATCCCAGCCCAGTCACTGAGATTATCCATTCCAGATGTATTAACACATGTTACAGAGACCCAATTGGCCTACACTGGATGTTGGGCATTTTGTGTTGCAAGTCCGCTGCCTATGAGATACTCTTCCAGCATATATTTGGCAGAGGCATTCTCACTTTTGACTTTCAGACACCTCGTAGAAACCTTTGTTATGCAGACAGCCCTGTTCGGTTTTTAGTTTATCTGTATTGGTGTCTGTGTGTGTTTTGTCCTGAACCCCTGGCCTGCCTGGCAGCAAGTCAGCTTGTCAAGTGCAAAGTATAAAAACCAGGGGTTAATCCACACAAGAAATGTCCAAAGGTCAGGAAACACAGTCCAGGATTAATCCAAGTAGCCAAGTCTGAAGTCCAGGAGACAGTCCAGAGTCAAACCCGAAGCACAGTCCCATAGAGAACATCCAAGTCAAGGTCCCTCAACATGGGCAGCTGAGCAGACACAACCCCTCAGCTCTTGTTTCCCTTTTGTTCTTTGCATGCTGATTGCAACATCTGGGCTTGGTGAAGCATGTGACACTCACCTGTTCTGAGCCTACTGAGGAATCACACACCTCTTCCCAGAGCTAGCAAGCCCTACCTGGCTAGCTAGTGAGCTGGGCTGTGGGCTCTTGCCTGTCTCAGTTTCCTAGAGTGCTACTCCTGCTTCTCCCTACTCCTCAGAGAGTAGACAGGGGCCCCTTTGGCTCTGGTGATGGGTCCCAATGCTCTTGTTCCTGCACATTGATCCCCATCTCCTCGCCATCCTCTATCACCCTGTGAGTACTTCCTTCCCCATCCCCTTGCCAGGATCCCATTTCTCCTCCTCCTGTCTTCTCCTTCTCCTTCTCCTTCTCCTTCTCCTTCTTCTTTTTCTTCTTCTCATCCTGCCAGTTCATGTCATGTTTTAACTTTGTACACCACCCTAATATTTTGTGATATAGAATGTCATTTGTGGAATAGAAATACTTTTATACATAAATGTACTATGCACTTGCGAAGGGCCAGTTCACCAGTTGGATTTCCTGAATTTGTCACCAGTTGGATTTCCTGAATTTGTGATTTTGAAGAAAAGGTTTTGTTTGCCATGTCAGGTTAGGTTAGGGAATAGTAACACAGAATCCACTCCCCACTCACAACCCTGTTTTGTGCTGTTTGAGCTACCATCTTGATGTTCAAGGATTTCTGTTGCTAAGAAGCCCATTTTGTTTCTGTAATACAACTCCCTCTTGCAGTTACAATGCGCTCTTGAGTCAAGCTTCCAGCATCACTGAAACACGTCCAGAGCCATAATGTCTAAACATAGGGTGGATATTTTAGGGACAAGCTTTAAAACATGTGGGTAATTGAGGATGTGGAATGATGTACTGGTGGAAAGTATCTTGCCAAAGGGAATCCACTGAGATTAACTGCTTTCTTTCCAGAGCTGAATGAATGAGTATAAAGGATGGCTATGCATCTATACTACTGAGGCAAATTAAGGCAGGACACTTTTAGAGCATGGCTATTAAAGGATACTGCCGTTGTCTGAGATGTGCAGAATGCCTGTAGGTTTTGAGTTTTTGACTTATACCCTATGCAAGCATTAGATTGCCAGGCTGTGTGTTGTGCCATACCCACAGCATCCAGTTAAATCACTCATATGCCAGCCATGGCTTCCCAAAGAATTCTGAGAACCATGTTTTGTTGAGGGATCTGATCTCATGAACCTACAATTAACAAACAGCTCCTAGGATTCTCCTGGACTCTTAAAATGGTATAAGAGTGCTTTAAATGGATGTTGTGTGGATGTGACTTCAGAATAGATGATCATGTGATAGAAAAAGCCTAGCTCCTCCTCATTCCTTTGAGCAGAGCCAATCCAGTGGCTTGGGAAGGAGGGGTTCATACAGATGTAAGTGATCCCTCAAACAGCCCGGTCCCAAATGTTTTAGGGCTTCAGAGATCAAAAACAGCCCCTTAAATTATCCAGCATCGTAAGGAAGAACCAGTCACCTGGGTCTTGCCCATAAAAAGCAAGTCTAGAGTGAGGGCAGGCATCCCCCAACTCGGCCCTCCAGATGTTTTGGGACTACAACTCCCATCATCCCTAGCTAGCAGGACCAGTGGCCAGGGGTGATGGGAATTGTAGTCCCAAAACAGCTGGAGGGCCAAGTTTGGGGGTGCCTGGACTAGGGTGATGCCTGCTGTTTCCAGGAACTCTTTAACATTGTGAGACTTTTTGTGTGGGTGAGCTGAGAGTTTGTTTGGACCGTGGGCGAGACCCCAGAGGCTGAGAGGGAGGTTGCGTTAGAAGGAAAATGAACTGATACTGATTTATACATATTAGTGACAAAAGTCACAATTTTATATATAACTCTGCATTTTTTGTCTGTTGTTGCTTCAGTTTTTTGTACACCGTTTAGAGGTGTTTTTATGTTTATGGAAACCAAAGAATCAAATCACTCAGACCAAATTGGGACAAATGACGCCCAGGGCAAGTGGCGCATTTTTGTGTGTGTACCTCATCAATCACGTTCTTCTTATGTTCTTAACTGACTTTAGAGAGGATGTGCAACCCTCTTTAAAACTGGTTGCAAATCTCTTTCAAGATCAGCTGCCTTTCGGACCAACAGTACCTCTATCTTCTTTGACTTAAGCATCGGGGCTTTCTTTTTTGCCCTTATCCAACCCAGAATTGCTTCCAGTCAGATACTCATTCTGGATTTCCTCTGCTTTCTTTGAACTTGTTAATGGGAAAGCAAAGGCAGAGCTCTAGAGAAAGCAGCTTGGATCTGGATGTGGAAGTCCCCCAAGATCAAAAGCCTTGAGGTCCTCAGCACTACCTCTGAGATCAACCCCACTAATCTGGGCAGAGAGACCATTAGAAATGGGATGGATAGTGCACTAACAGAATCCCAAACCTGCCTTAAACCTCTGATGCAGTGGTAGCCGATGTGGTGCCCTCCAGTTCTTGTGGACTGAAACTCCAGCATGGCTATTGGTCAGGGATGATGGTAGTTGTAGTCTAGGATGTCTGAAAGGCACTATGTCGGCTACCCCTTCTCTAACACCCGGGACTGACATTTGAAACTGATGCACTGGGTGGGGAAGATTTAACGTGAACCTTGTGAAATGTTCCTTGGGATGTCTCCATATCTTGCACCCAATTTTGTTTGTTTTTTTGCTTGCTAGTATTGTCTTGCTTGCAAAGCCTTCAGGGTTCAGAAACTGCCATATTTTGAGCCAATCAGCAATCTCATTTTGAGTAAGAACCTTAGCTTGGTGTTGCTTCAGCAATTTTTGTTGGCTCCTCACCAAGGGTGTTTCCTACCACTGTAATTTTGGTCTGGATGATTACAGTGTTGCTAACACCTTGTGAGAAGCTTTGATGCGAAGGGATAATGGAAAATCCCAGCGGAGCCAAACTGATTGTATGCTAATGTTTTTCTTGGTATTGGCCATCAAATCTGCCTGTAGTTATTTCTGCCCCAACCACAGATCTTTCACCACCACCACTTCTTTGGCTCAAGATTTTCCTCCCTACTTTTTTCTCTCAGTGTCATATCCGAGATGTTTCCGCAGATGTTTCCACACTGGTTCCATTCAGTTTATTGTAATAGCTGTCAACTAAAAAAATGTAGCAGGGGGCCTGGGAATCCTGCAAAATATCCAGCAATCGCTTGTGGAGAAGTCTTGGTGCCAGCACCAAGGAGAACCTTTCACCCTCCAGATGTTTTTGGACTACAGCTCCCATCATCCCTGACAATTGGCCATGCTGTCTTGGCTGATGGGAATTGGAGTTCAACAACATTTGAAGGAACAAAAGTTCCCTACCATTGGCTTAAGGTGAGGGTCTTGCCCACCTTTGGTCCTCAAACACACACACGCACACACACACACACACACACACACACACACACATCTGAAGGTGCCAAGGATTAAACCGGAATCTTTATGCATGCAAAGCATGAACTATGAGCTGTCTCTAATAAGCTCTTTAAGAAAGTAGGGTGAGATTGTCTTGTTTTTCATGTTCTCCTTTTGAAAACAGGTTTTCAGGTTTACCTCTATGATCATGCCATTTGGGGGCGGATGGATGTGGGCTAATGGAAGCTAAAGACTCCTGATGATTTTATCTCAGTCTTTGCATAAGTATCAAGTAATGCGGAGAGCATTGTAGAGCCTGGGCCACAACTCTGCCTTAAAAACCTCAGGTTGGGATAGCTGTGTCAGTAGAGCGTAAGACTCTTAACCCCAGGGTCTTGGGTTGGAGCTCCACATTGGGCAACATATTCCTGCACTGCAGGGGGTTGGACCAGATGGCCCTTGTGGTTCTTTCCAGCTCTACAACTCTATGAGTCTAGGTTTCCATAGCCAATATCTGCCTCTCTTTCTACCATAAACATTCTCCACTGGTTAAAGGCAGACGCTTTTGTAGAAAACCCCAGAGACGTGGTAAAGTATACTACCGTATTAAAACATTGTCTTCTCCTTCAAGTTCACTCTTGAGTCCCGTTCCTCCCAGTTGTGACAGAAGAGTCCTTGCTGCTACAGTTGCGGTACGTCGCACCACCTTGCTTTCCGGTGTGCGAAGCAGCAGGTCAGGCGCTGTTCCAACACAACAACAAATGAAAGCAGAGCAAACTCAGCATCTTCGGAGCTGCGGTTCACATGTTGGTCACCAGTCATTTTATAGTCAGTTATCCTTTCCAGGTGCTTCCTATCTCACATATCCCAGCCTGGGCTAAAATTGGCGATGACAAGGTAAGCACCAGCTCTGGCATCCGCATGCTCACCCTGGATGCATGCTCCGCCCTGGTGTCCTGGGCACCTAACAGAATCTCCAAGCCAATGGTAATCATTTGCAAAACGGCACATCAAATTGAACTACTGATTCATCTCCTCTGTGATGCAGCTTGTTCTGTAAATCATGTCTGTGGTGCTGATTCTCTTGAGTTCTGTATAAATCATATTTACCCACAATCATCTTTTCCTCTTAACCTCTTGTCCCATTGAGATTCACTGGCCTCTCTGAAGGCTCACCTTTTCCTTTTGTTTATTAGTAGACTAACCGTCTTCCAGTAGGGAGTTAGACTGCCCTAGAAGTGGGAGAGATTTCCTGCTCTGGGACATATGTACCGAAGGATTTGGCTTCTGTTCTCCTTTTCGTCTTTACTGATTTGAGACACCGTTGTTGTTTCATGGTTGATCAAAGAAATTACTCAGATCACTTTTGCCATTTAGGACCTTGTTTGGTGAACCAGCTTCTTTTGGCTTAAGTTTCTCTTTTTTTTAGTAGGTCATTTTTCTATTAGAGGTCTCTACAATTAGACAATTCTGTCTCCAAAAGTGGCAAGTTCTGTTCAGTATCGAAGAAAGTAATGCATGTTTCCATTTCCTGTTGCTCACATTTCCATGAAGTTAACTGGGAGAGTGTGGGTGGCTATTGTGGTTGTCTTTACCAAGAGCTGTTGAACTTTAGCACTAATTAAAAATCTGATTATACTGCCAGGGATCAGCACATCCTGTGTCCTGCAAATCCTGATTCTCCTTTTAATCTTACACCACTTCATTTTAACTGCACTGAGAGTGGCAACACCTTTGCTATTCACTTTCCCCCAAACAATTCATTAATTCCCATGTGTTCTATATCCCTGGAAGCATCTCTATAGTCTTTCCAACCTCCTGCCACTCAGAATCCAGATCAGACTAAGAGTGCAGGATCAGACTAAGGGTGCATTTCCTCAACACCCTTTTTCCAGAAGCAGGCAGCCAGATGCAGCTAGCATTCCATGGACCACAATTTTGGAACCTCTGCTCTAATCTTATGATGAGGAACCTATTGCTCTCCAGATGTTGTTGGGTTCCAACCTTCCATCATCCCCAGCCAGCATGGGATGATGATAGGGGCGATGGGAGTTGGGAATCCAAAAACATCTGGAGGGCCACAGGTTTTCACACCATTACCATAACATAAAGCTATGGTTTTCCCAGTAGTGATGTATTCCCAGTAGTGATGTATGGAAGTGAGAGCTGGACCATAAAGAAGGTTGATCGCCGAAGAATTGATGCTTTTGAATTATGGTGCTGGAGGAGACTCTTGAGAGTCCCATGGACTACAAGAAGATCAAACCTATCCATTCTGAAGGAAATCAGCCCTGAGAGCTCACTGGAAGGACAGATCGTGAAGCTGAGGCTCCAATACTTTGACCACCTCATGAGAAGAGAAGACTCCCTGGAAAAGACCCTTATGTTGGGAAAGATTGAGGGCACAAGGAGAAGGGGACGACAGAGGACGAGAGGGTTGGACAGTGTTCTTGAAGCTACCAGCATGAGTTTGACCAAACTGCGGGAGGCAGTGGAAGACAGGAGTGCCTGGCGTGCTCTGGTCCATAGGGTCACGAAGAGTCGGACACAACTCAACGACTAAACAACAACAACAACCATAACAGCCATTTTGTTGAGCATCTTTGGTGCCTTATCCCACTCCACTCCACCCCAACCCCCAATTGTGGTATTTGAAGGCTTGTTTATACAATTTAACAGGCTCAAGTAGTAAATATTTTATTGGGCTGTGTAGCTTCAGGCCACATGTGGGCGTTTGGGTGGGGTGTCCTTGTGTTCAAATGTTCCTACAAGGAAGAAACTCCCTGCATATAGATAAATGAACTGTCAGGGAGAAATGATGCTGAGCCTGTCTTAATGACCTGCTAGCTTTCTATGTTTGTGGAGCTTTCATTGAAGGAGAAACTGTAGTCTTCCTACCTGTAACCTGAAAAGATTCAGACCAAGATCAGCTTTTCTATTTGATTCTACAGGGATTCATCTTGTTAACATCTCCTCATTCTTCTGTTTTATCTTGTAACTTCACCTATCCCAAACATCCTGTGACTTAAATACCTTCCACTCAGCAAATGAACACTTGGGCAATGCGGCTTAAGTAACTCAGCCTACCTGGAACACTGTGGAACTGGCGGCAACTTTGCTGGTGAAAGGACAGTTTTCACACACACCCCTTGCTGCTCCTATCCCATTCAACTTCAGAGTGGCTTTGTTAAAAGAGAGAGAGAGAGAATAGGGAATGGTGCCATTTCCTCTTCAGCAGCCGAAAATTCCAAGAAGCTGGATGGCTTCTATATAGTGTGAAGCTCTCCTCCTTTTTTATTGACTTCCTCTTCAGTCAAAAACAAAAGCAAAAACCCTTGGCTTTTATACAACATCCCCACTCTGGAATGTGTTTCGTGGAGAGTAAGTTGGCCAACGTTGGAGTCCAAGATCGAAATCTGATGCTGCAGTCAAGAGTGTAAAATGTTCCTGCCAAGGCAAAGATCTTCCTGAAAAGAACATGCTGGTCTCCACCCAATGAATTTTTTTCAGTTTATAGAAAATCAAAGAAGAAAGCGTTTATTGGCCCAGAAACCTGTCAGTCAAGTGAGCTGAACAGGATATGTGGTGAAAAGGAACATCTCAAAATGCTGCATGAAGAAAATCAGCAAAGTGACCTTTTCTCACACTTCCTTCACTCTGGTACATTATCCGTAAACACTTGCCTGGTAAGCTCATTCAGAAACCATTCTTACTCCCCAAAGCTGAACATTCTTGTGGCAAAAGCAATACCCATTTCAGAGGATTCCGCCCCTGAATGTTTGAGAAAAATACTTGAGGGCAAAAAGCATCAATGGGAGATGTCCTTCCTCGGTTTCCTGTACAACCTTTTGCCTTCTACCGGTTTTTCCTCAGCACTTTCATGGCTTCACATAGCAACTGGAAACAGCAATGCAGTAATAAGGGATCTTGGGATTCCCTTCTGGATGTAATGTCACTTGGAAAAACCACAAAGGGAAGACTGCAGCTTTTGTGCAGAGAACAGCGCTTTCGATTTTGTAGGAAAATACTGCCCAGAAAATCCATACCAACCAGATCCACTTCAGTAGTGGGGAGGGCGGCAGTGGTGCTCACCTGACCTGGTTCCTGTGCTGCTGCCATATGCCAGGATGGAGAAAGGGCAGGGCAAGGTTGGCACATTGCAAATGCACCAGCAGCTCCTCTCTCTCTCTGCAACCATTTGTTCAGACTTGTGAATGTGATTCTGTTAATCAATTCAGGTGCAAGTTCCAACCAGACTCTCAGTTTCATCTTTGTATGTCGCTATTGCGTGACAGGAGTCATTCTGCTCCCATGCTAACACCCTTGGCATCACACAGCAGTGTGCTTTGGTGCCAGCCCCAAGTTCCCAGAAGAAGAAGAAGAAGAGGAAGAGTTTGGATTTGATATCCCGCCTTTCACTCCCTTTAAGGAGTCTCAAAGCGGCTAACATTCTCCTTTCCCTTCCTCCCCCACAACAAACACTCTGTGAGGTGAGTGGGGCTGAGAGACTTCAAAGAAGTGTGACTGGCCCAAGGTCACCCAGCAGCTGCATGTGGAGGAGCGGAGACGCGAACCCGGTTCCCCAGATTACGAGACTACCGCTCTTAACCACTACACCACACTGGCTCTGATTGTTCCGGGAAACCCCATTGACATGCAGATAATAGTTAGCTTTTTTCCTAGGATTCCAGGCAGCTTGCTTCTCTGTGTGTGAAGATGAGAAACTGTTAAATATAAACCACTGGGTGCAGATCATGTGGGCACGCAGGCAACTTCCTTCCTCTCCAAGTGGGATGGAGCTACTATGCCAGCTTCCCAGTAGGTGGGTCACAGTGGCTTAACAGTGTGGGGAGGCAGAAGGGAGACTGGTGCGGTGCAAACACATTTGCGGGATTGTCTCCGCTGGAAGGTCTGCACTATTCTAACCTCCCTCCTACATTGCCCCTCTCCTTCCTGGTGTGGACGAGAGTATTTGAGAATTATTTTAGGGTTGCAAAGATCTAGAATTATAGAGTTGGAAGGACCAAAGAGTCATCCAGTCTATCCTTCTGCAATGCAGGATCTGCTAAAGATCAATTATTGAAAGGCTGTATTGCTTGTGAGGAACAGGTAGAAACCCAGCAGAGAGTCTCCTTCTTTAGGTAAATTTCCCCAAGGGAAGCAGGCTTTTTGCACCCATTTTCATAGTCAGGGCTTTTTCTCAGCCGGAACTCATGCCTCCATCCCAAAACCCAGCACCTCACTTACCCAGTTTTGGGGAAACAGAGCAAGGGCTGGTGGGGGGCATCGAGTGTAGCTGAGGACCACCAAAAGTGACCGAGGGCCGTATGCGGCGGATCACTGTTAGAGCATGAGACTCTTAATCTCGGTCATGGGTTTGAGCCCCTCATTGGATGAAAGATTCCTGAATTGTAGGGGGGTGGTCTAGATAACTCTGGTGGTCCCTTGCAGCTGGGATTCTGTGAATGTAGCCAAGCTGTTTCAAAGAAGGTTTGACTTCATCATGCCAGCTTCAGCTAACTTTGCAGTTTTGTTCTTCCAGCTACATCCCAAGAATTTGTTTTCGATAACAAGTTCTGAGAACACCACTTTTCCTTTGTCGCGTAAGCATCCAATCCCCGTTCGCTTCCATCATCACCCCTTGTCAGCAACCTCAAGCAGAAGGTTTTCAGGCCTGGGGTTTTTTACTCCCACACCGATAAGCAAAAGTGACCCTTCCTCCCCCCACCCCACCCCACCCCACCCCACTAGGAACCCGGCCAAGCAGCTCCATCCCACCTTGCAAGCTAAGTATGGGCCTAGCCCCATCTGAAGGGCTGAGCAGGCAGAGCCATTTCAACTGCCCAGACGATCTGTGATGACAGCACTCGATAAAATGCACCCCAACCTGAGAAGTCTGTTTTTTGGCTAAGGAAGCATTCATAATGTGAAACAAAGTCTAATAACAAGGAGCTCTTTAGCTCAACTCTAAGCTTTTGTCTTAGGGTTAACAAAGAAATTCCGTAACAGCACCAAAATGCTTATTATATCGGCCTTTGTTTCGTTGCCAGGAGGAGATTTATAATTGGACTCGCTGGGGAAGCAATGGGATGTGATGACTTGTGCGGGGCTGCCTGAGCTTTTGACATTCTCCCAAAGTCACATACCCTGGAGTAGTTAGCGGATTTCAATAACAAAGCCAGCAGAATTTATAGGAAGCCACGGAGTACACGATTAATTGTGAATTATTGTAGTCTCCACCTGGTTAAAACTGAGCAGTAACTTAAGAGACTAGTTTGATATTGAGTGCTGTTGGCTTTTCTGGAAAATGAGAGACGTGGAGGTCATAGAATGGTAGCGTTGTAAGGGGGTCATCTAGCCCAAACCTCCTGCTATTCAGGAAACTCGACTAAAGTATCCATGGCAGGTGACCATCCAACCTCTGTTTAAAAAATCCAAAGGAAGGAGATTCCAGCACGTTCTGAGGGAATCTGTTCCCATGTCAAACAGCTCTTACTCCCCCGATCCACTAAGCTTGTAACTCTAGCAAAAAAAAGGGGGGGGGGATGATATTTGTCTGGCATGACTTGTTTCTGAGAAACCCATGCTGGCTTAGTAATCACAGCATCCTTTTCTAAGTGCTTGCAAACCAAATGCTTGAATTACCTGTTCAAGAACCTTCCCTGGTATCGATGTCAAGCTCATTGGTTGGTAGTTACCTGGGTCTTCTCCCCCCCCCCCAATATTTGCCCACCTCCAGTCTGCAGGGACCTCACCTGTTATCCAATATTTTTCAAAGCCTGTAGACAGAGGCTCTGAGATTACCTCCGCAAGCTCCTTTAGTACTCCTGGGTGCAGCTCATCAGGCCCTGGAGATCTGAATTCATTTAAAGTAGCTAACCACCTCTTTTCCTAACCTGGACTGCAGCTCCCTCCTCACATCTTTATTGTGTTATCACCAGGCTGGGCACTGTGAGGCAGAGGAGATAAGTAACTTTTTCTTATTAGGCTTTGCAGGCTTGCAGGGGCAGGAATTGAAACAACCATTTTTTCCCAGTGATACAAAGGGAGCAGGGCAAACAGATTTCTCCTGCGACTGGTGGAGGTGGGAAAGCTTTTGTTTTTTCAGGATGTCCTCACAATCAAACACGTGGCTATAATTCTTTGCACACTTCCTTAGGAGCAAGCCCCATTGGAGATGCTGGAACTTGTTTCTGAGTAAAGAATCACAATGGGTCTGTGTGTTGTATACAGATTGCCAATGCAGACTGGATTGTACTGATGGACTCAAAAGTTTTAATACCATTCTATAATTCTCCCATGATGTATCTGGGTTATTTGAAACTCCTCTCCCATGTGACTATCCATCGTACGCTACTGTCAATTAAAAAGGAAGATTGTCTTATCACCGCATGAATGGATTGTTAATAGGCCAACTGAAGGCCATCACCCAGGCCTATTCACAATAATTTTATTTTATTTTTACATGTTGGGATTAACACGAGTTGACTTTCTCAGTGGATTTAGGTACCTGGAATTATTATCCTTGTAACTATTCAGCCGGGCTTCGAAATGTAGCTCAACACATCCTAGCTTGAGGCAGCTGTTTTTATAGAATGTCTCGAGTCGTGAACTGGTGACATTTCACATAATTTCAGAGCAGATTCCAGAGTCCACTAAAAAAGAGAGAGAGATAGCAACGAAATAGTCTTGAACATGCAAAATGGGCAGAAAGATCTTTTCTTGTGCTTTTCCTCTTTTGCTTGCACTACACAAAAGCAACAGCCTTCTTTATGTGTTCATGGATGAATGTCCCATTAATATTTCAACAAACTTCTAGATAATACACTGGGGTGGGGTGGGGTGAGGAAGCATTTCTTCATAAACACAGCCTCAATATCTTTAGACCCATAGGAAGCTACCTTCTGCTGAGTCAGATCAGGGGACCATCTAATTAAGGATTGCCTTCATTGACTGCCAACAGCTGCCCACTGCTTCAGACAGGACATTCCTACCTGGAGATGCTTGGGACTGAATTTGGTACCTCTTGCATGCAGAGCAGATGCTCTACCACTGAGCCACAGCCCTTCTTGGCTCAGTCACAAGCAAATCCAGCATGTGCACACCCAGAACTGGACAGTAAGCCCAGTTCCTATTCTCTCTCTGTGCTCAGTATGCCTGTTCTTTTTTAATTTGTGGAGGCTTTCCTCCCTGTGCGCTCCTGTGGTAATCATCGCGGACCCCCAGAAAACATTGTTGCCTTTTGACAGCGAATGCAAAGTGAGTCCTTAGCTCAGGAAGTGCCAGTGGGCGATTTGAACAAAATGATACCTCATCAATTGTCTGTGCAGGGCTTTTCCTTTCCTTCTATCTGATGGTGTGCCAAGTTTATCCTACAGTATTTACACTGTGATTTGTTTGTTTGGATACCCTTGTGAGCATTGCTCTGGAAAAGACAAAAGAGAGAACCCCAGGAAGTTTATGTTTTGCGGTCAAGCTGGTAGAGTTTATGCTTTAATTTTCCCTCCTAGCTTTACTCTGTCTTCATGGAAACTTAATAGAGAAAGGGGAGTGGGGGACAATGATGGACAATTGCCGTCAGACTAGCTACTAACAGAGGAGTCTTTTACTAACTGTAGACCTGGGACAGATCTGAAAGGCCAGTGAATGAATGCCTGCACTTGTTTTGCAATTTTTATCCCAAAATGTTCTAAGGCCATTGTGCACTTACCTGTGAGCTCATGAGGGCTTACTTTTGAGTGGAGATGCATGGGATTGCACTGATGTTGGATGGAAAAGACTGAAGCACCGGGAATATTTCCTCCTGCAAGAGATTGGTGGGTGGAACTTGCTTCACGTTTAAAGTGCAGTGGTAGAGTCGCACAGCTATTTCACACAGCAATGGGTGTTCATTGAGAGAAAATCAGACTTAAACACTGATGAATTTTCAAATGCCTAAGAAAATGTGGAGAACTGAACATAAGAATGGAAAAATGAGAAACTGAGGGAAACCGAAAGTAGCCCAGCCCTGGGAAGTACTGGTGAGACAAGGACAATGTACTGGTAGTGCTAGTACACTCACTGCCCCTCCTGCGTCCTACTTGTTCATGAGTATTTATGATGGAATAGAGTTCCAGTTTTACATGAATCAGTTTTTACTGACCTGTTTTTTCTTCTCTTCCTCCTTCTCCTCCTTCTCCTCTGTATTTTCTACCAAATTATTCTTTGTTCTCAAGCACCTTCAGTTCAAATGTGCCTGGCCTCTGTTTTAGTGCAATGTAACCTGGGACGATGTAAGTTAATCTGTACATTGAGTTTCTAAACGTGCGGATTCCGGTGTAGGGTGCAGATTTGGCAAGAGTGTTTTCAGATCAGTTTCAGCCTCTGATTTGCTGCCTCTTTCTTCAATCAAAAGTAGCCTGTTTCCATTCCTTCTGAACAACACCCCGTGTCCTTTGGTTTAACTATATGTTCTGCTGCTGTCAGCAATGGATGTGTGTGTGTTGACATCTGTGAACGTTGACTAATACTCTTTGTCCCCTCCCCACTTAGCGTGTGAAAGATGAAAGGAGTGATGATGAAGAAGAAGAAGAAGATTCCTTCAGTGATGTCGAAGAGGAGTGCACCAAAAACGGAAGCAAGAATGGATTGAGCTACCCTCTCCTAAACAACAACAATCATTAGCGTGTTGCCAGCGCCTTCTCCTCAGGGTGCTGTTTGCTGCGCCTGAAACCCATCCTACAGTAGAGAGCTTAGCGTCAACATCTTAACTGGAGTCCATGATTGATTTTATTGCCGGCCAGTTGAGCTGGAAGAGAGCCCAGTTTCTTAAAAGAGCAAGAATAATTTGCTTAACTCGACAAAATGTGTTTAATGGGCCACTTTCTAACACAGTGCATACGGGTGCATGGCAAGCCTGACCTTTTCAACTCTTGAGAATTCTCAAGGATCGCCAAACAGTCTTTGGAGTGTCATCGTTTTGAACCGAGCTGCTCACACATTTAGAATTTGATAAGCGCTTTAAACAGTTTTGCCGAGTCTCTAATAATGTTTTAACATGATTTCATAAGTGCAGGGTTTTATGTGAAGTTGTTGCCACCAGAATTTTTTCAGTAAGGCATTAGGCCATCTTTGTTGAGTTTCAAGCCTTCATTGGTTGCTTACCTGAGAATTGCTTCTAATTCTCTCTTGGGAGGGTTGACCTTAGGAAGAGGCAGCGTGGACCAAACTCTACCAAGGTTCTTTGTGACATTTTTCTCCAGAATGACGATTGACCATTAAGCCGCTCTGGGAATTGTTGTTAAGTTGGTTTGTTACTTGATGGTAGAAGCACAAGACGTTGTGGGAGGGCCCAGCGGCCACCCTGGTATGTGGGGAGCCTGAGAACATAGACTTTAGACTGAGCCAGATCTATCTTGCTCAGCATTTTCTACACAAGCAGTTCTCCAGGGTTTCAGATAGGATTCTTTCCCCAGTTTTACCTAGAGATGCCGGTCATTGGACCTGGGGCCTTTTTAATGTAAGGCAGATGCCGTACCTTGGAGCTACAGCCCTTCTCTGCCCTGGAAGATGGTCCAAATGGCATCTCTGGTGGCTTACCACACGGTGGCTGCATGGAGAGCTGGGAGCTCCTAGTCCTAGCCCAGGTGGTTGCTGACAGCTCGGCACCACCTTCCTACCTCTCGAGTTAGAGATTTCTTGCTGGGCCTCCAGCAGCCTTGTGCAAATTGTGGGTGGCAGTGATCCCATGCATAGGTCATTCTGGAGTTGAAGGGCATAGAAGGCCTTGGTTGGGCTATATTGCTTCTTTCTCGGCTCAGTTGTGCCAAGTGGGAATTGCATTTTTTTAGGAAAGCAGCTCATTTGACGATGCCTTGAAGCCCTACAAAGAATTCCTCTTCCTTTATGTTTTTGTTACTCTGCTTTGCAGTGAGGTGTCCATTGAAGCCTGCTGCTTTCTCTTTCTAAAAACAATCTATCCTCCAAGAAACCAAGTAACACATCTGGAGTCCATGACTGCCTCTGTTTCAGGTTGGCATAATAATAATAATTTATTTATACTCCGGCCACCTGGCTGGGTTTCTGCAGCCACTCTGGGCAGCTCCCAACCAAATATTAAAAATACGATAAAAGATCAAACATTAAAAACTTCCCTAAACAGGGCTCCCTTCAGATGTCTTCTAAAAGTCAGATAGTTGTTTATTTCCTTGACGTCTGTCTCCCATTCCCAATGGGCACCAGCAACCACTAGGCCCAGTGAACGAGACACTGCTTAGTGATACTTCATGGACTCCTACTTAAGAATTGGCCTCTTTTCTTCTCAATTTTGCATCATCTCTGCTCCAAAGTGTTTTTTTAAAAAAAAAAAACAAAAAACTGAGGAAACTGGAAATAATTATTCTGAGGTTACACAATTCATCCCCCAAGAGATTCCACAGGTGGCGTCTCCCCAAGCCCCAACTCATTTGGCTGCTTATCTGGTAGGGAGAAAGGACAGCAGCAATTTCTGGATCAGCCTTCTCCAATCTGATGCCCTGAAAAGTTTTTGGACCGGAACTACTATCAGCCCCAGATTTGGGAAGGCTGATCTAGAGGAACAATATTGGCTCCGTATTCATGACTTTATCCCCCCCCCCCATTTGAACCGCACAAGTGTTGTAAAATCTCCCCTCTTTGGTCTGGGAGGGGGTGGGATGTGTGTGTATTCTGTATGTATAAATTGCAACGTCACCTACCTGTTAACGTGTGTACGTATTTATTTATATATTTACCTCTGCCTTTATATGAAAATGCCCAGCGAGTTGCTTTTTTTGCTACGTTTAGACAAACATTCAAGAGAGCTAGGACTAACCTTATTGTTGGACCAATCCTAGGTGGAAACCTAGGACCGCACTTGATGCGAGGAGCTATCCCTTCTTGGCAGTGACTTGGTGTGTTCAGTTCGGCCACTGATTGTCAGCTGGGAATGAAAGGGGGGCAGAAAGGGAAAAGGTCAGGAAACGGCCCTGAGCTCCTGTCTCAGCAGCAGCAGCAGCAGCAGATGGATCGATGAGGAGCCTTGTGGAATTGACCAGCATCTGAGACGGGTGAACAGCAAGTAGCCTGTAGGACCAGTGACTGGTTTGGGAAGGGCCGTAGCTCAGTCGCAAAGCGCTCATTCTGCACACAGAAAGCCTCAGGTTCAATCTCCAGCATGTTCAGGGAGGGCTGGTGAAAGTATTTTGCTTGAAACCTTGGAGAGCTACTGCCAGCCATTGAAGACAAAAACTGAGCAAGATAGGCCGGTGAACTGACACAGCATCAGGCAGCTTCCTATGAAGAGAAGGGGCAAGCCAGGGATGTTAAGGTGGCTGCCTTGTGCTACTGTATATTAGAAAAATGGGTGGGTGTGAAAAAGGGCCCCACCAGGGCTGGCAAGGCTGCTTGTCCAAATGGGATCAGTGAGGAGAACAGAGGCGCCAAGGAAATCCAGGATCCAGTGCAGATATGAACATGCAATCTGTGGGTGGGTGGAAGTTATTATTACTTTAAGACTTCAGGATGTTGCACTTGAGGTTCCAGTACAGAAACTGGTTTTTCAGTAAACCTTTTAAAAAAATGTGTTGTCTCGTCGTCTTTTGTTACATCAGTTCCATTGTGATGACAATAGCCTGCTTTATTTTTTTATGAATGGTTTCCCATAAAATACCTGAAATGTGATTTTGCAATGAGAACATCAGCAATAAAAAAAACAATTAAAGACAACTCCATATGTTAAAAAGAAATAATAATAAGAAAATAAAGAACCACCTGGTGTGTAGTGGGAGTAATTGCAAAGGGAAGGTGCCACCACACTAAAGGCCCAGTTTTCTATACCATACATACAGGGTACCTCCTGATGAGATTCTATCTGCAGTGTGCCTTCTCCTGCAGAGTGGAATGATTTGGGGGGGGGCATATAATGGGTGAGATGATATTTTAAATGGTGGCAATTAGAGTTTAAATGTACAGTCGTACCTTGGGTTAAGTACTTAATTTGTTCCGGAGGTCCATACTTAACCTGAAACTGTTCTTAACCTGAAGCACCACTTTAGCTAATGGGGCCTGCTGCTGCTGCCGCGCCACCGGACCACGATTTCTGTTCTCATCCTGAAGCAAAGTTCTTAACCTGAAGGACTATTTCTGGGTTAGCGGAGTCTGTAACCTGAAGCGTATTTAACCTGAAGCGTATGTAACCTGAGATACCACTATATTAACAGAAGTTTGAACTGTGCACTGAAATCCCTGCTTGGAGGAGAACCCCAAGACCTTGACTGTGGGAAATAGGAAAGCTAAGTTTATTACTGGAAATACATGTTGGATAGGAAAGAACTTAGTTCCAGCTAATTCAAGTGGGGCTAGCCTTACCCCAGACCCTCCAAGTGTTCCTATTCAGGGATAGTCCCGGATTTACAGAAGCTGTCCCAGTTTCTGACTGGATCCCAGAATGTCCCACTTTTCCTCAGGATGTCCCTATTTTCATCAGAAATATGTTGGAGGGTATGTTACCCCACATTTGGCTGGTTGACATATCAGCAGAATGGGCGCTAATACAAGTGCCGCCACTACAGGGCTTTATATACTAATAGTAACCTTTCCTGGTATCAAATCGGCAACCAGCACAGATCTCTGGGCACAGGTGTTATATGCTGACAAGGCCTCACGCCTGTCAGCAGTCATGCTGCAGTATTCTCCACTAACTGCAGCTTCTGGATCTGTCCTGAACCCCTGGCCTACCTGGCGGCAAGTCAGTGTGTCAAATCCAAAGTTAAAAGACCAGCGGTCAATCCACACAAGCAAAGTCCAAGGTCAGGAAACACAGTCCAGAGTCAAACCCGAAGCATGGTCCCATAGAAGTCCAGGAGCATCCAAGTCAAAGTCCCTCAATATGGGCAGCTGAGCAGACACAACCCCTCAGCTCTGCTTCACTTGTGTACTTTGCATGCTGATTGCAACATCTGGGCTTGATGAGGCATGTGACACACACCTGTTCCAAGCCTACTCCAGCTGAGGAATCACACACCTCTTCCCAGAGCTAGTGAGCCCCACCTGGCCAGCTAGGGAGCTGGGCTGTGGGCTGTAGCTTTCCTCTGCCTCCTGGAGACCACTGCTCCCTACTTCTCAGAGCCTGCTGTGTTCTGCTGCTCTGGTTCCTGTGCACTGACACCCATCCCTTCGCTATCCTCCGTCACCTTGTGAGTATTTCCTTCCCCATCCCCTGCTTCCCCCAGTGTGTCCTAAGGGGTGTAGCCAGGATCCTCTTCCTCCTCCCCGTTTCCCTGCCAGTTCATGTAGGGCTGCCATATGCCTGGATTTTCCCAGACATAAACAGTGTCTGGCTGAAAATTGCTGAAATGTCCAGGAAAATCCTAGCGTATGGCAACAGAAGTGTAGATTTGGGGGCAATAAATAAATAAATGATCAACAATTTTTGTGTCCGGATTTTCACTATTTGAAATATGGCAACCCTAAGTTCAAGACAATATCAAATCCTACAGTGCAATCCAGATAATGAACCAGACAGAGAACTTCTTCAATATATCATGGTTTGTTTATGTGCTAGAGATGAGGGAGGAATTCAGTTCAGATTTTAATGTAAACGTACCTAATCCCCACTTCCTAAATCACAGCTATCTTTTGAAATTCATACTCTAAAATTTGCAATGCTGCTCTCCAGAGAAAAGATGTACACTAAATTTTAAAAAGTATATTGGAGGAACGTGTGGATGAAAGTTCATATATGAGTAAAAATACATATTACAAAAATGCATTATCTTTGGTAAAATTGCTTGCAAAGAATTGTGCGTATGCCCACTGAAATACCATTGAATCTTTGCAAGAATCACAAAGGGAAGCGGAAATGTGAAGACTGGGAAAAGGAGAATCAGAAAGGAAACCAAAATTGATAGATTTGTCTGTCCTTAGTGTGTGTACACACATAGATAGATAATTTAGATTTCCCATCGAGTTATGTAAAAACAAAGGGGAATATGTGAGTTTTGGCGTTATGCATGTCCCAAACTGTGAAGGAGGGAAAGGTAAAGAAATTGTATTTTCCTGATATTGAAAGAAAAACAGGGTCTCCACAGGGATTGTTGCCTAGTTCCTTCAGCTGCAGATGCTCAGAACAGCTGACAATGAGTGAATAGAAGTATTTAAAGCACATATACGGTAGATATATAGGATTATATGAATAGAAGATCCCTAAGGATGAATATATAGTTGAACACCTACAAAAAAGGTGATGACCACCAGCTGGAACTATTTAAAAAATGGTTTCAGAAGAATTATGGTACTTAAAAACACAGCCATGCACCAAAAGCTATGAAAATCATACATGAAGAGACCCATTTTCCATACCATGTAAACAGTAAACATGTTCTACAGTCTCTCATATTAGCATGGCTTAGCCTTGCTTAGAACTTGGCCTCAGGGAATAATTAAACCATGGAACTCACGCCCGCAGGAGGCAGAGATGGCCATCAGCTTGGGTGGCTTTAAAAAAAAAGGATTATAATAGTAATAATAATTTATTATTTATACCCCGCCCATCTGGCTGGGTTTCCCCAGCCACTCTGGGTGGCTTCCAACAGAATATTAAAATACAATAACCTATTAAACATTAAAAGCTTCCCTAAACAGGGCTGCCTTCAGATGTCTTCTAAAAGTCTGGTAGTTGTTTTTCTCTTTGACATCTGGTGGGAGGGCGTTCCACAGGGAGGGTGCCACTACCGAGAAGGCCCCCTGCCTGGTTCCCTGTAGCTTGGCTTCTTGCAGCGAGGGAACTGCCAGAAGGCCCTCGGCACTGGACCTCAGTGTCCAGGTGGAACGATGGGGGTGGAGACGCTCCTTCAGGTATATCGGACCAAGGCTGTTTAGGGCTTTAAAGGTCAGCACCAAGACTTTGAATTGTGCTCAGAAACGTACTGGGAGCCAGTGTAGGTCATTCAAGACCTGTGTTATATGGTCTCGGCAGCCGCTCCCAGTCACCAGTCTAGCTGCTGCATTCTGGATTAGTTTTAGTTTCCGGGTCACCTTCAAAGGTAGCCCCACGTAGAGCACACTGCAGTAGTCCAAGCGAGAGATAACTAGAGCATGCACCACTCTGGCGAGACAGTCCACAGGCAGATAGGGTTTCAGCCTGCATACCAGATGGAGCTGGTAAACAGCTGCCCTGGACACAGAATTAACCTGCACCTGCATGGACAGCTGTGAGTCCATAATGACTCCCAGGCTGCGCACCTGGTCCTTCAGGGGCGCAGTTACCCCTGGATCCCTTCCAGTCAGGATTCAGGCCTCATCATGGGACTGAAACTGCCTTGGTCGCACTGGTTGATGATCTCCGGCAGGTTAGGGACAAAGGTGAGAGCTGTTTCCTAGTTCTGCTGGATCTCTCAGTGGCCTTTGACACCATTGACCGTAACATCCTTCTGAACCGTCTAGAGGGGCTGGGAGCTGGGGGCACTGTTATACAGTGGTTCTGCTCCTTCCTCCTGGGCCGTGTTCAGAAAGTGGTGGTGGATGAGTGTTCAGACCCCTGGGCCCTCACTTGTGGGGTGCCTCAGGGTTCTGTCCTCTCCCCCATGCTTTTCAACATCTATATGAAGCCGCTGGGAGAGATCATCAGGGGGTTTGGACTGGGTGTTCATCAGTATGCGGATGGTACCCAGCTCTACCTCTCTTTCAAATCAGAACCAGTGAAGGCAGTGAAGGTCCTGTGTGAGTGCCTGGAGGCGGTTGGAGGTTGGATGGCGGCTAACAGATTGAGGTTGAATCCTGAGAAGACAGAAGTACTGTTTTTGGGGGACAGGAGGCGGGCAGGTGTGGAGGATTCCCTGGTCCTGAATGGGGTAACTGTGCCCCTGAAGGACCAGGTGCACAGCCTGGGAGTCATTTTGGACTCACAGCTGTCCATGGAGGCACAGGTCAAATCTGTATCCAGGGCAGCTGTTTACCAGCTCCATCTGGTACGCAGGCTGAGACCCTATCTGCTTGCAGACTGCCTCGCCAGAGTGGTGCATGCTCTAGTTATCTCCCGCTTGGATTACTGCGATGCGCTCTACGTGGGGCTACCTTTGAAGGTGACCCGGAAACTACAACTAATCCAGAACGCGGCAGCTAGACTGGTGACTGGGAGCGGCCGCAGAGACCACATAACGCCGGTCTTGAAAGACCTACATTGGTTCCCAGTACGTTTCCGAGCACAATTCAAAGTGTTGGTGCTGACCTTTAAAGCCCTAAACGGCCTTGGTCCAGTATATCTGAAGGAGCGTCTCCACCCCCATCGTTCTACCCGGACACTGAGGTCCAGCACCGAGGGCCTTCTGGCAGTTCCCTCACTGCGAGAAGCCAAGTTGCAGGGAACCAGGCAGAGGGCCTTCTCGGTAGTGACGCCCTCCCTGTGGAACGCCCTCCCACCAGATGTCAAAGAGAACAACAACAACCAGGCTTTTAGAAGACATCTGAAGGCAGCCCTGTTTCGGGAAACTTTTAATGTTTGATGTATTATTGTATTTTAATATTCTTTTGGAAGCCGCCCAGAGTGGCTGGGGAGGCCCAGCCAGGTGGGCGGGGTATAAATAATAAATTGTTGTTGTTGTTGTTGTTGTTGTTGTTGTTGTTCAGGACCAGGGAGTCCTCCACACCCGCCCGCCTCCTGTCCCCCAAAAACAGTACTTCTGTCTTGTCAGGATTCAACCTCAATCTGTTAGCCGCCATCCATCCTCAACATATTCATGGAGGATTCAACATATTCATGGAGGAGAGGACTATCGAAGGCTCCTAGCCACGATGCCTGTGCTCTGCCTCCATGGTTGAAGGCTGTTATGCTTTTGAATACCTGTTGCTGGAAGCTATAGAGGGGAGAGTGCTCTTGTGCTTGAAGCTCTGCTTGAAGGTTTCCCACAGGCCCCTGTTCTGGTGAGAACAGGATGCTGGACTAGATAGGCCATTGGCCTGATCCAGTAGGCTTTTACATTCTTCGCTTTGATGCACCTTCACTTGCCTGAGGCCTTTCATCAATGGACTTCCAATGGACTTCCTCAATCTAAAACGTGGCTTCTCTTAGCTATTGGCGACCCAACTATTGGTGTTGGCAGCATGCATAACAGAGCAGTTGCAACAGACCAAAAGTGGTGATGGGAACAGGGTTGGAGGTGGGACTCTGTAGTCTCTCCTGGATGGATGGGATTTGGAGTTCAACCACATCTGGAGAACCACAGCGGCCCCATGCCTGGTTTAAAGCCTGCAACTTAAACTGCAGAGATGAGATTTGAGGTGGGGGTGTGAACTGGCAAGAACTCTAGGACCCCCTGCAAGGGAGAAAAGGGGGGGGGACCCAACCTTTCTGCTTTCCACCCTGTCTTCTAAGTCAGCCTAGGTATTAAGCAGCAGAGAGGAAGTGAAGACCTTGACGTTAATCCCTTGTCAAAGAGTGGGATTCCCAATCAAAGAGATGGGGAGATCAAAGGCACCTAATCTCCCCCCTCCCTGACCACAGAGGGCTCCAGTAGGGTTCTGAGGGTTTATTTAGCTGACAGCCCCTCCCCCCCTTGACAGGATTACTGGAGGCTGTGGGTTTATTAGAAGGTGAGGCCAACGAAAGTGGCCTGAGCTCCAACATATGACTTCTTCTCTCTGCCCACTTTGAACGTGAAGTCATAACAATCTGCTATAGGGGCAACGTTGCTGATGTTCGGTTGCTCCCAACTTCTTCTTTTCCCCCCAAGCGGAGAAGATATATCATTTATTTACTCAGCTGGCAACTTCCCCATTCGCCCTGCTTTTTGCTGGGCTGTCAATTGTTTGTGGGGCTCTGCCTCCCTTTTCCTCATTCTTCATTCATTGCAAGTTCAAAAGGCGTCCCACGGAATAAGAAGGCACCAAATGCAGCGAGCTTTGGCTTTGATGTTCGGGAGGCTCATTTTCATTCCAAGGGCTCGAGCATTTTGGGAGGCCACTGGGTAAGGCTCACCTGACCTTCTGGAAGGTGATGGTAATGATGATTTCAGAAGGAAAGGAGAAGAAAACAACATTCTGGCTTTATACACGTTTTGTCTAAGCCGGGACCCCCTCAAATATCAAGAGTCTTTGCAATCAGTCATCCTCCCCTCTGTTTCTGATATCCATGTTCAGATGGCCACATCCAGGAGGCAAAAATGGCACCACCCACCCAAACACATAGCTGGTGGAGGTGGAAGCATCAACAGCCTCAGGGGGAAACCCTATGTTTTGCAGAGGTACAATTAAAAGGGGGGACACTCCAAAACTGCCCAGTTAAAAACTGTGTGATCAGGCACCACAGACTGCTGACTGCTATTTTGTTGTTGTTTTACCTGTCACATTTATATCTCACTTTTCCCTCAAGGGAAAGGGACGTGGGTGGCGCTGTGGGTTAAACCACAGAGTCTAGGGCTTGCCGATCAGAAGGTCAGCGGTTCGAATCCCCACGACGGAGTGTGAGCTCCCGTTGTTCAGTCCCTGCTCCTGCCAACCCAACAGTTTGAAAGCACATCAAAGTGCAAGTAGATAAATAGGTACCGCTCCGGTGGGAAGGTAAACGGCGTTTCCGTGCGCTGCTCTGGTTCGCCAGAAGCGACTTAGTTATGCTGGCCACATGACCCGGAATCTGTATGCCAGCTCCCTCGGCCAATAAAGCGAGATGAGCATGACAACCCCAGAGTCGGCCACGACAGGACTTAATGGTCAGGGGTCCCTTTACCTTTACCTTTCCTTCAAGGAGCTCAGGTGGCACACATGGTTCTCTCCCTCCCCGTTTTATTCCTCACAACAGCCCTGTGAAGTAGGTTAGGCGAAGAGCCAGTAACTGGCCCAAGGTCATCCAATGAGCTTCATGGCCGATTGGGAATTTGAACCCTGGTCTCCCAGGTCCTAGTCCAACACTCTAATCACTACACCACACTGGCTCTCTTTAGCATCACCCAGCGGAACAGCAACAATGCAAGAAACCAGCCAAATAATGGGCTGTTGATTTCACATTAATATTTGAAAAATATTTTTCCCCTGTTCCACTCTCATCCTCTGCATTTGGTTCATACTGCCTTCTCCTTCACCAACGAATTCCTCATTCCGTTGCCTACTCTGAACCATTCCTGAAGCAACTTTGCCTCATGGATCTCTTGACTCCCAGCACCCATCTTTTCCAGGATCACTGTCCTTTGCCTGAGCCACAAAGCTGCTCTTGCCTCTGCAAATTTTTAATCTCAGCCAGACCAACAATAGTCTCTTCCCTCATAGTTACTGGACTGTGGGGATTGTCAGCTTTGTTCCTTGAACGCTTAGAATGTTTGTGAACACCTTATCATCACAGAAGCTCAGCCAATCAGTGTAAAGGTTTCACGACCAACAGCATAGTACACTATTTTTTTTACTTTCAGTATCTGGCTATATGAGAATTTTAATTGCAATCAATTATCTTTTATCAGAATTTATTTACTGGTCCTAAAATGTCTATCCTACTTCCCCCCGCCAATGGAGATGCTTAAGGTGGTTAACCCTATATAGCAAACAAACAACTTCAAAAGTAAAAAGAAGGCACAATCCCCATTCCTGAAACAATCATATTATTATTAGTATTAAAATGTATACATTGCTCTTCATCATAGGATCAAAGGGCAGTTTACAGCTTAAAAACACAGAAACACCTAACACATTAACAAACAAAAACAATAATCCTCAACACCACCACAGTTTAAAAGGCATAGATTGTTTAATCAGCCAAATGCCTGACTGAAGAACAATGGCACCTAAAGATATGTAATGAAGGCGCCTAGCGAGCCTCCCTGGGGAGAGCATTCCACAAACTGGGAGCCACCACAGAAAAAGCCTGTTCTCAGGTTGCTGCGCTCCAGACATCTTGTGCAGGGGGCACACGAAGAAGGGCATCCTCTGAAGGCAGGGTCCAGGTCAGTTCATATGGGGTCCTTGGCTGTTTAAGGCTTTATAGGTCAAATCCAGCACTTTGAACTGGGCCTGAAACTAACTGGCAGCCAGTGCAGTAGGACCAGGATTGGTGCCATTTGCTAATATCCCATCCTCCTCCTATTGCTGTTGGTCTGCTGACCAACAGCAATAGGAGGAGGAAGGATGGGATATTAGCAAATGGAACCAATTATGCTTTATTCAGGTCAAGGGGACTTAGTCCCACACAAGTGTGTTTAGGATTGCAGCCTCAATACCAGTTTTGGTATTGCTAAAAATGATCACTAGGTGGCGGTAGAGTCACACTTCTCTGTATAGGAGAAGGTGAGGACCAATCTTAGAATCATAGAATCATAGAATCATAGAATCATAGAGTTGGAAGAGACCACAAGGGCCATCGAGTCCAACCCCCTGCCAAGCAGGAAACACCATCAGAGCACTCCTGACATATGGTTGTCAAGCCTCTGCTTAAAGACCTCCAAAGTAGGAGACTCCACCACACTCCTTGGCAGCAAATTCCACTGTCGAACAGCTCTTACTGTCAGGAAGTTCTTCCTAATGTTTAGGTGGAATCTTCTTTCTTGTAGTTTGGATCCATTGCTCCGTGTCCGCTTCTCTGGAGCAGTAGAAAACAACCTTTCTCCCTCCTCTATGTGACATCCTTTTATATATTTGAACATGGCTATCATATCACCCCTTAACCTCCTCTTCTCCAGGCTAAACATGCCCAGCTCCCTTAGCCGTTCCTCATAAGGCATCGTTTCCAGGCCTTTGACCATTTTGGTTGCCCTCTTCTGGACACGTTCCAGTTTGTCAGTGTCCTTCTTGAATTGTGGTGCCCAGAACTGGACACAGTACTCCAGGTGTGGTCTGACCAGAGCAGAATACAGTGGCACTATTACTTCCCTTGATCTAGATGCTATACTCCTATTGATGCAGCCCAGAATTGCATTGGCTTTTTTAGCTGCCGCGTCACACTGTTGGCTCATGTCAAGTTTGTGGTCAACCAAGACTCCTAGATCCTTTTCACATGTACTGCTCTCAAGCCAGGTGTCACCCATCTTGTATTTGTGCCTCTCATTTTTTTTGCCCAAGTGCAATACTTTACATTTCTCCCTGTTAAAATTCATCTTGTTTGTTTTTGCCCAGTTCTCTAATCTGTCAAGGTCGTTTTGAAGTGTGATCCTGTCCTCTGGGGTGTTAGCCACCCCTCCCAGTTTGGTGTCATCTGCAAATTTGATCAGGATGCCCTTGAGTCCATCATCCAAGTCGTTGATAAAGATGTTGAATAAGACCGGGCCCAAGACAGAACCCTGTGGCACCCCACTAGTCACTCTTCTCCAGGATGAAGAGGAACCATTGATGAGCACCCTTTGGGTTCGGTCAGTCAGCCAGTTACAAATCCACTGAGTGGTAGCATAGTCAAGACCGCATTTTACCAGCTTCTTTACAAGAATATCATGGGGCACCTTGTCAAATGCTTTGCTGAAATCAAGGTAGGCTACATCCACTGCGTTCCCTTCATCTACCAGGCTTGTAATTCTGTCAAAAAACGAGATCAGGTTAGTCTGACATGACTTATTTTTCAGAAATCCATGCTGACTATTGGTGATCATAGCATTCCTTTCTAGGTGCTCACAGACTGTTTGCTTAATGATCTGCTCCAGAATCTTCCCTGCTATTGATGTCAGACTGACTGGGCGGTAATTATTTGGGTCCTCTCTTTTCCCCTTTTTGAAAATAGGGACAACATTTGCCCTCCTCCAGTCTGCCGGGACTTCGCCTGTTCTCCAGGAATTCTCAAAGATGACTGCCAGTGGTTCTGAGATCACATCTGCCAGTTCTTTTAATACTCTTGGATGCAGTTCATCTGGCCCTGGAGACTTGAATACATCTAATCTAGCCAAATATTCTTGTACTATCTCCTTAGTTATTCTGGGCTGTGTTTCCTTTGCTGAATCATTTGCTTCAAATTCTTCAGGTCGGGCATTGTCTTCTTTATCGGAGAAGACTGAGGCAAAGAAGGCATTGAGGAGTTCAGCCCTTTCTGTGTCCCCTGTTTGCATTTCACCATCTTCTCCTCTGAGTGACCCCACTGTTTCTTTGTTCTTCCTTTTGCTACGAACATACCCATAAAAGCCTTTTTTGTTGCTTTTAACCTCTCTAGCAAGCCTGAGTTCATTCTGTGCTTTAGCTTTTCTGACTTTGTGTCTACACGTGCTGGCTATTTGTTTGAATTCCTCTTTGGTGGTTTCCCCCCTTTTCCATTTTTTGTACACATCCTTTTTTAATCTTAATTCAGTTAAAAGTTCTTTAGATAGCCACCCTGGTTTCTTTAGGCACCTTCCATGTTTTCGTCTCATTGGTATTGCCTGACGTTGTGCTTTTACTATCTCCGTCTTAACAAACTCCCAGCCATCATGAACTCCCTTTCCTTTTAGTATTGCTGTCCATGGGATCTCACCCAGCACTTCCCTAAGTTTTATGAAGTCGGCTTTCTTAAAGTCAAGAAATTGAGTCCTAGTATGCTTGGCTGCTACTTTCCGCTGTATAGTAAACTTCAGAAGAGCATGATCACTCGCGCCTAATGATCCTTCCACATCTACCCCACTAACCAGGTCATCAACATTGGTTAGGACCAGGTCTAAAATGGCTGTTCCTCTTGTTGCTTCTCCCACTTTCTGGACAATGAAGTTGTCTGCAAGGCCAGTGAGGAATCTGTTTGACCTTATGCTCTTGGCTGAGTTTGACGTCCAACAAATATCCGGGTAATTGAAGTCCCCCATTACTACTATCTCCCTTCCTTTTGCATGCTTGGCCATCTGTTCCAGGAAGGCATCATCTATGTCCTCCGTTTGGCTTGGGGATCTATAGTAAACTCCCACAATGAGGTCTCTGTTATTCTTCTCTCCCTTAATTTTGACCCAAATGCTCTCACTTTGGCTTTGAGGTTCTAAATCTTGGATCTCTTCACAGGTATACACACCCCTGACATATAACGCCACTCCTCCTCCTTTCTTGTCTGGTCTGTTTCTCTGAAATAGATTGTATCCCTCCATTATTACATTCCAATCGTGGGACTTATCCCACCAGGTTTCAGTGATGCCTATTATGTCATATTTAGTTTGCTGTACCAAGAGCTCAAGCTCATCTTGTTTATTTCCCATGCTTTGCGCATTAGTGTACAGACATTGAAGTCCATTAATCATTCCCCCGTGTCTCTTATTTAAGGATTTTTTCCTCCCTCCACTAGGTCCGCGTGCTGTTTGCTCCATTTGGTCTATGACATTTGGATGATCATCTTCATTAATTGATAGACTCCTACCTTCAGGAGCACTGTCTCCCTCCCCCACATTAGTCAGTTTAAAGCCCTCCTGATGAGGTTTCTGAGATTTTTTAAGAGACTATGGAGAAGAAATCATCCCCCTCCATTGACTTTGTAAGCAAATGACTGTCAGGATGCATAATGGAATCTGCCAGATTGCCCCCAAACACTCTGAAACATTCCCCTTTCCTAGGGGCCTGATCCTGGTGAGCCTCCTGGACTGTGACTCCTTTAGCCACCACTGGCCATCTGGGAATCGGACTTAAATGACCCATGGAGGTCTCCCTTCCCTTGCAAACCTCACTGCCTTTATAATCACCACAGGCAACACATTATGCAAATACTCATTTAATACATGCATTGTCCTCAATTTGAACAAATTCCCTTGATTTGCACAATGTATTTTGAGCCCCGTTTTGCATAATTATGATTGCAGGTGACCAGAACTGGTAGTGGAGAAGGAAGAAGAGAGGTACAGCAAAACGTGGAATATTTAATTAGTATTGTCAAGTAAACAGAGGCCACGAAGAAGAGAGATGTAGTTTGGCCAAGCTCAGAGGTCACTGCAAAATCTTGCCAACGCTGACTCTGGGTTTTCAAATCTGTCTACACATCCATAAGAACCAAACATCTTTTATTTATACAAAATAGAAGTTGTGGTGCACTTCCCATACTCACCCCTCCTCCCCCCCAAAAAAATCATCCAGAAGATGGCCAACTCTGATTATAGGTCTGAGTCTGCGGTTATTATAGATTGGCCTGCCATGACTGCTTTACAGGCTGAAATGAGCAACACACCATTTAGAGTTAATTATAGGTAGAATTCATTGGGCTGTCAGCAGTCCTTCCAATTTTATTAATTGGCGAGCCAGGCTTTCTCTTAAAGGTCTGTCTGTGCCAGCTTTCCACAACCCACGTTTTGAACTACAACTCCCATCATTCCCAGCCAGCACAGGAAATCAGATCAGGAGATTAGGTTGCAGGGTCTTGCGGGCGAAAGCCGGTCCACAGGACAGAGGCTAGCTGCTCCTGCTCTATAACCCCTCTGCAGTGCCACAAATCCAACTCAATGGTGTAACGTTGGAAAATGTTGATCACTTCTCCTACCTAGGCAGTTATCTTTCCACAAGGGCCAACAATGATGCCAAAATCCAGCATCGTCTGAGCTCTGCAAGTGCAGCTTTCTCGCGACTGAAGTGCAGAGTGTTTGAGGACCGGGACATTGGCAGGGAAACCAAAATGCTTGTTTACAAAGCTATTGTATTACCAACCTTACTGTATGCTTGTGAAAGATGGACCACTTATAAATGCCATCTCTAACTCCTTGAAAGATTCCATCAATGGTGTCTCTGAAAAAAAATTACACTTGGGAAGACAGGCGAACTAATATCAGTGTGCTGGAAGAAGCAAAGATCTCCAGTGTTGAAGCAATGATTCTTCAACATCAGCTTCGTTGGACTGGTCATGTTGTGCAGATGCCTGATGATCGTCTTCTAAAGCAACTACTCTATTCTGAACTTAATAATGGAAAGCGTAATGCTGGTGGTCAACAAAAGAGGTTTAAAGACTGTCTCAAGGCAAATCTTAAAAAATGTAGTATAAACACTGACAACTGGGAAACACTGGCCTGTGAGCCAGTTGGAGAACAGCCTTTACCAAAGTCATGGGCTTTGAAGACACTCAAATTCAGGACGCAAGGGAGAAACGTACTAAGAGGAAGGCACGCTTGGCAAATCCACACCGTGATCAACTCCCGCCCGGAAACCAATGTCCCCACTGTAGAAGGACGTGTGGATCCAGAATTGGCCTCCACAGTCACTTACGGACTCGACTCATTGTTAAAACTGTGTTTATGGAAGACAATCTTACTCAGCTACAAGTGATCGCCAAAGATACTATATTAGTTTAAAACAGGCTCAAAGCTGAGTACCAGTAATCAACACAACTCCCAATCCAGGAGCTCTGGGTGTTGTATTTCTGCGATGATCTAAGGATCTTTGGACAGAATTCACAGCTTAGTGGTTTAACCATCAACCCCTCTTCCCAGGGAACTCTGGGAATTATAACTCACTTAGGGGAATAGGGCATAGGGTTGCCATATTTTGAAGAGCAAAAGAGAGGACACATTTGCCGACTTCTACTTTTAACTATAGATCGCTGTGATGACACTCATTTTACATACCCCTGAAAAAGAGGATGTGTTCTGGAAAAAGAGGACATATGGCAATCCTAAATAAAGGCCCCATCACAACTCTCAGCTCCCTAAACAAACTACTGCTCCTATAATTTTTGGGGACAAACCATGACTGTTCAAAGTAGCATCATAGCGCTTTAAATGTATGGTGTGGGCTTTGCAATTTTGTGGGTACAGAAGAATCAGGCACACAAAGGCTTGATCAGGTGCTGAAGATTCCTGTGTGCTCTCATGAGAACAGGCATCAAGTCATGACTATGTTGTCATGTGTTTGTTCTCTAGGAAGGCCACAAAAATGAACCAGATAGCAGATAAGAGCATTTTAATATATGATGCCTAAGTGTTTTTAGGGTTGATAGCAAGCTCTGTGCTACCCAGATACATGCTTTTGCCTGGGATGATCTGCACCATTTTGCTGCCTAGCTAAAATGGGCAGAATATCAAATTGATATGCCAAAGGTTCAGTTCTTCTGTATTACCCACCCACTTCGTTCAAACCATGCTTGGGAAGGACAGCTGTGGACCCCGCTATATACCTGATGATGCAATTAGGCATGCACCCCTAGCTCTGCAAGCTTCTTCTGCTTCCCCCAGAAACAGGGATGTGGCTGAAAGGATCCAACTTACTCTGGGCACAGAGGGCATTCACACAACCACTTGATCAAGCATTAGTCCGATGTAGATAGTGTCTCAGACTCACAAGACTATACAAGGCGATTGTCCCAAGCCAGATCTATACCCTTGTGCATTAAGCACAAGGACAAGCGTGGTTGGCTGGAGAGCATAATAACTTAATTGCAGAAGCAAAAGTTCAATCCCATTCTCATTACAGTTTCCTGTCTTCTCTGCCTTTTGCCTCAAACCTCTTCCTACTTCACTTACTTTTTCTGTGTATTACTGCTCCCTGATCCACCACACACTTCCTTCAACCACAGGAAGGAACAGGGGAAGCTGCCTCCTACTGAGACAGACAATTGGTCTAAGTTCAGTACTGTCTACACTGACTGGCAGTGGCTTTCCAGGTTTTCCCAGCCCTACCTGGAGATGGTGGGGAAGGAACCTAGGGCCACCTGAATGCAAAGCAGATGCTATATGGACCTTCCCCTAGAACCTTAGGCTAAGACCATAAAGTTATTCTGCAGGTTCGTGGCAGAGATGACCTCTGAAACTATCTTGTCCTCGGGCTGCTTACCCTTTAGTTTCCCCACCTCCTGAGTTTCCTTCCAAAGCTTCCAGTCCTTAATACTGTCCCTTTCAGTCCATGGGAAGTTTCAGCCCCAGTCAAACTGCCAATGTTCCCTGCCTTCAGCGAAACTGGACAGCAGCTAATCTGTTTCAGAAGCTTCACTGTCACAAGTACAATGCTACATAGATATCCCCTTGAGAGGAAGCCAGAGATGGTATCTGGAAGAGGGGAAGGGATGTAGGGAGGAAAGTTACTTTGATGAGCAGCCAACTTAACCCTTGCTTTCCAGGCCAAGAGCCAAAGGGATTCTTATTGCAAAGATGTCTATAACATATGCCTGATGTCTCTGAAGGCTTACTAACTTTGCAATAATGGTTGCAAAACTTGGCTTCTCTGCTGGGTATTTAAAATGACAAAGACGAGGGGGGAAGAGAGAGAGAGAGAGAGAGAGAGAGAGAGAGAGAGAATAAGAATAAAATATAGAACAAGCAGCAGTGGAAGGGTTTGTTTCCTATAAGATAATTTGAGGTAGTCAAGTAGCACCCAGAGGAGAGTGCAAGTCTGGGAGTAAAGGAAGGCCTGGGCACTAAAGCAAGGTCAGTAAATGGTTTGGGTCATGTCTGGAAATCCATAGTGGAGGAAGAAGAAGTAGACCGTACTATTAGTACAAGAGAGGATACCCTCCAACACTTTGCCATCTTCCCCAGATGCCCTCTTCCCATTTTTTATCCCAAAACCTGGTGGTTGTGATTGCCTTGCCCCAGATCAGATCCAGGAGCAGAGCTGGCGTCAGTGTCCCAGTCTGGAGGAGAAGGCAGCTGTTGCCCTCCAGGGCTGCATTTAGAACCCTCACAGGAGGGAACTTCGTGGAGTCGTCTTCTAAACTAGCTGGAGGGTAACAGGTGAGAGAAGGCTTGGCTGCAATTCCTGGCAGCGGTTCTCTGGGGATTTGAGACAGGAGTGTTTCCAAACAGTGCCTGAAGATGCCAGGGATTGAATTCTGGATCTTCTGCATGGAGAGCACATCCTCATAGAATGAGCCAGGCATGATCTAGCAGCCTACACCAGCCTTCCTCAACCTGGTGCCCTCCAGCAGGTCCTCAGGTATCCTGGGTCTGAGCCGTTAAGGGTCCTCCTACCTGTCCATGATTTGAGAACTGAGTCAACCTCTGTGAGCATAGCATGGTTTCTGAAGAGTTGTTCCCAGAAGCAAGCTGGCAGCCAGAGAATTGGGTGGCGCCACCTACTGCTAGACTCCCTGCCTTCTGCCCTACCAGTTCAAATGAGCACCAGTCACTTCTGAAAGCAGGATGCAAATAAATATTGTACACAGGCAAGCAAACTTTGAGCAGCTTACTCTTGCAGACTCCTCCAAGTCCCCAGCCTCAGAGTGTTTCTTGGTCAAAGAAGTGTTTCCCAAAAGGCTCTGCTTTGACCTCTTTCCAGTTGAAACTTAATCATTCTGGCAAGGCGACTGGAAGCAAAAGGAGGATGGAAGGGCTGCAGGGCTTTTATTAACTGGGCAAAGGAGAGAATTTTCTGCAGGTACAGCTTCTCTCTCCTGTGACAAACCACACACTTGCTGACATTCCTTCTCGTCTACCATTAAAAAGGACAACACCCAATCCGCTTGTCCTCTGAGACATTTTTTGTATGTAAAATAAATAACTGTAAAAAGGAATCCATCAACTGTACTTCATCTCCCCTCACCCCTTCCTGGTCCTGTACTGTACTTTCAACAGCTAGCTAACATGCGGAGGTGAATATCACGGCATGGCCATAGGGGTTGCCAGCCCAATGCACAGAAACACAGTAGGGAAAACCCCTTTTTCCCCAGGCACCTGATCTCCAAGCCAAGTAAAACGTCTCCTGCTGAACTTCTGCAGGTCAACCTGGTAGGAGAGCCTGGGATGGCAGCGCCTGTGACCCAAGCGCACCTGAACCCACCAGGTTGCAAAACCAACCACCCGGCATCCGCCTCTGTAGCGCCACCTGGCGGAGGCGCTTCCCCTTCGCCCGCAACCCACGTGTACCGCTTCTCCTTTTACAACCTCGCTATTTACCCGAGTGTGTTAATTCCGACGACCAATCAGTGGGCAGGAGGTGTAGCTCCGGGAGGTTAAGCTCCAATCAGCACCTGCGAGTGGAGAAGGGAGGAGATGCTCTCTCCCTCTCTCTCCCCCGCTTCTCCCTCCCCCCTTTCCTCCCTTTCTGTAAACCACGTTGAGTTTGTAGCGCTAATTAATTTTTCCAAAGTCTGGGAGGGCTTCGCTGCAAGTCGGGATTCCGCTGCTGCTGCTGCCGCCGCTGCCGCCATCAACGGCCCTTCTTCGCCTTCCTCCTCCTCCTCTTCTCCCTGCACCGCAGAGTCCAGTTGCGGAGGCCCCTCGGCTGCAATAAAATGTTTGACGGCTCCTTCCTGTCTCTCATATCTCCCCTTCTGTTGCGGCTGCTACTGGTGCTCTGCGGACCGGGCACCCATACAGGTAGGCTGGCTCTGCGGATTTTCTCCCCACTTCAATCTTCTGCCTTCTGTGTCGTCTCCCTGGATTTGACATTTTGGAAGCGGGCGCGGGGAAGTTTTTTTTTGGGGGGGTGGCGGACTGGACTTCAAATTGCATGCATTTTCAAAACGCACACCAACCCCTCGAGATACAATCATTTTGGGGAAGCCCCATATTTGTTGCATCTCTCCCCCGCCCCCTTAACAAGATGCAAAAGTTTGCAGAGCCAAATGGCATGTTCGTTTCCTTCTCTCTCTTTTCCACCCTCCCTTCCGTTATATGGCTCTGATCCCAGTTTTCCTTATCCAAAAGGATGTATCTGTTTCCAGACTTGTATATTCTTTATTCCTGGCTGGTCTTCTTGCAAACCTCAACCCCCCCCCCTCTCTCTCTCTCTCCCCTCTCTCTTCTTTTTTAATAGGTTTGGTGAAATGTGAGTACCCCCTCCATACTCTCCCTCCTTCCCTCTCCTTGTGTGTGTGTGTGTAATATCTAAAATACTTTTCTTGAACGATGCAAGAAAACTCTGGCGTTGTTCGGTTCTTTATCTCCCTCCCCCACTTTTCCCTTTATGCTGCACAACTAAAAAAAAAGTTGTAGCTACTGGCGGCAAATAAAATTAAAAAGAACCATCACCTCTCTCTCTTCTCTTCTCTTCTCTTCTCTTCTCTTCTCTTCTCTTCTCTTCTCTGCCTGCAGCTGGCTCAGAACTTCCAGGGCATTTGATCTGGGAATATATCTCGTTTATTTATTAAACTGCTAAATGGGCAGTGCATGGGATGTAGGGAGAGGATATGTGACAAGTTAAATGAAAGGTGATGTGTCAATGGCTACTGACCCTGATGGCCGGAGGCATTATGCTTCTGAATCCCAGTTGCTGGAAACCGCAGGAGGCTAAAGAGCTGTTGTACTCTGATCCTGCTGCTTGTGCGCCTCCTGTAAGCATCTGGCTTGCCACTGGGATAATGGGATGCTTGGCAAGGCGAGCCACTGCCCTCATCCAGCAGCAGACTCGTCTTCCATCTTTATAATAGGTAGAACTATAGAATCGTAGAGTTGGAAGGGACCCTGAGGATCAACTTCTAATCCAGTCCCCTGCAATGCAGGAATATGCAGTTGTCCCATACAGGGATCGAACCTGCAACCTTGGCGTTATCTGCACCACGTTGTAACCAAGTGAGCTATGCAAGCTCCCCTAGTAAACGGAGCTTCAAAGGCAGTCTAAATTATGAGTGTCAAGATGCTGGGGGCAAATAAAGAAGAGAAGGCTGGCAGATCCATGGAGGATAAGTCTACCTGTGACTGCTAGTCATGTGATGAGTGCTCTAGTATGTATGTCTCTTGATGTTGGTGCTGAGAATCACAAGGTTGGGGGCTGGGAGTTGTTGCACTCTGGTCCTGCTTGCAGATTTTCTATAGGCACATGGGTGACTACAGTGAGAACAGGATGCTGGGCTAGGTGGGACTTTGGCCTGATCCAGCCTGGGCTCTGTTTATGCTCTGAGAGGCTACCAAAAGTCCCATGGGAAAGACCTAGTGCAATTGTTCCATTGGTCCATCTAGCTCACAGGATTGCATCAATACTGGTTGCTGGGATTTGCAAACAGGGAGAGTGTTGCCGCTCTCAGGTCTTGCTTTTGAGCAACCCATAGGCATCCAGTTGGCCACTGTGAGAATATGATGTTGGGCTAGGTAAGAGTTTGCCAGACTTATGGTCTAACTACAGTTGGAGGCCCAGCAGGACCAGTGGTCAGGGATGATGGGAATCGTAGTTCAAAACCGGCTGGAGACCCAAGTTTGGGAAACCCTTGGCTAGATAGACCTTTGGCATGACCCAGCAGGGCTCTTGTGTTTCAGCATCATGAGTATGTAACAGAATGCTGGGGAGACAATCCCTAGCCTGACCCAGAAGTGCAGCAGAATGTGTATGAACCAAGGGAATTTAGGTAGCTCAGTTGGATAGAGCATGGTGCCAATAACACCAAGGTTGCAGGTTCGATCCTGCTATGGGACAGCTGTGTATGCCTGCATTGCAGGGGCTTGGACTAGATGATCCTCATGGTCCCTTCTAACTGTATGATTCTTTAAATGCTAACAGGAGACCTAAGATTCCCCACCCTAGCCTATGCTAGAGAAGAGTCCATAGGTCAGTGCTAGAGCAGTTGCCCCAGGTTCCATACTTGGCATCTTCATGTAGGGTTGGGAACATGTATACTCAGGTGGCGCAATGGGTCAGTGTGTCTGGCTGTTAACCAGAAGGTTGGTGGTTCAAGCCCACCCAAGGCAGGATTCCTGTGTTGCAGGTGTTTGGGCTACATGACCCTTGAGGTCCCTTCCAACTCTACAATATTATCATTCTATGATTCTATCCCTTTCTTGGAACCCTTCGGAGCTACCTCTGGTCAGTGTAGACAATATCAAGCCATGTCACCTTTCTATGTTCCTTAGAGAGCCAGTGTGGTGCAACGGTCAGTTGAATTAGGGCCTCAAGACCACAGTTCAAACCCTACTCAGCCCTGGGTGACCCTCGGCCAGTCATGGTCTCTCAGCCTACCTTCCAGAGTTGTTCTGTGGATTACCTGGGGAGAACAATGTATGCCACTTAGAGCTCCTTGGAGAAAAAGATGGGATATAAATGTAATAAATAAATTGCACACACAGAAGGTCCCAGGTTCAATCCTTCTCATCTTCCATTGAAAGAAAAGAGGTTCAGAGAAATATTTGCCCAAGACCCTGGAGAGGCCCAGCGAGTCAGAGCAGAACTGAAATGGATGGGCAGATAGTATGGCAGCTTCCTTTGTTCATTCCTATGTGCCTTTGAGCATATGCAGAGTGCTTTCCATTGCTATTAATAGTTGCCAGAGTAACCACAGTTGACCTTCTCCTCCTCCTCCCCCACACTGACAAAGCATCATCAAAAGATGGACAAATATAAAAAAGGATCAGTTTTAAAAAGTAGTAAAGTTAGAGGTAAAGGACCCCTGACCCTTAAGTCCAGTCACGAACGACTGGGGTTGTGGCGCTCATCTCGCTTTACTGGCCGAGGGAGCTGGCGTTTGTCTGCAGACAGTTTCTCTGGGTCATGTGGCCAGCATGACTAAACTGCTTCTGGTGAAACCAGAGCAGCACACGGAAACGCCGTTTACCTTCCAGTCAGAGCGGTACCTATTTACCTACAGTGGTACCTCGGGTTAAGAACTTAATTCGTTCTGGAGGTCTGTTCTTCGCCTGAAACTGTTCTTAACCTGAAGCACCACTTTAGCTAATGCCTCCTGAAGCAAAGTTCTTAACCCGAGGTAATATTTCTGGGGTTAGCGGAGTCCGTAACCTGAAGCGTATGTAACCCGAGGTACCACTGTACTTGCACTTTGACGTGCTTTCGAACTGCTAGGTTGGCAGGAGCTGGGACCGAGCAACAGGAGCTCACCCCGTTTCAGGGATTCAAACCACCGACCTTCTGATCGGCAAGCCCTAGGCTCAGTGGTTTAGACCACAGCACCACCCACGTCCTTTAAAAAGTAGTAGTACTGGGCAAATAAGAATGATAATAAATGTCCAGCATTTTCAACTTATGACCAGAGAGCTCTGCCTTCTCAGTCACAATGTACCAAAGGAGGTTGCATGTTGTTGGAGAGGGGATTCGCTCTGCATATGTACAGAGGTGCCCTCTTCTTACAGATTCCAGTGTAAGACTGGCTGGTTCTAGCATTGCGAATAAGGTTCTAAAAATAGGTTTGGCTCTGGTGAGGTTGTGGTTTTAATTTAGACAGGGGTGGGAAACATCTGGCCTGCAGCCTGGCCTCACCATTTGACCCATGCAGATGCTCAAGCCACCAACCTGACTTCGCAGATTTCATGGGGTGGTAGCCCCAAGCAGGTATCTCCTTGCGTTCTTACGACTAACAGTGAATACAGTGGTACCTCGGGCTACAGACGCTTCAGGTTACAGACTCCACTAACCCAGAAATAGTACCTCAGGTTAAGAACTTTGCTTCAGGATGAGAACAGAAATCGCAGGGCAGTGGTGCAGCAGCAGCAGGAGGCCCCATTAGCTAAAGTGGTGCTTCAGGTTAAGAACAGTTTCAGGTTAAGAACGGACCTCCAGAACAAATTAAGTTCTTAACCCGAGGTACCACTGTATAACCTTCTACCTAGGAGTTGGGCTCTTTGGCCTGTATTGCTGATGGCTGCTAATGCTCTCCCACCCTCCTCTCCCTCTGTGTCTCTTTTTGCAGTCAATGCGGACCTGGGTGTGGTGATCATCCCGGAGCAGGTGCCCCTTGACAAGATCCCTTCCCTGCAGGTCAGAGGGATCCACTCTGAGGAGCATAGGAGGCGACGCTCTGTGCCTCTGCAGCCTGAAGAAGAGGCCGAGTTGCTGATCGTCCGGCTTCCCGCCGGGCTGGGCTCCGATCCAGGCTCTGACATCTACTTGAACCTTCGCCGAAATGGGCAGTTTTTGGCACCGGGTTTCTCCGTGGAGGAAATTGGCGTGGGCCGAAGCAGCCGCCGTGTGGACTTGGATCGCCTCTGCTTCTACACAGGGCATGTGCTCAACCGCAGCGCAGACTCCTTCGCTTCCCTCAGTGCCTGCGGCGGGCTGGTACTTGTCTCTGGGCGAATTTGCCCTCGATGGGCGCAGTCTGGTGTTGCGGGAGGCCGTTGTTTGGGGAAGAAGAGCCTGTGGAAGAGTGTGTTGGGTGGGGCATGGAGTTAAGAGAGTCGAGAGACAGGAATGTGAGAAGGCGGGTGGGTTCCCTGTACCTAGAAAGTGGGGAGTCCGGTCAGGCTAGGGAACAGCGCTGCAAACCTGTGTTCATTCCCTTACAATTTTCAGTTAGTTACAGGTTACAATGTCAGTTTCGTACTGACAAGTGGAAGAAAATTGTAGCAGTCTGGCCTGCTTCTGATATCACAATTACAGTCAGCCAGCCATTCCCTTTTCTTAGGTACTCCATTCCATTTAGCCATCATGTTTTCCATTTCCCCACTCCAACCTTCAGGCAGCATTTTGTGGCTGCTGCGTAGGCTCAGTCCTCTTTGGACAGTGCCTGGAGTGCATGCCCTGGAACAGGAGGTGCTCTTAATGTTTTACCCCTGGGGCCTACTTAAGAGAGCTGACAATTTCTGAGGCCTACCAGTCTCAAAATGGTGGAGGCAGGGGGTAGCGTCTGGCTTAATTAGGTGGCTGTTACTGACATGGTTTTCTATTGATCCCTAACCAGCCTTTGGTCATTGCTAAATCCTTTGCCACAGTGTTTTTCATGTGGCAAGGAGTTCTGTAGTCTATCTTGCCTGTATTTCAAAACAAATGTTGCTCATCTTGGGGATATTGTAAGATGAGTTTGCTGATCTAGAGGCTCAAAGTAAAACACACTTACATTCACTTCCTTTTGCTGCAGTTACTCTCTCCTACCCTGTTCCTTTCTTATTCTCAGATGATGATGATGATTATTATTATTACTACTACTACTATTATTTATTTTCAATAACTTTTGCTGTCTCTAATTTCCTTCAACACCTCCTCAGGTCTTTTCCCCTTTGAGAAGGGAGGCCTCCCCCCTTCTCCCCAAATTTCTCTGACCCTCAGCCATCTTGACTCGCCATATGAGGAGTGCTGACATTAATGCAACCATTAGCCCCACACGGCCAGGGGACTAGATGGGTCACAGCACCATGGCTCACTAGTCGTCTCTGGCCCAGCGTTTGGGAAACTCTATGCTAAACTATTCCTCCGACGCTCCTTTGCGTTGCTGGCAAAGAGGGCAGACCAGCTTCTGCTTAAAGATCTGCCCTTATGGATCGCATTGCAGAGGGAATCCTGGCTTCGTTTCTGAGGAACGGCAGGGTGCTCCGGGAGCACACCTTGTAAACCAGTAGGGGGCAGCATTCTAAAATTGCAGGCTTAAAAAAAAAAAAGAATCTCCAGTCTGCAGGAGCTCTGGCCCCTTTTGCTTCTTGTCACCCTGCTTAGCCCTTAGTGATGAACGAGCATTGATAGCTCAGTTGGTTAAAGCGTAGTGCTGACAATGCCAAGGTTGCAGGTTCAATCCCCGTATGGTACAGCTGCATGGCAAGGGACTTGGACTAGATGATCCTTCCAACTCTATGATTCTGTTTTGGGACTGGATCCCTCTATGGGACAACTGTGTAAGAGTTTGGACTTCCATGATCCCTCCCAACTCTATGATTCTATGGGGCTCAGTTTGGCCTCCCAGTCTTCCAATCGGTCTAGTCCAGCGGTTCTCAACCTGTGGGTCCCCAGATGTTGTTGGACTACAACTCCCATCACCCCTGAGCTCTGGCCTTGCTAGCTAGGGGGGATGGGAGTTGTAGTTCAACAACATCTGGGGACCCACAGGCTGAGAAAGGCTGCTCTAGTCGCATTGTGGGTCTCGCCTGTTAACTTTCTGCGATGTCTCTGTGGCTCTGTAGGAATGCCGATGAGGCTGGAATTCTTCACAGCCTGTCCACCCCGCCCCTTCCCTCCTGCCTCCCCACCTAATTCAGGCGTTGCCCCTCAGGGCAGGAGTGGGCGGAGCAGGGGGGTGCTTAGTTTGGGCAGCTGTGCTGTAGACAGTCCTTAAGGAAGGAGGGGCAAGCCCTGTGCCTCAGGTGAGCACCTGCATCCAGATAATGGGATACCAGCGTCTTTTGTGATTGATGTTGGAAGCTGGAGCTGAGCACCACCAAAGGTTTCTTGGAGCTTGAAAATGAGAATGCTGTTCACCCCCCCCCCCCTCGTGAAATGCTGACAGGCTTCTCCACCCACCTGTCCCTTGCTGCAAAGCACACTTGGTTAATCTCATTCATAAATTACCAAGCTCTTAAGGCTCTGAAGCCATCTGAAAAGTGTACAAACAGAACTGGGGGGGGGGGAAAGCCACGTAAAAATATAAACTAAACAGGAATTCATTTGTAGTGGCAACTTTTATTGCTTGAGAACTGATGGTGGTAGAAAAGGGAATTAATAACACTCTGCTGGCAGTTGGGGAATATGTCCCGACCTCACTTACTTGGGAGTAAGCTCCTTGAATCCAGTGGGACTTACTTCTGAGTAGACATGGTCCACATCCACACCAGGCATTTAAAATGCTATGATACCACTTTAAACAGTCATGTCCCCCCCCCAAAAAAAAACGAATTCTGGGCACTGTAGTTTAAGGGTGCTGAGAGTTCTTAGGAAACCCGTTTGCCCCCTAGTACTACAATTCCCAGAGTGGTTTAACAATCAGTCCTGCTTCTCAGGGAACCCTGAGAATTGTAGCTTTGGGAGGGGACCAGCTTTCAGCACCCTTAACAAATTACAGCTCCCATGTTTCCTTGGGGGAAGCGATGACTGCTTAAAGCGGTAACAGACCTCTTTAAATGTATCCTGCGAATGGGACTGTGGTTAGGTTGACAGACTTTGAATTGTGGAGGGAATTTAGGAAGCTCCTGAAATCTACACTCGGGACGCCCTAACACCCTTGCCCCTGTTTTACCTTGTAATTAAAATTGGCAAACTAAGGGTGTTGCCACACAAAGTTAAGAGATGCAGTTCCCTTTTGTATCCCCTATAACATGGGAAGCACAGCAAGGGTATACAGCTGAAATTGGAAGAATCTCTATACCGATTTGAGTTAGGACCAAACCATCACCACCGACAACCTTCTTCCCTTGCAAGGAGATCGATGACTTTTTTGCCTAGGGGTTGAGATTCTTCTGGACCCTGACATTTCTCCAGATAATCAATCAAATCTTAAAACAGGTATACTGTTCCACTTGTCTGGGAAGCTTCCGCAGCCAGTTCCCCAGACTCTAAGGTAGTGGGGACCCTCGCGGGGTGTCAAATCAAGACTCTTGCTTTGGCAGGTGGGATTAACTGACCAAACAAAAGTGCATTGCAGCTTGGGGGGGGTGCAGCTAGAGATCCTCCCTTGGGCCATAACATGGGTGGGTCTGGGATAACCTCTTGAGTAAACAAAACAGTGCAGAGACCAGACTGCCTTCATCAACCAGGCGCAGAAAGACATAGTGGATAGATCTGGGCACTAGGGGAGTCATATCACAACTACTGTTTTAGGAGGTGATAGCAAGAGCTAAGGGGAGTGTTAGAAGAAGGTAGGGGGCTGCCTCTCCCCCATGCAATCCAAGCGCTGGGTGGGATACAGAGTGGGAAGCAGCTGTTGAGCAGTCCTTTGTACATTTCGCTTTGAGATAGTTCTCCTTTTGAACTATTTCCCCCAGCATCTGAAACATATGCATGGAGTCAGATCAGTGTTGTTAACTCTGAGTGACAGTCTCCTTCCGGGGCCTCAAGCAGAGGTCTTCCCCAAGCCTGCTGGCTGAGATCACGTCAGCTGGAGATGCCAGGAACAAGTATATAATCAAAGCACTTGTTCTACCACTGGAAACCCCTGTGAGCAATGGCCTACCAAGGCACTTTCCATTTTGGAAAGTTGGGCAGAGCATGGTATTGTCCCGATTCCTGCCGTGACAGCGATGCTCACTGTGTACCACGATCCGAAGCTGAAATAGCTCTGTGGTGATGATGAGCAGGTTGCTTGCAAGCCCTCTGTCTCCTAAAAGCCAGGCAGCATAGCTTTAACTGGAATGCCATCTGTGGAAGAACAAAACCAAGGGTTGTTCGCAAACAGCACTTGCGTCCGTGACATCTGTGTGCCATGCGTAAGTAAAATAACATGGGCTCAGCAGTAAACTAACCACAACAGATAGGAACATGGACCCTCTCCTATTGTTGGTCCTCTTCCAGCCCTGCTAACTGCATCATTGTTGGCAGAGAACACATTGCGGCAAAAACTACATATCCTGAAAAGCACTACCAAACACATGGGATGGAGGCGCAGAGAACATGATCCTCTAACTATGCCCAGCTGCTGATGCTGGGAAGACCTATCCAGATGTTCAGTGGGGAGCAGTAACTATGGTTGCCTTGATGATGTGGACAGGAGGGGGAGCAGGGAGCTGTGAGGCACTGAGAGAAGAGGATGCTTGTCTAGATAGGATGTTGGCCTGATCCTGCAGGCTTTTGTGTTCTGATGTTCCTGTTGGTGCCAATGGGAGGTTGTTTCTTAATGCTAATTGCCATCTCCTCTCTGTGTAATTTGTTCCAAAGCTAAACCGTTCTTACTGCCAGGAAACTTCTTCTTGTGTTCCACCTCTATCTTACGTCCAGGAGATCTAGTCCTGTCCTATGGGGCAGCAGAGAACTAACTTTTGCCCTGTTTTGTGTGAGAGTCCTTCTGGTACTAGAAGAGGGATATTATTTCCCACCTCTGTTTTCCCTGGGTGAACATACATAGTTCCTTCAACTTTTCCAAGTAGGCGCTTTGCTCTGCGAAACTGGGGCACTACTCTTTCTGCAGGCAATGGCAACTCTGTTCTCTGTCTGGTTGGAGCCTGTGTGTGTGTGTGCGTGTGCGCGCGCGCGCGCATGTGTGCAAAAGAGAGGCAGGTGGTGGATGATGAATGAAGAGCAATCCTATGTAGGTCTACTTAGAAGTAGTTTCTGCTTAGTTCAGTGGGGCTTACTCCTAAATAAGCGCACATGGTATTGCAGCCTTGTATTTCAATTAGTATTTTCATTGCTGCATTTCTTTGAACATTACAGATGGAAATAATTAATGTCCTTAATGTTGTTTGCAAAGGAGGAGAATGAGGGGAGAGCTATCATTAGTTAGAATCATAGAATCATAGAGTTGGAATAGACCACAAGGGCCATTGAGTCCAACCCCCTGCCAAGCAGGAAACGCCATCAGAGCACTCCTGACATATGGTTGTCAAGCCTCTGCTTAAAGACCCCCAAAGAAGGAGACTCCCCCACACTCCTTGGCAGCAAATTCCACTGTCGAACAGCTCTTACTGTCAGGAGGTTCTTCCTAATGTTTAGGTGGAATCTTCTTTCTTGTAGTTGTCTCAGACCACTATGATTCCCTGCTCCATCTATCCTTAGTTACCATTTCCTTGGCCCCACCTGTCTCAGCAGGCACCATCCGCTGCTGCTGCTGCTAGTTTGTGTTTCCTTTACCATGGACCATCTTCATTGACCTCCTCTGAACTTCCAGTTTGTTAGTTCTAGTCTAGTCTCCTCCCTGATGTGTCAGGAATGCATTTATACCAGAGGGAAACATAGTCAGTCCTTGTGAGCGGCCAACCAACAGTCTAGAAAAGCACAGCCCAATGCTGTTACCCATTCCTAGATATTTAATGGTGGCAGAGCCAAGAAGTCCACCTGTGCAACGATGCCCCATATTCCCATGCTATGAAAGGCCTCCCCGGTAAGTGTGATGTGATAGTCTTTTAACTAAGGATGTAAGAAAGCAGTGCTTTCCATTCTATGTTGTGCTGTTTCCATCCCACTACAGTTTGTCTTCCACCAAAAGGTGCATTAGTTGTGTTGCTGTCTGCTGTGAAAAATTTATAAAACGTACCGTATTTTTCGCTCTATAAGACGCACTTTTTTTCTCCTAAAAAGTAAGGGGAAATGTGTGTGCGTCTTATGGAGCAAATGCAGGCTGTGCAGCTATCGCTGAAGCCAGAACAGCAAGAGGTATAGCTGCGCAGCGATCCCTCTTGCTGTTCTGGCTTCTGGGATTCAGAATATTTTTTTTCTTGGTTTCCTCTTCCAAAAACTAGGTGTGTCTTATGGTCTGGTGCGTCTTATAGAGCGAAAAATACGGTATATAATTTACATAAACAATCACATTTCAGTGCAAAGGAAAAATGATGCAAGGGGGTGGGAATAAAATGTAAGCAATTACTGTTTGCAGGCATAGACTGCAAGATGCAACATTTTATTCTATAATCTATAATGGAGACTGGGTCCATGTTTCCTCTATGTAGTCTACGCACGATCTTCTTGAGAAAACGGGTTTCATTCTGAAAATAACAGCTCACTGCAGATTGATTCTGCATAACCCCACATTGTACCCACTTGAAAACAGATGTAGGTGGTCCTGATAATGGTGAGGTGTGTATTGACACCGGCTTGATGTGGTTGTGGGTGGGCGTATATCAAGATCACAATCACCGCTTCCTTCTTCATTCACCTGGGGCTAGCTCAGGAAGGAGAAGGCATGGATAACTAAATCAAGGGTTGTATCAGGCAACCACACCCACACTTGTAGACGGCAGGCTCCAGAATCAATGTAAGTTTGAAAGCAGCATGTTAGAAGACGAGCATCAACAATTCTGGATTGAGAAAAATGACATTTCTATGCCGATTCATTTCCGTTCTGGACACAGGCCGAATAAGCGAACATCGGCAATTTCCTGTTTCTGTTTCTATTGGAATTCTCTGACATCCCTGCTTTTAACTCTTCCATAAGGAATATTCTAGTTAAGTGATGCAAAATGCTATTAGTTGACATAAACAGCTCCTCAAATGCACTGCAATGCACTTCAGGGCTGTTCAGCTCATTATAGCTCACTGCGCAGGAGCCCACAGGGTGGTTCTCTTCTGAACGGACAGAACAGCCCTGAACAACATGTGATCCACCAACACTGGATAGCTCAGTTGGTTAGAGCATGGTGCTGATAATGGCAAGGTCGCAGGTTCAGTCCCCATATATTCCTGGACAGCTGAATATTCCTGGACTAGATGATCCTCAGGGTCCCTTCCGACCCTACAATTCTATGATTCTATGGCAACCTGAACGCAACTCTGCAGCTGTGGATGGGCCTTGCCATATGCCCAGCTGCTCCCTTGGTTTTTGGATGCCCAATCAGGCATCAAGAACAGGAGCTTATTGAGGCCTGGGTAGGGCTGCTGGGTCACAGCTGTGCAGGCCTTTTCAAATGAGGTACCTGGCTGGATTTGTCTGATCTAAAGCAGGCCAAGATTTTTCATTCAGCCAGATCTTTCTAACATTCAGTCAAAATGTTTCACTGACTGGGGTGGGGAGGATGTGTGATCCCATAATAAGTGGGGAAACATGAGGGCCTTCCTGGGGCTCATTTGAAGTTTGTTTTTTTTGTACCTGGTACCAGTTTGGTTTTCAAGGGAGGGGATGATGAGCCTGTCTTAAGAACAGAAGATTAGCCCAATTGGCTTGGCCCAATGGCCCATCTAATCCAGCACCCTATTTTCATGGTGCCCAACCAGATGGCCATGGGAAGCCCATAAGCAGGGCCTGAATACAACAGCCCTGCAATATAGAGGAGGATGCCAGGGCTCTTCTTAAATTGTTTGCCGGATTAGACAAAATAATGCTATTGACAACTTCCCCAAATTGGGTCTCCGGCTGGTTTTGGACTACAACTCCCATCATTGCTAGGTAGCAGGACCAATGGTTTGGGATGATGGAATTGTAGTCCAAAACCAGCTGGAGACCCAAGTTTGGGAAACCCTGCTCTAATCCCATAGGCATTTGGTTGGCGACTGTGAGAACAAGGGCGTTGGACTAGATGGACCTTTGGCTTAATCTAGCAGAGCTCTTGGTATGTTCTTGTTCATTTATTGTGATATAGTGATGCCCCAAATATTAGCTTTCCTCTTCAGCAACTTCCAAAGTAGAGAGCCCACATTGGAACTGTGCTTCTGTTATTAGTGTACCAAAAGCACCCTAGAATGTAAATCAAGAGACGAGAAAGACCAAGCTGATTAATAAACTTTATCCTCACCAGTAAAATTCAGCAATCTTCTTCTTGCCTTGGCTGAATTCTCCTGAAAACGTTAAAAAGAAATGTGAGCAGTTCTCTTATTTTAGTTTGTAATCTTCCTATGAAGCTATATAGCTAAAGTATGTCAATGAGACTGCCCTGGTATAAGTGAAGACAAAGACTAGCGTGTTGTGTGTGTGTGGCCTGTGTAATTTATAACACATATGTAATGTAGATTGTAAATCACATTAATGCAGTCAGCTGTTCCACATCCCAGCAGTCATATGTACGTGCAGAGAACTTATTTGGGTGGCTGCCTAGCTGGTATAGAACTCTCTCTCAAAAACAACCCCTCCCCCTTGAAATATCTGGCCTTATTCTCAGTCTGTACCCATCTGGTGGGTCTTGCATACAGCTGTAACAGTAAAAAAAAGGAGATGAACATTTCCCTTTTAAAAGTTTGATGTATGCCTGAGCACGCAATGGTGGCCCTCTAAAATTTTTGCTAGAGCTCTAAGTGTGATGTGGTGATAAGAATTAGCCCAGTGAGCTCATAAACATATAGTAGAAATGTTTAAACATCTTTTTTCTTTTTCTTTTTTTGCCTAATTGAGTGGATATTTCCCCGCCCCCCCTCCTGGCTGCCAAGTTATTGGATATTCTTGGTCAATGTGATTCCAATGACTTTTTTGTTTTGTTTTTGTGGTGAACAGGTTGGCTATATCCAGATTGGATCAGAACAGGTGCAGATACAACCAGTGAACACTTCCGAGACCTCGTTTGATGGGAAAGAGCACTTCATCAGGCACAAACGGGCCACCAGATCGGCACATCCTGGCAAGTCGGAGAACCCAGTTGAGCCCTGCAGAGTTGTAGCAGGTGGGTTATTGGAAGTCGGTGTGTGAATGAGTGGCCTCCTTGGAGCAGTGGTGGTTGCCGCAGATAGAGTTGGCCTCGCACACCTGTTTGTTTGTTTGCTTGCTGGCTTGCTTTTATGTTTGCAGAGTTGGAAAAGGTTCAGAAAAAGGCGACCGAAAGGATCGATGGGATTGAGTGACTCCCCTATGAGGAACCGTTGCAGTCTTTTGGACTTCTTAGTTTTGAGAAAAGGAAAGTAGGCGGTAACATGGTAAAAGTCTATGTAATTATGCATAGCATGGAGAAAGTAGGTAGAGGAAAGTTTTTCTCTTCCCCCACTAAAACTTGTAGACATCCAGGGAAACTGAATATTTGAAGATTCAGGCCAGATAAAAGAAAGTACATATTCACACAGTACATGGAACTCGCTCCCACGGGAGGCATTGATGGCCACCATCTTGGATGGCTTTAAATGAGGATTGGACAAGTTCATGGAGGATAAAGCAACCAGTGGCCCCTAAGCAGAATAGCTTTGCTCTGTGTCCATGGTGAGAGGCAATAACGCAGCCAAATTCCAGCTGTTAGAAACCAAGGAGTGCTCTTCTGATCAAATCCTACTTACATTTACCAGCAATAAAAACAATTTCAAGTCCAGCAGAGATACATAGTAATATAAACATCTCAATCTGTGCTGAAAAAGTGCTGAAAATATACAGTGGTACCTCGGGTTAAGTACTTAATTCGTTCCGGAGGTCCGTTCTTAACCTGAAACTGTTCCTAACCTGAAGCAGCACTTTAGCTAATGGGGCCTCCTGCTGCCGCCACACCGCTGCCACGCAATTTCTGTTCTCATCCTGAAGCAAAGTTCTTAACCCGAGGTACTATTTCTGGGTTAGCGGAGTCTGTAACCTAAAGCTGTTCATCTTTACTCATCCTGTGTAACCCTTTGGCCTGCCAAAGAACATGGATATACTCTTTTCATATCTATGTTCTGTGCAGGTTGAAGTGCTAGCAAGGTCCAGCTCACAAGGGCTTGAGAGGTGGCAGATGTCTTGAGCATTAGAAGCAAAGGTCAGGGGAACGTTATAGAAGTATACCAGCATATCCGACATGAGGGAATGCAGCCATTGTTGTAGCTATAGAGTGGGCAGTGACATGACTGGCTTTCTAAGGTCATCTGATCTCCCAACCGATGACGAGGAGTGTTGTGGTCTGTAGCTTTTATATTCTGACATGAACTCCCTGCCCTGATGGGCATAGGGAACTAATATTTAACCAGTAGAGGCTGCTGGTTTGATCCTTGGAATTCCTTGCAATATATTCGAAAGCAAGTCATAGGATGCTGCCTATTGCCAGGCCACGTCTAGTACTGGCTACATTGACTAGCACCACCTCTCCAGAATGAGGTATTTCACCATCCTGCCAGGAGAAGGGGGATGCGGGTGGCGCTGTGGGTTAAACCACAGAGCCTAGGACTTGCCGATCAGAAGGTCGGTGGGTCGAATCCCCGCGACAGGGTGACCTCCCGTTGCTTGGTCCCAGCTCCTGCCAACCTAGCAGTTCGAAAGCACATCAAAGTGCAAGTAGATAAATAGATACCACTCCGGTGGGAAGGTAAACGACATTTCCGTGCACTGCTCTGGTTTGCCAGAAGCAGCTTAGTCATGCTGGTCACATGACCCGGAAGCTATACGCCGGCTCCCTCGACCAGTAAAGCGACATAAGCGCCGCAACCCCAGAGTCGGCCACGACTGGACCTAATGGTCAGGGGTCCCTTTACCAGTAGAAGCTTGGGATTGAACCCAGAACCTTATGCATGCACAGTCTACATTTTTCATGCTCTACATCTGAGTTATGACCCCTCAGCCAAGTTCCATCTATTTCAGAGCCACCTCCTTCCTAGCAGCATCAGACTTCAGGGTATCTAGAGATGTCTTTCCTAGCACCTGTTACCTGAACATTTTTAGGTGGAGACCCCAGGCATTGAACCTGGGAGTTTCTGCATGCAAATAATGCCAATGAGTTCTGGCCTCTCCCCCACTCCCCCAGTCCTGCTGATTTCAGTACAGCTTCCTTCTGAATATATAAATTAGGTTAGCCCCATCTGATAGGTGGGTGCAAGGCAGCCTCCCAAAACAATGCTAGAAATAGTTGTGCCCTTGATTCCTATTCTAGGTATGTGACACTTAATGGGAACTTAGAGAGTGAAGTGTGGCTGAACATTTGGAGCAAGACATCTGCAAAATTCTGAAGTAAGCAAAAATGCCAATAAGGCTAATTACATTTTCTGCACACCCCTTCTTGTAAGCAATGCAGATCAGGACCCTGATCAGTTCCAAGTGGGCTGTGCTGTGTTGGCTAAGCTATGAAAAACATTGTTTTAGCAAAAGACTTGATTCTTAGGAAGACTGGTAGAGCCTTGACTTCCAGCGGTCTGCCTCCCTGGAAGGCCTGCATGGCTGTGGAGCAAAAGGAACTATAAGAGAGGGCACAGACTTTAAGCTTGTGACATCTGCTTTGTGTTTTACTGCAATCCCAAGATATACTGACTGCAGCAAGGTGTGAAAGGCATACAAGTTTTATAACATCATTCTATCTTAGCTGCTGTTGAGCAAGGGGTTGTGAGCAACAGAGCAGAGTTGTGCTCACAGGCCGCCACCCCACCCCCCAAATCCATTTCTGGTTACCCCTAAGTGCTATTATGCATTGTGTTTTATACTTTTTGTTTTGTATAAAGCAACTGATAAATGTAATAAATAAATAAAAATAATTGCCACACAATTTCAGTCAAAGTGAAATTTCGAAGAGAAACTAAGAACTTCTTAGTTTCTCTTTGAAATTTCAAACAGTAGAAGCAGAAATATTTGGATTTACAAAAATATTCTGGACAGGTGTTCTCTACGCATCCCTCATTAAGTGCAATAGTTACAGTATCTTCTAACTAAGTATTTTCCAGCTAGCCTAGTGAATCTTAAATTTCATGAATTGCCCTTAAGCCCTTTTCTTATTTGTGTGTGTGTGTTGTTTTTTTAAAAAAACATGATTGCTTTTTCTCCCTTTTGCTTCAAGAAAGATGTGATGTCATGGCTTCTAATAGGCTTAGTGTGTTAATGACCTAATTGACTCCTGTCTTGTTTGGATTAACGTTTTTGTGCCTAAGAGGGGAGAGGGTGGGGAAACCCTAATCTCCTGTGACACACAAAAGAGCCTATTCCTTATGACATGGTTTGGGGACCAGGTGATCTTGAAGCACTTTTCCAAAGGTTCTTATGAGAATCAAAGGCCTCATTAGAATGGCACCCATCAGCGCAGGCAGGAGCTGGCCAGGATTCCATAAGAGACCTTTGGTTCCAGAACATGGTATTTAGGCTGTCACATCTAGGCACAAACTTAAGTTATTCAGAGCAGAAGCTGAAAAATATATATAAGGACATGCTTTTCATGCCATGAAAATTAATGTGTATATTTGTATGAGGAGGAACCTGGAAAAAAATCTCAAGTATTTTAGGGTAGGCTGTTGAAAGAGCTTTGATGACCAGCAAAATTTATCTTGTTCTTGTACAGTATCTACTTCCTTGTGATGACAATATTGACAATGTTGTGATTACAATGTTTACAAGATAAGCATGTGTGACTAAAGGAGTGGTGTGTGCATTGTGATGTTATATTTTGAAATGTGATGCGAAGACATCAAATACAGGCAATAAAAAAGGGGGAGGAAGCTTTGCAAAGAAATATGTATATTGAACCCAATGCATTTCAAATATCTTCTTCATAACTAGGCATAAACAGCTTGAGTCTTATTTTTCCAGCTCTGGCAGAATTGTAGTTTATGGAGTTGAGAATTTAATGTATAAACCATAGTTCTGTGTGCATTTATATTGCTGGAAAGGAACGGTCATTTGCTTGCAATTCTTTTGTGGATAACGGAAGTGACCAAAAAGTGGCAATCTTGCAAATGGATTCTATCACTTTGCAGAAAAATCTGGTTGGGGACTATTAAATGTTAAAAATAGCTCTGGCATAAACTGATTGATTTATGTTAAAAAAGACTCTAATTTGTGGGTTCTGAAACAGCTATACAAGCTATGTTACATTTATGGGAGAAAAGAATATCTCAGGTATTTACTGGGGCCAAGGATGACATTCTTGTTTAAGTAAGTGTAAATATCAGACACTAAAAGACAGGCATGCCTTCTTAAATTAGCTATAAATGTGGTGTTTTCTCTAGGAAATCTGATGTGCCTTTCTTGAGGTCTGTTCCAAAGGTCTCAGATGGTGATTTAAAGTCCCATTACCTAGAAAGGACTTCTTATAAAATGCGGCTCAAGAGTGTGAAACAAGGCAGATCATCTTCTGAGGAAAAGTGCTAATTTAATGCTCATGACACCAAGCTCATAAATTACTCTTAAATGTGCAACTGCCTAAAATTTGGCTCAGCTGAACCACATTCTTCATTTAAAGCCTCGAGTCATACTCCAAGGAGAGGTAGGAATTTATTACAACAGAGTAAACAATTTTTAAGAATTGGGCTAACTTTATTTTTAACACACTTCTTTCTGCATAAGCAAATATAAATGCAAACAATGCATGTGTCTGAGCTAGGATCTTTTTTTCCTTGGGAATCTTGTAATTCTTTGCAAACCTGTAATATCTGCGAGAAGATCGGTAGTTGTGAAATAATTTTTCATTACAGCTCTTCTCCTGTAGTGCACAGTGTATGTACCGTATGTTTGATATGTTCTAGATTGATCCTGTTCTTCAAGGCTGGTCCAACAAGGCCCTGCTCCACCAACCTCAGCCTGCCATTAGCCAGCCCCACCTATTGTCTTCTTAAAGATAAAGGGACCCCTGACCATTAGGTCCAGTCGTGGCCGACTCTGGGGTTGCGGCGCTCATCTCTTTTTATTGGCCGAGGGAGCTGGGTACAGCTTCCGGGTCATGTGACCAGCATGACTAAGCTGCTTCTGGTGAACCAGAGCAATGCACGGAAACACCGTTTACCTTCCCGCCAGAACGGTACCTATTTATCTACTTGCACTTTGATGTGCTTTTGAACTGCTAGGTTGGCAGGAGCAGGGACCGAGCAACGGGAGCTTACCCCGTCACGGGGATTCGAACCGCCGACCTTCTGATCGGCAAGTCCTGGGCTCTGTGGTTTAACCCACAGCGCCACCCGCCTCCAATTGCCTTCTTACTTATATCCAATGAAGGAGGTGCCACTGCCTTTCAGCTTCCTCCTCCTTCGTCTCAGTGTTGCTAATCTAGAACTCATTGAGGAAAAACTAGAATCAGCTGACTTTGCATGTCATTGACTCCAACTCCAACTGTTGCTGGGCTCTTTGTCTTTTGACTTCCCAGTCTGTAGTGAACTAGGTGGCTTTTCAGGTATGGAAGGCCTAGGTCATTTAGGGCTTTAAACATTAATGTGAGCACCTTGAATTGGGCCTGGAAATGAACTGGCAACCAGTTCAAAACGGGTTATGTGAGATCTAAACAGAATCCCAGCCAGTAATCTGGTGAACGCAATTTGAACCAATGGAAATTTCCAAGTCATCTTCAAGGGCAGCCCCACGTAGAGTGCATTGCAGTAATCCAACCTGTAGACACGAATGATCCAGCAATGAATCTAAGATCACCCAAAGGACTTTTACCTCTAAATTTGTAAGCCTATAACTGCATTTCCAACATAGTGCCAGAAAGTTTGAAATTAAAAAATAAAAATTTGAAATTTCCAGATAAGGTTTAGTATTCCACCTCCCTGCTCCACCCTCATCCAAGGGTCCAGGTATACATATTCAGGTATCAGCTATGGGCCATTTCCCCAAACACTTATTACTTTTGACCACATGTTATTCCAGCATTAAGTCCTCTCCACCCCGTGTATTTTTTAATGATTCTCTCTCCACCATGTTATTTTTTTCCCTGTAGGTTTAACTTGGCTTGAAAAACCCTTTGTTATGGCCAAAGGCTGCACATACTAAAAATAGAATGCTCTATTATCCCATATTAGGAAGTATCTGTTGAAATATTAACGAGTGCATTTTTTGATGACAGCTTGTGCTCAATGTATCACAAATTCAGTTTATAGGCTGTGGAGCTTTCAACCATCTTGGATGCCCATGTGAAATTCCCTTACACCATGCTAAATCATTTAAGAATCTAATAAAAAGGCACACCATTTTTAAACAACTCCCCACTCCCCAATACCTTAAGTGACAACACTAAATAGCATAATTTATAGGTGAACAACTTTAGTGGTCCAGGGCTGCAAGTGTAACACAACACCTGTGGCGGGTAGTTAGAGCCAGGGTGGTGTGGAGGTTGCTGTTTCTGTTGAAATATCTATTCAGTGTGGAGTTCAGTGGATGAGCCTTCAGCCATGATGTCTGTGGTCTGTCTCCAACAACGGAGGCAGCATGCCTCCATATGCCTGTTGCTTGGAATCACAAGTAAGGAGAGTGCTATTCTGCATAGGTCTTGCTTTTCAGACTTCCCTTTATTTCCAGTTATAGGCTGCTTACTGTCTAGAGATGTCAAAGTAGCATCTGGTTGGCCATTGTGACAACAGGATTCTGAACTAAATGGGCATTGGCCTCATCCAGGTGGCTCTTCTTATGAGACAGGAACACAGAAGTAGCCTTCTACCAAGTCAGACAAATGGTCCACCTAGTTTCAGTACTGTCTACACTGGCTGACAGTGACTCTCCAAGGTCTCCCTTAGCCCTATTTGGATATGCCAAGAATGGAAGCTGGGACCTTTTGTGTACAAAATAGATGCTCAGCCACTGAGCTACACCTCTTCCCTTATAACATTAGGGTCTATCCCATAGTATGTGAGATATTTCTTTCTCATCCAACTGTGGAAACTTCTGAAACTGTAAGCAATCTCTGCCCCACCGTACTGTGGTCAAATCACATATTTAAAGCACATGGCTTCCCTGAAAGGATCTCGGGAACTGCAGTTTACCCTTAACAGAGCTACAATTCCCAGCACTCTTAACAAATTGGAGCAGGGGCATGTGCCTTAAATGTGAGTGTGACATTGGTTACATCTTGGCAGGGCAGATGAGGGCCAGATAAAAATGCTTCACAGCTCGGCCCCCCACCCCCAGCTTAGCCATCTGTGTTACGAATACAGTACCTGGGCTCCAAAGAAATTATTACGAGAGTATAGCATCCAAATGGGCAAAGAACACAACCTCATGTTCGCGTGGAAGATATAAAAACACAATAAACACTATTAAATAAAAATATAAAGCATCATTTTAAAATACAGTAACCAAGATTAAAAATAATAGCTCCCAGATATAAAATAGTTGGCAAAACCTGGAACTGAAAAAGACATCTTGGCACCAGGTGAGCTTTCTTGGGGAGAATATTAGAGATCCAGGGATCCATGCCAGAGAAAGACATATTCTTGGCATCATCTGCCTCGTATTTGAAGGTAGGGTTATCTAGAGAAGAGCTTTAAAAGAAGACCTTAATACTTAGGCAGGTTCATGTGGAAGGAGGTAGTCAAATAGCTTAGAGCTTTGAATGTTAAGATTAGCATGTTGAATGTTGCTTGGAAACAAATCAGGCGGCACCAGCATAGTCGTTTTAAAACTGGCAGGAAGTGTTCCACAAACCCAGCCCCAGACAGCAATTTAGGCTCTGTATTTTAAACCAAGTGTCGTTTCTCCAGTCTCCAAGGGAAGCTCTGTTTGTAAATGTAAAAACGCAGAAGGTTGAGCCGGGGAGGAGGGAAGTCTTAGGCTCATATTGCCAAAAGTTTATTATGTTGTATTGTTTTATGAAAATGGTATTAAGTTTGGAAAAAATGTAAAATTAATAAAAATTATGATAAAAAAACTCAGAAGGTTGTGCAATTGCACGGATTCAATTTTTAAAAAGAAAGAAAAAAAGAATACGTTTTGTATTGCTGATGCTTCCTTTAGTTACTTGGTCAGCACTTTGGGGACACTCTCAGGGACACTTTGAGAAGTTAGAGGGTGATGAGCTAAGGCCCCACCTCCTCAGTTTCCCACAATGGACTCCTGGCAAGTTCCATGGCTATAACCATCTCTTCCTATACACCTACCCACTCTCACACATCAATAAGTTGGCAAGAGGGATGAGGGCAGAACTTGGCAGCTCAGGTTGCTGGTTGCTCATCCTCTACCTTAGTTGTTCTGATTACTTGGGGTTCTTAAGCAACCTGAGAGCTGGTATTGAATTATCCCCAGTGGAGCCATCCTCTCTCTCACACACACAACTTCATAAGGGAAGAATGCTGAACTTGCAGGGTCAGGGAGCTTAGTCGTATAGCTTGGCTGTGTAAATTGACATCTCCTTACTCAGCAAATCTGCTGCCTGGGTAGTCCAAGGTATTTGCTTACATTACTAGGGATTACAGTGGAGACTACTTGTTAATAATGCAGTTGGGGACAGCACAGGGGAGTCTGCCCCCTCCCCAAGAGTTGCAGCTGGGATCCCTTCTGGACTGTCTGTTGCTGGTGGGATGGAGAGTGGGAGGTAGCAAAGATGCCAGCTATTTATTAGTAGTATTAGTAGCAGCAGCAGCAGCATAAGTGTTTAATAATTCCCTGACAGGGACTCAAGGCGGCTTACAGATAAAATAGAAAAAGCTAAAAGCAAAGGGGGGGGGATGACAATTTAATCATATCTATCATCTATCTATCTATCTATCTATCTATCTATCTATCTATCTATTACAAACACACAATATCACTTAAAACAGGGGTCGGCAACCTAAGGCCCGGGGGCTGGATGCGGTCCAATCGCCTTCTCAATCCGGCCTACGGATGGTCCGGGAATCTGTGTGTTTTTACATAAGTAGAATGCGTGCTTTTATTTAAAATGCATCTCTGGGTTATTTGTGGGGCATAGGGATTCATTCATATTTCCCCCCAAAATATGGTCTGGCCCACCACATGGTCTGAGGGACGGTGGACCGGCCCACGGCTGAAAAAGGTTGCTGACCCCTGACTTAAAACATATAAATAATTACAGTGAAACATCACAGCAACAGCCCTTTCCTTCAAAACAGCCACTTCCCCAAAACCTGTCAGAATAAGAAAGTTGTCATCTGCCAGTTGAATGACAAGGAGGGAGACACAAGCTCTTTGCCTATCACTATAACCAGGAAGGTGAATGTTGATAGAATTCAAAAGAAAGTATGTCTTCACACAGTGCATAGTTATACTATGGAATTCAATCCCACAGGAGGCAATGATGGCTACCAACTTGGATGGCTTTAAAAGAGGTTTAGAACCAGGAGTCAGCAAACTTTTTCAGCAGGGGGCTCAGACTTTGTGGGGGGCTGGACTATATATTTTTTTGGGGGGTGGAGAACAAATTCCTGTGCCCCACAAATAACCCAGACATGCATTTTAAATAAAAGGACACATTCTACTCATGTAAAAACATGCAGATTCCCAGACCGTCCATGGGCCGGATTTAGAAGTTGATTGGGCCGGATCTGGCCCCCAGGCCTTAGTTTGCCTACCCATGGTTTAAACAAACACATGGCAATGTTCTTCTGAATACCAGGTGCTGGAGGCTGCAGGAGTGGGGAGTGCTGCTGCACTCAGGTCTTGCTTGTGGGCCACTGTGAGAACAGGATGCTGTACAGTGGTGCCCCGCAAGACGAATGCCTCGCAAGACGGAAAACTCGCTAGACGAAAGAGTTTTCCGTTTTGGAGGTGCTTCGCAAAACGAATCTCCTATGGGCTTGCTTCGCAAGACGAAAATGTCTTGCGAGTTCCTGCGGGGTTTTTCCCCTCCCCCCCTTTTTCTAAGCCGCTAAGGCGCTTATCAGCTGATCCGATAAGCCGATAAGCCGCTAAAAGCCACTAATAGCGCTAATCCGCTAATCCGTCAATGGGCTTGCTTCGCAAGACAAAAAAACCGCTAGACAAAGAGAATCACAGAACGGATTCTTTTCGTCTTGTGAGGCACCACTGTACTAGGTGGGACACTGGCCTGATTCAAGAGGCTTTTCTTATGTTGCCATCATCACTGATGCATTTTTCTATATAAAAAATGAAATGTACCCAGTTTATTCTGTACTAGGGCTTATTTCAGGATGCTAAGGCTGATTACATCATGCAGTTGGTTAAATAAATACTAAATAAACCTGGGAAAATGATGCAAATCCCTACTTGGCCACCCAGTTCAGTGGGGTGACTTTGGGCCAGCCACAAATTCTCAGCCTAATCTACCTCAGAGAGAGGTTGTTGAGGATCATATGGAGGGGAGGCGGCCAATTTGAGCTCTTTGGAGGAATGTGATTATAGAATGAGTGAAAGTAAGTTTGCTACTCCTGCTTTGCATAAGGAAGGACCGTCAGTTCAGTGGGTAGAGCGTATGTTATGCATGCAGAAGGCATTTTACCCAGCTCTGCAACATCACCATTTGAAAGAGCCTTCAGCAATTATAATAATAATTTATATTAATAATAAATTTATTAGTTATACCCCGCCCATCTGGCTGGGTTTCCCCAGCCACTCTGAGTGGCTCCCAACAGAATATTAAAAACACTATAAAACATCAAACATTAAAAAACTTCAGATTTTGATGCTTGTTATGTACATTTCTCTGCCACTCGGTCTGCTTGGGTTTTATGACTTTCATGCTCACACTTAAACATCTGAGCTGCATGGCTTTTAACGCCCGTTTGGCTATTTGTTCATTTTAGCTTGGGGTTTCATTGGCTTCACAGAGGGTTCATAAATCAGATGATACCAGAGGAGAAAGGGGAGATGTGCTGTTGTGGCTTCAGCCTTCTTCAGTGCTGCTGGAGGTTTTCAGAGAGCTTCCTTCTTCAGTCTTGTAATGACTGGAGGCCAGGCCAGTCCAACATAGGCCTGCAGGATCCTTTCAGCCCCATTAAAAGAATTCCAAATTCTCTTGTTTGTGGCCCTTTCCATCACTCTGTGGGAACATCTAAGGTCTGCCCAAGTCCCCCAAAAACACGGTTGAGTAAAAGACAGTGCTGATCTTTATCCCATTTAATGGAGGATCTGGGATCACTTTCCCCCAACCTCATTGTAGTTGTGAATTCTTGGGGTCACTCTTCTGGCTGTCAGCCAGCCCAGAGTGGTTTAACAGTCAACCTCTCTTCCCAGGAAACTCTGTACTAGGGCTTAGTTCAGGATGAAAATTGTAATTCTGGGAGGGGAACAGGGGTCTTAACAACTCTCAGCCACCCTCAACAAACTACAGCTACCAGGACTCTTTAGGGAGAAGACATGACTGTTTAAAATGATATCATAGTGCTTTAAATGAATGGTGTGAATGTGGCCATTCTTCCTCTTTTAGTTTGACACTTTTCTTTTTGAAGGCTTGCTCATTGTCAGGCACAGTTTTCTTTTCTTTTTTGTTGTGTCCAGCTCCAGCCGTTCTGCATAGCAGTTACTCTGGGTTATGAGACCAGAATAACTCCCTCTCTCCCTCTCGGTCTCTCTTTCAAATAAAGGGAAAGAAATACAGTGTAGGGCTTTAACCATGGAGAATAGGTTGGTGGGAGAGAGAGGCGGTGGGAAAGAAGAGTGCTTGAAGGAACGTTCTGAAAAATTCCACAGAACTCTCCTCACACTTGCATCATCTGGTGAGGAACAAGTGGACATTGGATGCAAAGGCACTCCGAATGCCAGCCGTCATGGCTGCCAACTCCCAGCATGCAGCTGTTCCTCTCCTCTTCCAGTTTGCCTCAGGTTAGTTGCCAACCGGCAAACCTTCTCCCACCTCAATAATGAAAATCTTTTGACAGCCAGCATCAACGGACAGCTCTTGAGTTTTCCCTCATACCGGGTCCCGTGAAACACTTTGTAGCTTATGAGCCAGGAGTTGCCGGTGGGGGTGATGTGAGCGGCAGAGAGGGGTGGCAGTGTTGGAGTGAGGTTGGACGTGCAGCACTTTCAACAGAACACGTGAAGCTTCGGCCCTCCACTTGCAGAGTCCATCTTCTGCTAAAACAAGATAGCGAGCCATTTTGGTGACTGCCAAGGGAGATGAGAGGCAGCGCTGCCAGGTTATCAGTTTGGAATCCTGGTTCCGCAGGCTTAAAAAAAGAAAAAAGAAAAACCTAACTTTTTGTTCAGAATTATTGTATGGAGGAGGGGGAGAAACTCCAGCTGTACAGTGGTACCTCGGGTTACATACGCTTCAGGTTACAGACTCCGCTACCCCAGAAATAGTGCTTCAGGTTAAGAACTTTGCTTCAGGATGAGAACAGAAATCGCACAGCGGCAGTGGGAGGCCCCATTAGCTAAAGTGGTACCTCAGGTTAAGAACAGTTTCAGGTTAAGAACGGACCTCCAGAACGAATTAAGTACTTAACCCGAGATACCACTGTATTTGCTTCTTGAACCCCTCAAATTTAGCAATAACTGCAGGAAACATTGGCCACGTTCAAAGCATACATTTAAAGCTATACTATGATACCACTTTAAACAGTCATGGCTTCTCCCCCCCCCCCCAAAAAAAAAAAGTTTCTGGAACTGTAGTTTAAGGGCAATGATACCTCGAATTCCCTGGGGAATCGGATTGGCTGTTAAACCCCTCAGAGAATTGTCGCTCTGTGAGGGAAACGGGGGCCTCCTACCAACTCTCAGCGCCTTTTACAAAATATGCCTTTCAGAATTATTGGGGGGGGAGCCATGGCTGTTTAAAGTGGCATCATAGCAACTCTTTAAGACTTGCCTGAGTATCAGTACCTCAAATTAGAGGAGGATTGGGGGGGGTGGCAGCCTCCCTCCCCTCATAACTATTGGAAGGCTGCATGGGGCGAGGGCAATATTTGGCCCACAAACCTCTGTTGAAACCCCACCCTTGGCCCAAATCTCATCCCCCGTGTCTGTTGGTGGGCCCTGTGCCTGGCAGAAGAGGGCAGTCTGGTCTCCAGCTGTGTATGGCTTTTGTTTAATTTGGCTGCCTATTCAGATCCACCCTTGTTCAGTGTTTGACTTGCAGAGGGGATGGGGCAACCTGGCTGCCCCCTACCCGGGCAACTGTTCATAGCGGAAGGTTATGGGGCGGTGTCTGTGACCAGGGTTAAATTTGGAGTCAGGCATGGGGCTTAAGGGGTCTCATTAAGGGCAGACCTACCTTTCTTGTAATTCAATCACGGCAGGTCACAATTGGAATGACTGAGTAATCGTGAATTCACATAGGGATAGATAGATAGATAGATGATAGATAGATAGATAGATGATAGATGAGTGCAAAGGGTATTGTGTATTGTACAGAAATCCTTATTTCGTGTGGCTGCAGAAGAATTACGTCTTGCAAATCTGATAAGGCAAAAGTGTGTGCTGTCACTGCCAGGCGACTAGGTCCAACACTCACTTGAACTGTTTCTGGCAAATCCTATAATGTTTAGCAGATCTTAGCAAGCTGCTTTTCCTCAATAGCGCTTATCCTCTGCTTCTTAAAACTGGCAAAATTTATTGCTGGGTAAGAACTGAAAAGCATAAATACCCATCTTCTGAAGTGTAAAAGATTTGTTCAGCCTCATTCAACTTCTGAGTCCTGTATACATTTACTTAGATTCCTGCATAAATCATTAGGATTTTTGCCAGTCCATCGTACTAGCTGTGAAAACCAGGGGTGGTAAAAGGAAAAGTATTGGGGGGGGGTGAGACTAAACAATTAGGATGGAACAAACTCTTCCTCCTGGGTCAGGCCTCCACAACTTGTCACCTACAACATACACAGCCCACAAACCATGTAAATGAGGGCCAGTTGTCTCATTGTTTCGGCTTATTCAGGATGCTTCCAGATTTGAGTTTATTGTGGAATCAGTGTTTTTCATGCATGCAAGTTTTTGTCTTTCTTTTGCAATGTCCATGCATTTCTCTCTATTTAATCCCAGTTGAGAAAACCTTTCTGTGCCCACTCTTTTCTTGCCATGCATTGTTTTATAAACTTCTATCATGTACCATCTCACTTGTCTTGTCTCTAAATTAAAAAGTCCCAGACACTGCAACCTTTCTCATTGGCACACAGTGCTTGGTAGTCTGAGCTACTAAGAGATTTATTCTGGGTAACTGGAAACGGCGTCTCTCTCTCCCTTGAACCTGGACAAACCAGGTCTGATTTGAGTGGAGGTGATCTTGCTGGTGTTATAATGGAATTAAATTGCTAACTCTTTGCCAATAGAAGCCCTCCAACTTTGTGGAAATTTGCTGCTACCTACCCTAAACCTCTGTGAATACGGTGGGCTGTATATCTGTCTTAATAATCTATATCCTGTTTTTTGAACACACACACACACAGAAGGATGAGGATTTGCCCAGGCAAGCCTAGTGGGATTAAGCCACTGGTGTGTAAATTGTTGTTATTCATTACCATCTAAAAAAAAAAAAAGTGAATATATGGTAGATCTTTATCACAATAGGGTATTTCCACAACATGCATTTTTTTTCTCTTTGCTTCTGTGTGTTTCTCTTTTTCAGGAGGAGGGTGTGTGGTGGGGTTCAATTTCTTGTCTGTTGCTTCAGTTTAGAAGTGGGGGGAGAAAACTATATTGAGTGATGATAGTTGGTGCCTCAGGCAGAAAAGCAATATAGCAGAACGGTTGCCAGACAGTTTGACAGAGGATGGACTGGATGTGAACAAATGCAGGCACTGACGAGACAGAATGGAAGTATGAATGAGCAGAAGGGTATTGGTTTCAGGTGTGCCTTGAGGGGCCCACAGTGGCAGCAGAGGCCATGACCATTGTATTATTTAAAAGATCCTTGCTCAAGGGAAATGGGCAGCCTGTTTTGAGGCAATGAATAGTTACTAGTCTGGTTGGGAAGGCAGAATCATAGAATTGTGGAGTTGGAAAGTCATCTAGTCCAATTCCCTACAATGCAGGAATCGCAACTAGATCATACACGTAAAATGGTCACCCAACCTCTGTTTAAAAATTTCCAAGCAAGGAGAGTGCATGGAAGTCTGTTTCACTGTCAAACAGCTCTTTCTGTCAGGAAGTTATTCCTGATGCTTAGTTGGAATCTCCTTTCTTGTCCCTTGAATGCTTTGGTTCAGGTCCCAGCCTCTGGAGCAGGAAAAACAAGCTTGCTCCATCCTCCATGTGACAGCACTTTAGATGTTTGAAGATGGCTATCACATCTCCCCTCAGTCTCCTCTTTACCAATCTAAGTATACCCAGTTCCCTCAACTGTTCCTAATAAGGCTTGGTTTCCAGACCCTTGATCATCTTGGTCGCCCTTCTCTGCACATGGTCCAGCTTGTCAATATCTTTCTTAAATTTTGGTGCCTAGAACAGGACACAGTACTCCATGTGTGGTCTGACAAAGAAAAGAATAGAGCAGGACTGTTCCCTATAGCAAAACTACACTGGGGAATTTAAAAGAGAATGTACCACTGAATATGGACTCAGCAGAAGAGTTGTGGTAGCCAATGGAGATACTTCACCCAATCACTAGCTTCAGAAACCATGATGACTTGGTATATATGGTTGAAAGCCATGTCAGGTGTCACTGGTTCTCAGCCAAGTCCATGGGTTGTAGTGAACTAAGTTATGTTTAGAGTAGACACACTGAAATTAATGGGCCTAGGTAAGTCATGTCTATCATTTTCAATTGGCTACATTCTCTCTCTGCTAGTGTAAGGGCTCCAGTTCCTAGTGGACAGATGACTTTGAATGGGGTACAACAGAGGAATCCAATGTAACTATTGCAGTAGTGGAAACTTGTTGCTTGAAAGTTAAAGCATCAAAGGAGAATATTTAATAGTGCTAGAAAAGATGTTTGAACATGTTGTTTGCTTTCTAGAAAAGAAGAGGCAAAAAAAGGCAAAGCTTACCAATGACTGGAGAGAGCGGAGGAATGCTATTCGGCTCACAAATGAATACACAGTGGAAACACTTGTGGTGGCGGATGCTGATATGGTCCAGTACCATGGGGCAGATGCTGCTCAAAGATTCATTCTTACTGTGATGAACATGGTAGGTTCACTTGGTTTCCTTGAGATGCGTCTGCATTCAAAACTAGTCCTATGTTTTGATGCTTAGTTTTTGTATTTGAGTTTGAACTCTTTATTCATTTTTATATGAAACATCTTAGACAGGCATAGTTGCATCTTAGACAACCAGAGTGCAGTAACTGTATGTGAGCTCTCTTTTCACAGCAATGAATCAAGTAATATTGATGGAGACAAAGGGTTCTTGCAACACAGAGTACGGTACTTCCTTAAGTTAACAACTTCAACATTTAGGATGTGGACTCTAACCAATTCATTTTTGTGCTTTTTATATGATAATTAGTACTCCTCCAAATGCTGTGTACAAAAATGTGTGTGTTAGGGGAAAGTGTGCCTAAGAATGCATATATTAGTGAAAATTGATTCTTGTTAAGAGCACCAAAGAAGAGAAATTCATTAGGCTGCATTCAATGCTAGTTCTACTCAGAACAGACCTGCTGAAGTTATTGGAGATTAATAACTTCATTTATTAACTAGGATCATATGTTTAAAAGTCAAAATGCTCTCCTTCCCCAGGAAACTGAGGGTGCCAAGAGTATGGGATAAGTTTATCTGCAATCCCTGATGTGTCCCCCTTTGCACCCCTTTATTTTTGCCCACATAAATGAATGGCTCCTCCTCCTATGCTAGGTAGGATCTGCTTAGTACAGGGGTCTGCAACCTTTAAGACAAAAAGAGCCACTTGGACCCGTTTTCGAAGAAAAAAAACACCTGGGAGCCGCAAAACCATTGCGACATTTAAAACAAATATATCTCCGGAGCCGCGATCTGACAGCGGGTGGGAAGGTGACGTCGGGACGGTGCGTGACTAACGCACGCACCGCCCCCATGCGACGTCACAGCCAGTATAGCGCCCGCCACAGTGGGGAGTGTCGGGGCGCACAATGCGCCTCCTCCCCTCGCTAGTATCCGTCCCGGAGCCGCGGCAAAGGTGTAAAAGAGCCACATGCGGCTCCGGAGCCGCGGGTTGCAAACCCCTGGCTTAGTACCTCTGAGAGTGCAAAAAAACCACAATTGCTTCCCTTGTCTCTACTAACTACCCACCCTAATGCTAGTGTTAAATTACAAAGGTAGAACCTAGTTTTGCATTACAAATGGTCAACGAGGGCAGTGATGAACTTCCATCAAGGCTTAAGGGTGCAAGGAGTCATTGGTGTCTTCCTATGAATGTTGATAAATGTTCAGGTTTTGGCCTTGCAGAGCTTAGTTTCTTCTCTACTCCAACATGGCAGGACGAACAGCTGCTTCTAAAAGAAACCAGAATGTTAATTTTGGCATGTATGCCAGGATTTAAGCAAATAGAGCATTGCTGTCAGGGAGGGGGGGGATTTATTAATTTGGCTCCTTGCTGTAAGGCATTACATTTACAGTCAAACCACAAAGTAAGACTTAAAATGGCATATTAGCACACACATTATATTTATAGTTTTTTTATATACATAAAAAAGCTAGGATCTGCTTAAAGCAATTTAATATCTGTTTGTTGGGAAGGAAAGCCAGCATTACAAAATATGGTTTTATTTTTGCAGCTGCTGAATGAGGATATGAATTTAGGGGTGGAAATAAATGCAACTCAAAGGAAAACAAAAATAAAAATTATTTCAAAAGACACAGATCGGATGATGGGCTCCTAAAGCCAAATCTCTGCTTTAAATGTCTTTTAAAAGCTTTGAACTGTGCCTTAAGACAACATTGACTTATGAATATATTGCTTAAAAAAATTAAATGTCCCAGGGAAACCATTATGGAGAACTCTAGGTGCTTGGTCTAGACCCGAGGGTCAGGTTTTGGTGGTGATGAGTGCTTTCTGTGAAAGAACTAGGAGTTCAAAGGCATATGGTCTGGCAGAATTATGTAGTACATTCCACCTGGGACCACAGGTGGAGAATCTCATAACTCTGAAAATTCCTTGCTGTAGAGAGCAAGTTCTAACAGCTGTCTCCCTGATTTGCTAGTTGTCTGTGTGCAGGAAGTGTTTTGTTTGGCTTTTTGCTATAGTCCAGATATTTGGGTATATTACCACTACCAACCCTCAGCATTGACTACGCTGACTGGGGTTGATTGGATTTGTAATCCCAAACCCTAGAAGGCACCAGGGTGGAGAAGGCTGGCTTGAGACATTTGAACAGGGCCGTCTTTAGCATATTCACTGCCAGGGTACAAAGATCCGCCCAGCGCCCCCAAATTTAGTTTAGTCGCCCCCAAATTAACTTTTATTGAGCTTTTTTGGGAGAGGAAATCGCTCACCTATAACAACAATGCAACGGAAAAAACTTCTTTCGTTTCCTGACTCATCGGGAATATTTGATGCTACGGAGTAACAGAGCGACGGAGGAGGTGGGCAGGGACTTTTGCTCCATTGCTGCTGATAGAGAGGGACCAGTATACATTTGGCGCCCCCCAGAATTCAGCGCGCGGGTGCCCAGCACCCCCTGCACCCCCCACGCTATGCCACTGGTTGTGTTGCTGCAGATGCACCATTGTATTTCTTCTCTCTGTTCTGCTCCCAGTGGTCATTCCTCCTCTGGTCACTTCTGTAAATGCACAACCTGTCTGTCTCGAGGCTTTTTGGTCTTTGTAACACATCATATACATTGAGGATGCAGGATACATAAAAATAATAGTTATTACCCACATCATATTGTTTCAGCCATCCAGGAAAAGGGGATGGATAATGTGATGTTAAAAATCCTTCTTCCTCTCACATCAAGCTTCCTCTCACATGAGAACACCAAATGGTGCCTCAAGGAATAAAAGCATTACTCCCAAAATAGAGATTAGTGTATTTTGAAGAAAAGAACAATTATTTCCGCATACAACTCTGCTTCTAAGATGCATCTGCAAGTGGAAAGACCAGGCTTAACAGGGTGATTTAAAATCTAAAAGGAAACTACAAAGGGAAGCCCAACTTTATTCAAAAAATCTAACATATAAACTTTCCTTTTTAATAATGTTCAAGGGATCACTAATTTCATGTTACTGCTTGCAGCTTCAGGAGGCTCTTAAATTAATCACATGGTTTAGCAACAGCTGCAGCCACACTAAGAATATACATTTACAATTTCTTAAGTCAGCCTGTGGTCTTTCTTGAAATAGAGGCAAGTTCATTTCAAAACCAAGAAGAAAGTATATATTTGAAAAGTAATTATTTAGGTTAACCAAACAGCAGATTATTTTTAACATCACTGTTCCATAGATTTCAATATCTGGGCATCCTCTTACCACAAAGGTCTTAGAAAGTCACTTAAATTGTAGATCTGTTCTTCCATTAGGTACATCTGAAGATGACCAAAATTTGATATAGTTGGATATACTAATTACTAGTTGAGTTGCAGGCTCACAAAGCTAGCATTATTTGTCACTATTTTGGAAAGAGCAGGGTTTTTCTCTTGGTTGCTCAACAACCTTCTGCCAGCAAAACAAGTATATTGTCAGGCTCCTATCCCAGAATGCAATAACGGTGGCACTTACTTTGGAGTAAGAAACAGATCTTTGTTCAGGCACAGTATGAAGTGCAGGTCCAGGAGTGGTGAGGGTACATGAGGAAGACGAGTGATCCACAATGAGTGACACATCTCTTCCTCCAAGCTTGTAAAGGGTGAGTCTGCTACATACACACCTGCGAACTCCTCCTAAGCAGGTGCAACTGATCCCACCTACAACAGTGACACTTTGTTCATGGTGACAACACTGTGTCCTGTCCCTCTGCCTCCAGCTCCTCTTGTTCAGCATCTCCCCGCTCCCTAACGAATCTCTGCACACCTCAGGAGTGGGGCAGTGGGGAGAGCCAGTAGCTCTGCTTCCCCATCTGTGACACCTGTAGTTACAAGGGGCAGGTTCCCATCCTTCATCTTCTGGTGCCTGTTATCCTGCCCTCCATCAGCTCTATCTCCATCGTCCTTCTCTTCTGTTTGGGACTGCCGTGGCATGCCTGATCTTGATGGGACCAAGGGATTCATGGCATATGTGACTTTAACATGCTATGTGACTTTAACATAGTGCTACATTGGACCCAATATCATACCAGTCTTCAACTTAAGGACCAGAAATATCATTATGTCCACATGGTGCCCTATGTATTCAGGCATCATTTCCTGCCCTTATCATTAGTCTTTCCTGGTGTTGCCAGGCACCAAGCCCAGTGAGGACCTCTAAGGCAAGGGAGTGCAGCCAAGCAGCTGGAACTCTCCTGGCTCATGTGGCAGGAAATTGCCAGCCACTACTGCCTGTCAGAAGCAGTCAGTGCTTATTTATTCAAGCATCTTGTAGGCATCAATACCTGTTAAAGGAATACCTTCAGCTATTAGGTAGCTCAGAGACAGTCCATCTTCTGTATTCTCAGGGGCTGTTCTAATATCCTTACAGTGGTTCAGAAGCCAGAAGTGTACTTTGCAGCACAAAATGAACTGCTAGGCATCTATGCTTACTGAAGTCTTCTAGATCCACTGGGCATCCCTTTCTAGTTTGCTCTGCGAGTGTCGGCATTGCCCAATAGCAAGTAATCAAGTTACAGTGGTGCCCCGCAAGACGAATGCCTCGCAAGACGGAAAACCCGCTAGACGAAAGGGTTTTCCATTTTTCAATGCGCTTCGCAGGACGAATTTCCCTATGGGCTTGCTTCGCAAGACGAAAATGTCTTGCGAGTCTTGAGATTTTTTTTCGTCCCCCCCCTTTTCTAAGCCGCTAAGCGTTTAATAGCGTTTTAGCAGCTAAGCCACTAAGCCTTTAATAGCCGCTAATAGCGCTAATCCGCTAAGTCGCTAATAGGGTTGCTTCACAAGACGAAAAAACCGCTAGACGAAGATACTCGCAGAACGGATTAATTTTGTCTTGCGAGGCACCACTGTACAGAAAAGTCAGACATCTCATTACAACACATACTCTAGGATTTATGCAACACAAATTTGTGCTTTGAATTTAGCTCCCTTTGTTGGTGGAGAAGAGAATAATTCGAAACGTACAGAAGATGCTTAAGATTTGCAAATATTTTTTGTTCCTCCAATTTTTGAATGATTGATATATTCTAACATGAGGTATCTGTGCAATCAAGGAATGGGAAATACAGTTCTGGGCTTAATTACGTATCTGTAAAAGAGATGAACTGTCTAGCTGGAATGTACAGTCTGGAGATAACCATATAAACTAGTTTCCTGCGGTGTTTTTGAGCTTCCTAACTTAAGATTGTGCCATTCTGTACTCACTCATATTTCTATTCTCTTATATTGCACATGAATAACTCAAGGAAATTGCTTTTCCATTCTATTTCCTGAAGTCCAAAATGCACCATTATTTCGTTTTGCTTTCTGACAGCACTGTTCTCAGTATTTTTGACCTGCATAAACTACAGTCTTTCAACTTCTCTCAATGACCCTAAAATTATATTTTGACCTCAGTGTTCCCTTTGATTATAGTGCCCAACCATCCATTTCCCTCAGAACCATCTATCTTTTTTTTCCTTCAGCTGCCTTTTCAATGCCTCGTGTTTTGTTTGGTTTTAAACCCATATATTAATTTTCTTTTTAGCCCTTGGAGAGCTTGTTAAAAAATATTGTTCTTCTTAAGAAGAGCTGCCTGTGGATATGCAAGTTATCAGATGAGTCAAATTTAAGGAACACGTGCTTAGCATTTGTGTACATAAGAGAGCTGGTTTGGTTTACTATGTCGGGGCTGGCAGACGTGGAGTCAAATCCTAGCTCTGGATTCACAAGGAAAGGCACAATTTAAGCCATGGGCAGACACTCTATTGAAAAAGGTATCACAGATTGCACAGGCAGAGGAGTTTGTAGAAACTCTGAACACAGGATGTGGGCCTGTGAGGCTGCAACAAATTCAGGCTCTAGTGCTACACTAATGCCTGACAAAAAGCACTCCCCCACCAAGGCTATTGGGGTGGGTGCAGATTTATTATACCTCACATCAAAGTAATGCTTTCTCTTTGACTTAATTTGTGGCGGAGATGGATTTAGGGTAGGGTGGGTGGTTCCCCTGCGCAGGGCACCAAGCTGGGAGGGGCGCAAAATAACCGTTGCCACCACCTATATTTATATGGGTACCTACTGAGAAGATCCACAATAAAACAACCGTAAAGGTAAAGGGACCCCTGACCATTAGGTCCAGTCGTGACCGACTCTGGGGTTGCGGTGCTCATCTCGCTTTATTGGCCGAGGGAGCCGGCATACAGCTTCCGGGTCATGTGGCCAGCATGACTAAGCCGCTTCTGGCGAACCAGAGCAGTGCACGGAAACGCCGTTTACCTTCCCGCCGGAGCAGTACCTATTTATCTACTTGCACTTTGAAGTGCTTTTGAACTGCTAGGTTGGCAGGAGAAGGGACCGAATAACGGGAGCTCACCCCGTCGCGGGGATTCGAACCGCCGACCTTCTGATCGGCAAGTCCTAGGCTCTGTGGTTTAACCCACAGCGCCACCCGCGTCCCTAAAACAACTGTACCAAAAGGAATTATTGTGAAAATAAAAATATGCTTTGTGAGGAGGAGGAGTCCAATTTTGTCCTCGCTCAGGGCGCCATATTAACAAATTCCATCCCTGTTTGTGGCATGGTTGCCGAAAAGACTGGACCCCACTGTTTGTTTGTTTATTTATTATTTAATCCTTCGTCAAAAATCTTAAACAGCGTCCGTAGTCTGGTGTCTTAGAACTTTGAATTAGTTTCTAGTTACTAGTGAGTTGTGAGCCAAACCTGGGTTACAGTCTCCCCTAAAGTGCATTGCCCCAGGGCTACAGCTGCCATTTTCATTTTATTTTAAAGACAAGGAGAAAGAGAGGTGAAGTAAAGTAAGCAGATTAATTCTTGTCAGGCAGAAGTTAGGTTGGGGAAGGCCCATAGCTCAGCAGCACAGCATCCACTTTCCATGCATAAGGTCCCAGGTTCAATCCCTGGCATCTCCAGGTAGGGCTGGAGTGTTCTTGCATGAAATCCTGGAGTGCTACTGTCAGCAGTGTGGACAGTACAGAGCTAGGTGGATCAATGGTCCGACCTGCTATAAGGCAGCTTCCTGTGTTTCTGTAAGGCCGTTGTAAAAACTACTGAGATATGTGCATGAAGCTATTTGCTTGAAAAATAGTATGCAAGTTATTTAAGTACTGTTAATAGAATTAAATTCTTTGTACTTGTGGCAAGTAGTTTAGCATGTTAGTTCATGGTCATTAGATTATTTGCTGAATAAATCGCAGGGAAACATTTTTGTCTGAGTTAACTTCTTTCCATGGAATGATATTCTGAGCTTGTTGTATGTTACTGCCTTTGTTCAGGTGTACAACATGTTTCAACACCAGAGCCTTGGAGTTAAAGTCAATATTCGAGTGACTAAGCTTGTCCTTCTTCAAAGCCGTCCTGTAAGTTGGTGACAACCTGCTGTGGTGGTGTTTTTATTTTGCTCAAAACAACTGTCTGAAATTGTGACTTTGATAACCATTAAATGATAGATGGGTTAAATAAAACAGCAGTGGATAGATTGCAGAGTTCCACAACCCATGTGTTGTAGCCATCTTTGGTGAGGTTTTTTTCACTGAAGTGAGGAAGTGGCAATTTACCTGAAATTGACCTGGATCGACTGGTGGGCTGCAGTTAATTTCTGCCCCAAGCCCATTGCTAGATTTGCCTTCCTATCATCCTTAAGATGACTGCTTTTGATTATATGTATATATGCTCCTAGGCAGAGCAGGGTTAGAGCAGAGCCTGAAGAAATCTAGTTGAGTAGGGAGAGATTGTGGAGAAATCTGCCAGGGCACAGGCACTGCCAGGGCATAGGCACAACCATGGCAGAATCTGGAAACCAGGGACCAAAACTAAGCTAGACCCTGGTAGAGTATTGGCAGAACTGTAGAGAATCTACAGTTTCCCCAGAAATGATTTTACAGATCCCATTGCTGGTTACTAGATAGAACATGATTTTATTGCTTGGGCTGCTAAAATACTGCTTGGCAATCTTCATCCCACTGCTCCCTGTACTAGTGCAAAGTGAAAATGCATCCCCTCTGCTATTGCAGCAGGATTTCTTTCCCATGCAAAGTGGTCCTCTTGTCTAGGCAGCTGCCTCTGTAAAAGCTAGCCCTGGCAGAGTTATTCCTCCGGTCCATATTAGTTGCCCATATTTTGTCCATATTAGTTTGTCATGAAAGATTCTTGGTTCATGTTCTGCTGATGGCCTACTCATTGCTTGCAGATTTGCCACCTGGGTTGATCCCCTCCCTGCTTTGTGTCTCTTCAATTCCTCTTTGTTTCCTGAAGGCCAAGCTGTCCATTGGGCATCATGGGGAGAGGTCCCTGGAGAGTTTTTGCCATTGGCAAAATGAAGAATTTGGTGGCGCAAAGTACCTTGGAAATAATCAGGTGCCGGGAGCACGAGATGACACCCCTCCAGTGGATGCTGCTGTCTTTGTCACCAGGTAGTGATTTTAATTCAGATTGATTGATCCCCTCCAAGACTGGCTTTTTTTTATTTCAGGTGCATCCTGCAACATGTTCTTGACACAATAATAGTTGTATTACTGATGGTGGATTTGTTCTGCTTTAGTTTGTTTTGTGATGCTTCCTCAATGCTACAACATTATTTCTGCCTGGAGGGGCTATAGGAAATCAAAAGCATGACAAAAATACAACAGAACATTTCTGGTATGAAAAGTTACTGGATTTCAGCAGGACATTGCAGGATATGCACTGTTTGGAAATAAAGCAGTATGATTGTCCCCAAACATTGATGGGCATAAGTAGTATTAAAAGCAGGATCACATGTGACTGTCCTAGTATAATCATGAGCACAGATAATCATGGATGAACAATAAAAAGGAAGGTCTGGAGGAACCCACTGATGACTCCCACTGGCTCTAGGTTCTGAGAGGCTCTTGGGCAAGATGCTGTCATTTGTCATTTGGAGAGATGGAAAGAGATTCTTAAAGCAGTGCCTACCCTATCCCAGAGTGCTCTTTGCAAGAGGCATCCCTTTACTCTTTGCTTTTCACTGGGGACTTGGGCAGGGTCTTTCATTCTGTGTTGTGTCCAAAGAAGCTGGAGTCCTCCTTGCTGCTTCTGCCCTGCCCTAGTGGAAAGTGGAACTGGCAGAACCATTGGCACAATGGGCTTCTTGCTAATCACTTATCCTTATTAAATGCCCAGCACTGTTATCAATCATTGGCCATTATCAGTAGCAAACCCACATAAATATGGACCATGCTGCCCATTGTGACTGTCCTCTGGAGAGCCCCTCCCTGTTTCAAGCTTAGGGCTTTTCTCATCACCAGGCACACACTGATGTTTGCTTATTTATACTCCTGCCACCTCTGGGGTCTGCTGCCCCTGACTTTACAACTTTCTTCTCTGCTTTTCTCCTCCATCCTTGTTACACATCTGTATTCTCTCTCCTCTTAATTCACCAGAGGTGATGCTGCTTTTCTTACTCCTAATGCAGTCAGTATCTTTCATCTCTTTCCCTTGTTTCCTCTGGTTCAGTACCTGGCTCTATGCTTGTTCATTCTCAATTTCACACTCACTCACACATTCCTTCTCCTTGCCTGCCCTCCTTTCTAGAAAGGAGCCATGCTCACTCTCTCTTCTCTTGCACTGGGTTCCATTAATCTGCAGTCTCTTTGCTGCACCTCCTCCTTTCACTCCCACTTCCTTTCCCCATCTCTTTCTCGGTGGCTGGGACCTGCATGCAGTGCATCTCTCACCCCACTGTTATTCTTCCAGGTTGAATAGTGCTGCATCCTTAGCTTGGTCACCCTGCTTCATCCTTCCTAGCTTATGTTCTGGTCAGACTGCCAACACCTTAGCATGCTGGAGACCTTACCTTGCTTTAGATTCACAGAAAACTTAGTTGAGTTACTGAAACTGAGTTTAAAAAAAGACTATGTTTGTAAATGGTTCATATGTATATTTGGTAAACCCTTTTACGTGAAAGGTTCACAATATTTCCAAAGACATGTGCCAGCCAGATGGTGGAATGGGGAGAGCCATATTTTTTTCCTGTGTTGCATTTCCCCCTCCTTCATAATCCACCCTTGGTGTCAACATAGTTATTCATTTTTAAGATTCAGGGTGAGTTGCAAACCAAATACAATTAAAATAGAAGAACAGTTTTAAATGGTCAATAGAGCCTCATGAAACTCAGTTAAAATCTTATCACAGAATTAACAGCCGAGCTTAAAGTCCCTACAGGATGGGAGAGGTCTTAACCAACTTCAAAAATATCAAATGGGGCTGGTCTAATGCACGTGCTTCAGCAGGGGGCTCCTCAGTGAGGTTGCCACTGCTGAAAAGTCTTGGCTTATTACAGTCTAATTTCAGAATCCCAAGGCACATGGATTAGGGCCCCTGTGATTATTGCATATAGACCTCTTTGGGTAGCATTGCTGGAGAAGCAGAGTATAGAAATTGGGGGAAAAAGTGAAAGCGGGTGATACCTTAGATTCCCAGATTTATCTGTGCTTTAAATTAATTAGCACCCTTGCTTCAAAATGTAACATTACATTTACATTACATTACATTACATAATGTAATGCGCTCTGGTCCATGGGGTCACAAAGAGTCGGACACAACTAAACAACTAAACAACAACAACAACATAATGTAAATTAATTAACACTCTTGCTTCAAAATGAGGCTAAGTGCTAACCTCTTGATCTTCTTTGAACCCTGTAGCTGAGATGTGATTGGATTCTCTGATTTCTCTCCCCACTTCGATGTAAGCTTTAACACACACTCAAGCACACTATATTGTTGAGAGGGGCAGCAAAGGTCCAATATTTTACCTATTCTCCTTCCTTACCCACTGGGTTGATTTACCAAATGGAATGCCACATGTACTTAAGCATTTGGAGCAGCTAGTCGCTCAGGGAAAACTTGGGACACCCTCCAAATTATATGGATTTGGAGAAGTTTACAGAAGTAATAATAGATGGGGCGCTCCAGCTGCCACTGGTTTGGATAATGGACTCAAAGATTAGCTCATTTTGTGAGAGAATTGGGCACCATACCAATGCAGGGCTTCAGCAAAACCACATCCACCCTGCAAAATAAGCCAGCGCTGTGTTGCCACAACCTTTCCCTTCCTGTATATCCTTTTGCTTTTGTTTTTTTGTCCTGTTTGAACTTTCCCCTTCATAGGAAAGGACAGTGTGTCAATTGGAAGATTTCTTGGCTCAACTCTTTTTGGTTTCTGTGGCACAAAAGTTAGCATTTTCAGCTAGGTGCTGCAAGCTTCTTCATTAAACGTTGGCTTTCAAAATGCATGTACATGTCCCTGGATGCTCCCCAGTGTGTCCAGTTTGGAAGGGCTAAGCCAGGGGAAAGCAGGAGCTGGTTTTTCAACAGCTGCAGCTGCTACAGTTAGCATAAGAACTAAGCTCTTAAGGGTCAGCCTCTAAAAAGGAACATTTTTTCTGGATTTTGTAGGGCAGGCTATGTTTGTTTGAGCAATGGAGGAGCCAAACACAGCTTATCTCTGGGAAGTTGTATTTTAAATTCCTATTTATGTGATTGCACCCCACCTTGATAGCATGCTGTAACATAAGAAAAGCCAAGACAATCTACTCCAGCATCCTGTTCTCATGAATGCCTTTGGGAAGTCCAAAAATGGAATTCTCCCCAACTGTGATTCCCAGCAGCTGGTCTTCAGAGGTATATAGCCTCTAACAGTGGAGGTACAACACAGTAGTCACTAGCAGCCACTGATAGCTTTATCTTCCATGATTTTGTCTAATCCTCCTTTAAAGCCGTTGGTGGCCATCACTGCCTCTTGTACAAGGGAGTTCCATAGTTTAACTATGCATTTTGTTTAGATGAAGGGCAGTATTAATAATAATAATTTCACCTTTGCACTTTGCTTTCTGCAAGCTTTCCTGAAGCTAGAGGGTGGGGGCACAATTAAAATGATTTTCTGATACATTATTTTCCTTATGACAAGATGTAGCGTGCTTGAGGAGAAGGACCAAGGAAAAGTTTTCATAGGACTGTGCAGAAACTACCCTGAGATATTTCCCTAATCTTATCAGAAATTCTTCTTTTGCTGCCCTTGAAGGTCCACAGATGTTTCTCTTCTGCAGTAATTAAATTCACCTCAAAATGTCAGTTCTGGTGAGATTTGCCAGTAATTCTCTGCTAATTGCTGAAAAAGAACCTTTATTTGATGTGCTCCTTCCTTCCTTCCTTCCTTCCTTCCTTCCTTCCTTCCTTCCTTTCTGCCACACCACTCTACACTGAGCTCCCTGTATCTTATCCCCTCCCTCTGCACTGGCTGCTACTGGATCTGATGCAGTAGGCAGCTTCCTTAAAAATTGTGTCCTTCACTTGTTGTCTGAAGTGGTACAGGCCTCTTTACCACCACATTCAGCTGTGTGCATATATATGGCCTCAGAGCTATTCCATCACAGAATGTGGCTAGTGGTGGACTGACAGTCAAATCTTTGTTGTTATGAGCAATGGCCAACAGATAGGCCAGGGATTTTGCCTCTGAATCAAGTTAAGATTGTAGATGTGGAAATGCATTTTTGTAATGCTCTCACACTCTTTCACATGCAGACACAAAACACCCCTCTATAAAAAGCTAGAACATTAGGGAGAAAGGTTTGGCACAGTTTTGTAGGTTACTAGTGGAGATTAGTGTAGACACAGCTCATAATTCTACCACCTCAGTCAACCTCCCCATTCTGCATAATGTAAATATGCAGCTAGCTGCCTACATTTTCTTTCTCTGTTCCCCTTCCTGCTGCCACGTTAAGAGCTCCCCAGTGGACCGTTTGGTGTTGAGGGATAAGATGATTTTGCAGTCCTGTCAATCAATCACAGGTGGCTAATTTTGCTGCACTGTTTTCTAGTGTGGAGCAGTGGCATTTAGAGGGGAGCATCCAGGGAATCGCCTGGAACTACCAGCTCCCATTGTCATAATTTTGGTACCAGAGTGCAAGAGGGAGAAATGTCGTGTTTTTATTTGCTAAGCTAGCAAGCCCCTTAGGGGAAGAGGCTTTTCCAGCCGTGGCCTCCCGCCACTTACTCAAAGTTCACAATAAAAGCATCTGTTTGATTTACCAGTTTATATAACATAATAAATCCTTAAATAAACTTCTGTCGAGCTGGCTCTGGGAACTCCTGTGAGGGTGCTTGCGCCAGCTGGGTCAAGAGCAGAATGTCATCAGCCGCCTTGTGGAAAGGCTTGTATTTCAAGCATTTAGATGCAGTAGAGCAGCCCTGGATTCCTTTGGTTCACTGGTAGCAGCTTAAGAGTTTCTTTTGCTTCAGCCTGAATTAAATCCTTTTTGATGACTCTCCTGAAAGAGAAGCCTGGAGATGCCTTTGGGAGGAAAGAAAAATGAAAGCAATGGATTGACAGTGTGCATTTAATAAATATTAGTTATGATGCATTGAATCGCCAAGGGTAAAGATGGGCAGAGCATAGTTAGTGCACTAGGAATGGATCTGGAAACATTTTAACTGTATGGTCAAGATTGGGGTGGAGGGATTGATTCTGCAAGTTTGCAGCAAAAGCTGGCCTTGGATAGTGCCAGCTGGATGTCACACCGATATGCCTCTGGTCTCGATCCCTGGAGCAACTGTTTTTAAAACCCAGCCGGATGGGTGGGGTAAAATATTAATAATAATGCTTTATAAACATATTAGTAGTTTATTCCATTTTATGAAACAAACAGCATACAATAGTTAAAGGAAAAGTACAAAAACTTCAGAACATTACATTCATAGTTTGAAATTCTCAAACATGCTCAAATACAGCACACACATCCCGCATTTTCTTGTAAACTCAAGCGCACGCACACACCAAACTTGGACAACATTTAATGGGGATTAAACAGATTGACAGAGGATCAGTTCTAGCAGAGCTCTTCTGATGTCTATATACACTCATGCACCTGCACACTAACTCTCTCCTGCCCCAGCAATTAGGTCATGGGGGAGAGCATTTCAGACCAAATTGCTGTGGGGAGGGTGACATCGGAGACTGCAGCTGCCGAGAATGCCCCTGAAAATGCCACCCACACCCGGCTGCCACAATTAAATATAGAAAGGTTTTCTATTTGCTCCGATAGAGCAGTTTTTCCAAGCCTAATCACGTTGTGTTTAGTGCATATTTAAATGTGCAAGACTGGATTCAATGGTTTTATTATATGTATATGCTTATTTTAATGAATATGTTGTGCATTATAGCCTTTCGTGTTTTTAATTACTATTTATTATTTTTAGGACAGATTTTTGTGTCCACAAGGATGTGCCCTGTGACACTGTGGGTAAGTAACTGAGTGATTACGTTCCATTTTTATGAGGGTTGGTGAAACCAAGGCACTTAAGATGGTGTTGGAATCCAACACCCATCAGCTCCAGTCAGCATGGCCAGTGGTAAGGAATGATGGGAGTTGTAGTTCAACAATATCTGGAGAGCCACAGTTTGCCCAGTTCTTATCTATGTTGCCTTTATTTTATATGTGGAGTTTTCTGATCAAGCTCAGAAACCACTGTCACTAATTCCAGTGCACATAAAACATTATGGATAACTTGCAACTTACGGGGTATTTAACTTGTACGCATTTAGCTTTACCTGCTTGGCAAAAAAAATTTAAAAAAAATTAAAGGGAGAAGACAGAGGGTGGGCGTGTGGGCAAAAAAAAGTTTGGCAATGTCACCCACCATTGAACCCAATGTGTTTTGACGCAGAGTAACCCCAGCGTAAGTTGAGTTGCCTGTACGTAATACATTTGCATATTCATATTTATTCCCTAAACTTTTTCTACACTGTGTGCTAGACCTGGCAATTAATTCATCGTTGCTTAATTGGTTTGACATTGTGACACTGGAAATTGTAGAATTGTACAGTGAAGTTGCTAAGGCAATCAGCATCTGGGTTAACTCTTGCTAAACTGAACTATTCTTCATTGTAAATAAGAAATGAATGTCCTAAAACTGAAGCTTACAAGGTATAAATCAGAGTACTTTGAATGAAAATGCAAGTCAATTAAGGGAAAAGGAATGTTCTATAAGAGTATCATGTACTGCTAGAGCCAAACCCTGATAATCATCTATGTCCCATAGACTGGAGGGGGGAGCATTTTTTCAGTCTGAGGGCCACATTCCCTTATGGACAATCTTCCAGGACAGAGGCACATACCAGTGATGGGTGGGGCTAGAAGCAAAGGTGGGTGGGGCAATAAATGCTAATTTTACCTTTGTACAATAGAAGAGTTTCTGCACATGCTCACACAGCCCTCTCTGTCTTCTGTCCAGCCAAACAAGAGGTATTATCATAGTTCAAGGAAGCAGTGCAGCCAGGCTAAAACATATAAGGAGAGTACAAAGAAGGACTCTTAAGGGATTTATCCTGGAGAAAAGGGTGTGCGGCCTGGGGAATGTTCTGTGGGCCAGATAGAGTGGCCCCTAGCATAGATTTTTGTGGTAGAAAATAGTAACGTGCAGTAGATAGACTGAAACCGGGAAAATTAAATACATTTCCAGGATCCATCCTTTCTTAGACGATTGCATGGCAAGGATTGTACAGTAACTTCCCTGTTTATATCAATGGGAATTTGGCTGGATCATGCTGCTTGGGTATATCTACACTACAAGACTCTATCAGTTTTCTTTCTGTTTAAATGTCATAGCTTCCTCCAAATATACTAAGGAATTGCTGAATGCGTTAGAGATCCCTAATGCCGCTTCTAGAACTGTATATACCAGATTTTCTCTCTCTCTCTCTCTCTCTCTCTCTGTGTGTGTGTGTGTGTGTGTGTGTGTGATTGACAGCTAAAGCAGCTTTAGTGTAGGATGGCAAGGTGAAAAAGAGAGCAGAGCTCCTATACCAGGGGTACCCAATGTGGAGCTCTCCAGATGTTGGACTACAAATCAGATCAGTCACAGGTAGCATAGCCAGTGGCCGGGATGAAGGGAATCCATCAACATCTGGAGGTTGTCACCAGGTTGGCTGTCCCTATCCTACACCTTTAACACTTGTGTAGAAGCAGGAATTTCAGTAGGTGTAGCATTCGTAACAAGTAGTACACTGTTTGATGCTTTATTTTCTTTGCCATACCTGACCTGTTCATCCCAATGCACCTAAAAACATGGGGCACATAATATACATAGAGAACAAATTCAAGGATAAGGCTAAGGCAAGTTGGTTAACCTGTATCTACTTGGGTTATTTTGCACCTTTTACGTAATTATGTTGGCTTTTGTAGTTTCATTGACTTTTTTTTCTTGCTTGTAAGCTGCCTTGGGGCTTCTAGAAAGGTAAAATAGAAATGTTTTAAATAATAAAATGTGATAGTTGAGGACTCATAGTTGAGTATAGCGTATTTATAGTATAACTTACATAGTTCAGTTTAGTTGGGTAGGAGCAAAACTCCAGTCCTTAGAAATGTGTATTTTGTGTGAAGACTTTATTCCATGTTTCAGAGAAGTAGATATTTTTTCAGCTTTAATATTTCCTTGCTATATCTGCTTTCTGTTAACATTATAGCACTAAGCATATTTTCTCAGAAGTAAGTCTCTCTGAATTCACTGTGATTTATGTCCCCAAAAAGTGTGTTTAGGATTATAACTATAGACTTTATCAAATACTCAGTTTGTGTTTGCAGATTTTAGTAGAGTCATAAAGGGGAGGAATTTGGAAACTTCCACTTTTGACTAACCAAAGCTTGCTGTGTTGCCTGTATCTGCACGTATTATTAGTTTTAACCATGGTTAGCTTAAACTATCCAGCTTCAGTAACTGTGGTTGAAAGTTAGCCTTTCTGAAGCTAAACAATTTGGTCTGATGTCAGTATAAGGCATCTTCTTATGTTCCTAATGAGCACAATTCCCTCTTCGGCTGCCCAGAGAACTTTTATGTTAAGTGTCGGCACACAAATAACATAAATTAATTAATTTAAAAATGATGGCTATGCACAGTGGCCAGTGTTTCTGTGTATTCTCCATTCAACTTGTATTAAGCCAGATATATCTAATGATCCAGATTCTGCACAAACCGAAATATTTTCTTGGAAGCTGTGCTTGCTGGAGAGAAAAAATGGCACCAGGCGGCTTGCATTTGTATTTTGGCAGGGTGTGCTTGCTGGAATGGATTGCTCAGGGAATGGAATTCAACTGCCAAGGTAGCTTTGAAGGTTACATAATGACTCAACCAAGCTCAAAAATGGGGAAAAAATATGTAGGTATGTATATGCGGGATAAGACTGTGCTGGCTGCTCCAAGAATCAGAACAACCACATTTGTGTTGGAAAGAGTCTGCTGGCACTTAATGTATTTGCTCAATTGGTTACCTGGCCCCAAAGGACAGCTGAATTCTTTCTTTATTTGAAAAAAGAGAAAGGAGGATTTAATGGAAAAGGCATGCAAATTTCTAGCAATAGCATTGTAAGCAGCGTAACTGCAAAGTACCCACAGCCTCGCCCCCACCCCCCACCAGTACTGAAATGCAGGCGGCCTTGCTTTTATGCCGTTCAGGGTTCCCTGTTGACAGAAGCTAGTTAAACAGTCTGTGGGCTGCAGCCGTCAGCCCTCAGCCATATCTCTCGTGTTGTGACTTGAATCAGTTCTCCTGTTTCCTGCTGAAATCTCTGTTCCAGCCACGCTGCCTTTGAGCGAGCCAAACAGTGAGAGTTCAGCGTCTCGCTCTTAATATCCTGTGGAAGGAGACTGGACGAGCTTTGCATAGCTTGTCAGAGTCTAACCTTGTTTTGTAGGCCAGCATGTTTGTAACCCTTTGCAGGTTTTAGGGCAATCTCCTTTGCTCTTGCAGCCCAGATTGAAAATGTGAGACATGAATTGAGTTTAAAGAGTCACGACTTTTTTTTTGTAATAGCAACTATCTGCAATTGGATGACCTTAGCTTAGCTATTTCCTGGGGGCATCCCTAACTTGAGGATAAAGCTGGGAGAAGTTCCTGCCCCTCCCCATTTGAGTGACGTCACCAGACGCTGGATCTGAAAATTACCTCTGTGACTTTCTTTAGCCACTTGCATTGAAGGCAAGTCAAGAGAGGCTGCTGGATGTTGGTCAGCATCATTCAGAGCAGTGGTTGGCAAACTTATCTGAGGATGGGCTGGTCGACGGTAAGAGTGGGCGGCGGCAGGGGGCACCATGGGCCAGTTAGACACTTTATCCTAGGCTGGATCTAGGCACATAAAAAAAGCAGTTCAGGAAAACGCGCTGTAAACTTCATAATGGGAAATCACATTGGTGAAAGACGGGACTCCACAGCACCCTCTGGTGTCACAGTGTTATAATGCACATAAAACACCTTTTCTTTACTAACGTAGCTGAGTCACCTATTCCCTCTCTGCTTGCATACCTGTTAGTCGTTACTGATTTTGAAGCCAACAAGTCCAATTAAAATGCCTCCCCATCCTGGGATAGGAACATAGGAAATTGCCTTATATCAAATCAGACAATGGTCCATTGAGCTCAGTATTGTCCGCACTGGTTGGCAGCATCTCTTCAGAGCTTCGGATAGGGGTCTCTCCCAGCCTTACCTGATGATACCTGGAGAGCTGGGGGATTGAACCTGGGACCTTCTACATTCAAAGCGGATGCTCTGCCACTGAGCTATGGCTCTTCCCCCATGAAGGAGAATTTCATACCATCTACTTTTTTAAGCAAACTGCCCTGATTCATATCTCCTGGACTAATACACAGATTGGAACATAACTGCTGCCCAGATTTTATAAAGTCCTTACCAAACTTTAAGGTACATACTCGGAGATTAAATACAATAGAAAACCTTTGCTGAGATTAAATATGTTTTTAAACATGTATTTTGTGTGATGCAATTATTTTAAATGCATTTAAAAACATGTATTTTAAATGTAAGCGTTGATATGGATTTTTTTAAAAAAATGACAGATGAATGGCAGAATGGACAGCTTAGAACTGACACATGTATGAATGAAGACATGTGAAACTGACATGACCAAGCTTAGAATTTTTCTGATGTGGAGTATACAAAAACAAAACAAAACAACCCAAATGAGGTTCTCTTGGCCAGTTATGAGAAATCCCCATAAAATTCATTCTCAGCTCACAGAAGGACAGTAAGTTAGACTTGCTGTGCAATGAAAAGATGGGTGGGTGACCAGGAATGAGGGCAGAACTGTCAGTGAGATGCAGTGATTAGAGTGTTGGTCTGAGATCTAGGAGACCAAGATTCTGACTTAGCCTTGGAGCTCACTGGGTGACCTCTGGCCATGCACTTACTCTCAGCCAAACGTACCTCACAGGGTACCTCACAGCCCTCAAGCAGAACCTGAGAACAACAGAACATTCAAGACATTGAGGGGGCAGGGAGCAATGATGACTGCCAGGAGGCAGCTGGTGAGAGTACTTCCACTGCCATCACTAAATGTTTTGACCAGCCCCTCCCCCAAATCAATGAAGTAGTGCCTGGCTCATCCTTCACCTCTTCCAATTTTCCACCAAAAGTACTCATTTGAGAATTTTCGGCTCAGCCCGAGTTTTATTGTGTGCTATATATGGTTCATATCTTACCTCAATGTGTGTGTCATTCCAGCTGCAGTTAAAGATGCCCTCCCTTTGCAGTTACCCATTCAAAACTGCCAAAGTTTTCTACATGATTGTATACTGGTATAGTAAATCTAATTGCTGTCCTTAACTGGGAGAGGTAATTTTGGTTTTGCTCCACCCTGTTCACTTTGCTAGAATCTTTGAAATAAACATTTTTAGCCGTTTTGGGCCTCAGTATCAGCGTGCAGAATATTGTCTACCAAAAGCAACCTAATTCCAATTTCATTGTAATTTAAAGCACATCCTTTACGTATCTCAGAAAGCAGGCAATCGTATATGCAGTTGGACTGGCTGAAGACACAAGCCGAACTGATGTCCAGCTAAGAAACTTCAGCCAAACAAATGTCAACAAAGGCTTTTTGGAATCCTTCCCAGCTACTGGGTGTGTGAGGCATGAGGTCTGTTTGGAGGCAGATGTGGACGGAATAGCTTAAGCGTGTTAGAACTGGAGGCGGGATGTTCCATGGAGAGAATTGCAACTCCTGGAGTTTATCACTTTTGGGTGTTGCCAAAGCTTTAAAATAAGGTCCAGTGAGAACTGGAGTGTATTGCAACGGGGGGCGGGGGGGGGAAGGTTTTGTAAACACTTATTGGAGACCCAAAGAGCACTTCATGGCCAAAATGCAAATATTTCTTTCTTACAGTTAGCTTTTTAAAACTCTAATTCCATGTACATTTACTGGCAAATGAAGCCCACTGAATACAGTGGGATTTACTTCTGAGTAAACACACTTGACATTGGCTTGCACAGCTGTGGTCCTCACACTTATTCGAAATCACTGGGACTGTCTGAACATAGCCAAGTTTAAGATGGGCCAATGATCAGATTCCAGACTAGGCATACAAACAAGTGGGATGAGGCAAAGAAAGAGGTGAGTTTGTTCTAAATATGAGTGGGTCCAACTGAGGTGCTAGGCTTTATGGTACAGATAGATCCTGACTGGCTTGTGGGGTCAGCTTTCAGAATCCAGGCTGGTGCTGAAGTCTAGAGGGCTCCCTTGACTCACAGAACTTTTTATGAGCAGCACTGGACATAAGGCATTGGAGACTGGCTGCTGGAAGCCCTGTTTTCAGACCCCACATTCCCATCAGCACTTTGCAGACTTCTAAGTGTAAACATGCATACGATTGGACTGTATAGCTTGAACCCTATGCACACTTATCTGGGAGTAAAAAGTAAAGGTAAAGGGACCCCTGACCATTAGGTCCAGTCGTGGCTGACTCTGGGGTTGCGGCGCTCATCTTGCTTTATTGGCTGAGAGAGCTGGGGTACAGCTTCCGGGTCATGTGGCCAGCATGACTAAGCCGCTTCTAGCGAACCAGAGCAGTGCACGGAAACGCCGTTTACCTTCCCGCTGGAGCGGTACCTATTTATCTACTTGCACTTTGACGTGCTTTCGAACTGCTGGGTTGGCAGGAGCAGGGACCGAGCAACGGGAGCTCACCCCGTTGCCAGGATTCGAACCGCTGACCTTCTGATCGGCAAGTCCTAGGCTCTGTGGTTTAACCCACAGCGCCACCTGTGTCCCTAACCATTAAACACAATGAAACACATTTCCAAATAAACATGCATAGCCGTCAGGCATTACCTTAGCTTAGACTGTATTATAGGTTTTGCTGTTATTCTGCAGTTTATTTTAAAAATGCACACGCTGCCTCATTTTCAAAGAGCTTAAGCTAATAAGTGAAATTCAGTAGTTCAGAGTGCGAACATTAAAAAACTCAGCAACTTCACTGCTGAGAAAATGCAAATCCCAACTAATCTCGACATTGAGATAAATCCATGCTCAGATTCTTGCTGACGATTGGCCTTTTGCCACTTCCTTAGGATATCTCCAGGAGTCTTTCCAGATGTATCCATTTGCCACCTACAGTGGTCATGGACTAGTACTCAACTTCTTGTGACAGTGTTCTTGGAGTTTACATTTTGCATGCAAACAGTAAAGCTGTGCAAGCCACTTGCGAAGATAACACAGTTTCCCCTTCCATGCCATTTCAGCCATCAGCGACAGTCTTTTAGCATTTGTTTAGTTCGGATTTAGGTTCTGGTGCTGGTATTTGAGTTCTGTGGCTTACTGGTTGAAAACATTGGTTCTGTGTATCTATTTTGCTGGTGTCTTAGAGCTCTGAACAGTCTCTTCGGTCTGAAATATCTGTTTTGGGATGCCCTGTGCCCCTGGCAAGAGCCTAGAACTTTATTAAATAACTGTGTACCTTTATTAATAGTGCAGGTCTTTGACCCCTTTTGTATGTCATGTGAGTAGTAATGAAATATAATGTTCCAATTACTTATGAGGAAGCAGTGTTAGAATTGTTGCATTTTTTTCTGAGTGTCGCAAGAGAGCATGAAGGTGTTGAAGGCTCTACTGGGATTGTTCATCAGTTGTGTTTTTACTTGGACAGCAAGATTTAGTTGGATAATTGGTAGGGGCCAATTTTATTCAGAAAGAACACATTCCGATTAGCAGAGTTGGCATACATATTTTTAGGATATTTGGGTCTCTCTGTGTTGCTGTAATAGGGAATGCAAAACTTTCCAAGGTTTAGCCGGTGTAAAATGATTGTGACAGCTGGTATGATCAGATTGGAAGCAATACACATTCAGCATAATTGTGTGCGCGCACACACACATTTATGCCTGGAAGCTGTTTATGTTGCTTTTAATCCAGAGGATTTGTTGGGAAATGTTAGGCATCCCATCACATGGCATTTCATATTCGGTTCCTCAGTAACAGGGACCATTAAGCAAAGTCAGTGCAAAATTGTTGCTGTTTAAGCTGTGGCTGTGGCAAATATTTTCCACTTTTGATATTCAGTTTGAAAGTAGCCCATTCTATGCAACTGAATAGATTCCTGGGGGGGGGGGTGGGTGTTGCGGAAATAATTTTACTCAGCATTATACTGTTTCTCTAGGGTATATGGGGTGTTAGGGATCGGGTAGTACCTCTGGTGGGGGACATGCCATGTTCCTTCTAGGGTAGTTTATCCCCCTTTGGTCTCCAGCCTGTACTCTGCTCTCACCTGTGGTTTCTAGAAGCTGTCAGCATGCGACAGCGGCCACACCCTGAGAACAGCTTTGACTGGCCAGCTAAACCAGGCGAGGGTAGCCAATGAGTCTCAAACCCTCGGTGAGTTAGGGACTTTGCCTGCATGTGAAGACAAGCTCAAGCAGATTGAGCAGACAAGACCAATAGTGGGCCCAATGGTCAAGAAGGCATTTTCACCTCATGCTATAGAGCGAAGTGGAGGGCAGATGGGACTCATCAACCTGGGAAGGTACCCCATCTAGGAGAAGGAAAACTCTGATCCTAAACCTCCTTTGTTTTGTGGGACATCTTTGAGAGAAGAAAAGGCTAATGAGTAAACCCTACACAAATCTGGCGTGGGGTCCCTATGACAGTTGGATGGTGCCTTGTACACCTTCTTCCAGCAACTTCTGCAGCCAAACTGGTGCCAAGCGTATTGTTCTGCTTTCCTTTAGACCACATCAGCGAGGCTGAGAGGGGGGTCTTGTTGTTTGGGCAGCCCAGGACCTCCATACACTTGCATCTTGGGGAGTGCAAAGAACAGCTGCTGTTTGATTTGTATACTGTTTTAATCAGGTAAGGTAAAGGTACCCCTGACCATTAGGTCCAGTCGCGGACGACTCTGGGGTTGCGGTGCTCATCTCGCTCCGCAGACAGCTTCTGGGTCGTGTGGCGAACCAGAGCAGCGCACAGAAATGTTGTTTACCTTCCCGCCAGAGCAGTACCTATTTATCTACTTGCACTTTGACGTGCTTTCGAACTGCTAGGTTGGCAGGAGCTGGGACCAAGCAACGGGAGCTCATTCTGTCACGGGGATTCGAACTGCGGACCTTCTGATCAGCAAGCCCTAGGCTCTATGGTTTAGACCACGGCGCCACCCACGTCCCTTTAATCAGGTAGATTCACATTAAAATTCTAACCGAATTGAATTTCTCCCCATCTCTTATCTAATGTGAGATTATGGGTGCTTGTGAACAGACTCATATGGGGTGCCACAGCCAATAGAATTAAACGTCAGTGGTGGCCAATTAGCGAGGGCAAGGAAGAGGAAATGAAATGAAGCTATTAAGTCATGTTTGTGTGTTATCCTCATAAGAATGAATGAATGACTGAGTTAGCATCATAAAGGAATTATAAGAAAGAGTGGGACCACACTGCTGCCCTATCCCTGCCGTTGTGTATGTATGACCATCTCTGCACATTCAGCAAAGGTTTGAACAGAGAACAAATTGCCATTGCGTAAGTTGCATGGAGGAGTTTGTGCAAGTACAGCCAGCTTCCCCTTCAGATCTTGGTCAAACATGCAAACACCAGGGGGTGGCATTGGCAGGTTGCAGTAGCAGCTAGAGGGTGGGGTGATGCCGCTTACCTGATCTCCCAGTGAGATCAGGGCAGTGCCAACACACTGCCAGAGCCAATTGCACAAAACTTGTTGGTTCCTTGCTCCTCATCTTCCTAATACGCCACAGTGGTAGTGGTGACAGGAGATCACGTAAGCAGTGCCCCCACCACCACCCAACCACTTCTGGTAGGGTGGAAACATTGCTTTTATCTTCCTTGAACATTTTTAATAGAACGACAGGATAAAAAACTATTTTAATAAACAAACAAACAAACAAACAAACACAGTGTGTTTACAACCAGCACCGAAAAATTGGAGGTCATTGCCAGCATGAAAACAAAGCAGTTTCAGCCTTAGATCAGATGGCAGGAATTTTCACCATTTCGTTTTTTGAAGTGAAATTCACAGAGTGGGAAAAACCCAGAGGCGGAGCACTGATTTGGATGGTGATATCAGTAGGACTGAGGGGGGAGTTGCTTTGGTTTGCATTTCACTGTGAACCTACCCAATTTCCACTTCCCAAAACAATGCACAAACTGAAATGCAGCTATCCTTCAAAGCGTGCACTTCTGTGAACTCTGCAATGCAGTTCTCTAAGTCAGTACAAAAATATGACAGTGTGCATAATGTATATAATAGTTAAGATAATGTATTAGAGTGCATTATATTGGGGGGGGGAATTGCTTGCAAAAATGTGTATATTGCAGAAATTGGATTTAAAAAATATACATTTGGATAAATTTGCATTAAAATGCTGACATATGTTCGTGATGACTTGTAAACTGATTTGGAAATGCAGAGAACTGAACTTACAGACTAGGAAAATGAGAAAGAGAGAGTAACCAAAAGTGGCATCCCTAGTATCAGCACCTGATCTACAACAGGATGTGTTAACCATCCCATTGGTTGTGCATGGATGCCCCTTAAGCTCCCAGAAAAAGGCTGTTACTAGTGGAGTGGCAGAAATTGTATCTTACCTTTTTGTTTCTTTTTATGCACAAGCAATGATGCAGCAGGTCTGGGGATGGAGGGGAAATGATAAAAACCGAAACGAAACCTTAGGTGAAGCAAAAAACAAAGTGGGGGGAAGCAGTTGGAGTCTGTATGAATGAAAAAAATATATTGTTACCTCACAGTATGCTGACATGATAGGAGATATCCATTGGCAATAATTGCATGCAACGCCTCAGTGAATGTGACTGAAGCTTCGCTTCCCTTGGGGGCTGGGGTGGGGGAGGATGTCTGAATTCAGAGTAAACGCTTCAGGGCCAGAATGTGCTGTGGCTTGCTTCTAGGAAGCACGGCGATTCTTGTGTTTTCTTAGTATTTAGCTATCATATTCTTACATTTGACTTCCCAGGTTTACTGGGTCATATCCAATATTCATTCTACTTAGGGCCTTCTCGGCTGCAGCTCCAATCTGGTGGAACGCTCTGTCAAAAGAGACTAGGGCCCTGCGGGACCTGACATCTTTCCGCAGGGCCTGCAAGACAGAGTTGTTCCGCCAGGCCTTTGGTCAGGGCGCAGCCTGACTCCCTCCTCTGGCAACCTGCACATAATTCTGCATAATTGGTTGCCATCAATTTGATTTAATTAATTTTATAATGAAATATTTTTAGATTGTGTGATTATTTGACTGATTATTTGATTGTTAGCCGCCCTGAGCCCGGCTTTGGCTGGGGAGGGCGGGATATAAATAAAATTTATTATTATTATTATTATTATTATTATTATTATTATTATTATTATTAGTGTCGTTTATAGAAATGTGTGTTTTGGGTCCATTAATTGCAGTGGGGCTACTCTGAGTAGAAACATAGTTGGATGCAACCCCTTACTTCCTTCTAGTGCAAGCACTTTATTTTTGAGAGTTTAACTTTTATGCTGATTTGGTCTCTTTTAAAGAAAGTCTACCAAATTCTCCAAAAGAAACAGTTCTCAAACTCTTTTTGGGGACCACTTCAAATTTGCTAGAGTGGAACAACTGATGGAACTCTTAAACTTCCTCTGTTCTGCAACGCAAAACTGGCACACAGCACATATTTTAACAACCACAATTTTCTAACATGAAGGAGATGCCTGTTTTTGTGAGCAAATTTCTGTAAAATTGGTGTAATGTTTGTCAGCTTTAGCCTGAGGTTCAGCTTTCATCCTGCTTCTGCAGTTGGACTCAAGGGCAGCAATTGACGAAAATCCCCATCTTGTACAGGGACAAGAATAATGAAGACTGCACCAGCACTGTATTCATTGTATTCTGAAGATCATAGGACAGTTCCCACCCACCCCTCTCTCTCACAAAGGCGTAGCTGGGAGGGGGGGTTGTGGCACTGGGCACCACACAGCACTTGTGGTTGGGCCTGCAGCGCGCCTGAGCCATGTGTCTCTCCTGGGAGTGATGTGGTATCTTGGGTGCTTGCAGGCTCTGCACTGCCTGAAACGGCAGTGTGGGGCTTGCGTCTGCCTGCCACTTCCCCTCAGCCGCCCCACAGCTGAGGGGGAGGCGGCAGCCAGACTCTTTGGATGCTCCACAAAGTGCGCTCTGTCCCCGGGCACAGGGTGCACGTGGTCTCCTGGTGCCCGAGTGGCTAGCTATGCCTCAACTGCCTCCACCCCCTCTCTCAGGTTTCAGGGAGCCCCACAGGCAAGCAGGTGATCGCCCCACCATGTACATCTCTAGCTTAACCCAAAATTATTGGGACAAATAACAAGGACATCTGTTTGATTCAGCAAAGCAATTTTTATGATAAATTGCATGTGAAAAGAAGCTATATTTTAATCTTTAAACATCTCCTATCCCTGCCATCAGCCTCCAGACCCATAAAGTCAATATAATCATAATATATTATTCAATACAGCATGTCAAAAACTCCCTTCTGGGAAAAATGGATTCAGCGTACGGCTTTGCAAATAGAAGGCAAGCCGACACAATGCAACTCATTTGTCTCTAAAGCCTGTTAAGATCGTTGAGTTGCAGATCCCCAAGATAAGCAAGCTAACATTGTTCTCCTACTCATTCTTCTGTGGTCTCTGTGTTGAAGCCAAAATGTAATTTAGAGCTTTCATTTACATAGTCCTTTTTGTACTGCCATGTCTTTTTAAAAGCTGTCTAATGTATTTACCGACCCACGTTAGAAGCTTTTTGAAAGGGAGTGTTAGTGAGGTCAAGGCCTTGGCCGGCTCTTTCTTTCCAAATCAGATAGGACTGTAGAGATATGTCAGTGCTCAGTATAAAATAAGATAAAACTCCCTGTGCACGCCACCCAAAACAATTGACTATTGGAATTATCAGCATGTAGAAGTGTGAGGAGGTGAAGCCAGTGGAAAAGTTGGCCCTGTGAGTGAAGATGCAAGGTGTCTAAATTGGGAAACATCCCTACGCTATATGCAGCAGCATCAGTTCAGAGTTCAGACCTTCAGAATCGTTCCATTGAGACGGTCCAACTTGGCCTTGACCCAAGTAGCACAGAAACAAGTTGTGTCTTGCCAGCTCAGTGTCTGGATGCTTGTAACCTTTCTAAAAATAAAGGACTACTTCTGAGAGGAGCATGGCTCCTTCATTTTACTTATACCCTTAGGACTCTGAAAATGCAAGGAAAGCTGATAAGACATTCCTCAACTCGACTAAAGTTTATTCCATGCATTTCCACACGGTCTATATTTAAATTGGTTTAGTACTTTTTTTCATCTCTCTGGGAAACTCTTACTACTGGAATTCTGTGAAGGGGCCCTCCAGTCGTCAATTTTGTTGTTCATTTGTGACTTTTTGTCCTCATGATGCTGTTGGGGCGATCAGGCTCAGTTCTGCTTTCCCTACAGCTAAAGGCAGGACTTGGAAAGACCCTTTCCTGAAATCCTTTCCTGAAATCTTGCTGCCAGTCAATTATCTAATTCTGAGCTGATTTGTACAGGTGCTCACCTTGGACTCACAGAAGCTGTTCAGTCCAAGTTCCTAAGGCAATTTTTCTCCGTCCCATCCTGTGTTCCAAATGCTTCACTGCTCTTGGAGGCTAATCTTCCTTCTGTTGAATTACAGATTTGGCATAGGACATTCAATTATTGGTTTTGGCTGAATTTAACCCCCACCGGTCTATTAACCCTAGTATTGAGAGACCGTCATGAAAGTGCCTGAGTGACTAAGTGTGACTAAGAGTGCATCCAAAAGCTTTATTCCTCTGGCTTATCACCAAAACAGTTATTAACATTGGGCTTCAGCAAAGCAAAGAATGTAATTAGACAGCACCTATATGACATTGAACGACAGAATAATTTTCCCTCCATAAAGTAATTTAGTCCATGGTATGATTATTTTTCACCCAGTCTTCTTGACACATTGGCACCATACTTGCAAAAGTTAACAGTTCTAAGATACAGATGTGCTTTCACTTATGCAAGACTGAACATACTGCCTTCAGCCGTACTTGAGGGTCGATTTCAAAAAATTCTGCTAGAAAACTATTTATGTCCATGTGGAGATGACAGTATTGAATCAGTAGCTCATGTACTGCTAGATTGTGCTCTTTATAAAGATTTGAGGAGTGAGGTTATTACCCCTCTACTACTATCTATACCAGGCCGCTCAACCATCGCTACTGTGTCATTTTTTTGGGGCAAATAAATATAACCAGGCAACAGCAAAAACTGCTAATTTTTAAGCAGTGGCAATTAAAATAAGATCTATTTAACTTTCTAACAATGCTCAGCTTTTTTTAAAAAATAAAAAGAAAGCCTATTGGTTCACATGTTTTATCTGTGGCTAAAGGATCATGTATCAATTCTGTCATTTGCATTGATATAAACCTCCACAACATATTCTGTATAGCTAACTATTTAGCTCTGTTCCCCAGGGGAGTGGGTGGCGTTGTGATCTAAACCACTGAGTCTCTTGGGCTTGCTGATCAGAAGGTTAGCGATTCGAATCCGTGCGAAGGGGTGAGCTCCTATTGCTGTCTCCCAGCTTCTGCCAACCTAGCAGTTCGAAAGCACACCAGTGCAAGTAGATAAATAGGAAGCGCTGTGGCGAGAAGGTAAATGGCATTTCCGTGTGCTCTGGTTTTCGTCACAGTGTTCTGTTGTGCCAGAAGTGGTTTAGTCATACTGGTCACATGACCCAGAAAGCTGTCTGTTGGCAAACACCAGCTCCGTCGGCCTGAAGTGAGATGAGCACTGCAACCCCATAGTCACCTTTGACTGGACTTAACCATCCAGGGGTCCTTTACCTTTACCTTTACCTACCTCCAGTATATTTTATCTTATTGCTATGGCAAGTGGCTAATGCAAATAAAGTTTTTATCTGTCTATCATCTGTCTATATCTATCTATCTATCTATCTATCTATCTATCTATCTATCTATCTATCTAATTCTGAGCTAAATGGACTAGTACAAGGGCTTTCAGTGTGGTTGCCCCTGTTCTGTGGAACAGCATTCCTGTCAAGATACGACAGGCCCCTACTGTCTACACTTTCCAGAAACAACTGAATATATTTTTTTCTTCTGAATACCTTTCCCACAGCTGGATGAAGAATTCTCTGCCATGGGTGTCCATTTCGTTTTTAAATTTATCTTCTGTTATATATTTGTGCTGCCATATTGCTATGAAAGTTGATAGCAATATTAATGCTTCCTGTGCTCCTAACTTCTGCTTTTTCTTCTTCATTAAATTTATATACACCCCTTCGTCAGAAAACCGCAGGGTAGTTTACAAAATGCAACCCTTGTCACTATGTGTTTTATCTGTGCAACATACAAATCAAAACAATTATATGAATGAAACTCTAATACTAAACATATAACATATAACAAAACACAGATTCTCATTAACAGCAGCAGCATAAAAAATAAGGAGAGGAGAAAATCAGCAGCAAAAAAGCAGCAGTTCCCAGTCGCTTGTCACAGGACCACAAGCAAAGAGATATAGGAGAGGAGCCCTTTAGCCCAAGCAGTTCTCAAATTAATAAAATACCTACAGAGTGGGAGGTTCAGGAGACAGATAAACTCTGTTGCCAGCTGCCAGGTGTTCCCCTCCCCCCCTGCTCCTGTCTGCATCAGCCTCTGTGTTTGAATGCTGTGGGCTTCGAAGCACCAGTGATTCTTTATGATGAATTCCATGATACTCTCTTGCTCAGAAGTCTTGCTTAAGACTCGTGTTTAGTCCCATCATCTTTCCCTTCTCCCTTCTTTTTGCACTGCCTCCTTGTCTCCATCCAAAATACTTTATTGATACAGATGGTTTGGGCAAACTGGAAAAGAAGGAAGTCTCTGAGTTCATCTTAAAATACAGTGGTGCCCCGCAAGACAAATGCCTCGCAAGACGAAAAACTCGCTAGACGAAAGGGTTTTCTGTTTTTTGAGTTGCTTCGCAAGACAAATTTCCCTATGGGCTTGCTTCGCAAGACGAAACGTCTTGCGAGTTCTTGCGAGTTTGTTTCCTTTTTCTTAAACTCGCTAAGCCGTTAATAGCCGTTAAGCTGCTAAGCCGCTAATAGCCGTGCTTTGCAAGACGAAAAAAAATGCAAGACGAAGAGACTTGCGGAACGGATTAATTTCGTCTTGCGAGGCACCACTGTACTGACTGAGAAGCTTACTTTCGAAACTCTGCAAAGTTTGCAGAGCAGTTGTCCTTGGTACATTTTTAGCTGGGGGCAGTTTTATTTATTTTTTATTTATTGAATTTACATCCTCCCCGCTCAAGGAGCCCAGGGTGACAAACAGATCTATAATTTAAAAACAAAAACGAAGCAAAAACATTCTAAAACAGTTTAAAACATTCCTAAAGCAACTACAATTTTAAACTTCTAAAAGCAGTTATATTTTTAAAAAAACATTCTATAAGCGATTTTCGGCCTGAAAAGCGAGATGAGCGCCACACCCCATAGTCGCCTTTGACTGGACTTAACCATCCAGGGGTCCTTTACCTTTTTCTTTACCCTACCATGGATAAATAATCTGAACTTTGGCCTTTTCACTCTAGGCATCAGCTTCCTAATTGCAGTGCCTGAGCCTTGGTTAAGGATCTTCCTGATCAGCCCTCAAAATATTTAACAGTAACTGAAATGTTGAGCAGGGAAATGCATTTTCGTTTCTACTTGATTTCTAAGCAAGCAGAAGCAGCCTACACCTCCTATACTCCCTAGGGTTGTCAGAGGGTGGGATTGTTTTGGAATGTGGACACCAGCACATCAAAGCTGAGTAAACATTAAGATGATGCTCTACTTCCTCTGCTTTGGCTAATCCCATAATTGAAGGGGCCACTGTGTCATGCCAGATCTGTGGCGTTTATTAACTTGCTCTTGGGCCTGGAGAGGGAATAGGAGGGATTGTTTTAATGGGATAATGAGTGTCCTGCTGTACAAAGAGCAGATGTCAAAATGAATGAGGGCTTTTCCTGCTTATCTTGCTTTCACTCTGCCCTGGTCCTCTGTTATGACTTGGCAGGGGGCAGTTTGATGAGGATAAGCACATATATACATATGCTGACTTTCTTTAAAATACGGAGGCAAGGATTCAGGCAGGGCCTTCCAAGCATGAGGATAATAGCTCTTTCCTGTCAAAGAATTGATCACCACCTTGGTCCAAACAGCTTCATCTCCTTGTTGGATTTTGTAAACCAAGTGCATGAATCTAACAAAGCCATTTGTCCAAATCTTCATGTTGTGCTATCTGAAACTTTACCATTATTGTTATTATTTGGGTTGGTTTTTTTTTAAAAAAATAATAGATTTCTTACCTGCCATTCTCCATGAAGTTCTGGGGCGGTTTACTACAATTTAAAAAATACAATGGGTTGTTAGTCCTACTCAGAGTAGATCTATTGAAATTGATGGACATGAATACCAGGTTCAGTGGCTGGTTGGTTTTCAGCTAAGGTTTACTCTGAGTAGACCCATTAATGATCCTAACTTAGCCATTTTCAGTGGTACCTTGGGTTACAGACACTTCAGGTTACAGACTCCGCTAACCCAGAAATAGTACCTTGGGATAAGAACTTTGCTTCAGGATGAGAAAAGAAATCTTGTGATGGCTGCGGGAGACCCCAGTAGCTAAAGTGGTACCTCAGGTTATGAACAGTTTCAGGTTAAGAACAGACCTCCAGAACGAATTAAGTTCTTAACCTGAGGTACCACTGTAGAACTTAGTTGCATACTGTTATAAACACTTAAAACAGATTACAGTCAAGCTGTGGTCCTAAAAATATTGTTATGAGTTTGTGAGTGCCAGATACCTATAATTCCTGGATCCAGTAAGTGTTAGAGTTTAATCAATTCTTGGAGTGTTAAACTAGGTGTCGAACACTGAACCCTTGGATTCAGCAGTTTCCTGATGAGGTAATTGCCTGGGAGAGAAGCCATTCAGTAAACAGAGGAAAGGTCAGACAGCAAATGCATGGGGCCCCGCACTCAATTCACAACTCCTGTGAGAAGAAGAAGGCAGCATTTGAATTAGAGTTTTAAAGGTGTAATCTAGGGGGGGGGGGAGTTGCAGGCGGGTAAAGGCAGCAAGCTGAAGAGAGGGTCAGAGCACGATGGTTGCTTTTTAAATGAATCCTGCCATGGGATAAACAAGACCCCTGTGGACTGTTAATGCTGTGATCTCCTCCATCGTAGGCTCAGGTTGTATATATGTGTAAATAAACCATATGTCATAAAGACAACACAGTCTCTGCTGTGCCTCATTTCCAAAAGGAAACACAGACTCTGGGTAAGTGCATGGAACCCCTGGAATCTTGCACCGCTCAGAGATTGAGGTGGCATGCAACAATACTTATCTTGGCTATCAAAGGTCAGGGAGAATTATGTATTCAGCATTCAGCAATACTAGACTGTTCAGTATTCTGGAGGCCTAAACAGACTGACCTGCCATAATTCTAGAATCTAAGTTATGGAAGACAGAAGCAAATTTATCCTGAATTCTGACACCACACCTAGGTCCTTGGTCCTTCTGTGCATTTCATATGTTAAAAGAAAGTACTTCTTCACACAGTACATAGTTAAACTATTGAATTTGTTCCCACAAGAGATAATGATGACCACAAAGCTGGATGGCTTTAAAAGAGGATTAGACAAAATTCATGGATGAGAAGGTTATTAATGGCTACTGGCCATGTTGGCTGTGTTCTGCCTCCACTCTTGGAGTGGAGTATGGCTGAATACCAGTTGCTTGAAACTGCAGGAAGGGATATTGCTTTTGGGTTCAAGTCCTGTTTTTGGAATTCCCATAGGCATATTTTTGACCACTGTGAGGACAGGATGGACCTGGACTAGATGAACTCTCACCTGATGCAGAAGGACCGCTCTTATGTCCTAAATGTCACGGTTTATGGTGATTGATCTGTGGTAGTGGGCACACCACATCCAAAGCATTTCCTTGCAGGCATGAATTTGGTCATTGGGCACATTTACTGTAATAGAATTTTTAAAATCACTGGTAGAAACGTTTGTGCCTAGTTTTTAGCCCTGCAAAGGAATCTTCATCGTCTACGTAGTTTAGAATTGGTAAAGGCTTTATTTGTTTCCAGTGTGGTTTTCATTAACTATAGTGACAAAGACAATTGTTGCTAAGGACACCAGTTTCCTTTCATGGAAGTGAAATCATAATACAAACCAGAATTTGGCATCCTGTTGTCTAACCAAAGTTGGGACAAACTGATCTGTGTCAGCAGATGTTAACCCCTTGTTCTTGCTGAGGTTGAATTCTGAGAAGAGGTTTCAATTTATGGATCCAAAGGGCACTTCTCTGAAATTCCAGAGCATAGAGCCAGTTAACACAGAAACCTATAGGTGAGCTTAAATGTGGTCAGAAGCTTTTGGGTGACTGTTGCAGCTTTTAACTCTGATAGCTAAAAAGTAACCATACAGAGCCCCTGACTGCCCATTTCTCCTAACCATCTACACTTTCAGCTGCAGATTTGGTCTACAGCTATTTGCTCCGGTTGGTGGCTGGACTCCTTCCTTTATTCCCGACGAGCTGGGTGACTGAGCAACCTCACACCTAGATTTTTCTGTAACAAGATAGCAGCCTCCTGAAATAGCAGAGGGGAATCAAGGAAGTTGCAGTGAAATTGACTATCCTGTGACTTCCTTGTTCTTATCTGCTGCTACAAAAACCAGATACTGCCATAGGGCAGGTAAATAAGTGGTCAGCTGCACCAAGAGAAGACTGAAATTGAGCTCTGTATGATTAATAATTGCAACTGATAGCTGCGACAGTCGACTCAGAGATTCTTTCGCAAAATACAGTGTGAACTGGCCCATGGAGTTCTTTGAGGTTCTTGGAAGGGGAAGCTTATCTGTGACTATACTGGTCTAGTTAAAGTTATTGCTTCTTTACCTATTTTGCGTCTTTCACCCCACCCCCAAAGAACTAGAGTTTTCCTTGACAAATTAAAAGTAGCAGTTAATTTTTCATTAATTAACTTGCTAACAGTGCTGATTACACGATTCTTGGCTGTCAACAGGAGCTCCTGCAAATAATCATTAAAGGATTAATGGAGGGGGAACAGCAGGGGTCAGCAACCTTTATCAGCCGTAGGCCAGTCCACCGTCCCTCAGACCATGTGATGGGCCGGACTATATATTTTTTTCGGTGGGGGGGAGGGGGAATGATCAAATTCCTATGCCCCACAAATAATCCAGAGATGCATTTTAAATAAAAGCACACATTCTACTCATGTAAAAACACCAGGCAGACCCCACAAATAACCCAGAGATGCATTTTAAATAAAAGGACACATTCTATTCATGGAAAAACACGCTGATTCCTGGACCGTCCGTGGGCCGGATTGAGAAGGCGATTGGGCCACATCCGGCCCATGGGCCTTAGGTTGCCGACCTCTGGGGAACAGCATTAGCCTTTACATCCACCAGCATCTGATATATCACCTCTGCAATTAGGCAATGTCCTCATGGGCTGGCTGTGTTGCTTTGCGAAATTGTAAAGGGCTCCTTTCAGTGCTAAGCAGAGTCCTTTTTAGCTGGCAGTAGAGTCAGCAGCTGCAAAATGTTTACATGTAACAACTGGGATAAACCCATTTTTTAATAGTTGCGTGCAGTTTTTCTGTTCAAGTCTAGATAGCATCATATGTTCAAACTCAAACTCAGAAGTTACATGCTGCAATTACGCAATTTCCCTCAGGGAGTAATTTTTAAAGGAACCCTGCCAATACTTGAAAATATAGCGCTGATGTTGCTTTGGCTGGGCATCTGATGCTCGTGTGTCGGGGTTGTTTTTAACATTAAATCATGCTGGTTTTTGGAAATGAACGAATTGGCTTAGGTATCATCTGTAAGACAAGAACTGTATCAAGTAAGACCCTCTCCCCCGCTCCACATCCCCAGCCCCAGCTTAAACTAAATTGCAATAGTTGGCGCGGTTACATAGACTGGATATCATACAGTAAACCTTGCACAACAGTGGCTGAATTTGGAATTGATCAAACACCAAAGGAACACCAACTTTGGCTTCTCCCGCTGATTCACTTCCACATAAGCTGATTTAAAATGTGGTCTCTGGTGTGTGTGTTTTTTCAAAAAAAGATTTCCCAACCAAGCCTGTAGAGACACACACACCACAATTGTTCAGCCCAAATATATGAATTGATTAATTGGAGCCATTTATTCAACTCCATATAAGCATGACTTTAAAAGGCATAAGACCTTTAAAAGCCATCCTCAGCTTGAAAAGCCCACAGCTCTCCAAACTGCGAAACATGGGACTCTTAAGAGGCAAGCTAGACATAATGTTAATATTCCCTCTCCCTCTCTCTCTCTCTCTCTCTAGCACCAGGTCCCAGCTGGTATCTTAAAAACTGAAAATTAATGTTGTCAAGTATTTCTGTAGATAATTGCCTTGTAAACCTAGTTGTGGCCTGAGAGCCCATCCCATTTGTGTAAGAGTACAGTGGTACCTCAGGTTAAGAACTTAATTCGTTCTGGAGGTCCGTTCTTAACCTGAAACTGTTCTTAACCTGAGGTACCACTTTAGCTAATGGAGCCTGCCGCTGCGCCGCCGCCACACAATTTCTTTTCTCATCCTGAAGCAAAGTTCTTAACCCGAGGAACTATTTCTGGGTTAGCAGAGTCTGTAACCTGAAGCATCTGTAACCCAAGGTACCACTGTACCTACAAGTGTGACTTGCAGTTTTTAAAAGTTGCAGGAAAACTTTTTCTGACTTCTGGTCTCCCTTCCCCAGGTTCTGCTGAGATGGGTAAAGTACAGGTAATCATTATCCAATCATGGGTCTGTCTTTTTTCTGAATTGAGTGGCCACTAAAGTATTCTCCACCTTATTCTCTGAGGATCTTACCAGAGATTTGTGCTAGATATTTCCCCACTACTATACCAGAGGAATCCTAGACCTGCAGAGTTGAGAAGGGCCACGAGGGTCAAGGAAGAGAATAAAGCCTATGTGTTGGTAGTGTTGCTCAGGCAAAGCACTTTTGGTCTTGGACAGCCCTTCTGCATTGCTGGATACTTTCTTCTTGAACAAGTAGTTTAACTGACCTGCATGACTGTGCACACACCTGTGTACAGTCCTTACTTCTCCACTTTGTGTGTGAGACATTTTGCCCCAGGGGAGTAATTTTAAAATGGCATGTGTTAAGTTGTGGGCGAACATATCAGACGACACAGCGATTCTTCCAAAGCAGCTCTTTATTTGTAAGCTGGAACAGAACTGAACTGAGGAGCTCAGCCTGCTTATATAGAGCTCCAGAACAACGTAACTGTTGCAACTTTCTAAAACTATCCAATCACTGAACGTCACTTTCGATTCTTCATTTGCATACAAACTATCCAATCACTGAATGTCACTTTCGATCCTTCCTTTACATAATTATCTACAGTATCCCCCTGCTGGCCCAGGGTGAGAACTTCAGTACATAACACCCCTCCCCATCGAGATAAGGCGTCAGTTACAATCGTAATGGTTTCCTTATATACAGCACTACACGTAATGGTTCAATTAGGCACAAAAGCATATCGGTTACATTTCACATACTTAGACCAACAGTGATACATGTCCAACAACATAGTCCTTTAAATAGGTTGGGCGCTTGGAAACTCTGCCAGACCGCCGGGGACTGGTAGCCAAGTCTGGGGGGGCCACCCAATTCTTCCTGAGGCTGTGGTGCGACCCTAGGTGGCGTTGAAGCCAAGTCCCCTGGATCCGCTGCTGTGGGTGGAACCTCCGCAAGTGGGTTTGGCGGAATGTCAGGCACGGCAGTGGTCTGAGTCTGTGGTAAGTCTGGCAGACCCTCTGAAGTGGATTGGTTCAGCTCCACGCCAGCAGTTTGTGAGAGAGGTGTAGGTGGAGCCTCACCATCTGTAAGTGTCTGTTCCAGAGCCACAAGCGCAGTTGGGGGCACCACGATAGTGTCCAAGTCCCCAACCCTGCGCCTAAACTGGTCTATGTGCCGGCGCCACAAGCGTCCGTCTTCGAGTGCCACCTGGTACAAGCGAGGTCCAGTGACTCCCACTACTGTGGCTGGCACCCAAGGAATGTCCCCCACAAAGTTCCTGGCAAAGACCTGGTTTCCTGGAACAAATGACCGTGGCGCATTGGCACAGCCTGGGGGTTCGGCCACGGCAAAGTCTGGGTGCAGCCGGTCAAGCGGGGATCTGAGGCGGCGGCCCATAAGCAGTTCGGCAGGACTCTGCCCTGTGGCCGCATGAGGGGTGATGTGTTGTACGAACAAGTATTCGGCGACCCGCTCTTGCCAGTCTCCCCGGTCCAGGCGCGCCAGTGCCTCTTTTGCCGAGCGCACCATTCTCTCTGCTTGCCCGTTGCTGGATGGATGAAATGGTGCCATTAGGGCATGGCGGAGGCCCAGTCCCAAAAGATACTGCTCAAAAGTGCCTGACGTGAACTGTAGTCCGTTGTCGGAGACAAGGACATCAGGACACCCATGCATCGCAAAGAGGCCTTGCAGCACCCGGATGACGGCCTTGGTAGTGGTGGAGGGCATCAGGGCCACCTCCAGCCATTTGGAATAGGCGTCCACCACTACCATAAAGGTCTGGCCATGAAAGGGGCCAGCCAGATCGATGTGCACCTTCAACCAGGGTGTCTTGGGCATCTCCCAGGTGTGTCCCTTAGCTGCCGGTGGCTCAGGCCTCGATTCTTGGCACGCTTGACAGGCGGAAACCCAAACAGTGATGGCATCCTTACTCCTCTCTCCCTGGGGTGAAAGGGTGAATTACTGGTTTTTGTCTGCATCTCAGAGAACAGCCTCTGAACTGAAAGGAAGCTGCCCAGCTAAAACACTTCTTATCACCTGCTGACTCACAAGAGGAATTATTTGAACATATTGCCCCCTCCCCCAAGTCTTAAGAAAATCTTTTCCAAGGACTTAGGGCTAATAGGGACATATTTCTAAAAGACTGAATGGTAAAAATGGACCCATGGTCAGTTGTTTCATAGTATTATTATTCATGCACCCAGTATATTTAACTTTTATTATTCATTGTCCTATTTGTGGTGTTGTCCATTGTCTCCTTATTATATACAGTATATTTTTTAACATTGCAAATATATTTTAATATTTATGGGTCATTTTGCTGATTGTGTTCTTCCATATAGGAGCCCTGATGTTCAGTTTTGTCCTCTGGATGCTGTAACAAACACCTCATCATGTAATTAATTAACTATACCAGATACCCATATAAGCCTATAATCCTCATGTAAGCCTGAATTTCAGCTTTCCTTGTACACCACCCCCTTAATTGCTGGCAATTTTCACTTATTTTCTTTTAGCACATAAGAGTATGATGGCCAAGCTTTTCCCACCAAAGGTTTCAAAAACTGCAAAACAGCAGAACATGATGGAAAGTTGCCACATAGAGGCCCCTGCATTGTACTTGGCTTGTTAATTAAGTGTTAGTTTATTGGCAAAAGGTAGAAGATTTTCTACTCAACTGCATCCTCCATAAAAGGGTAAACTATCTGCCCCCTTTTTAACATGCCAGTTAAGAAGGGCTTAAAATTGGTTCTTTACTGAGAACATGTCCAAAAGACTCTGAAGCTGAATTGTGCTAAAACAAGGGGTGTTGCTATGCTGCGTGCCGGCTTATTTCAATCTGATAGGATATGGCTCTCATTATAGAAGGGATTTGATTTGGCACCAAGCATGCTGGCATGTGTTAAGCACGTTGTGTAGCTGGGCTCACACCATAGGTGAAAAGCCCTTTGGGGCTACTCTAAAATTCTGTGTCTGCTTTTCCCCCAAGATACTGCTCCAAAAAAGAATAAGGATGATCAGAGAATCTACAGAGTTGTAGAGTTGGAAGGGACACAATAGCACAACCCCCTATAATGCAGGAAGCACAACTAAATAATCCACTCTAAATAAACTTCCACTGAAGGAGAGTCCACTGTTTTCTCAGGCAGTCCATTCTACTGTTGGACAGCTCTTACTGTCAGCAGTGGCAGAGGAAGGGGTGTGTGGTAGGGGCGGTCCGCCCTGTGTATCACCACGGGGGGGGGGTGACAAAATGCCGGGCGGCACTCACTGCGGGGCCTGCAGCGCGCCCGAGACACACGACTCTCCTGGGAGAGACACGGTGGCTTCGGTGCGCGCAGACTCCACACTGCCCAAACAGTCCGCCTGCTGCCTCCGCCCCAGCCGTAGGGCGGCTGAGTAGGAGGAGGCAGGCAGACTCCCGAAGCCCCGTGGCGCAGCTTCCTCCACTGCTGACTGTCAGAAAGTTATTCTTAATGTTAAGTCTTGTAATTTGAACCCTATTCTGGAGAAGCAGAAAACAAGCTTGCTCTATTTTCTATGTGACATGCAATAAGAACGTATAACGTAGACTAATTTCACAGCATGAACCCAAATATACAGTCACTCCATTTTGTATGAACAGTCATGAGCCTTTGAAAGTTGTCACTGGTAAGGGGGTGAATATTATTCTATTATTATTAATAAAAATTTATAAGATTCATAAGTTCATAAGATAAATTCTATGTTATTATGTTATATTATGCTATATATTATATATTATGTTATATTGCATAAAACAATAACAACCTTACAAACAAACTGGATGAGAATGGCCCCTGTAAAGTGCAGCTGGATCCATTGTCTCACACTATTAAAGGCAACTGAACCCCAGGCCACCTCTGTGTGGGAGAAACATTTATTGCAAGTAAATAGATCTCTTGTCTCTTAGCTGGGGGTGGGGAAACTAAGCTTGAAATAATTAAAGCTGCTATTGAAGGATTGTGGGCTTTAGTTCCCCCCTTTACAATTAAATAAGGTCCTAATTAAAGTAAAAAACAAAACAAAAAACTTTAGATGGGTGCATGTTTTGTTCATACATGCCTGAAGTGTTTACCTAGCTTTCTGAATGTTGTGCTTTCAGCAAAAGGTCACCTATGAAACCTTTTGGAAGCAGGTACCCAGAGGGGTAATGAAAACAGAGTGAATAAAGGATACTTCCTTTATGAAAATTGGAGTGGAAGTGACTATTTCTATCATATACTGGATGACTATGTGAATATAAATTTATTGATAGCTATGACAGAGCCAATAACAAAATTCAGACAGCTGATGCTCTTTTGAACACCAGATGCTAGGTATTATCAGCAGGTGATAGAGGTGGGCATGAGGGTAGATTGCTCTAGCGTGCCCTGTCTGTGGACTTCCATGAAAAATTTGATTTGACCACTTTTGGCCAACAGAATACTAGGTTTAAGTTGTCAGTTATATGAACAGTCTATGTCAACTGCAGGCCTATGTTCCATTTGATTATGAGCCTACATGTCGGAACAGGCTTTTGGGCTGGCTGTGCAAAATATTTACACATATCCTACCCTGCAGCAATTGCAGCCTCTGAGCATGATGTGGTGCTGGTTATGCAGCAACTTGGGCTTGCCAATCAGAAGGTCGGTGGTTCGAATCCCTGCAATGGAGTGAGCTTCTATTGCTCTGTCCCAGCTCCTACCACTCTTCAAAAATATTTGCACTGGCGTTCAAAAGCACACCAGTGCAAGTAGATAAATAGGTACCACTGTGGCGGGAAGGTAAACAACATTTCCATGCGCTCTGGCTTCTGTCATGGTGTTCCATTGTGCCAGAAGTGGTTTAGTTATGCTGGCCACATGACCCGGAAAGCTGTCTGTGGACAAACGCCAGTTCCCTTGGTCTGAAAGCGAGATGAGCGCCGCAACCCCATAGTCACCTTTGACTGGATTTTGCCATCCAAGGGTCTTTTACCTTTTATGCAGCATCTAGTAATCAAAGTTAGATTTTTATTTTTAATTTTTAAAAAGCATAATCAATAATACAAAACATAAGAGTACAGTTGTATTTTCCAGATGAATAGAGAGTCAATAATGTCACAGAGACTAGATTTTGACACATAAAGGAAATCTCACCAAATCGCATCTTCCTTACCATTAGAAATGTGTAATTTGTGAGTTACTTTCACTGCAGTAGCCAGTCTACATTTTCTTGAACCACAATGGAAGTTTAAGTTATGTACTGGACCAAATAAGTTATCACTGCAGCCAACATCCAAATAAGAAGTTCCTTAAATCAGAAAGTTGCTGTTTGATCATCCCACAGATTCAAAAGGGCAAGTTGTGGGGAGGTCTGAATGGAAAATTTAATTTTTTAAAAAAATTCTTTTAAAAAGTCAGTCCAAAATTTAGATGCCAGAGGGCATTCCCATTGGAAGTGGGAAAATGTTCCCCTGCTACTGCAACCACAATAACCTGTGGGATATTTGAAATCATATCAGAAACGGCACAGAAGTACAGTGCCACCTGTGCAGATTTTTAAAGGAATATCCCCTTACATAAGTTGAGGTTGATTTACAGATTGTAGGTGTCCATATTGCATTCCACTTAGGGTCATCTAAGCGGAGGTCCTTTAAAGCCTTCTAATGAGCCTTTAGAGATATCAAGAAGTTCCTTATAAATGATAGACCTGGGATAGCTCAGTTGGTAGATCATGAGACTTAATAATTGTGGGTTCAAACCCCATGTTGGGGGTTGTACTTAGATGACCCTTGTGGTCCCTTCCAACGATTATATGAATTTATAACGGATACCAGTTCTCTGCCTAGATGACCCAGATTTAATAAATCCTTGAAATTTAATGAGAGGTCTAGTCTCTTTTGACTCAAGGGCAGGATCAGCCTGTAATTATTGTCACTTATAGATAAATAGCCAATTAAGCCCCGAATTTCCTACAACTAGCCTGACTTGCTATGTTCTGTAACTTTGATTATTTTGTTTTGTTTCGTTTGTAATTTTGATTTTGCATAAAAACAAAAACAATGTTAGACTACATCTCAACATTTGGCTTCCATTCCTAGCTATCATAGACCTACGTATCAACAGTTTTTATCCATCTTCATGAACTTGATTTTAAAAGAAAAAGGCACTTTACAGTGTCACGTGGCAATAAATGTTAAAGGTTATTGATACTTGCACCAAGAAAGTACTTCCTTTTCGTTTCCCTTCAACCTGCTTCCATTCAGATTCATTAAATCCCAAGTCCTAGCATCCTCAAAGCAGGGGCGGATACCCTGTGACCCTCCCTATGTTGAACTTCCATCAGCCTCATCCTCACTGCCAACAGTCAGGGATGATGGCAACTATAGTCCAGCAATATCTGGAGGGCTACAGTTTAGCCACCTGTCTTAAAATAACTTCTCTCTGCTTACTGTTTTGATGATTGTTCACGATTTTATATACCTCTGTCATACCCCTCCTTTCCATCCTGGTGCACCTCCTCCTTGGAGCAATCTGTGAGCAAATTGCTCAGTATTATTCCTTAATGACTCATAATTTTATTTCTTATGACAAGCTGCTTCAACGTGTTTGTGAAAGGCATGAGCTGCTTTTGCTGGCACTGATGGAACCCTTCATTATCTTTTACAGGAATTGCCTATCTTGGAGGCATCTGCAGTGCGAAGAGGAAGTGTGTTCTTGCAGAAGACAATGGGCTGAACCTGGCATTTACCATTGCTCATGAATTGGGACACAAGTAAGAGGTCACCATTATATCTGCAGCAGTGTCTGAGGGTGTTGTGACTAGGTTATGGATTGCTGCTGTTGTTGCAGCAGCTAGTATTCCTAGTGAAATTTCATATTTGTTGTGACTGGATGGTAGTGGATATTTCTTAAGCAAAGCATAAGTGAACTTCCAAAGAAAACCAAATATTTCAGTGAAACTAAATTAGTTCACCATTTCCCAAGGCGGTCTCTGAATTTTACCAATTTGATATTTGAGGTCATTTTGAAAGTTCCACCCTTTAGATGAATTGCTTTAAGGAATTCTAAGAAAAGGCAAGAGAGTTTCTGTAAGACCAGCAGAAGAACAGCAACATTTCTTAAGCATGCTTTTTGTACATTGCTAATGTACACTCTGACAATCGATAGAACACTTATTATAGATGAAGTCTATATTTACACAAAGGCAGCATTGACTGCCCCTACAAACTTCAATCATTCCTCTACTGTCCAAAAATCTTCTGGATCCAGCAAATAATAGCAAATCAAAAATGCATTTTTAAAAATCCAAATGTGAATAATTGTTGAAATGCAGAAACCTAGAATGTTGAGTAGCATATAGGTCTAACTAAAATTGCTGGTATAAATTAGCTATTTGTTTTGAAGATTTGCATTTAATAATTTAAAAAAATTAAACAATGCAAATACATACTTATGATTAAGCTGTGTCTTAGTCATATTGGTCATTGTGATACGGTTGATGGCTGTCTGTCCTTTGCAGTATTCAAAGTTGGCAGTGCTGCCTGAAGCCTGATAGACGATGGTTATAGAGAATGCATTGCTGTTGCACTGTATCCTACAAATATCCCATAAGCATAGGTTTGTTCAGGCTCGGGGCACACAATTATCTATCTATATCTATATCTATATCTATCTATCTATCTATCTATCTATCTATCTATCTATCTATTGATATAGCATGTACTGATCCATTAAAAAAAAAGCAACTCACATTGGTTTTCCACTGATAAAAATGACTATGTATGTTGAGCTTAAGGATAAAGAATTTCAGTAGTAGAGTAGATGCTTTTAGGTAAAGGACCCCTGGACAGTTGAGTCCAGTCAAAGGCGACTCTGGGGTTGCGGCGTTCATCTTGCTTTTAGGCCGAGGGAGCTGGTGTTTGTCCACAGACAGCTTTCCAGGTCATGTGGCTAGCAGGACTAAATAACTTCTGGTGCAACGGAACACCATGATGGAAACCAGAGCACACAGAAATGCTGTTTACCTTCCCGCCACAGCAGTACCTATTTATCTACTTGCACCAGAGTGCTTTCAAACTGCTAGGTTGGCAGGAGCTGGGACAGAGCAACTGGAGCTCACCCCGTTGTGTGGATTCGAACTGCCAACCTTCTGATCTGCAAGCCCAAGAGGCTCAGTGGTTTAGACCACAGCGCCACCAATCTTCCTGGGCTACGAGTGATTGCCGAAGAAAAAGAAGATGCTTTTAAGGAGAATATTTATTTTATATACTTTGCAAGGATTATTGCAACACAGAATGTCAAAGCAGATGCAATATTATTTATGAAACCATCAGTGCACATGCCCCAGGAGATTGCAAACTATTTTTTGTTGTCTTCAGGGATGACCACCAAGGAAACAGAAATACAGTAATACCTCGAGTTGAATGTTTTTTGGGTTTCGCCGCTCGCGCATGCGCAGACGCTCAAAATGACGTCACGAGCATGCGGGGAAACGGCAAAACACAACCCGCGCACACGCAGATGTGCCGTCGCAGTTCAGGATGCGAACGGGGCTCTGGAACGGATCCCGTTCGCATCCTGAGGTACCACTGTAGTTGCCAATTGGGCAACTACAGAAGCTTATGCTAATGCAGAAGCTGTAAGCTCAGATTTCTCCTTGTATGTGAGCAGGCTTATTTGATGGTGGAAAATGGTTTCGGAAAATGTTCGTCAGATACGTTTCCCTTACCATGGCCTTTGACACCTGAAATGTGTGTTTTCAGGGGCCCCTCTATTCCTGTGATTGTAATCTCTTTAATCTCTTTTTAATTTTGTATCTGGGACCTGCTGGAGATGCGTGGGTAAATAAAAATGATGGTGGTGATGATTATGATTATGATGATGCAGCAGACGGCATCAGATACCTATCCCATCCCTACCGGTGACTGGTGGTGAGCTAGAGGTACCACCTTTTCTGGAGCATTGAGAGGGCCTGTGCATGATGCTGCACAACATTCTGGGGGTGGGGCTCTGAACATTGAGTCCGGCACCCTTTTGGTGAGCAAAGGAATGAAGAGCAACTACATGGAATCTAATTGCATGTATGTTTACCCAGAAGCAAGCCCTTTGGGGATCAAAGGGGCTTATCCCTGAGAAAGCACGCACAGACTCACGCCCTTGGTTAGGAATACAGACTGAGGTGTTAAGCTATGGGTGCTGAACCTTTGGCCCTCCAGGTGTTGCTGAACTACAACTCCCAGCAGCCCCAGCAAGCATGGTCAATGGCCAGGGATAATGGGAGTTATAGTTAAGCAATATCTGGAGGACCAAAGGTCCCCCCACATCTGTGCTAAACCAACGGCTTTAAGGAAGAGATGGATTTTGAGGTTGGGAATTCCTCTTCTATCTGTTAGCAGAACAACTAGACTAAAGTTGATGAAGTCCAGAGAAAAGAAACTTTCCTGATAACAAACTGAACAAGAATAGAGTATAATGAGGAGAAACTTATTTGCAGGCCTAATTGAGAGCAGGAAGACATATTCAACCACACATACTGAGGTAAACCTCCTTCTCTCTCCTGCCACCTGCCAAATCTCAACCATCTTCTCCCTTCCAAATGACTAGAACCTCCAGACAATCAGAGTCCTCTGTCAGCCAGACCAGTAACAGAATTAACCCCTTAAGTCACACAGCGAATGATTCTTGCATTTGTCCTTCCAACACTGTCCCTTCAGCTACATTTCCCACAAAGCTTCTTCAGAAGTCCCAGGAATGACTTTACGAACTTCTGCAAAAGGTCAGAAAAAGAATCAATGATTCTATTTTAAACTCATACACTTGCATACCGCAAAAACTAAAATGAAAAGGGAAGAAGGGGAAAACCCTCAAAAGAAATCATTGGACACAGATCTGCAAACATTTTTACTGTTTGCATGGCCCTGATGATGCATTACTTTTTAATAACAAATATTTGCTTTAAAGTCAATCTTTAAGAAGAAGAAAATCTTTGCTGAGTTTAGAAGCAACATTTCCCCCAAATACGTATTTTGAATACTTAAAAGAGTGGGTGAAGTTTCTATGGGGTTCTACATCATGCCTTCATGTAAAAATGAACTCCACTCATAATAAACATAATATATTTGAGGCTTATTGTACCTGATAGTGTTCAGTAACTGTAAAAAAGAAATACGTGGCTTCTCAATTCTTGATGGCGTACTTGGGGCAGGTACAGGAAATATTTCAACTCCTACCAGACTTGACAAGATGAAAACGAATGTCCTGTTCCCCTTCCGTTGACACTGAAAGGCGGCCGAGCCAAACTGGGAATGGTTTCAACAGAAGTGAACGATGGGAAGCCTTGTTTTTATTTGAACCATATGAACCAGGCTGTTATATCAATTCTCAGCCTTAACAACACACTAATCTTTGAGTTGGAGGGTGAGAACACCATTGTTCTGTGTCAAAAAGATTTTGCAGAAAGTAGCTCAGTAGTTTTCCAGCTTCTGAAGAATCCACATTTATCATCACCATCATCAATATTATTATTTATTAGATTTCTTAGACATGGTTTACAAAACAGTCTCAATGTGGCGTACAGGCAGTTTAAAACATACAAAATATAAACAAAAATATAGCAAGGACACACAACCATTAAGCTTACCATACTAAAACCACACCATTCTACAAAAACCTGAAATACCACTCTCATAACTTCCAGTTAGACAGATGCTGGTAAAAAATTAATAATCAATCCATTAGTCTTGTGATCTGGTAGGTACTTGTCAGCTAAGTGTTAGGGTCCTGAGTTGTGTATGGCTTTATAAGTTAAAACCAGCACTTTGAACTGGGCCTAGAAATGAATAATTAGCCAGCGCACTTGGTCCAGAATTGGTCATACGTGGCCAGACTGGCTGGGACCCATTATCAGTCTGGCCACTATATTCTGCACTGCATTCTGCAGTTTGCAAACCATCTTGCAAGGCAGTCCCATGTGTTATTGTAGTAACTTTACCTGGAGGCAGGTATTTTGGCACCTGAGGCAAACCACAAAATGGTGTGCCCCCTCCCCACCAAAGAAGGAGGGGTGAGTGAAGATCTACATCAGCACACCCATTTGAAATCTGTCTCGGAGCCACTTCCTTTGTTACCTTAATGGCCCGTGCTTAGAGGGCCATTACTTCACCATGAAGCTAACCTGGCTATTCCAGAAAATGAAACTATGCTGGATCCAGGAATTAGAAGGGGACTCAGGCACACAGACCCACCCACATCCTACAACTCATAACAGTATGCTTATATCTGTAGTATGGTTAGGTTCTTCTTTGTACCTGGTGCCTTCATTACATATCTTTAGATGCCAGGCAAAAAAATGTTCCTCTACAATTGGCTTTGGCCAATTAAACAATCTATGGCCTCTTGAACTGTGAAGGGGGCGGTATTGTTTTTGTTTGTTGCCATGTTATGTGTTTTTCTGTTTTTATATTGTAAAATGCCCTGTGATCCTTGGATGAAGGGCAGTATAGAAATATAATAAATAAATAAGATAAAAATAAGATAATATATATACCCGGAAATTCCAATGGAGAAACATAATTCAGCACATGTAAGATGTCTGATGAAAAGTTAGGTATCCTCCCCCCAAAGTTCTTTGCAAAAATACCTAATCTTCCATATTTGTAGCTTTCAGCAAAATCTCTTGGTAGAGCTTCCTGGTGTGGGTTAAAAGGGTAAGATGTATTGCTGCTTGACAGGAGGAAAAACAAATGATGTCTGTTCAGATCAAAGTTTCAGTTTTGGCACTCACAAACAACCTCGGCTGTTACGCTGTGGAAAAAGTGAATGAGCTTACTAATTGATGTGTCGGATTCTGAAATCCTCCACTCGTGTTGCTTGGATTTACTGCAAAAACATTGCTACAGACAGCTGCTTTATAAAAAGTTTCAGGCAGAGTTTATTCTAATGAATGAATCCATTAGAGAGTGGATTAGTATATACATGAAACATCTCCTTGTGTATTGAAGCTATAGATTCTCACATTGCTCTCTTTCTTTCTTTCTTTCTTTCTTTCTTAAAACCCTGTTCTTAAAAAAAAAACTCCCCCGCCTCCTATGGAAGTTGGATTTTTGGAAGGCCACATATTTCTTTATTTATTTCATAAAATTTATACACTACTTGATTGTAAAAAAACCTTAAAGCGGTTTACAAAAAGATAGAACAATAAAATCAAGGAAAAAATAACAACCATACAAAAGTTAACATACTAAATTGGATTAAAATTACCTCAGCTTTTAAGCATCTGGGTAGCAGGTTCCAAAAAGGGTACAGTGAAGGTGTCTGCTTGATTTCAATAGGCAGGAAGTTCCCAAGTGCAGCTGCTACTACACTAAATGATTCTTACAAATGCAGAACAGGTATTATATGGCACCTGTACCACTGCCATTTCCAGCAATTAAAGCAGTTGAGTGGGCACAGGTGATATTTAGTAACATATGAAAACACTTGTAACCGGCTAGTTTGTGAAAATCCAGCATCCACATTACTAGTTGTTAAGATAAAGAGGAAGTCCATTGACAATGGTTTTCAGAATGGAGGCAGGCACAGAAACATGTGAGAAAGAACCACATTATTTTGGCCCAATATACTTTATAGTCCACCATTCTTTCAACACTCTTCCACTTGATGCTCCTGAAAAGCAGAGTTTGGAGAAGATACAATCCTCTGCTGTCTTATCCCCACAAACTGGTATATCGCTTCTGTTCATGGTGCTATGGTTAATTGATTTGGAAATCCAGATTTTTTAGTTAGGCAGCACCAGATAATGGTGTTATTTAGAAAACGGATTTAAACTATTTTCCTTTGTCTAGACAGAATAATGGACAAAGGGCCCCTCCAGACTGTTGTTTTATTGTGGGTGTATTCTGCAAGATGTTATTGACACAGTAATAGCAATTAATGGCGGATTTATTCTGCTTTATTGGTTGCTCTTTGATGCTTCCCCTGTGCTAACATATTTTTGCTGTCCGGAGAGGGCTATAGCGCAACACAAGCAGAACAAAAATACACCAGAACATTTGTGGCATAGAAAGTTATGGGAATTTGGCAGGATGTAACAGCATATGCACTGTGTGGAAATGAAACAGTGTGACTGCCTAAAAACTTTTGCAGATGCAAATAGTATTGAAAGCGGGACTGTGTATGACCACTCCAATAGCATAATGAGCACAGATCATTGTGAATTTGGAATAAAAAGGAAGGAGCCCTTAAACTTTGCAGAATGTTTTATTGGCCAAGAAAGAGAAGGGAAAAACTACATGGTTCCATGCAACTTCTGATGGGTACCCTTCCTGCCCTGAGGCTTGCACACAAATATCTTCATGTAGAGCAGAGGTTGAACCAGGAATGCCATGGTCTAAAGCAGTCTTCTGCAAACCCAAGTCTCCTGTACAAGTCATATCATCCCTAAACATTGACCATGTTTGCTGGGGATAATGAATGTTGTAGCCCAACAATATCTAGGGACCTAAGGTGGCGCTGTGGGTAAAAGCCTCAGCGCCTAGGGCTTGCCGATCGAAAGGTCGGCGGTTCGAATCCCCGCGGCGGGGTGCGCTCCCGCTGCTCGGTCCCAGCGCCTGCCAACCTAGCAGTTCGAAAGCACCCCCGGATGCAAGTAGATAAATAGGTACCGCTTACCAGCGGGAAGGTAAACGGCGTTCCGTGTGCTGCGCTGGCTCGCCAGAGGCAGCTTTGTCACGCTGGCCACGTGACCCGGAAGTGTCTCCGGACAGCGCTGGCCCCCGGCCTCTTGAGTGAGATGGGCGCACAAACCCCAGAGTCTGTCAAGACTGGCCCGTTCGGGCAGGGGTACCTTTACCTTTACCTTTAAGGTTGTGGAAAGGACTAAAGTTAGAAACTGTCCCTGCCTGCAGTTTTTTGCTGTCCGATTTTGGATTAGCCACTGTAGGGGCTGTGTGAGTGTGTGCTTGAGCTATCGTTCTCCTCCTCCTCCTCCTGCTTCCCGTTCGCTCTCCCAGCGCCCCTGTGACTTTAGGATTGATACTCTGTGTGTCTCTCTGTGTGTGAGGGATCGTTCTCCTTCTCTTGCTTCCCGTTCACTCCCCCAGCGCCCCTGCGACTTCCAGTGCCCTGCGACTTTAGGGCGGTTCTCTCTCTCTGTGTGTGTGTGTGTGTGTGTTTTGACCTCACTGCGCTTGTTGGGGGAGAGTGTTGGTCGCAATTTTTCTTGATTTGTCTCAGAGTGGTTACTATCGTGGTTTCCTTTGGTTGTCTTAGTGCGTTGCTTTTAATTATCTTTAAGTGGGAGTGTGAGCGTTTCGGCAGCTGCTGAGCCGGAGAGGAGGGAGAGAAGCAGAGCCTGCCTGTTTTAAAGGAGCAAAGCGGGAGAGGAGAGGAGCCTCTCCTGCATTATTAGCAGCATCCTTCTCCACACACCCCACGCGTGTTCATTCTCCCCTTAAACCCCTCTCCTGCATTATTAGCAGCATCCTTCTCCACACACCCCATGCATGTTCATTCTCCCCTTAAACCCCTCTCCTGCATTATTAGCAGCATCCTTCTCCACACACCCCATGCGTGCTCCTTGTCCCTTGAGTGCTTTTCCTTCCCTCCCACTTAAAACATGGTTACAAAGCACGGATCCACATGGATCCTCAGGATTTTTGCACTGGGTCACCCCAAATTCACCATCAGATCACATAGCATGGCCATGGCTACAGCCTGCACCAAAAAACACACACGCACCCACTGTTTCATGGGGCCACAATGGCGCAAAAACGTGGTTACAAAGCATGGATCCACATGGATCCTCAGGATTTTTGCATTGGGCTACCCCAAACTCACAGTCAGATCACATGTCTGTGGCCACAGCATGAACCACAAAAATGATACATCCACTGTTTTGTTTAGAATATTTTTTTCTTGTTTTCCTCCTCTAAAAACTACGTGTGTGTTATGGTCAGGTGCGTGTTATAGAGCAAAAAATACGGTATTTAAGCACCCCAGACTGTGGGTGCACCCTCCCACATACATTTAGCAGGAACCATCTCTAAACTCCTATCCCAATGTTTCTTGTAAGGAAATGTATATAAATGACTGCAATCACTGCACTCAGATAGGGATGTAAGGAGGTAGTGATTTCTATCCTGCCCTGTGTTTGTTGCAACCAGCACTCTTTCCCACCCACTACAGTCCAGCTTCCACTAAACCCTACATTATTCATCTTGCTATCTGCTATGGCCAAAATAAACATAATTATTTAAATAATGTTTGTGAATTTTTTTTAAAAAAATGATAGCAAATGCTGCTTGTTTTTGCTTGCACAATTTCCATTTCTGACCTCAGACAAACATGTGAATTGTGGCAATTTCAATTCCTGCTTCTGCTTCCAACAGAATTTTCTGACATTCCTACATGGACCGTCCTCATCAGGCATAGAATCAGGGAACAGAGACACGCAACATCTGTCCCTGCAGTTGCCAGCAACGTGAAGCCTTTGGATTGGCTAGGCCCAGTATTAAATGCCACAGGACAAGCATTCTGTCAATGCCTGCTCAAAAGAACAGAGCCTCCTGCCTGTTAATCTCCACACTCCAGCACAAGCACTCACCCCCAGCAACATACTGCAGGGACCTTGGGTTTAGGCAGTCCAAGCCATATTCTTAGTTCAACTGCCTTTGGGGCATATTGAATCGGACAATCTCATTTGCCATCTCTCTCCCCTCCCCCTTTTCATCGCTGTGTAATTATTTCTTACTCCCAGGAGATGGGACCGCTGGGACCCCTTTCATTAGCTTGCCATTTCTGATGCATCTTGTTGAACTGAAGGTTTAGATGAGAGCTTAGGGAGCTTGTGTCTGGAAGACTTTGTCACGCAGAAGTCTGTAGGAGCAGAGAAAGATGTCAGAACACAACCACAAGCCTGAGAGCAACTTGTCTCCAGCAGTTACGAGGCCTGCACCAAATTATATCCCGCTGCACACAACCTGTGTGTGCAAGCTGGAGATGATAGAACGTGGGCACACAAGTGAGTTTTCTCAATTCCCCAAGCAGGAAGTCGAAAAAAGCAATTATCCAGATGTGTGAAGTGCAGAGATTTGCCTGTAATACATATTAAAAAATTGAAATATTTCACAAGGGACCCTTGGAACAGCCCAGAATAAATGGGAGAGAGATTCCGGTATCTTGGCCACCACAAACAACAAACTGGCTGGTGGCCATTTCTTTTCTTTAGGTTTCCTGGTTGCTGGCTTCACTCAGCGTTGCACAGGCTACGTTGCAGACATTAAGCCAAATAATGAAGCAGGCCAGAGAGAGGATTTCTGGAATGTCATGACGACGACTTAGGGATGTTTGTTTTAAAACAAACAAAAAATCCCTCATGTTTCCCCTAGAGGTATGTTATGGATTTTAGTTTGCACTTACAGATGGCTGTCATTGCATGAAAAACAAAAACTAGAATCTCCTTCTGAGATACATGATTCTGCATTGATAATATGATGCTCAGTAACTCCCCTTTTAACTATGCTTTCCAAAGACACATACTGCAGAAATTCTGCTGGCACAATATGTTGAGGTTCCGAAGAACAGGCATTTCAAGTGACAATAACAAACTAACAGAGCAATCCAAACTATAGGAAGCCAACATAACTTATGCCAGGGGCAAATCATGCATGTACAATTTACCTCTATTCCAGATTCTGTCTAGGAACAGAGCTGGGTAGATTATGCCAGTGCTACTTACTGTTACTCCAAATATCATTTGATAGCAAGGCTGCTGTCAGAGCCTGGCAGAAGGAAAACAAGCCTTTAAAGTAGTTTGACTTACACTACCCCTTTTGCCAGTATAGCTTCCTCTGGGTTGTTAGGCCACGTGACTGAGTTGAACAGAGTTTGGAGCAGAGGTAAGTCTCCCCCTGTCTTGCCCTGCCCTGCTGCCACCCTTCCTCCAGTACACTCCTTTTTTGGAAGTTGCCATTTATTGACATCTGTATATTCCCTTAAAACAATAGGTTAGTTTAAGGTCTTTCCACTGCACTTCACTTCTTCCCACTGCACTATACCCAACCAGATGAGCGGGGTATTAATATATTATTATTATTATTATTATTATTATTATTATTATTATTATTATTATTACCCATGCCTGGGAAACCTCTTGAGTACCCTATCTCTGCCCATGTGCTACTTTGATTTTCTGCTATTTCTGTTGCACATCTAGGGTAGCATATTTTTTGTCCTTTTAATTATTCATTATTTTACCCATAGAGGAATGGAAACACATTTTCAGAGTTCATTTGTACTCTGTGCTCAGCTTGACAACACTAAAAAAGACAACATTTGGTTTTTTTTTTACACTGTGGCTTCATATTTCAGGGTGACATTTGCAAACTCCACAGATATCATCACTCTGATGATGGCATCCGGGTTGCGTTTAATGTAAGGTGCCACTTCGGTGCTTCTTATCGCCATCACGACATCATACTTTGCTAATCGTTCTGTTTGCACAAGCATTTCAGCTTGCCAGATGAAATTAACCCGCCCCCCTTCTGTATTGTTCTGGGGCATAGCTGTCAACGTTTCCCATTTTTAAAGGGAAATTCACTTATTCCGAATAGGATTCCTTGCAAGAAAAGGAGAAAGTTGACAGCTATGTTCTGGGCATTCGCCAACTGCTGCCCCCAAACCAATTGTGTGGGTGCAGGGGAGGAGAGAGGAGAAAATCCAATTGCACAAGTGGGATTCCTTGCACAGGGGTTCCGCTGACAAGGCTGGTTAGTTGAATCCCATCAATTGGAACAAAAGAAGTTGCCTTATACTGAGTCAGACCGTTGATCCATCTATCACAGTACTATCTACACTGACTATCTGCAGTTTTCCAGGGTTTCAGACAGAGTTCCCTCCTAGCCCTTCCTGGAGATGCCGGGGATTGAACCTGGGACCTTCTGCATGCAAATCAGATGCTCTTCCACTGAGCCATGGCCCTCCCTCTCATTTGTTTTCATTTCCCCCATTGAATATAGCCCAGTCTTTCTCTTTTGTTGGCTTCAGGCCATTGAGGTTTAGATCTTTGTGGCAAATGGGGGAGGCCAATGCTAAAATTGCCTGGATCATGAATCTTGTGTGAAATCACAGGCTGCACTAACTCCACAGCTACCCATATTTCCCTTTATCCACCTCTGTGTCCTTTGTGTGTGCCTGCCTAATCATAGAACAACTAGGGGAAACTGCAAGGCAATGTAATGAGCAAATAATCCCTTTCTTTCATGCCATCTAAGCATGCTCTTTAGCTGTTGGCCTTAGAACCAGGAAAACCTGCTAAACCGCTGGGACTACAGAAGCCACGGTGCTTCAATTAAACATCCACCCGTATATATGTAAGATTTGCTTTCCTTGAGAAACAAGGCATGCATCTTTACCTATTGCACATGCTAACTTGTCTTGCATCTGCAGTATGCACACTCTGCAAACAGTTGCACGGAAAGCATTCCTGCTCTACTTGGGTTTGCGTCATTGGGCAAAGGAGATTACTGCCAACAAAGGCCATGATGGATTGAACCAGAACCATCCTGGCACAAAACATCTGTAAGCTTTGCCAGCTCATTATAGCCTAGCTATTCCGTGTGTCTTTGGCTTACTCAGCAGAATGAGCCCAAGTGGGGGTAGACAGCTGAGCTGCAGTGCTGTTGATTAAACTAAGATTATTTTGGCTAGGTTTCTCGAAATGTCTCAGCACTCCTCGCATTTTCCACACAGTTCCAGTATGTTGAAGTAAAACTCTGCAAGATGCTTATAAACAATGCTGTTTTTCTGGCACTGGGACATTTCGCTGGGAATGTTGGACACATACTTCAGGAAAAGCTTAGAGGAAGGGGGTAGAATTGGGGAAACTTGTTCCCCGTGGAATACAGAAGTCACCAGATTCTCTTCCCACCTGCAACTGGATAAGATGCTAGAGGGCAACAGTTGCTGCAAATCGCGGTGAAAAGAAAAGAAGGTAGATTGCTTGACTATTAGGATGTAATGTAGACATCTACACATCCTCCAACCATTATTCATTAACTGTCTTCTGATCACTAATAGTAGCCGCCATTTGCCATAGAAGCCAATAGGGAAGGGTGTGTCCAAACAACAAATCTGAAAGGGGATACTGTATGTGTTCCTGGCACTGATGCAATCCCAGAATTAACAAGCAGCTACATTTGTCCTGGGGATGCCTGGAGCACATCTGACCTTCAGATCCACTATTTGGGCACACCCTTCATTATTGCCTTCTATGGCAAATGGTTATTTGTGTTGACAGGCAGAAGAGAGGATATGGACTTACTGAAAAACATACCTGTGATATATTGGGAGTAAAGCAACAATGTTTGCAATAAGTTACCTGAAAGAGGGGGGACTGGCAATGGAGAGAGAGGCAATCTATTCTTCTCTTGGCGATTCCTTCTTGAGTACATGTAAATTGTCTTTCCTTGGGCTTTTACTTCCTTCCTACTTCTCCTCCAAGTCAGTTAGTGTTAGACTTCTTTTTGTTATAACCTCATGGCTCCATGATTGCCATATTTGAGCTTTCACCCACAATGGCTTTGTTTTCCAGAAGTAATAAATCTTAAGTTTCTTTATTCTTTCAACCAGCAGTCTTACCAGACAATATATTTCTGTGCTCTGATACCAAACTCCAACATGATGGCATCACTTCGAACGTGGGTAGGAAAACTAACACCCGGGGGCCGGATCCTGCCCAATCGCCTTCTAAATCTGGCCCGCGGATGGTCCAGGAGCCAGCGTGTTTTAACATGAGTAGAATGTGTCCTTTTATTTAAAATGCTTCTCTGGGTTATTTGTGGGGCATAGGAATTTGTTCATTCCCCCCCCCCAAAAAATATATAGTCCAGCCCCCCACAAGTTCTGAGGGACAGTGGATCCGGCCCCCTGCTGAAAAAAATTGCTGACCCCTGACTTAGAAGACATGCAAGATCCCATCCATTTACAACTTAATACCCTCAAAATGTGTCTGTTGTTCAAGATATGTCAGCTTCCCTTGCCTTACACTATAATTCAACTTAATATCAATATGTTCCAACAAATGTTTTCTGAAACAAAGGTATCTCTTTTCATGTGGCTTATTCATACTCTTATATTATTATACAATAAATTGATTTCGTTAGCTCTGGGTTTTATAGGCAAACAGGCAACCCACCGCTGCTTGCCAATTTCACTTTTGTATTCATCTTATATGTCTTCTTTTGGGAGTTGCTTTGATACCAAGCCATCGCATACAATTTCTTCTGTCACCTTCTCCCTGTGGAGAAGGCAGAGAAGACTGCACAATGCACTTCTAAAACAGTTTATGGAGCAGCCAAGCCAAATGGCTCTAGGATTTTGAATTATCTTTCCCAGCTGCTCCGATACGAGTAATAATGGAGAGCTGGGAACTATGAGGGGCTGTCAACTGGAATGCAGCCTTTCTCACTTCAAAAGGAAGTAGAAATACCATTGATGGGCAGGCAAAACATGGGTTGGGACATGGACACAGCTGAAATTTCATACCCTTTTGGTGTTAGACTTCTTGAGCCGGAGGATTTGCTAGCAAATGGACTTGTGCATAATGTTTGTTGGATTACAACAGAGTTTGGAAGCTGGCACCTGCTGAGGAAGCACTCTCCTGATGAATAAAATATCCATTTTGCATGCTTGTAGGCAACGGAGAGAGATTAATTCATTAGAGTGGGGTTGAGTTTCTTTACTCTTACTATGTGTCAAAACACCTGTCTGTAGGCATCATATTATGTTGACAGCAGAGGCGACCCAATACATTTTTCTTGCTGAGGTGAAAGGCAAGATGGCCGCCACGCTGCCATTCCACACACCGAAGCCTATTGAACTGGCCGCTGCATCTCACTTCAACACAGCAAATAGAATTTTCCGTAAAATTATGTTGTTGTTACTCTGTTCCATTTCAGTGCAGAGGAAACGAAATACAAATGGGGGGGACGTAATCACTTATGCAACGTTTACAGACTGAACGCATTGTATTCACTGGATTGATTTCCATTCTGGACATGAGGCGAATAAGGAAAGATCAGCAACTTCTGTTTTTGTCAGAATTCTCTGACATCCCTAGTTGGAAGCTCTGCTTTCCTGACCAGGCAAGGATAGATAATCAGGCTGGTAGTAATGAAAATTAGGCCTAGGCAATCTAGAGGCCTTATATATCTGTCAATCACTGTTGCATGTCCCATTTTACTTTTATGCCTGAGGATGCTAAGCAGACACAATCCTGGAAAGGAGCCCCTCAGCCTCCTCCTGTGAGGTTCCAAGGGTTGTATCCAGTGCTAGTTCTATTCAGAATTGACTCATTAAAATTAATGGACCTACATTAGTTATGTCCATTAATTTAAGTGAGTCTACTCCGAGTAGAATTAGCACCAGAGACAACCCCCAATTCAAACTCCAGCTTCTGTGGTGTAGTGGTTCGCGTCTCCGCTCCTCCACATGCAGCTGCTGGGTGACCTTGGGCTAGTCATACTTCTTTGAAGTCTCTCAGCCCCACTCACCTCACAGAGTGCTTGTTGTGGGGGAGGAAGGGAAAGGAGAATGTTAGCCGCTTTGAGACTCCTTCGGGAAGTGATAAAGCGGGATATCAAATCCAAACTCCTCTTCTTCTTCTTCTTCTAAACCAGGGCCCTTCCTTTGTTGCTTCTTTTCTCACGCATGGGTGCGTGAAGATTTGCCGGGCTATGCATTTCAGAGCCGAAACACTTTTAACATATTGAATCAGTTTAGCAACTGGCCTTCTTCCAGTGTTGCAGCTTCAGTATGAAACACCAATAAAAATTCCTAACATTCAAGTCCACTGAGGACTGAAGAGTGAGTAAAAAACACACCAAAAAACTGGGGTGGGGGGGTGGGGAGTCTCTGCATTGGAAAGGCGACTTCCAACTTGCATCATACTTGGCTCTTGCACCAACAGCAGGATGCGTCGTAGGTGGAGCTGCAGCTCTTTTGTCCTTCAGGAAGCTTCAGCAATGCTTCACGTTTTTCTTGGCACGTTGGCCCAAAAAGTAGATGTTTCAACACAGCTCACCATAAAACTTTTATTGGGGTGGGAAAATGGCCTTGTGGCATTGGATGGAAATCTGCAATGACCCTAAGGGGGAAAATACAGCTTTAATGGGACAAAGAAGAAGGGCTTATGTAACTGTTTGTGAGTTTTCATTGGGAAGAATGTTCTTCTGCATCGTAATCACTGGGAAGGCTCCCATCAATTTTTAACAGGAGTTCTGGTCAGAGCCTCAGGGCAGTAGCTAAACTTGTGTGTGCGCTGCACTAACCAGTTCCAAATTCTGCACAAAGAAAGGCTAAGTTATTTGACTGGGTTAACTGACATAAGTTAAGCAAATACTGTGCATGCTGTTTATTTGCATAGTGTATCCATGTAGTTGCTTAGGGGGGGATGTAGTTCTCCATAGGGAGGATGAGGCAGGTAGAGCACTAATGTCCAGCTTCTGAACCACAAGAGTCCTATTCAGACATTATCGTTTGCATGTACAGCAACAAGAGCAGGGTTCAGATCCATTCCGACTAGCACAACCCAGTGGCATTCATGCATACAGCATGGATGTCTGCAAGGGGGGATTTTTGCGTACAGCAGTACATGCAAAGGCTTCCACACAACATGGAACTGCAACTGTGCAGAGTTCCAGGTTGCATGAAAGCCTTCACACATACAGATTTGTGTACAAAGGCCCTCTCCCTGGAGGCATACATACAAACAGATCATTTTATTTGTATGCACCTTTCCATATTTAAACCATGCTCAAGGTGGCTTACAACATGAAATTGTGTTTACAAACATAACAAAAGTAGTCATAATAAATAAAACATCAAAATGTACACAGGTGAATTAAACAATTTCCACATATATCATGCTATGGCCTTTTAAATGTGTTTGTGGGAGGGAGTGTGTGGTTGTGGGTTTGTTTTAGTTTTATTGTGTATTTTATGTTTTCATTTTGTTATGTTATGAACCGCCCTGTAACCTTTGGATGAGAGTGGTATACAAATCAATCATCATCATCATCATCATCTAAAAGAAAGATACAAAATATCAGTAACAGCAACAACCCCCCTCTCCCGCTGGAATCAATCAGAGCCACACCCTCCCAGGCCAGGTAGGAAAAGGCCTGTAAGGTAGTGAGCAAGTCTTCCTGGACTCACAGCCAAGATGGTCTTTGGCCATTCTCACAGGTGCTGGGGGCAGGGTAGTTGGCACATGTGATAATGGGCATGGATACTCAGGAGGGTCTCTTCCTTGCTCCCATGTTGCACTCCACAGAAGGTATAAGTCCTGGATAAACTTATAAGTCCAGCTTGGTCCCCGTTTTGTACTTTCACCAGAGTGTGGCATGTACATTTTCCAGCTTTGTTGCACTGTTGTAAGAGCTAGAAAAATGGTCCCTCCCCCAGAAAAACCATGCATGATTTAGTTAAAACTATATACAGTGGTACCTCAGGTTACATACGCTTCAGGTTACAGACTCCACTAACCCAGAAATAGTACCTCGGGTTAAGAACTTTGCTTCAGGGTGAGAACAGAAATTGTGCTCCGGCGGCAGCGGGAGGCCCCATTAGCTAAAGTGGTGCTTCAGGTTAAGAACAGTTTCAGGTTAAGAACGGACCTCCGGAATGAATTAAGTACTTAACCCGAGGTACCACTGTAATGAAGTTGTGCCTGTGTTTGATCTGTGAGGTAGCTTCTTTGCACAGACAAGTTGTACTTTATGCATGCATGAGCTAGCCTGTATGTGATATAGGACACACTTTCCTTTAATTTCAAGGGTGAATGGGTTGAATGTAAAAAAATTACTTAAACTAAGAATGTTAATCTGATTTGATCCAATAGTCTCAACCTTGACATCTGCCCATTGTTTCTAGCCTTTCTAACAGCTGCATATGGCTGACTTCCTACCCTTTTCGCTACTCCTGCTTAGATTAACTATGAAGAGGCTTGTGCAAGAAGAAGAATGTGTGACAAGAGAAAGCAGGGACTCATTACAATATTCCTGTTTAACAGACCCTTAAAAATAAAAATCCCCTCTATTCTGTTTTAGGAAATTCCCTATGGGAATATCTAAGACTAGTTTTTCCAAAGGGGGAGAAGGATGAGTGTATTTCATACCAAAAGCTTCAGACCTGTGATCTCTGGAAAGATTTTCAAATGTGCTATTTCTGGAATTACTTCAATGAGGAGTGAATGGGAAATTTGCTCTGTTATTTATTCATATTTGTCCATTAGTTTATTTTAAAGCAGCAAGTGCTAGCTACCAGCACTGATTAACAGTCATTTTTAATTACATGCATAGCCGTGAGAATATATACGCTGATTGAATGGAGGCATCCCAACTCAAAGCACAAAGGCAATTACTGACAAACCACCCCCCTTCGCTTTAGCCTCTTAGGCATGAACAGATGTGAGGAAAAGACGGAGACCTTTGTAAAGTGGCTCAGAGGAGCCGCTTTCCCAGAATTCCCTTTAAAATGCAGCTCATTGGAGGCAAGGATTACATGACCTCAATTGCAAGGCTGCTGCATTGTTAGGTGAGATTATTCCTAAACACACAACACCTATCAAGTCACAGACCATCAGCCATTAAGAAGCAGTTTTGTTAATAATAATAATAATTTATTTGTACCCCGTCCATCTGGCTGGGTTTCCCCAGCCACTCTGGGCAGCTTCCAACAAAGATTAAAAATACATTAAAATGTCACACTTTAAAAACTTCCCTAAACAGGGCTGCCTTCAGATGTCTTCTAAATGTCAGGTAGTTGTTTATCTCTTTGACATCTGATGGGAGGGTGTTACTACCGAGAAGGCCCTCTGCCTGGTTCCCTGTAGCTTTGCTTCTTGCAGCGAGGGAACTGCCAGAAGGCCCTCAGAGCTGGACCTAAGCGTCTGGGCAGAACGATGGGGGTGCAGACGCTCCTTCAGGTATACTGGGTATACAGGTAGATCAGCACCAACACTTTGAATTGTGCTTGGAAACATACTGGGAGCCAATGTAAATCTTTTACATGCCTTTCCTTGTAACTTGGTTATTGGCTGTTATCAGATTACTCCAGACCTACCAAGTCAGATGCTGCCCACTAACCTAACAATTGTATTAATGCCATTGGGCATAATTGTGGCCACAAAAAACCCAGGAGCAGCAGGAACTTAGACCAGAGAGACTTGGGTTCAAATCACTGCTCAACTATGAGGTCATTTGGATGGTCTTAGGCCAGCCATTATCTCTCAGCCTGATCCTATTCACAGCCCATTTGTTGTGAGGTTACATGGGGACAATCCCATTTACACTGTGTTGAACTCCTTGGAAGAAGGGATGGGTTGTTTCCCTGCCTGGTTTTCTTGTTGCTGCACAAGTTTTCATTTTCCATCTAGGTAAATGTGCTCAATGTGATCTCACTTTCAAGTTTTTGAAGGTGGTTTTACAGCTAATTACTGCATTTAAATCTGGTGCTCCTTTAAGTACAGAGCCTTGCATTGTGTCCAGGTCTTTACACAAAGGCGCCATTTGAGGCCATTGGCTTCTGTGTTCACTCTTCCATTGTACCTTGTGATTGCCAGGTATTAGCCTTGTACCCTGTGTAGAGTTACTTACCTGGCTGAAACTGAAAGATTTCTTTCCATTAAGCTAGCAATGACAGACAGAAATCCTCAGTTCTGCATCCTGGATCACTGATCCGCGTGACATTGCTGTGTGTAAGGAGCCCTGAAACAGCTAGATTCTCATCTCTGATAATGTAGAGCGGAAGGTGCCTATCTTGGCAGAATTGGGACCAGAGTCAAGGTGGAATGTTGTGGCAGTTCCACAAGAATGGGAAATCCATGAAGACATTGCTGCCAACTGAGTGGTACCAGCATGCAAGCCAGTCTATGGGACTCTAGTGTAGCCACAGCTTGGATTATCTGGCTGAAAAACTCTTTTCCAGTACTACAAATCTGCCATCTCTTAGAAATAAACAATATATTGTTACTTTTTGAAACTGAAATTGAGAAACTGCAAATGCAAGTGTCCCCATTCACAGTATTGGTTTACTTATTTCCTTTCCTTCTCTGACAGCATGGGGATGAGCCATGATGATGACCACTTGTCCTGTGCTGGAAGATCTCACATCATGTCCGGAGAATGGGTGAAGGGAAGGAATCCCAGTGACCTATCCTGGTCTTCCTGCAGTCGTGATGACCTTGAAAAGTTTCTCAAGTAAGAATGCTGTTGTCAGCAAAGCCTTTGAATCACAAGACACCAGTCTCTTGTCTTCTCTGCAGAAATGATGAACAGTTTTCAATGGTGGGTGCCAGAAGGTGGAAGCTGTCTCCTTTGAATCCTGGGGTTGCAGACATTACTGGCAGGAGATCAGAAACGTTATGATACCCACATTTTAGCACCTTGACAGCTTCTTGACAAGAATCCCAGTTTTGCTGTCCTTTTCCAATCAAACCTTGCCAGTGTTTTGTGACAACTGAAATATGTTGGTTTGAATGAAGAATCTAGTTCTATGCTTTTGCAATGTTGCCATGAAAGAAATAGAGAAACATAACATTCGTGAGTGATTCTTCTTCTTTGGGCCAAACCTGGCATAAGATATACCATGGGTCTTAGTTCTCCCATCCTCTCCATAACATCTAGCAGAAAAGTTATATCATGACATCACAAAATTATGCATTTTCCCAGTTTTCACTGCTGGCAGCCAAGGGTCTGGAGTAGAGGTAGGAAAATATAGAATGTTGTGATGTCATAAGATAAGTTTTCTACTAGATATTATGGAGAAGGAGAGCAGAGCTAGACACATGATTGTCATTTTTGGGGGTAGTCACATTTTTACCCTTGTGCCTAGTTTGTTTCTTAGAATTTCTGCCAATTTCTTCCCAATGCTGAATTTGGGGAAGGTCTGAACTGGAACCAAAGTTTACCCAAAACCCTTCATAAGATTATAACCATTTCCCCCCTTTTAGCAGCTCCATTATAATCCCTTTCTGAGACCATAATCCATCAGAACATTAATTTCACGGTTAACTCTCTGGACTGTAGCCAACACATTTTGTCATGGGAATCTGATATTTGATATTTTCGTTTTTATTGTGATATTGGTGGTGTTAATTCTGTCCTGTAGATTTTCAATATAAGCCTCCTTAAGCACTCGTTATGGACCAGAACGGTGTTGTATACCTTTTTTTTTACAAATCAAATATATAGCACAGTTTCATAGCAACTTGTCACTTAAAAAGGAGGTAGTAAGTATACATAGTAGTACACTGTTGGGAGGCATGTTTTGAAGAGGTTGCTAAATTGGAAGTCCATTATATTGTGAAAATACAGACATTTGATGAAATAGAGCAATGCTCTCACAATGCCCTTCAAAATATGTTTTATCTCTGCAGGTCAAAAGTTAGCACCTGTTTACTGGTAACAGACCCACGGAGCCGTTATGTTGTGCGACTTCCTTACAAACTTCCAGGAATGCACTACAGTGCAGATGAGCAATGCCAGATTCTCTTTGGAACCAATGCAACTTTCTGCAAAAATATGGAGGTAAGATAACCCATTTGGGACATAAACAAGCTGGGAACTGAACCATAAGGCCCCAAGCAGGTTTTTTTTAAAAAAAAGTATGCCCACAGTTTCATTTATAAGGGCAAATTGCTTTGAGATGGAAGTAATAAAGAAATTTATTTTGTACATAGCATGTAATTCTGCGCCTGAGAACATGAACTCAACTGCAAAGTCAATGGCAGCTCTGTTACGGAGTTTCATCGCTCTGAAGGAGGCCAGTTTGGGTGGCAAAATTTATTCTGGCCCCCAGACCGCTGTGTGGTTTACAGAGTGGCCCTTGAGAATAGAGACTTTGGCCATTTCTCCTCTAGAGGTCGCACTTAGAATAGAGAGAGTAGTTTGTAATTCTTCTCTTTATTTAGGGAGGTAATTGTTTCAGTAAATGCCCCCCTTCCCCTTAGTAAAAAATCCAGGAACTTGAAATGTGATATAAAACAGAAAATAAGAGCCATTTATATTTTTTAATGTTACATAAATGAGACGTGCCAAATTAATAAAACTTTTCACTGTGTGCTGTAGCAGAGGGAATGAACTTCAAGCCTTAACTGTTCCATTTTATTTATTCTGGATCGGGAAGGCAGCTAATGCAACATGAAAACAATGAGCACAAAAAATATTTTAAAAAATCTTCCTAAGTAGTGTTTTTCGGGGAATGTGGACCACCAAGCTCGCTGTTATTGAGAGACGTTCTGAATGTGTATATCTTTAAAGACCATCCCAGGAAGTGTCTGTTAAAAGAAAGGACATTCTCAATTATTTTCCCTTTGAGAAGCTGGTTGGCTTTCCTTGGCTTGAGGCCTTTATATATACATATGCATTTTGCTGCTTGGCCTACTGCAGTAGTTTTCAACCTTCAGGAAATCCTTTCTGTGCTGCCTTCTCTTGAGGAACCCCTGCACGTCAGCTGTGGAACCCTTGAGAGTTGCACAGGATTCTCTATAGGGGAGGACCTTATAGCTAGCACAGTGAGTTAACTTGAGGCATTGGCCAACAGTGGCGTAGTGTGGGGGACAGTGGGGGCATGAACTCAGATAATGCTTGTTGCTTGCCTGAATGGAGGATAGAGGGGGGGGGTGAGTGAATGTGTACAGAAACTATACTGTACAAAGGTAAAACCCACATCTGTGGTTATTCCCACTTTCCGCTCTATCTCTGCCCACCAATGGCATGTGGCCCCTGAAATGTGGCACAGAATGGAATATGGCCCTCAGGCTGAAAAAAGTTCCCCACCCCTGAACTGAAGTTCCCCACCCCTGAACTGTTTTTAATATTCAGTTGGAAGCCGCCCAGAGTGGCTGGGGAAACCCAGCCCAATGGGCGGGGTATAAATAAATTATTATTATTATTATTATTATTATTATTATTATTATTATTATTATTATTATTATTATTTGGAGAGGTGGTGTACAGCCAAATGCAAAATGGTGGTTAAGGTGGGGAGTCACTATTTTTACCTGCTGTATCCTGAGCCATGCTGTGGCCTAATATGTACAAGTATAAATCTATATCTGAAGTACTAAAGATCAAGAATAAGAGAGGGCTCTGAGAGGTAAATTATGTTGAAATCCGACTTCTTTCAAAGTAGATGTGTTAATGGCTAGGGCTCTATCATCCAGAATATCTACAAGAAATAAGCAGAGTAGAGGAAAAGGGCTAAAATGAGAAGTTGGTCTAAGTTGCAGAAAAGATTGGCAAGCTGTTTTAGCCAATATTTATCCAGTAAGACAATATGTGAAAAACAGAATATAAATATAAACATTTGTTACAAAATGGAAACAAGCTTCAGTAAATCATTTTTTAAAATATTTATTAAAGTTTAACAATTACAAAAAAAGAAAAGAAAAACAGGCAGTGATAAAAAAAAGATTACAATACTTCAAAAATAAAAGAAAAATACAATACTAAGAAAAAAAAGAGAAAAGAAGGAGGAAAAAAAAGAAAACCCAAAAACAGTACAACAAAGCAATAAGAGTAAAAAAAACAAAAACATTTAAAAACACTAACATCCAATATTTTCATATCTTTATCTTTCATAGAATCATAGAATCATAGAGTTGGAAGAGACCACAAGGGCCATCGAGTCCAACCCCCTGCCAAGCAGGAAACACCATCAGAGCACTCCTGACATATGGTTGTCAAGCCTCTGCTTAAAGACCTCCAAAGTAGGAGACTCCACCACACTCCTTGGCAGCAAATTCCACTGTCAAACAGCTCTTACTGTCAGGAAGTTCTTCCTAATGTTTAGGTGGAATCTTCTTTCTTGTAGTTTGGATCCATTGCTCCGTGTCCGCTTCTCCGGAGCAGCAGAAAACAACCTTTCTCCCTCCTCTATGTGACATCCTTTTATATATTTGAACATGGCTATCATATCACTCCTTAACCTCCTCTTCTCCAGGCTAAACATGCCCAGCTCCCTTAGCCGTTCCTCATAAGGCATCGTTTCCAGGCCTTTGACCATTTTGGTTGCCCTCCTCTGGACACGTTCCAGTTTGTCAGTGTCCTTCTTGAATTGTGGTGCCCAGTTCATTTACTTGTTTCCTTGACTTCCTCACACCTCCCTTTTTGTATTCTAATTCAATTAGTTGTTTCAGCAAGTCCTTTCCCTCTTTCTCAAACTTTGTTCCATAGTTTATCTTGACACAATTTAACCTTAAATTTTACACTTTGACCCATTAACAATCTATTTTTACTTAATTCTTTCTAACCTTTCTGCTAAAACCATGTAAATTCATTCCAGCATCTTTCTAACATTCATTAATTTTACTATATTTTTGTAAATATACTTTAAATTTTTTCCAATCTTCTTCCACCGACTCTTCTCCCTGGTCTCGGATTCTGCCAGTCATTTCCACCATTTCCATGTAGTCCATCAGTTTCATCTGCCATTCTTCCATGGTAGGTAGATCTTGCGTCTTCCAGTATTTTGCAATAAGTATTCTTGCTGCTGTTGTGGCATACATAAAAAAAGTTCTGTCTTTCCTTGGCACCAATTGGCCAACCATGCCCAAAAGCAAGGCCTCTGGTTTCTTCAGAAAGGTATATTTAAATACCTTTTTCATTTCATTATAGATCATCTCCCAGAATGCCTTAATCTTTGGGCATGTCCACCAAAGGTGAAAGAAAGTACCTTCAGTCTCCACAAGCTTCAGTAAATCAGCCCTACTCAATTTTGTTGAAATTTGGTACTAAAAAAAGAGTTACGAAGATAACATTCAGTAAAACAACAACAACAACGCATAGTTCTCTCCTTATCCCTTACCTGGAAAGCACAGGTCCAAGACCATGACCTTGGAGAGTCAGAGTAAAGAACAGTGTGACTTGGAGACCCACACATTTCCACATGCACAACTAGTTCACCAACATAGGGATGAGCCAAATTTCATTGGAAATGAATGTTCTGACAATTTTTTTAACTGTTAGAGATTTTCAGCCCTCCCTGGAGATTATTCAGTAGAATGGCCTCCCCAATTCACCCTCAGCAAATTTGAGGCACAATTGTCCATCCAGTTTTAATATTGTGTAATATTATTTTACTATTGTTCAAGGAAATGAGGGTTATGGCCCCTACACTTTCTAATCCTCTCTTAATCCATGGCTTCCTCTCCAAGAATCCTGGGAACCGGAGTTTGTTAAAGGAGCAGAAACCCTTGTTACGAGACCCTTAACAAACTCCAGTTCCAAGGATTATCTGGGAAGAAGCCATGTCTTTTAAAGTGGAACAAAAGTGCTTTTTATGTATGTGTGGATGTGGTCTTAATGTTGAATGGAACTTTATTGTTAGTTCATGTTATAAGGGTAAAAGAGGAAACCAATACTACTGAATGGAATAAAGTCATCCTGTGTGGGATTTACAAAAACCAAACTTTTAAAAATGGGTATTGTTGGGGGTAGGGTGGGGGAAACATAAACTGGATTTCTGTCTTCTGTCACACTAAGGCAATTGTTTGAAAGGAAAATTGCAGCTCATAGAACTTACATTTCCCCCAAATTATTTGCCTCTGTACTATATCCAGTGTAAATTAGGTGACTGGAGCAGAATGTTTTATATCTCTTTCTAAAAAAATTGCTACATTTCACTTGCCCTCATGTTCATATTTCAGTATAATGGCAAAAAGATGAACCCCTTGATCCCAGCACCAGCTGTTTCCCCCAAGATTTATAGCCTTGTTAAATAGCTAGATGCAATGCACTTTGACCTTGACATTCTTCAGAAGTTTAACTTAAGTGGGGGGGGGCATGATTATTGGGATATGAATACTGTAAATGCTCTCTAAATGGAATACAAAAATTTTTGCTTTTCAAACTGGATCTCTAGCAAACCCTGGGATTCCTAGATATTTTATCAGGAACTCAATGAGGAAACCAGCAGTACTATCCTTTTAAAGCTGTATTTAAATTGTACTTTGAATTGTCTTGGCTAGGGATTTAATTCCAGCTGTCAGCTTTATTGGGTTTTTTTTTTTTTTTTGTTATTTATTGAGCCCATTCCACTTCATGGCACTTCCTTTTTCATCATTATTTTTTTTAAATGATATTTATTACTTTTCAAACAGTTTCAACACAACACTACAAACAAAAAAAAGAACAATACAAATACAATACAAAAACACTACATACAAAACAAAAACAATTTAAAAGCACCTCAAACATTTTCAATATCTTTACTTTCATTCGCTTATTTCCATCGACCTCCTCACACCTCCCTTTTTGTATTCCACTTCTATTAATTATTTCAGCAATTCTTTTCCATCTTCCTCTATTTTCTATCCTATAATTATCTTAACACATTCTTGCCTTATTTTTTCCTTTAATTTTCTATTAATCTATTTATATTTGATTCCTTATAACATTTCTACTAAAGCCATATAACTTCATTCCAACATTCTTCTAACATTCATTAATTTTACAATATTTCTATAAATAGTCTTTAAACTTTTTCCAGTCTTCTTCCCCCGACTCTTCTCCCTGGTCTCGGGTAAAGGTAAAGGTAAAGGTACCCCTGCCCGTACGGGCCAGTCTTGCCAGACTCTAGGGTTGTGCGCCCATCTCACTCAAGAGGCCGGGGGCCAGCGCTGTCCGAAGACACTTCCGGGTCACGTGGCCAGCGTGACATCGCTGCACTGGCGAACCAGAGCCGCACACGGAAACGCCGTTTACCTTCCCGCTTGTAAGCGGTCCCTATTTATCTACTTGCACCCGGGGGTGCTTTCGAACTGCTAGGTTGGCAGGCGCTGGGACCGAACGACGGGAGCGCACCCCGCCGCAGGATTCGAACCGCCAACCTTTCGATTGGCAAGCCCTAGGTGCTGAGGCTTTTACCCACAGCGCCACCTGGTCTCGGGTATTGCCAGTCATTTCTGCCAATTCCATATAGTCCATCAACTTCATCTGCCGTTATCCAACACTTCAGTGCTTTCAAGAAGCAGCCATTCTCTCAACCAGCAAAAAGCAGATGGTTCACAACAAAGTTTAGGGGTCTGGCAGGGCAAGTCCACCTCCTTCTTTGGCATCCGTCAATATCTTAAATTTTACTCGAGGCTTCCTGCCCTGCCAAACAATTCTAGAGACGTCCCTCTGCCACCTCCTGAAACAATCCATCCCATCCAAAGCTTGCAATGTTTGAAACAAAAGCAACATCCCCAACAACACAGCAACCCTCATCCCCACCACAGCAACTCGGCCCAACAATAACAACTTCAGATTTGTCCATATTTCTAAATCCCCCTTCTCTTCAATCCAACATCCTTCACAGTTATCCATGAATAAATTCACGTTTCTGGCGGTCATACTAACCCCCAAATACCTCTCTTTCTCAACCGATGTTAGTCCTGTCTCCTCCTGAAACTCTGTCAAGCTTTCCTTTTCCTCAGGTAGGGCTCTGATCCTCAAATTCATCTGTTTCTCTTTATGTTCAATCATAACAAATGTCAGCTTATGTTCATCAAGTTGTCCTTGTATGGATGGGACTCTCTCTCTCTCCAGTTGTATTGCTTTTCATTCAGCAGCAGCAAGGGTTTTCTCCTTGACTTCATCCGCAGTTTGCTGGGTCAGAGTAGATTCCTGTATCAGTTTCTGGATGGTTTCTGTATTGGTATTCACCTTTTGTCCCAGATTATTTAAACTTTCTGCAATTAAGTCTATTTTAATATTTGCAGCATCCACCTTCACATTTATCATGTCTGTTTTCTTGTGAAGCTGTTCCAGCGAATCGTTTATTTTCATTAATACAACCGCTAAGGCCTCTTCTGTCAACATTCCGTCTGTTTTTTCCTTTCCATTTGCCATAACACTTAAGAGATTCAAGGTCAATCCCAGAGTCTCACAATTTTTTATCTTGCAGCTGGAAATTCCCCTAGCCCAGCTCCTGTAGAGCAACCAATTTCAAAAGCTTTCACTAGGGGAAAACAGTTTCTATTTGTATTAGTCAGTACTGTCCTCTTTTAAACAATGTTCCAATAATCCACAGTTAGTTTCAGTTTTCAGTTACTTTTACTCCTTTTTTCAAAAAAAAAACAGCCGGAGACAGTAGAAACAATGTATTCTCTTGTTTAGCTACCTGTCAATGAACGTTCTAAACGCTGTCAATGAACATTCCAAAAGACATCGATCCTGCTAGCAGCCCGTTTCCAGGGTCTGAGCGGCGGTATTTTAACTCTCTTGACTCTCTCCTACAGGCATATTCAGTCCACCACTTCCCCCCCTCTTTTCCTGTCTCCAAAGGGGGGGGTTAGTTCTTTGCTGATGGAGATTTAGTCTTTTTACAAAAGGCTTTCCAAGACTTCAGCTTGCAGGCTCATTGCTTTAGTTTATTTACAAAAGGGGAGGTGGACTTCCTGTATTGAACCTCCCCGTTTCAATACCAAATTAAACGTTTAAAAATCCAATTCTCCCACTTCAGCTCTACTCACGGGTAATTGCTTTAGAGTCAAATTGTCCACATGAAAAAGTCAGTGCTCTCTGGCAACAGCTATGCGGCTTCACTCCGTGGAAGAAGCAGACGATTCGAAGCACCGCGCCGCTCACCCCACGTCGCTCCGGATCCCTGAAACTGGGTTTCCCCGAGAGTAGGGGAGGCGCAAAAGGTGCCCGCCAAATCCCACGTTCACAGGCTTCTCCCGCTTGTGATTTTTACGGGTCTCCGCCTTCGCCGTGGCGGTACAGACCCAAATTCCCACGGGGCAAATTCCTCCCAATCAAAGGAATTCCGCCATTGCCGGAGGCACCAACCCGGAAGTCCCCTTTTTCATAATTTTGAAGCTCTCTTGTTGCAAACTGCCCTGAGATCTGTGGATGAAGGATGGTAAACAAATATATACAATGGAGGATTGTGTGAGTGTGTGTGTGTGTAAAAATATATGTCTTTTTCAAAAAAAGAATTCTGCCTATTTAACCAGTAACAAAGTGGTGCAGAACTGAGTTATGATCCTTTTTTTATTTTAAATTTAAATTTCATATTGGAGTGCTTTGTATCCTCCTGCACTTCTGGGATCCCTGCTTTCTGACCCTGAAGGCCTCTGCCTTCTCCTTCCTTCTGCTACTGATGCTTCTCTCACCTTCCCTGGAACGATCTATGTGCCCTAGCCTTCTTGTAGGGTCTGAGCAGTTCAGCTAGTGACACCTCTGCCTTCTGTCTCTTCTGTAACATTAAGGCAGCTCCATCAGTCATTGCCCACCAATATTACACATCACTTGGTATACCACAATACAGATCTTAACTAATTCAAAGGAAGCGTAACTGTAGTTTTGCATTGCTACACCAGCCGCTGTGGAAGTTAATTCAAAGCTGCTTGTGTTTCAGTTTCTCAAGCCCTTTTCTTATTTATAGCCATCACTTTAAAAATTATTTTTATTTGGATATTCTTAGATTCCCACAATGTATTTTACAATTCTATTTAAAGTTTGTTCTCCCTCCTTTTCCCCCATTAAACCAGAGGGCCTTTTGACAATCAGCCAAACTGAAACCCATGCAAACATTTTTGAGACATTCCAGTAAGTGTAAAATGGGTTGTAATACATAATAATAATAATAATAACAATAATAATAATATTTTCTAGTAAGAGGAAAGTCTTGCAATATACAGAAGCAGTGAAACCAAACAGTTAAGCTTCATATAAAACAGCAAAGTGAAACCAGTCACACTTTTTAAATAACCCAACTTACGAAAACCATAAAACCCAAGGACAGCAATTAGACATGTTATTAACTTCACATGAGGTGGTTTTTTTTGTATGTTTTTTGGTCTCTGAGCATTAACAAAAGTAGAACTTCTTTGCTGGTTCATTGCCATAGTGTCTCATACTGAATGTAAATGGACTGTGAAAAAAGACTCTGTGAATTGAAACTGGAGACACTATATGTACTTTTCCTTGTTTATTTGTTTGTTTTGTATCACAAAAAAATATTTAAGAATAATTAAATTAAACACACACATACATACACAAGACCCCAGTTGTGTTGGTGCTTTGAGGTCATCCCAAATTGTCCTGGTTAGGTTCTCGGAGGATCTTTTTAAGGCACATTTGCAATTCAGCAAATTGTGTGATACAGTTCTCCAGCCAAACAATGTCTAAAGGTAAAGGTACCCCTGACCATTAGGTCCAGTCGCAGACGACTCTGGGGTTGTGCGCTCATCTCACTTTACAGGCCGAGGGAGCCGGCGTTTGTCCGCAGACAGTTTTTCTGGGTCATGTGGCCAGCATGACTAAGCTGCTTCTGGCGAACCAGAGCAGTGCATGGAAACGCCGTTTACCTTCCTACCGGAGCGGTACCTATTTATCTACTTACACTTGACGTGCTTTCGAACTGCTAGGTGGGCAGGAGCTGGGAGAAAACAACGGGAACTCACCCCGTCGCAGGAATTCGAACTGCTGACCTTCTGATAGGCAAGCCCTAGGCTCTGTGGTTTAGACCACATCGCCACTCGTGTCCCAAACAATGTCTACAAAGATGCATATATTAGAGGGAAATGTGCATAGACATGCACACATTATTGAAAATAGCATACTTACCAATATGTGTATCTTAATCAAAGCTGTATACAAAAAAGGAAGTTAAGGTAAAGGACCCCTGGATAGGTAAGTCCAGTCAAAGGTGACTATGGGGATGTGGCACTCATCTCGCAATAAAGGCTACGTGACTCTGGGCAGGAAATTGAAGCAATTAAATGCACAAATTGTCATCTCATCTGTCCTCCCAGTTGAACGACGTGGCCCAGGGAGAGAGGGAAAAATAGTGGAAGTGAACAGCTGGCTTCGCAAATGGTGTAAACAGGAACGGTTTGGATTCTTAGATCACGGACTGCAGTTTCTTGAAGATGGACTTCTGGCAAGCGATGGGCTGCACCTCACAGCGGTTGGGAGGAATGTTTTTGCCAAAAATCTCAGAAACCTCATCAGGAGGGCTTTAAACTGACTAATGTGGGGGAGGGAGACAGTGCTCCTGAAGGTAGGAGTCTATCAATTGATGAAGATGATCATCCAAATGTCATAGACCAAATGGAGCAAACAGCACGCAGACCTAGTGGTGGGAGGAAAAAATCCTTAAATAAGAGACACGGGGGAATGATTAATGGACTTCAATGTCTGTACACTAATGCGCAAAGCATGGGAAATAAACAAGATGAGCTTGAGCTCTTGGTACAGCAAACTAAATATGACATAATAGGCATCACTGAAACTTGGTGGGATAAGTCCCACGATTGGAATGTAATAATGGAGGGATACAATCTATTTCAGAGAAACAGACCAGACAAGAAAGGAGGAGGAGTGGCGTTATATGTCAGGGATGTGTATACCTGTGAAGAGATCCAAGATTTAGAACCTCAAAGCCAAAGTGAGAGCATTTGGGTCAAAATTAAGGGAGAGAAGAATAACAGAGACCTCATTGTGGGAGTTTACTATAGATCCCCAAGCCAAACAGAGGACATAGATGATGCCTTCCTGGAACAGATGGCCAAGCATGCAAAGGAAGGGAGATAGTAGTAATGGGGGACTTCAATTACCCGGATATTTATTGGATGTCAAACTCAGGCAAGAGCATAAAGTCAAACAGATTCCTCACTGGCCTTGCAGACAACTTCATTGTCCAGAAAGTGGGAGAAGCAACAAGAGGAACAGCCATTTTAGATCTGGTCCTAACCAATGTTGATGACCTGGTTAGTGGGGTAGAAGTGGAAGGATCATTAGGCGCGAGTGATCATGCTCTTCTGAAGTTTACTATACAGCGGAAAGGAGCAGCCAAGCATACTAGGACTCAATTTCTTGACTTTAAGAAAGCCGACTTCATAAAACTTATTGAAGTGCTGGGTGAGATCCCATGGACAGTTATACTAAAAGGAAAGGGAGTTCATGATGGCTGGGAGTTTGTTAAGAGGGAGATAGTAAAAGCACAACTTCAGGCAATACCAATGAGATGGAAACATGGAAGGTGCCTAAAGAAGCCAGGGTGGCTATCTAAAGAACTTTTAACTGAGTTAAGATTAAAAAAGGATGTGTACAAAAAATGGAAAAGGGGGGAAACCACCAAAGAGGAATTCAAACAAATAGCCAGCACATGTAGACACAAAGTCAGAAAATCTAAAGCACAGAATGAACTCAGGCTTGGTAGAGAGGTTAAAAGCAACAAAAAAGGCTTTTATGGGTATGTCCGTAGCAAAAGGAAGAACAAAGAAACTGTGGGGTCACTCAAAGGAGAAGATGGTGAAATGCAAACAGGGGACACAGAAAGGGCTGAACTCTTCAATGCCTTCTTTGCCTCAGTCTTCTCCGATAAAGAAAACAATGCCCGACCTGAAGAATTTGGACCAAATGATTCAGCAGAGGAAACACAGCCCAGAATAACTAAGGAGATAGTACAATAATACTTGGCTAGTTTAGATGTATTCAAGTCTCCAGGGCCAGACGAACTGCATCTAAGAGTATTAAAAGAACTGGCAGATGTGATCTCAGAACCACTGTCAGTCATCTTTGAGAATTCCTGGAGAACAGGCGAAGTCCCGGCAGACTGGAGGAGGGCAAATGTTGTCCCTATTTTCAAAAAGGGGAAAAGAGAGGACCCAAATAATTATCGCCCAGTCCGTCTGACATCAATACCAGGGAAGATTCTGGAGCAGATCATTAAGCAAACAGTCTGTGAGCACCTAGAAAGGAATGCTGTGATCACCAATAGTCAGCATGGATTTCTGAAAAATAAGTCATGTCAGACTAACCTGATCTCGTTTTTTGACAGAATTACAAGCCTGGTAGATGAAGGGAACACAGTGGATGTAGCCTACCTTGATTTCAGCAAGGCATTCGACAAGGTGCCCCATGATATTCTTGTAAAGAAGCTGGTAAAATGCGGTCTTGACTATGCTACCACTCAGTGGATTTGTAACTGGCTGACTGACCGAACCCAAAGGGTGCTCATCAATGGTTCCTCTTCATCCTGGAGAAGAGTGACTAGTGGGTGCCACAGGGTTCTGTCTTGGGCCCGGTCTTATTCAACATCTTTATCAACGACTTGGATGATGGACTCAAACGCATCCTGATCAAATTTGCAGATGACACCAAACTGGGAGGGGTGGCTAACACCCCAGAGGACAGGATCACACTTCAAAACGACCTTGACAGATTAGAGAACTGGGCCAAAACAAACAAGATGAACTTTAACAGGGAGAAATGTAAAGTATTGCACTTGGGCAAAAAAAATGAGAGGCACAAATACAAGATGGGTGACACCTGGCTTTAGAGCAGTACATGTGAAAAGGATCTAGGAGTCTTGGTTGACCACAAACCTGACATGAGCCAACAGTGTGACGCGGCAGCTAAAAAAGCCAATGCAATTCTGGGCTGCATCAATAGGAGTATAGCATCTAGATCAAGGGAAGTAATAGTGCCACTGTATTCTGCTCTGGTCAGACCACACCTGGAGTACTGTGTCCAGTTCTGGGCACCACAGTTCAAGAAGGACACTGACAAACTGGAACGTGTCCAGAGGAGGGCAACCAAAATGGTCAAAGGCCTGGAAACGATGCCTTATGAGGAACGGCTAAGGGAGCTGGGCATGTTTAGCCTGGAGAAGAGGAGGTTAAGGGGTGATATGATAGCCATGTTCAAATATATAAAAGGATATCATATAGAGGAGGGAGAAATGTTGTTTTCTGCTGCTCCAGAGAAGCGGACACGGAGCAATGGATCCAAACTACAAGAAAGAAGATCCACCTAAACATTAGGAAGAACTTCCTGGCAGTAAGAGCTGTTCGACAGTGGAATTTGCTGGCAAGGAGTGTGGTGGAGTCTCCTTCTTTGGAGGTCTTTAAGCAGAGGCCTGACAAACATATGTCAGGAGTGCTCTGATGGTGTTTCTTGCTTGGCAGGGGGTTGGACTCGATGGCCCTTGTGGTCTATTCCAACTCTATGATTCTATAAGGCAAAGATGGGGGGAAACTGGTGCAGATTATGAGCAGAGAAGAGAGGTGTTGCAGAGATTGGGAAGTCTCAAGCTCCCATATTAATCTAAAATAAGCAGCTAGATTGTTTACCAAAAGCATCTACTTTATTTCTTTGGGGTAGGAGGAGAAAGAGAAGGGGGGCGAGGATATGGTAGAAATAAAAAGTGTCACATTTCCCCCAGTCAAGTGTGTGTGTGTGTGTGTGTGTGTGTGTGTGTGTGTATGCATATTTCCAGCCCAGGTGGTCAGTGCTGAAAACATAACTGTGTTGTTCTTTGAAAATATCACTTTGCTTAAAAATGAAGCCAATCAGATACTTCTGGATTCACATGAGAGGCATCTTCCCTCACAAAAAAATAGCTGATATCTCCAGAAAAAAGGACAAAATGCCTTTGCTTTTATGTTGGCAGCATTTGATGTGTGCTGGTCTCTGGTGCCTTGTGGAAGGAGATGCATCTTGCAAAACCAAATTGGACCCTCCTCTGGATGGCACAGAATGCGGAGCAGACAAGGTAATACCCCTAAGGGAGAATTTATTATTTATTTGATGTGTCTCTATGCTGCCTGATAGCAAATTTTTCTAGCTAGTCGACAGTATCAGTTTTCTAAGAGTTGCCCTTCCACTTGCTGTACTCTTACTATTGGCAGTATCAGTATCTGATACTGGTGTCTTATTATTGTATTGAAGAATCCTCTAAGCAGCTGACTACAGGCTTCCAGATAAGGTTTCCCCCAAAAAAATCTTCCTCAGTGTTCTCTTGCTTCTCCAATAAGCTTCTCCGATAAATCAGACAGGCTGTCTGTCTTTGTTAGAGCCTGCCCCAACCAGCCGACATAGTGCTCCAAACGATTTTCCTTGCTTACATCACCCAAACTGAAATCCTACATCCCATAAACCCTTTTGTCTCTGCCTACTAACACACAGCTGGAGGAGGGGTCCCATCCATCTTCCTCTGGCATATTTCTCAGAATGATTGCTTTATTATTAGGCTGCCTATCAGTATGTTTTTTTACCATGTTTCCTATTATGTTTTTATCACTGATGTTCTGTGATGTGTTTTTAATGTTGTACACCGCCCCGGGAGCTTTTGATAAAGGGCGGTATATAAATTGAATAAATAATAATACTATCACCTTAAAAGTGTTTCAAGGCCCTGACTGCAGTTTTTACAACTGGGAGGACTTCAGGAATATTTATCTCCAATATTTATTTACCCAATTCCAAGAGGATATTGCCACCGCAAGGGTCCAGAACTATGGGCACACACTCCAACCATGAAGTTCATTGAGTGACCTTGTGCTGGTCACCATCTCTCCGGGTTGATATGAAGCTAAAAGGATGAGAAGCATGTTTACCACCTTGAGTTGCCGGTGGTAATGCTGGTATATACCTGTAATTTCTCTTTATTTCAGCTTAACAAGTGCTTCCACTTGTGCTTAACTACATCCTTGTAGCCATTCCCTTATTTGTTTGATGGGTCTCAAAGCACCTGTCATTGGCCAATTGAAGTCATTGGCCACACTATTCTAACCCCTGTTACATTCCAGTGGTGCCGAACTGGGGAGTGTGTCAGCAAAACTCCCATCCCCGAACATGTAGATGGAGACTGGAGCATGTGGAGCCAGTGGAGCATGTGCAGCAGGACGTGTGGGACCGGTGCCAGATTCAGACAACGCAAATGTGACAATCCACCGTAAGTTGCCTCATTCCAATGAGACATTAAAGCCTGAAGGCATCTTATGTAAACTAGGACGCTGCTTTATGCTGAGTCAGACTGTTGGTCCATCTAGTTCAGTACAGCCTACCCTGACTGGCAGCAGTTCTCCAGGGTATCAGCTATCTTCTAGTAGTACCTGGAGATGCCTGGATTTGGACCTAAGCTCTTCTGCATGCAAAACAGATACTTTGGCTGAACCAAACCAGGGTTGGACAGTGCCTTGACAGGAGACCTCCTGGTCCTGGGGACCCTATGTATGCCTTCTTGAGTTTCACATAAAAGCTGTAGAATACAAATGTATTAAATAAAGTAAGCTGTGGAAGAGGCCAAAAGATGCAGCCGTACTTCAAGAGGTTGGTCTGCTTTCCCTGCCATTTCCTCATTCCTTTTGTGCATAAGCTAACTCTGCAGCACACAGCACTCAAAGCTGCAACATTGCTCAAGGCCCAATACTATGAAAAATTACAGAAATTACCATGCTGTATGCCAATCTCATCTATAGTTGCCTAGATGGTACACGCTAGGTGGATATCGGGGGTCAAGAAAATCTGCTTGAGCAGACAAGAAATGTAGTGTGTGCATCAACTTCAGTAAAACTAAATCTCTCTGGTGCCCCTTACTTTAACGCACCAGATTTTTGCGCTGATTTTTCACATTCTTTTGCTCATGTAAGTTCTTGGCTCGTAAATGGCACGTGATCCTGTTTCACTCTCACTCTATAGATTCACTTTATATTCCTGTCTGCATTCTTTGTTCTTCTGCAGCTGGTTTATTTGCTGTCCAAAACTATTGATTGAAGATTTAAAAAATACTTCGTTTAGGGAATTCAGTAATGGTGGTGGTGGTGTTCTCTGCAATGGATGGAGGAGAAAATTGATTTTGTTCAATCTTCCAAAACAATATGCAAATCAAAACCCAGCCATCCAACTTTCCTGAATTTCCCCCTAAAATTCTTACCTTTTTCTGAATTTTGCACTGCTGTTCTCTGGCCACATAAAGAGTACAAAAATGCATATACTGGGTAAATGTGCGTACCTCAGGGAAAATAACATACAAAAAATGTCTAAATAAAAAAATTCCTTCCAGTAGCACCTTAAAGACCAACTAAATTAGTTCTTGGTATGAGCTTTCATTTGCATGCACACTTCTTCAGATATCAAAAAATGTGTTATATTAAGAAAAAGTGCTTTGCAAAAATGTGTATATTAGGAGAAATTTACACTCAAATGTTGATGAATTTTGAGGAAGGCTCTTTTTTAAATTACTAAAGGGACAAGGGGAGGGGTAAAAAGAGCTGTGGCTCAGGCCCCACCCCTAATGACATGTGTCTCCTCTGATCCCGGAATTAGCATGGATGTCTATGGCAGGGAAACCTGTGCATCTAGGCGTTCCTGAGTCCTGGAGCCCTCCATTATCAGGGTTCCAGGAGCCAGAGAAAATGAACATAAGAAGAGCCCTGGTGGATCATGCCAAAGGCCCAACTTGTCCAGCAACCTGTTCTCACAGTGGCCAACCAGATGCCCATAGCAAGCCCACCAGAATGACCTGAGCGCAACAGCACTCCCCCCTCTTTTGTTTCCCAGCAAAGGGAATGTGCAGAAGCTGGGACAGGGCTGGGGGAAACCCCGAGTCATCTGCCAGGGGCAGAGGTGAGACTTCACAGCCCTTTCCTCCCCACATTGCTCCTTCACGTGAATAACGTCTGAGTGATTTGGTGGCAAAGGTGGAATAGGAATCCTGGGTTTGCTAGCTCACAGTTCAGCATCTTAGCTACCATGCTACTACTCTCTCAAGAGTTTTGTCTTCCTTCCTTCCTTCCTTCCTTCCTTCCTTCCTTCCTTCCTTCCTTCCTTCCTTCCTTTGCCATTGATGTATTTTCATTTCTAACAGGCATTTGACTCCTTTTCAAAAAAGAGCACAAGCACACATGAAGTTGGCTTGCAACAGGTCCAGCTATTCATCCATCTAGCTCAGTATTGCCTGTTCTGACTAACCATAGCCTCAGGCAGAGGAGGGTGTGCAACTTGCAAGCTGATCCTACCTGGTCTCCATGCTGGGCAGGAGAAAGCCCCTCCCCCCTGAAATTGCAGGGAGTTGCTGCTAATCAGAGTAAATTCTGGACTAGATGGAGCCATGGTCTGACTCAGTGCCATAAGGTGACTTTCTGTGTTCTTATTCTTTTAAATAGAGATGTCAGAAATGGAGCCTAGGGCTGGGACCTTCTGCGTTCATAGTAGATGCTCTATCACTGAGCTGTGGCCCTTCCCCAACTTCGTTGATTAAACACACGTGTGTGTGTGTGTGTGTGTGTGTGTGGTAGTGGCATGGTTCTTCACAAAAGACACTCTCTCCTGGCATGGTGACGCAGATGAGTTCCAGCTGCAGATTGGAATCTTTTATGGAAATTCTGCCTGGCTAAGAAGGATTTAGGAACTGGATGTTTTAGGCCTTATTTAGATAACGAGGATTAGATCCAGGGAGCTTTAGCATGAGCTTCTCCCACATGTAGCATCTGAGACAGGAAAGCATTCGGGTTTGGATTTTATTCAGCAGATTCTATTAACAAGGTAACTTGTGTATACAGAGATCATGTTCCCCACCCATACTGTGCAACCATTTTGCATGCTAGAACTCAGCAGCTGTGTTAAATGTAAAGAGCTTTAGAAATCAATGAGGGTGGTAAGTGGATGTTATAAATGACAGTCCAGTGTGGTGAGTTTTGAGTTAAGGAGGGCCAGTAGCTGAGTGCTGGATCATATGTTCTGCATGCAGAAGGTCCCAGGGTCAATTTCTAGCATCTGGTTGAAGAATCTTTTGGCTGCAAAGGACTATTGCCTCAGATATTGGACAGATGCTACCCATTGAAGTAGATCCTGTGGTCCTCCACATCCAGACCGCTTGAAAAATTCTAAGGAACTTAATGGATTATATAATAAACGTTTTTGTTCTGTAAACCAAAGCACATGCATAACTCTTAATAACTGTAGTCTTTCTTTCAAATGCAATGGGTTTGCTTGTTTTCATGAACAAAGTCATGCGAAGTCAACTTCACATAAAGTTGTTTATCAACTTTACTCTTGGGACAGGTTCAGCATTTATCTCACTTCTGTATTTAGACTTGAAGGTGATAAGTAATGAAGATCCCAAGTCTTTCACCAGCAGCATACTATGAAAATCATGAGCACTGTTTGTTAGCTTGTTTGATAAGCCAGCCCTGCTCAAAGCAGCCTGTTTCCATCATCTGGAAAAAAGTAAATAAATAATGGCCAGGGCCAAGTACAGATATTCTCAATATGGAGCATCTGATTGAAGTTTGTGGTCCACAGGCCAATGGTTGAAAGCCACTGCAATAGAGAGTAGTGGGCTCGATGGGCTCTTGTTCTGACTCCCCATCAGGCAGCTTCCAGGGTTACAGTGCCATAGTCAGCAGAAAGGTACCTTTTAGAGAGGAATGAGGACTAGTGGTTTTGTTGCTTAACCTTCACCTCCCAGTTAACTGGCCAGAAAATTCTGCTGACACAAATGCTGCTTATTTCATGGCAGTGTTTTTTTTAAAAAAATATTTTAGTGGTTGGGATTAAGAGTGGTTGGAGTCCTGTTGGATTCCAGGAAGGGTGCATATGGTCCAGTATTCTGTTTACAACCGAGGGTCTTGCAGATACTACTGGGAAGCCAGAAGCAGGGATTAAAGGTGATGCTCCCCAAAGCTGATTTTAAGAGGTGTACTTCTTCTGGGAATGCATGTTCCATTTCCCTATCATGATTAATATTTGGTAGACCTCTCCTGGGAAGTTGTCTTTCACAAGCCTTACTTTTTTTCCTCCTTTGAGAGCTCATCTAGCCTTAAAGGTAAAGGGACCCCTGACCATTAGGTCCAGTCGTGGCTGACTCTGGGGTTGCGGTGCTCATCTCGCTTTATTGGCTGAGGGAGCCGGCATACAGCTTCCAGATCATGTGGCCAGCATGACTAAGCCGCTTCTGGCAAACCAGAGCAGCGCACGGAAACACCTTTTACCTTCCCGCCGGAGTGGTACCTATTTATCTACTTGTACTTTTACGTGCTTTCGAACTGCTAGGTTGGCAGGAGCAGGGACAGAGCAACGGGCGCTCACCACGTGACAGGGATTCGAACCGCCAACCTTCTGATCAACAAGTCCTAGGCTCTGTGGTTTAACCCACAGCGCCACCCGCATCTAGCCTTAGAGCAACTCAAATTGCTAAAATTCTGCTCAGACAGACACATGTGCTTCCAAGGTCTACAGTACATTCTCCCTTTGCTAGGTTAAAAACGCACACAAGTGTGTTACTTCAAATATGACAAAACAGCCCTCCTGCGTGTGGGGCCTCCTCTGGTTCATTCTGCTGAGTGGGATCCTCTAGTTCCATCTCTGAGTTCTACCCTGAAAACAGCATCGCATTTATGATCCGTTAGCTGTCTCCTGCTAATGGCTACCCATGCTTTTCTCCACTAACAGCCCTGGACCCGGAGGCAAAAACTGCCGTGGCACGAGTGTCGAACACACAGTTTGTGAAAACTTGCCCTGCCCCAAAGGGGTGCCCACATTCCGAGACCAGCAGTGCCAGACTCATGAGAGGTACACCAACAAGAAGAAAAGCCTTTGGACTGCTGTCATCATGGATGGTACATTTCTGTACGCTTGTGCATTATTTCCCCCTGCCTCCCACCCTTCAGTATGGTTTTTTATTTTTATGGTTTTGTTTATGTATTATTTTAAACTTACTAATTCGGTGTAACTAAGTGATATACACGTATGTGTGGCAATTCATTTAGAATATATACTGTGCTGGCTTTTCAATGACCAAATAGGCCAGTAATGTTGTTTTGGTGGTGATAGCTTAGATAATACAACTTGCTTATTTATATTTATTTTATGGTTTATAAGATTTTTTTGCCCACCTTTCATCATAAAGTTTCAGGGCAGGTTATAGCAATGTAATATCTAGTTACATAAACAGATGCAACTGTTATAATTATAAAAACAAATTAAACCTACTATTGTACTGCATTTTCTTCTACGGTGTTCCGTGTGATTGTTGGGGGCCAAGCATTCGGAATTGCATTGCCTGTGGGTTTGGTCTCCATGTTTATATAAATTAATATATGTAAATTTACATCTTTTACCACACAAAATAGTGGGTTGTATCCAAAGTAGCACTATTTGCTAGCATAAGGATTTCTGCTTGCGCAGTGGAACATCCTCCCACTCCCCGCCACCCCCGGTCCCCTAGATCTAAAGGGAAGGGAAGTCCCATTGCACAAGGATAAATTCTTGCACTGACAGTTCACATTAATTGAGTACCATCTTATCTGTTGTATATCATATACTTGTCCCAATAATTTTCAAGTGCTTTGGGTACACGACATGACTAAAGTCAATATTCTTGCATGGCGTTTTGTGTGTGTATGTGTGTATTTGTTTTTCAGATAAGCCCTGTGAACTTTATTGCTCCCTGTTTGGAAAAGATTCCCCTGTGTTGGTGTCTGACAGGGTAGTTGATGGTACACCATGCGGGCCTTACGAGACTGACCTCTGCGTTCATGGCAAGTGCCAGGTGGAGTAACTTTTTTGTTATTCTCTCTAAGCAATAATATTTGCCTTGTGCATGACTTAACTATGGAAGATGATAATAATGAGGATATGTTAAGCTTCAGCAAAGGCATTTCTGTTAGGAAAGGCTAGCGGGCAGCATAAAGTGTGCTCAGGGAATTGCTGGAACTGTGACTATGCTTAGCTGTGATTACATCCTCTTGCAGGACCACAGGGCCTCAGGTCGAGAACTGTTTATTTGAAAATACCCCCACATGAAAATTATGCCCCTAGGTCACATCTTCCTGCTGCAGTGAGAATTCTTGAAAGCTAGAAGAAATGTGAATTTGCACAGATGGCGCAGTCTTCTAAAATGCAGGTTATGAAGACATTTTCATATTGAACCAAAGTTCACCTGACCATATATATGCAAAGCTAGGTTTCTATGCTAAGCATTGTTTATTTTATTTCATTTCATTTATCTCACAAGATTTATATACCTCTTACAACCTCAACATGTTTTTCAAAAAGAATAAAACAATTAAATCATTGGTCAAAAAAACAAACAGTGAAAACCAACTATTTAGAACATAAAAAGTGTGGGTGTTGCCACCCTAAAAGACTGTTTTGTTTTGTTTTTTACAAATGCATTGAAGTATTATGTTGTACCTGTAACAGTCCCAGTTCTATAGATTGAAGCAGCCAAGTGGGCATGTATGGGGTAAGGCAATCTTGCAAGTAAGCAGGTCCAAAGGTATTAAGGCAACGTTTCTCAAACTTGGGTCTCCAGCTGTTGTTGTACTACAAACTCCCATCATCCCTGACCACTGGTTCCTGCTAGCTAGGGATGATGGAAGTTGTAGTCCAACAACCGCTAGCAACCCAAATTTAAGAAGCACTATATTAAAGGCTTTATATACTAGTAGCAACACCTTGAATTTGGACCGCTAGCACATTGGCAACTAGTGCAGGTCTCTGACCAGAGGTGTTATATGCTGACAGGGTTTCACTTCTGTCAGCAATTGTACAATCTGCACAAACTATAGCTTCCAGATCAAGCACAAGTGAAATCCCCAAATGGAGTGCATTGCAGTAACCCAATATTGCATGATGATGTGCACTTGGTATATAAGACTTGAACAGCTGGAGGTGGTTAAGTGATGTTCTTCAAGGGTATTTGCTCAATAGCTCAAGCTTCTTCTGGGGGACGTCTAGTGCATCCTCTGGTTTCTTTGGATTCTTGTGGCTGCCAACTTGGCCAACTCCTAGGCACACCCCAACCTTCTCAAACACCATTTGCTAACATCTAATTTATTGACACAATTTGGGTTGTTGTTTTTAATCAGTGACCTGGATGTAGGCTGCTTGGAGAACTATCTGACCTTGTTGTAAAAATATACCCTAAGTAAACAAACACAGTTACCTGCATTTCTTGCACACAGGTGCGCACACACACACACCTTCTTTTAATAGGCATGAGCGTTTTCTTCTTGATTCAACTGTTTCCACCACTGATCATTATTCTCTACTTTATACAATAATTCTCTCTTTGTAACATCCCAGCTGGTTGCTGAATTCAATAATAGCATCTTTAAATACTCTGAAGTTCTATGTGAGTGTTGGAAAATATCCAAAACCAAGAATGATTTGAGAATCGGGTTAGCAATGTTTATTAAGAGCACCTCTAGCTTCCCCTCACCCCAAGTTTTGGAATCTTGCCCCTTGTACAGTATTCTTTTTTCTTTTCTTTTTTACTTGCAAAATGTAAGCCCTTTCCCAATGGAGTTTAAAAGTTTCTGAAAAGAAGGGATTTAACAACATCTAAATTTCTGTAACAGCCATCACAGATGTTTTGCAAAAGGCAGTCACCCAATATCGTAAGGCAGTGCTCCCAAGACAACAGCTAAATGGCCCTGATGTACGTGGGAGCCAAAAGACACTTAGGATGCAGTCCAAATCCCTGACCAGCAGTGGCAGGGTTTAATGGTGTATAGTAGCCACTGCCGTATCCACAGCCCTTCCACCCGTGCCAGGTGGGGGAGGGGGCAGGAGTAGTTCCATTACACCTGCACTGGAGTCTAAGGTCGGAGGAGAAATTTGATGCAGTTTGAATTTAAAGGCAAAGCTGCCTAATTTATACTTTCCAAAACAAGCAGAACACAGTCATTTTTTGAAATTCTACAAAATATGCAATGCAGTTCTCCATGTGTACATAAATGCATATACAGTACTGTACTAGGGTAAATTGTGTGTGTAAATGCATATCATGGGAGGGGCGCAGGTGGCGCTGTGGGTAAAACCTCAGCGCCTAGGACTTGCCGATCGCATGGTCGGCGGTTCGAATCCCCGCGGCGGGGTGAGCTCCCGTCGTTTGGTCCCAGCTCCTGCCCACCTAGCAGTTCGAAAGCACAATTAAGTGCAAGTAGATAAATAGGTACCGCTTTCTAGCGGGAAGGTAAACGGCGTTCCGTGTGCTGCTCTGGTGCTGGTTCGCCGGAGCAGCTTCGTCACGCTGGCCACGTGACCCGGAAATGTCTGCGGACAGCGCTGGCTCCCGGCCTCTAGAGTGAGATAAGCGCACAACCCTAGAGTCTGTCAAGACTGGCCCGTACGGGCAGGGGTACCTTTACCTTTTTTTTTTTTTTTTAAATTAATTTTATTTTTATTTAAGAAAGATACACTCATTACATCGCTATACAGATATATACACCCATAAAAGTTTCCATCATAGAAAGAAATAAGAAAAAGAATAAAAAAGAGAAAAGAATAACAAAAGGAAAAAAGAGAAAGACAGATATCATACAATAATACAAAAACAAAACTTCAGTCCAGCTCAGTTTTGGAATTACATAATCTTACATTAATTTGCAGTATTACTAAAAAGTTATACGTCAATGCTTTTAGTTATCGTCAATTGATAAATTATTTATTCCCTGGCTGCTTTCAAAATAAATTAGAAATTTATTCCATTCGTCTTTAATTTTAACTGTTTTGTTTTGTCTTATTTTTTGGGTTAATCTCGCAAGTTCCATATATTGGTATAACCTCATTTGCCATTCTCCAACCGTGGGTAAATCAGGAGTTTTCCATTTTTGTGCAATTTGAATTCTCGCCGCCGCCATGGCATATTGAACGAAGGTTTGATCTATTTTCTTTATTTCTTTACCAATCATTCCTAAAAGAAACAACTCAGGGGTTTTACGGAAATTATATCTCAGAATTTTTTTCAGTTCATCATGTATTTGCTTCCAGAATTCCTTCACCACATCACAAGTCCACCAAATATGAAAAAAGGTCCCGACCTTGTTCCTACATCTCCAGCAGGTGTTATCAACATTATTATACATCTTTCCTAGCTTTACTGGGGTCAAATACCAGCGGTATATCATTTTCTCTAGATTTTCGCGAAGGGCTACGCATGCTGTGAATTTTACACCTTTTGTCCACAATATCTGCCAGTTTTTATACTCTATGTTGTGACCAAGGTCTTTTTCCCATTTTACCAACGCTCCCTTCACCAGGTCTTCCTTCGTGTCCCATTCCAATAGTTGTTTATACATTTTGGAGAGAAGTTTTTCATTACTCTCCAAAATTTCCGCCTGAAACCTTGATTTTTTTCCACTAAAGCCCACTCTCTTATGTTCGCCCCATAGAGCATTAATCTGATGAAAAAGCAGCCACTCTTTTATTCTGTCTTTCAGCTGCTCATAGGGCTTCACCTTCCATCCTGCTTCTGTCTTCACTAAGAGGTCCTCATATGTACATTTTACTTCATCCATATTTATTTTCTTACTTTTAATAATATCAATTGGAGACAGCCACCCTGGGATGCCTTTTTCAATCAAATCTTTATACCTCTTCCACACCTCTAGTAATGGGCCTCTAATTATATGATTGGAGAAGCCTCTATGAGCTTCCCCTTTCTCTTGCCAAAGGTAGGCGTGCCACCCGAATCTAATATTAAAACCCTCCAAATCCAATAAATCTGTATTTTGGAGGGTGGCCCACTCCTTTATCCAACATAGGCAGGATGCTTCGTAATAGAGCCTGATATTCGGGGCTGCAAAACCACACCTCTCTCTTGAATCTGTCAAGTATTTAAACTTTATTCTGGCTCTCTTACCCTGCCAGATGTACTTGGTCAGGGTTTTTTGCCAGTTCTTAAGGAAGGAGGTACCTTTAATAATCGGAATATTTTGAAACAAAAATAATAGCCTCGGGAGGATACACATCTTAATAGCAGACATTCTCCCTGTCCATGATAATTTCAGTCTGTGCCAGGTGTCCATATCTTTTTTGATATCCTGCCAGGCCTTACTATAATTATCCTCAACCAAATTTATATTTTTTGGTGAGAGCCAAATTCCCAAATATTTGACTTTATTCACAATTTTAATACCACTTTTTTCTTCTAGTTGGGTTTTATCCTGTTCAGTCATATTCTTTATTAGAATCTTTGTCTTTTTCCTGTTTAATCTAAAGCCCGACAGTCTACCAAATTCCTCTAGAAGTTCTATTATCCTGCTTGTACTGTCTACTGGATTCTCCACAGACAGGACCAAGTCGTCGGCATAGGCTTTAAGCTTAAATTCTTTCTTTCCAATTTTTATCCCCCTTACATTTAAAGCCTCTCTTATTCTATTTGCAATTACTTCCAATATCATTATAAATAGCAAGGGGGACAGAGGACAGCCCTGCCTTGTACCTTTCTTAATCTTAAAGGGTTTAGTCAAATTATCATTTATGATCAACCTGGCCTGCTGTTCTGAATATATTGCCCTGATACCTTTCATGTAGGGGCCTTCAATACCCGCTTTCTCCAGACATTGTAATAAAAATTCCCAGGAGACATTATCAAAAGCCTTCTCGGCATCTACGAAAATTAATGCTGCAGGGACGTCTATTCTCATATCTAAATATTCAATGATGTTTAGTATGTGGCGAACATTTTCTTTCTGGTGTCTGTTAGGGAGAAATCCTGCTTGATCTTTGTGTATATACTTTGTTAAGAGCTTCTTAAGTCTACCAGCCAAGATATCGGTGAAGATCTTATAATCGTTATTAAGTAAAGAGATTGGTCTATAATTTTTTACATCTGTTTTTTCTTTCTCTGATTTTGGGATCAAGGTTATATAAGCCGTTTTCCACGAGTCCGGGATCTTCCCTCCCTGGAGGATATTATTGATCACGTCTTTAAGCACTGGGGCTATGTACTCCCCTAACGTTTTATAATATTTTGCCGATAAGCCATCTGGGCCTGGGGATTTCCCCATCTTCATCCTACCGATGGCCTCCTTTATCTCGTTTACTGTGATCTCCTTATTCAGATGTATCCTGTCCTCCTCTGTTATATATCTCCTCTCATTTTGATCCAGGTAGTTCTTAATTTCGACACTGTTCTCTCTTCCTCTTTCATACAACTTTTCGAAAAATTGGGTAAACCTATTTTCTATCTCCTCTGGGTCTTCTATGATATTATCCTCTATTATTATTTTATTTATCACATTTTGTTTCCTTCTTTTTCTTAACTGCCAAGCTAATAGTTTACCCATTTTATTTGCCGATTCGAAATATCTTTGCTTTGTAAATTTAATTTTCCATTCTATCTCCTGATTCAGTATTGCCGAATATTGAGATTGAAGCACCCTTGAGGCTCGGATAGCATCATCATCTGTTGGGTTTATGACCAATTTTCTCTCGTAATTTCTCAATTGGGAGAGGATATCCTCTTTCTTACGTTCCCTTACCTTTCTTCTGTAGCTGTTTTGTTGTATTAGCAGACCCCTCATCACCGCCTTACTGGCATCCCACACCACGTCTATAGGGGTTTCTTTATTCAAATTTAAATCTAAATATTCTTTTAGGGTACCTTTAATTTTTTCCCTCACCTCTTCATTATCCAATAGGTTCTCACTCATCCTCCACTTGTATTGTCCCTTCGCTTCATTTTTTATTTCCATGTCTAAGGCACAGTGATCAGATATTGTCCTGGGGTAAATTTTACAACTCTTCACCCTTAGCGAGAGTATTCTTGTCGTCCAGATCTGGTCGATTCTACCCCAGCTCTGATGGGGTTCAGAGTAGTGAGTAAATTGTTTGAGGGAGGGATTTTTGTACCTCCAGATATCAATTAAATCTAAATTTCCTTCCATATCGTCAAAAGATTTCGGCAATTTCCCCTTAGCCAATTTTCCTTTTTTTTCACTCCTATCCAGATCCGGCGCCGGGACGCCATTCATATCTCCAAGCAGGACTAGTTTGTGAATTTCCAGCTCTAATAACATGCTTTCTAGTTTCTCGAAAAATTCTGCTCTGTTTGAATTCGGTGCGTATACCGTCACAACATTGATTTTTTCCCCCCGGAAATTTAATTGAACCCCTAGGATTCTTCCTTCCTCATCTTTGCATATCAGGGTCGGTTCCCACTTCTCTTTAACATATATTACTACACCTCTTTTTTTTTTTTTCATCAGAATTAATAAAGTCTACTCCTAACCTTTTATTCACCAGGATGTGTTTATGTTTCTTAGCGATATGTGTTTCCTGAAAGCAAATTACATCATACTTTTTGTTTTTTACAACTTTCTCAACTTTATTTCTTTTAACCTTATCGTTCAACCCATTAACATTCCAGGATAAAAATTTTAGTGTATGTGTTATTTTTAGCCTTTGTCTATTTCTAAACCTTCAACCGAGCTTGCGGGCTATAGTCTAAACGCCTTTGTCTCCTGAGGTTTCCCCCTCTTCTGCCGTCTCCTCTCCCACTACGGCCTCATCATCATCTTCCTCTGAGTCCCCTTCCCCCTTCCCCGCTCCACCCCTTTCCCCCTGTCTGCCCCTTATTTCCCCTTCCTCTTCTTCCACCCTATTCTTTATTTTGCTCTCTACCTTTCCCAAATCTTTTTCATATCTTCTCAGAAACTTATCCGCCTCCTGTGTGTCCAACAATCTAAACTTTTTCTCTTTGTAAAAAAAGCTTATCCCTTCCGGGAATTCCCATCGAAATGGGACCCCGTTTCTTTTCAATGCTGCTGCTACTTGTTTATAACCCTCTCTTTTACGAAGCAGCCTCACTGGTATTTCCTTATAGATAATGATAGGCCTTCCATCAATTCTTAATCTGTTATTATAGCTCTTTCTCAAAATTAAGTTTTTCATTTCCAAAGAATTAAAAATCACCAAGCAGTCCCCCAGGAATTTGCTTGCTTTCAGGTGTTTGGGCCTAGTCATTCTAAACACGTTGTCCACAGTAGCAGCCATCTCTTCCTCCCTTATACCTAGCCAATTAGAAAGTTCTTTAATCATCTTCCCTCTTATGTCCTCATTCCTATCCTCCGCTACTCCCCTAAATTTAAGATGAAGCTGTTTTAACCGCATATCTGCCATGGCTAGGTTATCCCAAATCTTTTCTTGGGAGTTACTCAGCTCCCCCAGCTCTTCTTTAACCTTCATTGTCTCCCTTTTTTGATCCCTCATCTCTTTCTGCAGTTTTTTATTAGATTCCTCAATCATTTTGGACTTTGCGGAAAGATCTTGAATTTTAGTAGAGAGTTCGCCAACTGCTCCTTCTATTTTTTTGTCAATCCTCTCCTGAACCTCTCCCAATTTGTTTTCCATATATAATGTATTTTGCTTAAATTCCTCCTTTATTCTAGCCCACAAATTGTCTAAGTCTTTAATTTCTTCCTGTCTCGACAGCTTTCTTTCTCCTGGGGTTCCACCCCCCCTCTTCCAATCCTTTCCGTCCTTTCCCGTCATTTCCTCCTATCACCTCTTAAAATTTTGCTTCAACCACACCCTTGTATCCTTTGTATCCTTCCCTTTTCCGCCTTCCAATTAACCGCAATTTTAAACAAAAGAAGTTTGTCAATGGTAAGAGAAAAGGAAAGGAAAAGAAAGGAAAAAGAGAAGAGAACCAGTTTCCAGACCGGATAAAGCAGCTGCCTCGGGTAAGGGTCCAAACTTAAGCTTCAGGTGACCCGAGCAGAGATCCTATGAACAGCCCACCGCAAAAAGTTGTACAGTCCAGCGGGGGGGGGGGTGTGGAGGGGGAGTGCGGGGTCAGGCCTTCCCAACTTCTGGGGGCCCCTTTCTTCACTCCTTACCAGTCCGCTTCTTCAGCCCGCTCTACGTCACAAAGGCAAAATATTAAAAGTCTAGTAGAGAAACTTAAAAATGTTTAGTCCTGCTTAGTCCGCTTTTGGCCTTTGATTGTCCAAGTCCAGGTTGTAGTTGTAAATTATAGATGTGATTCGAATTATGACTATAGTCCAAATTATGATCAGAGTCCAATATTCGAATTCCAAATTCCACAGTCGGAATCCAGGTCAAATTATGGAAACCCGTTAAACATCATGTCATCTCTTTAATTTTTAAGACCCCTTGTCCAGTTCCCTCCACCCAGGAATAACCTCCACATGGGCGGATGGGTAAGCACGGGGGGGGGGAGCGAAAAAAGGAGTAACAAAATATGTCGGCAGATACGGGAACTTTAGAGTCCTCTCGCCCTGCGCCTGCTGTGCCTGCTGCCGCTTTCTTAACCTTTACCCACCGCCGTCTTTCCTCCTTCAGGATGAATCTTAAGCTCCTTCCGAAGGTGTCTCGGATAATTAAACGTTCCGGGTCTTAAATGTACAATTGTAAACTACGGACACCCGGAGGTGCTTCTCCCTGTAAAACCACAAAAACAACCCCAAAAAGACGAACTGAAAAACACACCAGGGTCCAGTTAATCCTTTATGTCCACTACTGTCCTTTCTTTGATCCTCACAACAGATTATTCTTACTCAAACAAACTTTCTGAAAAAAAAAGCTCCTTACGCCATCGACTTTCCGCCTGCGCCATCTTATATCCTCCACCGTGCGGACTCCCAAAAACAATCTAAAATCCTCCAGGCGCCGCCCAGCTTCATTAGTAGCTTTTCGCCTTGTACACTGCTTTTTTTTTTCTTTATATAAAAGAAAGAAAAACGCCTTGAAAACGCTGGGGGGTTCCGTTCCTTTCTTAGGCGGTCCGTCGCTTCTCTCAGCCGAAGCTCGAGGCGTCGCCCTGCAGAGTCGTTACCGCCCCAATTCGCGCTCGCGGTCCTTCGTTATCTCCTCGTACCGGACTCAGGAGAACGGCGCGACCGCTTCCACGCTGCTGGGTATCTTTCCCCTAAGGGTTCCCCCCTTAGGGTTTTTGGGGTACGTTTCGCCCTTACGTCTCCCCAAGCCTCTGCAGAGCCCAGAAAACCAGGAACGGGTTTTCCGCGCTTCTTCGCTGGTTGCGACCGGAACCGGAAGTCCCCGGTACCTTTACCTTTTTAAGTGCATATCATAGTGAAAATAACATACAAGCATTCATATTATTTTATTATTGTTAGCCGCCCTGAGCCCTACTTGCACTTCGGCTGGGGAGGGCGGGATATAAATAAAAATTTATTATTATTATTATTAGAGGGGGGTTTTTTTTTCTTACCGTGAATTTCAGTTTACAGATTGGGGGAATGACATTCCTGATAGGGATGACTCCCGCTTCTAGAGACAGGCAGGGTCTTCAGATTCTTGTGTCCTCTTCAGGGGGGAGGAGTCATCCGGTCTCTCCATACTGAGTGGCAGGCACTTAAGCAGAACCCACAGGTTCACAAGGGAGGAAAACACTCATATACACCGTAAGATATTAGGTGAAAGCACAAAACTAACTCTCCAGAACGCCTCCCCATACCCAGCTGCAACCAATCACAACCTCCACCTAGGGTTGACAAATGCTGAAGTGAATCAGGCCAAAGGAGGGCAGAATGTTGGCAAAATTCTCATTGATTTTTTAATAGATCCGTTTTGCAGTTTCCCTTTCTAACAGCAACTTTAGCCCTACCCAACAACACCTTTTCTAATGTCCATTTTTCCCTTCGCAGTCCTGTGCTTAATCAAAACAGACCCCTTTGCAAATACTTTCCATCAAAATAATGAAGAACCTCTTGTTATCATTAGAAAATCGGCTGTGATGGGATCATCGGATCAGCTGCCAAAGAAGATCGTTGTGGCATCTGCAATGGAGATGGCAAAACCTGCAAAGTGGTGAAAGGAGACTTCAACCATACTAAAGGGATGGGTGAGTAGATACTGGGCAGTCTCAGTAGCTTGGCATGGGAGAAATGAAATGCAAAAAAAGTCTGTGCCTGCAGAAGTTAAGGCATGTGCTGCATTCTGAGTGCAAAGTTAAGAAATTCAACTTGTTAATAGCAATGTGATACTCAGCTTGATACAGGTATTGACTGAAGTCACTCAATTTTGATTCAGACTTTGCGGTTTCAAGACACTCTGCCCCAAAGGTCTTTACATCCCAAGGCTATTGCCTTGCGCTGTCAGATTTCAGAAGGATAGCTTTGAATCTACTGGTCATTATTGTTCCCTGTGTGCTTCCATCTTGTTTCACAATGAACAGATGCATAGTCCAAAGCTCATGCAGATCAAGAGTGAAGACAAGTGGCAGACAAGGCATGCTGTGAACTACCACTTAGAATAAATGTGTGTGCCTGCCTTGCCACTGTACTATGAACATGTGGTGTTCTGATTTTCAGCCCTTGGGTGGCCATGTATCCTACTTTACAGACACCATTCCTCCATCTAAAGGAGTTCCAGAGGACAGTCCTTCACTTCAAGGTGCCTTCTGTCTGGTTCAAGGTAAAGAACCGTAAGAAAGCAGAGGCCTTGAAATTGCCCACCAACAGTTAGCAGGCCAGGCATAAAAATCACTTGGTCAGCCTTTTCCACGATGGTGAGATGTATTGTATTTCTATGTCAATTATAATAACTAAAACAGCATGTACATGTTTTATGCAAATCTATGTGCTCTTTTTTGGCAATGCTCTACCCCCCACTTTCATTGACTCAATCGTTTTAATTGGTTGGTGCACAAGGAACAATCTTGGCTAGGGGTTTCAAAGAATTCCCAGAAATTATTATGGGTTGTTGATTTATTATGTTAATATTTTGGTTTTATTATTGCTGTTGTTAGGAAGAGTGTATGTGAAACATGTTTTTGAATACTGGATGATATTTTCTGTTTTATTAACTGCTTTGGATCCCCTTTGAGAGGGGGAATAAAGTAAGGGTACAGTTCTTTAAAAATGAGATCCATTCTCTTGTGCATTTCCCATTCATTGCAACAAAGCTCGTCTGGGGTTAGCCGTTAAGAGTTGCAGTGTTTGGCATAATCCTAACTTGGCCGCATCTGCCATGACTACTAATATCTCCAAGGTGGGCCAAGGACAGACTGTGAAATGGCATATCAGAATTTTATTTATTTATTTAGGCTATTTATGAATCACCTTTCCTTCAAAAATAGTTCAGGGCAATGCGCGACAAGCAAAAATTTAAAATGCAATTGAATATCAGTTCAAATAGAAGTTCTACAAGTAGAACTGGTTAAAACACTGCATGAAGCTACATTGGAAATAACCAAGTGGTGGAGGAGGGCAGGTGTGTGTGTGTGTGTGTGTGTGTGTGTGTGTGTGTGTGTGAACCATTTCACCAGTTCAGTTAGTATCTACATTCTTGAAGGATAGCAGCATCATGCTTCCTTTTTTCCCCTTGAAAAAATTAATGCCATAATCCATGAGGACAATGAACGGTGGCAGTGATGGGGGGCCTTTGGCATCCCCTCTGGTGCTGTGGTTAAACGTGGTGGCCGCTAGAACCGTTTAATATTTTCCTGCTCTTAATGACCACTTACCGTCTTGCTGGTGAGTAGCAGTTGCAGCCTGACGCAGCGCCTCCTCTTTCACCCAGACATGCAGCACTATTTTAGAATGTTTCCCCGTCCACTCTGGCCGCCGTGGAGGCTCACAGGTTCTCGCTAAACCCCTCCTTCAAATGAGCCAATCTATTGGTGGCGGGGGGGTGGCATGGCCATCTACTTAGCCTAGCCAACCACTCAGCACAGCATCCAGTCAGCTGGGAGCGTCACCCACCCTTCCCTTCATTAATAGTTGATTACTGCTCTAACCATTTCTTTTCAGCTAAGCAGGCTTTGCTGTAGTCTTGTGATGGTTGCCGTTTTCGGAGCCAGGAAGGAATTTTCCTTGCTCTGCAGGTTTCGCCTTCCCCATAGCATTAGTCACAGCTTTGGCGGTTTAGGCCTTGGGCAGAATCCTGTAGTTTTTCATCTAATCGGGCTGTGGTGAAGTGGTGATTCACCCACTCCTATTCCCTGCGGTGGTGTTAACAGGGTACCCCGTTAGAGGGGTCTGGAGGGAAGTGTCTGTCCAAAGAGCCAACTGCGTAGGGCTAGCGGGCCATAGAGCTTCCCTCAGCGATAGGGGGCCATCCACGTAAACCTGCGTTTTGCAGTGGTAAAGGTAAAGGGACCTCTGACCATTAGGTCCAGTCGTGACCGACTCTGGGGTTGCGGCGCTCATCTCACTTTATTGGCCGAGGGAGGCGGCGTACAGCTTCCGGGTCATGTGGCCAGCATGACTAAGCAGCTTCTGGTGAACCAGAGCAGCTCACGGAAACGCCATTTACCTTCCCGCTGGAGTGGTACCTATTTATCTACTTGCACTTTGACGTGCTTTCAAACTACTAGGTTGGCAGGAGCAGGGACTCGAACCGCTGACCTTCTGAGTGGCAAGTTCTAGGCTCTGTGGATTAACCCACAACGCCACCCACATCCCTTGCAGTGGATCCACCCCCAAATAGACCCTGTCATGCCTCAGTTCCCCCAGCAGGGGGGGGGCTGAGAGGGATACACGCCCAATGCCTATGCCAAAGCTTCCTACAGCTGAAATCAATAAAGTTGTGGCCATTTAAATCCCAGACAGTTGTTGTGTCCATTTATTTTACTCAGCAGTTAGGCGCGCCGGGAGGGGCGACTGTGGCTGGGCACGCAATGTTAATTGCTGCTCTTTTATTTTATGTTATAATAAAATGTGTTGTTATAATAAAATGTGTTGCATATTTAAAATATATAAATGTAAAAGTTATAATTGAACTTGGTCAGATATTTAAATTTTATAAGAAAATAATCCATTTTTAAAACTGCAGCAGCTTATATTTTACTTATATTGCACAATTCTGCTGAATGCTGGTGACACACCTCTGCTTAGAGTTACACTTGCATGCACTTTGTTGGATATAGCATAAAGCTATTTGGAATGAAACTGTGTAATATCTGCACACTGGGCTCCACTGAATGACCTCATATTTTGTGACTGCTGACTCATGAAAACAGAGTGAGTGTTGTAACTAAACCCATGCCAATTCCTTTCTTTTTCTCAGTATCCAATAGTCAATGTAAGAAGGTTTCCACGTGTGTGATGGCAAAGGCAAAGGGAGTCCCCAAGTGTTTCTCGTGTAAGAAGCCTGGTTGCTCTGTGTGGTGCTTCTGGGGTAGATGCTGTTTGGTGTTGGGTCTCTCTCTCTCTCTCTCCTCGGGTTGGATCCAAACATGGAAATGGTATTTTTCTAAAGGAAGGAAGGAAGGAAGGAAGAGCTGTTGATAAATGCGAAAGCCTTTTGCATCTACATTCAGCACGACTTGCCAAGATTGCAACCAAAATACACAAATCCCTTCTTTATAAGGATCTTTTGGCTGTCCTATGTGAAAAATCACATCTTGGGAAATTCATTATCCTTGCTTCTTGCCTTGGTCTTTCTGATGTAACTCTTAACTTTTAGAGTTGGCTGTGTTTCAGCAGTAAAGGCTTATAGAACAAATAGGGTAAATTGCTAGATTATGCAGTAGTGAAGTGGCATTGTCAAAGGTACAGGTTTCTTTTGTGATAGTCACAGCCACACACTCTCACATCCATGCCCCTTCTAAGATTATACAATAATGTAATAATAATAATAATAATAATAATAATAATAATAATAATAATAATAATAATTTATATCCCGCCCATCTGGCTGGGTTTCCCCAGCCACTACAGGTGGCTTCCAAGGACTCTCCTCCCTGGAAGAGAGGGGAGTGGTTGTGGACGGGAGCCCGAGCACCGCCCCTAGCAGGGGGCGTAGCCCCCTGCTTCCACCTCACCTGGCTGGCGCTCACGCCCCTTGGGAGGCAGCCAACCAGGTGCCTCGGAGGGGGCGTGTTCAGCAGCCTTCTGCTGCGGCGCCAGCCTCTCCCCGGCCTCATTCTTCGCCATCATCTCGTCGCGAGTCACCCACCCTCCACTCCCTTAGAATTAGGGCTTAGGTCATTGGCCTTGCTATGGACCTTAGGTTGGTCGCCCTGGTTGTCTAGGGGGCCTGGTAGGAGTTTTTCCATTTGGCATTAGGCTTTTTGGTTTTTTTGCCTACCTCGTAGCAATCGTCACAACTTTTGTGGTATTGGTGGGTAGGTTAGGCATTGGAATAATGTGTTGTGGTATGTCGAAGGGCTAGGTGTGGCCATCGCCTATGCCTTCAATTTTTGGGTATTCCGTTAAAGGAATCTGGCGGTCGTGTGTTCTGTCCGATGCCTGCTTGGCGGGAGGCCATAGCACGACCCTCGGTGACATCAGGGGGGAGTCTATAGTTGGATTAGCATCAACAGGCTCCACCTACTGGTGAATAAACCCACTTGCTTTAGAGATCCAATGCCTAAGCCAATACCTTTTCCACTGCTGTAATCAATAAAGTTGTGGCCTTTCCATGCCCATTAACCTTATATCATGTGTCCTTGTGTATTCATTCCGCATCGCGGGGGTCGGGTCCTCGAACCACAACAAAATATTAAAATACAGTAGGCTGTCAAACATTAAAAGTTCCCTAAACAATAAAAATAATGAGGGATTAATTGTAATAATGCTGATCTCCTTGGGTTCCCTTTTAGCTAGATCTACTATTTTCTGAGCACATACTGCTCTTTGTCTTCTGTGATGTTCCATTGTACATAACAGAACTTGCACATCGTATGTTTTCAGTGTTCCTAAATGCTTAGCTTTGGAACGTACAGTGGGTAAAGAGCTCCCCTTTCATGCTGATTGGCTTGAGACAGGGACACTGCTAGAGAAATAGCAGCGTATCTTTGATCCTCCGCCTGCCTTGACCCCTGACAACTACACCACTGAGTTTATGCCTTTCACCTGAGCAGCCCAGTGAGTTTATAGTCCTCACTAAAGTTTGAGTGCACCATCTCTTATTCTATGCATCTGCCACACAGGTGAGAAGCTTACACAATGCCTAGCAGGGAGCAGCAACAGAGGGGGTGCACTTTGCTCAAGGACACACAACCAATCTTCTATATCCCATTTGGGATCTAAAAATGTGTGGGAGTGAGCTGGAATATTGAATGGAAAAGGGGAAAATAAGCATTATGGGAACCTGTTGCCTTCCAGATGTTGGACTGCTAGTTGTCAGGACCACATCAGCTTATACTCGCATGCTCCTTATTTGTTTTAATTATTTAAAAGCTTTTCTAAATCCACTTAATGTTTTTTAAATCTCTAAGCACGATATGCAATATAGAACACTGTTCATTAAAACAAAAATACAACATCAAACCAATAAAAAGTATAAAAGCAAATAAAACAAAGATTCAGGGGATTCATCTTAAAACAAGGCCCGATCTTATGGGCCGAGGAAAGCCAAGGCAAAAAGACAAGTCTTCACAAGATGTCTGACGCCTCTGATGGTTGCTGTATCACATTTGGCAGAGGGGAAGGGCATTCCGCAGTACAGGCAAAAGCAGAAAATGCCTGTTTCCAGGTCACCACCCTTTGATATACTGTAATTTCCCCAGATCTAAGTGATCTTACAGGCCTACAGAGGAGCAGGTAGTCTTTCAGGTAACCTTGTCCTGAATTGTTCAGAATTTATATATTAGCAAGACCTTGAACAAGGTGGCTGATTGAAAGCCAGAGCAGTTCCCACAGCACAAATGCAGTATGTGCCTGTCCAAATGCTCCATTCAGCAACCTTCTAAGCTTATATTGCTTACCCCTGTTCTGTCCCCCCCATGGACGCACACAGGGTAGGACTACAGGCAGTCCCACATGCGCAAAGCCGCTGTGGGTGGGTCTGCTCTACTGGAAGTTTCTCTTAATGTTGCGCCAGAACTTTTACATCCTACGTTGGTGCAATAAGGCTTATTTAGAAATGGGTTTTTCTTTTGACCCACGCAACTTGTAACATGAGGTAGAAAGGAAAGTTATTTGCAAGTTTTGCAGCACTTACAGCCACTATATAATATCTGTTTCACTGAAGAGATCACTTTCCAGAAAGATCCATACCAGCTTCCTCACTGAAAATCACACCAACATCTGGTTTTGGCTGGCTGAGGAAAACAGCTTTGCCTAGTAATAGAAATACTTCAACAACCTTGCTTCCTCCCCCACCCTCTCTCCGGTACTTATTTCTAGCCTTCTCGGTGAAGCTACAACAGGCTACCCTTCACATATTAATCTTCATGGTGACGAAAGTCTTGGTTCTCCCTTTATCCTTCCCTTCCTCTATCTCTGCTCAGGTGTCTCCTCTAATTTGACTTCTACCATATAATTTATATGCAGGATTCTCTTCAATCGCAGCTTTGCATTCCTGAAGCATTGATGTAATGCAGGCTATCCAGAAAGATCATTGCACGCCAAAAAGACAGAGCGCTATTCCCGAGGTGGAGCATGCTTGTGTACAGTGCTATGAATTATCAAATAATGAGGTGCTCCTTCAAAGCATCGTCCTTAGAACAAAAGTGCTCTCACGTTAATGGATGGATGGACAGGACATGTAGACAATGGTACCATCCCACAACTGCATATAGTTGATACTGTCAAACCTGAATCATCAGAGCCTAGAGGAATAGGCTGGATACTGTTGAAAATATGGGATGTCATAATTCTGGCAATGGGACTTAAGTTGCTCAAAGTCAATGAGACTTGTTGACCTTTCTGGTGGAGAAACTGCAGGTACTAAGTGCTGAAGGAAATGTGGCTTGCATATAATGGAAAAGGTATTAAGGGATGCAGGGTTTTTTCAAATGTTGGCAAGCTTATTTCCATTAATTTATTAATCCCTTGCGAAGCAACATATGAATGAATTCCAAAGCTCAAGAGAGCAATAGTGGAAATGAGTTTGCATGTATCCGTAGTAGATTTATTGAATTTGCAACCGGATTAGATTTCTGTAATCTTTTGTTGCTAAAATCTCCAACTTTTTTGTCCAAAGGAACATGCCCAAGAGTTTTACCATGAGCCCTTCAAGAAATTAGATTCAGGAGAATTGTACCTCTATTGGTGGCCACCTGCTTCACATATTGCACTTTAATAAACCCAACAGAGAGCACCAGCCTATCCCAATTCTCTAGCTGTTTGCACCAGCAGGTGTTGTCAATCATCCAATTGCTACATCCACATTTTATATGTTCAGCTGTATGCTAGATCTGAAATTGGGCAATAGCTTTAAAAAGCTAACGTTTGAGAGCTCTGCATACTATACTATACTATGCATTGTTATTATCATATTGTCCATGGGAGGCTGAAGCATTGAAGCTTGCCCCAGGTCAGGAAATGAGTTTATGGCTGAAACTGGAGCAAACCACAGGTGTCATGCTCTTTAGCCACTAAATCGATATGCCATAATTCTTGCATAGTCCATGGAAACACAGTTCTATGGGAGTTCAGCCAGCAATGGTCCAAGGCAATTGTGAAACGACACAACTGCTCTGTGGTGTCTGGTGCCTTCTGGATAGTCTATATTGATTGCACTTGAGCTTCTCTAAGAAATGAGCCCTATGGACCAAAGAAGACACAATAGCAGCTAAATGCATTATTAGCAAGCACATCAATTGAAATTTATAAAAATGCACCTGTGGGGTTTTTTGTTGTTGTTGAGGCCCCCACTTGGAAGGAAGGAATTCTTACCCATTTCCTCCCTCTGTGGTCCCAATGAAATTACACCCCTCCCCAAATCTGCTATTGCCCTCCCCCAAATGGGAGAATGGAGGTGTGTGCCTACTACCAGCTTTTCTTTCTTTGATCAGTGTGGATGCCAATGCTGCATTGAACATCATGTCTACTGTGGCCAGAAGCTTGTAGTTGTGCAGATATTTTGCCAGAGATAATAAAAACTCCATTGAAGGGTTGCTTTCCCACATATTACATGTGGACAAACATACTTTGAAACAGAAGATCCAGTAAAGGCAAAGCAATCATTATTTGTAGTAATAGTGCAACCAATACCAGAATTGGAATTACATTTAAATAAAATTAATTGGGTCATTTATCAAGCTTATGAATAAATGGCTTGGCTTTCCTGCCTAAATTACATTTTAAAGTGGCCAAAAATAAAGAGGTTTTCTCTTGTAATGTGGGGAGTGGCCTGCATTTGAGAAATTATTCTGCTGTGGTAGATTCCCTGCTTTCCTCTGAATGTTGAAATTGGTTGGATTTGTCCAGCAGGTTGAGTCATTTGATGCCACAATTTTAGAAGGATCTGGCTTGGAAGCCCTTGAATTAATTTTCTTTAAAAAACAAAACAATAAGAAAACTTTAAGAAAACACACTGTAGATTTGGGGCATGTTCCAAGGTGGTGAGAGGGTGTGATTGTCACGTGTGTCATGTTCTTGTAATGGTGTCATGTTATTAATCACTCATCTCCTATGTGTTCATGTCTGGTAGTCATTGTTGGTTGGGTGTGCTTGTCCGTGCATGAGTTTTGGCAAAAGATTTTTGCCATTAGAGAGTGTGGTGACTGCAGTATCATTTTAAGTCTTGAACTGGACAGCACACACTAAAAAACACGCCAAAAACCAACACCATACTATATGTCAAATGTCTGTTTGGTTTGACCATTATGGGCTACATTATTGTGGTAAAAGCATATTTAAACAAAAACCTACCACTACATGCAAGTAGGGGACGGGGAAGAAATCCTATTCAGTTCACATTTTAATGTGAACTTTAATTTTAATGTGAACTTGCCTAATTTGCACTTTGCAGAACAAAATGCACACAGAAACTTCTATTCTCTGAATTTTTCTTTTCTCTGAATTTTGCAATGCAGTTCCCTAACTAATGTATATATTAGGACAAGATGCAGATAAAAATGCATATGTTAGTGGGGGAAACACAAAAGTGCATCACAGGAGGAAAAATTGATTTCAAAAATGTATATACTGCATTAGGCAAAACTGCATGTTAAAATGTGTATCAGGGAAAAGGTGTAATAAAACGCTGGTGAATTTTCATGAGGGTTTAAAATTTGCAAACTGATAATGGAAGTGTAGTGTAGAATGGAAAAAATGGGAAATGGTAAGAAATGAAAATTGACCCATTTGTCCATCCCTACATAGCAAGACAATTATTATTGCAACATGCTTTGTGGTCACTAAACTGCTGCATCCATCCAGCTGGCCTTCACTGGTGTCTTTATACAGATCCCTGCTACCACTGTGTTTTCAGTTTTCCCTCAGGGGTGGGGTTAGGCTGCTTCTCTTGGTAACCTGACGAGGGGAGAAGAAAATGAAAAAGGTAATGTGCAGTCAAGGTGGGGAGATCCGGTGACATGGAAATGCAAATTGGGGTTAGGAGAGTGAGACAGGAACAAAAGGGGAAACTAAGAATGCACATTGAAATAGGTGCACTTGGGTCATATCACTTTCCTGCTTGTTGCCTCTAGCAAAGACCAGATGAACATGAGATCCCCACAGGTTTGGAAAAAGAAGGGTTTGCAATATATCATCTAGTGGGCTGACCCAACAATTACTTGATTGATGCAGATGCTGCTGCTTAAGCCCATGATCAGTAACAAATGCTCTTGGACCTTTGCAAAAAGCATACCTGAGGGTTGTTGTTTTTCCAGAGGTCATTCATACAGGTTGAACTATTAAATCACCAGCTCTTCCTTTATGCCAGGCATGGAGCAAGAGTACAATATACATGAGCAGGAACTCAGCTCCCAAACCTGATCATTTGAAGACCTTCAGCACAATTGCTATTTCTTTTAAACAGACGTTGCTTCCTTATTTTTTGTTTAATTAAAATTTTATCCCACCCATCCTCCAATGAGCTCAGGTGGCACACATGCTTCTTCTCCCCCCATTTTATCTTCACAACAAATTTGCCATAGGTTAGGCTGAGAGGTGGGTAACCTGCCACCCTACTTATAGGCAGAGATATATGAAGCAGTTTCCTGCAAACAAAAATAGCTAATGGATTATCTGGTCAAGGAGGTGTAGCTGAAGTAGCAGGGGGCTTCTTGTGTCAACAAGGTTTGTTGATTTAGGATCATAAGCCTATATCTGCAGCTCCTGGAGCAACCTGACATGTCTCTGATAATGTCAACATGCACAAAGTATATCAATAAACTAGACTTTTATTCCTCGTAATCTCAGATGTGGAAGCACATTTAAGATGCGCCCAGAGATATTTTCTTCCTCCTCTTCAGGTCATATTGCATGACAATGAAACTTGAATGCCACATCATAACATTTCAAAATGTGAATTGGAATTGGCTTTTTAAAAATAAATTATGGACTTCATATGTTAAATCACAAGTACCCAGTGTCTATCTTCTTATTTATTTGTTTTCTGAGATACTATGATCAATGTGTCCTTTTCATTTGCCCCAGGTTACATTGAAGCAGCAGTGATCCCAGCTGGGGCTCGACGGATCCGTGTGATGGAGGATAAACCTGCCCACAGTTTTCTGGGTAAAAGAGAAAGAAAGAACGAACTGGTGGCTTGATCTTACCCTTTTGTTTATGTTTGTACTTTGCTATCCTGAAATACAGCAAATTGTCTCCAGCCAAGAAATACTCAGAGTAGACCCATCAAAATTAATAGATCTAAGTTCATTGACTTCATTAATTATTGAGAGAGATTTGGTGAGATATTGGGAAATCATCTGATCGCTTTGTCTCCCTTTTGCAGGGATTCACAATGGCTGGTTGCCCCAAGCAGTTTTAAACCTGGGCAAGAATTGTATCCACTCCCATCCACCTTTTCACATGTGTCTGCTAGGGAAAAAAGCTTAGGCTAAAATGAACCATGGTTTTTAAAGAAGTAAAAGACTTTACACACAAAACATCAGAAGTCACAGAAATGAGGCTTTAAACATGTTTCCATCCAGTGAACTGAAAGATTTAAAAAGGAGGTTCCGAAATCGTTTTCAAGAGAAAATAATTAGTTACAATCTCAGAAACAAAACATGCAATCCTCACGTTAATGAAAGAAAGCAGATTGTGTGAATCTTCCTGTTGGGAAGATTTACCACTTGGAGTTTGGGGACCTGGAAGCCAGAGATGGTCCCTGCTCTTATATCTTCATTCTTCCAAAAGAAAGAAGTGTACTAACCTGGGAGAGAACAAAGACTACAAGTGCTTCCAAGTCCCTGGAGGAGAATGAGATCCTAACCAGGTGACTCATTGAAGCTGCTTCAACTTAACGCTTTCATGGGCCCAGTGTGAGGCAGAAACTATCCCATATTAATTTATATGGGTCTGCTCCAAATTCAACTAACTTGGGATACAACTCAAAGTAAGAGATGAAGTACTGTATTTTTTGCTCTATAAGACTCACTTTTCCCCTCCTAAAAAGTAAGGGGAAATGTGTGTGCGTCTTATGGAGCGAATGCAGGCTGTGCAGCTATCTCAGATGCCAGAACAGCAAGAGGGATCGCTGCTTTCGCTGCACAGCGATCCCTCTTGCTGTTTTGGCTTCTGGGATTCAGAATATTTATTTTCTTGTTTTCCTCCTCCAAAAACTAGGTGCGTCTTATGGTCTGGTGCGTCTTATAGAGGGAGAAATACGGTAATATTGACTTCTGCAACTAGCTGACATGTGCCATTGCTCTTTGATCCCCAAATGTTCCAAGGGCTCCTTTTAGGACTGATAAATGTGAGCTGATTTTAGGGGGGAGTGCCTCAAGGCAGAGATACAGTGATAGCTACAACTGTAATTGTCTAAACATTATCATTATCATTACCAGTACCACTGTTACTGAAAGCTGGGACCTACATCAGGATGCTGTAGTGTTTTCTGGGGTGCCAAGGTGTCCTCTCTTTGAAGCACTGTCAGAGAGTATTTCTGTGTTTGGGGGAATTCTCTGTTTAAAGGGTTATCCCTCCTAGTTTACAGATAAAAAGAAGCATAATAAAGGAGAGCAGGAGTTTCAGAGTTGACCCTGGACAGCAAACTGAGTAGGCACACAAGCTGCCTGACCCTAGTCCTCGCTGCTATAGTCTTTGTATTTCAAATATAGTAGTTATTTTTAAATTTGCATCTGTACATAAGCATGTGTAAATATGTCCCCACCTTTGTGGCAATGCATTTCTTACTTCCTTTCTTCAGTGTATAAGTAGCCACCCTGGCCTTTCCTCACTCCCTGCTCAGTGCTGTTGTTAACGATACAAGGCAGTCATGCCCTCCTGTTCAAGTGATTCTTTTTCAACTACCACTCAACATTCTGTGGCTATTGAGCCACATCTGATACTGAAGCAACTCAAGCCTTCCACTCCCCCATTCACTCCACAGAAAAGTTTTCTATTTTACTTCTCCAACAGACACTCTTGGACTCTGGGGTTTGGTTGGGGGGGATAAGGAGGGGGAGAGAGAGAGAGACCAGCAACACTTTTTTGTGTTCTACAACTGTTGAGGTCTCCCTAAATATTTTGGTTCCTCCCTCCTTGTTTTGGCTTCATTTCTGTCTGCACTCACCACCTGAGTTCACCATGATAGGGTGTGGTTATTGACATCCATGTACACAACAATTTTACAGAGTAAGAATAAGATGACAGCCCCTGCACCAAGAACCTTACAAATTTGACAGAGCAATGGGAAAGGGTGCATAACTGTGGAATGCAATTCCATGTGACAGCAAACAAGCCGCATCCCTTATGGGTTTCAAACAGGCCTTAAGTAAAACTTTGCCTTCTTACCACTGCCTTTAGCAACTGATTAGATGTGAGCTACAGAACTTCCTGACTTCTGCTCTGCCTGATTATGATATTTTTAATATGCCGGTTTAGAATTGGTCTCCTTCAATTTTAGTAATGCTTTGAAATATTGTATTGGGGTGTATGTGGGAGAGAGAGGGTATGTTATTGCCTTAAACTGTGTTTTCTTGCATGTTTGATGCACGGCTGGCTTTTGGAGGATTTTTCTTGAAAAGGGGGCATTCAAATATATTACATAAATTTATGATAATAAACAGGGCAGGGGGTGTTCTTTCGGTTCAGTTGCACTGTCACCTACAATCCCTACAAGGGGGTTGGTCTAGACTCTAGGAGCTTGTAATCCTCAAACAATGGTGAAGCTAAGCAAGTGTGGGGTTCATCAATACATAGGTGGAAGCACCACATCTGCCCTTCTGAGCTTTCTAAAGGAGCAAAATGTTCCTAAGAAATAAATGGCTATGATACAGGCTGCACATCAAAATGCTTGTCTTAACTTGTGTGTGATCTCCTCTATGTCCCATGGCTGATCAAAGCCCTTTCTGTGCTGTCAGTTGGGGCAGTTGCAAATGTGAGTAAACCCTGAGGTGACAGAGATATGCTATGTTTTTGGGGAGATGGTGACAAAATTGAATATCAAAGAAAATTTCGATTCTGCAACCTTGGATTACGCAGGTCAACACATTTGCTGTTCTTTTTGTCTATGCAAGAAGCCTCAGATCAATAGAAATGGTCAACCATCTCTCTAGCTTTTGTGATTTCTCTAGTCTAGGCATTGCCTGCACCCACCCAGCCCTATTTCATACCTATAAGAGCTAGAGACTTGTCATTTTTAAGATGGGAGCTGGGATGCTCAGGAAGCTGCATTCTACAACAAATACGGCATTTTTTTCAGGTTTGTCTCCTCCAGGAGGCTGAGTAGCATCCAAGATTACAGTGTGCCATTCTTTGATCTCTTGCCTGCTACTGCTTTCATTTCTGCTTACCCGGCAGCCAGTTTTGTGGACTAAAATTACGCCTACACGGAAGACTTTGACATAGCAAAGCTTTGGAGAACAATGACTGCCAGTGTTCTGGGGCATTGCAAGTCCTGCTTTTGGAAGCCAGCATTTTTATTTGTCTTGGTTGGATTAATTTGGATGCTTACTGCCAGTTGAGCTTTGTCAGATGTCACTTAGGGTGAAGACAGACATAATGTAGCTCAAATTGCATCTGCAGGGCAAGCTGGCCTAGGTGGCAGTCCTTTTTCTGTGGCTGGTCCTTTAAAAAAAAAGGCTGAGTGCTTCAATATTCATTTATCTCTACAATAATTTGTTGTCAGATAGATAGAAAGATAGATAGTTCAATTATTTATTATTATTACAATCACAGAACAGCCACTAAATTGCAGCCAAACAAATGCAATTTGCAATTTACAGGCCAAAAGATAATATTTTTGTTATTTATACATACATACATACCCCTCCCATCTGGCTGGGTTTCCCCAGCCACTCTGGGTGGCTTCCAAAAAAAGTTTAAAAATACATTAAAACTTCCCTAAACAGGGGATTATTACAAATTAAACACATAGCAAAAAAACCATCTAAGATATGTGTGCATTGTCATATGTTCACCGTCATGCTTAGGATGGATTACTGAGCACTACCATAGTTAGTAAGGAGTTTTAACCATCTAGTTCCTAGTAGCATGGGTGGTGCTGTGGTCTAAACCACTGAGCCTCTTGGGCTTGCTGATCAGAAGGTCAGCAGTTTCAATCCCTGCAACAGGGTGATCTCCCGTTGCTCGGTCCCAGCTCCTGTCAACCTAGCAGTTTGAAAGCACACTGAAAAGTGCAAGTAGATAAATAGGTACCGCTCCGGCGGGAAGGTAAACGGCGTTTCCGTGCACTGCTCTGGTTAGCAGCTTAGTCATGCTGGCCACATGACCCCGAAGCTGTACACCAGCTCCCTTGGCCAGTAAAGCGAGTTGAGCGCCGCAACCCTAGAGTCGTTCGCGACTGAACCTAACGGTCAGGGGTCCCTTTACCTTTACCTTTACCATAGTTAGTAAGGAATTTTAACCATCTAGCTCCTAGTAATGCATGCTGATACACAAAATTTTGCCCCTTTTGTGGTAATTTCATTAGCAAAATCTGACAAGAGGAAGGAGGTGTAAAAATTATCTGTTGGAAATTAATTAAAATAGGTGTGATGTATAAGGAGTAAATGTCTTTATAATATGAAGTGTACAGTTGTTGTTGTTTTAAAAGTAAAGGTCAAAAGTGCTCCAAGAATGGGATGGCAAAAATTTGGCATCATGATGGGCCAGCTAATCAGCACAACACAGATCCTGTTTATGCTTCTGATGTGCAGATCTTTTTTTTCCTTTTTTTTCCTTTTAGTTTTGTCTTTTTTTCAGACTGAATACAGCAAAGGTGCTTTCAGAACAACCCCACTGCACTGAAATTATTCCATCCGACTTTATCCTGAGTGTGAAAAATCATACAGTGGTTTTGCTTGCTGTTGCTATAATCATATTCAATGGGTCTGTGTATTAGATGTGCCTGCCAAAATATCTCTCTCTCTCTCTCTCTCTCTCTCTCTCTCTCTCTCTCTGTGTGTGTGTGTGTGTGTGTGTTGAAGGGATGTCTCTTTGTCCTATGTTGATAACATTGCTATCATAACGTTTTTTTAAAGCCACAGCAACAAACTTTCTTAAAACACACCCTTTTCTTCTTTTGCTATTTGCTCACTGATATGTCCAAAAAAACAGTCTTTGGAATATGCTGATAAAGTTGCCCTGCCCATATTCAAATAAATCTTTTATCCTGCTCCAATAAAACCTCAGCTGGACCAAGTGGAAATGACTGGGAATTGCTGCTTGCAGTTTGCCTGGCAGCCACAAAGCCTTTTTCTGAATCCCTCCATCTTCCCCCCCAATTAGAAGATAGCTTACATGTGGATACCACAGTGGTAGTAGCAAAGATGTGCCGCTATGTTTCAGTCCAGGATCAGGATGGAGATGGGGCATGGGAAGAGAGAGGAAATACTACCAAAGTTACTAGCCTGCAAAAAGTATTACTGGTCTGCTGGGGGCTGGCAGAGAACTGAGGAGGAATGGAGAGCTCCCTCAAGCAAAGCTCTCTGTATTTTTGTGTTGGGGTGGGGAAGAAATTCAGTTCAGTGAACATTTAATTTGTACTTTCTGAAACAATACAGTGGTACCTCGGGTTACAAACACCTCGGGTTACAAACACTTTGGGTTACAGACTCCGCTAACCCGGAAGTAGTACCTCAGGTAAGAATTGTACCTCAGGATGAGAACATAAATCATTCACTGGTGGCAATGGGAGGCCCCATTAGCTAAAGTGGTACCTCAGGTTTAAGAACAGTTTCAGGTTAAGAACGGACCTCTGGAATGAATTAAGTTCATAACCAGCGTTACTACTGTATGGGAAGTGGAGCAGAGCCATCCTTCAAAATTTGCACCACTTCACATTTTGCAGTACAGTCATACCTCGGGTTACAGACGCTTCAGGTTGCGTGTTTTTGGGTTGCGCACCACGCCAAACCCAGAAGTACCGGAATGGGTTACTTCCAGGTTTCGGCACTCGCGCATGCGCAGAAGCACTAAATTGCACTTTGCGCATGCGCCAAAGCACCAAATCGCAACCCGCGCGTGCACAGATGTGGCGCTGCAGGTTGCGAACGTGATCCATGTGGGAGGCACGTTCGCAACCTGAGCGTCCACTGTACAGTTCTTCTGCCAAGTAATGTGTACAAAACTGCATATTATGCTAGGTGAAGTGTACAGGAAAATGGATATGTTAGTGAAAATTGAGGAAAACTGGTTTACAAAAATGTGTATTTGGCAAAATTGCACAGAAGAATGTGTATCTTAGGAGAATTCATCTTAAAACACTGAAGGCTTTGCACAGGAAAATAAAATGGTGTGGAAATGTGGAGAACGGAACGAAAGCTGATAACTGATAGATTTGCTCATTCGTATTTCTAAGATTTCCTTTCTCTATCATCCTCCTTGGTTTCCATGCAGAGCATGGGGTGGATTGCAGGACATAGCCCACCTGCTCAAATGCATGGAATTTTGGATCACCTATGGCTACCATGCTTACATACAAGACTGGGGAGAAACTGCATGTCAGTTAAATCCTGTGGGCATTTTGCCTCACTCTGTTACATGGGCAGGGCCTGCTGACTGACTTCCCTGTTCATTCTAAAGTGTACTGCTGCCTCTGAGCTCAGAGATCGACTGCTTTGTTATCAAAGCCTTGCAGCAGAACATGGGCAAGAATCCAACAGGGTAAGCAGAATAATTAGGAAATCAAAGTACTACAATTTCCTGCCACTGTAACTTTAATAAGGCCTCAGGTTTGTGCAAACATAGCTGTGTTTAAGCTTGGAGTGAGGGCTGGAGCTAATTACACTCTCAAAGCTTAGGCCAAGGAGGTCTTGTTTCCACTGTGGACTGGGTAGGGCGCATTGGAAATGAACCCAGCTTCACGTTGAATTGATGTTCCATTTGCTGGGAGCAGTTTCTTTCCTCCTACGTCCATCCCACGCCGCCTGGCTTAGTTGCCGTTGCAAACTACCTTGAACAGGAAATGCCTTATAATTTGTATCCATAAAGCAGGGAAGTGAATTGGAAGGAGTCTGAATTGAGCAAAAGACTGGACTTTGACACAAGCTTGGAAGACAGACCAATGGGGTCAATTCATATCCAGGAGGAAAAGAGATGTTTCAAAGAGCCAGACATGGATAAATATAGTTGTTGGCTTTCGGGCTATATAAGCTTTGAGTGGTTTAATTAAAATCAGGAGCTGCAGTTAAAGTAATGAGAAGCTTAATTTAAAAGGTGCCATATCAATAATGATTATAAAGTTTTTTCAGGTCTGTCCAGGCAACATGATTAAGGTTATGCAATAGGGTTAGGGTAAACTGAAATGGGAACAGAAATTGCCAGTGTTCACTTATTTGTCCCATGTTCAGAATGAAAATCAATCCAGCGAATATGATTGATATTTGTTGCTTTCAGTCTACAAATGATACATACTTGATTACATTTTTCACCATTTGCATTGCTACCGGTGATCTGGAGGAGAGCTTAGCATAATACATGTTTGGTGGCATGAAGATGAATATATTTCCCTCTGCATAATATTCACTTTATTCAATTTATATTCCTCCCAAAGGAGCCCAGGGTGGAATAGACATATTAGGGATTTGCATATTCTGTAGTGATGTTGCCAACTTTTGCAAGTCCTTGGCTTTATCTGAAGCAAGCATTGTCATCTGAGCTGAAGAAGAAACCTCTGCTCCCTGAAAAATAGGAAAGACGTTCTAATAGATGCACATGTAGAAATAAGTAATATAATTTAAATACCAGTATAATACATCTTGCTATATAGGGGAAAGACTATGAGCCAGGTGACCTGTGTGCCAGCTCAGTCGGCTGTCCAGGTGCTGCTAGCTGTAGATGGGCAACTTCAAAGCCTGTGTACTCATTCCTCCTTAGGATTTTTAAAACCTTTAAACAAGACTTAGACTGGACAGCCTTTCAAATAAAGCAGGGGAACCTCAAGCCCAGAGACAAAGGCAGCCCCCTAGTCCTCTCTGTATGGCTCTTTGGATTCTCCCTAGTCCTAACCTCCCTAGGACACACCTGTCAGTGACCCTACTCAAATGTTTTGGCCCAACTGGAATGCAGTTTTGCTTGCCTGGGTGGAGAGGTGTGTGCTTAGAAACCTCTAACTTTTGCATGACTGGAATGTTGCCTATTGTACAAAAGGTAAAACTCGCATCCATTTCTCCACCCATATTTTGCCTCTTTCCTCACCCACTGCTGGAATGCAGCCTTCAGGTTGGAAAAATGTTCCTTGCCACTGAAATAAAGGACTATCCTTTGCAAAGTAGGATGCATAACTACCATACTCATTTCCACCCCCACCCACCCCTCTACCTGGCTCTAGCAGCTGCTGCTCCCACCACCACCATCCCTAAAACTGCCATAGAAGCAGCCCAAATAAGGAAATAAGGAAAGTCCTACATACAGCCACAGCCAGGTAATAGAGGGGATAGATCTGTCATGGAAGTATCTCCCAGATGATACAGGTTGGGGTCCATATGATGGGTGGATTGAGTGAGGAATTCAGATTTCATTGCACTTCTGATAATGAAAAGGGTTCATAGCTGGGCCTGCGGAAGCCAAGCTATTTCTTGACCCTTATTCTTATTTTGATAAATAGCTTCTTTGGTTGGGTTCAATTCCACATCAATTTTAACAGGGCTTGTCCATCACTAATTCTTTCTACTAGGGCTGGATGAATCTGTCGTTTTGTATTTCTCTCTGTTTCTCGTTTTCCCAGTCATCAGTTTTCCACATTTCCACAGTAGATTGTGATTTTTTAAAAAAGTCCTCGTGAAAATTTATCAGCATCTTTGTGTAAATTTATCTAATATATATATTTTTATAAGCAATTTTTCTTTTTATTTATACACACACACACACACACACATTTGCAAGCAGGCTGTCTCATTTTAATATATTTAAATATTATATATTTTCACTAATATAAGTGTTTTATGGTCATTTCCCTACAATATACACGTCTTCATACACATTATTTGTATGGAGGCCTGTGTTTGAGGTGCCATCTCTCCCTTGGACTAGCACTTATTTGGCCTCAACACCAGAGGCTGAATTCACTTACGATGCAAATGACCCCTCCTCGGCTTCATCTAAGGATCCTGGCTCCTTGCCATCCAGTAGAGCCTGATTTTGTGTTTTTTTTGTAATGCTGGACCTCAGGTCATCCTCTGATGAGGAATCCCCTGGCTGAGACATGACAATGAGGAACACTTAGGATAATCTCTTAGGACCCAGAAAAGGAACATCTGTCAACCTAAATGAAATTGGACAACAGCAGTTTCTCTCTGGTGAGGTATTTGCTTTCTGTTTCATCCCATGCTGTTTTGGTTCTTTCCAGCTTTGAAAGATTCCAGTAAGAAATCCATTAACAGTGACTGGAAAATCGAACTTCCTGGTGAGTTTCAGATTGCAGGAACCACTGTTCGGTATGTGAGAAGAGGTCTATGGGAGAAAATCTCAGCCAAAGGACCAACTAAAATACCACTCCACTTGATGGTAATTTGATGCTTTTTCATTGTCTGCTTTCAGTGTTTCATCATGGTAGAATTGTTTTTTTGGTGTTCAGTATTAACTACTTCCTTCTTCAGTTACAAGAGTAACTGACATGCAGGCATCAAAGACAGATAGAAGCCTCCAAACTAGTGTGGTGTAGTTTGTAACATATTCAAATTGGAAAAGGAGGATCTGGGTTCTAATTCTCTGGATAGGCCATGAAACTGGGTAACACTGAGCAATTGGTAATGTACTTGAGCAAAGGGTAATGTACTTGTCTGGGCTTTTGTGAGGTTAAAATGGGATAAGCCCATCTTGAACTCCATGGTCTCCTTGCAAGAAGGGTGCAATAGAAATTTAGTAGGTAGGGTTAGTTCCAAAACTAAACCATAGATACTGGGGGGGGGGGCATTTATGTGAACTGTTGTATCAAACTTAAGCTTCTTTTAATGGAAGATATCTGCAAAGGAAAAGCAGAACACCCAAAAGAGTTCTGAAAATTAATGATAAGCCAGCAATCATAGCTATAATATGAGAGATGTGAGCTGATTGTAATTTATATTCCAGAAAAAGCAAAACAGATGGCTATATTTATGTCTGGGACTTTAATTATGTGTTTTTCATGATTTGATATTATTATTATTATTTATTTATGGTTTTTAATATGTGGCTTTTATTCTTTGCAACTTCAGTAACCTGTCTGAAAAGCAGCTTAAATTGATAATAATAATAATAAAGAGGAAGAATAGCCAACATTGTTTAAACCAGTCTTTTAAACTTGTTGCCTTCCAGATGTTTTGGACTGCAACTACTATCATTCCTGATCATTGGTCATTGCTAGTTGAGGCTAATGGGAGTTGTAGTCAAAAACACTTGGGAAGCGCCACTGGTTTCCAAACTTTCTGACTTCAAGGAACCCTTTCCACATTCATTTGCCTGGTGAGCATATGCCACAGAAATCCAGTGTATCATGGAAAGATTCTGGAGCATATGAACATATGGTTCATGCGAGACACTCACTAGGCCTTTTTGCCTTATCTCTGCCCCACAAGGGACCACAGTCCAGCGTGTCCCCACAGTCCTCTGCAGTTGCACATTGCAGGGGAAGATAAACGAGTCCTAGGTTGGCTGCAATTTAGCCACTGATATATTTGCAAAAGAAAAAAACAAGGATTACATTACCAGAAATAAAATATGCTAATACTAATCCATATGCATCAATGTTAATTTAACCGTACAGTAATTACAATAATTAGAAATACATCTCAACCTCCTGGATGAGGACCATGACCAGGTGAGTGTTGTCCCTGCTCATTCTGCTGTCCAAGTGCTGTTAATGTTTGATGGGCATCTTCAAGGCCCTTGATGTTCTCGCTTAGAATCATAAAATTGTAGATTTGTTAATGTTCTTAATTTTTAACCAATACCTGGCCACTCTTCAAATATGGAGTGCCTTCAAAGTGGTGGGGTGGCTGTCCTCTGACAGTCCTTCAAAGGGAGGGCTGTTCTTTGTGATGTAGGACTCGTGACCACCTAACAGGTTGTTTTCCAGGGAAACCTGTTCCCCATTACCAATCTTCTCGCTGAGGGCCTCTGCAGCTTCCGAGGGTCCTCAGGGTTCCCTGGAATGCAGTTTGAAAACCACTTGTTCTGAAGACTGTTAGAACAGCATTGACTCACAAAGCGCAAATCACCTGAGTGAAGACATCTTGACCTCCGTTTGAAACCCAATTACCCGCACAGCCAAACAATGGCATGAAATCTATTTCATATGGGCCCTTAGATTCTCTAGCCTTGTTCCCAGATTGAGATAATAAAGATCTCTCTCTCTCTCTCTCTCTCTCTCTCTCTCTCTCTCTCCTTTTCTTTTTTAAAGAAGGAGCTTGCCTTCCCCCCTCTTTTTCCCCCTCCTTTAAATACCCAAGGCATTTCTCCAAATATGTTACTGTAACTATGTTCCTTGGATAAATGAGTGTTTGTGTAGCTAGATCTCCTTCAGACCTCCACTTGGCAACTGGAGGCCATCTCAGCCCACGAGATGCTTCCAAATACGACGGCTTCCTCTGAGCTGTACAGCAATGTCGTTAGCATCTTGTTTGCTTAAATAAGAGCAGGGTGGGGCTTCACGTCTTGTGCTGGCGAGTGCCGAGTGTTTTGGATCCTGCAAAAAGCTTTAAAACTATAGCTTATTGTCTGGTTTGTCTTAGCTTTGGCTTCCAACTCAGACTAATAAAGCTCCTTCTGTAGCTACAGATGTGTCTTTTATTTCTCCCCATCTTGCAAAAGATATTTGTCTGTTTTCGTACAGATCGGCACACACAAAAAAGTTTTTAAGGCGATGAGTGCCTGCTTTCATAGAATTAAAAGGACTGGAAGGGCCTCAAGGGTTATCTGGCCGAACATCTTCATGAAGGCAGGATCTACCAGACCAAAGCAGATGTTTGCTAGAGTACTCTCAGCCCTCAGCACCTTCACTTAACAATTAACACCCAACCTTAAACAAAACAATTAAGCAGCAGTGGATTAGCACACTGTCAGGACCAGGCCTGGGGCATAAACAGCTAGCCTGAACCCAGACTTAAAGGTAAAGGTAAAGGGACCCCTGACCATTAGGTCCAGTCGTGACCGACTCTGTGGTTGCGGCACTCATCTTGCTTTATTGGCTGAGGGAGCCGGCATACAGCTTCCGGGTCATGTGGCCAGCATGACTAAGCCGCTTCTGGCGAACCAGAGCAGCACACAGAAATGCTGTTTACCTTCCTGCCGGAGAGGTACCTATTTATCTACTTGCACTTTGACACGCTTTCGAACTGCTAGGTTGGCAGGAGCAGGGACCGAGCAACGGGAGCTCACCCTGTTGCAAGGATTTGAACCGCCGACCTTCTGATCGGCAAGCCCTAGGCTCTGTGGTTTAACCCACAGCGCTACCCGTGTCCCCGAATCCAGACTTAGGAGTGTGAATTTTCCACCCCATAGTCGCTGGTGGTATTTGCAGAGGCAGATATAGCGGTGCTGCGGGGACAACATACCCTCCAAGTGTCCTGATTTTCCCAGGATGGTCCCAGAATTACAGAAGCCACCCCTGCTTCTGATTTGATCCTGTAATGTCCCAATTTCCCCTGCCAGCTCTGCCAGCACCAGGCTCTGGGAGAAGGATCAGCAGGTGCTTGTCCTGACGATGGCGACTGCGAGGAAGCATCCCATTGCCTTTCTATGGTTGCCACTGGCCTCGTCTTTTGGGCAGCTCATCACAGCTACTGGAGAGCCGGCCTTTCCTCACCTTCTCTTGAAGGTGTTGTACATAATCCCTTTCCTCACACATTTTTTATTTTACAACAATGCTGTGAGGTAGGTTAGGCAGAGAGGTAATTGGCTCAAGGTGACAGCTGTATATGTGTATATGACGTAGAAGTGTGCAGCAAGATCAAACGTGGGAGAATCTTCCTGATAACAGAATTCTTGTTTAGTCGTTTAGTCGTGTCCGACTCTTTGTGACCCCATGGACCAGAGCACACCAGGCACTCCTGTCTTCCACTGCCTCCTGCAGTTTGGTCAAACTCATGCTGGTAGCTTCGAGAACACTGTCCAACCATCTCGTCCTCTGTTGTCCCCTCCTCCTTGTGCCCTCCATCTTTCCCAACATCAGGGTCTTTTCCAGGGAGTCTTCTCTTCTCATGAGGTAGCCAAAGTATTGGAGCCTCAGCTTCACGGTCTGCCCTTCCAGTGAGCTCTCAGGGCTGATTTCCTTCAGAATGGAGATAACAGAATAGAATGTCCCTATTTTCATCGGAGAAATATTTCAGGGTATGGGGGCCCAGTTCAGTCCCACTGGGCATGGAGCTGCAGGGGGCACCACAGCTGTGAGGTGGAGGATGCAGTGAGTATTCTCTGCAAAATGCAAGTGTCTGTAGCCATGTCTTCAAGGTTCTACAGGATATTTGGGGACTAAGTACAAAAGTGATCTTCCTTCAGTTACCTCAAAAATAAGTTTCTTTTTCAGTTTCCACTTTGATCTCATTTGCACTAGGTTAAAAATTAGTAGGACGCATTTACTTTGAGGCAGCATTACTTTACTCTCATCAGCCCCAGAAAGCACCGCCAATGGACAGTGATGGTGGGAGTTGTAGTTCAGCAACATCTAGAGGTTCCTCACACTTGGTTTAGTTTTTGGTTTTTTTACAGGAAAAAATGATTTTTTTTGGTCTAATTTCTAACATGACAAGAGAGTGACTTATCTTCCATGAATGCCTAGTAACTATTCCCATATGTACCTGCCATGGCATCCTGTTGCTGTTTGGGGTGGGGAGATTGAAAGACTGTAGCCAAAAAATAATTTTTCTGTGTCAGAAATGCTCAGCTTCACCTCTCCTGGCAAGCACTTTGCCAAGCAAGGTGACATTTGGGCTTTGTGTTGTACAATGCCCCCTTTAAAGCTACAGCTACTACGATCGGCACTCCTTCACTTCTCTTGCAAAGCACGAACTACTTTCAAGAAACCATTTTCTCCCCACTTTGGGCATGCAATTTTTTTTATTAAATTTATATACAGTGGTACCTCGGTTTATGAACCTAATCCGTTCCGGAAGTCCATTCTTAAACTGAAACCATTCTTAAACTGAGCCGCGCTTTCCCTAATGAGGCCTCCTGCCGCTGGTGCCTTTCCACCATTTGGATTCCGTTCTTAGACCAAGGTAAAGTTCGCAAACCGGGACACTACTTCTGGTTTTGCGGAGTTCGTAAAGTGAATCGTTCATAAACAGGACTGTTCTTAAACTGAGATACCACTATACTGCCTTTTATCATAAGCTCTCAGGGTGGTTCACAGAATAAAATTGTTAATGGTCATAGGCCAAGATAACTAAATAGAACTTCAGTGTTTAGAGATGACTTACCTCTGAGAAATCAGATGCTGGGGGCAATGGGAGGTAATAAAGAAGGCAAGCAATTGAGACCTACTAAGGCAGGCATAGGCAACCTTCGGCTTTCCAGATGTTTTTGGCCTACAACTCCCATGATCCCTAGCTAACAGGACCAGTGGTCAGGGATGATGGGAATTGTAGTCCAAAACATCTGGAGGGCCAAAGGTTGCCTATGCCTGTACTAAGGGAAGACTATGGTTGTTGGAGTAGTGCTCCATTTCCCCTAATGGAGCAGCCTCCACTCTTACATGGGCGGTATTCATTAGCTTCTCTGTGCAACCTTATAAAGGCAGCATTTGATTTTACCTATTTGGTCTCATTCCACAAAGTTTAAGCAGTAGCAGATGCCTCAAGCTGTCAGAGGGGCAGATCAGTTCTAGTTGGCACTGTTCCCTACCACACATTAGACAACACACTACCATGTTTATTTATGGCTTGATTTGTTCAATGGGCTCCTTAATACCTCCGGCTGTTTCAATAAACTCATGTACCATTTCACTGCAATGAGATACAGTGTCACCTGCCTGCTTGCCCGCCCATCCCCCTGGCCTTCCCGTCTTCATTCCAACCTGTTCCAAGTACTAGCACACCTTCCAGCACACCTGAACCCTCCCAAACAAATTTAAACTTGTACAGTCAATGGCATCTTAATTCAACAGAATCATTAATGAGTCGCTTTAAGAGTAAGCTTGGTTGGTTTTCACATTTCCTGCAGTCGTAATTACTTCTAGCTGAGTTGCCAGAAGCAAACTTGGGGAAGGTGTGGGGAGTTGAGACTGCAAGTTTCACATTAAAGGTATAATCTTATTTATTTATAGGCCTTTACAAGCTGCCTTTTCCCTGCCAGATTGGCACCGCATATAATGAGGACAATAAAACAATATGAAACTACAATGCACAGTTTCTAAAGCATTACACTGTCCTCTAAGTTCAGAGAGAAAGTGCCATCAAACGCCAGTTGCTAGAAGGACAACAGCAAGGGTAGAGGATTGCTTTCATTCTCAGCTAGCTCAGCACCCCTGCAGCATCACAAGAAATACAGGCTTATGTGGGTGATTTAGAATATATCTCTCCATAATAGTTAGGTGATTACTGATTTTAACATTTTAATATTGTTCTTATTTCATGGTTTTATGTATAATTGTTGTAAACCATTCTGATCTTTTTAATGAATTGTGGCATATAAATATTTTTATAACTAAATAAATTTAAATCTAGGTTTCAAGGTTTTTATAGACACATAGTTTTACAGTAAATCAAACATCCTTTCCTTCCAGATGGTCTCCTCTGTGGAGATGGATTTGCAACCACAGGGCTTCTACTCCCCGGAAGTAGACCGTGTTGTTTATATTTCACTCATAAATCCCTTGACCTAAACCTTTTATTAATATTATTTTTGGTTGCTTTGCCACTTTGGTGATTTCCATTTATTTGTCTTGCCTCCCCACCCCACACATGCCAGCCTCAGCAACTGTCTGTCTCCTGCTCTCTCAACTAGGTGCTGCTATTCCATGACCAGAATTATGGGATCCACTACGAATACACCATTCCTGTGAACTACTCTGCTGAAAACAGAAGTGAGCCAGATCATCATCAGGACTCCTTGTACATATGGACCCATAGCGGATGGGAAGGTTGTAGTGTGCAGTGTGGAGGAGGTAAAGATTTTGTTTGTTTAAAATAATTTATCTAAGGTGGTCCATTAGTGTAGAAGGTCTGCAGAACAAATCAACCTTGCAGCTGTCTTTGTCTCACTGATAGTGTATCTCCAAGGTCTTGGGCAAAGAGGTATTTCCAACCATGCTATCCAAAATCTTTTAAGCAGGAGATACCAGGGATCAGTCCTAGGACATAAGAGGAGCCCTGCTGGATCAGGCCAGTGGCCCATCTAGTACAGGATCTTGTTCTCACAGTGGCCAGCCAGATGCCTCTGGGAAACCTGCAAGCAGGCCCCAAGCACAAGACCACTCTCCCCTCCTGCAGTTTCCAGCAACTGCTATTCAGAATCATTACTGCTTCCAAATGTGGAAGGAGTGTATATCTATTGTAGCCAGTAGCCCTTTGCGAGAGCAAATTCCATAGTTTAACTAAACACTGTGTGAATAAGTACAGTGGTGCCCTGCAAGACGAATGCCTCGCAAGACGGAAAACCCGCTAGACGAAAGGGTTTTCCGTTTTTGAGCTGCTTCGCAAGACGATTTTCCCTATGGGCTTGCTTTGCAAGACAAAAACGTATTGCAAGTGTTCTGATTTTTTTTCGCTCCCCCCCTTTTTCTAAGTCGCTAAGCCGCTAATAGCCTTTTAGCCACTAATCCGCTAAGCCTTTAATAGCCGCTAAACCGCTAATAGCCGCTAATCCGTTAATAGCGCTAATCTGCTAAACCGCTAATAGGGTTGCTTCGCAAGACGAAAAAACCGCTAGACGAAGAGGCTCGCGGAACGGATTAATTTCTTCTTGCGAGGCACCACTGTACTTTCTTTTGTCCTGAATCTTCCAACATTCAGCTTTGCTGAATGTCCCCAAGTTCTAGTGTTAGGAAAGAGGGAGGAAAACATCTATTTATCCACTTTCTCTATGCCAGGCATAAATTTATGATATTCTGTTGTTGTTGTTGTTGTTGTTGTTGTTTCTAAAATTTCTATACTGCTCTTCATCCAAGGATCACAGGATGGTTTACAATCTATCATGTCACCTCTTACTTACTTTTCCTCTAAACCAAAAAGCCCCAAATGTTGTAACCTTTCCTCATAGGGGAATTCCTCAATCCCCTTGATCAGATCATGCACAGCAAGTTCTCTCCCATCTGAATCCTTAACTGAAGCATTTCAGAATTGAAGAAGAAAAGCTTTTCTAAAACAACAGCAACAACACTGTAGCAGACAGATACCAGGCCTCGGAGCTGAGAAAGCCCCATTCCAAATTAGCGAGCTTCAAAGGCTCCCAGATAATGGATATGGGTGAAATTAGATTCAACCGCTCAGAAGAGTTATCTTGCACTGTTCTTTGGCTTGGAGTCCCATATCCGTGGGGTGTTCCTCGGGAAAGTAGCCATGTTGGAAGATAGGGACATGTTCAAAACCAAGTGGAATTCAGCAAACAAGACATTTCTTTTAGTGATATTTATGAAATCAGATTGCCTCTGAAGAAAAAGAAATATTTAGATAATTTAATGAATTAAATACACCGCCACCCCCATTTTGCATCCAGGAGAACGTAAAACCATTGTGTCCTGTACGCGGGTTGTTAACAAGACTATGATACTGGTGAACGACAGTGCCTGCCAGCGGGTGACCCGTCCCGAGCCTCAGGTCAGAAGATGTAATGTGCACCCCTGCCAGTCAAGGTAAGGATTGCATTACAGTCGTCACAAACTTTTTCATATACAAAGGTTCATATTGCATTGTAGTCTCCTGTGCACTATTTATGTGATTGCATGAGCATTGTAAATGCAACAGAGAAAGCACAAATAAGGCATTTGTAATAGAACTGAGCCTTCTCGCCAATGCAGGTTTTATACTTATACATTAAAAACTGTTTTAAGCCTCATTTATAACACCCCTGGAGCTGCATGGAACTGCATCCAAATTCCTATTTTTCCACGCATACCAATCTACAAATGCATTTGTGCATCTTTGCCTTGTTCAGCCATAAAGCTCCTTTTCTACTTATTTGGTAGATCTGCACCACCCAACCTCTCTTTTTTACTCTACTGGGGGATATAATGACTTGATATTTTAATTCTTAAACATCATTGATCCAACATACCCAAGGGCCCCTTCTGAGAGTCACACAAGAAAGGGTGTTGGGAGATCATAGAATGTGCATTATTTTTACACATTATTTGGTTGGTGAACCACATCACAGAATTTGTACAAGTGTGAATTTTGAAAGATGGCTTTTTTCCAATTTTCATATTGCTTCAGGAAGCACAAATTAGGTAGATTCACCTTTAAATGAAAACTGAATTGAATTTCTCTCCCATCCTTATTTGAAAGCCCAGGGAGCCGGAGTGTGGGAAATGATGAGCTAAATGGACCAATGGATTAGTTGCCAGACAGCTTCTTAAAGAGCATAATGTTTCTGGAGCGACACAAAAATGAGAGAGATTAACAGAGCCCTTCCATTCCCTATGTTTTATTGTGATCCTTCAATAACATCTTTGTGCCATGTCAGGAAAGCCAGGGCCCCTAAGCCAAGTTGCCTCTGAGATGGTAATCCTGTGCCTGGACTGTACCACTTAGGTTTGCAGGTGGGGGTTTACATAGATAAGTACTCTTCCATTTAGAAAAACGTCTTGCACATAAGAAACTGAATGTATTTGCTACCTCATTCAGAACTAGGCTAAAGAGAAGGTATTTGCTGTGGTTGTCTCCAAATCCCCTGGTGACTTGCCAAGTCCATACATTGCTCATATATGGTCAGAGGCTTCTTTTCTTTACTAGGGACTAGCTTAGTCTGGGCAGTCTGCTTGTGTTTAAGGTAGGCCTGTGTCAGTTAGGTTCTAGTTATTTCTGGTGTTAAAATTAATTAAAACTGGTTGGTCTTAAGTGGATGCTTGTCATTTGTGGGGGTGTTCAGCCACCCTCCTGTCAAGCCTTCACGGCAGTATAGATTTCTAGGCAAATTGAGAGAAAAATATCCAAAAGAATCATTGACAGAGAGGTAAACCAGCTGAAGAAAAATAACCTGGTCTCTCTGAAAGAGTTGCAAAAGGGAAAAACACACCATTGAAAAAGATCTGTAAAGCTTGAAACATGTCAGGTCATTCTCTAAAAATAAATCCAGCTTTCCGCAGCACCTTTTGGGCCTTTTCTGTTTGCCATGGAGTGGTCCAACTCGGGTTTCTGGTCTGTGTGGATTTCTAGCCCACCTGAAGAAGCTCATGGAACCGCCTGCCTGTGCCATTTCTGACCCCCAAACTTTCATTTTCCTTTCACTAGCCCACAGGCAAAAAAAAAAAAAAGTCAGGGTTGATTCAAGGGGGGTGCCAACCCAGCCCAGTTTTGTTGAGAAAGGGAAGTCTAAATTGCCTTACTCTATGGATTTTAATCCTTCCCCTTAATATAATTCCAGAACTGCTGCTTTTGGTTTGGAGTTCCTGAGCCAATTTAGAGTTACAATAAAGGGCCATTATCCTCGGCTGGACAACTAGAGTGTGCGGCTCTCATTGGTTCGTTTTGCCACCAGCACCATGGCAACCAACAACCACACAGTGCTTCACATCCAAGCAGGCCACGCCTCTCCCTCTCTCCTAACATTTTCTCGCTCCCTCCAGGTCGACCACACATTCACACTTCGGAAGCTGCCAAATGGAAACGTTTTCCGAAGCACATTCTCTAAGTCTCTGTAGAATTTAAATTTCCATTAGTGTTTGCCCACCCAGATATTAGAAATGCATGCTTGGCATACTCTCTGACCGAGAACATCTTAAAGAGACCTTTCTCTTTCACCATGACTATAGTTTATTTTGGTTTTTTTAAAAGAAAGAAGCTCTGGGTTTGCTTTCAGAGTTCAAGCGGAATTATTATAGCGTTGTTGCAAGAACTTCTCCTGTTTTCTACATTGAGCTCTGCTCTCTGGTTCTCATAAGAGCTACCGCTTTGATTTCTCTGTAGTTTGGCCTGCTATTTGACATTATTGCTACCAGAAATTCACATGGTCATTCTTGGGATGAGATGGGAGGATCTGTCAGTTCCGCTTTTCTGTTTCTCATTTTTCCAATCTTAAATTCAGTTCTCTACAATTCTGCAACAGTAAAAGTCAGTAAAAGTCATCAGCATTCTTTACTGTAAATTTCTCCAAACATACATGTGTTTGTGTTCAATTTTGCCTAATATATACACTTTTGCAATGCAGTTTTTGTGTGTTGTTTTCCCTAATGCATTCCTCAGTATGTTCATTATTGTCCATGCTATTTAGCTAGAGAACTGCATTGCAAAATTTGCGGAAGTGTGTATTTCAGAGAATGACTGTGATTTGGTAGATAAATTGAGAAATTCAAACTTTATAAGGGATGCTGAGGAGTCAAAGGGGATATGAAGGAGAGAGAGATGATGCCCTACACACTTTAATCTACTTTAATCTGTAGAATTTCTGCTTTGTCTCCTCTTCCCACCATCTGAAATTTGGCATGTGATGATGGGTGGCAGGACCACCTCTGCTGTGCCACCTTGTTGTTAGTGGAACTTTAAAAAAAATCTGCTTATGCTGTTTAAGTTGTGTATTTTATTTTTAATGCTGGACTTTTAACTTTCCATGCAATTTGTTGTTTTCTTAGCATATTCCTATTTATTGCATTTATTGCATTTACTTCTGATGCTGATCTGAGAGCTTGGTCTGAAGAGTGGCAAATGAAGTTTAAATAAATAAAAACCAACCAGCATAAACAGACATTCTGATTAGTTATCTCTAAGAGAGAATTTTCAGCATCCCCAGCAAAGTGTCATTCCCAGAATTCTTTGAGGAAGACTAGAATACTTGGAATTGCCGTACTGAAAACAATATTAGTGTTTGAATCCTCAAAGAGGCAGAGTTCTACAAACCGTCTGAAAGAGTTCCATGTTCCAATAATTCCACTCAAAACTGGTGAGAAAATTATTTTTTATAATTTATCAGCAATTTGAAGATCTTGCTCCCCTAGGCAAACACTTTCCTGCCTCTTTTTTCTTCCCCCTTTGTAAAATCAGTTTTATGAAAACATTTTTAAAATGCTCATTAAAAAAAATTAGAAAGTGGCGCTAAAAAGATGGTTGACACAGTGTCGGTGTAAATTTGTCCTTAACAAAGTTAAAACTCAAGTTATTCCACAACCACCCCCGTGCGTGTTGCAGCTTTGTACCGAGTTCATGAAAGGACACTTATGCCGGACCTGGACAAGAGTGCAGTCTGGGTTGTCCATTTTCCCATCTGTCATTGTACTGAATTCCTGGCTCGTCTCATGCCCGTCTTCCTGTTTCCTTACAGACCACCGAACTGGAAAAGAAAGTGGGAGGCTGTCTCCTTTTGATTCCTCCCATTCCTTTCCCCTTTAAGTGAGGTCACAGCCTCCTTTTTCTCAGGACTGTATGGTGTGCGGTCGAACTGTCAGTTCTGGAGGCAAACAACCAGGGTGGCTCCTACCAAGTTTTTCACTCCTTTCATCTCTACTGTTCTTCACTCTCAATCCTTTTCTCTCCTTTCTTTGGCAATAGCTATAGATCACAGGGAGATTACAATGCCGTTGCTAGACTTAATTCAGCAGGGCCTGGACAGCAGCCATGCCTGCTCCTGGAGAGGACAGTAAATTAGTAAAGCAGTCCCTCTCTTTCCCCTTCCCAGCTTCATCTCACCACCCCTGTCTGATTGGGACTTTCAGTCAATGACATATTTAACAACACATCTGTAATTTGTGCTTCAGTGCTTAAATAGTGGCCTGTGGGTGTCCTTTTTATTGCATATTCATGATTATTTGTGCTCATGATGCTATCAGGGCTGTCACATGGGTTCCCACTTTCATTATGGTTTGCACCTGCAAAGGTTTTGGTGCAGTCACACTGCTTCATTTCCACTCAGTGCATTTCAGTGCATTTATTTTTTATATATACAGTGGTACCTCGGGTTAAATACTTAATTCATTCCGGAGGTCTGTTCTTAACCTGAAACTGTTCTTAACCTGAAGCACCATTTTAGCTGATGGGGCCTCCTGCTGCCGCCGCGCCACCGGAGCACGATTTCTGTTCTCATCCTGAAGCAAAGTTCTTAACCCGAGGTACTTTTTCTGGGTTAGTGGAGTCTGTAACCTGAAGCGTATGTAACCCGAGGTACCACTGTACCACAAAGTTTCTGGTTTATTTTTGTTTTGCTTTTATGGTGCTGTAGCCTCTCCAGACAACAGTATTGTGGCAGCATGGGGGAAGCATCTCAGGGCAACTAATAAAGCAGAATAATTTCAGCACTGCAGCACTGTGTGTGTGTGTCAGTAACATGTTGCAGAATACTCCCAGGCTTTTTTAAAAAAAAAATCAGTCTGGAGGGGCCCTCAGTGCCTTGGCATCAGGTTGGAAAGATTAGTTTGGTTGGGAGGCAAATCAAGTTGACAAGTCTGAAAGACAGACCAGGATTCCAACTTCCTGAAAAAAGGGTGCTGTGATTGCCACCTCCCTCCCCCTCCTCATGCATTTTTCATGTTCACACAGGGCTATTGTTCCAGCTCTTCACTTTGACGAGGAATTCCTGTAATTACAGAGGGGATCTTCCTCTGTGACAGGTCATAGGAAGCACTTAGCAGAGATGCCATATAGGCATTTATCAAATACATTCCTCTTTCCTTGATTCTTCCCATGACCTCCAACTCAGAGTCACTCTCAAAAAGTTCCACTTCTGCTGCTCAGGTCTCAACAAAATAGCAATTAGTTATATGGGGTGATTGGAAGGGCAGACTGACAAAAGGGTCTGTAGAGTCCATATCTCTGGGGACAAGCAGTTATATTTCACAGCACCTGGGAATGTAAGGCTACGGGATTTTTCATTGTGAGCTGATCATAATGTGAATATTATTTGCAATGTGATGTAGGTAGCTGTGTACTATTTGTGTCAATTGTTTGAACAAAGCAGATGACATAATTGCCAAGTGTCCCCTGGTGGTTCTCTTTTCCTCTTCATACTCTGACCTCATCACTCCTGAAATCTCCTCTTGTTCTTTTTACTTTTCTGATGGTTTGACCCCTCTTGATGGTTTTAGTTGGTCTGCTCAGATATCACAGCTAGAAGCAGAGGAACCCTGGCCCCTCTTGGATTAGCTCATGCCACAGAAAAGCTAGCATTAGCAGCTGAGCATCAAAGGGGGCATGGAGACCTTTAGAATTGGATGTTCAGTGCCCATGAGCAACTTTGCTTCGGTTAAACAGCATAACCATGGTCTGCAAGCCACAGGCTCCCAAATGACCCTTGGTATAAATGGCTTGGGTGGTTTTTATATAACTTATTTGCTTAATGAAAAGAGACGGGCAACACTTGCTGTTAACTTACGTGATTATATAGTTCTCATTAAGGCACTTAAATTGCAAGCAATTTGCATCACTAAATAGATACAGTGGTACCTCGGGTTACATACGCTTCAGGTTACAGACTCCGCTAACCCAGAAATAGTACTTCAGGTTAAGAACTTTGCTTCAGGATGAGAACAGAAATCGTGCTCCGGCGGCGCAGCTGCAGGAGGAGGCCCCATTAGCTAAAGTGGTGCTTCAGATTAAGAACAGTTTCAGGTTAAGTACGAACCTCCGGAACAAATTAAGTGCTTAACCCGAGGTACCACTGTATACAGATCTAGCTCAAGGATTTGAGCTGCAGAAAGAGGGCACCCCAGAACCCCCTGCAAGTTTAGTTCTGAGGTGCATTGCCTGTAAGGGGAACTGGCCATGCCAAAAGCATTCCTGTCTTTAAAGCAGCTTACACAACGTAGGAGGACACTTTTATCTGGGCCCAAGGAAGAAAGGATTACTAATATGCATGTAGTGTGCTTCAGTGACCCTGACTTGGAAAAGAACATCAAGGTTATTTAGGTTGTTGTCCTGCATAATCTTCCACCACCAAGAAATTGCAGGGGTTGCTTGTGTCAAGATTTAAAACCTCTTAATTCTGCATTAAAAATGTTTCAAATAATAAAAACCTTGGACACAGGTTGGTGGCGCCTGACACCCACACAGGGTAGGCACAAGAGGCAGTGATTGATGAGTGGCTTTATATAAACACCTTGTGCCTCAAAGGGCTGTGTCCCTATTGAATCCCTTTCCTCTCTTTTCTTAACAGGTGGGTGGCTGGGCAGTGGAGCTCTTGCTCTGCAACCTGTTCCAAAGGCATCCAGATCCGAGAAGTGGCATGTGTCTATCAGCTGCAGAATGGCACCTATGTCAACACTAGGGATCTTTACTGCCTCGGCCCGAAGCCAACACCAATTCAAAGCTGTGAAGGTCGAGACTGCCTTTCCATATGGGAAGCATCGGAGTGGTCTAAGGTAAAGAAGTCTTGGTGGGAGGAAAAGGACTGAAATTCCACAATAAAAACCCCAAATTGGAGTCTACTAAACATGAGCAAATCCTGCTTCATGTGATCCATAATTAACCTATTTTTAAAGATAAATATCAAAGGGGCATTTTGTGGAAGTCTTAAAATTAATATTTTTCCCCCAGACTATTAAGAATCAGTGTTTTCTAGCCAGGATTAGCCAATGTGGTGCCCTCCAGATGTTGTTGGACTACGGCTCCCTAATCCTTCTGGCCACTGCCTATGCTGGCTGGGGCTCATGGAAGTTGTAGTCCAACAATACCCAGAGAGCAGCACATTGACTACCCTGATGTAGGTGCTTTTACATGCCCCAAATAGCACCTGCAAAAGCAGATTCCCAGAATCCAGTTCCGGGACCTAGGGTTGGGACAAATCCAATGGCACCTCCTGAAGCAGCTCAAGTTGGTGGGGTTTGCCCCCATGAAGAGGAAGAAGAAGAAGAAGAGTTTGGATTTGATATCCCGCTTTATCACTCCCCTTCAGGAGTCTCAAAGCAGCTAACATTCTCCTTTCCCTTCCTCCCCCACAACAAACACTCTGTGAGGTGAGTGGGGCTGAGAGACTTCAGAGAAGTGGGACTGGCCCAAGGTCACCCAGCAGCTGCATGTGGAGGAGCAGGGAATCGAACCTGGTTCACCAGATTACGAGACTACCGCTCTTAATCACTATACCACACTGGCAGATGCATCCATACTATATCATATGATGAGTTTGAGTTCACAAAAGCTTATGCCATTATAAATTTGTTCGTCTTTAAGGTGCCACAAGAATCTTTTCTTGTTTAGGTGGTTCAAGAAGTACATTCCAGAATTTTCTTCAGGCCAGCAGCACACTTATAACACCATCCAGGGGGGTAAAACTAGTCACCATGCAACAGAGCCAACACACAGTGACTCTGTATGTATTAGGAAAAGCAGGCAGTGACTGATGTAAGACCAATTTTAGTAACACGGGTCCAATACTTCTCCCCACTCCCCACTGTTCTTCTGCTGTGTATCTACCAAAACTTGCTATTTTGCCTTGTTTGCTCAAGGTTGTGTCAATGAGTCTTGTGATTGCTTTCAGGAAAATAGATTTTAGGAATATCGCTGCCAAGAGGTTATTTCCACAAAAGTAATATTGTGACTTTTAACAACATTGAGTCCTACCACTAGCTCTGCATAATCTTTTACGGTGTAGTTCATATTTTGCAGCTGGCATTATTGAGTTCCTATCACAAAAACCTTTAAATATATTTTCTAGCTCTTTCACAGGCTTAGAAGGGTGAAGGATCAGCTGAATGTTTAATATAATGAGTGCCTTGGTTGCTTTTGGACTCCTGTCTAAATTAAATGAGCAAAGCTCCTTAATTAAGTGTGTGCATGGCATTGGGTTTCAGGGTTAGCCAATCCTTAGCTTCTAAGTATCTGCATCTTGAATTTGTTCCACAAATATGAATTGTGCTATGTGAGAGATTCATCAGATAAAGGATCCAGCTAAACCACTTCTTTGCAATACATGGTTTTTTAATAACGTTAAAGTGAGAGGTGTGTTTTCCTTTAATCAATTTTGTGTCTTGATTGGTAAATGTAAACCAGTTGTTTTGTTAAAAAAAAGTCTCAGATGGGCATTTGCTGTTAATTGACCTAGTGCTGCATGTTGCTGAGAAGGAGAATAATTGTTACGTCATTTTAAGTATATTGTACATGGTTAATACAGTTTACTTGTAGCATGAATAATCTTAAAATGAAATAATAATCTCAAATCTCAAAATTTGGGTTTTTCTGGCTGCCAAACTTGAATAAAATGCAAAATATAATCTGGTTTTTAGTCAACCTATTACGTTCCTAAATCATAAAGCAAAGGTTCACTTTCATTGTGGAGAAAAATAATGAATTCTTACTTTAATGGGGCACAGTAGCAATTTTTTGAGATGATGCATTGCTCCACCACATTCAGTGGACTGACATATATGAAGAGGAATGTGTGGATCTGGTCCTACTTTATATAGTCATTAGTAAGATTCCCTGCTTCTGCTTTTCAGGGCCTTTTAAGTTCTGGTTATGTTTAAGGGAAAGGACCATAACTCAGTTCCTTGCATGCTGACAGCCCTGGTTCAGACCTTGGCATCTCCCATTAAAAGGATCTCAGGTTGCGGGGCTGAAAAAGACCTTTGTCTTGACTACATACATTAACAAATGAAATGCATCAGCCCTGCTAGTACCAGTCTGAACAAATCTGCTTATACTTCTCGTGCATAAACTTTGCAAAAGCCAGACAAGTTTCCAGCAGGGCTGACTTGTCACCCCAAGTGGTTGGGCACAACTCTCCGCTCGCACACATTTACACAATCCAAGAGGGTCTCATCAGGATTCCTTTCCACAGGTCAGAATATGTATTATATTGTAAGTCACTTTGAGTTTGCTTTTTTATTTTTTAAAAAAGCAACTCGTAAGTGCAATCATGGAAAAGAGAAAGAAGAAATACCACGGCCAGCTCCATAGATTAACAAAGCCGGGCATTTGGCAAGGTCCTAAGACTATCAGAAGGCCCACTGCCCTCCCTGCCGACCATTCTTATATTGCACAGAATAACCAGTAAGTTCTGATGCAGCAAAGGAGAATTCTCAGTTTTCATGTCCTGCCTCTTCTGACTTGAGGAGACCTACAAAGGGTGCCGTGCCCAAGGACCAACAGAATCCTAGAGCTCAATCAGAAACATGTGCCCCAACATTTTCTGCTATACTGCAAGGCATTTTGGGGCACATCTCTGTTATCATATGCTGAGAATTTTCACATTCCCCAAAATGACACTTGTTGCGCCCAGTGATTACAGTGCAGTCTGGCTGGTCCTGATTTCCTGTTTTAGAGGAGGAGACTAAAGCAGCTGGCAAGCCTTTTGAATCCTTTCCTGTCTTGTGTTTTAATGCTGCTCCACAGCACCAAGTTATTCAGCCTCCCTCTCTTTTTTTGAGGATGGTTACAGCCAGCCACTCATTTCAAGACCAGCTGTTGAGTTTCAGCATCCTTACAATCTTAAGGAATCTTTCCCAGTAGCCAGCAGAATTCTATTCTTGCTTTCACACTATGAAGATGTTACTTTCCATAAGGGGGTCATGCAATGAGCAGCCATAAATTAAGTGGAAGACTTCCCAGATTTTCTTCTTCTTCAATAAGTCACTTTGCAGTTGCTGTGAAGTATTTCAAAGCATGTCTGTTTGCTTGCCAGCTCATAAACACTTGTCATTCATGTCCTTAACAGGGTCAACAGGTCATGACTGCCTGGATTGTATTTTTTAAAGACGATTAGACAGGCATGCTGAGATCTGCCCATTTATTGTAACGTATATCAAGTTGAGTCCTGTTTCCATCCTAGACCCACTAAATAGAGAAAGTTATTGGAGCGCATTCAAAAGATCTCATGGAGTATCTCATATCTCCAACTATTTATTCAGTGTCAAGTCCACAGTTTCTTCTGTGCTGATCCCTTGAAGGGTGTGTGTGTGTGTGTGTGAAGATTGATGCTCCAGAAAAAGTTAGCATTTTTATTAGGACTGAGCAGTTTCGTGAACATTTTCCGCAGTGTCAAAAAGCACCATAACTGCTTGGCAATATTGCTTACTCGCTTATTTGACAAATATTATCCTGAATAGTCTTTGTTTGCCTTTAGTGACATCATCATATTCCTGATTGGCTAGAAATACTCATGTGACAAGGGCTGGAAGCATTACTCTCACTCTCTTTTTTCATAATAATTTTTATTAGTTTTCAATTAGTCCAATAATAACCTTATTATAACAATACCAATCATAATACAATTATTAATACTAATTGTTCAACACCAAATTATATAATTTAGATAAAGTGACCCCCCGCATGCTAGATTTGATGGTTTGATGATTTTCTTTATTTCTGCATTCCAAAATCTTATTCATTTCAATTGCATTCCGGTCATAATAATCCCCTATATAACAACTGCAATATTAATAACTCCTATTTGTGTTGACGCATCAAATGATTTGTAAAACTAAAAGTGAGGAACTCAAACTATATCCTTGTTCTTCCTGTGTGGAAATTATTCTGCCCATGATGTTTCTTGCTGTCCTTGTAAGAAGTTACGTCTTTCTTTCCCCTGGTTGTTGCTGTTATCCGTCATGCCTTGGGTGAAGCTGATATCCCATTGTTGTTTCAGAAATTTCTCCATTGCTCTGTCCCGTGCTTCACAGACTCCTTTCATCGTTCCTTCCAGCTCAAGATATATAAGCAATTATACTTCCAATTAAATTAAATTAAATTCCAAGTCCTCTTAGCGTTATTGACTTTGTAAATAATAAAGGGGAAGAGTCAGCTCTAAGTTTCCATCATAAGCCTTTTGCAAAATAGAGCTTCCCTCCCTTTTCCCTTTTTTTTACACACACAGTTCCGTTTGATGTTATATTCCATATTTATAATCCAATTTCTTCCATACTCGCTTGTACAAATATAATCTAAACTAACATTCAGAGGAGGGTCGCTGAATCATAAATGTAGAGAAGAAAACTTTAAATAAAGAAACCATAGGCTCCCCTCCCACCCCACCGTCTTGCACTGAATGAAGTCTTATCCAAGTTCAAACCTTAAAGTCTTTGCAGTTGGTTTGTTCCGCAGTTTGTGATCCCATCTCTTCTAGCACACACCTGTACTTTAGTCCAATTAAGCTCCAATTAACAGGAGAACCTCTGCTTCTTAATGGCGACTTTGGAAGGTTTTCGGCAGGCGAAGTGCTTTTGCACTCAGCGCCTCCCGGAACCCCACATTTCTTGCTGGAGCGAGAACCAGGTACCGAGACAAACTGCAAGTGAAGCCTGTTTCCCCATCCCCTCCATCACTGGGGGGAATTTGCAAGGAAATTACCCTCAATCATCCTTGCTTTTCCTTTGCCAACAATCTCCTGCTATCGTGGGGGAGAGTAGAACCAGAAGCCAGCATTACTGTCCCTCTTAATGAGCTGTATTTGCTCTCTGTGATGTCAACATGTAAGCCAATCTGGTTGGCTGCATAGTGTTGTGACCTCACCACATTTAGTATATGAGCTTTGATTGGCTAGAACCGTCCTATAGAATTCTCAACCGAAACTAAATAAACAAAATACCAAAAAGCAGAAGAGGGAAACAGGGAAAACAAAGTGAATACATTGTGCATGATCAAGGGTATGGGTCAAAATATTTTATCTCCCTGCCCCAAAGCTAGAAATTTTGGCCTGAAAAGCAGAACAGGCAATCACTCGGCACAGTTCTAGATTTTATCTTGATGGATACATTGATGGATTTTCAATGTATGTGGCAAGACAAGTAACATAGTCTTTGGCAGAAGAGGAACTGCGGCAGAATGGATACAGTACTGCATGTGACAAATAAAGGGAAGAACAGAAAACAATGCTGCTTACATCCCTAGTTGCATGTGTTCAGGAAGGCCTATGCAAAAGCTACTGCTTATGAGTAGGCGTTTCGTGTGAACAGGATCCCTGATTGTGTGGATGTCCCAAGGATACAAAGCCCCTATGTAGCAAGCAAGAGCTTGCACTGTGCATAGAACCATGTGCACATGTGGTTGTTGAAAGAAGCTGTGACATCGGGGACAGAGCTAAATATTCATAGAATCATAGAATCATAGAATCATAGAGTTGGAAGAGACCACAAGGGCCATCGAGTCCAACCCCCTGCCAAGCAGGAAACACCATCAGAGCACTCCTGACATATGGTTGTCAAGCCTCTGCTTAAAGACCTCCAAAGTAGGAGACTCCACCACACTCCTTGGCAGCAAATTCCACTGTCAAACAGCTCTTACTGTCAGGAAGTTCTTCCTAATGTTTAGGTGGAATCTTCTTTCTTGTAGTTTGGATCCATTGCTCCGTGTCCGCTTCTCCGGAGCAGCAGAAAACAACCTTTCTCCCTCCTCTATGTGACATCCTTTTATATATTTGAACATGGCTAAAATTCAGCCATGTTCCACACTTTTCCCTGCTAATGCCCTACACCAGAAGTTCACAAGCTGATCTGTAGCCCGCCAGTGATCCATGAACTTCAATGAGGTGGTTTCATGATGTGTCCACATTAAACATTTGTATTGGTTTTATGTGTTTTTATTGTTTCCTTTATGTCACAGATTGCATTACAGTTTGAATTTAAAATGTGGCTCGCAATATTTTAAGTCTGAATATTATTAAGCTCAGTTTTCCTTCCAATATTATCTGCCAGTCAAACTAATTTAGAATCAGCCCTGGTGTGTAGCATACCCCACCCCTGTTTTTGCACATTTAAAATGAAGGTTTAACAACTGTATTGGTGAAACTCCACCTCACCCCATAATGGGGAATGTATTGATAACAGTGCTAGTTGTCTTCATACACACCATACATTTAAAGCATGCACACACACTGCAGCACACTGGGAACTGCAGTTTGCTTCTCACAGGTTTATAATTCCCACCCTTAACAGATGGCAGTTTCCAGGATTCTTGGTTTGTGTGTGTGTGCTTTAAATGTCCTTTGAAGATATGCTGTGTACATAGCCTTGGATGGATGATGGCTAGAGTTAATGTCAAACATCAATCTCCCACCAATATGCCCACAATCTCCCAGTCAAAATTTTATGAGGATTCTTGTGAGAAACATTTGGGAAAGCAGAACTCTTTACATCTGAAACCACTTAGGAAAAACTTGTTGGCAACAATAGATTTTTGCTCCGTTTTCGTCCAAGTCAGTTTTCATCAGCAACCAATGATTGTGCCCATTGCTTTGCAGTGCTCGTCCAACTGTGGGCAGGGGAAGAAGAAGAGAACTGTCACATGCACCAACTCCCAAGGGAAGTGTGATTCAGCCACTAGGCCGAGGGATGAGGAAGAGTGCGAGGATTACACGGGCTGTTATGAGTGGAAAACAGGAGACTGGTCCAAGGTAAGGCCATGCTTTCAGCCCTGTATGGAGCCTTAATTCAGTAGAGCAGATACGGCCACTGGTTATCTCTTAGTGACTGTTAACTTTTAGAGAGACCACAAGTCTGTGATGGAGCACATCATTTCCATCCAGAAGGTCTGCCTGAAACCCTGGAGAGCCCCTGGAAATAACTCTACCAACCTCCATCTGTTCCACCACTGCCATTGCAGACATTTTTCTTTGCTCATCTTGACTCTGTTTTCCAAGGGATCCCTGCTTGAGAATTCTGGTATCCCAGGATGCTCAGGGTGCAAGAGGTTTCCATCGTGTTCTCTTGGCCCAAAACAGCCACACAGAAGCAGGTTTCCTACACAGAATGGAAGGTGTGTCAACAATATTGGGCTGGGTGGACTAATGATCCGATTCGGCATAAAGGCAGCTTCCTGCGGCTCTAAGCCCCTCTACATTTCTTGCTCTCATGTTTGCAGAGGGAACTGTATATACTAATCAAACTGAGGAATCAAAGCTTTTACATGTAGTGCAATATAGCTAAGGAAACACTATTCCCATTGTCTGAGCCAAGGAAATCCAAGGTAAATCATAGAAGCATGAGAAAAATGTAGGAAAATTCAGTTTAGCTCTGTTAAAACTAGGATTGCAAGCATGGATGGAATCTTCAAGAACAGGGTGGAGACGTTGATGGCGTGCCCATGTGAAACTATGCCCCCATAGCTGCTTTATGGTTTCCAAACTCTTGATACTGTGCCCATGTATTATTAGCCACTGAGCCAAGGAGAGGAAGCTGTTCCTCAAAAACCCATCTAGTTAGGAGGACTCGAAATAAATTCTCACAATAGTTTATTGTCACTTCCAAATTCTCAAACTGGGATTGAGCCTACCCCATTGGAACAGGAATTGGTATATTTGGACTGAGATCAGCAACATACATATAAGGCCAAGAAGCCACATTCGTAAATGGGGCTACAGACGACATTTCATTGTTGTGAGGCATTCTTGTTACTTGAATATGTTGGGGATTTTCCTTTTGCAGAGGGTGACTGAATAAATGAGCAGTGAAGTAACAGGAGATGAGCCAAGAGGGAGAGGATTAAAATATGGCTCCCTCTGTGTGGATTGGTGGATCTCTTTAAGATCTTTCCTTCAAGGCCTACCAGAGCACCTTATAAGAAGGCCACATAGTTCAGACGTTCTAACTTTGGCATTCTGGCTATGCTGAAGCACTTACTGGGGCAGCTGCAGTACAAGCACATCCCTGGGGCTTCATATGATTCCTTTATACATGGGCAGTATGTGACCATATAAATCTGGTTTTGTGGAGTCAAGCAAATGTTAGCTTAAGAAAGTAGAGACTATAGTTAGTGTCACAGATTTACACCTTTTTGTTTCAGCTTTAATTCCCAGGATCCTTTGACAGTTTCGTTCAGTAAGGTGCTGAGAATTCTGTTGTAGAAAGCCAAAAAATTATCCCTTTCCAGAATGCAGTGCGGACAAATATTCTGTTAATTTTCCCTTAGTGTATATCAAGTCCCTTTACATTACTAGATCCCATCTTTTCACAATGAACAGGAATTTCCCAGGAATATTGTATTCTACCTTGGTCATATAAGCCTGTCGAGGGGGGAGGGGAATATTTAAATACTTATTTTATATATCAATGCATCTATTCCTAGACTTATCCTCAAAATACAAATTTTTGTATGCATGTCTGCACCTTTTTCTTGAGCCAAGATCCGTATTGCAAGATTTGAAGAAGTGTCAAATCTGATGGATAGTTGCTTTAATGTCTGTGCATAGTCTGGAAGCTTCAAATTAGGTCAATTCACTTAAAAATGCAGTCTGAACAAAATTCTCCCCCATGTCTAGTTAATAGACATATCTTATCTTTGCCCACCTAATGGTCTTTAAACAAAGAAGCTACTTTTTCCAAAAGAATACACAGAATGCAATTAAAAGCAGACAGGTTCAGTAGCTTCACCTTAGTTTCCAAAAACTAGAGCTGAATTATGTTGTTAGTGACTGAATTCTAGCAAAAAAAACCCAACCCCACCTAGTCCATTCTGGGTGAAATTTCCACTTTTGACCTGTTGACAGCAAGGGTGTTTGTGGTCTCAGGTGGCCAAAGTAAGTGTGACTATGGGTCCCTTCAGACTGGTGTGTTATTCTGGGTATATCCTGCAATAATTATTGACACCGAGGGTCAGTGTTGGATTAATTCTGCTTTGTTACGTACTTATTCTACAATGCTTCCCGACGTGACCACATTATTGCTGTCCAGAGAAGCTGATGCACAACAAAAGGGGATCAGTAACCAACCGTAGAGCATTTGTGATATGAAAAGTTATAGGATTTCAGTAGGAAATTGCAGGATATGCACTGGTTGGAAATGAATTAGTATTACTGCTCTCAAACCTCTGCAGGCACAAAGAGCATTGAAAGCAGGGTCATGTATGACTGCCCTAATAGCATCATGAGTACAAATCATCATATGTACAATAAAAAAGGATGGCTGGAGGGGCCCTATATGAACTTGCATCTGAGAGAGGGCCTTCTCACTTATTCACTCCCTGCTAAGCCAATATTTAGGTCACACTGAGAATTTCTATCACCAAATGTTTGGAATTTTGAACATTATATTATTCATAACCTGGAACATAGAACCAGAAGGGCCAGCCAATATAAACAGCCACTGTGTATTAACAGGTGAAATAACATTTTTTGAGGCTTACAAAACAAAAACCCCTCCTCTTCAGGCTATGAATTGACCATAGAGTCTATTTTTCAGAGTGGAGCATATGAAATAGTTGCAGTGCTCTCCAGTTTTTCCCTTCAAACTGTCATAAAGCAGGATTTGAAAAAAGTACAATGACTGACAGCTGTGGAACTATGGCAACCAAGGATGGTGCAACTGGCAGCTTATGTTTCTTTCATTTCTGGGCAAGAGCGGAATTCAGCTGATACTAATTCACTGAATTAGCCCTTGGGGCCCTCAAATAATTATCTAAAGCCATCGGTCTCCTATTTCATACTGAAGCCTATGGGTGGAACCCAATGGCTGTTGCTTTGCTGATGGAACACATCCATCAGCAGAAAGAGGGAGGGGGCCATTTTCAGTCATTCCTCCTCCTTCCTGGCAGATAGTCTATATCTGGCTGCAGCCCCCACCCAATCTGTTCTGGAGGGTTAGGGGACTATCCAAGAAGCCATTTGCATGCAGCCTGCTTACAAACACAGCCTCAAGAGCAATGCTCATCCAGGAAACTACAGGGCATGTATCTAGTTAACAGTAAACATTTATATATAGCTTTACAATGTTAAAGGTGGTTCACATTTAACCGCCACCCTATAGGCAAGTACTATTGTCACAGTAGGATCTTGCCTCAGGCTAGGGGTGTAAGAAGGCACAGATTTCTGTTCTAACCCATGTTCATTGCATGCAGAGCTGTGTCCGTTCCACTGCAGTTTGGCTTCTGACAAAAGCTATGTCATGCTGTCTGCTGTGGCGGAATTCTACATAATTAATTTCCATGAATTAAATAATTCCACGGCATTCCTTTCCGTACAAAGGAAACACAATGCAAAAGCGGGGGTGGGGGTACACCTTCAGTTTTGTATCACTTGCAGACAAAAACAGCACCAGCAAATATCGATCATGTTCTCTGGATTGATTTCTGTTACAAACGTGGGACAAATAAGCAAATGTCATCCATTTCCACTCACACTCTCATTTCCATTTCCATGGATTCCTCCACCAACTCTGCCTAAGGACCACCTAGTAATTTTCATGGCAGAGAAAAGAGTTGAATCAGGGACTTTCCAGCTGACAGCTCTGACTCTTATCAGCCCATTCTGCAGCACTACTAACACTTTGCTACTGCTGGAAGATTTTGCTTTCCCAAAAGACTGGAGAAGGCAGAGCAGAAACTGGCTCCCAGAGGCAGAATCACAATGTGCATTTATTTACTTATTTCAAGTAGGAGATAAATAGCTATGTATTTAAGGCCTGCCTATGATAAGCAAGCAGCCCCCTTCTTTTCCCCCCTTGCTGGGTGGCGAGCATGGGAATCTGGCAGAATGCCCATGTTCCATGCCCCCACTCCAAGCTGGGAAACGATTCTTACTTTCCATGTCACACACCTGACTGGCAGTGCCTCTCCACGAGGCACCCCGGGGACCCATATCCGCCTGGAACACATTTTGAAGCATCAGCAAGAACTTGGCAAACGAGAGAGCATTGAGAAGGCTCCTGCTGCCGCTGCCAAGTCATGTCACTCATGATAAAGTGCATTTGAAAAATTGCCTCTAGCCACCTGCCCTCCCCTGCCGTGAGGAGCTGCCAATTGCTTCTTCGGCATCCTTGTTTCTGCAATCCTGGCTGCAGGTATCCATCCCAGTAGGACATGTGAAACCTGGGGAAAGTCTCATTTCCTGTCAGAATAACCTCTCTTTTGTCCCGTCCCCCCAAGATGTCTTCTATGCGGGATTATCAGTCATCCATCATTGTGGGAGTAATGAGAGACTTCTAATTGCAACTGAATCATTTTGGCAAGATCAAGTGTAAACCATATTCTATAAAACCAGGGAGAATAAAGAGAGAGAAAACAAAAGAAATCCAAGGTACACAGGGGGGAATTTTATTAGAAACAATCTTTCTATTAAACTGTATTACAGATTACATTCTGTTTTAGCTGTTGCCACAGGTATAAGAGCCATCATGACATAGAAGCTAAGATACTGGGCAATAAAACAGAAAGGCCCCATTAAAACATCACAAACTTGTAGCCTTCACCAAAGCCTCTTTGCTCATTCTCAAGTCAATTTTTTTTCATGCAGACACCCATTAAACCAGGGGCTTGGAACTCCTATCAGCCCCTGCAAGTATGGTCCAAGGCGTGGGATTATGGGAGTTGTAGTTCAGCAACATCTGGAGGGCCACAGGTTCCCCATCCTTGCATTAAAGACTCAGTTCACATCCAAACTGTACATTTAAAGCACATGGCTTCCCACAAAGAACCCTGGAAACTGTAGTTTGTTAAAATTTATGGAAATTGTAGCTCTTTGGGGATAAAATGCAGTTCCCAGGATTCTTTGGGAGAAGACTTGTGCTCAAAATGTGCTTTAAGTGAATGGTGTGGCCGTGAGCCTAGCCTCAGCCTCCCACATCTTCTGTAGTATGGAAAGGATAATACTGCTCAGGGGAAGAGGATATTGACGTATTTAGGAAAATTGGGTAAGTGAATGCATAAGAACAGGAGAGGTGTACATGGTCAGGGACTGCAACTACATACTGCTTTGAAACCACAACCCAAAATGATGGGATGCAGCCGTTGCAGGCCTCTAGGTCGATTGGGAAGTGACAAGGAGAAATTCCATTGGATTAACTTAAGAAAAGTTTTAGTTTTAGGTGGGTTGAGCCAAAATACATCTGGTAGCACCTGTCTGCAGATTACAGGTGATATTGTGCTGTTTAATCATGCCCACCCCCCATTTTACATACTGGTTTGTTTTTGGAGCAACGATGAAATGTTTGCAAAGAGATTTTGAGGAGGGTTTTTTAAAAAAATACGAGACACAGCCAGCCAGACATTTAGAACATGTGATTCTTCAGCCCATGCCAGAGGGCTTGTGCAGATGGAATCCTCATGGACGCCGTGTACAGATCCTCTGCGTACTGCTCAACATGCAGATGTTGCACGTACAAATGTCGCCTGCAGAAATTTCTGGTGATGCAACAGTTGGGTTTGCATTCCTTCCTGCAGCTCTTTGCAAGATTTATTATTGCCCCAAGAAAGAAAGCAATAAGGTGATAAGGTTGCCAGAGCTCCTTTAGGGAAAGTGCACGGGAGGGCAGAGGGGGGAGTTATCAGTAATGTTAGATGATCAGATCTTTACATTTTCAGATGCTTCATTTGTAAAGGAATTTCACATTGGTATCACCTCAGACTGGGTTGCTTTGTGCAAAGTGGTTCTATGACTACATGCTAGAAATTAAGACAAGGAACTTCTGGGTCATCACAACCATCAGGAAAAGTCACCTTCTCCATTGCAGGAAAGACTTATTTCCATTGCTGGTCAGTTGCAGTTTTTGAACAGTGCTTAAGCGTGGCTGGGGCCACAATGCAAAAGGGGAAAGGGATGGGGAGGGAAAAGGAAAAATTAGGGCACCAGTTCTGATAATGATCATCTGGGATGGAAAGAGCCAAAGTTGGCCAGCAGAGCCAATGGAGCAGGTCAGGCTTCCCATCTCTCCCTCTGCTTTAGCCTTTCATGTGTTCTTCTTACCAACTGCATCCCCCTTCCCCTCTCTTCCTACTTTGGCATACGCATACTTCCAGGAAGCAGATGGATTTATGTACTTGTCATCTTGAACTCCCTGCTCTTTGCAAATGGTGAAGTCATTTTTAATTACATGCAGAGATGAAAATGCTGGCCCCATCTTGTTCTCAATATCACCTGGACTTAAAAAATACAGCTTGGAGGCAGTTGGGGGGGGGGCCTTGGCAGGTAGATGCCCCTTTGCATTCTACAATATACTTCTAAGATACATTTTTTTCTCACCTCGATGTAATTTATTCCTTTTCCCAATGTTGAACTATTCCCCTTGAATTCAGAAGGCGTTCCATTTCTTACCCCCACTGGAATCAAACAAATCATTTCCTTGACGCAAAAAACTGAAAGATGGTTTTTGACAAGACTAGGGACAATCATTATATAGCTTTGGTGTTTCTTTCCCTCTTTGTCCTTTGCTGTCTCCCCCCCCCCCTTTTTTTTTTTTTAAGCTGTGAAAAGTACATATCTTAAAGTCTGCTATAGACTTTAGATTGCAGCTCAGGTGACCTTGGTGGCACAGAGTGCCTTCCATCAGGTTTGATTGGTGGCCCAGCTGTGCCCCTATCTGGACAGGGATAGCCCAACTTCTGTTGCTCAAGCTCTGGTAACATCTAGGTTAGATTACTGCAACATGTTATACGTGGGGCTGCCTCTGAAGACTGTTCAGAAACTTCAGCTGGTGCAGAAATCAGCAGTCAGGTTGCTCACCAAGGCAAGATGGTTTGAGCATATGGCACCAATCCTGGTCCAATTGCACCAGCTACCTATTAGTTTCTGGCCCAATTCCAAGTGCTGGTTTTGAGCCATATAGCCTTAAACAGGCCAGGACTGCAATACCTCAAGGACCTCCTCTCCCCATATAAACTGACCCAGATCCTGCCCATTGTCTATGTTCCAGTAGTTCTGAATTTATGATACTAAAAGTACCGTATTTTTCGCCCTATAAGACGCACTTTTTCCCCTCCAAAAATGAAGGGGAAATGTGTGTGCGTCTTATGGGGCGAATGCAGGCTTTCGCTGAAGCCTGGAGAGCGAGGGGGTCGGTACGCACCGACCCCTCTCGCTCTCCAGGCTTCAGGAAGCTATCCGCTAGCTGTGGGAGACCCAGCTCTCCCAGGGCTAGCGGAGAGCTTGCCTGCACCCAGACGCTTGGGGCACGCTGAGCTCCGCACGCCCCAAGCTTCGGGATTAGCGCAGTGCTCCGCTAGCCCTGGGAGAGCTGCGCGGCTCTCCCACGGCTAGCGGAGACCTTGCCGGCACCCAGAAGCTTGGGGCGCGCTGAGCTCCGCACGCCCCAAGCTTCTGGATTAGCGCAGCAGTCCACTAGCCCTGGGAGAGCCGCGCGGCTCTCCCAGTGCTAGCGGACTGCTTGCGCGCACCCAGAAGCTTGGGGCGCGCTGAGCTCCGCACGCCCCAAGCTTCTGGTGTAGCGCAGCGATCCGCTAGTCCTGGGAGAGCCGCACGGCTCTCCCAGGGCTAGCGGACTGCTTGCCGGCACCCAGAAGCTTGGGGCGCGCTGAGCTCCGCACACCCCAAGCTTCAGGATTAGCGCAGCTGTCCGCTAGCCCTGGGAGAGGCGCCCGGCTCTCCCACGGCTAGCGGAGACCTTACCGGCACCCAGAAGCTTGGGGCGTGCTGAGCTCCGCACGCCCCATGCTTCGGGATTAGCGCAGCGCACCTGGGGGGGAAATAAAAAATTTTTTCCTTTATTTCCCCCCAAAAAAACTAGGTGCGTCGTATGGGGCGAAAAATACGGTAGTTGTTGGAGTTGACTGAACGTTTATGGGAAAATGTATCATGTACTGATTAATGCTGGAATCTTTAGTCCAAAATAATGGCATGGGCATGCAGGATGTTGATTTTGCAAATCATCCCATGTTCTGTCGGTGAATGATTTACTGGAAATCTATCTGCTACATTCAAGTCTACTTTTCTTTCAGCCTTTAAAAAGAGTAGGATAGTTGGTTGAGAAGGGACAGGGGAGTAGTTTTATGCTCCGTCACAGCTAAGTCACTGGATCTGAGGGAGGCCTTCCTGCTCCATCAGCTCTGTCCTCTGGCCCAGCCGGTATCCAAACATGCACCCCCATTTGCCAATCCTGGGTGCAGGTTTGGATCTGGCTCCTGATAGATGCTGCAGGCTTACGCCCCTGCCAGCCATCCAGACTGAGCATTGATCCTAAGCCACCCTTGTTGGGGCCTTTGGAGGAGCCTTTGCCATCCTGCGATGCCACGACACCAAGAGGGTGAGCAGACATACCACTTCACACCACCTGATACCTACTCCAAACAAGAGTTTCCCCAATATATATCTACCCCAGCATCCAATGCCAGTTGCAAATCTTTAATCTTTAAGTGGAAGGCCCATACAAGTCATACTACAGCCAATGAGTTAGAAACAGGCATATATACATCCTACCAGACTAATCTTACCTCATTTTTAAAAATTGGATTACTAGTGTAGTAGATTGTTGGACTGCTGTGGACATAATTTATCGTGATTTCTGTAAAGCATTTGGCTGCAACCGTCTTTTTTTAAAAAAAGAAAGTACAGGTATAGGGAGGTAGGGAATATCTGGCTTAGCTACGCAGAATATTATAGTTCAGCACAAACTGAATATGTGTCAGCAGTGTAATGTGGCTGCAGAAAGGTGGAGCTAATGCAATTTGCAGTTGAATGTTTAGAGAAACCTTTTGATGTTAAGAGCAGTTTGTCAATGAAAGCAATGGTCTAGAAGAGCAGCCTTTCAACCTTGGGACCCCAGATGTTATTGGACTACAACTCCAATCATCCCAGACCACTGGTCCTGCTAGCTAAGAATGGTGAGAGTTATAGTCCAAAATCATCTAGGGACCCAAGGTTGAGGAAAGGCTGATCTAGAGTGGTAGTGGGCTCTCTCTCACTGGGGTCTTCCAGCAGAAATTGGACTGGATTTGCTTTATTAGTTCAGATGCCATGTATGCCCCTCTTCAACTTGCTGATTCTCTGAATCAAACATCAGCCACGTGAGACATCGATATGAACGTGCATGTGTATATGAAGCAGCTAATAGAATTTTTTAACATGTCTGATGAAATTATTCTTTAAGTTCTTTTTAGAAATGGATATTAACCTAGCAGGGAGAAGGGTTCTGGTGAGGTCTGCTCCTTACCATTCTTATTTTATATGTTTGGGGATTTCTTCTTTTGATGGGGACCATTTAAACACACATTTCCATCACCACATCTTACAGGTTCAGCTGGTGCACTGTTGAACTATATATCTGGACCATGACGTCAAAATTATCTCCCAGTGAAATCAGTGAGACTTGTCTCCCAGTCAGGCTGTATAGGATTTAACATTTTTGGTACAAATTACAGCATTATCAACATTTACTTCCCTTCTGCCCTTAGCACCCTTGCTGTTCCCAAAGTACAATGCCATGTGTGCAAGAATCCCTCATGTGTACACTTTTCTGTATTCCCTGTTTCCTGGAAAGCTGATTCCCACCCCCATCCCTAAAATAAGCCAGATGTCTCCTTAGCTGCCAAACCCAGGCAGTTCAAGATAGATGTTAAAGTCTGTCTTCCTGGCACTGAAAAGACTAATTGCATAGCCTAGGTGATGATCTTGGTTTCCCAGGAGAAGCAATCAAACTAAGCTCAAGGCAAGGAAAGAGAAAAAACACACACACTTGGTGGTTCTTTGTGTACTGAGAAGCAGAGCTGGCAGAAATTGTGGAAAAGGCGGAGGAAACCTTGAATCTTTGCCCTCTCTGTGGGCTCATAGATGCAGACACATAAATGTAGAGGCAGGTAAACATTTGCCGTTTGCAATACAGACCCCCGAGTGGTGTGTATGTGTATCTCCACACAAACATGCATCCATTTTGATTTGATAAAATCTTCATAAACATGAGAGATACTAGTCAAGCAACAGGTAAATTCGTATCCCACATATGACATGGTTTAGGGGCATAATTGTGACTCTTCCACTGACCACAGGCTGCAATAGATCTTTTGCATGCTTCATGGCAGGATCATGCAAACGTGTGTTAATGCTTTCAAACCCTTTTGAAGCTGGGAATAGCTGTGAGAAGGGCATTGTCGAGAAACCAGGTCTGTCTGCTTGTGTTGAAAGGACCACCCAGATAGATTTATATGGACCTAGCCCCAAGTGTGAGGATATGGTTATATTTAGTAATGTTAGACTTCCAAGCTACATATCAGGAAATGGAGAGATCAAGAACAGCAACAATGGAGAGCATACATGCATCATGTGTTGGCAAGGGAGGTACAATGTATATCACAGTAGGTGTTTAAAGCAACAGGGTCAATGCAGAGAAGTGAGAGTTAACAGCCAAATCCTATGTCGCTTCGATTTGTTTCTGCTGCTGTTAGCTGCACGTTGAGTGGAACTATCAGAACAGCAACCTGGTCGGGGGATTTGCACTTTCCTGGTGGTGCAAGGAAGGCAGCTGAGTCACTTTCTCCATTTGCATGGGAAAATATAACATATTATGTTTATTAGATTAGAAACAACTTGGCAGGGAGAGAACTTTTTTCACATTTCACAATAAAAGATGTTGAAGTCACTCACATTGATGTATGTGTGCCTGTGTAAAAGACATTGCAAATTTGTTTTCATAGTGTGCAGATGACTGGAACATGTTAAAAAAAAAGTGCAGGATGCACCAGTTCTGACCAGAGGCCCTATTCCTGATTTCCAGTGGTCTTCCACTCCACCCCACCTCACAGACTGGACTGGAGCCTCTTTGTTGTCTCTGAACTGCCACAATAGCTTCTCCCCTTGTCTCCTCCTCCTCTTCCTGTGGTGTGGGCCCTGCCATGAACGGAGACTGGAAGACTCTTGAGGGACAGGGTTAGCCAGCAGAGCTCAATTGCACAACCTTCTTTAAAGGGAAGCTGTCCGAAAATATTGCAGTTTGAGCATCAGCTAACTGCATTACTTGCCAGGGATTTTCAAAGCCAAATTGGGCATCATCTGATGTCATCCCAAGAGCCTCTCTGCTGTCTTCATGGGCCTTCCGACTGTTATATACAATTCACCAAGGTCACCTTCCCTTCTCCAGTGCTCCTCAACTTGTGGGAAAGGCCTTCAGTCCCGTGTGGTACAGTGCATGCACAAGGTCACGGGTCGCCATGGCAACGAATGCCCTGTCCTCTCCAAGCCTGCAGCCTACCGACAGTGTCACCAAGAGGCCTGTAACGAGAAGATCAATGTGAACACAATTACCTCACCAAGACTTGGTAAGTATGGCTGCATTTATCACCCTAAAGAAACAAACTCTGAAGCTAGCAACCATTCTCCAACGACTTTGTGTTGATGTGTAGAGTGTCAGAACAGGTATGGCTCGGCAGATTTGCACAACAGGGTTAAAAGCACCTCAGAGGATGGGGCATTTAGATCAGGAAAACTGCACCCCTCTCCTGCTGATGCTATTCTGATCAATCCCATCTCTGTCCCACCAGCATTACTCTGACTGGAGCCCCCAACATTGCTTAAAAGTGGACAAAAGCAGCAGGAGATCCAATAACGGCTTGTTCTGTAACATCAAGCTTATTTTAGTTATTTCACAATATTTATATGCCATTTGATTATAATAGAACCTCAAAGCAGTTTGCAAAAGGGGAGGTAACAACACTAAAATTATCAGTAAAAAAAAAATCCCACTTAAAAACACATATTTAAAGCATTCGAAAATAATTAAAATCCGCTATAAGCTAAAACCATATTAAAATACTGGGATAGCTTCTACATGTCTGGATAGACTTATTCAGCCGCACCAAGTATATTTATATATTTGTTTTATTTCACGTGTATATATGTACCACTTGATTGTAATAAAACCTCAAAGCAGTTTACAAAAACAATAAAACAATAAAAGTAGCCTTTTAAAAGCATTTGAAAGTGGCTATTCAGAACCTTCGAAAAAAGATGCCTGCCTGATGTCACTGTTTGGCCTTGATTAAATGCAATTAACATGTCTAGGGGTTCCCCCTTCCCAAACAATGTCCATGGAAGGGTGGGGGAACCAGACTGGAAGCCACAGGCAAGGGGGGTGAAGGTTCATATCTTTCCTTTCTTCCACTGAAGTCCTGATGAAACACCCCACCCCCGAAATCACTACTACTCCCAGGAGGAAAGCTTTTGTCTAGTTGATCCTCCTGACACATGTGGATTCCCTCTTCTGTGAGAAGGAAACATTTGGCCTCAATTTGGAAAATGTCCACTTCAAATATTTCCCATGTATGATAAGTGGGAAGTCCCTGGGTTTACAGTGCTCTGAACAAGCATTTTTAAATGTGCCTGCTAATTGCGATGGCTACAAACTTGTGTTTAAAAAAACAAAGCACACACACAAGTGAAAATGGAGATTCCCAGGAAGTCAAGTACTGAAGTAAACACCCATCCTAGTTTGCCAGGTCTTTTTTTTTTTTTTTTTTTGCATTTTAAAATTTTATTGGTTTCCAACCAGTTATACATTTTTATCCATATCATAACATTCTTATCCATTTTGGACTTCCTTCAACGTTACTGACAATCATTCGTAGTTTTCCCTTTCATACGCATTCCGTTCTTACATATTGCCGTTTTCCCTCCCTTCCTTCATTATTTCTATTCGACAATACTTATTAATTCTTTACAGTGCCTCTTTTAAACCCACCAGCATTGTATTTACATCACAGTTGTTTTCCAGATACCCCACAAATTTCCCCCAGTCTTGAATAAACTTTTGGTCTTTCGTGTATCTAATTTTCCCTGTTAATTTATCCAATTCTACATATTCTATCAATTTTTCTCTCCACTCTTCCACCGTTGGAATTTCCTCCTGCTTCCATCTCTGTGCTAGCACAATTCTTGCGGCCGTTGCCGCATACTGAAAAAGTTTGCGGTCCTCTCTTTCTATATCTTTTCTTACAATACCCAATAGGAAGATTTCTGGTCTTTTAACGAAGGTATATCTCAGCATCTTTTTCATTTCGTTATAAATCTCCTCCCAAAAATTTTTAATTTTTTTGCATTCCCACCATTGATGGTAAAATGTCCCCTCTGTCTGTCTGCATTTCCAGCATTTATTATCTATCTTGTACATCCTTGCCAGCCTTACTGGCGTCATATACCACCTGTAAAGCATCTTCATCATATTTTCTTTCAAAAGCGTACAGGCCGTAAATTTTATGTTCACCTTCCATAACCTTTCCCAATCCTCCAATTGGATATTGTATCCAAAATCCCTTGCCCACTGGACCATCACTGATTTCACTTCCTTAGTTTGCCAGGTCTTAGCATGGTGCTCATGTGTGTATATCAGGAGTGAGGAACCTTTGACTCTCTAGAAGTTGCTGGACTGCAACTCCCATCAGCCCTAGCAAGCATGGCCGATGGCCAGGAGTGATAGGAGAACGTCATTCAGCAACACCTGCAGGGCCAAAGATCTCCCACACCTGCTGTATATTATAAAACTCTGAGAAGAGATTCAGCCAGGGCACCTCCTGCATCGCTGATCTGTGCCACCACCTTCCTCCCAGATCAGTAAAGCGAGCCTCTATGTTCACCTGGCACCAGTAGGGGTGGTGGAAAGGACTGGTGGAGGAGCAGCTTCAGACCCTCCCAACCTTAGACTCTGTATATCTCATGAGAGCTATGGCAGCAGCACGGGGCCTGCGTGAAGTGGTTCAAGTTTCCCAGCAGCTATGACTTACTAGGCAGCCTTAGGCAAGCTTCAGGGTGACCAGGTGGAGATGGAGGAGAAATGTGATCCAGTTGGTATTTAAAGGCAAATCTACCTAATTTTCTCTTTCCATAACAAGATGAGAACAGAAACGCTCCCATCCTTCAAAATTCACAATTCTCCTAATTTTGCCATGCACTTCTCCAATCAAGTACTGTGCAGTGGTACCTTGGTTTTCGAACATAATCCGTTCCGGAAGACCGTTTGAGTTCTGAAACGTTTGCAAACTGAAAACTCAGTAGCCAACAGCTAGGCCTCAGGATCTTGCACTCAGTGGAAGCCGCGTGGCATGTTTGACTTCTGAAGCGTGTTCGAAAACCAAAGCATTTACGGCATTTGAAAACCGAAATGTTCATCAACGGAGACGTTCAAAAACCGAGGTACCACTGTAATGTGTTCAAAAAATGCACATGGCAGTGAAAATTATGCAAGAAAAATGCATTGTATTAGGGAAAGTTGCTTTACAAGAATGTGTACAACGAGGAAAACGCCACAGTGAAATACTGACAAATTTCCATGAGGGTTCTTTAATAAATGAATAAATAAATAAATCTCAAACAGATGTCAACAACTGAACTTAAGACTGGGACAAATAAGAGATACAGAATGGATCAGCTGGGCCTAGCTATTCCTCTGCATGACTGTTATTCTTCTGCCCTAGTGCATCCACACTCCAGAGCATTGATCATTCTGGCCTGCCTTCCAAATTTGTTGTAAAGTTTATTCAGGTGATGTGTTTGAAGTTAATTTAACCACACAGGGGAAACACGGCCCATAGTTCAGTCCCCAGTTAAAATGACTTGGGGTAAGAGCAGGGGTCAGTAAACTTTTTCAGCAGGGGGCTGGTCCACTGTCCCTCAGACTTTGTGGGGGGCCGGACTATATTTTGAAAAAAACAACGAATGGAATCCTATGCCCCACAAATAACCCCCAGACGCATTTTAAATAAAAGCACACATTCTACTCATGTAAAAACACGCTGATTCATGGACCATCCGCGGGCCGGTTTTAGAAAGCGATTAGACCAGATATGGCCCCCGGGCCTTAGTTTGCCTACCTAAGGGTAAGAGGGCTGGGAGGAAACCCTCAAAAACCGCTGCCAGTCAGAATACCAGGCTAGATGAACTAATTGTCTGGGCTCCAGATAAGGCAGTTTTTATATGTTCATAAATACAGAGTATTGTGGGTTGTGTAACCCTTTCCCTGTGATCCCAGCCCCTTCCCCAGAAAACTTTTTCTATCTTTTTTTTTCTCTCTCTTCCTCCCACCCCACATTATATTCCAAAAGCTGCTCTGACCTACAAGTGCACAGGCGACCAGTGGATGGTATACTGTCGCGTGATTCGGGAGAAAAATCTCTGCCAGGACATGAGGTGGTATCAGCGCTGTTGCCAGACCTGCAGAGACTTCTATGCAAGCAAGATGCAACTGAAAAGTTAATGACACCCGCCTTTTGCTCCTTTAGGGTATTACAGCTCCTATGTACTGCTTCATACAAAATGTGTCGTTAACTTATGGAACTGCCTGCCACAAGATAGTGGCAATAGCCACTTAGCTTAGATGGCTTTTTTTTCTTTTTCTTTTAAGGATTAGACAAAATTCATTTGGGGGGGGAAATAGGTCTGTCGATAGCTAAACAGCCATGACAGCAAAATGGACCCCCCCCAAATCCACAGAGGCAGTCTACCTCTGAATGCCAGGTGCTAGTGACCAACAACTGGGGATGGCCATTTCCACCGGGCACCAGCGGCACCTGGCTGGCCACTGTTAAAATGTCAAAATGCTTGAATAGATGGACCTTGGCCCAGTGTAGCCAGGAAAAGTTGCAAGCTTGAGGGTAAGCTGCCTACCAGATCTTCAGCAAGCCACTCAGACTTGGTGGATTCCAACGCTTACCTAATAGGACTTGAAACTCCTTTTGCAGACCGGATGAACCAAAGCAATCCACGACTGAAAAAGAGAAAGAAAGAAAAATTCGTCTCCAAGCCAATCCTAGAGATTTTTATGATGTTTTGACGTTGCGCCTTCCCCCCGCCCCCCCCCCCAGTAATATATAGATTATTTCCAGCCACTGGATGGCTTGCTACCATTTTCCTTTACTTAAAAAAAAAGGAAAAGATTTGAAAAGTGATTAAATTGACTAAAGTTACATGTACCTCAACAGGGTAAGCCTCTGGCAAATAACTCAGTGTAGATAGAGACATTACTTAATGCTTCAGCCTTTGGCTTCTACGTTCCATTCCCAGCCCGAAAGTGCGGGCGGAGGCCGGGTGGCTTGAAAGCAAGAACCATTAATGAAATGCTTATTTTTTTTATTTTTTTAAAAAAGAGGCATTGCTAGAAACGCTCCTGAAAGCCAAACAGCAGTGGATGAACGCATCTGAAATCTCTGCAGAAAGCTCGCCACAGCTGCTGCCAGCATTCCACTGAGTATAATTTTAAAGGAGTGAAAAGAAGAAGAAAAACGAATCAAGGGCTGACATTCTGCTTCCTCTCTGCCAACATATATTCTCTTTTGCCTTGTTTTGTTTTTTATTAAGGTGCTTTATTTATCCAGTGTTGCAATACATAAATAGAAGACGACTGTAATGATCCCAGGAGACCCAGTTCAACTCAAAATGCTTCATAGCTCTACAGTGGTACATCAAGTTCAATCGTGAAGCTTTCCATCAGACCAGTTTCAGTAGCCCAGCTAAGCGGCATAAAAACATGCCTGGCCCACCGCACCCACCACTGCAGCTGCATAATGAACCTCCACATGTGGCACAGAAATTTCAGTGGAAGGGTCAGCCCTAAGCACTGAAAGCAAGTTTTTATGTCCGGCATGGGGAACCTGTGGCCCTCTGGAGGTTGTTGGACTCCAATCTCTATACGTCTCAGTCATCAGGGCCAATGGTCAGGTAAGAGCTTTAGTCCAGTAGCATCTGGAAAACCACAGGTTCCCATTCCTGTGCTGCCTATTATTTTGCAACGAGTCCGGACATCTGTGCAGCGATCACAGTATTAGAATTGATGTGTTGAATTTGGGGGACAGGTGTTAGCAGGAAGAGGGGTTAGGTTAAATCTTCTCGGCTCTGTTATTTTGGGTGAGAATCCTTACTTTATCTCTTCCTGGGCAGAAGGCATATCCCTGTTTCTCTTCTTCCACACCCACACTCCGGTTTGGACATCATCTATTGTTTCCGATCTGGACCAGTGGGGTAGTGCCACAGAGCTGCCCTCCCAACAGCGGCATTGATGTTACAGCTCACCTGGATGGTACAGAGGCAGGACAGGGCTGCAGGAAGGACCCAGCACAGCATCACCAGCACAGGCAATCTGGATCTCCTACTGCGGTGCTGAACCTTGCTGCTGTCCCACCCCGCCAGCCCTCCCACTGTTCAGATAAGCAGCAGCGACACCACTGCTGGGAGGACAGCTCTACCCCACCGCCCCAGCCACTCCTGCATTCAGTGGTGGGAATCTTTTCTCCCTCTCTCTCCAAAGAAATAAAATGGAGCAGAAATGTCATTTCTGAGGGTTGCTGTGGAAGACCGATGCAGCTCAGACGTTACCTTTCACAGGCTCTATGGCAAGCAGTGCTGTAAGCAGAGAGAAGCATTGCCGCTTTCATGGGTGTGCCGATTTAAACATGCTCTGTTAAACAAAGTGCATTCAGGTCAGATGTTTGCATCTCCAGCCACAGTGCTGAAGATTAAGCTGTGAATCTCCACCTCAACACCTTTGCTACGGTGACAAGTAGGTAGCAAATGGGAGGCTCTGCTCCATGAAGCCACTCTGTCCTCTGCAACTCTGCTGACTGGAAGGCCAAGTTCATATTAGGACATTCTGATACCCCTAATACAGAAATGGCCCCGAGTTGAAATCAGAACTCACAAAGATCCCTGGATGTGCATTCAGACATGCATTTTGCTTTTGTTTTTAAAAAAGTTCATCCTATGAAAAGACATTGAAATCAATCTACTACACAAATTGGTTTTAAAAAAACCCTCAGGCATCGCAGATGTTGGACAATGAACTGGGTTTTCCAGAGTATGGACCTGGGATCTTATCAAGATGGAAATAATGATAACGGTGCTCGAAAATTCAGGACCAGCTTCTAACCCTTCTCAAGGCAATGGGAATGTTTGGATCAAAAGGAGCTTATTCACTTGCTGAGTTCCATTGGTGCTAGCCTGATTCTGTATTATCAGGTTGTTTGTGGGGCAGGGTTCTGTGGTTCTTTATTCTTTATACATATATTTACAGGCAGGGCTGCAATGATGGCTTGGCAGCCATATGCAAAGACACTGTGTAGTCTTGGTGGTGAGTCTAGTACATCCTTCCCCAACTGCCTACCCTCCTGTTGTTTTTGACTACAACTCCCATCAGCTGTGCTCCTATCAGTCCCCAGCATCATATGACTGTGCTGACTGGGGCTGATGGAAGTTGTAGTCTAAAACTTCCCTAAGATAGGGAAAGCTTACACATTTTGGATTGGATCCATTGCTAGACCTACTCAAGAGTACACCCACTGAAATGAATAGACATGATAACTAACTTAGGCACATTACTTTCAGTGGGCCTCCTCTGAGGTGGGCTAACATTGGCTACAACCCTTTGTTTCTTGTCTAGCTTATGGGAGCTAACCTCAGATCTAATCCAGAGAGTTTGTGTTGGATTGGGACCAATTAGACATTGGCTGATTGATGGTGTACACAAGTCTCATTGGTGAGTGATTATAGTAGGACCTTGCTAGGAGTTACTTCTGAAGAAACATGTTTAGGATTGCACTTTACTGGGAGACTTGGGTTCAAATCCCTCCTCAGCTTGGAAGCTCACTTGGTGGTCTTGGGGAAGTCAACCTAAACAGGGTTGTTGTGAGGTTACAATAAAACAACATGACTTCCACTACTCTGTGAGCTTCCAAGACGAGGAATAGGTGATAAAGGTAATATATTCTGCCACCACCACCCCGCAAAAAATAAAAACAAAAATTTTCCCAACTTCCTCTGGATTCTATCAAATTTCTGTACAGTGTAGCTACTAATTATCCAATCCAGTTTATCTTGTTGAGTTCACTTGGTGAATTGTAGTAATGCTTTTGGCCTGTGTTATGTCTTTATAGTGTTCCTTATTCTCCTCCTCAAAATCAATCATAGAAAGACATTCAGACTGCATTTCAGGCCTCTTTGCTGGTGTCTCTTAGATGTTATGGCTACATCTAGGAAACTGTTCATGAACGAACCAAACCAACATACTAAGGCGATCCCTGGTCAGATGCTTCTAGTAAAATGATCATCCCATCCTCATTCTGCTTCTGCTCTGTGAGATCAGGCCCATCCCAGGCTGATAGCCTGCCTGTACCCTCCAGAGTGCCAGTGTTGTGCCAGAGTTCCTTTCAGACCCCAACCCAGCAGTTCTGTGCTGTGAAAAAATCTTGTTTGGGATGGAGTGGGTAGCAGGCTGGCCTTTGTGCTAGGAGGACTGGCAGAGAAGCTCCAACTCATTTCCATCACTTTGGCACTGGTCTGAATAGCCAGACCTCATCAGCTAGCTCACAGCATCATGGCTTAGGCTGCAATCAAAAGAGCCATGATCCTGCATGCTGAAGGTATCTTTTGCCTTGCACTATGAAACGCCAGCCTTGCAGATACAGAGACTGGGTTGTATGGCTGAGAATTAGTTTAGATGGCTTTTTTTTTTAAGGGTGTAGCCAAATCCATGGGAGCTAGGGCCTAATTGGTGCTAGCAACAATTGCTAATGGAGCCTCTGTACACAGAAGCAGTGTACCACTAAATATTTTGTGCTGGGGATAAACAACATGGAAAGGGTAGCCCCTTCAAGGCACAGATGGTGTGCCTTCTTGGAGGATCACTGGAAACAGAACCCTAGGCTAGGTCTTCCTTTGACCCAACATGCCACTCTTACACTTATGCTGTATAGGAGGGATGGAGGACTTGTGGTTTTCCCAGTGCAGTTGGACTCTGTAATTTCCACCAGTCCCAGCCCAGCATGCCTAACAGGCAGGAAAGATGGGCAATTGAGTCTAGCAACATCTAGAGTGCCACGGGCATGGAAGCCAACTCCTAGTGGTTGAGGCCCCTTCAGTCCCCTCCAATAAAATATTAGAGGGGCTTAGTTGAAGAGCATTGCTGTTCAAATGGTTTGTGTGTGTCATGTGAATGGGTTATGCAGGACAGGGCTTACCTGCCCCCCAATATTTTATTCAAGTTGGCACCCCTGGCCATGGGTTCCCACCATTCCTTCTGTACAGTGAATTAAGTGCTTGAAATTGAGGGCTGTTTCCAAAACGGTTGCTGAGATGGTGCAAGGGTTTGTTCAAATAAAATTTGGTTTTGAAAAAGTCTGGTGGACCATTGCAAGATCTGAGGTAAGGCTGAAGTTCACAACATTTTCTTTTTCACCTTCCATCTCCTAAACCAGTCCTATTGCCCATCTCCCCATTAAACGCACAGATCTTTTGTCATGCCATTGTGTTGTCCCTTGCACAACAATCTTCCAGCAGTGCAGCAAGTATGCCAGTAAGTGACTTTAATCCTACATTGGATGCAACCTGTTTTTGTGTTGTTGTTTTTTAATTTACCAAGCTATATTGGGAAAAGGAAAATCCAGATTAAATGGGGAGTACAGGCTGCCATTTTGATGCCAGCAATGTTGTGTGTACACAGCAATTAACATGGGTTCATGCGGAGCATCAATGCCGCATCAAGCACCCGCAGCCAGAATATATACAGTGGCTGTGGCTTCTTCATCTGTACTTACTATGTAGGCACCTGTTGGTTTCAATGTAGCTACAGCAACGCCTTTGGCTTGCTCCCTTTGAGCCCAGCCCTCTTGGATTACAAGGGTAGGAATCCCATTGCTTAAATCCATTTTCTATGTGCTGCTTTTAAGTACTGTACATTTGTAATTGCACAAGTTGTCACATACGGAGTGTAGATTCTCACTATCATATGGTGCTATCTTTTTGTCTTTTGTCTATATGATTTTTTAAAACAAACAAACAAACACCTTTGCAGTTGGATACTGATATTTTATTCTAATGCAAGGTAATAATACCGTGTTACGTTTTTCAATACCAAGTGCAAAAATGTGTGTGTGTATATATATAGATATAGATATATTTCCCAGTAATTAATTTCCATATGAACTGTAGCCATTGGTAATATTTCTAATTCCTTGCCCCACCCTACTCTGGTGCTGTAAACAAATAATAATAATAATAATTCCAGTAAAGCATAATGCAACAAATTGTAAATTAAAAGAGATCATTCCAATTTGGGGGGTTTTTTTTTTAAGGTTCAACATGTATAAGAATAACAGCAGCAATAACAACAATAATAAATGTATTTTTTCCATAATAATTGCAAGTCTTGCTTTTACCTGTATCGTGCAGACCTGAGTTGCTTCTGGATAGCTTGCTCTGTTGGCACCATGATCCTAAACTCATACTTGCTTTCTCTTGTGCAGAGCGAGTCAGTTCAACTGCATTTCCAGCAGGCCAAAATTGTATTTAGCAGCGGCCTCATGTGCAGCCACAATTAAGGCTGCAGAATCCATAACCCACACAAGCCAATGGAACATGATGTGTTATGTGTCATCATTGGCAGCATCTGAAAAAGCATGGACTAAATGGCCCTTTGACTGCTGCAGCCCCACCAGAATATCAGGAAATGAAATCACTTCCTCTGGGTCCTAGCCCCTCTCTCTAGTCATACCTCATGTTGCGTCCGCTTCAGGTTGCGTGTTTTCATCTTGTGTCTCGTGGCAACCTGGAAGTAGCGGAACAAGTTTCTTCTGGGTTTTGACGCTCGTGCATGCACAGAAGCACTAAATCACGGCACGTGCAGACGCGGCGCTTCTGGATGCGAACGCTTTGAGTTGCGGACGTGCCTCCAGGACGGATTACACCCGCAACTTGAGGTTCCACTGTAATTGTTATGATGGGTTTCAATTTGCCCAGAGAGTCAGTTGCCAACTGCCCCACAGGCTCAAGGCAGTGTGCTCTGCACATTAGTGGTTAGAGCATCTGCTTTGCATGCAGAATGTTCCAGGTTCAATCCCTGGCATCTCCAAGTAGGGCTGGGAGAGACCCTCTGCATGAAATGCTGGAGAGCCTCTGCAAGTCAGCATAGACAATACAGAGCTGGAGGGACCATTGGCCTGACTTGTTTTAGGTAGCTTCCTGTACTTTTATTGAGGCAGGAAAACACAGTGAAGAATGTTGGTGCTGGCACAGCTGCCAAGGCCCTTGGAACAGCCAGAGCTGGACCAAAAGTGGGGCATGGGGAGTGGAAGCACCCTGAACAATATTACTGCTCAGGCCAAGAGAGACTGGAGATGACTCTTCTCCCACAAACCCAATGCTGCAATCAAACTGTATGTACTCAAAACTCTAGTTACCAACTGAGCACCAAGTGGCAACACTCAGAGCCAAAACAGACCACTGGAGAGGCTACGTGGGAACAGGGTAAAAGGTAAAGGGACCCCTGACCATTAGGTCCAGTCGTCACCGACTCTGGGGTTGCAGCGCTCATCTCGCTTTATTGGCTGAGGGAGCCGGCGTACAGCTTCCGGGTCATGTGGCCAGCATGACTAAGCCGCTTCTGGCAAACCAGAGCAGCGCACGGAAATGCCGTTTACCTTCCCGCCAGAGCGGTACCTATTTATCTATTTGCACTTTGACGTGCTTTCGAACTGCTAGGTTGGCAGGAGCAGGGACCGAGCAACGGGAGCTCACCCTGTCGCGGGGATTCGAACTGCCAGCCTTCTGATCGGCAAGCCCTAGGCTCTGTGGTTTAACCCACAGCGCCAGGGAACAGGGTACAAGTGCCAAATCAGCCCATCGAAGGCAGCCCTAGAAGCTTAGCTGACTATAAGCGCCACGGTATATTGACAAGCTTCACTGCTGGAGAACTACTGCTTCGCTCTTGGAGGTAGCAGCAGCCAGAGACCATCAGTGGAAGAGGTGAGCTGTTCATCTGGCTTTCCTCCACAACTGCTAGAATTCTTCCTCCTCTTGAGGAAGCCACCCTTTTTGCACCTTTGGTTGGCAAAGGGAAGCCTGCCCCAGTGCCCCATCTCACCTACGCAAAATAGTCTGAGCATATTACACCAATCCTAGCCCGACTGAACTGGTTGCCAGTTAGTTTCCAGGCTCGATTCAAAGTTCTGGTTTCAACCTATAAATCCTTAAACAGATCAGGACTGCAATACCTCAAGGAACGCCTCTCTCCATATGAACTTTCCCAGACCCTGCCATCTTCATCTGAGGCCTTTTCATATACTCCCTCCATGAGAGTTCCAGAGGGTGGCAACATGAGAACCTCTTCTGTGGTGGCTCCCCCTTTCTGGAATGCTTTCCCCAGGAAGGCTTGCCTGGCACCTTCATTACATATCCTTAGGTGCCAGGCAAAACTGTTTCTCGATAACCAGGCCTTTGGCTGACTAAACATTCTATGACCTTTTCAATGTGTTTGTGGGAGGAGGGGCTATTGATTTGTTTATGGTTTTTGAATTATGTATCTTGTGTTATCATTTTGTATTTTTATGTTGTGAACCGCCCTGTGATCTTCGGATGAAGGGCGGTATACAAATTTTAATAATATTAATAATAACCATTCCTCGATCCAATGCCACCTTCCCAGCACAAGGAGGCTTCCTGTTCTTGGAGGTATCCGAGGTACTAACCGAGGCAGCCTCCCATTGAGGCTATAAAACGGCAGCAAAACACAACAGGCCTTGTCCAAAGGTCGCTCTCTATTAACACATCATTAGCCTTGGAAGAGTCCATCCTGCGCAGGAGCCAGATGAGATTGTAATTGTTGAACTCCCTAAACAACAAAAGGCCTGCGGGGGCTCCCTAGGAAGCCAAGAGGCATTGCATAAAGTTGGGAGGGTGAGAATTAATGCTGTAATAGGTTTGGCTGGAGGCATTGGAGACTTCTGCCATTAAACGCCCTCCTGTAATTCTGAGCTGCATCTACAGTGGGTCTGGCAGGTACAACCGGCATAGGATCGGATGATTTCCAAGGGACAACAGCCCCGTGTACCTTCCCTCTTGCTTCCAGCTCCCTTTGGAACAGTCTTCTATTGAGTTCATCGGGGACAGGCAAAACCAGACCATTACAGTGCTTCAAAAAACAGTGCCTGAATAAGAATCCCTGGGCGGCTGGGTTGTTTTTTTTTTGTTTTTTTTTTTACTTTTTTTAGCATAGCAAGCGCTCCCCAGTCCTCGGAGTCCACCTGTTCCCTCCACTCGCTCTCAAGTCTTCAGAGAAGCTGACGGCTTTACCAGTCTCTTGAGGGTTTACCAGCAAGCCAGTCTGACTATTTGTACATTAAGAGGTTTTCTCTGGATGGGAATTCCTTTCCAGCAAGCCAGATAATGGAACACCTTCTCATTTCAATCCCCAGAAATGCAGCTGAGCATTACCAGCCTCCTTAAAAACAAAACAAAAACCCTTAAGTCTAAAGCTCTTTAGAACTGCTCCCTTGGGTAGATGAATCAATCAAGTTTTTTTTACCTGCAGATTAAAAATGTACACAAAATCTGTGGGGCTGGCAAAAAAGAAAGATGCTGGCATTTTAGCTTTGAGAGTGTGATCCAAAACCACAAGTTCCCCTTGTGGCCAACAAGTCAAACAACCCACTGGGGGAAGAGCTGTGGCTTGGTGATAGACCACCTGCTTTGCCAGTAGTAAGTCCCAGGTTCAATCCCTGCCATCTCCAGGTTGGGCTGGGAGACACTCTCTGCCCGAAACCCTGCAGAGTAGTTACCAGTCAGGGTAGACCAGGGGTGGAGAACCTCCAGGCTGGAGGCTAATCTTGGCCCACCAGTGAATCCAGTTTGGTCCACAAAGCCATTATCCTCAAAGCATGTCCATCTGCCCTGATGAGGTCTGGGAGGCCAGGATTTAATCCTGTGTTGGCTGTGTGCCATGTTCTAAGTAGAGAAACGTGTTGTGTTGTGTAGTCAAGGCAATCCCTGCTCATCGACTGATGAGTGGAGATTAAAGCACTTCTCAAAAGCGCTGTTTGAAACAGTTCATGCATTTCTCCTGAGAGGGGGCAAGAGAAGTATACAAGCTGCTTCAAACAGCACTTTTGAGAAGTGATGTAAAGCAGTCCCCACACTCCCATTTCAACTGAAATGTTGAGTGCAGGGGCTGCCTTAAGGCGCTTTGCAAAAGCACTGTTTGAAGCACCCCCCTTCATTTATAGGAGAAGGGGGCGGCTGCTTCAAATAGCACTTTTAATATTAGACAAGCACCATCTCTGTTGTCTTTTTGGCACCTACCTCAGACCTTCCTCTTTCACTAAGCCTTTTGAAGGTTGTATCTGTAGTGGAATTGTCTTTAGATGTTTTTATTGTTTTATCTTTTGTGTGTTTAATGCCCTGGATTCTTTGGAGAGGAAGGAGTAAGAGGGGTATAAGTTTAACTGATCGATTGACAACAGCAACAACATTATTATTAAAAGCCAATGACTTCAGTAGAGATCCTGTAAAAAGGTCTGTTTCCCATAGACAGTTAAGTCAGAAACAAGAAATCTAGTAGCTAGACAACCTACATTAATACTGGGTCCTAACCTTTGCCAGGCAAATTTACTTGGAGGAGACTTTCCAGTTTTCTTTAGAAGGCATTTGTTATGCAGGCAGCAAAGCTGGAGTGCGAGCTGTCACTTGGCCCAGCTCCGCCTGCATTTTCTTGAGCCACGCACATGTCTATATCATGGGACTCCAGGAATTTCCTCCAGCTCTCAGATGGAGAGTGGAAGCTGCTGGCGGGACAGAAGCACTCTGTCCAACAGACTTGCTCCATGACCTAAAAAAATGCACAGGTGGTTAACAAAACTTCAGCCATTTCTCTCTCGCTCGCTTGCTGTTTTACAGCCTGCAAATTCATTTGCTTCCCCACACGTTTCTCCCTGGCAAAATCGCATAAGGTGCATCCAAGACAAGTCTACTTTCTTTTCCATGCCAGTTGCACCAGCAGTAATTATTCAACTTTGAGGGTAATTAATTAATACATGCTGTGCCTCGCAAAGCTGCCTTATACGCACTCAAGACCATTGCTCCAACCAGCCTAACCCAGTGCTGATGAACAGCAGCTCTCTGGTGACCCGAGCAGAGATTTCCCTCAGCTCTGCTATTAGAAATCCTTTTGTTGAGATGCCAGAGCTGCCTCATTCCTCTTTTTATCTAGCAGCGACATACCACAGCAAATTTCCCAAATGCTCTTGGGTCCTCTGCAGTCTCCTTCTGGAAGTGCCCACTGCAGCCTCCCTCCAAGCTTCAGGCTCTGTAATCTGACTGCAATGCCATACTTCTCTCAGAAGAGAAGTCTGGGGACGGAGGGAGGGAGGGAAAACCAGTTGCATCTCAAAAACCAGTTGCATGACTACTTCCCCATTCCTTGATTTTAATATGGACAACACATCACTGCCCTTTAGCTACACTTCTTTGTGTAGGGACAAGCATACTTATGAGATAACTTGCATTTGGTCACATGGCAACCGTCCTAATCTCTCATTTTGCGATGTTTGGTCTCAAACAATAATCAAATTATTATTGACAGTATAACTGAAGGTTTCAACAAAACAGGACTAATGATATGTGCGCATACATGTAGGTTTATTAGAAGTTGGGCTCAGCAAAGCAAAATATTTCCCTATCATCACCTCCCACATTTTTAATGCTTTATTGCTAATTGTTTTATTTCCTGCTAGTTACATCTCTTCCCTGCCTCTCTGTAGAACAGGTTCAGGGAACCTTTAGCCCTCCAGATGTTGCTGAACTACAATTCCCATCAGCCCTGATCATTGGCCATACTCGCTGAGGTTCATACTTGCTGTAGTTCAGCAACACCTGGATGGCCAAGAGTTCCCCATACCCAGTGGTGTGCCGTCAGGAGACTAGGCTAGTCCCCTAAATGCTCCCAGTAAATTAGAGCATTAAAGTATTAAATCCTGGTGCCTCCTTCCCAAAGCCTAGGACTCATCTGCCTGGCTTAGGGAGGGAGGCGTAATACTTCAACATGGTCCAAGAGCCACCTTCCCAAAGTCCACCCAGATTTGGGAAGGAGGCAAAAGGGCTCTAGCATCCTGTTCAGCTTAGGGAGGCATGATGCTCTCACACACACAATGTCAGGACAACATCACACATATGATGTCCCCAACATCACCCTTGCACGCTGGCGCCTCTGCCAATAACTGTACCCCTAAGAAAAATTTCACTGCATGCCACTGCCCTACCCATACCCTATCCAGAACATAGATCTAAGGCAGGCTACAGCTCAGCAAAACTAACACCACTAAAACTATCATAAAAGAGCATTGCAGAACTGAGGTTGGGCTAAAATATTCCCAGGATCACTACCAACCATAGGATTCAGTAGTTGTAAGACTGGGGTTTGGAGAAGAGGAGGCCTGCTGAAATGGTCAGACCCATTTCTTTTGCTAAGCCAACAGCCTTACGTAGGCAAGTCTACTACATACCCCCTTTGTTACGAAAACAAGGGGCAATTTGTTGCCAAAGAAATAGAGGGTGCTTCGAGGCAGGCAGCTCCTTCAGTCAATTCTTTTTCCTGCGTAAGCTGCGTGTGGAATTGCTGTTGACTTTCCACAGCCTAACCTGGTGATGCTGGGGACTGAGCATGGGGATTCTATGCATGCAAATCATGCGCTCTACTGCCACAAGTTTCGAGTTTGGGCCCTGAGGGGAATTTGGAGATGGCGAGGTCAGGGAAATCAGCCAGGAGGCTGGCACCACCGCTTCCAGCATATGCTGCCTCAGACTTCTTAGAACCCTATTTTGGCATTTAATGGTATATGAAGTTGTAAAATAAATAAACAAACCCACCTAATGGTAGGGCCAGCCCCAAGGACAGGCTTTGTAGCACACAAAGCTCTTGACTTCCAAAATCTTGTCCCTTCACAACCTTCTTCAGCGAATGATAGAACCACCTCTGCCAACACTCCCATTTGGGGTGAGGATTAGGCATTTCCTGGCCTCAGACTCTGTCTGAGCACCACACAAGCATCTTTTCTTGTGGCCCCTAATTACACAGATCCAGCCTGACCCTATTTCATCTCCTCAGCAGACGCTGTACCAACTTATGACCAGAATATATAGCGGAAACCAGGGCTTATGTGAGGAGACATTTTGTTATAATCTATGGCAACAGCATCACCTGCTGACTAATTGTTAAATTGCTCCTTCAATGTTTTCATCCTGAGGGAAAATTTGCACCTTGTTTGAGGGAAATTTTCCCTTGAGATAAAGGACACTTGTCAAAAAGAAAATAAAGGATACTTATCAAGTTATATACACATCACAAACATGGAAGTGAACTGGAATCACAACCAATACTTTGCCAAACTTTATGCCTTAAATAACCTGTTGCCAAATAAGGCAAATAACTATTGTACCCAGAAGCATTAAAGAACCTTTTAATGAGGGTGAAAGAGGAGAGTGCAAAATAGGGTCTGAAGCTCAACATCAAAAAAACGAAGATCATGGCTACTGGATCATCACCTCCTGGCAAATAGAAGGGGAAGAAATGGAGGCAGTAAGAGATTTTACTTTCTTGGGCTCCATGATCACTGCAGATGGTGACAGCAGTCACGAAATGAAGAGACGCCTGCTCCTTGGGAGAAAGGCGATGGCAAACCTAGACAGCATCTTAAAAAGCAGAGACATCACCTTGCCAACAAAGGTCCGTATAGTTAAAGCCATGATTTTCCCAGTAGTGATGTATGGAAGTGAGAGATGGACCATAAAGAAGGCTGATCGCCGAAGAATTGATGCTTTTGAATTATGGTGCTGGAGGAGACTCTTGAGAGTCCCATGGACTGCAAGAAGATCAAACGCATCCATTCTTAAGGAAATCTGCCCTGAGTGGTCACTGGAAGGACAGATCATGAAGCTGAGGCTCCAATACTTTGGCCACCTCATGAGAAGAGAAGACTCCCTGGAAAAGACCCTGATGTTGGGAAAGATGGAGGGCACAAGGAGAAGGGGACGACAGAGGACGAGATGGATGGACGGTGTTCTCGAAGCTACAAACATGAGTCTGACCAAACTGCGGGAGGCAGTGGAATACAGGAGTGCCTGGCGTGCTCTGGTTCATGTGGTCACGAAGAGTCGGACACGACTAAACGACTAAACAACCCAGAAGCACTGAGTGGGATGAGATGTAAAAATTCCAGGATTTTGAAGCCATGGGGGAAGTGTTTGTATTTCCCCCTCAAGGGAGCGATTTTAAAAATGCAACCCTTACTTCCTTATCAAGCCTAAACTTATCTTTCTGTTAACAACATGAAATGCATCATATCTAAGTTAGTTGTTAATAATAACAACAACCAAATATTAAATGTAAACATTTAATATTTGGTTGTTGTTATTATTATTAATAATAATTAAATTTGTATACTGCCCTTCATCCACAGATTTCAGGGTTGTTCGTAACATAAAAATACAGAATAAAACCACAAGGTGCACAATAAAAACAAGAACAAAAATAAACGAAACAATAAACTCCACTTAAAATGACATAGAGTCTATGTCATAGGCTGTCAATCAGCTAAAGGCCTGGTTGAAGAGGAACATTTTTGCCTGGTGTCTAAAAGTGTACAATGAAGGCAACAGCTGAACCTCCCTGGGGAGAGCATTTCCACAAACAGGGAGCCACTGCAGAAAAGGCCCGTTCTTCATGGAGGAGGCACCCAAAGAAGGGCCTTAGGTGATGATTGCAGAGTCCGTGTCCTTGACGGGTCAGCAAGCAGGACGTGTGAGCAGCAGTGCACTTGTGATACCCATCTAATGGCATTCCTCCAGCAATGGAAGTAGAACATAGCCCCCGTTGGCTAGTAGTCATTCATAGCCTCATCTGCCATGAATCTTGCACTTCAACTCCCAGCAACACCCAAAGGGGCTCAGGCTCTCCATTCCATTCCTGACCTCAAGATTACTATCTATCCTTTAATATGAGTGCTGTAGAATATCCAACTATAGATAAAGAAATACAAGGAAGAGGACATGGGTAGGGTGTATCTGGTTTGCTTGCACAAGGCCCCAAGTCCAATCCCTGGCATCAGGTAGGGCTGGGAAAGACCTCTGTTGATAGCCAATGTGGTGACCTCCAGATGCTGTTGGACTGCAATTTCCATCAGCCCTGATCATTTGGTTATGGTATCTCGGACTGATGGGAGTTGTAGTCCAATGACATCTGGAGGCTTCCACCACATTGGCTACCCCTGGTGTAGACAATGCTAACTTGGTATAAGGAAGCTTCATACGTTCTTCTAAGTGCAGCAAGAGATGGCAAGACCAGTGTTTCCCAAACGTGGGCCTCCAGCTGTTTTTGGAATACAACTCCCACCATCCCTAGCTAGCAAGGGATGATGGGAATTGTAGTCCAAAAGCAGCTGGAGACCCAAGTTTGGGAAACACAGCACTAGACAAAGCAAAATATTAAAAATTGCAAAACACACACACACACATACGCTAAGTGCCAGAGGTTACCAGCACAAAAGGATTATAAAAAGACCTCCATTTCACTGGCCACCTTTGAGTTCTGAAAATGCCTTGACTCTTTGCCATTGATCTCGTTAAGAGGGATTCCCACATGGCCAACTATGATGAAAAAGACAACCTGCCATCTCACTAGGCTCCGCTTTTTATTAATCCCAGATTAGGAATCACGTCGAAAGTAATAATCACTCAAACGATTTATGGGTTGCAATATCTAATTGTGCAAGTACTGGACAAAGCTTTCAAGTTGGATGCCAATTTGAACAGCTGCAGCCTGAGCCTTGGCTGGAGAACACCCAAGTGTTTTTAGAATGATATATGCAAAACAAAGGGAAGTCCAGTCTAGGACTCTGGAGAATTATCATTATAACAGTTATAGAATCATAGAATCATAGAGTTGGAAGAGACCACAAGGGCCATCGAGTCCAACCCCCTGCCAAGCAGGAAACATTATATATAAGGGAGGCAGGACAAATCTGACTCAGTTTGGATTTAAAGGCAAGCCCACTTAATTTGTACTTACCAGAATAATACACGAACCAAAATGCAGCCATCTTTCAAAATTCACACTTCAAATTTTGCAAGGCAGTTCTTTAGTCAAGTAAAGTGTGCAAAAAATCATATACCAGGGTAAAGTGCGCATACAAGTGAAAACAACATACAAAAATGCATTATACAATGGGAAATTGTTTTGTGAATATTACGCAAAATTGCATACAAGAATGTGCATATTAGGAGCAATTTGCATTAAAATGCTGGTGTCTTCCACGTGGACTTAAAAAACAATAGCAGCAAAGCAATGTGGAAATGTGAAGAACTGAATTAAATATTGGAAAAGTGAGAAACAGAGAGAAACAGAGATTGACAGATTCGTCTACCTTTCACATAGTTATCCTGCTTCATCATCGTGACAATTATGTTTTCATTTGTTTTAAATATGGATGAACTGCTAAGCGTTTAGAAGTATCATAGAATACCATACAACAAAGCAGGTAATATAAGGTTCCAAAAAATGGAGACAAGTTCCTATCAGCGAATAGACTTGCTCATCTAGTAAAGCCTGGGTAATTTTTTTAAGGTGTTAGAATAGGATGAAAACTATGCCTGTCTAATTTTGAGGGAAGATGTGCTCCACAGTGCAGCTGCACTAAAGGTTTAGTCTGAAAAGTCACATACCATATTGTATTTTTGTCAAGTTGCTGTGAGACTTTTTATTGTAAAAAGCAACTGATGAAATGAAATCTAATGAAATTATTATTATTAATAATAATAATAATAATAATAATAATAATAATAATATAACTTGGGTCCCAAAACAAACTGAGTCCCAAGTTTGTTTAGTTAAGAATCATGCCTGCTTTGGCCCAAAACCACACACATGTGATAACACATGTGAGGCTGTCAGTAGTTTTGTCACACACAAACATTCTCCATCCAAGGAACATCTTATTAAAACTTAAAACTCTGTGAAAGAAAGAAAGAAAGAAAGAAAGAAAGAAAGAAAGAAAGAAAGAAAGAAAGTGCCAAGGTAAACAGACCGGCGCCAAATTTACATACCTCGCTCACATCAGCTTCTCCCCAGGCAGTGATGTTGCGATAGCTGGAATTAATTCACTGAGGAGGAACACACATATCCCCTGTGCAGAAGGTTACATTGCAAGGTCTTTGGGGCAAAGATCTTTCAACTTGCACCTTTAAGCGCCTTGTCCATGAATGTTGCTCTATTAAAAAAAGAAAGATTTCAAGAGAGGAAAGACAGAAAAGCCTATTTAATCCTTTGCCAACCTGGTGTCATCCAGATGTTTTGGATTACAACTCCCATTAGCCCCAGACAGCACGCAGACCCAGTTGGGATCCAGAACATCTGGAGGGCACTGGGTTGGCAAAGGCTGGCCTAATGCATGCCATATTGTTTGATCCAGACCAAAGCCATGGGCGATGCACAATCAGTTCCAAAACAACAGGGTGTTGTTCTCCAGCTCTGTGTCTGAAGTCTGCTGCTAAAACCTGAATTGTTCTTTTGATCAGCAAAAGGCTCCTAATAGCCTGGCCAACTGCATGGTCCAACAATGGCAGAGGCCAAGGAGAACCCAGCTGTACCAAGCCAAGGGCCCATTAGACCAGCACTCCATTCTCACAGTGGCCAAGCAGATGTCTCTTCGGAAGCTCACCAGCAGAACCAGGGGCTCCCAGAGGGTTTATGGGGCCTGGGGCATGTGCAACTTGGAGTTCCCCTACAAGAACTCAAGAATGTGTGTACAAAGGGAGGCATGTGAAAATTATTGCTTGCATGGACTGCGTGCGAGAAGCAGAAATCTCACACGCAGCTCTTGGAAAAAGGAGGGCCATTCCCTGGCAAGAGCTGGCACAGTTTACATCAGAGACAAGCTGGAAGAACATAGTAAATGTGTATCAAACATATGCCACAAAATTAGAAAGCAAGGAACAAAATAAAGTTGGAAACACTTTCTGTGTCTAGGTGCATGCAACAGGAATTGCAGGTCTAAGCAAAGTCTTCCTTGTCTTCATTGATGCAAAGTTATCCTGACTTGAGAGCCAGTGCAGTGTAGTGGTTAGAGTGCTGGCCTACGACCAAGGAGCCCCGGGTTAAAATCCCCAGCCTTCCACCAGCAATATGGAGAGAATGATACTGGACTATCTGGACTACTGGACTATTTTACAGCTTTGTTGCAAATTTACTAAGCTGATTTGGCTAACAGCCCAGAGGACAGGATCACACTTCAAAACAACCTTGACAGATTAGAGAACTGGGCCAAAACAAACAAGATGAACTTTAACAGGGAGAAATGTAAAGTATTGCACTTGGGCAAAAAAAATGAGAGGCACAAATACAAGATGGGTGACACCTGGCTTGAGAGCAGTACATGTGAAAAGGATCTAGGAGTCTTGGTTGACCACAAACTTGACATGAGCCAACAATGTGACGCGGCAGCTAAAAAAGCCAATGCAATTCTGGGCTGCATCAATAGGAGTATAGCATCTAGATCAAGGGAAGTAATAGTGCCACTGTATTCTGCTCTGGTCAGACCTCACCTGGAGTACTGTGTCCAGTTCTGGGCACCACAGTTCAAGAAGGACACTGACAAACTGGAACGTGTCCAGAGGAGGGCAACCAAAATGGTCAAAGGCCTGAAAACGATGCCTTATGAGGAACGGCTAAGGGAGCTGGGCATGTTTAGCCTGGAGAAGAGGAGGTTCAGGGGTGATATGATAGCCATGTTCAAATATATAAAAGGATGTCATATAGAGGAGGGAGAAAGGTTGTTTTCTGCTGCTCCAGAGAAGCGGACACGGAGCAATGGATCCAAACTACAAGAAAGAAGATTCCACCTAAACATTAGGAAGAACTTCCTGACAGTAAGAGCTGTTTGACAGTGGAATTTGCTGGCAAGGAGTGTGGTGGAGTCTCCTGCTTTGGAGGTCTTTAAGCAGAGGCTTGACAACCATATGTCAGGAGTGCTCTGATGGTGTTTCCTGCTTAGCAGGGGGTTGGACTTGATGGCCCTTGTGGTCTCTTCCAACTTTATGAATCTATTCTATGATTCTATGATTTTAGGCCTAGGGCTTGGGAAAACCCTGGGGGTTCAGACCTGCGTGACCTCGCCCAGTCGCTGTCTCCCAGCCTTACCTACCCCGAGGGTTGTTGTGAGGCTAAAACGGGAAAGGGGAGGAAAAACAAGGGCATCCCCTTGAACTCTTTGGAGGAGGTAAAGGTAAAGGGACCCCTGTCCATTAGGTCCAGTCGTGGCCGACTCTGGGGTTGCGGCGCTCATCTCGCTTTATTGGCTGAGGGAGCCGGTGTACAGCTTCCGGGTCATGTGGCCAGCATGACTAAGCTGCTTCTGGCGAACCAGAGCAGCACACGAAAACACCGTTTACCTTCCCGCCGGAGTGGTACCTATTTATCTACTTGCACTTTGACGTGCTTTTGAACTGCTAGGTTGGCAGGAGCAGGGACCGAGCAATGGGAGCTCACCCCGTCGCGGGGATTCGAACCACTGACCTTCTGATCGGCAAGTCCTAGACTCTGTGGTTTAACCCACAGCGCCACCCCTGTCCCATCTTTGGAGGAGAGGGTGGTATAAAAATGCAGTAAATAAACAAGGCTGCATCCCCTGTTCCTAGGAATTTGGCTGCAACAATTACCTCATATTCTTGACAGCAATTATGAAGCGGCCTTCATACGAGGCCCCAGCAAGCTCAGCCCCCTGCTACTGCTGCTAGAGTACAGTACTGCCTTTCCCCACACCTTCCAATATCTACGGGGAGCAAAGAAAGAAGGGGGTTAAAAAACAAACAAACAGAGCTGCTGTTCCTTTAAGGCCAACTTCCCTCCTCCGCCTCCTGAGGCATGTTCCTGCGCTGACCTCTCCGCCGAACTTGACTTCAAGGAACTGCTCTACGCCCGCCTCCGCCCACCAAGCCCAAGCCCTGCCCGTTCTGGCAAGCGATTGGCTGCGGCGCTGCTCTTGCCCGCCTTTCCTGGGCCATTCCGAACTATCCGGCCGAAGAGGCAGCCCACAGCAAGTTCGGGTGAGGCCAGGCAGCTGGGGCGAGAGGAAGGAAGGAAGAGGGGCAGCTGGGAAGCAGGTCGCCTGCAAATAAAAGCAGGTAGGGCTGAATGGTGGTTGGCGGGGATGGGAGTATTAGATCAGGAGCAGCTGATCTGGAAGGGACACCCTTGAACCTGGGAGTTCTGGGTTCCCCTTCAACTGGGGGGCTCCTCTGTTCTTTGTAAGGGCTGCAATTCTAAACCCCACACTTTCCTGGCAGTAAGCCCCATTTAATTGAGTGGTACTTGCCTCTGAGTAGACCAGGCTTTGCTTTTGGAGGCGTTTGGCTCGCAATACTAAAAACCCACTTTCCTTGGGAGTAAGCCTCATTAATTCACTAGGACTTGCCTCTGAGTAGATCTGGCCAGGATCACGCTACAAGTGTTTCCTTTTATTGCTTGGGAGTGTGGGCAGAGAAGAGAATTTGCCTGGGTTTTACACACACACACACACACACCATTTTCCATTGCAATAAACAAATGATGTGTAGGAATCTTTGCTCTTTGCTCCAGGGGCTTAGAAAGGGAGCCAGGAGTGTGTTGATGTGGAGAGTGGTTTTTCTTTTTAACTTGTAAGGCTTTCTTTGAGGTGTGCAGGTAGGACTCCTCTACCCCATACACAGAACAAGGCAGAGGATGACTGAGGCATTGAAATTCAGGACTGCAGCACTTAAGACTTCCGGGGTGGAGGATGTGTGTGTCATAGTTTGGGATGCTAACTAAAGCTTTGTTTGTGCATCTAGTAAACTAGCCCAGTAGGTTTGGGGGGCGGGGGCAGGGACCTGTTGCCCTTTTGTGCTAGTCAACTAATTGAAGGGATATGGTTTTGCTTTTAAGCACATCCTGGAGTCTGTATAATACAGTCCACATTTATTCAGGCTGTTTACTGCCTAATGTGTGAAGCTGCTATTGATGTGGTGCCCTCAGTGTGGGCCTTTCAAACAGAGACTCAGCAAAAAGAGCATGAGGGCTCCCAAAGAGGGCAGGGCCAGCTTACGTCAAACTGTGCTGACACACATTACCATCTAAAGGCTGTTTGTGTAGCTAATTGAGTCCAGAGTCCAAAATTGCACAACTATTTTCTACTAGGATACTTCTTTTGATCTGGTTGGAGGGTAATGGGGAATGCAGGTAGCTTTAATTGGTCCCTTCTCCCCCCCCCCCCAGTTTAGGGCAATGTTTTTGTTAAAGCAACACCTACCACCACCGCCTCCTCCTCTTCAGTGATCATTTGTAGCAGAGTAAGATTGTCTTCCATAAACATGGTTTTAATAGTTGAGTCTGTAAGACAGTGAGTCTGTAAGACACTGTGGAGGCCAATTCTGGATCCACATCCTTCCACAGTGGGGGCATAGGTTTCTGGGCGGGAGTTGATCACTGTGAGGGTTTGCCAATTGTGCCTTCCTCTTAGTGCGTTTCTCCCTTTTGTCCTGAGTTCGAGTGTCTTCAAAACCCATGACACCTTTGGTAAAGGCTATTCTCCAACTGGAGCACTCACAGGCCAGTGTTTCCCAGTTGTCAGTGTTTATACTACATTTTTTTTTTATTTGCCTTGAGAGAGTCTTTGATCCTCTTTTGCTGACCACCAGCATTACACTTTCTATTTTTAAGTTCAGAATAGAATAGTTGATTTGGGAGATTATAATCAGGTAGGTTAGGGCACAAATATGATAACGCTGCCAAAACAATAGAAAGTTGAACAGCGATGTCCCCTTATCTGGCATCATTCTCCTGCTGTACAGAGGAGAAGGCCTTGAGGGGCCTGGGAAGGAAATCCTATGCTGATGAGAGCGAGGGTGCTTCCATGCTACTTGAGAGCCTATTGGAGGCAGCATCTGGCTGTGCTCTGTTGGAAACAGGATTTTTGGCTTGATTTGGCAGCAGGGCCCTTCTTATCTGTTCTAGTAAGTGAGAACAGCAGTAGCTCTTAATTTCCCCCAAGGATTAGATCAAAGACCTGAGAATAAGATAACCTGAACATGTGGCTCTGATTTTCCATTCTTGGATTTAAAGAAAAAAGACTACTGGGTGGGGGCAGAGTCTATGGCCCAGTCATGATTATTTATCAAGGGATGGGATAACTGAAGGTCCAAACCAATTTTGAAGGGGCTACTCTGAGCCTTCCCTGATGCAACTTGCCGGTGGACAAGTCATCAAAGGAAGGCAGGTTGTCCTGGGACATAAAGTGTTCTGAAACAGGGCGTGTAAGTTTTCAAAAGATCTTTAGCCTTGGAAGGCAGAGAGTCACTCCTGTCACGGGGATCTCTTAGCACCTGGAAGGTATGTTCAACCTTTGCTTTGGGGACGGGCTCAGCAATAAAGCCAAAGGACCCAGGTTCAATCCCTGGTGTCCTGTTTGAAATGCTGGAGTGCTGTTGTCAGCTGCTGCAGACCAGGGGTAGCCAATATGGTGTCTTCTAGATGTTGATGGATTACAACCCACATCTTCCCTGTTGCCCATGGCGGCAGGGGCCAGTTGGAGTCCAACAAGGTCTGGAGCGCAGCACATTGGCTATGTCTGGTGTAGACAGTACTAAGCTATGCAGGCCAATTGTAGAAGGCTGTTTCAGCGTTCATCATTCTATGTTCTCAGAAGCTCAGGGAGGGATGGCTGGGGAAGGGCTTTGTCTGTGGCAGTTGTGGAACTCCTTCCCCCCATCCCCAGCGGTACATCTGGCACATTCATTATCCCGATTTGACAAATGCTGAAAAACAGCTCTTTACTCTGGCATTGGACACTTGAGGTGTATATTTTTAGCACCCACTTTATTTCTGTAAGTTGTTTTAAACTGTTTTTAACACTGTGTTTTAATTGTTGTTACCCATCCTGGGACCTTAGAGCAAAGATAATGATGGTGATGATAGTTTATAAATATGTACAATGAGATAATATGTATTTAAATACCAAAAAATATATATATATTGCAGGTCTCCCCCCTTAATCCAGATTGTTCTGACCATTTTCTGCAGCAGATTTGTGGATGAACTAAATGCAGAACTGATATGGAATAGACCAGACATAGGTTGATGTCTCCATCCCTTCTCATAACCATATATGAGATGCAGGAAGCTACAGAAATAGCCAAAGGGAAAAGTGCTTTTTGAGGTTTCAGTATTGAAGATGATAAAAAGAAAGAAGGTTGTCAGAGTATGAGTCACAGCAAAATCTAAAGGATGGGCATGGTCTGAGTCCCTGTCCTAGAGCTTACTTAGCATAATGAGTAATCTGAACCCTTCTGCCATGGCTGCTGAGCTAAGCTTCATCTGTGGCATCCCAGATTCCCAACTGTTGTTAAGGTATATTGCTCATTTTATGATCATTTAAAATAATAATACTCCAAATGCTTTGTGTTGTGTTGCAGAGGTTTTTGTAAAGCATGAGGCTGAGTGAGGCACTGACTCAGCCCTTCCAGGCTCCTGCCAGCATCCGAAAGTTCTCAAGCAGCCAAGTTTACCTGTTCAGAAGCAGGCCGTCGGATTCGGATGACTCCTCGTCAGAGGAGGAACTTGACGTCATGGAATTGCGAGCGAGGGGGAAGGAGCAACGGAGGCGCAACGCTGCCGCAGAGAAAGTTGGGGATGTGGTTCTGCTGGAGCGCCAAGTTAGCAAAGACGACAATCTGAACAAATTGGCACTGCAGTATGGATGCAAAGTAAGAAGCATCTTCCTTGGAAGCGATTGATGACATCTGTGGTGGGGCTTTTCTTTTTTTCTTTTTTTACATTTCTGGCTCAGAGCCTTGCAGGGCTAAGGAAGAGCACTCTGTTCTGTTCCATGAACAGGCAAGATGGGGGAAGGCATCTCCTATCCAAGGGCAGCCTTTGACAACCAAGTCAAGCTGGGACTTTCCAGGCTTGCATGCCAATCATTTTGTTGTTTGGGTGGCCGAGGAGTAACAACTGTTTAGCTGTTGTAACTCATCCGGTAAAAATAGCTGGGTGAAACGGCTTTGAAGTTGGAACGAAAGTGTCAGCTGGAAAAAAAGGTAGCCAGTTATGGATTGCTGAATTCTGTGTACTTGGGGAAAGAGTAGCTCAGTGGCAGAGCACCTGATTTTCATATAGAAAGCCTCAGGTTCAGTCCCCAGCATTTCCAGGTAGGCTTGTGGAGCTGCAGTCAGGCAGTGTGGCCAGTTCTGAGCTAGATGGACCAATGGTCTGACTAGGCAGGCAGCAGCTTCCTATGTACTTGGGTTTGCAGGAGAGGATGTTTGCTCCCTGTCCCATCAGCAGCATAGGATGCTGCCTTTTAGCGAATCTGACCATTTGCCCAGCCCTCAGAAACTGCTCAGCTCCCAACATCTCTGTCCATTGGCCATGCTTGCAGGGGCTGATGGGAGTTGTAGTTCAGCAACACCTGGCAGGCCAAACGTTCCCCACACCTGTTCTAAATGGAGATCATTATCCCAGCTGGTCTCTGCATTGGATCTGAACTGATTTTGTGTGTGTACGGCTGTTGTCTTAAACTGCTTCTGCAATGTATGTGTTTTAAAAACTGTTTCTATATATGCAGTTAGTTTTATATATGAAACTGTTTGATATATGCCAGTGTGGGCCAAACTTGGGGCTCCAGCTGTTTTTGGACTACAACTCCCATCATCCCTAGCCAACAGGACCAGTGGTCAGGGATTATGGGAATTGTAGTCCCCAAACAGCTAGAGACCCAAGTTTGGCCAACACTGATATATGCATTTACTATATTATTGCACATTGTTTCAGGTGTCCCCTTAGAAGCGATTCATGAAGTGATTGTTTGCATTAGAAGGAGCTGTTTATATACAATGAAAAAAGAGTTCGATAACTGATTTCCTACCCCATCTCCCCTTTCTGAATTCTCTTAGGTTGCAGATATCAAGCGGGTCAACAACTTCATCCAGGAGCAAGACTTGTACGCGCTAAAATCCATCAGGATCCCAGTCAAGGTCAACGGCATGTTAACAGAGAGCCAGGAAGTGTTGCTGCCTGCCCAGAGAGCTGGTCTGTTGTTGCCTGCTGAACCGTCTGGGTCCAAAGAGGGAGACGGCAGCTCCAAAGACACCGAGCAAATCGATCAGTATTTCAGAGGGATCGACCAGGACATTGAGAAAGCAACTCTGCTGGATGTCTCCCCAAGCACAGACTATTGCATCGAAACACCAAACTGGTCACCTTCAGGGAGGAAGGAAATCGGTGCTGGAGCAGACTGTGGGATCCAGTGGTGGAATGCAGTTTTCATTATGCTCCTCGTAGGAATAATTTTGCCAGTGTTTTATATTGTCTATTTTAAAACCCAGCAGCTCGAAGTGACTACTTCCTCCAACACAACTCTTCCTGTGAACAACACTGACGGGTCAGTGAGGGGGACACCCGTCCTCAGTGTGCTTAAAGAACCTCTGCCCACTATCCAAACCCACTTCCTTCCGTCAGGGGGATGACTCTGTCTGTTACCCCACCCCACCCCTCAAAAAGTGGAGGGAAGTCTCTTTGTATTGAAATAATGTTGTGGGATGAGCCAACCACAGATCAGTTGCTTCTTAAGTTGTTAGGAGCTCAACTTGGAAATGAGATCAAGGAAGACCAGGACAGAGCAAGACATGGACAGTGGCTGGTCAGTCACAAAGGGAATGGTGGGATGGCTCACTTTTAAACAGCAAAAGGGGGTGCAGAACCTGAACCCTCTTGTAGGTTGTGTGCTCCCCAGTACCAGTCTTCAGCCAGATATCAGAAGCAGACTCAGCTGGGGGAAGGGCACCTAGGGAGAAGGTTCTGCACTCCTCCCCTGGGCACCCTTTTTGCTCTAAAAATTTTGGCCACATTTGCACCTTACATTCTAGTTGGGGCTTCCCCCAAGGCATCCTGGGAGCTGTAGTTTGTTAAGGGTGCTGAGAGTTGTTAGACCACCATGATTCCCTTCATAGAGCTACAATTCTGAGAGTTCGCTGGGAAGAACCATTGATTGTGAAGCCAGCCTGAGAATGGTAGCTCTGTGAGGGGAATTGCAGGTGGTGTCTCTTAACAACTCTCATCATCCTTGACAAAATTACAGCTCCCAGGTTGCTTTGGAGGCTCGTTAAAGCGATATGACAGCACTTTAAGGTGAAGATGTGATCATATCCCCCCTTGTGTTATTGGGGTCAAATCTCATTTTATGCTTGCTGCCTCTTTCAAGACTCTGAGGTTTGGTCTTTCTGAGGAAACAGGCCTAGCCTATCACCTGGGCTATATAGATATATATTTAAACTAACTGCCAGTTTATTAAAAGTCATCTTGTCTTAAATGGCAGGAGCAGCTCCAGTCTTCCTTTGCATACAATAAAGCTTTCTTCACATATACACGTCTGCTAAAAAAGGAGAGAAGAACCTAGTCGTCATCTCAAGCTTGGTTTACACATACACAAATACATGGGAGATACAAGGTTTAAGATTTCTATTTTGCTTGCATCGCCACCTCTTTCTCTAATGAGCTCAGGGTGGTGTTGCTGGTAATCTTCATCCTCTCTCCTCCCCATATCACACACTCTCCACCGTCACTGCTTAGGGAAGGGCTGTAGCTCAGCGATAAAGAGCCTCTGCTTCGCCTGAAGAAGGTGCCTGGTTCAGTCTCTAGGTAGGGCTGGGAAAATTTACCTGAAGAACCACGGCCAGTCTGTGAATAGCACTGAACAAGATGGACCAATCGTCTGCTGCACTATGCCCTTTCTGACGAGGCTGTTGTAGCCACTGCTGAACTAAATGACGGCTATTCCTTTTAGGACAGATGCAAAGGTTAAAGGGCAGAGCCAGTGGATTGGAGTGGTTAGTGTGTTGGACTAGGACCTGGCAGACCAGGGTTGAAATCCTTGCTCAGCCACGAAGTTCCCTGGGTGACCTTGGGCCAGCCACTGCCTCTCAGCCTGAGCCCACCCTACGTAAAAGGCTTGCTATGAGAGTAAAACAGGGAGGAAGAGAATACAGGCCACCTTGAGAGCTCTTTGGAGAAAAGGTGGGGTATACAAGGCAGGCAAAGAGTCATATGTGGGCACTCCTGCCCCATTTTTCTCATAGCAAGCACCAGGGCTAAGACCCCAAGCCCAGTGGGAGGGAATCTCCTCCCTCCTGAATACAGATGGTGGAGACTCCTCCCATTTTCACATTGGCTCCTTTTGCAAGTTTGACTTCAGCGCCTTCAGCCGTATGTTTCTACCCATTGCTCCCAGAGGTCCTTCTGGTAGGATGGCAAACACAAAAGGCAGAAAAGAAAATCTATTTCTTCAAGGCTGCCTTTCCCAAACTAGCAGGTGTGGCCATAACCAATGTGGAGCCCTCTACCTGCTTGCTTATTTATTGTTAGATTTAAACATCACCTTTCCTCTAAGGAGCTCAGAGTGGCATAAAGAGCGGTCCTGCTTTCTATTTCATCCTCACACCAAGAATGGGAGGTCGGCTGGGCCTAGAGGCAGTGACTAGTGGCTCACTGCCTTCCTGGACTCAATTCCCATCATCCCCAACAACTGGCTGTGCTAGCCAAGACTGATGGGAGTTGTAGTCCCAACAAGAGATGGAAGGACATCATGTTGGCTATCCCTAAAGCAATTCAAAATGGCTCTCACATTGGAAGTGTTCTCCCCCCCCCCCCCCGGTGTAGCTACTGTATATTGTGTTGTTCTTTTTGTACATGATGCACTGGGAGAGCTTTGCCCTGCAAAGCAGTTTTAAAGATGCTTTGAATCACTATAACTGAGCAAACAGCATTGTAGCCCAAAGTAGTTACCGGTACCTGCCTGTTCCTGTGGCTGATCAGGGCCTCTTCAGACCAGCAAAAGCTATTAGCACCTAGGCTTTCTTTACTTCTCTCCATAAAGCATTAATTTGGGAGTGGGACAGAAGGGGCGCGCACACACACACACACTTTAATCACTCCCAAAGTCTTAACTCCATGCCCATGGAAACTGGCAAAAGCTCATCGTAATGGAAAACAGGCTAAATCTGTTTCAGCTGCAGATCTTTCAGACAGCAAAACACGACACTCCCTAAATGTTCGGGCCAGAGCACAAAGTATTAATTTCCATTCCACCTCTCTCACAGCAAACCTGACAACAAAAAGGAATTTGGTCCAGAACAGTATGGCAGAGCGGAAGGTGAGGACTGTGTTCAGAAAACTCTGCAAGAAGCCCCCTTTTTATTCTGTGATATCAATCAAATAGCTATAAAGAAAAACAAACAAGACTTTTAAGATAGGAAATCCAGAGCAGTGACCTTTAAAAATACTTGCATGGAGTTTCTCATGTTGGCTAGACACATGTCAATCCCAGCCAAGGATCAGGCATGACTCACCAAGCTTCTCTGTCTTGCAGTGTGTTGTTTTTTTAAGGGGTTCAGCAATAGAGTCTGGACTCAGCACAGCTCCATACAGAAAAAAGAGAATACACGAATGGCTGCAGAAATCAGCTTCCTGACAATCTCAGCTTTCATTTTAAAAAGCTTCTAGTCATTGTGGCAATTATTATTATTATTATTATTATTATTATTATTATTATTATTATTATTATTATTATTAATACCCCACCCATCTGGCTGGGTTTTCCCCAGCCACTCTGGGTGGCTTACAGCATATATAAAAGATTGTACATCATCAGACATTGAAAATTAAGTGGGGGACATATCTAGTGGTTTACGCTTCAGTGTCCTTGCCCTTCCCACCACTAGCAAAAATAAACATTAAAAACTTTGCATAATGTATGCAGGCTACATAATTCAGTTTTTCTTGGTGGAGAATCCCGATTACTTTAGCACAGAAATTTAAGGGCAGAGTACACAAAGGGAACTATAAGAGAACATTTGAGAGGCATCCTTATGCCAGTCTAGAGCAGAGCGTAGCAGTGGTCATGCCCTCCAGCTGTTTGGGGTACAGTGACCATTAGGGCTGGGTGATGTAACAATACATCGTCCAAAATCAGTTTGAAGTCCACATCGTGGTAAGCTTCATAACAGTCGGCATGGTGATATCACGATGTGTACATGTGCTATGTAAAAAAACAAGATGTGGGGAAACCATAATTGGGTCATTGCCATAGCTGTCGACGCTTCCCATTTTTTAAGGAAAATTCCCTTATTCTGAATAGGATTCCTCGCAAGAAAAGGGAAAAGCTGACAGCTATGGGTCATCCTCTCATGATTCCTGCCACCCATGTTGCTCTGTACTATAAAATAACAGCTGTAACAGTATGTTAAAGGTAAGTAAAAATGTATCGGTTTTAGACTCCTAAGTAGTAGCAACTGCCTGGACGTTTCCCCATTCACCTCTACGTAGTTCCATCCTTATTTCAGACAGCAATATATCATAATGTTTAGCTGGTGACATATCACGATATTGAAAACCAGACACTGCTCAGCCCATCAAGTGACCACTGACTATAGCCTAAGACAGGAATAGCCAATGCGTTACCCTCCATATGTTGTTGGGCTACAATTCCCACCAGCTTCTGCATACCAGTGGGTGGGGATTTCAAGGGGGGGTTGCACTTGGGTCCTGCTTTTGGGTTTCCCATAGGCATCTGCTTGGCCACTGTGAGAATAGGATGCTAGACTAGATGGGCTTCTTATGTTCTTAAATACTATGTTCCAAGTTAGTGCAATTGGATTTATGTCAGTTTTAATACAAAAAGTTTATGGTCTCTGGCAGAGAACTTGGGTTTGGTTTTTGTTTGGTTTGGTTTTTTTGAAAGAACATTTAGTATACCAAAGTGGAGGATACTTCCTATTGGAAAAGTTATGCCTGATGCTTCCTTGTTTCCTACTCACAAGGGCCACAAATCTTGTAAATAATGTTAAGTGCTTTGTTCCAGCTCTGTTCAGGATCTTAGAACTTTATTAGTTAACACAAAGTTGCACAAAAATCAGGTTTAGGTGGCAAAAAAAAAAGAGTCAATGTACAGGCATTTGTGAGAGCTAAGAAAAACAACAGTGAATTGATTTTAAGCATCTGTAGCTACACTCTTGAATATTTTTAGCCCAAGGAACTCAACAAATTTTCTGGAGCCACTAATAAATCCAGCTTGCTCTTCATGCCAGGAAGTAAAGCTAACACGTAGGTGAAGGTGAGAGCAAGAATCAGCTTTTCTAAAAAGGTATGATTCAGTCCAAAGAAACCAAAGTCATTTTCAGTGGTGAAGTTTAAAACTAGGCCAGCAGAAAGTATCTTTCGCCACCTACTGAATAACAGAGGCACTGATGAACAAATGGACATAGGAAGGGTATGTCTATTAGTTCATGCAGGTGTAGTCTACCACATGTTCCAGATAAAAACAGGCTTATTTTTATATCATTCAAGTAGGCCCCACCATGTCTGCATAACATGTTAAAAGGTTTTTTTTAAAAAAAAAAAAAGTTGGGGAAAATTGAGTGACAACACAAGGAAGACTGCTTGCCTTTGTAAAAATTCCCTCTTCTATACAACTACTTAAAAGTAAACTGGGGTGGGGGGTGGGGAGCAGACAAAATTCACTGCACAGGCAACTGATTTATTTATTTTTTTAATCTAGAAATCTGGGCAGAAAGAGAAAAAGGGGATAAGTATGAACCTTGGAAACAAATGTTGAAGACCAGGATTATAAGCTAGTCATGCATTTGGGGGGGGGGAGGTGAAAGAAGCAGAGAATCCAAGGAGCTCCAGATGTTGGACCACCAACTCCCATCAGTCCCAGCCAGCATGGCCAATGGTTAGGGGATGATGGAAACGACAGTACAACAACATCTGGAGGGCCACTCCTCTTTAAAGAGTGAAGTTTAAGCCAGAAGGAAACACTTTTTACTCCACCTTGTTTTACCTGGCTCACAACTGGAATGCAGAGTGGGATACAGCTTCAAATATATGCAAGTGCTTCATTTGTACCTGTAAGCCTGGATCTTTACAGGCAAGGAAACAGGACCAAATCCAAGTTTAGGTGCTGACAAAGGGAAAAAGATTTGAGAGCTTCAGTTTAAATATGAGAGAGAGTCCGATATACACAGTAAAAGCCAGTATTTTTACTTTAGTGAATGCAAGATACAAATATTTTACAACAACTTCTAGCATTTTCTTAACCATTTGATAAAAAGTTCACTAGAATATTTATTGTATAATGAAGAAAAAAACACCACATTCAGGGAAAAAGATTAACTTAATTTTTTTTCTTAAAGATTCGTCTCAAAGATGGCAACAAAGTCCAGCTTGTGCCGCCAGACGGCTTTAACCGCAAACAGCTTCGTCTGTGAACTGTTGACTACAAACATTTACCAAATACATATATTTTTTCTTATTTTAAAAAAAGCTTTTCTTTTTAAATATAGCAAAGCAGTGTTTTCTTGCACAGCAAAGTGAGGAAATTTCCCAATATTTTTTTTTTAAGTCTTTTCACATTCTAAATTTTAAACTTCTTCCCATGGTTGATTTGGCAGGAGTCATTTATGTTCCTTATTTACTATATATTTCTTGTGCGCACAGTAGACTTGTCAATGCATTAGTGTCCTTTATAGTTTAAAGGCTAAAACATTTCCAACATGCCTTACTTCTTTGTTTTAAAAAAGAGAGATACCAGGTACGAACAAGTCAGTATTGCTATGTCCACCATATGCAACATTTGACCCCAATTCTAGCAATCTGGATTTGCATAAGATTTAATCCAATTGCAACCTTCAATTAAAATGCCATTGATTCTATTTACACTTTATTTTTACTCCGTGGTTCTAAAAATAAAAGGGGTGTGTGTCTTTGAATAGCTTCATTGTACAAGCTGCTGTTGAATTTGCAAAAGCTGAATCTTAGTGAGATTGGTACAGCCCTCTTAAAGAGCCAATAGCACCTCAGAACCTATTAAGGACAGAGGCTGAGATTGTCACTTCTTTGAAAGCACTTCCCGGCCCAAAGCACCCTGCATTTGAAAAGCTAACAGGCCTGGCGTGGCAGTTTCTCCCAAATGGGGAGTGTGGCACAGGAGCTCTTCCAAGCAACAATTCCCCTGACGCAGAAACCACACCATGTATTTCCCTTCGCATCTGGAATGGCTTCAAACGGTTGCCCTAAAAACCTTGGGCTTAAGGGGACTGAGAGTTATAAAGCTACTTTGGGCATAGCAAAGGACCTGCAGCAAGTTTAAATAGCACCTTCTTCTGTCTCCCCGACCTCTGCCCTGCAATGATACAGCGTAACTCCCTTCATATTGCAAAAATGGTTTTCTAAGAAGCATGAGGTACTTCTGCTCAGAAACTGGAGCTTGTTTGAGACTCTGGCCAAAGTGGGACCCTCAAAAGCCTCTGCTGCCACATTAGCTACGACACTTGGGGCTGTACCCCATTGCTCTGTCTACTAGCACAAAGTTTCTGGTGCTAGCAGGTGGAATTTGATGCAGCAGTTGCGCTAGCAGAAACTTGTTGCGCTACAGACGTCGCAATCTATTGCACAACCAAATTACAAGCAACCTGCTTACGAATTCTCTTGTGCAACAACATTTTACCAGTGGGGGGAGGAGCATACTGCTAAGTGACTTTTAACTTTGTGCCTTGCAATATTAAGGTTTTTATTCAATGGAGCAGTGCAGTGGGCCTGGGGAAGGGGGCTCATCAGTGTACCAGCCTAAAGGCATTTTGGGCAGTTATGGGGCAGGTGCTTCAGTGCAAAATCTAGTATTTGGTACGAAGGAATAGCAAATGACAGCATAGAAACACTGACTCGCTCCCATGCCAAAGTACAGGACAGAGCTGCGCACACACACAATCCTCTGCCCTGCTGCAACTATCTTTATCTCTAGGACCACTGTGTAACACTTTCAAAACATCTAGAGTTACATTATTAGTGTTAATTATATAAAAAAAAGTCAGCATGTTTTGTTTTCATGATATAAAGCTCTTTTGCAGGAGACAATGGATAGGACCTGATCCTGGAACAAGGAGATTAGCTGAGAGTTAACAGTCTGACTCTAAGAACTGATTATTATTATTTCTTTAAGAAAGAAAGAAAGAAAATTGGCTGGCTCGATTCAAGTACAAAGCCCAAACTATATCTTTTTCCTTTTTAACGGGGGGAAAAGTTGATGTAACTCGTTACAAACCTGCATAGGAATAAGAGACTATTGGGATACAGTCAGCAAAGCCATCTCATTAAGGCACACAAGAAATCAGACAGTAAATGTGAAATGAAGAACTCCCATTCAAATGTACAGCAAAGTTCATGTAGGTGCATAAATAGTGCAGGAGAATCATACCAATCCGAAGCATCAAAAGGATCTATGAAGCGGTGGTGTGGTTTCTGTGTTAAGTGTGATTTTTTTTTTGGGGGGGGAGGGAGGAAGCTGACAGACCACTGGGACATTTTCTGCTCTACCGTATCCAGACAGAAGTAACAGTACCTAGTGTGCATTAGTTCCTCAAAATGCTTCTAAGAAAGAGAGATCCTAGAAGCTTATGCATTTACAGAACCCTTAATGAAAACTAAACCGGAGCCAGCTATAAAGCACATAATCCACCACCAGTTTGTACAGTTTTTACATAAGGTGGGGAAGACTTATAGGTGAAATGAATTATACAGGGCATAGTTTTGCCCGTACCTTGCTTATCTTTAAAAATAAATAAGTAAGGCAGTCACTTGAGGATATATTACAGAAAAAATAAATTGAGAGCTTCCATTCAACTCTTGGCTCTTGCTTAGTTTTATTGATATTTTGCCAAAAGTTAGAGAGAGTTTAGGTTGTTTTAAATCCAGATTTCTAGGTAACAAAGGCTTTACTTTCTCCTATAATAGGTTAAGGGCTTTGGGGGAGGGGTAGTTCAGCTACTGCATGTGTTACTTTGGCATGCACGGCCAATATATGCTCATTAAGACCAAGCCAAATGCAACAGTATATTAAACTTTAAGTACACCTGTTTTTGCTTTATTATAGATTTTGTATACTCATTTTGAATTTTTCTGTTGTGAACCGCCCTGGGCTCTTCAGATGAAGGGTGGTATGCAAATTTAATAAAGAATCATCATCATCATCATCATCATCATCATCATCATCAATAGGAGCAATTCTCCTAATGCAAACAGCAGCTTTGGAAGAGTCAAGAACTGCAACAGGAGAGAGGGGTTTAAAATCCTACCTCTACCAATTTGAATGCTTTAAAACAGGGGTCCCCAAACTGCGGCCCATGGACCAGAAGCAGTGCATGGAGACCGTTTAACCGGCCCATGAGCCACCCCCGAACCGAGCTGCCCACTAGGCGAATCCCCACGTGCTACGCTAAACCAGCACAGCACGGTGTAGGGACTCTCTTCCGCGGCTCCAGAAATTGCTTCTGTGCATGTCTGCAGCACCAGAAATCGCTTTTGCGCATGCCCAGATGCCGGAAATCACTTCTGTGCAGGCGTGATTTTCGGTGTCTGGGCATGCACAGAAACAATTTCCGGCGCCGCGGACATGCACAGATGCGATTTCCAGTGTTGCACTGCACCGGCCCGGCCCAAGAAGGATCTCCACGGGAGTGATCCGGCCCATGCCCGGTAAGCCTGGCCAACCCCTGCTTTAAAACGCGTGCACATCAAAATGCAAGGACACGTTCAACACCATACCTAGTTTGGCCCTAAAGATGTAGCATGTACATACTCAAATATGCATCACAAAACATGCTTGGTTATGTAAACATGCCACAGGGATCTGCTGGCCTACTGTTGCTCCCTGCAGTTAGATGTTTCAGAAAACTTGTTGTTTCCACAGGTATCATGAGAAGCAGAGCTCTCAAGCTGCAATTGTAGAATCAGCGCCCCCTACCCCACACCCATGCAAAGCACTGACCAGCCACATCACTTGAGGTGGTGCTGTATTTAAAGGATACCGAGCATTAAGAAAAGGAAACTTCTGAAACACTTTGTCCCCAACCCACACACCACTTCAAAACCCTTTTATTTTTTGCTTCTGATGTATGTTTCTGCTACTTCAGCATGAACAATAAGGTAATCTCCCCCACCCCCAAAGAGGCAGTTTTAAAATAACAGGTTGTAACCACCTTAATTCTACTCAGGATAGACCCACTGAAATTAGATGACTTAAAGTCAGCCATGTCAATTTCAAATCAGTCAACTCTAAGTATGATTAACCTTGGCAACAACCCACAGCCTTTACCCCCCCCCCCAATGCATTTTATTTTCTATTTATGCAGGATGAACTTAACACCAGGTTTTCTGGATGGGATTGGAAGGGTGGGTATCACTTTGCTATCTATATACATATATTTATATATGTATATACACATATATGTATATATATATTTATAAAATGTATTATGAAGCCTTACCATACAGCACAAAAATGTTTTAACACACATTCACCACCAGTGAGTGGGGAACGGCCCCTTTTTAAAACACCCTCTGAAAAAATCTGGATAATATTAATTAAAATCCAAAAGGAAGTACAGTATATTGAACAAAATAGTAAATATTAAACAGTGAATACTCTACTTAATAAGGACCTCGCCTTTTTTTTTTCTTCAAGTTGGCGTCAATCCACAAAAATATACTTTTTTAATCTGGCGAACGTACAATACATAGGTACTTACACCAAAAGGTGATAATATATTTAAGATGCTATATACACAAAGTTTGGCTCAAATTTTAAATTTACATATAGAATAATAAGTATTCATGGCTTATTTTTCCCCAAGGTTCTGCCTGCAAGATTTTTTTTTCCTTCCTCCCCTAAAAACAAAAGACCAAAAAAAATAGACAATCAAAAAACAAAACTATATTCTACAAAAAAAAAAGCGCGACACCATACAGCTTTGGCTTATATAAATAATTCATAGCAGAATGTGTTCAAAAGTACTGTATATAACTTTCTATATAGTCTTAGAGAAGGGTATGGTTTCTTTAATAAAAAATATACACAAGCTAAAATTGTTTTTCTCTATTTTTTAAAAAAGTTAGGAGGAACATAAGAAAGATTTCAAACATTTTCCAATTATAACTTAATATATTAAAATTTTCTTTACGGACTATCTTCTAGTCTAATATCTTTTGAATATTCCATGCACGTTCTTTGTGTCTCTCTTTCACACTTGGTAAAAGGGAAAAAAGAGGGATACCCTTAATTTGACCCAGTATAGTTTTGCACGTGCAAATACAGGTGTTGGGGTTTTCTTGTTTTGTTTTCAACATTGCCAGCCCTTCTCCATGCACCCTTTCGTAAGAGAGAGAGAGACCCATGCTTGATTGGGTAATATAAAGGTCATTCTATGTACAGTATTGCTTTCTTTTTCTACGGCTCTGCTGCTACAAAGCGTACTCTTAACTACAGGGGACAGTACGGCTGTTGGAAAACACACACACACAGGAACACGACTACAGGCGAGCCCTCACGCCTCGGCCATCTAGTTTGGTAGATTACATACGGGTACGACATTTATTTTGCAAAACAGGTTATGTTATTCAAGGAGCAAAGTCCAGGTTAAGTGCCAGACTAGACCAATACCTAGGAAGGGTTCTTTTCTGTTATACTGTGTTTTAAAAACCACGGGGCATCTGCAGCTATAGGAGGAGTTGGTATTTAAGTGCCTGCTGATTTTGTGTGTGAGGGAGAGAAAGAGAGAGTATGTGTGCCTTGCTTCACACACTCACACATGTATATGTATACAAAGATATATATATTTATATATATGCATGTATGTATATACATATAAATATTTATTTCATGTCCTTATTTATAAATTTAGATATGTCAGGACTGTCCATTGGGATAACTCAAAAGTAGAAACGGAAGGGAGAAAGGGAAGCTTATGTCACCCAAGTATCCATTCTCATCCGCTTTACGGTCGGGCTCTCTCTGTCTTCTGAATTGGGGGGCCTTCCCAGTCCAACCGGCGAGTGGAAGTCACTCCTCGGGTCCTCCCGGTCGCTGCCATCGTACGAACTGCTGGAGCTACTGAGACTGTCGACGGGAGAGCGGCCCATTTCCTGACGTGATTGTTGCTGAGGTTGCTGCTGTTGTTGTTGTTGCTGCTGCTGCTGCTGCTGCTGCTGGGGGAACGCGGATGGGGTCACTCGGTCTCGAGGGGGCGAAATTGGCTCGGACTTGATGTTAATGTTTTGGTTGGTGTTAATAGATAAGTTGGAACCCTGAGATAACTGGCTTCCAGTCCTAGTAAAAAATTAAAACCAGAGGTGGGGTGGGAGGAGAAAAGCAATGTTATTTATAGGGCTTCACAGAGATGAGCTATAAGCAAGGCACAGCCCCGCCACCCAAACTTTCAGAAAGGCAAACACAAAAGGAAACGGCAGGGGGAAAGGAAAAGCAGCAACGCTGGACAAGACTGAGAACAAATCTGGCTGCATGTACGCAAGTTTTAACATACCCTTCTGTTCCAAAAGACAATGGGCTAGTTTGCAGGCAACGCTAAACTATGGCTTAGCATTACATGCCTGAGCCTCTGAATGCCCCCCCCTTCCCTTTCCACTGTGTGACCAGAAAGACAAGCACATAGAGATTCCATTCTGCTTTCCCCAATTTCTGGCTTGCTGGTATGTTTGAACAGAAGTGTGGTTTAAAAAATAAACTCTAGTATGTTAAAACAAGTCAAGGTTTGAAGTTAGCTTATTTTGCAACTGACCAACTGCATTCCTCCTGGTTGTGCAGAAAGAGGGCTGTAGCTCAGTGGTAGAGCATCTGTTTCGCATGCAAAAGGTCCCAGGTTTAAACCCCAGCACCTACATGTTTCTTTAATTTCTTTTATTCAATAAAATTTATATACCGCTAGCATGTAAGGAAAACCTCTGAAGTAGAGTTGGGAATGTCCCTTGCTTGAAACCCTGGAGAGCCACTGCCAGTTGGTGAAGACAGTACTGACCTAGATGGACCAGTGGCCTGTCTCAGTATAAGGCAGCTTCCTATATTCCTATGAGGGGAGGTGGGAGTCTTTGAGTCCAAGGCTTTGATGAGACTCACAGAGGCTATTGCACCTAACCCTAAGTCATGGTTTAGCATTGCATGCAAACCAGGCCAATTGCTATGCACAACAGGTGTTCATGCACCACCCAGATTTATGATGCTCAGACAGTCCAGGACAGTGCATTATTATCCAACCAATGGAGCAAGATTTATATACCACTTAATTAAAAAAATTATTAAGTGGTTTACATAAAATACTCATTAAATAGATAAAAACAGACTTTAAAAACAGCACGCTATAAAATTTATCAAAATATAGATACAATCAACAGTTTTAGAAACAGGTGTATGTAATAAAATAATGTTGCCCTTCAGTGTTTTAGCCACTACAGAACAAGCTACACTGCTGCAATCCAAAACAACCCATCCAGTCAACTGCCAGGAGCAGCTCCCAACATAGAGGGTGCAGAGGGTGCCTGAGATCACTCATTCCCCAGTCTGCTTAATGAAACTGTCATGAAGGACAATTATAAAAAACCAAGTTTGTACATGACTAATAGAGCACTTTTAAGTGCTGCTGTTGCTTCAATTCAGTAATAAAGGCCTGAGTGCTCAGATTGGCAATCCATTTAGAGTCATATGCACAAGCTCTAAGTGTGCGGCCTAGTTCCTGGCAACCCCTCCGCTTAGTTTATTCATGGTCAAGTCAGTTTCATTTGTATTGGAGTATTTATTCAAATGAAGTTAAGGTTAAAGTATTACTATTTGCAGGGTGGGGGAGGTGCGCTGGACAATGAATGCACAAGCAGCAGCAGAAGGATTTCCCTACAAAATAACTTTCCAAGCCCACTGAGTTGCAAAACACCTACAAGTCACAAATCAGTATGTACACCGATCAAGCTACCCATGTATACCCAACCCACTCAAAGTGAAGTGTTAAAGAACATTGTGCCTAACCAAATAGGGCCAAGTCTGAGCTTGTGGGCTAAATGGAAGAGGTGCCTAGTTGGGTGTAACTTAGCAAAGGCTGCCAATCCTCCAGGGAATGGGGGTGGGAGTGTGTTCCCACTTACACAAGGGAGCTGAGGGCTGCTTGTCCTAGATGATGCTGTTGCCAGGCAGATACTTGTCCTAATGACAGCATTCCTGGGGAGTTAAAACCCTGCAGGGCCGACAGGTCTGCACTAGTCAAGGAATAATCTGAAAGGAAGAAAGGAGCAAGAAAGGGAAAAAAATTATTTGTACCACGTATTCATCAGAAAGTGTAAGTTACAGATTCATGGGCTGACACCAGCCAGCACTGTGTTGAGGACAGGCATTTGAATCCATGACAACTCCCTCAGGCACTCTATGGCAGAACGGCTTTGAGCCTGGTTTGGAAGACTGTGATCTTAAAACTGCTAACTTCACCTCAAGACCCAAAGGGCAAATTTTCTCTATACCATTATTAAAAAGTGTAATTCACACATGCCCTCCATTCAAGTGACTCTCAAGGCTAGGCCCAAAGAGAACTAATGGTTCTAAAGCTATATTTCCCCCCTCTATGTTCCTGTATAATCCACTCAAAAGAAAATGGACAAATGTAGCCCTTTTCTTTCTTTCTCTTGACCTTCACCTAGTCTCCTATGTAGTACCAAATGGCTCAGGTCAGGTTGAGTCCCAAATCTGAGCTTTTTTATTGCTATATTGCAGGGGTGGGTAGGTCTGGTTCTGGAGAGGGAGAAAGGTGTGCTTTCAATTTTACTTCCTCCAGAAATATTCCTATATAGCATAGCAAGAGGGATTGCGCTCACAACATCCTCGTAAACTTAACCTGCCTCTCCAGGATTCTTACTATAAGTCTGAAACAGCCAACTTCCTTCTTCTTCCTCCCCGCAGCCCCCACCCCTGCAAAAACTGGAATGTCTGAACTGCTCTCAAACATACACTTAACTGATAAGACTCACACAGTCTGCTGATTTCTGGTACCTTTGGACCATCCCTGCCCCTTGCTACCCACATTCTCTAAGTCCTGGGACCTGACAGATGTTTTGAGGGCAGTTTGGGGATTTTAAATGTTCTTCTTCTTTTCTTTTAACACCCATTGGCTACTAAGCTCACCAAGCGAGACGAATAAAAAAGCATACACAAATATATTAGGCTATTAAAATTTCAATAAAACCACAAGCACATTGTAATACAAACACTTCCAATGTACAAACTTTCTGCATGCCAAAGTTACTCCCCAAGAATGCAGAAACAGCTGCCTAGTTTTGGGGTGCCCCTGGTTTCACTTCCAAACTGATAGGCACTCAACCACCTGAATTCACTGTCAGATTCACTGTTAAAGTGCATGATGAAATCTACAGCTTTAAAACCAGCACTTTGCAACCCCTGCAAGTTCACGGCAAGCGAAACTAGTAAGGAATGTTATTCGGACAATGAAATTTGGTAAGGCAGAAATCCATTCTACACCAGCAAAAGTTGCAAATGCTGATATGAAAGGAGAAACTCCAACATCAGTCTCCAAGTAGCATGGATTTTACATCAAACTCATTCCTTGGAAGCTATGAGATTGGTTCAAAAGGGACTCTCCCAAGTTACTCGTGGCTTTGTCTCATGCCCTTTTGGTTTCCAAGGCATATTGCTACCATCTTTCCAGACTACAGTGCCATCAAAACAAAAGGCAAAATAAACCCCCCACCATTAATTCTGCTGTTATTTTCACTCTTGGGGGATGAATGTTGAAACACTGGCAGGAGCTGTGAGCCTGTGCATGACAGTCTCTTATCTGCTTTCTGCTTGCAAGTCAAAGTACAAGAATCCTTGATAGAATTTATATACCAAAAATGAATTCTAGGTGCACATTCATAAGGAAGGAAAGAATGCTGGAATTAACAGCAAGCTCCCATGGACAGCATAACAAAGACTGAAGAACTACATGTTACCTGTCTTTTTTTTAGACCCCTTTTTCATTTTACGTGCTGCGAAGTGGCTGACTCAAACAGTTGAAGGCAACAACATCTCTCTCAAAAGTTGCATGAATGCAGCATGCAAAACTAAACCTCTATGTTCTTGACCAATTAGATATTTGAGTTTTAAATCTAGGATATATAGTACTTAGAGTGTTATCACTACTGATTCACACATAGGAAGTTATTTCAGTTCATAATTATCACTTGTTTTTCCTTTGAATTTGGAAAGAGAGCTGTAAAAGCTTTTCTACACTTAATCACGTTCTAATACAGCTTTATATATGCTCTACCCTCTTGGGGGGAAAGGAGATAAAAGTGTGTTCCCGTGAGACAGATACAATTTTCATCTCTGGGTGGTTTTTTTTAATCCATAAATTATCGTCTAGGATATCAGAGACTGAAGTCAAGAGAACTTCCTTGGACTTCAAAATCAAGAATACTTGAGTATGCAAAATCAATCCAAAAACCATAATGCATGTTGCTTTTGTCTCTGTTTTTTATTATTATTATTATTATTATTATTATTATTATTATGTTTTCATTTTGTCTTTTTATGTTGTGAAGCGCCCTGTGATCTTCAGATAAAAATGGTGGTATACAAATTTAATAAATAAAATAAAATAAATGTAAGTCAGATCAGAGACATCTTTTAACTTAGGTCTGAATGTTCATGAAAGAGGTGTGAGCATCTAATAGGGCCTACAGCGCTATTAAGAGAGGTCAAAGTCCTTCAGTTATATTTTAACAGGAGCTTCTAGGGATTGAATCGTCTTTGAGATACAGCAGTTTAAACCTCAGATGCTTGATTACGCATCTCTCCAGGAGCTCATCCCTGCAAATTTGCTGTGCCAGCAAGTAGGTGATTAGGATAAGACACACCAACTGCTGTGCCAGCACAATGTCAAAGGAGTTCAATATGACATTGCCATAGATGCTTGAGTTCCTATAGCAAAAACAGGGTAGATGGGACCTCGCAGTGACCACACCGAGGTACTAGGTTATTATTTGTAAAGACAGGTTTTGTTTTTATTTTCTGGGGTCTCCTCACTGCTTGCTTTTTACCAACAAGACTTATTTTGTTTTTAACTTCAAGCTTTCACGAAGCAGCTATGACAGCTTGTTACAGAAATGTCTGCACATTAGATATTGATAAGTTCAGGGACTAAGTCAAACTATCATGATTTAAATTAAAATAACTATCTAGCATACTTCAGAAAAATGTTTAAAAGGAAAAAAAAACACTGGCAAGATATAGCTGCCTCAGAGATTCAAACAGCTGACCAACATATTACACAGAATGAAGTGGCAGAATTCTGGAGTGTACCACTTTGGACTGCAAGTGAGGGAGGTCATATTCTCAACTATAGAACACCCCCTACAGGGAACCTTCCATGGTGCCTACTACTTTGCTATCATTTGGGTGCCAGGCAAATAACTTTTAATTTCACTGGCATTTAAACGCTTAGCTTTTCAAATTTAAGACATTTAAAAGACCATTAAGTTTTTATTTACTGGAATTTTAAATCTTGTGTTATTCTCAGTGGCTTCTCCCCCCAAAAAAAACAAAACCCAGGGGAGAAGGGGGAGCAAACAAGTGAATAGCTTACCAGTGTTGTAAGCTGTAGGCATTGCAGAGTACACCAATCCTTGTGGGGGCAAGCTTGGAGTTGTCACAGACACAACTGGTGTTGCAAGAGGCTGCGTAGATTGAGAGCTGCTTAACCGCTGTGTGTTCTGTAAAAAATTTTTTTAACAAGAACATAGAACCCAGTTAAGGCAAATCCGCAATGAAATTTAAACACAGGTTGAGGCAACATCTTCCTTGTCTATGGCTTTTGTGTAATATTTCTTGAAAGCCAAGACAAACCATCAGAGAGAGAAAAATGTAAACCTATTTCTGAGCCACTGTCATTCAGAGAGAGTGCTGGGATGCAATGACTAATTTAGGACCAGTCACACTCAACTCCATATGAGCATTCTGTAAAATGGAGCATAAGAGGTATTGCCATAAGTAGTACTATATGAAGTAATATACCATGCATTGTGTGCAGTATTATCAACCCAACTGCACCAAAAGGAGATTGTGCACACATCACAAAATAAATGCAACTCTCCAAAGTCACCCTCCACGCTAATAATATGCCTTGTGAAAGAAGAGTTTCTACAGATGAAACGAATCTAGTTCAGGTCCACATGTAAGAAGCTGAGAGGGTTTAAATTTGTTTGGTTTCTTCAGTCAAGGTGCAATGGAGTGGGTTTGGGGCGGGGGACGGGAATTGCTGAGAAAAATGGAGCTGTCTAAGCAACTGAATTTCAAGACTGAAAAATCTAGCTCTGCGACAAGCTAAACCCAATAAGCAGGTCAGGAAGCTGCCTGAGGTGCTAGATTTCAAGAGAGGCCAGGCTACTCTGCAAAACCTACGGTGAGCTGGTGTAGGGGGTAAAGAGGAAGAGAGAAATATGTAGCAGCCTCTGCCACTACAATCTGGGACAGTACTGTATTATCTCCCCCTATTATCTCCCCAGCTGCAGCCCTTTCCACCTGGTCTACTCATTTATGCAGCACAGGGAGGGTGGAGAGGTCCGGTCAGGAAAACCCTTGTGAAGACCTTACAATCCCTATTCCCTGTTTAGAAAAAGGCATGGTATGGAGAAGGCACACTGAAATATTTGCCTAGAGCAGCAATATAGCCTGAGCTACCTTCAAATTGTATGACAAACGTATGACCTAGTTGCTTGGAGGAGGTTTTTTCTCCAACTAGCTGCATACTTTCCTGCAGGAAGCAACTCACACCACCAGAGGGCAACCCTCTCCTATAGCTTGCATACTTGAAATCACTCTTTGCCCTTGTCTATTGAAATTGAGAGCTACTTCAGCGTTGCACTTTTGACAGGTTGCAAGATTTAGCACAGTCACACACACACCCAACGCAAACAGTGCAATTCTGATGGAAGGAGAATGTATGGATGTAACAAATAAACACAGAGCACAATAAAGGCAACACTGGATGCTTAAACGGAATTAAAATAAGCATGCATCTCCTTTGAGTGGTTTGGGGGTGCGGTGCAGATACACGCCAAGTCTCATGTGTATGCGCTCAAATGTTATAAAATGTAAAAGCAGCCTTCAGCTAGATGACCAGGTCTGCAGACTGAGTTTGAACCTTGTAAGCAAAGCAGTATAGATGCCTTGCCTGCATTTTATGCATTCATTATTTGAAATGGGAGGCTTTAGCATGAAGCTCATCACCATACTAGAAATGCTTCAAATTAATTCAAGGAACATCTTCCGTATTTATGTAATGCTTCATCACAACAGTTCAGGGGAAAGCATCTAAGCTGTGGATCTCATACTTGAGAGGCAGGAGAAACAAGCAGCCTGTTGAAGTGGACTCTAATCCTCAAAAGCTTATGCCATCATAAATTTGTTGTGTCTTTACAGTGCACACACAAGACTTGTTGCAACAGACTAACACAGCTACACCCTCCGCAAGTTGTTCATAGGAACCACTGGGCCATGAGTGTGAATCACTGGCTAACCTTATGTTGACCAACTCTGCACATCTTTAGCTCCCAGTTTATAAAACCATCTACTTCACAGAATGTGAATATGGAAGGTGCCAAAATAGTTATTTGCCTTGTGCCTTATGGATAAATATCTGCAGCAGGACATTAATTAGATGGCCTTCCAGGTTCCCTTCCAACTATTATTTTATGTGTTTGGCATTTGCCAGTTGGGTGCTTGTAATGTGAAATGGTAACTTCATTCGCACAGATTCCATGGGTCTATTCCAATGAACAGACAAATCTGGGACTTAGACTCAACCCCTCTGTCACTGACAGCCATCCAGTTCCAAAGTAATGGTGAAGCTTGAACTAAGCACAAGATAGGATATCAGACTATTCACATTGCATAAATACCACCCTGTGAAGAGCGTGGTCTGAAAAGCTACAATTTTGGAGAATGGGTGAATTATGGAAAGCCCTTAACGTAACACGTTTTTTTCTTTTTTGTAACTGAACAGTTATCTGCCCTGCTTCTTATGAAGAAGCAGAACTACACAACAGATTATGCACTGAGGTCCTAAAGAACTTTGCTGTGAAACTAGCAGAACTTTGCTGCAAGACCCACAAGACAAGCAATACAAACATGACTTAAAATAGCACACGATAGTGACTTCGTTAGCAGAATTCTGCTAAGTGCCCCTTGTTACTTTAGCATTTTCCTAGGGAAAAGACGTTTTTCCCTCTGGAAGTTGAGCACAGGTGCAACAAATTACAGGGCTTTTGATAATCACTAGCACTTAGCATATGGATGCAGAGAAGCAAAAGGTTGTTTGTTGATAAGCTCCATTACACCTTGTACAGAACTTTATATTTCGGTTTGAAAACACACACGTAGTACCCAACACGATGCATTTGCCAAGACAAACACAGCAATCCCATGCTTTCATGCAACAAGAGCCCCATATCAGCAACATGTCTGGGGTTAAAATAATTGATAAAAAGCACTACAATAATTCCACACAGGTTTGTAATAAATCAGTTCTTTCCAAAATGATTGCACTAGAACAGCAAAGACAGCCAGGTTCCGGTCAACAAAGAAAGAGCTTTATATGTGCCAGAGACCAAATCATAAAAAATACTTTGTGAAAAACCTTTTTAAAAGGCTAAAACATTTCCCCTCCCCACTAGATTGGAAAATAGCTTGCAATTGTATGTTTCTTTTGGTAAACAGGGAACCCCCTTGTGGTTTGCTTCTCTTGTAGAGCATGAAATTAACTTGATCTCTAAAATGGTGACCTCACCAGGAATGATGTAATCTCCAAGAAGCAAAGCAGCAGCAGCAACACAGGAACTGTATTACAATTTGCAGAACTTCATGAGTGAAGTAAATCACTGCAGAGTTTGACATGGAATATAAGGTGCCTTAGAAGAAAATTTCAAGGCTCCTCAATGTGCACAGTGGACAGTTGCTGTTAGAGGCTCTGTTCCAACGTTCCCCTTTGCAACACCACTGGTAAAAATATTAACGTTTTTGGCAAATATTTATTAGTTTTCTATATTCTGTTGGTCAATGTAGAAACTTGAAATAAACCAATCACAACCGGCTTCTCTCTGCAGCAAAGGGAATGTTGGTCTAAGCTACAACAGACAGTTAACATGAAAGCTCTCTGGATCTTGATGTCTCATACCAAATAGGAACCCAGACTCACCAACTCCAATTCATCCTCCTCCGACTGTACTCAGCAAATAAGAGGAATAATAAGGTTACTGAGAATAGGACAGTATTCAAGAATGAAAGAGTCGTGTTGGTGCTTAATGAGCTAGCTATTTTTAGCCTCACTAATATTCCAAAGTTACGATGTGATTCAGTAGGCAAAGAAGTATTACATTATACTATGCCAGCTTCCCAGAAGCATCTAGTTGTGGGGGAACTGGGTGCTAGGCTAGAGAGAAAGCTCTAACCCAGTAGGACTCTTCTTCTTCTTCTTAGTATAGTAAACTTACAGCCTGTCTACTGACTCCTATTGTCAACACACAGTTGATGGGAAAAACACATTTAAAATGATCAAAAGCAAAGGATCCACACCCAAATTTGACCAATTCACAGTTACTTTAGAGAAGCCTCAATGTACTTTGCTTGGAGAAAAGCAAGCCCTTGTGCCCTTGAAAACTGCTTCCAAAAAAAGCCCACTGTTTGCCAAGTTCACATGTACATGCCCTCCAGTGCAGAAATATGAATCATGTTTACAGTACCATCTGTTTGCCCTTATAGATGGGCATGCTCTGTTGACAGTGCCTGCGTTCGAACGCAACACTAAGCCATTCACTGTGACCACTTCACTCCTCCCTTAGTTGAGCAGGAAAACGAACCATGGAGTGCCTGGCTTTGTGTAACATCTGAACCAGTGCTTGCAAGTTTGTTTCTCACCAAACCACATTCTCAAGCCAATGTTTGTTCTTAGCTTCCTGATCAAGGTCTCTTTTGTCTTTCTCCAAGCTACTAATAAGTCAAAAAGCTAAACTTACCAATGGAGGCATCATGCCTTTGCTAGAGGGAGGGATGACAACCCGGAGGTCTGGCTTGCGACTGTTCATTCCAAGGTTGCCCCCGCCAGGGGGAGGGGGAGATTTTGTAGGCATCCCTTTGCTTAGGCCATTCCCACCCCCGGTGCTGCTAAGCAGGCCTGGTGAAGCTCGTGAATTCACAAAACCATTTCCTGTAGTAAGAGAAGAGGCAAAAGAAGTCCACCTTAAGACAAAGATAAATGATCATACATTATGTGAGTGAACATATGGGCATCAAGGTAAAGGTAAAGGTACCCCTGACCATTAGGTCCAGTCACAGACAACTCTGGGGTTGCTTTTGCATGAGCTTATGCAAGCGCAGTAGTGTTAGAGGGCAATCTGGAGATCCTTGGGGAATGGTCAGGAGCACCTCAATAAATGATCAAAACTGGTGGAGAAACTTCCCTGAAATACAGCTTCCTGATTTGCCCTCTAAAGTGACAGCTTTGGGAGAATGCTGATACACTCTAAAGAAGGGGATCCCAAACTTTCTTCTCCACAGACAACTTGAAAATTGCTGAGGCTCTTGGCAGACCACTCAATATTTTTTTTATTGTTGTAGCAAATGTAACATGCTGTGCTAGATGCTGTAGGACTTTTTAATTTTATTCAAATTGTAATGTTAAGAAATAAAAAGCAATAAAAATGAAATTTAAAATCTTTATGACTATTTGACACACCACAGCCCCATGAATGAAGTTTGCGGACCACAGTTTAGGAACCTGTGCTCTAGGGCAAAGAGTAGCCATCTGGATTTTGTTTGACTCCAACTTCTTTCCATCTGGAGGGCAGCACACTGGCTACCACTGTTCTGGGTTAAGCTTTCAGGTCTTGCTTAGCAACGGAGAGGCCTAACCAGCCTGGCAATGCAGGATGCATGGACACATCCCAGAATCACTCACAACGTGCAGGAGTTCTGCAGCAAACAAGTAACTGAGGAAAGGATTCCCTGAAGCAAGAACATTTGATGAGCAGTGATCTGCAGGAGAGTTGGGTGGTGTGGGTTGAGAAATGCTGCACTCTACAGGCTAGAAAATCAGGTGGGGAATGTACACCTTTCCCTGAGGGAAATGAAAGTAAATGTGTGGAGATGGCACCACTTTAAGGTATGATATAGCAGCTTGACTGATGAGAAGGTGCAACAGTCACAGAGATGTTCTAATGCCATCTGTTCTTTAACATAGCATTTGCAGTAGCTTTAGCACTCTCGTCTGACACAGGGTCCTTCACACTTTCATGCCACCAAAGGAGGCATTAGATCCTGCTGACAGTAGGAACACCAGGTCCTGGCTTACATGACATCTGATGAACTTCTTTGGGGGTGGGGAAAGCAGTTAAAAGACCTGAGAAGTGTGTTGACAGATTTTATTTTTTTAATTGTTTGTTTTTAAATTAAAAAAAACTCACTGTGGATCCAATTCAATATACAGAAGGCCTTGTGGCACCTTATAAACAATACAGTCATGCCTCATGTTACGGACGCTTCAGGTTACGTGTTTTTGGGTTGCAGACTGCAGGAAACCTGGAAGTACCGGAACGGGTTACTTCCGGGTTTCGCTGCTTGCGCATGTGCAGAAGTGCTAAATCGTGCAGAAGCGCCAAATTGCGCCGGCACAGATGCAGCGCTTCAGGATGTGAACGCTGCAGGTTGCAGACGTGCCTCCATCATGGATTACATCCACAACCCAAGGTTCCTCTGTAATGCATTTATTTTGGCATAAGCTTATGCTGCAATACATTTGTCAGGCTTTAAGTTGCATCAAGACTCTTTGATGCAACAGACTAACACAACTGCCCCTCTAGAAAACCAGCACACAGTTAATCCCATTTATCTTAATGATAAGTAATTATTTCACATAACTGGGAGCAGGACCACAGCCAGCATGTTCACAGAAAACACTCATGTTTTGGCTAGTTCAACCTCATTTGCACATAGGACCACAAAATCCGGAAGCAACTTTTTTTGCACTATGGCTGACATACTGAAAAGAAACATTCCACACTGCAACCTTTTTCTTGAGGTTACAGTTGTCCATCTCCCAATAGCAACCTGTCAAGTTGTAATGGGATACGATGTGGGTCTCACAAACACACACAAAACGCCCCCAAAAACGCCTCTCATTTTGTTTAGAATGGAAAAGAATTCTGAAAAACTTACTGAAATAAATGGAAATTGCACAGGAGAGCCTGGAATATAGTAGCTGCTGTAAAGAATTCTTGGTGCTTATAGAACAATAGACATGAAAAAACCCTATTATATTCCAACAACTACATTTATCCTAAGGTGCTATTTCTCAACATTCTCTCAAAAATATCACACCAGGAGCATTTCTTACCCCAACCAGGAATTTTTGTTAATAGACTACGAAATGTTGCAAGCAAGTAGGTTATAGTATTAATTGGATCAGAGTATACCCCTGTGACCTATTTTATTACAGCAAGTAATAAATTTCATATTCAATTTAGAGGCATGCAAAAACCAACATACAATGGGCTCTTCACTCCATGTCCTTAAGCCTCCTGAGCAAATGAGCTAAGAATAAGTTAAGGAAGTATGGTAGTAAGAAAACCACCATTCTAACTTCCTACCTTTCAAATCAAATTCTGCCAAGGAACACCCAGAGTCCAAAGCACATTCTAAGGTTCATACCAACCAGTATTGCTGGTCCTCAGTGTCACCATGCATGATCCCAAGAGTGGGCCCTAGAATAAACTCAGCAGTGGGGGCCAAGCTGTCTTTCCGGGAAGCTTATTTGTTATTAAGTGGTCTTATTAAGAAATCCCAGTAAGCATCTGAGGAATCCTGGGAAAGTGTTTGAAAACCATAGGACAGAATAATGTTTCACACTTCTGTGTGAATGTGCACCTATTTAAAACATCACCTGTGGTAAGAGGACAGAATGCCACCTAAATATGTAGATATGCCTGTGGTGCTTGATGTTGAATGTTGTCAGGCCATTCCATCCTGGTTGGTCTGTCCTCCATCTCTTTTCTCCAAGTCTTCCTCCCATTATTTTTCTGTTAAATCTTAGCAAGCCTGTCCTTTTTAATCCCCTTTTTGCCCGGAACTAAGTGTCGTAAAATCCTTCTAATAATCTGGCCCATTCTGGTTGTCAGGTATTTGGGGTGGGGGAGAGTGAAAAGTAATTGCCCCCTCCCACAAAGGGCAGGGAAGATACGTCAGGCCAACAAGCTCAAATGTTAAAGTTATGAAGTAGCTGAGGGATAGGGGTGTATTTGTTCTTTAATAAATACTGTAGCCTCTTCATGCTATTCTGAAGCACTCTGCAGCTTCCCTGCCATTCCAGAAAGTGAGATAGACAACGCTCATGGGAGCCAGGCAATTCTTAAAAAAAGAAACAAAGAAAGAATCAGGTCAAAGCTGCATTGTGGCTAAACGCCATTGCAATCTATATCTATAGCTATACAGTGGTACCTCAGGTTAAGAACTTAATTCGTTCTGGAGGTCCGTTCTTAACCTGAAACTGTTCTTAACCTGAGGTACCACTTTAGCTAATGGGGTCTCCCACTGCCGCCACACTGCCGGAGCACAATTTCTGTTCTCATCCTGAAGCAAAGTTCTTAACCCGAGGTACTATTTCTGGGTTAGCGGAGTCTGTAACCTGAAGCGTCTGTAACCTGAGGTACCACTGTATAGCTATATATCTGTATCTATATTGACAGGCTCAAAGGTATACAACAAATCACATTTGCAAATTCTGAGGTTACTATGCATATAAAACACAGCCAGGCTGTCAGACATGCTGCAGGCAGCCTCTTGGGCAGTCTCACTCTCTGGAACACTGGAGAAGCTATGGAGTGCACTGAGGGCGGTTTAAGTCAAAGTGAGAACATCTCTCACCCTTTGGCCACCTTGTAACTTAAGGGAAGCGGCAAAGCTGTGCTCTCCAGAACAATTTTGAAGTAATAATTCTTTCCTACACCGTGAAAGGGACCGTAAATTAATTGCCTCCTTCTCTCTCTTTTTTGTGGGGGTGGAGAGGGCAGATTTCCCAGAATTGAAGAGAAGGCTTCAGCATGGCATTAGTCTTAGGTACTAAGTTGTTGTTTTGTTATAATTCCAGTTTCAAATTTTGCAACTGTGTACATTTGAAAATTGGGGCTATAAGGCTCCCATTGTATCTTTTCTGAATGCAATGTACAAGTGTCCTTCAGAAGCACACATTTTTAATGTCTGAACAATTGCACTATGGCTGTAGCTTAGCAACAGTATTGCACAAACCGTAAATATTCTCGCATGTGGAAGAACATGCAGTAATTGTAACCAGGCTGAAAAAGATGGGAATCTGGTCAAGCATTTGTCTCTGGCCACATACATACACACAAGAACAGGTTGTGGGACCCAAGCCCAAAATGAAGAGCCAGAGAAGGCTGGTTGACACAAACAAGTCAACCGATAGGCGGTATTTACAGAACATGTCCAACTGATTTCTAAGAAGTTGACACTAAGCATCTAACCAGCTCCATCTGTATCTTACTAGTCTAGGAAAAAAAATTTGCTGGAGGAAACCTGGAAAAGCAAAGGGAAAAAACTAAAAAAGAGGAGCCAACCTGATGCCCTTAGAATGACGCTGGACTCCAATTCTCATCAGCCCCCTATTAGCCTAGAGCTGAAGATCATCTGGTGGGCACATTGGGTACCCTGCCTTAAAGAGTGACCAACTGCAATTCACTCAGCAGGTTGCACCCATTCACCAGAACAGTATCAGCCAATGAAGTTGGCTTTAGGCAAAAACAGGATGGACCACTCATCCAGTTATCCCATCACCACTTGCTCAGACTGTGGCCTGAACTCGGAACCTTCTGCATGCAGGACGTCTGCTACCACCAGCAATGACTCTTCCCCAAACGGAATGCTTCAAGGTGTGGCATGCATAAGCTTACTCTGCTGTTCAGAGTCACCATGGTATCACAGGGAAGGATGCAGGACCAAAATTGTGTCTGCAGGCCTATATGTACTATGATGCATAGGCGTAGCCGGGGGGTGGGGACTGCCCCTCTAAATGAAGTAAATCAATTAAAAAACTGAGGTTCGTCCCCCCCCCCAATGAAGCCCGCCCCCTAACATAAATCCTGGCTACACCCATGCTGTGATGCCTCTTGACATCAGAGTTATGTCTAAATTTATCAGCAAGCTGCCATTAAAAAGTAAAAAGAATAGTTGCACTATGAAACAAAATGGTAGCTGAAGCAAACAAACTTATTCATAAAGTGGTACCTTGGGTCAAGAACTTAATTTGTTCTGGAGGTCAGTTTCTTAACCTGAAACTGTTCTTAACCTGAGGTACCACTTTAGCTAATGGGGCCTCTTGCTGCCGCTGCACCGCCAGAGCACGATTTCTGTTCTCATCCTGAAGCAAAATTCTTAACCCGAGGTACTATTTCTGGGTTAGCGGAGTCTGTAACCTGAAGCGTCTGTAACCCGAGGTACCACTGTACTTGAATGGTAGTATGAAGGAGGAATCAGGGCCACAAAGCCTCCTCTCAGGGGATCCAGAGAAAGGATATCAGCTAAGCACAGGGCCCAAGCAAAATGGGCTGCCCACTATACCCTTTGGGGATCCAAGTGCACACGTGTGTTGGACTTGACCACTTCTCCCTTATTTGGAAAGCAACATACGGACGAAGTCTCTAACATCTGCTTAAGAAAGCCTGCCTGGCACTTTAAGAAGCAGAACGCATCACATGTTTACTCTCATCAGTCAACTCCTTCAAGATAAAGGCTAATGTATCATAGCACTCAAGATCACTAATATTACAGCCCGCATTTACCCACTAAGCTACCGACAATGTTAATTGTGCTTGAGCATTTTCTTATAACACCACAGTCTACTTGCTTTGCTGAGGTCTATTAGAAACTGAATTCACAGCCATACAAGACAGCTGCTTGAAGCTTGTATATTATTCAAAAGTCTTTTAACACAAGTCTAAAAGTCCATGCACGAAGCATATTTACCTCAGGTAATCCCCCTTAATTGTAATGGGGTTTCTTCAAAGCAAATAAACTCATGAATACTTCCTTGAAAATTCTGTTTATCTTAAATGGGAATTACATCAGTGTGGAGTACTTTTTTTTAAAAAACCAACTATTCCTATTACTCTCTTCAAGCAAGCAGGCAGTTCTGCTTTTCCTTCCACACCCAATACAGTCATTTCCTGCAGCCCTTCTTACAAGGGACTGTCAGTCTTTCAGAGAACATTTCATATCCTTTAATGGCACTGTCAGACATAAGCCTCTCTCAACAGCGCGGAGCCTCACTCAGGCAGGCAGACTGATGTGAAGCACTCTGCCTGCCAGAAAACAGAGCCATTTTCTAGATAAGGCATCAAAATAGGAAGGAGAAGATTGTGTGCAAGAGATAAGCAATACTCTCTACTCTCAACCTAAGAAGCGTTTTCTTTCTCTGGGGAGAGAGAGAGAGAGAGAGAGAGAGAGAGAGAGAGAGAGATATTATTGTGCATGACACTGTCTATGCTTAAGTCAGGAAGATTACTTCTCCCACAACATCCGGAAATATATTTGTTCTTCAAAATCTTAGAAACTGCCTTACTCAGTGCAAACCTTGGTAACCCAAGAATATCAAATTATAAACCCAAGTGAAAGGGCAGTTAAAAGCACAGGATTTTTTAGCATAAGGTCAGGAGCCAGAGGCAGATAATGATTACAAGATGATGTAATAGTCAGGCAGCTTTCCCAAATGTAGCCAGGGTAACCCTTTGTATGCCAGCTTCCTCTTCTCAGCACAATGCATGTGTGTGCACACATTAGAGACAGTAATTTGCACCTTTTAAAAACATGTGAAAAAGAGAAAAAGAGACTGTACTGGTTACCCCTGGGAAAGCATTTGAGAAGAGGAACTGTTGTTTTGAATAAAAAAAATTCATCCACTGCAAGACACATTTTTTAAGAAGCAATTTCTGCAAGTTATTAAAAGTACTTTCATAGATAGAGCAGATCTAATGGATTGTGTGGCATGAATGAAAGCCTTGATGACTTTCCCCCTTTTTCTTTCTTAAAGGAAATGTTAATCAGGTTAAACCAAAGAATAATAATTACTACCAATATGATTATCTGAGGGGAAAACGCTGTTTTGTACGGTAATGTAAAACCAAAAACCAGTAAGAATGCCAACTATTCTATCACCTTCACATTTTTAATATGGTATTCCTAGCTGTATGCCCTCTAGTCCAACATTCTTTAATTCTATCATTGTGCTCTATGTTCCACAATACAAACTGCACCACAATACAAATTACACAATAAAGACAGATGCCTGGAATGTACTGCCTGCCTTTAGTGTTCATCTGAAAGTGATGTTAACATCCACAATTCATTATTTTTTTTTTTTACATATGACAATAGAAAACCTGGAAGCATGTATGTGGTTTAGAAAATCAAAGCTTGGGCACATTGTGAGAGTACAGAAAAGAAAGAGCGTTTAAATTTGTGATGTTCCCCATACTTCAGGCTTTTTATTATTTAATTAACTTATACAATGGTACCTTGGGTTACAAACAGTTCAGGTTACAGACTCCGATAACCCGGAAGTAGTACCTCAGGTTAAGAACTTTACCTCAGGATGAGAACAGAAATTGCGTGGTAGCAGGAGGCCCCATAAGCTAAAATGGTACCTCAGGTTAAGAACGGACCTCCGGAACGAATTAAGTTCATAACCAGAGTACCACTGTACTCTGCCCCTGAGGTTGTTTATACTTAAGACAATACAGGCCAGGTTCACACTTCACACTGAGTTATATTATCCTTGCATAATGTTTGGGGCTGTTCCATGCTGAGATAAGACATTCCTTGACTCAGTGAGTCATCTGAACCCAGCCTTGTGGCTTAGTTCTCTCGGAACAAGCCACAAACAGCAAACCAGGAACAACCCTTGGTTACAGACCATGGTCAGTCTGAAGAGAGCTAAATGGCAAGCCCAGGTTTGGAAAACATGCTAAGCCAAATAATGGCTTAGGTCAGTGCAGCGCAGCAGTGAGATGACTGGGGAGGAGCAAAGCAGACACAACCTTCGGAACAGCAGCAACAAAATGACCCCATCTCCACTCTAAATCACAATGCTGAAATTAAAAAATCCCAGAGAAGATATTTGTGTGCAGGGACTGTGCACTCAGAACAAATTCTTAGTCTCAGAATTCTTTAATGCTGGGTGTATGTCTTTTGTACCAAGCTCTGGTTGATGTTTCTCAGGACCCTAGTAAAAAAAAAAACCAAGTAAATCCTGTTAGATCAAAGTCTGTCAACTTTAGAAGACACACACAAGCATAGCCTCACACTCTTGGGTTTTAGGGATTAGATATAGAACCTGGTAAAAAAAACATCAGCTACAATTGTTTTGAGTCTTACGTTAAAATTTTGGTTACTGGTTTTTTTGTTTTTATTCTTAATGTTAATATTTTGGTTATTTGCTTTTCATGTTTTGTAATGCCATCTTTGGTTCTATACTTTTCAAGAACCAATTTCTAAAGCTTAATGCATCCCTTCACAAACTCATTATCTGATTAAAAGAGGTGTCAAGCAGGGTTGCGTATTGGTACCTTTCGTATTTATCATCAATCTCATCCCTGAGATGGCATCCCCTTCCTCCTTCTCTCCCTCTCTTGGAAATCGCAAAGTGTCCATTCTGCTTTACACTGATGACCTAGTCCTGCTCTCTTTGAACAAAATTGGACTCGGAAGGATGCTGGTCAAATTTGGCCAATTGTACAAAAAAGAACACCTAAGAGTTAGTTATGCCAAAACTAAGGTTGCTGTATTCGGTAAGAGTGGACATTAGATGGTCATACCCTCGAGCAAGCACATGGATTTAAATACCTAGGATTACTTATTGATGAAAAGCTTTCACGGAAACCCAATCTGGATGCAATCAAGCTAGTATCTGCCTGCTCTACTAGACAGCTATACAGGTTCTTCCATTCAAAGGGGGAGGCAGTTAATCAATCCAACCATTAAGGTCTACGTGTCATTATCATATAGCTTTGATATTTAATAATGATTGTGAGGCCCACTAGCCAGTGTTCCTCCAGGAAGGTATTATCAGAGCATTTTAACAGCTTGATTCCTTTTCTAGTCTAACCTTCCTGTGTGTTAGCTTTATTTTACTGCAACACCAATATTATTTACATACCAACCATGTGAAACGCTGAGCTACTTCTCTATCAAATTAGGACACATTTGCCTTTCAAATGTGGCAGCTGTCTATTTACCTCCCACCCCACCTCACCCTCTCAATAAATTATAATTTTTCTATAACATCTGGTGATACTAAGCAATCAACAATGGGAAAAGGCTTTCACTGGCTGCCAATTCATCGTGGTTAAAAGCCACTTCAAAGTGCTTTTAACGCTAGGTCCCGATTATCTCAGCAAATGCCTCCTTCTACATAAGCCTACTCTCTCAGCAACTGAGATCTGCAAGGCTTTAATTCAAATTACAACTCTTTTGGAGATTGCTTTGCTTCTTGAGGAGACTTTTGGTTGTGGCCCAGTGCTTTGGAATGCCCTCCCGCAAGTTCAGATGGCCTTCTCCCTTATGCATTTTTGCATTCATTTTTATTAAAACAACACCTAAATCAACAAACCTTAAATTCAAAAGAGTAATAGATACACAACTGAATATGCAATATCTACTCATTTAGAGTAGGCAAATATTATGGCACAAGTTTTGGGGAAACTATCATGCAATTCATCAGCTGCATGAAGTGTTACCCTCAGCAGGTGTGAATGCAGCTGGGGTGGGTACAATTTTGCTGGACAACTTTTAGCATTTCCTTCCCATTTAACTCCAAATGGAATTAAAAATGGAAGATTAGTTTGGACATTTGAGAAGAACAAATGTCCAAATTAGTTTGGACATTTGAGAAGAAATGGCTTGGTTTCCCCCCAGTGTTTATAACTATTTATATGTGGAGGGTTTAAACTTAGGATGGCTAACACATAGTCCTCTAGAAGATGTTACTGAACCACAGCTCCTATCAGCCCCAAATAGCATAACCAAGTATGATGAGTTTTGTAGTTCAGTAACATCTAGAGCAGTGGTTCCTAATTAGGGGTCCAGGGACCCCTGGAGGTCCGCAGAACACATGCAGGGGGTCCTTGCCTCCCCCTGGCAGCTAATCTTTTTGCCATTTTTGCATAGTAATATCTCAAATTTTATTGTCTGTTTTAGCACTGTGTGATTTTTCGATATATTGGCCAAATTCTGTTTTGAAATCACACCAGGATAACTATTTTTACTTGGCAATATGCAGCAATATATCACTCCTCGCATGAGGGAGAACAGGGCAGCCGATTTCAAGGCACTGCCAATATTGCACAATGATCTCAGCCGATATTGCTGCTTATCTGAGCTGCCTTCCTTCACGCTGAGGGAAAACAGGGCAGCCATTTGTGAGGCACTACCTCCCTCTCACACTGATGGAAAACACTGATGGAAAGCTGATTGCCCTTCAAGGCACCGTGGCACTACCTTCCTCTGGCACTGAGGCGAAGTAGCCACAGTGGACGTGGGTCTTCGTTGGCTGCCCCACTGATGGCGGCTTCATGCCCCCCCATACCCACACCCTCCCACTCAAAGCATGCAGTAGAGGTGACTCCACTTCCTCTCCTCCTCCCCCCATCTGATCTTTGTGGCTACTTCTTCCCCTCACCCTCACATCTGATCTGCGTGCACCCCATCTACCCGATCTCCAAATTTCAGACACTGTGATATGTCAGAATATCACAATGTTTAGCTGCTGATATATCATGATGTTGAAAACCATATATTCCTCAACCCTAGTCTGTTTTTTAGTATACCTAAAATCCTCTGCTTACTAGAGGCTACACCACATTTTGTTCAAAAAATTGCCTTGCAGATGTAACTACAATAGATTTATCAATTTTTTCAAAAGTAGGGGATCCGCAGCTTGGCTTTTGGAAAATAGGCCAACCCCAGTAATTAGCTAATTGCGAACCGAAGACCAAGGTTAGATCTAAACTGATATTGCCCTGGGGCCAAGAGTGCCTGTGCTTGGCAATGTGCCACTGCCCCTGCCCCTGCCTCCACCCAAATATGCAACATTTGAGTTTTGTAAAGCAAAACTGCATCAGGTGCCTGTCTCATATTAGATTATTATCTGCCACACAGAGCAGGTGCCCCTTAACAGTCTCCCAGGCAGACTAAAACCCTGGTTCTGTCTCAGTGCCTCAGAGGGAGTTCATTATCACATTAATTTCTAGCATAAATTATAAGAAAGCCAATTGTTAGAACACATTCCCTTCAGACAATTTAACTTTGGATATAAGCACCAAACATCTGATAAGGGATATGGCTCAGTGTAAAAACTCAAAGCTCCTTAATTGTTGGGACAATATGAATTCATAAATTAAAACAAGAGCTAAATGAACAGTTCTTTGAAACATGAAGATTTTAACTTCTGGCTTCAATACAATCTTAACTGTCTCTCTTCTTGCTTTAAGCGTCCACAAAACTGTACCCTCTGGGTGGAGGAGAAGAGAGATACAATTTGATGCATGACTGGTTTTTTCAGCCTTAATTACAGATATTAGTATTTGTTCAGCCTTGAGACAACCTAAGAATGACTGTTTTCCACAGGAGATTAACATTTCAATACTTCTAAGGGAGGTGCCCATCACACTCAGATCTTTAACTGACTATACTACAGTATTCTTTAGATGTTACAGGAGTGATGTTAAACCATTTTTCTGCGGTTTAATTCACACAGTAATGTTTAAGAGTTTAGGAGAAAGAGGCAAAGTTCAGTAATAGAGCACCTCATTTGCACACAAAAGGTCCCAGGATTAATCCCCAGCACCTCCAGGTAGACCTGGAACAGAACCCTTCCTAAAATCCTGGTTAGCTGCTGCCAGTCAGCTAGAGGGACCAATGGTCTGACTCAGTATAAGGCAGCTTCCTATGTTCCAATATTGTTCCTATGTAAGAAGACCCTGTGTAATGGAAAACTGCACTCCACTTCACCACTCAACTATCAACCCCTGAATTCTGCTTTGGTGACAAATGTGTGATAAGGACCTATGTGATTGGAATCATCATTGGTCAACGTGTTTTCAAATATTACAGCAGAGTAGCAGGATGAATCCTTGGAAGAGCAGCTCCAATGTTGCCACTGAAAAATCTAAAGAGCATCAAGGAGAAGAGAGAAAATAGGGAATTGCAAAAGAAGAATTAAGATCTAGTTTGAAATATTACCACTTGCTAAAAGAAGTTATCTGGAGATTTAGGGTGCAATTTTCATCAGTATGAAGACAACACACAGCTCTAGCTCTTGTTTTGACATACTCATCCCAGGGAGGCTGTGAAACCCTTGAAGTGGTGTTTGGATTCAGTTTTGGGATGAATGAAACCATTCAAGCTAAAATTTAATCAAGACAACACAGAAAGACTGTGGAAACCAACCAAAGTGTATGGATGTTTGGAACCAGACTAGGGTGGGGTTACATCCCTCCCCTGATGTAACTTCCTCAGAGTTTGGGGGTTCTCCTGCACTTTGTGTTGTCTGTGGAAATCCAGCAGTGGCTAGGATGCCTTTTACAGTATGTGTTCAGGATGATGCGGCATATGTGATTTTACCTAGATAGGGTTTACCCTAAACTACGCTACACATGCACTAATAACATCCAGACTTGAATACGTGTCTGCTTTTGAAGACTATGTAGAATGTTCAACTGGTGTAAGCTACTTTCATGATACTGGATTTTCAATTCCATGTTGCCATTTTATGCTGTGGAGTTGCCCAGAGGACTACTTATTAGCAACCTTATAAGATTATAGCACGTCAGTAAATAAACTAAACAAACATGTGCCCATCTATATGTTGATGGGGGAATTGGGCAACCCTTTGCACTGGTTGCCCATGGATTTCTAGGCCAATTTAGTAATGATCTTTAAAGTTGCCACTGATTTGGGGTCACATTACCTTAGAAGGACCTGCCTTCACCTGTATGAACTTGCCCATGCTCTAAAATCAGCTTCAGAGAGTCTATAATAGGTCTGCCATTTATATCAATTCAGTTAGTGTGCACAAAAGACAGGCGCTTCTCATGGTGGGCCCACATTTGTGGAATTCTATTCCAACAAATGGGCATATGGTACCATCAGTACATGCTTTTAAAGACCCATTGCCAACAAAGGTCCGTATAGTTAAAGCCATGGTTTTCCCAGTAGTGATGTATGGAAGTGAGAGCTGGACCATAAAGAAGGCTGATCGCCGAAGAATTGATGCTTCTGAATTATGGTGCTGGAGGAGACTCTTGAGAGTCCCACGGACTGCAAGAAGATCAAACCTCTCCATTCTGAAGGAAATCAGCCCTGAGTGCTCACTGGAAGGACAGATCGTGAAGCTGAGGCTCCAATACTTTGGCCACCTCATGAGAAGAGAAGACTCCCTGGAAAAGACCCTGATGTTGGGAAAGATGGAGGGCACAAGGAGAAGGGGACGACAGAGAATGAGATGGTTGGATGGTGTCCTTGAAGCTACTAGCATGAGTTTGATCAAACTGCGGGAGGCAGTGGAGGACAGAAGTGCCTGGCGTGCTCTGGTCCATGGGGTCACGAAGAGTCGGACACGACTAAACGACTAAACAACAACAACAACAACAATGCTGAATGAAAAAATGAAACATTTCATCTGTTTTAAATGGTTTAATGCTGACTGTTATTGTTGAAATGTTTACTACATTTTTGGATTATTATATACATACTTGTGGTTTTGGGTAAGTTGCCATGCGACAGCTTTGTCCTAAAAGGTGACCTAAACATATTTAGATAAATAAAGTAATGTAACAAATGCCTGTGGTTTGTTATTAATTCGTATTCCAGTTTAAGTGGGTCCCTCTTTCAGAATGCATCTGCTAGACTTCAGTTTGTATTTTCAGGATGGCGGAGGTTAATTCCCACCTGCCACAGTGTGTCACTGGCAAGTAACTGACAAGTCACAGCATCCTGACTAAATACTGGATGATGACCGTTCAGTAATACAGTGAAACTTGAATGCCCTAGCTAAAAGCTACAGTGACATATTTAAATTTATTACCAAGTTGGCGGGGGGGGGGGGGGCAGATCCAGGAAGTGGCAGAGTTTCACTTCTGATGGGCTTAAAATGCTGCTAGATTTACTGCCCTAGTTTGGAAGTAACACACTCAGCTTGCTAAGCAATAGTTTAGGAAGCTCTGTGGAAGCATCTGTCCTGCACACTCCCCAGTCCTCTTCTCTCTTCGTTGACATGCTGATCCTCTACATGCCAAACAGGGAAGTGTGGTTTAATGTCAGTTTACTAACCGGGATTTTAAACCATGGTTTGAATGTAAAAAGAAAGCATCACTTCAGCTAACCAGGATCAGCATGTGTCAAAGGGAGGAAGGGGAGTGGAGAGTTAAGCACTCCTTGCTTACAAAATTGCATCCAAAAGGAGCCACTATCATCTGCATTACAGAGTTGTTATAATGGTAGCTAATAGTTCATGCTTAATCTTTCATTTTTCAAGGCTACAATGGAAGTTTGGAAGTCTTGGAGTGATTGTTTGGCACCAGCATTCTCTCCCCTGACTCCCCCCCTCCACTGGATCACCCTGAATTTAGGCACAAATATAAATATACTCAATTTAAAGAATGGAAATCTAAGCATTTGTATAGAATTAGAGATGTTGTGGTGAAGGGCCACCTCACCAAAGAACATTTTGAGGGAGAAGTTACAAGGTGTTAAAGCCTTGTGGCTCCAATTTAAGCAGGTGTAGTCCTTTGGGAAGGAGGGAGCTTATGAGAAAGGGTGGCATGCTATGGTCCTGGACACTGTTTGAAGGTTTATGCATCAGATTGAGCCAGCAACTGAGACCATCTGCTTCAGTAATCTATATACTGCTTATTAAGTAATCAGTGGGTGACGAAACAGGTCTTCAGGGAAGGAGATATAGATGTGCACTGAAGATGTAGATTGGGAAAGGATATGCGGAGGATATGCCAGAATCCAAGATGCATCCATAAAGGTACTCCTTCAATGGCACTGTACACCATCCAGGTTTTCTGTACACCAACCAAAGAACTAGTTGTGCATCTTTTGACAGTGGATATAAAAAAAAGTTGGTAAGTGTTGGAAGTCAGTTAATGGGCCCTCTAGAGAGCAGTAGATGAGTGTTATTTGGTCCATAGCCTTCTCCAAACATTTGTGAGTGGTACAAGGCATCATGAAACATAACTGGTTTGATGAAGTTTGGCCCCCTTTTTAAAGTTTCATTAATTAACTATTAATCTTCACCGGTCTGCACCACACTGTATGACAACATGGAGAACCCTCCATACCTGGATGTGAATTTACCTGTGAATTGAGTTTCTTAATGATAATTGTATTGTAACAGGAAAATCTCTTTTGCAATTGTATGCTACCTTTTAAATCACATTGCATTGTATTTTTTTGTTTAAAAACCTTTAATAGATACATTTTCTAAAATTCTGTCATTCATAAATACTGCATAAAAAGTAAATGAACTGCAGCCTAATTTATATCCATTTTCATGCCTAAGCTTTTACTAGAATTAACAGTTCTGCAGAATGCCAGAGCAAAAGCAGGAAGGGCTAAGGTTCTCATTGCCAACATGCCATCTGCAACCTTAAATTCACATACATACAGTCTTTGTTATCAAAGGACTTCCAGACATTTTTGTTTTAACTTATAACAGTGATACTGGAAAACTGGGCTCTAATAGGAAAATCAATTGATTTCACAGGAATGATTCTATGCTCTCTGACCTGAGCTAACTGATCCTTCCCCATCAAATGATGTTGTGAGTGGGCACGTAATATTGACAGCAGGTGTTCATGCCATCTTCCGGTAATTTGAGAACTGGAACACAGATGCCTCTACACTGATTGAAGCAAGCAGCACCACTCTCCACTTTGTCAACAAGTGCAAGGAAAATATCTGGAGCTCCCCTTCGAAAGTCAAACTGACATGCAGGCCTACAGATTGATGCCACCCCCACCCCTTTGGAGACTGCTCTTTTTCAGTGCGATTTACAGAAAGTTACGCAAACTACCAACTGGCAAAAGCAAAAAGCTCAGAGTTATTCGAGAAGCAGAAAGAGATAAAAACATGCCCATGGGCTCTATCATCCTTGTAGCTAATTCCCTTCAACAGTGCACTTAGTTCAAAATAGAACAGTGTTTCCCAAACGTTTTTGGGCAACGGCACACCTGTTTACCGGAAAAAAATCTCGCGGCACACCACCATTAAAGCCCCGCCCCGTGACGTCAGCGCGCAGCGTCACGCCGGGAGGGACGCACAAAAGTGAACGTTTTTTCCCTTCCCCTTGCCGAGGTGGGAGGAGGCAGCAGAGCGAGGGACTGAGGGACGGCGGCAGCTGAGGCGGCGGCGGCTGTTGTGGTGGTGGCGGCGATAGCGGGCGGAGGAGGAGCCGTCGCCGGGAGTTGCTGCTGCTGCTGTTGCTGCTGCTGCCCGGACATGCCGGCCTCCTCCTCCTCCGCTGTCTCGCGCTCCTCCCTTTTGCGCGCGCTGCCCTGCCGCTCGGCACCACCACCGCGGAGCCGCCCCCGGCTCGACGCGGATCCTCGCCGCCGCCGCCTCTCGCCGCCCGACTCGCCCGCCTCCCTCCCACGGCACACCAGCCGGTGTCTCACGGCACACTAGTGTGCCGCGGAACACCGGTTGGGAAACACTGAAATAGAAGAAACTACTAGGAAGATTCAAGTCTCATTACGACTTTGGATGCCAAAATTTAAGGTAACCACATTTTCTAAGCACTTACACCAAAAAGGACATATCCAAGAACATATTACATATAACAAGCAAAACATAAAAAGTAGCAGATATCCTTTCCCACAGCTCAGAAGAGTCAGTCCTGAAAGAAACAGTCTTTGCTTTGATTTCTTCATCCGTTCCTAAGCCAATTACCGTATTTTTCGCTCTATAACACGCAGATTTTTTCTCCTAAAAAGGAAGGGGAAATGTCTGTGCGTGTTATGGAGCGAATGTGTGGTCCCTGGAGCCGAAAAATGAGGCAAAAATCAAACCGCGCTTCAGGGAGAAGGGAGCTCCGTGAGACAGGAAGCTGCTGCTTTCCTGCATTCTGCCTCAGGGTCTTACTGCCCGCCCTCTCTGTTTCGTTGCTGTGTTTGCTCAAACGGAACAAAGAGCAGGGGAAGCCCCTCCCCTCCAGGCAAGTAGAGGGGAAAGCAGAGCGTCCGTACTTCTATCCTCTCCCTGCTCCGGAGGGAACAATGTTTGTGAAGGGAAGAGAGATTACAGGTTCGGCTTAAAATTCTGATTTGACTTCCTGCTTTTTGTTTTTGGAGACACACAGCATTCAAATATGCTTTCTTCCATTTAAAGAGGGAGAGAGAGAGAGAGAGAGAGCACACACTGGCTGGCTTGTGTGGGTGGGTGGGGGGAAACTTTTGCCTTCCTTTCCTCACGTTATAGCCCTTCTCCTGCATTCTTAGCCTTCTGTGTTTTTCCTTCCCTCCCCACTTAAAATGTGGTTACAAAGCATGGATCCTCATGGATCCTCAGGATCTTTGCATTGGGTCACCCCAAATTCACCATCAGAGCACACAGCATGTCCATGGCTACAGCCTGCCCCCCCAAAATCACACACCCATTGTTGCCTGGGGCTGCAATGGTGCAAAAACGTGGTTACAAAGCATGGATCCACATGGATCCTCAGGATCTTTGCATTGGGTCAGCCAAAATTCACCATCAGAGCACATAGCATGTCCATGGCTACAGCCTGTCCCCCCCCAAAAAAAAATCACGCACCCACTGTTGCCTGGGGCTGCAATGGTGCAAAAACGTGGTTAAAAAGTATGGGTCCACATGGATCCTCAGGATCTTTGCATTGGGTCAGCCAAAATTCACCATCAGAGCACATAGCATGTCCATGGCTACAGCCTGCCCCCCCCCCCCAAAAAAATCACGCACCCACTGTTGCCTGGGGCTGCAATGGTGCAAAAACGTGGTTACAAAGCATGGATCCACAGGGATTCTCAGGATTTTTGCATTGGGTCACCCCAAATTCACCATCAGATCACATGTCTGTGGCCACAGCATGAAGCACAAAAATGATACGTCCACTGTTTCATTCAGAATATTTTTTCCCTTGTTTTTCTCCTCTAAAAACGATGTGCGTGTTATGGTCAGGTGCGTGTTATAGAGCGAAAAATACGGTAAGCCTCTTGCAGTATTCAAAATGCAAAACTTTGAAACTTACCCACTGGGCTCGAACCAGCTCCATTTGGCACCGAGAGATCAGTTGTGGACAGCATACCACCTAATTGGGGGATACAGAGGAAGATTATTTATTTCACTCAGATAATGCAATGTGCAAAAGTAAAGAGTGAGAGCTTGCTGAAACTTGGGGTGAGGGAGGAATGCTTACTTGCACTGCCGGTACTTGGTGGTCTCTGAGGACCACCTGGTGACACATTTCGATGCAATGAGGCTTGAGGAGGGGTCAGCATGGTAGAGTCTGTCAAGGTAGAACTTGCTGCCAGTGCTGGGGATACAAGGGAACTCCCAGGATTACTGTAGGTTAAAGTATTGGGGCTGGACACAGGAACAGTGACCGACATTGAGAAGTTCTGCGGAGGTAACCCAGGCTGAAAAGAGCGGGGGGAAATCATGTGAGATTTAAAGAGCTACACTTTCCTGAAGTTCTAATCAAAATGTTAGAAAACAGCTTCTTGGTTTCTAAAAGGAGTTTTGAAGCATACATACAGAACACACACATCTTAATTATGTAATGCAAACTGTTCAAATTTGTTACATACAAACCACACTTAGCACTCTCAAAACTGGTTAGAGATACCGATAATTACCAAGAGCTACAGATAATCACTCCAAGTTGATCACATGGAGATATGTTTTACAAAATATCGTATGTAGAAAATGAAAGATGTTCTGCGCATCTGCCCGTAACTTTCTAGCAAACTTTTAAGAAGCATTTTGATTATTGCAGAAAATGAAAATTATCCCTTTGCAATCAGAAACGGTATTTGAGAGCACTTAAGCATGCAATGAAAGAGGGAGGAAAGGATGTTACTGGAAAATACAGCATACTATTTCAACTTTAAAAGTTCCAAGGCAAACCTGATTCTTCACATTATGTACGGTATTTCTATAGAACTATGCTGAAAGTTCCAAAAAAGCTAGAGAGTTGTGCTATTATATTTGTATTCATTAGTAAAACTATTTCAAGTAAGAAATGAATAAATTAATGCAAAATTCTTTACAATTTAGCTTAAGATTGGATTTGAAGGAATGCAATTTATGTGGCTTTTTTTTTAAAGTACTATGATAAAATACATGCAAGCATTACATATTATGTTAAATCCAGTTTCTTTGAAATCCTTCCTCAAAAACCCATCTGAGAATTGTTTGGTCTCTAGTCCCCAGAATCTATTCAACTATACCTAAAAACATGTAACAGAAATGACTGCATATTCTTCCACAATTCACTACCACCCGCACTACCTCTTGCTATGGCCCTTATATCAATTTTTAGATTGTAAGGCTGTCATGACAGGGACCTCTCCTTTTCAAATGCCATATACTTGGATGGTGCTATATAAAATAAGAAGCAACAAAAAAATGAGCAACACATCATCACTACAAGGTAGAATTTTGCCTTAAATAGCACACTGAAAAATTCCTTTAGCAATTCATTTAAAAGAGTAATAAATCACAGGACTTTATTTTTTTTTAAAAAAACCTTCTTTTGGTGTGTACAGAATGCTAGTCTTGGAATCAACAAAATGAAAGAATATTAGGACATATTTAGCAATAGAAACTAACAAGGTTTTTAAAAAAATGTCATAGCTTCTGCCGACAAAATTGGGAAATTATAGTTGTGCAATCATGTTTATTTTCATTTATGTAGAATGCTTATATCCTGCTTTATGGTCTTAAACACTCTCAAAGTGGCTTACAAAGGTTTCTCAAAACAAAATCACACTCAAATATGGCTTCCCTTATAGACTAAGGACAATAATTATCTGACCAATTACTCAATGGCATATGCTGATAATCCTCTCTCTTTCAACGATTTTCTTAGTGAGGGACAAAAACAACTGATCACAATATACAGACTGCCTTAACTTTTTAAGAGTTACAGGTTTAGTGTACTTTTACTTCAAAGGCATCTGATTTCTATACCAAGGAATACCCAATTCTGAAAATATATTAATATAAAAATATCGCAGCATATTTTTCACAGATCTAGGATGATACATGGCAAAATAACAGAAAACAACTACTGTGGTACCTTGGTTTTCGAATTTAATCCATTCCGGGAGCCCATTCGAAAACCAAGACACATTCCGGGAACCGTTCGAAAACCAAGGCACAGCATCCGATTGGCTGCAGGAACTTCCTGCACTCAATCAGAAGCTGCATCAGATATTCGGCTTCCGAAAAACATTCGCAAACTGGAACACTCACTTCCGGGTTTTTCAGGAGCCAAGCCATTGGAGAACCAAGGTCCCACTGTAGTTTACTGAGAAAAGACTGAAGAAAGACAGGAGCCTGTACAGAATGGATTTCTCTAGGCCTGAAAGGTTTGTACTAGGCCTTGTTTGATTTCAGCTAACAAAGTAGACACTGTAAGCATTTTTGTTTCTCTGTGACCAGAAATTTAATGAAAGCAGTGCTTCTTAGGAAGTGGACTGTGTAAGAGGCTTTTCCTGCTGCCTTCTAACTCACATATAGCATACAAAGTGCCTTTCTCAGAGTTCATACAAAAATCCCAAGATTTCTGTCTCAGATTCATGCATCTTGCATGAACATTTCTGCTTTATAAGCTCGTACCACAATGTCATCTTTAATGTAGCTTTCAAAGTTAAGGAGATGTTGCAAAATGTTCTCATGCATATAATAAAGTCACAAGCCATACCACAGTACTCACTGCGATTTTATGATTCCGCATCATATTATCAAACTCTTCATTAATTTTTTTATATTTTTCTTCTGTATGTGGCGTGAGCACATATGAAGTGTCAGGGTCCGGGCTGTCGCACCCTCTGTTTTCCTTCTTGTTCAGAGCCTAAATAATGAAGTTAATAAAAAGAATCAACAAATAAAAAGTAGGAGCTAAGAAAAGTACTTACAGGGCCTCGCTTGAAAATAAAATCACTATCTTCATTTAGTTTGCTGAATCTGTCCTCCGATAGTGGACTGTGCTCAAAGTAATCGTCAGCATCAGGGCTCTCACAACCATTAAGGCCTTTCTTTCTTAAAGTCTGAAATACAATTGGAAAATTCACACAGACAATACTAAACTTGCCATAATTTTTTAATCGCAAATTTGCATTAAGAAGGTACACACTATTTTACAACCAGAGCCACTGAAATAAGTGTATCCATATACACTGATACTTTAGTATTGTTAAACACATGCAGTTCTATCCCAAAGTCAATGGGCCTACTCTATGAGGGCTAGCTTCCCCTCTTCCCCTGCCCTTTATAATTGCTACAGACTTTTCTAAGAGATGGGGGTTTCTGTCAGAAACTATGATAGCTCATTGACCACTACCTATTTTCTCTGGCAATTAAAAATAGCCACAAAAGAATTTGTGAGGACAGTTTGTAGGCACCAGCCCTGTGTGAACTGAGAGCATATCCTAGAACAAGGATGGACAGAAGATAAGGAATGATCTACCTTGCAAGGCACTCAAATGATCATTTAACAAGTAAAGTCATAACTAATCCAGGTTAAGAGCTCCTGTGGCTCACACTGCACATTAAACAGGGTTCGGCGTTATTTTTTCTCTTGGCTTTTTAAAAGCCAAAACTGCCCTGAGATCTGGAATGAAGGGAGCATAAGCAAGCAGAGGCAGCTTAATCCTTTCCCCCTCTGGCACTGTTTGAGCTCCGAAATCACTCTCCACAAGCTGTTCTCTTTGTGAATTTTTGAGCCAGCATAGAAAGGGTTGAGCAGCTTTTTTTCTGTCTTCCATCTTCCACTCCAACATTCTATAATGTGTAACTTATTTTGTAAATTTAAACATGTTTTGTAAACCAGAGATTTTGTTGAAAATAAAAATTTCCTGCAAGGTGAAGGCATTCCTTGGAAGACAAACCAACATAAGTAAAGTTCCCTGGGCTTTGGAACTTTGAAAACTACTATTCTAAGCCGTGTTTAAAATCCAACTAACAGTAAAACTGTAGGTGTGGTTTTTTTAATAAAAAACACTAATGGGAAAGTATGTTCTGAACCCAAGTCACTCTCTCATAATATGCTATGAATATGTCATGCTTAGTTTACAAACTAGAAATCCAATCAGTTGATAAATAATAAGCACCCATGGTATCCAGAAAGGAGGAGAATATATCCCATTTTATTACTTATAAGATTTTGCTGTGAGAAATACTGGGAGAGAAGCTTTAGTCAAAACTATTTGAACTTCATAAATACCACTGGAGAAGTTGAACTCTAATGGTCTTCAAGCAAACCTACACAGATCTCAAGCCGTTATTATCTTGTAATTTCTTAGCAACCACTGCTAGTAACAGCTTGTCTTAATGTAAGACAACAATAAGACCAAAGAAGGCCTATCTAGTCCAGCATATTCTATTGACAGCGGCCAACCAGTTGTCAGACATAAGTGCAAAAGTACTCCTGACCACCTGAGATTACAAGCAACTGTTATACAGAAGCATACTGCCTTCAACAGTGGATGTAGAACATAGCCATCATGGCTAGTGGTCATTAATAGCCTTATCCTCCATGAATACAGTATGTCTAATCACATTTTAAAACCATCCAAGTTAATACCATCACTGCATACTGTAGAAGCAAATACCATAAACCAGGCATGCCCAAAGTCCATTTCGGGGGCCAATCCAGCCCCTGTGGCAGTTTATTTCCTGGGGTAAAAACCTAAACAACTCCAACCCTAAAAAAAGTTCACCAACTTTGGGGTAAAATCCTAAAAAAAGGTAAAAAGTCAACAACTTTGGTTGGCCCTCTGGTTGGCCCCCACAGCCCTTCACTTCATCAAATCTGGCCCTCTTTGAAAAAAGTTTGGACACCACTGCCATAAACTATATGCTGTATGGTATGGCTTGGCTAGTAGCTAATGAGGCCTTTTGGCATTTAACCCTCACATTCCTCCTTTCTGCAAAGCCAGATGGGTTTTCCATCCTGCTTCTACAACCATTTCTCATCCTTTCCCCAACACCTCTTTTCTCCCTGTCCTCTCCTATTTTACCCCATCCTACCCCATTCCACCCTCTTGACTGATATCAGAAGAGAGGGAAAGGGCGAGGGAGGAGGGGGCAGCTTTGCCTTTCCCTCTTTCCTCCCCCCAGCTACTTTAGCAAGGCGACCAGAGAACTATATGGGTACAGGTTGATTCGGTCAGGAACGTCCCTTCCCCAATTTTGGTAGATTGGTTTCCCCACATTACATCCCGATTCCAGCACTGGAATGAATTATAGGGCACTCTGTGTGTGGCTGCCTCTACGGATGTGGGGGATGTCACTGCCCTCCTTTATGGATCTCTCCCAAGAGCCACCACCCAACATCTTGGTAAGAAGGTCTGCTGCAGGCAGACAGGCTCTTCTCAGGCTGCCTTGGCTCCTTCATTCTCCTCTCACTGACTTGTACACATGCTGTTTGCTCATGCAGTAAAAGAAGGGTAAGAGCTGGCTGCAAATGTGTACAAGAGTGCTGCTGTGACAAGGGCCTTAAGCAAATACAGATATAGGAAGTTTTGGCTAAATTTCTTTCCTAGCAGCTCCAAAGTACACTTAGCATTTCACATAACACAATCAAATTGTGTAAAGCTCTCAAGCCATCAGTTAGATATCATTCCTTCTCAGGTTACTTGGCATGATGTTGCAAGTCCCACAGACAGTGCCTGGAACTCCCACTAAATCAGCATTCTCAGGAAAACAGGTGTAGCTTTCGGCAACACCTGTCACAACACTTAGCAGCACAGTCTAACCAATCAGGTGGATATGTATATGGACTTAACCATACATGGCCCTGCTGTGCAGCACTTTGAAAGCTGCTAACCCTCCCAAACCTTCAACAAGGCTAAGCCTGCCAGTCTTCTACACTGATATCAGCAGGGAAAATGCTAACACTACAGTCTGGATTACAGTTAACCTTTACAAATTATTGAATACTATAAATAGATTTAGAAAGTTTGTGGCATCCATACCAGAATACACACATTTTGCCCAACATGTCTCAACACTTTATACTTGAATAGTCAGAAAAAAGAAATGTAGATTAAAAAACACTATCTTAAATTAGGAAAAAAAGTACAAGCCAGAGGCTGCTGACCATTTCCAAGAAACACAGCAATCTTATTTTGTGTGTGATATTTTAATCTAGAAACATTGTGGAGTGTTTAGTCTGTGTATTAAAGGAAAAATCTAGAATCAATTCATCCCTCACTTTGAAGCATATCCTTTTAAACTCAGAACAAAAGAACATATGCACTCTTCGTAATTGTTATTTTTATCGTGTTAAGAATGGATTTAACCCTGCTTTAACTCAGGAGGAAGGAAAAGGTTTCACAATCTCCCACTTCAGATTCTGGAAACCCTCACTCTAAACCAAGTTCTTGTCACTCTTGGGCCACTTAAAGTTACAGTCTCCCATTTCTGATGAAACAAGTCAAAGCCGAGGCATTTGGTCTCCTAATTGCATACACAGAAACATCCCTTTGCGGGCCCAACTCTGATAAGAGTACCACTTACTTTATCGTTATCAAGTACCATAAGAGTAAACTGTTACTCTTTGTGTCAAGGGAGGCACAAGTGGAATGCTCTAATCTAACTGGGCAGAATCAGTGGGCTGCTTTCTAACAGGCAACTATGTCAGGGATAACCCACCATGGCTCAAAAAGTGAGAAAGACCCAAATGTTAGGAATGCACCTATGAGCGGTGCAAAATAAAAGATTCCAAAATCTTTTGCATCACTTTGCATCATATCCTCTATTTGGTACTTCATATATTTTGAGTTTTCTAAACAAAATGCAAGGTCAGCTGCTGTGTCAGAGAGTCTTCTTTGTGGAGACTCTTCTTTCTCCACAATGAGGGACCAACAGATTTTGTCAGCCAGTAACGTCTGTGGTTTTCAGAACTCAGCCTCTCTCACAATTCAGGGGCAGGGAAGAGATCTCATGGCTGATACAACACTGTGTTCAGAAGCACTTGGAAGCAGAAGCAAGATCCTGTAGGTGTCAAGGTGCTTCTGAAGCTCAGTATGATATTGGCAAGAACTCATGCACTGCACTCACATTGTGAAAGCAGTGAGAAATCTTGTTTCCAAGTGTCCCCCAAAGACCAGTTCAAGGTCAGGTATGCACCATTCTCTTGAAAACAACATTTACAGGGTGGTAGCAGGATGGCACTGTCAAGAAGTAGGTTACTATTATGATATTCACAGAAGCACTAGATCGAAACAGTACAGGCACTGATTTTGGTGCTGCTAGGAACTGGAATCCAGTAACATCTGTGAGGGCCACAGGTTCCCCATCCCTGGTGTAAATCCTGTTTGTACAAAAAGCTGCACCTGAGCACAGTCAATGGGTTACAGGTAAACATTATTCTTCAAGTTGCTCTCACTGTGGCCATACTAGTGAGGTCTCAACCATGACAGCCGAAACGCAGCTCCTTTCCTACACTGCGTCAAGTAAATAAATCAAGGAGCCTCACCTGCTTAGTTCTTTCAAAATGTATGTTCATGCTCTCTGTGAAAGCCTTTATAGTAGAGAAGGGAGGTGGATTCTTTGAATATTCATAACAAAGAATATTCACAACAACTAATAGCAACTCTTGCTGTCTCCTTTATTGCCTCTGTGCAATCCGACAAATGTGACAAATGTGACTTTTCCAAATATTGATAAAGTGAAGAAACTCTGCTATACCACACTTTCCATTCCTGCTTCTTTCAATAGCCTGTTGCTACTTATAATTCCCCACCACCACCAACATGGCCACCTGCAGTTTTTGACCCCCCTAATAGAAATGCAACCTTAAAGAAGAAAGACTGTCCAAAGAATATACATATAAGGACACAAGAAGTTTTATCATAAGCTGTGAAGAAAGAGCAACAGGCTCCCTCAAGAGATGGCTCCACAACAGGAGAAACTTGTCAAGTAACCCTGTGAGAAACTGCTTCGCAAAAACATGGGAGAAAGCCTATTAAAACATCCAGCAGAACATGATATGCAGATATGGCCCTAAAGTAGGTTTAAAGAAGAGTTCACCACTGGCAATCAAAAATGAAAAAATCAAAAATGAAATCTGCAAATTTTACTAAGGGACAACATCAACACTTACTGGAAGAATTTCTTCCAGTAAAGCAGTGCATCTCTTGGACTTCATCAAAGGAGAATGTTATGGCATCCCCATCTGACATGCTTTCATAAATAAGTATGGGAGATACTGAAAAGGGGTTACTTTCAATTCTGTGAAAGGAAGACAGGAAATCATGGAATACTACCACTCACCCATGCAACGCCGCCTTCAGTGGGGAGATATTGCCATGCTGCGTCAACAAGGATGGCCCTTAATCTGCAATGGCTCAATTTAAGGCCCTTGTAAAAATTACCAGGGGCAGAGAGACTGGTTCCTCCTTGGTTCCAGAACCTGACACTTTATTATTTTTTCAGATGATAAAGAAATCTACATCCATTATGTCCCTAAAGGGACTCTGCAGGAACTACTCTGCAGATGCATCAATTCAAACACATATTTTTTCTTTCAAACAAAGTGGATTATTACTGGATTAACATTATGATCATAACCTCAAAACAGATTAGGACCTGAGATTAAAGGTTCCCTAGCATATCTTCTGTGAAGTTCCATCCCCATCTCACTTATCTATATATCAGCAGTAGCAACTGTGTGGACATGAATCATGAAGGCAAAGACTGAATGCTTACGGTCCTAGTCTCATGCTCTCCAATCCAAGAGAACTCTGTTTCTACTAGTGGCTGAGCCCTTGATCGCGTCACTCACTAACCCCCACCAACCCACCCCCTTATCAACTCACTCCTTAGACCTCACCAAATCCACCCTCCTTCCCTTAGATCTCCTCCTGCTCATATTGCCTGCCTCATATCAACAACACTGTTTCTGTCTCAGCAGTAGAGGGTGAGGAGGAGGAAGGCAGTAGGTGGTGGCAGAGCAGGATGGTTGTTGGGGAGTTTCCCTGTCCTGTACTGACTGTACCTCTGCAGTTTGCGGGGACCAGCCAGCCAGCTGCCTCCAAGTTATCTGTGTGAGGCACTCATCAGCAGAGCAGGATGGTTGCTGAGTAGCTGCCCCACCCTTTCTTGACAGTTTTTCCATGGCTCACCTAAGCACCTACCCACATCTATCTCCCTCTTCTGCTTCCCTTCTCCCTCACCCGCCAATGCTGCTGTGATGGCCCAACACTCTCAGAAGGCTGTTGTCATGTTGTAGCTTGCAGCAGCATTTGTTGGCAACCAAGCAAACTGCAGCATGACGACAGCATTACCTTATTATTATATGTGTGTAAGCAAACTGCAATTCCACAAAGACCAGCTGCCTTTGGCCACCTCATCATCACAATCAGTGCCCTATTTCCATAACAGTGAATCCATGCTCAGAGCGTAGAAGGATGCAGATAGTAAAAGGTCACACTTCAATGAAGATTAACCTTGTCATGGTTGGAGGCAGGGGTGGGGGGTGGGAACAGAATGGAGTAATGATCAGGAGTTAGGACTGGTCAACCTTCACTGTACTGACAAGATCTGGGGGACCAGAACTGGAGTAAATGAAAGTAAAGGTATGCCAAATGGACAAAAAGTAGCGGGTGTCATGAAGTCCGGGAGATTCTGAATGATATGACCCTCTTATATAGAACTCTGACAACGATCCATTGCCAGTGCCTTCAAATTACTGCCCCACTCCTACAGCATATAGGTCTTGGCATGCATACTATTCAGCTAACGATAAAATCTAATGCATAATATACTATATAACAATAAAGGTACAGTGGTGCCTCGCAAGACGAAATTAATTCGTTCCGCGAGTTTTTTCGTCTAGCGAATTTTTCGTCTTGCGAAGCACGGTGTCGGAAAAGTTTTGGAAAAGCTTCAAAAATCACCAAAGTCTTCAAAAACCTCAAAAAAGGCTACCACACCACGTGCTATGAATTGCTCCTCGAAGTCAAGTCGCAACTGTATTAACAGTGTTAAGAAAAAGGAAACAAACTTGCAAGACGTTTTCGTCTTGCGAAGCAAGCCCATAGGGAAATTTGTCTTGCAAAGCAGCTCAAAAACCGCAAAACCCTGTCGTCTAGTGAGTTTTTCGTCTTGCCAGGCATTCGTATTGCGGGGCATTCGTCTTGCGGGGCACCACTGTAAAGGTAAAGGTACCCCTGCCCATACGGGCCAGTCTTGCCAGACTCTAGGGTTGTCTCACTCTAGAGGCCGGGAGCCAGTGCTGTCCGCAGACAGTTCCGGGTCACGTGGCCAGCATGACAAGCTGCATCTGGCGAGCCAGCGCATCACACAGAACGCCGTTTACCTTCCCGCTGGTAAGCGGTCCCTATTTATCTACTTGCACCCGGGGGTGCTTTTGAACTGCTAGGTTGGCAGGCGCTGGGACCAAACGACGGGAGCGCACCCCGCCGCGGGGATTCGAACCGCCGACCTTTCGATCGGCAAGTCCTAGGTGCTGAGGCTTTTACCCACAGCGCCACCCGTGTCCCATACTATATAACAATAAAGGTGTATAATAATTAGGTGACAGCATATTTAAAAGATGGTAACCAGTTAGGAGCATAATTATAGTAAAAATTATTGATTAACAGAGAAGGTAGCAAAAAAGACCCCTAACGTGTCAGTTCAGTGGCCAAATGTCTGTTCAAATAAAAAAGTTTTTTGTCCTCCTGCAAGAAATAGGGTGTGATAAACCTTCCTCAGTAAGGAGCTCCAAAGCCTGGGAGTAGACACATACTTTTAAGAGACCTCTGGTGTCATGAATAGTCCAAACTGGAGGACTCTAAACTGAAAATGTCCAATTCCATATGTAAGTCTAAGAAAAGACCAGCGTTTTTGGTCTGATGGCCCTGCAAAAATATGAGTTCTAGATGTCCAGGACTGCAAACTGACCATCCTTACAAAACAAATGGACAATGGTCTCTACTGACAGCTCTGAGTTTGCTAAATGGGTCATCTACAATCAAAGTAACTAAAACAAAAACCTTGTAAGCATTACAATGCAAAACCCACTCTATGGCTCCATTTTCCAAACAGTTGACTCCTCATCTAGCAGTAGGAGTGATGGAGCTACCCTGGAGTCTGAAGGCTCAAGTCAAATTACATACCTGAGATGAAATCCAACCCATGCAGTTGAAAGAACTGGGGCAATATCTAACCATTCATCCCTGAAAACTGCAAGTTAGTTGGCAAAAGATACATGATGGCTGGAGTGGCTCTGGATGGAAGCAAAAAATGATGTCTTGTAGAGTTCATCCTGCCATTATGGAATCCTGGGCAGTCTGATGCAATGGCATATGAAGTATTACTACAAATCATACAAATGCCAGCACAGTAAGACTAAACTGGGACCTTTGCTGATAGACAGATTAAAAGAAAGAAATGATGCCCCAAGAAATGCTGTATTTGCAAATGTTCTACCTGAGAAATCAGAATCTCTTCTATGTGGATCAACTAAATGGATCTACTCAGAACAACTGTTACTTGCTTTCCCCCTCCAGTACATAATCCTTTCCCTACCAAATCCAGTGAATATTCAGAATTTGCTAAAAGTAATTCATTACTTTTGCTAGTGCCGCATGTCCATCCAGAGTAAATATTGCTAGAACAGGGTCTGGTAGAGCCTTCATAGTCAATATCCTGTAGTTAGCTTTTTCAAATCTATGCTCTTCAGTTAAATGGCATGTACCTTCGCCATCTGAGAGACAATCTGTCTGCTTTGTGGACTGGAAGCCACTGCTACTCTCGGGGGCCAAGATACCCAGCACCAAAAAATTAGCTAGGTTGCTAGTCGCTGGCCTGGGAGCTTCATCAGGCCCTCTAGGGAATTTTCCCACCCACTCAGACATTGCTATTTTGGTTGCAAAATAGGAAGAAAAATTAAAGTAGACACAGCACTGGGAAGGGCAGATAAGTATAAACCTTTCCATCCAGCCCAGTCATTTGATGGATACACAAATTGCCCCCTCTTCTGTTACCAGATTTATCATTTAAGTGGGGAGAGGGCAATTATCCCCCTCGCCAGCTGACCTGCACAGGTCAGGGCAATGTGCCTCTGTCAGTGGTGTGTCCATGGCCACAGCCACCGGAGCATGTGGCCACCAAAGGGTTGGTCAAGGTTAACCATGCTGAGTTTAGTGGGAAAGGTGACTCAGTAGCTGCCAGTTCAGAATCCAAGGGATAGATTTAAGCCTGGTCTCTGTACTAGTTCTGGCCTGTCTAGTAAAATTTTGACGGATTGCTCATGGGGTTTGCCTGAACAGTTTAGGGAGAGAAGATAGTAGGAGCCGGCAAATTTGCTGCTACGCTCATCACACTTTAGAAAAGAGGTGTTCCATAGGACAATCTGAGGGCCCCTGCTACAGGACTGAATTTAAAAGATTTTAAAAACTCCACAAAAAACTTTGACAATTTATCCAGCTCAGAATTAAATAGCTAGGAGTTCCTCACTCTATGGTAGCAATATAGGAAATGAATTGAAGTTTTTTATTGTTGTTTAGTCATTTAGTCATGTCCGATTCTTCGTGACCCCATGGACCAGAGCATGCCAGGCGCTCCTGTCTTCCACTGCCTCTCATAGTTTGGTCAAACTCATGTTAGGAGCTTCAAGAACACTGTCCAACCATCTCATCCCCTGCCGTCCCCTTCTCCTTATGCCCTCAATCTTTCCCAACATCAGGGTCTTTTCCAGGGAGTCTTCTTTTTTCATGAGGTGGCCAAAGTATTGGCGCCTCAGCTTCAGGATCTGTCCTTCCGGTGAGCATTCAGGGCTGATTTCCTTCAGAATGGAGAGGTTTGATCTTTTTGCAGTCCATGGGACTCTCAAGAGTCTCCTCCAGCAAAATAATTCAAAAGCACCCATTCTTCAGCGACCAACCTTTATGGTCCAGCTCTCACTTCCATACATCACTACTGGGAAAACCATAGCTTTAACTATACGGACCTTTGTTGGCAAGGTGATGTCTCTGCTTTTTAAGATGCTGTCTAGGTTTGTCATTGCTTTTCTCCCAAGAAGCAGACGTCTTTTAATTTTGTCACTGCTGTCGCCATCTGTAGTGATCACGGAGCCCAAGAAAGCAAAATCTCTCACTGCCTCCATTTCTTCCCCTTCTATTTGCCAGGAGGTGATGGGACCAGTGGCCATGATCTTAGTTTTTTTATGTTGAGCTACTGTGCCTTAATGCTACAATGTAGTGGTCAAGAGGAAAAAAGGGGTTTCCTCACTCTTCAAAAAGCTGTAGACATTTATGTACATGCAAATATCTGATTTGTGGTACTGAACTGAGGACACGAAGGACAATTCCAAATATTATATAACTAGTATGGCACTATATACTGAATATGGACATCAAAGACATGGGACAAAGTGCCTGTTCAGCCATGCAGCTCACCTGGTGACAAGCTGATTACACACGTTTACATCATAGGAGTACAAAAAAAAATACTTTTATCTGTGACTTACACTTCAATCCTCATTCCACTCATACGTAAAAGCAAACACAAGTGATGATTCTATTTTATGCTTAAATATTTTGGCACTATTCCAAAGGATTTTTACATCCTCCTAACACCTGCATAAAATTCACCATGATGCCTAATACAAATACAAGCATATTTTTAAATAATAATAAAAAAACCTCACACACAATACCCAGCCTGTTATATTATTCTGTAATCCCTAATGTCAAGCAACAATTTGGCTGGATTTACTAAAACAGCCTGGTACAATGCCAGCTGGAATCAGTTTCAGTTTAATCTAACCTTGATTGAACAGTATATTCAGTTTGACTTTGTAGGTACTCAAGATTTATGCGACTGGAGGATTAATTTTTAAATGCAGGTATTAATTTCCAGGTGCAATGGAACTCTACCTAAAGTTTAATCAAATTAAAGAACATGTAAAGGCTTGCATTCACAATTCTATTTACAATTTGCAGAAAAGAGTCATCTTCTGTTATTATAGTATAGCATATTCAGTATGCTACACAATTCCAATAAAAATTAGCATTCATAAACACACATAGGAAAATATAACCCCCATATAGCATAAAATATTATTTACATCTAATGTTAATAAATTTCTAATATTTACAAATAAACATGCTCTCAGGCCTTTTTTTATATACAGTCATACTTCTAAGCGCTCTATTGTGCTCCGCTCTTGCGCAGAAGTGCTGCTCTAGTTGCGGACTTTTTGGGGTGCGAACAGCACCCTGGAACGGATCGTGCCCGCAACTAGAGGTACCCCTGTATATAACAATGCTGTTGCAAACAACATAAAATACTTCTAAGACTGAAATCCTAAATACACTTATTAACACACTGCTGAAGAAAACAAGACTTACTGCAATCAATGTGGCTAGGAATAGGCTTATTGTGACACCAGGCAGGATAGAATGATCAATTACATTTATATTAAATTACAAATATTAATTTGCATTTATATGGTTAAAATAATCATTATGAAAAATGTTTTGTATTCAAAATTTCTCCTTCAAGGTTCACTTTGGATGATCTAAGCGGGGGAGGGTTAATCTACAAATACTTCTGCTTTAATTGCACACATAAGCAATAAACAGTTGAGTCAACGGGTTGCTTTCCAGAGAAGCACAAGTCACAGATCACGAATGTCTACCACTTGTATTTATTGTATTTTTAATATTCTGTTGGGAGCCGCCTAGAGTGGCTGGGAAAACCCAACCAGATGGGCGGGGTATAAATAATAATAAATAATAAAATAATAATAATAATAATAATAATAATAATAATAATAATAATAACAACAACAACAACAACAACAACAACAGACTAGGGGCAGGCTTATGAGTCGTGGGTAGGCGGTGGGCCAAATGTCACCCCCCTCAGCAAAGACACCCGGGGTGGACTGCCTGCACCGCACCCCCCTTCCTCCGCCACTGAGTACATCACAACAGTCCCATGCTCAGCTTGCCCTTGACAAATATTATTCATCATTTCTAGCAGATTCATACAAGTGGCCTTCTCCTTTTTCCACCACTGAACAGCTTGTGTGTTTTTTTGGAATGAAGAAATCTAGGGGAGTTTCCAAAGCAATTTGCAGTTCTGCCTAGATGGCCACAGTTCATATCCACAAAGCCTCTGGGCACACATAAAGATAAACTTTAGAGGCAGGCCATAGAAAATTCAACAGTTTGTTACAATGTCAAAGTTAGAATGCTTCTGATTCTGCAGAACTAGTTTCTTTTTAGGTCAAGGGGGAAAGCCCATAAGTTTCATTTTTCTGGAGGCAGGTAAACCAGAATGTGTCCCAACGTGCAAGTACAGAACAAAATTCTGGCTATTCATCATCCTGAATTATTACTATTTTAGCAACAGGGTTTTTTGACAATTAAGTGATTGGCCAGTAAGCTTTTCCATATTATCAACCTTTTCAAAAATCACGAAACGAGCATGGCATTAAAATAATTCATTTTGCTACGGGGGGGGGGGGCATTTTGTAACTGTCAGCTGGATAATTCCCCCTTCCAAAAAAGAAAGTAAGCAAAAGGCATGTGTCAAAGACAAACCACACCAATTTTAATACATGACAAACCAAGAACTTATCAGATTTTACACTTACACTGCACAGGCCAACTCACTGAATTCCCAAAGATCCATCAAATTTTCTTAGCTGACGAGGTCGAACAGAAGCAAATTTGCCTTTGGGCTTTGAATTAGGCCTGTCACAACCTACTGTAGTTCTTTGAGGACCTATCTACATCAATCACAATGATCCTGCTCAATAAATTTTAAAAATGTAATTCTAAGTGAGGATAAGCCCCCTCCCCGTTTTCATCAGGACCACAACACTATGATCCAATGGGAGATTTTTTTTCCTATTGCTAATTGAAATACTGTATGTGTTCTGGGGATGGGTGCTGCCAATGAGATTGTGGCTGTGGAGGGAAGGGTTAAACTACCCCTCCCTGTGTGCCATGGTCCTGAGGGAACTAGCCCTAAGCCTAGGATTAGTTTAAAATATTTTAACACAGGCACCACACACAAATTCATCCGTGTATCTTTTCACTTGAAAATAAGAGAGCTCTCCAAGGAAGGACAGAACAACGTAGCAAAAAATGGCACACAAACATTGACATAAGTTCACTCATTTAATTTCACCCTTCTATCAGCATGATGAAGTAAATGTCTATCTGAAAATCCAGGTGTCTGCTTTGCTTTAAGATCGGTTGTTATAGAAATAGATGCAGGTGTTTGGCTGCTCATCAACTATTTCTGGGCCTGGAACAGACCAGAAGACCCTGTAAGGTTCTTATTTTACACAGCCTTCAAAGCAAACATACTGAACTATCAATCTTTAAATGAAAACCTCTTCCTGTTCTAGAACTAAATCAGACTATGAATGTACTACACATTTTGTGTATGAAGACATATTTATTCAAGCTTGCATCTGGCAGAACTGTGCTGGTTCGTGTGTGTGCGTTTCACAATAATACTGATACATGTTTTTGAGTCTTTATTAGGACAATATCCTTCAGCATCTTCATAGAAAGGCAAAGAATTATTAATAGACTGCATAATACCTCTGCCTCTAAAACAAGAGTAGGGAATCCATTTTAGTTCAAGGGCCACATTTCCTTCTGGGCAACTTTTTAGAGATCACATGGCAATGATGGGTAGAGACAATGGGCAGAGCAACAAATGCAAATTTTAAAATACACCCCCCTCTCTCTTCCACTCAGACAAGTAAGAGGCATTATCAGAGTTCAAGGACATGCTCCAGTCAGGCAAAGCAGGGCCAGTGAGGCGTGTGGGTTGGGGAGAAATCAAAGGTCCCAATAGAGGTGCCTGGAGGGCAGTATTGGGTCCGTGGCTCTGAGGTTCACTACTCCTGCTCTATAGTTCAGTTCTCCCTGTCTGGGGCATGGTGGGGGCTGACACTTCCCATGCAGGCAAGGCTACCTTTGAAAGCATGGCTCTGAGTACATCCATGTTTTCAAAAGCACTCTGCTGGCCTGAGACACCTTTTCCATGTTCTTTACAGCTTCTGCCTCTGGCTTGGGATTGAAAGGGCAGAGTTCTCAGAGGTGCTGTGGGCTGCATGAGGTACATGCACTGACCATCTGTGCTATCTGAAGTGCACAGTAATTCAAGACTGACCATATTTTAAAAGCAGCTACTCAGCCCAACTCAACACAGGCCAAGTATGCTGAAGGGATGCAGCCCCTTGCTTCCAACGCAGAAAATTTAACTCTCTAGCAGTGGTCACTTTCAGCCAATTGGAAACTGCAATTGTCACATGTGGCAAGTGAGAGATTCCATTTACCAGAGTCAGTAAGAGCCACTGAGTGATCAGGGCCTAAATATGCTAAGCTGCTCTTCAAAAACACAGCAATTTTAACCAAAACTGTGAACTGTTTCAGTAACTGTTTCTGTTTGCCACTTTTGCACACTTCACTTTCACCCTAGTGTATAGGAGAGCATGGAAATTATGTTCAAATCTTGAAAAATACAAAAATATATTGCTGAATGAGTCTCATTTCATTTGCACCTGTTCCCGCCCAGTGATAAAGCAAAGTGGGTTAAGCAAGAATAGCACAGTAAAAAGCTAAGGCAGCAAGTGAACCATGTTGAAATTCTCTGGGAACCTAACTCATGGGCTCCCACCCCTGCACTAAAGCCATGCTTCTGCATGCGATTTCAACATTTTAAAATTGTACTTCAACTTAAGAGAGATATTAAAATGTTCTTCTTCCCGTATGTTTGACTAGCATAGATGCTGTTTAGTGTCACACAGGACGAACAAGAAGATAGGTCACGTTTTAGACAACTGCCTGAACTATGTCACTTTAAATTAATGAGGGGGCTGTACTGAATAAGTGATTTCTTAATAGAAGAGGACAGAACTAGCAGACAATGACATGCAATTTCAGAGCTTCAAAACTATATCGCTATCTTCGAAGAATAAAATTAAGCTGTAAACATAGTTTTGGTAGCTTGCTTTTTGTAATGCATCACACAATCAACCCAGATAGTTAACTTCCAAAGATCTTTAGATGCTCTAAAATGCACTGCAACTAAAAGTGGCACTTGAGTTTAGATACCATTAATGGATTCTACACTTGAAAAAGCAGACCTGGTCAAGATCATTCATAGTAGGTTCAACTAGTGTAACACTTCTCCCTAAGGTCACCTTTGAGCAGTAGTCCAAAATTTCAACTGGTCCAAAATGAGGCAGCAAGACTTACAAATTTTCTCAGTGTATGTCAGACTTTTATGCCAGATCCACTAGCAAAGATTTGTTTCCAGGTGTAATTCAAGGTGCTCGTGTTAACCTTTAAAGCTCTAAGCCAGGGGTGGGCAACTTGTGGCCCTCCAGATATAGTAGGACTACAGTTCTCATCTTGTCCTAAGCAGTTTGGTGCAGGAATATTTGAAGAATTGCTTCAGGATACATCTACCTATTTCTACATTTTCATCAACATCTGAGGACTGATGTGTCTTTTCTGGAAAATAATTAACTGAACAATTTTCCCATGCCTGTAAATCACATTAGAAAATGTTCTAATGCTTAGAGAGTCATCTAATTTAACATGATTATTTTGCTTGTATTTAGCAAACAAAAGTGAACATTTTGAAACCATCTTGCCTAATATTTGTCATTGGACTTCATTTGTGGTTACTAACCAACTTCTGGAATGGAAAACTTCCACAGGAGCAATCAAGCACTGGAATTTTTTCAGTTTTGGAAAATTCTACTTCCTGTCATTGCTTCTGAGGTCTTGTTCCATGTCTCTGCACTCAGAAATGAGTGGGGTGGGCACAAGGGACAGGACATTTTCAATTGTGGTGCCATGACTGTACAACATCCTCCCAAGGAAGTATACTTGTATTTTAGTGAGTAGTAGGCGGCGGGGGGAATCTAGTCATCTAAGGAAGGTTTCTGAATGCTGATTAAGTATGCGTGCCACTGAATATTTTTATTTCTGTTTGTGATGCTGCACTTGTGCTTTTCATGCGTTTTCAGTGTTATACTGCTTGTTTCATTTTTGGTGTTTTATTACATTTTTGTAAGCTTTGTTGGAGGTCTCCCAAGATGAAAAATGAAGCATACCAAGGACGGTAGTGGGATAAATAAAATTCTAGCAGTGCTAAACTTTAAAGTTACAGGACTTTATTACAAACTTTTGAAAGTTTTTATTTATTTTTATTTGGATATTTATACTAGCTATTGCTTAATACATCTCAAATACTGCAAGCAGCAGTGTAGTTCACGCCCTTCTCTTACAATCTGATTTAAGTTAAGTCACAAAACAGTACTTGCTCTCTTGGTTGCTGAAGAACCACTGTGAGCCTGGTAAGCAAAGCAGAGTCATCCAGCTCTACCTGCATTCAGAGAAACCCCCTTACCTAGCACTTTATCCTATGATGCCATTTTCTTGCTCTCTTGAATCTTCAGACCTATAGGATGGAAAGTAGCAGGACTACCCAGAAACTGACCTCTTTGTTGCCTCATCCAGTGTTGCCACTGCTGCAAAAACCCTTGCATTACACATGGCACTGCATGAATTGCACCATGCCACAAGCACTGAAGGCTATCCCAGTGCCAGACCCAAGTTTGTTCCTGATGCTGGCACAATGCCATGAACTGTGAAATATAACTATACAATTACATAAAATAAGGTCTGCTGAAGGTCAATGAAGTGTTGCAATTTAGTTCCATTTTCATCCACTCACTATAATTTGCTGGAACAGCCACACAAGGCATGCTGCAAGCATAAAGAGGTTCCATGCCCAAGCAAAGGGGGGGGGGAATCCATCAGCTGGCCTCATTTCCCCCTGCCCTTTTCCACTTCAATGCTACCATTGCACTAGGAAAGTAACCTTGATTTTTACAAAGAATCAACACAAAGGATAAACATATTTACTCACAGTAAATGCATTTACTCCAACCCTAAACCTTCTAGTCTAGATTTTACTGAGAAAAGAGGGGAAGGATAGCCAGACAGACAGGGTACAAAAGGGAATATATCCAGAAGTGAAAGAAGCTATTGTGATACTTATAAATATAAGTTCATTGGGTAATATTCTAGATATTTCATATGGGAGGAGAGATTCTCACTGGACAGATTAATCACCGTCATCATTATTTAGATTTTTTAGCATTAGGTTGCAGGGCAGGTTACAACAATTTACAAATTTTAAAAACAGTTAAAACAGATTACAGTCTGTAATCGCCCATGTGTTACCTGAATGTAACAGCTAAATTTTCTTGGCTGACACATAGACAAGATACTTCCATGTACAGAAGGCTCTAGTGCACAGCAAGAACTGTTGTCCATCTCTGCATATCCACAAGTATCTATACAGTATTTGCCAACTCAATAAAGGAAGAATACCTACAAATGAGCAATTCAGAATGTTGACTAAGATTATGCGTCCCACCCATCTTCACCTCAGAAACCATTTGCTACTTGCCTAAGAAGAGACACCACCCAGCTTTATACAACAATTTTCATGGTCTGGACAGTCAGTAGATTCCTGTTGCACAAGTAGTACACTGAACTTGAGAACAAAGATTTATTTGTAAAGGTGATTAGTAATTATGAAAGGTAACCAATTTTAGAGTCAACAAAAGAACTGGATTTACTCACTAAAGCATGGGTGGAGAATCTGTTGCCATTCAGATGTTATTGGACCTCAACCCCCATAAGCCCTAGCCAGCATGACCAATAGTCCAGGATGATAGGAATTGTAGTTGAACACCACCTGGAGGCCTAGAGGTTTCCCATCCCAGTGTTATGGCATATAATTTAGTTTGCCCCATGATGACAACTTATCTGTGTGGATACTAAAAGCAGGAAACTAAAAAGTCTCTGGCTCTTGGAATTGTGACTGGGATTTTTTTCAACAACATTCAGGGTTGGACAATCTAACACACAACCCACACTACAGCAAGGGGAAAACGAGGCTCTGTCAACTGAGATGAGCCCAAAGCTTCATCCAAACCATGGAACATCAGAGAAGGAATGATTCATGGCCCCTCCCTAGCTCCGAAGTTCAACTGAAGTTTGGGGTTATTTATTTGGCTCTGTGTTTGCCAGATACAAGTGCAGAACAATAACAAGTCCCCATCCTTTATCTCTAGCTCAGAGCTGCTAATGGGAGACAGAATCTGCCAAACAGGGCACTCTGAGCACCAATCAGGTGAAGAATCAAAAGGAAGTCAACACACCTATCTCCAGCTTCAAGCCAGGAACAGAATTCCTTTCCTCAGCTCCAAGCTTAGAGCTTGGGGGGGGGGAGCAGAGATGCATTTCAGAGAGATGTAGCACAAGATTGGGCACAAGAACCTGCCCCTTAGGCGTGGGAGCTAACATAAGCAAGTTTCCAGTTGTTTGACAACACTCAACATAATCAACTGGACCTTAATATAAAGTCAGCCCAAAACAATGCTATAAGTCAGGTCATGCGTGATCAGAGAACTATGAAAATCCCAAACTACTACATGCTTCCTTCAGTAACAATGCACATACTAGTTCATAACAAAACACAAGCTTCAAAAAATAAAAGTGTACAACTATGGGAGTAAACCTGGAATGAAATGTAGTTCAGCAGAAATGAGAGTATGGTTCCTCCGCAAAAGACAACTAGTGAAACTGCCTGGTTGCAAGAGAGTCATATTAAAGGCTGTGCTTAGATTTGATTGGGTAAAGAAGAGTGGATGGAAAAAACATTCTATAAAAACCGATTTTAAAAAATCTAATTTAAACACATATGTATTATTCTGCAATGCAGACACTAAATTAGTCTAACATAGCTGGTGGTGGCGGCAGCAGTGGAGGAAGAACAAGCAGCCCAAAAGGGCTGCTTTCGGGCTGCTCGTTCCTCCGCCACCACCGCTGACAGTGGCAAAGGCAGAGGAGGAGGAACGAGCAGCCCAAAAGGGCTACTTTCGGGCTGCTCGTTCCTCCACCGCCACCTCTGCCACTCACAGCGCAGTGCTTCTCCCAACTGCGGCTCCTGTGCCTGCCCTTACGACAGGTGGGCAGTGGGACCAGTGGTGAGAAAGGGCTCCTTTCGGACCACTCGTCCCTCCGCCACCTGCCTGCCTCTCTGAAGTATAAGCCATGGGGGGCTTTTTCAACACAAAAAATGTGCTGAAAAAGTCAGCTTATACTCAAGTATATACGGTATATCTCAGAGATGCCAAGAAGATAGAATATGTTATTGTTCAATATGCTCAGTGTATTTCAGCAAGAATGCTTTTATCAAGGGCTTGCTTTCTTATTCCTTAGTGAACTCATGCCATACAAGCTCTTCTGTAACAGAAGGGTTTGTGATCATTTGGCATCTTTGCAATTTATTTCTCCTTTCTGTTTGTCATCCTTGGGTGCTTCCTAGTTTTGGTGTGTTTCAATTAAATCCATGCAATGCCTTATGAGACACGATTCCTTCAGGAGCAGCCTCCAGTGATTTATTCATGTTTGTTACCCATCTTGGAGAGCTTTGGATAAAGTAATGTATCATTTAAAATACTGTTGATTGAAATTAATTACTTTGTTACTGTACAGAAGGGTATGGTTGGCTTTACTAAAACTAAATGAGGTATGAGGATTCATTCATGGTTACAGTTTTGTTACCTCGACAATATCAGAGTTGGTTCTGCTCTCATGGGGTTCGTTGTATTCTGTATACTTGAGTAGAACTTTGTCCATATCCGTGCTGGCATATTGAAAGAGTTTGTTAGAACTGTTAAAAATGATGAGTGCTATTTCACAGTCACAAAGCACACTCAGTTCATAGGCTTTCTTCATTAATCCAAACTTCCGTTTTGTGAAGGTCACCTAGACAGAAGAAGTGAGAAAGGAATTTGAGAAAATCCACTGGCAAGTGAGTGAGTATGGACTCATTTACAAACGGACCCTCAAATTGTCACCTTTAAACATATGAGCAAAATAGGTTTGAATTCATCATCATCATTTTATTTGCATGCCGCCTTTCCATAGTTAAAACAATGCTCAAGGCAGCTTACAATGTGAAAAGATTTACATAATTACAAACATAACAAAGTAGTCATAAAAATAAATGAAACACATCAAAAACTGTATAACCAAACTGAACATAAAAAGATACAAAAAATTAATATCAGTAACAGCAGCAAAAGTCCCAACAAAACTAAATACCCCAGCTCAAGAGTCTGTTCAGCAGCCTCAGCTTTTTTAGTCAGTCAGGGTCCTGACTCCAAGGCCAAATGGAAAGAGGCTAGCAAGGCAGTGGGCACATCTTCCAGGTTTCCAAGCTGATTTGGGAAACCAGGACATAAAATCCAAGCAACAGCTAAATACAGGGTAATATTACTTGTTACATGAAGGTTAAATCTAGGTTTTATGCCAGCTAAGCCATGTAACCACTGGTTTTGAATGATTACACAAGGAAAGGGGATCCAATAATTTGTTGGCACTATTCAATACCCACTACATCAGAGGGAACTTATGTTGCCCTATGGGCTTACAGACAACATGCCCTGATGTAAATTGATTAGAGGTTTTCTTACAATCACATGGTATATAAATGTTGTTTAATAAAATAAGCAAGTGTACTCTCAAGACGGCTCAATTGGCCCCCTCCAACTGAACTTTGTCACTCTGCATCCCATGTTTATGCCTTCAGCCACAATTTGATGCTATAGGAAGGTCAGGCAGAGAGTTCCTGAGCTCCCAAGTCATTTAGCTCACTATGGATATCCTGGCCAAGCAAAACAGGCATAAATAACCAGACTGTCACTTCCTGAGCTGGACGTGCAACAAGGTCAGTGTGACTTGGGAGGGGGAAAGTATCTGCAACAGAGAACAAACCAATAAACCTGGTTGGAAAGCAGAGGCCCAGTAGATTTTAAACTAATCTAATTCATTGTGCAAATGTCTGGAGACTAAAACAAAACAGAATGTTTGAGGGGCAACACACACAACTTTCACGCACATTTCATGAACATTTTGGTTCTTCAAGCATGGGAGTAACGTAGCTTCAACGGTGCTCTTAATCAAAGCAGATATATTACTTGTCTGAAGTACAGTGTTTGGGAACATGCGACCCTTCAACTAGTTCTAATCAAAACTCCTATCAGCCTCAGCCAGTTGATGGTCAGAGATAATGGGAGTTGTAGTCCAACAACATCTGGAGGGCCACAGATTCCCATCAGTGATCTAAGGAATGTAGAGAATCTAGGATAGCCTTCCTTATTGTTGTTACTAAAAGCTATTCCATTATAGAAGCTAGTGTGTGAAACTGCTCCAAGACTCAGGCTTTTCCCACAGAAACACAACCAAGTTGGTCCCACAGGAACACAGAATTTCTACTGCAGAAGAATAAACCAAAGCATTATAAAGTTGTTCTTTATCTGAATCCGTCCATGTGCTCATTCGTGCTTCTTTCTGGGACACTGGCCAAACGTGTGTAAGAAGTGGGACCAAGAGTCAAATAAAGTACATAGATATACACAAATCTGGCACACATCCAGAAAGGAAGTTCACATAGCCCTGTTAGGAATGCATTCCTAGATGAAATTATTTCATGGCAAACTTCACGGGGTGGGGAGTTTGTCTACCAGATACTGTAACTAGAAAAAGAATATCCAGACCTGCCAAAGACAGAGCTGAAGCATGTCTAATCTACAAAGTTCTATTCAGGAATTCATCTGCATAATTTAAGAAACCCACAGAAATGACTGAGGTGAATATGATATGTGGTTAGCAGCTCTAAAAACAGAACAGACTCTGTCTACCTGCCTCTAGCAGCAGAACCAATTCTTCCCACATATTGTAAGCCAAATCTCTGCAGCATAGAGGCACATCTGGAAATCTAGCAAACTGTTGGAGGCACTGTGAAATACTCATTTCTTAGAAGAAAACTTGTGATGCTCAGATTCCCTTCTTCAAAATAGGCAAAATACCTCCCGGGCAAAAACAAATAAACCGCTCTCAAAAAGCAGGCAACAACCCTCACCCCACAAAAAGGAGCAGGCAGTCCGCTCACCTAAACATCAGCAACAACAGAAAGCTTTAAAATCTCAATTTAAAAATGGGGGGGGTAGGGCACCCTCAGCAGATACAGGGGGGCACTTTGAGATTGCCATGTTGTCCATGGACACCACATGGGGGTGTTCATTCTAAACCAATTACAATATTCTGCCAGTGGACAGAACATCTATTAATACCTTACCCAAGATTTTCTTAGAACTATTCATTTTATTCTTATGAGTTTTAGAGAAACAGTGAGGTGTTGTGCTCAGTGAGAGCCAGTGTGGTGTAGTGGTTAAGAGCGGTAGTCACGTAATCTGGGAAACCGGGTTCGTGTCACTGCTCCTCCACATGCAGCTGCTGGGTGACCTTGGGCCAGTCACACTTCTTTGAAGTCTCTCAGCCCCACTCACCTCACAGAGTGTTTGTTGTGGGGGAGGAAGGGAAAGGAGAATGTTAGCCGCTTTGAGACTCCTGAAGGGGAGTGAAAGGCGGGATATCAAATCCAAACTCTTCTTCTCCTCTTCTTCTTCTCAGAGAGCTGGACTAGGATCTGGGAGAGTAGTGTTCAAATCCCACTTGGCCAATGAGTGACTTTGGGCTAATCACTGCCTCTTGACCTAACCTACCTCAAAGGGTTGTTGTGGGGATTAAATGAGTAGGAGGGTGATATAAATTCAATAAATAATAATAACAGCCACAAATGCACTTATGAAATAACTGGAAAAGTTTTACGTTTTGGTTCAGAGATGCAACCTTTAAAAAGTTATAACATATAACCCATGACCAAAAGATTCTCAAAGTTAAACAAGCATCGATCAGAAGAGTTATGATTTAGTTATTGTTCTCAGCTCAATAATTTTATCTGACTCAGATAATGAGCTTTACAATTAGGTCAATGCACCAGCAGCACTGCTCTAAGTACAGATGGAATTGGGTTTTCCATTAGGCTGCCTGCATTAGCTCCATAAGCTGAAATTATTTCTTCAAGTAAAAACGGTTGTCATACAATTGCTAACCATTTTCAAGAATAAGTTGCTGGAGTAGTATATGTGTTTGTGCTGATTAAAAAATGTTTTTGGGGTACAAAATTCCTAAAGCTATACTATTGTGGACATAGGTAACTGTTCAAGAAGCTACAGAGCTTAAGCCATAAGCCCTTTGGAAAATAAAAACAGGCAGATTTGTAAACAGTAAATTCACAAGTGGTTTTAGATTTTGTGAAACACAATGGCAAAGGCAAAGGCTCTGGGTAGGTGAGGAGTAAAATATGGACCAGAAGCAGTAAGAACTCTCTTGCCTAACTTCAGACTACTTTGAAGCAGGTCACAGGACATGCTTACAAACCTTTGGTGATATAAAATGATGGGGGGGGGAGAGAAAGGAAATTCCTGCCCATGCAGTATCCTTCCCACAGTTTCAAAAGGATGGGGCTGGGGGAGTAGTGCACATGCAGGTCTTGTCTGTATACATTCAGAGCAACAAAACACTGTAATTTAAGGACAGAGATTGAATAGAATCATGTAAATCCCAAAGGTCAGGTTCAGGGTATCTGCTCATCCAGCAGAAAGAGAGAGCTGCTCTTGGTAGGTAATTCCAATGTTTGGAGGGATCAATTGTGCTTGTGATAGATGAGGTGGTAATCACTGTATCTGAACATGTTTGACACTTAGGGGTGCTCTTTTTTGTTCCTGAACAAGCATAGACAGTGACCATGAGTGGCTTTTGTCAGCTCCAGCCCCTTTCGACAACACAGGGTTCTTTGGGCTGGCAGAATGGTGACTCTGTGAGTGGTGGGGATGCTCTCACAAGAACTCACAGAACAATTTGAGTTCCCATAAGAGCATCCTCACCACTCCCAGAACCATTGAACCACTAGCTAAACACGTGGTGTGCCAAGTATGACTTGCCTGGAAAGGCCACAAACTTACAAAGCTCTCTTTGCACTGGGTCTGCTTGGGTCTGCTTGGGTTTCCTCCCACCTCTGATCCTGCCCCTTACAGGCAGCCTTATAGAAGGTGGGCAGCTATTTCTTCCTCCCATAGAGGGGGACTAAGCACATGCCCCACCTATAATGTGAGTAATAATGGCTTTGCAAGCAATTTTACCTATATGCGATTTTTGCTTTATATGCATAACCCTTGGAACTGAACCTGCATGTACGATGGGAGTTGCCTTTATTGTAATGCATTTTACAGGGATTGTCAATGAAAACTATTCCGAAGCTCATGCAGGTGAAGAATGCTGTAGCTCACCACCTAACGAACACTGGAAAGCAAAAATGAATTAAACTGTACTAGTTATCTGGCGTTTCTGGGCCCAAGTGCAAGCTGCTGGTTCTTAATTTGAATTCCTTCAATGATGGAGAATAAACCTTGAGCTGCCTGGACAGTTCGTCAGTTTTGAAGTAAAGACATCTGCTATAAGGTCAAATACACCTCTTTGCTTAGGACCTTATGCAGAGATTACAAGACTTATTTCAGAAGGCTTCTGGAGGCAATTAATAGGCAGTTCCAAGTTCATTTGATGTTTACAACGTTTCACAAGCTTTTTGATTTTGGCATCTTATGTTTAATTGCCATATTAAATGTTCTGTGATATTTGTATGTAAAACTGTTTGCAGCATAGAAAAGGTATATAGATGTAAATAAGAAGTTTATTAACACAGACTATGCTTATGTAAAAGGTCAGCTCAAGGAGAGTTTAAATTAGTGAAATGCAACAAATTTACTTTTGCTGTTACTTAAGGTAGGTATTACACAATGAAATGGACAACTACTACTATACTTAAGGGTCAGACTGTATGTAAGATACAGAGGAGACATGTGAAAAGTATTCCCCCTGTAATCGCACTAACCCAGTTAACTGGCACTCACAATAATTGCAACAAACTTCTTCCAAACACCAATTTCTCTTTTGCTTCACATAGCAGACAAGGAAATTTACCAAAATGTATTATCTAGTTCTATATCCATATATTGCTCAGCGCCAAAAAGACATTACATTTTTAATCCATCAAAGAGCACAGAGTGAAATACACCTTCTCATTTTACCCTTACAGGATGCCAGTTGCTTCAAATTGCCTTTAGAAAACTGCATAGTTTGGGCAGCAACTGAGAGCCAATCACCCAACTTATGTCTCACAGGGAAAAACACACTCCATTGTGGCAAAATAACAACATAATCACATAGTGACAAGTTCCTCAGACACACCCCTGCTCTCTGACTATTCTCAATAAATTGAGGCTTATCCTGTGACTTCTAACTACATGGTAACAAGCTATACACAACTTGGTTTCCATGTGTTATAAAGTTACCATTTGAACAGCATGGTAATCCATGCATATCTCTTAATAAAAGTTTATAAATGGTTTGCAACAGTAAGAATGCCAACAACATTCAATAAAATCACCAAAAAAATAAAATAAAAACAAGAAAATAGACAACTGTGTATCACAAATAAACCTGAGCAGTATACTAAATAAAAATTTTAAATGTAAGCATCACGAGTCCAGAGAAGTTTGCTTAAAGTTAAATTTTCAAAAGGCTTTTAAAAATCATTCCTGTCACCACCTGACAAATTACCTGAGAGAGACCATGGAGGGGTGCTGTCACTGATAAAGTCATTTTCAAGTGACAATCCACTAGTCATCAAACAGCTAGCAGGATCTCCTCTTAAGATCTTAAAGATTAATTTAATATGATCCAGGGAGGCACTCATGAAAGTATCCTGGTCTCACATTGTTTAGGGCTTTAAACATCAACAGCAAAACCATGAACTTGGCTCAAACTATAAGGCAGGCAGTACCTGAATATAAGGCTCCCTCCCTCCCTCCCCCCAATTCCGACCGTGAAAAGTTACAAAAACTGGCTTTTACGATATCACTGCTGAAACAAACATACAGTAAAACAGAATGGGTGTAAGCGCCTGCTGAATTTTAAGGGAGCGGCTTATATTTGGGTATTGTCTTTTTTTCTTTTCCCCCCTTGATTTTTAAAGGTGCGGCTTATATTCAGGTGAGGCTTATATCAGAGCCAATACAGTATATAAACCTGGGTGTCTCATTAAACACCCTAACAAATGCTCCAGTGGTGGGGTTAGATTAGTAAGGGAGATGATAAGCAACTGGTAGGGTGGAGAGAAGGAACAGTCTAGATAAGTAAAGCAGTGGATGTCACCCACCCACTGAGTAACTTATAAGGGTGAGCTCAAGTTCAGCTTTCTTCTTCAGGACAAGCAGTTACTTCTTCAGGACAAGTAGTTAATCTCTGCCCACCCACATGTATTGCATACCCAACCATTTCACTGACACTGTATGGAGATTTGCCCACACTAAAGCAATCCATCTTAGACTGAATCGTAAGTGGAACCGCTATACCCAAGCTTCAAGTGAACAGCCAATTTTTCCTCTTTTGCAATAAAAACATCTAAAACCAGAACAATGCTTTGAGAAAGCATAAAATGATTTCAACTTTGCACAACAGTGAAGGGCAAGCCTTCTCAGTGTTTTATTAAGTCCATCAGGGGCTTTAATATGTTTACAGAATCTAATGTTCTGCCTTTGCAAAAACATAACAAAAAATTCTTATAAGGTCACAAACCTGATAAGCATTTGCAAAATGCTTTTATACACTTAATTCATGGGGGAAAGTTCTCTTATGGGGAAAAGTTCTCTCTTAATTGTTAACAAAGAAGACTATTTGATGATGCTGACACTGAGTCCCTTTGATAGCCCAGTTACAACCATTTATTCCATCTAGCTCAATTATATAAATGGCCTACAGCTCATTCAGGCAGATAAGAGTTTGTAATTACCACTACAATGACAGTCTCGTGTTAATTATAATCCCCCAGAGTATCAGTTACTTTGTATACAGGATAGAGCGGAGGTATAATCCTATCTGAAGAGGAATGTTTTAAGACTTCCCTCACTATGTACTTAGTAATAATAGTTTAAGACAGATAGCGCTGCCACTATCTTGTGTCTGTAAAGGAACACACATAATAAAAGTACAGCTAAATAATAGAAACAGCATATTTCCAAACAATAACTGGCTGAAAACATGAAAAGTTTCCTTACTACTGTATTCATCTTACTGAACAAATACAGTTAAAATGCTGATTTAATGTCAGATGCTGGGGGTTTCCCCCCATAAAAGATACAAGTTTGTGTTTGATTTCGCCAATAGGTTAAACTGATATCTTCCACCACCACCCCCTTAAGTCAGTAAGTGTCGATAGTTTCAACAGGAAGCTGGCATAAACCTCTTTTTGGTAGTAAACTTTGAGGGAAAAGAGTACTATGGCCCGCTTTGGAGCCTCTCTTATAGATTGGTGTATCCGTGTCGATGGAAATTTGTATCCGTGTCAATGGAATTTTGCCAGATTAATATGTTGGGGGTGGGGAGCAGACAACAAAAGAGGCCAACCAATTAAAAAACAATATTAGGAAGATGCAATTTACGAAGCTGGTAAAAAATATCTAAATCAGTGATGGCCAAACTTGGCCCTCCAGCTGTTTTGGGACTACAACTCCCATCATCCCTAGCTAACAGGACCAGTGGTCAGGGATGATGGGAATTGTAGTCCCAAAACAGCTGGCGGACCAAGTTTGGCCATCACTGATCTAAATGTTGTCATGGCTTAGAACTGCTAGGATTGTGAGATCTTAGTTATTATTCTATATTTTATACTTTTTCTTATGGGTCGTTTGGTCACATGACTCACACATGACTCAAACAGTATCTGCTCTGTCAACAAAGTGTGTGGAGCCAGATGCCGTTAAATCAAGTTATTGGCAAATTAATGACACAATTACTTACTTAAAGCATTTTATCCCCATTCTTCAGCCAAAAAACCTTCCATAGCACCTTATACTGCATAAGATCAATAAAAGTAAGACAAATCTCCAAACAGGCTTACAATCTAATAGCCATGGCGCAAGAGGAAAAGGAGATGAGGAGGACTCTGTTATTGGGGAAGCCATATGAAATGACTACCTTTGCTTAACATTATTATTTCTCACCTGTCTGTTCCGTTCGTCCATTATTCTTGTGATCTGTATTTTCTTCCTCCCCATTTTCACTTTCCTTCTTTATAATCCAGAAGCACACAAGTAAAAGTATCCACAAACTTTGTATCCTAGCACATGATAGATAGTTGTCTTCCAGGACTAAAGCCTAAATTCTTTTCCACGACCATGCACTGTGCAGTTGTAACGAAAGCCTAGAATGGAAAAACATTAAAATTGGTTTCTGATGTCAAAAGTACATATTTCACATCACAAATGCTTACATTTTACAAGTCAAATGCAAGACAACCCAGCCTCTTCTCTGATCAGAATGAAATACAGTGAATTATATCATATGATGTGTTCAACTGTACTCTGATCAAGACACAGACTTCAGTCACAGAACCCTATTCAAAAGTTTGCATTCGTTAGTTACCCAATGGTTTAGAGGTACAAAAGTCAAGAACTCTTTTTAAAAAAATAAATCCTGAGCAAGTCCTTCAGCTGCAACTATTTTATTCTATCAATGCAATTTTAGAAGTATCACAATTATTTAATACCTTATTGTGGACAGAAATGTACCAATAACACATGCTGCATTGGCACAATTTATTTCTATTTTATATATTACATTATAGAAGTCAAAGTATTTAGCAGTTGTGTTTTAGTATGGACATGCAGAAAATTAGCAGAAAAGCAAGTCTCTTTCCAATATTTTGCAATATAAAGTTGAACTAAATTGAAGCCCAAACTGCCTGGGTTTTGCTCCACCAGTTACTCTCCTGGTTCTTCTTTCTGGAGAATAGTGCATGCTCAAATAGAAGATGCTATTCAAGAACAAAACATCTTTTGAGTGCCGTTTAAAAATAAATCCATTCTGAGACTTCTCCATGTAGCACTCCATTTTCCCAAAAGACTATTTCACAGGAACATACAGGCTGACAAATAGCTGAGAAATTCAAGGTTATATTCATTACTGTAAAACTTGCAAGTTTTCACACATCACTAACAAGCCAATTACCAATCCAACACTTCTTTGCTGCTTGCAAACTTTTCCATCCACATAAATGAAAAGGCTTGCAAGCTGAAACGTGTGCATATGTACTGGGGCTTACAAGTTACATTTTCCTTAAAAATGTAGAAACTTCCTCAGAAATGAGTAGCTTATATATATCAGAGACTGCAATAAGCTAAGCAGACACTACACATTGATGTTTTGAGAGCCAGTCAGATATAATCCAGGTTAGTACCAAACACACTTTGCCTGATTCCACCCATTGTGAACTATGGTGAGAGAAAGCCAGGAAGGAGGAGAATGGAATCTGCTTGTGGGGAGTAAAGGGAACACAAAGTCCAAGTCTGTGAGTGCTCTCAAAGCAACAGGTTTCTAAATTGACCGCATGACAACACAGGTACGGGAAGGTAGGAATTGGTTAAGTCAACATAAAGGCAAGTGAATGCATTAAGCTACCATGCATGCAAGCAACAATACAGTGGTGCCTCGCAAGACGAAATTAATTCGTTCCACAAGTTTTGACGTCTAGCGAATTTTTCGTCTTGCGATGCACGGTTTCCCATAGGAAACAAAGTCGCGAAACGTTTTCGTCTTTCGAAGCAAGCCCATAGGGAAATTCGTCTTGCGAGGCAAATCGAAAACGGAAAAACCTTTCGTCTAGCGAGTTTTTTGTCTTGCGAGGCATTCGTCTTGCGAGGTACCACTGTATATAGACACACAAGGCATTTTGAGCAAATGAACCTTCCTATCTTTATTATTTTCCATAGGCAAGGTGTGTGTGTGCACACATATTCAACGTTCAAAGAAAAAAAATATCCCCACTCGGTATCCTCAAGCCTTGGGCCTATGGCCCTATGTAAAGATGCTCATCTTGAACACAGATCTGCAAATACACTTCATCACTGGCGAATAAACCTTTTGTTTAGCTAGTGCACAGAATCAAGCAGTTCCCAACCCTTTCCCTGAGCCTATAGAAACATTGTGTCTTCTCTTTATACTCCAGAGATACTAAATAAGCAGCAAGACTGCTTGTTGCCAGTGTGAAATCAGGAAAGAATGGGAAAGAACTATTATGGACTGGCTATCAAGACCAGCCGTGGTCTACAGACCGTTGGCCCCAATCCAAGTCTGCCAAAGTAATTTAAAAAACCAGGATTGATTACAGAGTTTGCAGTCTTCTAAATCTTTCCCATAAAGGGGGAAATGGCTTACTGAAATCAACACAAATTGTCTGTCACCTGTCACAAAACGCACTACCTTTCAGCCATGTATAGGAAAATGGGCAAATGCACTAAACACAATTCTCAGAGTTAATAAGCAGTGGCAGCACAAGGAGATTAGTCAGATAGCATTTCACATTCACCCTCAACTGAGGATACAGCCATGATATTCTGATGCAGCATTAAAAATGGATAAGAGGAATATAATTTGAGAAATTCCATTTGAATATTCCTCTGACATCTAAGTCTTGTTTTAGAGCTTAGAATATCATTAAAATGTCCAGGAGACAAAGTTAGAAGAAATTGAAAATGGACACATGTGTTACCATTGGCTCAGAGTGTAAAATACAGCTTTGTTTAGACAAAGAGTGCCAATGTGTCCTTGACCTTGATATAAATATTTTTTATGGACTATATTGGGGGGGGGAGAGATGAACAAATTCCTATGCCCCACAAATAACCCAGAGATGCATTTTAAATAAAAGCACACATTCTACTCATGTAAAAACATGCTGATTCCTAGACTGTCCGCGAGCCGGACTGAGAAGGCAATTGGGCTACATCCAGGCCCCCAGGCCTTAGGTTGCCTACCCCTGTACTAGACCAACATATTTGCTGACTGAACAGAGAAGACTGCTTCTGTCCTGATGACATTATGTATCTTAAAAGGCAATATAGAAAGGACAAAGGTAACAAAGCTACAGGACTGAACAAGGCACCAGCCACTCAGTTTTAAACTTCACAAAATATCCTTTTAGGACACAAGCTGTGTCCTACATTTTATTTATTTAATTTGTCTGAGGATCTCAGGGTGGTTCACAGCATAAAAATACAACATAAAAACACATACTACGTAATAAGAACAAACAAAAATAGAACAAACCCATAAGGTAAAGGTAAAGGTACCCCTGCCCGTACAGGCCAGTCGTGTCCGACTCTAGGGTTGTGTGCTCATCTCACTTAAGAGGCCAGGAGCCAGCGCTGTCCGCAGACACTTCCGGGTCACGTGGCCAGTGTGACGAAGCTGCTGGCGAGCCAGCACCAGCACAGCACACGGAAACACCATTTACCTTCTCGCTATAAAGTGGTACCTATTTATCTACTTGCACTTAGGGGTGCTTTCGAACTGCTAGGTGGGCAGAGCTGGGACCGAAAGACGGGAGCTCACCCCGCCGCAGGGATTCGAACCGCCGACCACGCGATTGGCAAGTCCTAGGCACTGAGGTTTTACCCACAGCGCCACCCGCGTCCCTACGTCCCTACGAACAAACCCATAACCCCCCCCAAAACAGACATGGGGGTTACAGGGACACCTTTATATCAGAAGTCTCCGTCTGACCTTTGACACAGAAACAAGAGTCCTGACACCCGAGTGCTGCAGTTTTTCAGTTAAAGACCTTTTTTATTTAGATAGACTTTGGTCACCTTCCTCCTGGTGTATTCTCTTTTCTCCTTTGTCATTTTACCCCTCTGTAAAATGAGGAACGCTAAGACAGTTACAGTTCACTTCAAAAAAAGAAACTTTCCAAAAATGAAGTGATTGGTAAAAAGGAAGCCGAAATGGAAAGGGAAAAGGATTCAATATGAGGATATTCAAAACCACAAGCTCAGCTAGAATTTACAGCACAGATCAAGCTGGTTTTTAAAAAGCATGGTTAAAAAGCATCGTCAAGGAAACTAACTGATCGCTTTTTTATAAAATGGAAGCCTGGCCCAAATGGAGAACAGAAAGGAAGGGAAATAATTTTGAAAAAGGAATGCAGTTGGACATTAAGAGATGCAAGGGGGGGGAGTAGTGGAGTATATTGACTAAAGCATTGACACCAATTTTTAAAATATTTTTAAATAAATCAGAAGCAGGGGGGCTTTTGACGAAGTCCCTCACCAAATGCTCCTGGGTATACTTAACCTGTCATGAAACAGGAGAATACATTTGTAATTTTGTCATGACACACACTGAACTCCAAAGTGGAACCCTTGTGCAACAGTGCTTAAGGCATACATTTTTATGTGTTCAAAGTTATGAAATAACTTCTTATTTATTGTTGATATATAGTTTTGTTTAAGGCAAGTACTAGCCAGTTTTTCTTGGAAGAGCTCCCCACACCATCTGCTTTTACAAAGGAAAAAAACCTGATTTTGTGAATGGGATAGCTGATGACATTTTATTATACAAACTGCACCACTTTAAAAAAAAAATGGAGTACTGATCCATATGCAACGTCTTCTTCTACCACCTAGTTTTAAACTTTCTAGCTTTTAAGTCTATTAAGTACATTTCAGTGAAATGTACTCCCATGTGCGTCTGCCTCAGCACCTTGATACAGTTCGTAAAAGTCTCTCTGGCTGAGCAGCATAGATCAGGAAGTTAGATGCAATGTTTCTTCCCTAAGCAGAAGCAGGTCAAAAGCTTGAAACGCTGACACTGATCTGTTTTTCCTAGCTGCATGAATTAAGGTATAAAACCAGGTAGCATCTCAACTGTCAATCCAGAAAAGCACATCATAAGCAAGTGGGAGAGCAAGGAAGAATGATGTGGGGAAGATGCGCTACATGGCATCTTGAAACAATAGGAAAGAACCAGTGTTTGAAACACCCATTGTTCTAGGAGCATTTTGCGACAGGAAATTTCATTAGTGCGAGTAGTTTCTGAGCTCTGGGTGCAGTACTGAGCCTATGATTTTGGATTAAAACTGCAGAGTGGAAAGAAAGGAGGACCTTTTTCTGCCTCCCCACTACCAGCTACTTTCTGAAGACTGGAGAAGAGACCCTCTTAGGAATATTAGGTGGGTGGGGAAAGGAAGGACTAGACCATGTGGAAAACAAACATAATATTTTAGCTGCAGTTCATTCATTTTCAGCTTTGTATTCTTGTGGTTAAAAAAGTGTGCCTAGACATTCCATTGTTGCGCCCATAACCTAGGTTTAAGGTGCCATTCAGCTCCTAGCTTTCATATGTCAGTTTCTAACACTGGAAAGAATGCAGTTCCATCTATTCCAGGTGAAGAGAATGGTGCAATGGGGCACAGCTGTTCAAAGGTGGTTGTTGCCTGAAGGTCATGGAAAGGATTGGTCTTATCTACTCCTACTACATTCCCAAAACAGCCCACCAGGACTAGCTATGTATAGCTCTCATGAAAACAGCATTCAGGTTTACATTTTTTAAAGGATGAATCATGTGCTTATATTTCCTATAAGATGAACTCGGTTCATTTTGGTTCCCCTTTAAAGGTTGCCCCTTGGAATCATAGCTGTACCTGAGAGCTCCATTTATAATAGACTTTAAGGTGATTTGGGCTTCAATTTTATAAGCATCTACCTTTAACCCGAATGAACATCTATTTTTTTCTGAGTAAGCATGCACAAGATTGGGCTACCTAAATGGTTTTAAGCAGTAAAATTACTCAAATTCGAAGACTTGCGACTGAAGGTTTTTATTGAGTTAAGAGTCTCAAAATGTCATTTGCTGCCTAAATGTGCAAAATACTTTATAAATCACCACAAACAGGGCTTTAACCTTTCATAAGGCAAGCAGAGACAATAATCTCAGGTGGTGGGTGTGGAGGAACAGTGAACTGGCACGCATACACACACTGGGACCCGCTGCTCATTTGTCTCATTGTCTGCTCAACAATGCCTGCCAGCCAGCCAAATTCTTTGCTGCACCCTCCCCCCATCTTCCCTGCCTCACTCTAGAAAAGGCAAAGGAGCTAAATAACCATAAAAATTAAGGCCATTTCTAGCCACCATAGTAGGAGCATTCTCCCAGGATCCTGCTGCCCCTTCTGAGTGAAGCAGAAAGAAGAGGAAGACAGAGAGTCAGTGCTGATGCTACTAATTGCAGCAGCAAAAGGACAAAGCAAGCAAGCAGGCAGAGAGGCAGAGAAGTGGAGTGGGGGCAGCAGCAATAATTACAGCAGTACCATCTCTTGCACCAGCCTTGACCACAAAATATGCAGATCAGTCATGCCCTCCCCGCCCCCAATGTTAGAGTGAGGGAACTGAACTCAATATAAAGCAGGTAGTCCAAAATCACACAGTAACAAAGCATACAGTGCTTGTAATAGATGATCATTTGTGTGCTGAAAAAGGCATTATGTGCTTGAACTTATTCTTCTGGCACAGAGCAGTAACCCAGGAAGTCTTCAGTTAACCATAGTTTCCTAGTTAACTCTTAAGAGGGAATACTGGTTATCAGACTCTGAACAAGTCTGGATCTTTAACCATGGTTTGAAGTTTGCTTCAGGTCATAGCTTGCTCCAAATCTGATAACCAGGATGTATGGGCACTGGACTACACCAGACTGTGCAGTGCACAAGCAGACAGCTTCTTTAACCTTTCCAATGAGCTTGTTTTCCAATTGTAGATGTTCAACAGCTTATTGAGTTATTAAAAATAAAAAGTCCTGTCCGATACTTCACGTTTCAATTGTGCCACCACATTCAAGTTCAATGAAGGATTAAGACTATGTAAGAACAGTATACTATTCAAATTATATGAAATTCAATCAGAATACTATTTTACTTTCCAAAGCATGCATTGCAAGCAGTTTGATTTCTACATTAGAATACGAAGCACAGATTATCCATTCACTAACACGATTATCACACATTTGAGCTTTAAAAATACTGTCAAAGCGGATTCATTTAATCTATTGACACTTAATCAAGTAGCACAGTTTTTACACTGCAGTGGCTGACTTACAGTCCAATCCTATATACATCCATAAAGTAGACCCACTAAGTTCAATGTAGCTTATACCTTGGGCAAAGGGTACAGACCAGGGACATCCAACTCCCAAGAGACTGTGATCTACTCACAGAATAAAAACCTGGAAGTGATCTACAAATTGTGGGGGGCAGGTCAAAACTGTCAAAGTTGATGAGCTGTTTTTACGGAGGCAAGTCTAAATTCTTGACCTTTTTTAGGGGTGCAGGTCAGATCGCCAGAGGAAACTCCATCTTCCATTCTTGAAATCGTGCGCGGATAAAGGAAAAAGGGAGCGGGCAGGGCCAAATGCTCCCCCCCCCCAGGACATAAATGAGCCTGTGATCGTCCACGATCGACTTTTAACAATTGGGGGTTTACCTATCAATCGCGGTCAACCTGCTGGACATTCCTGGTATAGACCATTTACTAGTTTCCTTCATCCAACTTATACACTCACCTCAGTCTCATCTAGAGTAGGCTGAAAACTAATCAAGATCAGGAAACATATCCATATGCTTTTAAAGTGGCATGGGTGTCTGCTACACACACTCATGGAGATTCCCAACAGGGCACTCCTTCCCCCCACTCCATCTCCCAGCCTATGCCCAGAAACAATGGGATCTTAGGGGATAGAAGGTCCATTCAAACCTTCCAGATCCCCACTCTGCACAACACAAAAATACTTTTACACCTTTCACAAGAAGCACTAATTAGGTGCTTAAAATGAAGTTTTATAATGGATGTTCCCAGAAATTGAGTTTTATAGTTTCACATTTACATGCCATTATTGGTACCATAAAGCTTAACGCACATTAATTAAACTGTAAAAGATGATAATACATGCATTTTCCAACATCATGATTTATGAGTAAACTCTACAAACAGATCATAGCAGAGATATGCTATAGGTCAGAGGTCTTTGCGAATCTGACTCAGAAAAGGAAATCACTGCCAAGGGATCCAAGGCTGGCAGTACATCCCCTACGATTTCGCTATCTGCTTGCTTGAAGAGCGATAGCAGCTGAAGCAATGACCATTTATGATTGGCTGGGAACAGCTGATATTACAGTCACAGCAGTCTACTATTTCAACTTGCATCAGCAATAAACAAGGGTTTGGGACAGCGTTATTCACTGTTTTTAAAAATGATTTTCTGTCTAACTCTGTGCATTCATGGAAATTGCACTGCTGTAAGTCATCTACTTTGAAATAGTTGCCAGTTAAATTGTTGCTGTGCTTTTTGCTAAATAGAGGTGGCTAAAATAATAATAATTATTATTATTATTATTAACTTTTATTTGTATCCCATCCTCCCCAGCCAAGATTTTAGCAAATCTTTCCTGTCTATCAGTTAATTACTTATCAAGTAGTTCTGCAGCTTAGAATTTTTCCGTTTCTAAAAAGGCACTATTTCACAAAAGTACTAACCAAATGAATACAGCACCAATAAGTGACTTTTTCTGATGTGCTTAGCCTTCTTCTCACATTTTATATTCAATCAAGTACCAAAAGAGCAGGATCATGACTAGTGACCAAACACAAACCAAAAAGGAGGCCCCAGGTGGCTTAGCCTTCTGAGGCCCAGGGGAAGTGTACCTGGCTGCCCCGCCCCTGCCTGGTTTTGAGAATGGTTTCAACTGTGGAAAAACTGCATTAAAAAAAATATGTATGTATGTAAGGTTTTTTTTCTTAAAATGTAAACTATGTTAACAGAAACGTGTGCTGTTAAATTGTCATGTCTTAAAATATTGTATTTACAAGTGTTCTAATAAAAATAATTTCTAAATAAAGTTCAGACAAGTCAGGAACGTGCATGCACACATATTATTATGTTTATTATTTATTAAATTTGTATATTGCCTAATACCTGTAGATCTCAGGGCAGCTCACAATATATAATCACAATATAAAAAACACAAAATACATAATCAAAACAGGAACAAAGACAACCAAATAATCTCCACTTCCACAACGTATTTTAAAAGGGCATCAGATCTCAATCAGCCAAAGGCCTGGTTAAAGAGGAATGTTTTTGCCTGGTGCCTAAAGATGTATAAAGAAGTTGCCAGCCAAACCTCCCTGGGGAGAGCATTCCACAAACAGGGGGCCACTGCAGAAAAGGCCCTTTCTCATGTTGCCATAAACAGTGCACATTAGATTATTATGGCCTTCCCAGAGGGCCCAGGTACTACAAGTCAAAGCAATAGGATCCAGGAGCTATTGCCCTGTATATTACTACAGTTGCCCTTGAAGCCCAAACACATGATTATGTTCTCCTGTTTTAAGTTCTCCCAATTAACACTGTTCAATTTAATGAATATTTATTGTTCCACCAACTAAATATCAGGGATATTTACTTTCTCCCTCACTGAAACAGTAATTTTCTCAGTAGCTACCAGCCCTTGCTTGTAGTATATTTTGGATCAGTCTTCAAGCAAGTGGTCTTGCTTAGCAGCCTGGTCCAGAGAACCAAAACAGAGATGCCTCTCTTGTCTAAGCAAACGTAAATATGCTATGCTTATTAACTACATGGATCACATGGTTTGGGATTATGCTTCTAGTCTGCGTAAAGGCTCTATTTAGTTACAACCCTTATGTTCTCATTGTAATAGCAACCAGTAATGTTTGCTCCAGTAATCTAAGCTTCAAAATAGAAATCCAATTTAAAACAAGTCCATTTTCTGGATAATGATTTAACTCAAGGCAATTTAAATATCATATTTCAAATACAGCCAATTGTGACATGATGCAATGCATTCTTTTTCCTATGTTGCTTCTGGGATTCCTTGTTCATCCTAAGAACTATTACCACAGTTCCTCTTCCCCAAAGCAGAAGAAAATTAAGGTTAGCTGTTAGGCATGTTTCCATCAGAAAAGAATGTACTGGAGTCTTATAAACGTTGTTGATTCTTTAAAAAGAGAGAGAGAGAAAGAGAGAAAGGTTACACTTTCTCCAGCACCCTGGTTAAAGAAAGAGTTTTGATTAAAGCAACATCAGCCCTATTTCCCAAACACCTCCAATTCTACAATGCTGTTCTTTTTACTCCTTTGTCACCATACTGGACAAAGCATTTTATTATATTTTATATTTTTAGGAGCTACAGCCTTCTCAACCTGCAAATTCCAAAGTAACATAAGACACTGTCCTTCAGCAATTACCAGGTCATACCTTAAAAGGAAACTTCACTTGACAAGAAAGCATGGCTCATGACATCACCTTACTGTTGTTGCATAGCCCAAAATTTAGAAAACGTATCTCATTCCTCTTGGCTATTAAGAAAATGTTACAAAGAGTGGCGGATTTTAGAGCCATCAAGGTACAGTATCAACAGGAGTCTTGCTCTGACAACCACAGTTAATTTTCCCTAGAATATGATAGTGCAGTCCTTTAGAGTTACTCCTTGCTGTACCATAGTTCCCAGAAGTCTCTACGGGGGGGGGGGAGGAAGCAGAGAGCTAGCTGTGTTAAGAAAGATACAAATTAGAACTGTTACAGAAAGAAAGACAGTAACAGTTCACTGCCTAAAGTGATTTCATAATTAGACAAAACTTAAACATGCAACAAAGAATTTCCAAAATTATTACACGCCCACAAAAGATGGATTACGGAAGAAGCAAAGCAAAACAAAGCAGTGTATTTTTTTTTATACCGCACAAATTATGAAGTTAGATTTTTGTACTTAATGCTTTTTTAAGATTAAGAACTGCTATTAAAAATTATTACTTATTTACTAAAAAAAAAGTTTTAAGAAATTACTAGTAAACTAAGTCCTTTTGAAGTACATGTTTAGAAAGTCTGCAGGGTCGATTTCATGTCAACTTTCACTGGAATACCTCAAGAAATTCATTTATTCTCCTAAAAGAGCAAAAAATTCAAACAGGAATTGACAGCTTGAAGCCAGCTGACAACATGTGGCAAGTAATACTCTCTAAGATGCAGGTGCAGTTCCAATTGCAAGTGTTTATAAAGCTCTAAGCAAAAACAGGACACATCATCTCCCTCTCACAAACAATACTGTGTAGTACGGCACAGTACCTTATTTGAAAGTTACTCAAGTATACTATTCCAAGTATACATTCCATAATTCACATATTCAAAACTGATATGGACAATATTGCTATGTTCAATTCTGGCAGTATAACATACTATCAAGTCAAGGACCAGTATTAAGGATCTGCTGTGCTAGGCTGACCCCTAGGTCAGTCTGACATAACAGGCAGTGTGTTAGCAGTGCAGGCATGCAAGACAAAATAAATGTTAAGAACAATATTTTGGACAGTCACAAGTCAAATTTATTAACTCTTAAGTTATTCATTCCAGACTTGTAACCATAACCAACTTGAAAGGCTCTTAAGAATTTTGAATCTTTGCCTGAAACCAAGAGCTCTGATAACCTTGGAAAACACACTTTGGTCTACTGTAGGGCTGGGCCATGGATTGACTAAGGCCCGGAGGCCCAATCTGTGGACGGTCCGGGAATCAGCGTGTTTTTTACATGAGTAGAATGTATCCTTTTATTTAAAATGCATCTCTGGGTTATTTGTGGGGCCTGCCTGGTGTTTTTACATGAGTAGAATGTGTGCTTTTATTTAAAATGCATCTCTGGGTTATTTGTGGAACATAAGAATTCGTTATTTATTTATTTCTTTTTCAAAATATAGTCCGGCCCCCCACAAGGTCTGAGGGACAATGGACCTACCCCCTTCTGAAAAGGTTTGCTGACTCCTGAGCTGGGCAATATATCAATATATTATACAAAACTGGTTTGAAGTCCATATTGTGGTAACAGTTTCATAATATTTGACATGGTGATCTATCGTGAATCACAATGTGTGCATGTACTATGTAACAAACAAATGTGGGGAAAGCTGGCCATCGCTTTGCTCATTATTCCTGCCACCCCTATTGCTTTGTACTATAAAATAGCAGTTGTAAAAGGGTAAAGGTATGTTTCAGTTTTAGAACCCTAAGTAGTAGCATTTGCCAGGACATTACCTCGTTTGCCTTTACATAGTTCTATCCTTAAATCAGACGTTGTGATATATTGGTATATCATTAGTCTACTGCTCAACGGATTGATCTTGTGACAGCCCTCTCATGATATCTATTGATTTTATTTGTGGGATTGGTCCATGTTATTCCCATTGCATCCTGTGTCCTGTCTCAACTAGGAAAGATGGAAATGTGTGAATATCATCCCATGTGCACCTTAAACATTCAAGAGGCTGCCTCACTCTCAGCTTCCTTTTCCTGTCCCATGTTCCTTTATTTTCCCACAGTTCAGGTGTCTGATAGTAGTACTGACCCCATTACAACTTAATGTCAGGCACATTTTTGTAAATTCATTGTGAAAAATTTAAGATTTTGCAGTGATTATGTATGTTTCAGCTTTCATATATATATGCTTCAGCAATCATCTATTTTAAAGATATGGTAAGAAACATTTTTTTTGTTTTCACTATAGCTACAAAATAGATCCATTCTGAAAACCTTAACACACTATTATAAAAACGGCAGTGCATTGAACTGAACATTGAAGCTGAAGTTCCAAATGCAACATTAATACACACCCTTCACAACCAGTTGCCAAGAAAAAATACAATAGGAATTTAAAGCTTTGAAAAGATGTGAAGCATTCTATCCTTATTTCAAATACGAAAAAAAAACCACATCTTCCAAGACAGAACTTTTAATCCATGCAGCCATGAAAGTGGGCCAAAAGTACTTAATCCCATTTAGCTTAGAAACACCCTCACACATGGCTAGAAATATTACTTTAATACATACATATTCACATTCTGAAAAGCTGCTGCTTCCTCCCATTTTCATTTTCTGCCTCCTGTACCTATAAGAGCAATTTTTATTTTTATTTTTCATGCAGCTATTTTTGTGCAAGAGCACTTCTACACAAAAGAGCTGTGTAAAAAATACTGTGTAAAAAATAATAATACCACAAATATGCCTTCAACAAGAGCAGGTGAAAAAGGGTGGGCTGCATCCTTCCTTTGGACTGATAGAAACAACATGGGAGTCGGGGTGAGGTAATAAGATTGCATCCAGCAAAATGTCACCACCCTTCTAAAGCCTACCCACAGAATGTGCTTCAGTGCACTCAGTCATGTAATGTGTGATTTTATATTGGATTTTCTTCCCCTATTGGATTATTCAGAGACTGGGAATATCCAGATTTTTTTTTTTGGGGGGGGGTTACGGACTGCTACTTGGATGAAGAGGACATCATGTGGATTCTACACACACACACAGAGAGAGAGGGGGGGGGAGTGTTGAAATCCACATTATCTCCAGCATGGATGAGTCCTAAGTAAAGTAAACAGAGAACTGTTACCCCTTCAACTCTACAGTAGAACAATGCCATATGAACTTTTGACATGCACAGTTGACCTGTGAAGATCTCTGCCACTAAGAGTAGCACTGGTTGTACAATTTGGGGTTTTTTTTAAGTGAGACCAACAGATGGACAGTTCTCAAAAATGCAGACAACTCAGTTTATCTACTTTAATGCTTTGGATTATCACCAATATTTTAGTACAGGTGTAAATGGCAGAGAGAAGCGCAATACAGTACTAAACTAGTGGGATTTCTTTATAGAACGACTGCACATACCTGTATGGCACATCATTGGCCAAAAAAAAGGAAGGAGAGGGAACAATCACTCTCTTCAAAACAAAGACTTCCTAACCTGACCGGAGAGGCAATTCGTACCCCTCATAAGCAGCCGCTACATTAACAAGGACCTAAGCCTACAATTTAGTCCTGTTATAGCAACTCTCATCAGTTTATAGTATGAAATAATTATTAAGAAGTGTGACCACTATGAGCTAGTGTCAGTCAGTCACCAGTACTCCATATATTGATAATTACAACTGTTTTAACCTCTAAAGAAGATTCCTAAACTGTGGTCCATGAGTATCTGTGAAGAATGGTGGGAGCAGCAGCAGGTCCATCATTCTAGGACAGTGTTCCCCAACCTTGGGTCTCCAGCTGTTTTTGGACTACAACTCCCATCATCCCTCGCTAGCAAGACCAGTGGTCAAGGATGATGGGAATGGTAGTCCAAAAACAGCTGGAGGCCCAAGGTTGGGGAACACTGTTCTAGGAAACTGGTGGTCCATTTGGAAGGTTAGTGGGACACACTAGAAGTGATGGGGCAGGAGAAACTTGAACAGAGTGGAAAGGATTGGAAATCAGAAAGACGGAACATGAGGCAAATCCATATCAATGTTTTTCTGTGTATTTATTGATTTAACCACTATTGTATTTTTATGCTCTCATTATAATTGCTAACAATTCGATTGCTAGAATAAACAAAGGCAGTAACAGGAAACTATCTAGAACCTGGCAGAATAATCCCATTAGGACATACTTTTGCTTCTGGATTTCATTAAGTAGTTTATACCCATGTACAAAATGATACTACAAAGATAACTCATAAGTATTTTCCCTCTTTAGGAATTGTCACAATAGTAGTATCTAGTCATGTTTCAGGTATAATGTACTGTTCCTCAATAGTTCACTGATTTCAATGGCTAGTTTGACTAATATAGAGGAAAAGATTTTGTAATAACTTGCTGTGAAGCCATCTGGATCAAGCATTTGATTTCTTTTGGCATTAAGCAGGGCATGTGCATGTATGTGTGAAAATCTGTTCATGGAAAAACTTGGACATCTTCAAACAGCTTATTAGCAAACAACTTATATGGTGGCAATACATTGATGGCATCTTTATGGTTTAGACCAATGGTAAAAAGGACCTTAGGACAATTAAAAAAAACCTACATCAATTCTATACACCTAACTATCAACTTAACCTTCAGTAGCAACACTGAAAATCCAGACATCCCTTACTTTGGATGTCCTTCTCACCATTAAGAACAACAAAATAATCACTAAACTCTGAAACAAACCCAGTAATGTCAAAAAATACCTATACCAGGAACAATGCTAAGCAAAACTTTTTTTTTTAATTGTCTACAGCTTGGCTCTCAGAATCAAGCACACTTGCAACAACAAACAACAATATCTCAGAAGGATCAGCGAACACCTTCTGCCTAGAGGATATTCTCTTCTTGTAATTGATTTCTTTCTTGTAATTGTAATTGCAGCATCCACTAGGCCTCCATCCTGTCTAGAAAAAACCTCCTCCATCAAAGTAGGTGTCAATAAACAATGAACAACACACCCTATTTGTGGCTAGATGGAAATCTATCACCTGGTGATCAGAGAACGCTACCCATTGTTGGCAAACTCTGAATGTCTTGCTGAAGCTGTCAACAAGCCTCCTATTAAAGCAATTCGCCAGCCTCCAAGTCTACACAAACTATTACTGAGAGAGCTCTACTTCTGCCACCTATCAGTAATTCTAAATTTTGTCCTTGTAATTCCAATTCCTGTAAAACCTGTGGAGCTGGACAGGATAACACAGAAGGGAATTTTACACATTCCTCCTTAAACGGTAGGAGTGAGATAGATTATTTATTATGTAATCACAAATGTGGCCCTTAACTAAGAATTTTGCAGTGGGAGACCAACTGGAGAGTGATCATCGGTCTTTGTGACAGGTTTTTAGGATATGATGAGAGGCAGCAAAGGAAGTACAGTCTGAAGTGGGATCTCAATATCCAGTTAAAAGTAGAGGAAGCTCTACTCAGTGAACAGATTATTAAAAATAGACTACTGTAGGGGTTGGCAACCTAAGGCCCATGGGCCACAAGCAGCCCATGGGGGTCATTTAACTGGCCCATGAGCCACCCCCGAACCAAGCTGCCCGCTTGGCAAGTCCCCATGCACTGCGCTAAACTGGCACAGCACAGTGACTCGCTTCCACGTCACCGTAAATCGCGTCTGCGCATGCGCAAAGGCTGCAAAACACATCTGCGCATGCGCATATGCCGGAAATCACGTCTGCGCAGATGCAGATGCCAGAAATCCAGCCTACAGGGGGATCTCTGCTGGAGTGAACCGGCCCAGGTGAGGTAAACCTTGCCGACCCCTGAACTACTGGGAACAGAGAACTATAATCCACAGCCCATCTATTTTAATATTGTGCAATATGCAGGTATTATTTATTCAAACAACTTGCCTTACAAGTCAAGCCATCATCCTATGTGATGGTTTGATGCAAACTGTACACAGGCAAGACATGATCTTTGCATACTGAGCAGGCAAGTTTGCTAAACCAGAGCTACTCCTTGGTTTCTGCTGCTAAGGTTACTCTTCAGTTGACATATGGGGTGGAAATCTGGGGCATTTTGGGACCTATTCATTTCTACGGTAGTACCCAATAGATTTATTTGTACATAACTGGTCTTCTACCAGGAACGCCCACAGCTCCCCTGTGGGAAGAAGCTGGAGTAATGCCAATTTTATATTTCATTTTCGGGGCAATTTTCTCTTATTTTTAAAAAATCAGATAAACAATAAATGAACTGGTTAAAATTGCGTATAATAGAACAGTCTCAGTCATCCTCCACAAATACATGGACAACTAATAGTAAAAGAATGAGGACACATGGACTAGGCCCAGCGCCTTTTTTGCTGCTGAAATCCAACTTAGCCATTACAATATTAAAGTGTGGCTCCAATACCTGTTTACAGAACGGAACATGAATGCCATTACTATATCCAGATTTTATGATACTTTCCCCACCTTAAACTCACGCCTCAGGGAAGAGAAAATACTTGCCTGAAGTAAATCCACATTTTCTCTGCAAAGTACTTTCAGGCCCACATTTTCAGACTATGAAGCCAATTGCCTGGAAGGGAGATTTAAGAAAATCCCCAGAGATCAGTGTTTTTGCATATGCAGTAGCCCCTGGATAGAGGATGCCACACACTATATGTATACTGTAAACTGTATAAAATAACTAAGCAAAGATAGAGAAAACTTTAGTGGTGGCTGATGCCCTCAGTGGTATGGATAAGATTTAATATGGGTTTTCCAGTACAGATAGGTCTGTAATGTTTAATACAGCTAAATTCACAGTGAAGGCTACCCAACTTAGACAAGGTCATGTGGCCTCTCTTGGGAACTAATATTTTTCTTTTTAAGTATGTCTTATTTATTGTATAGGTCAAGAATTTACTGTTATGCTTAATTATGATGAATAATTTATGCTCATGTTTCTTTTTGGGTAACATCTGTATTTGGTTGCCTTTTTAATCAATTTGGTTCTGTATCACCTGTGTGTATTTCATGGAGGCAGTTACCTTCAATAGCACTAGGATAGGTAGGACACAGTACATCACCTGCCAGTCCTGCAATCTATGTTAAGGGACCCCTGACCATTAGGTCCAGTCATGACTGACTCTGGGGTTGCAGCGTTCATCTCGTTTTACTGGCCGAGGGAGCCGGCGTACAGCTTCCAGGTCATGTGGCCTGGCATGACTAAGCCACTTCTGGCGAACCAGAGCAGTGCACGGAAACGCCGTTTAAATTCCTGCTGGAGCGGTACCTATTTTTTCTACTTGCACTTTGACGTGCTTTCGAACTGCTAGGTTGGCAGGAGCAGGGACCGAGCAACAGGAGCTCACCCCGTTGCAGGGATTCGAACCGCCAACCTTCTGATCGGCAAGTCCTAGGCTCTGTAGTTTAACCCACAGCGCCACCCGCGTTACCAAGTACAAAAACCAGGATGTCATATTCAGTATGCAGGTATAACTACAACTGACCTTTGCAAACACTTTACAAACCACAAATGTGCAATTTTATTCAATTAAGTGGACAACCAATTGATAAAACATTTTAGTTCTGAGAACCATATTCTGTCTGATGTATCAATAACTACAACAGAGTTATCAACTGAACGTACAATGTTAGCAAAGAAGAGAAACTTCTGGTTGTGCACAATGGACACAGTATTACCACATTGTTTCAACCTGGACGATAGTACCAACATCACTTAGCTTCAGCAAATGAAGTCCCTCTGAACATTCCATCTTCAAAGCTCTGTAATTGCCACCTTGGCAACAGAACCCTCTCATTTTTATCAGAGCAGTTGACAAAGGCTGAAGCTGAAATGTTTTGCCACATCAATGAAATCTGTCTTGTTATTCATAAATATACATGCCTTCTAACATTTCTTTTTCTGAAAGTATTTCACGCCAACCTTCAATTGTTGCATCGTGGCATCTTAATTATTTTTAATAATTGTGGCTTCTTAATTTATGTTTTAATAATTAGACTACTTTCTCTTTGTTTGTTTTGTTTAACACAATGCCCCAACACCTTGCTATCCTAATTCCTCTAATGCTTCTCCCAATGTGCTGGAATGCCATACAACAAAGAACAAGCAATCACATGGGTAAGGTCCATGCTAATAATCACTGCCCTACTATCCCAGCAGGGTGACAAAAGGGTAGAAAGATTCATGGAATTGGAGAACCAATATTGGAGGAGCCATTCACGGACACTTGCGAGCAGTACAGCATAGGGAAGCAGCTTCCAATTCCCATGGGTACATGTGAATGAGGTCAAGGTCACCTTTGCTACTTGTTTCAAAGGTTGCAATAAAGACAACAGCTCTGGCAGCTTAGAGGAACAGAACACTCATAAATCTAAATCTATTTCATCCAAATGCATGAAGTAAACTGGAAAGAGGGTGGGTGTACAAATGAAGATTTGGGGGGGGGACTGAGGGGGGATTGACTATCCAATATCCTTTTATTTTCAGTCAAAACTTCAGTTTTTGCACAAGTTTAGACTTCAACAGTGATGGTGCGACCACAGTTCAACCTACATCAGAAAATCAGAAGAATTCTAAGAGAAATTCCCTCATCTGTATCCTAAGAAGCCCCAGTGCTCTGAACATTTGTGACATGCCTTCCATTAATCTTCAAGCAATGTAACATGACCAAAAATGAAACAAATGAAATCAGGAGAACTAGGCTTTCAGCTGTCACATTCACCAGAATTGACAGCCACTATAGGCTGAACGTAACAAGTCATTGCCATTTCAATTGCTGATATCCAACCAAGAAAATCCATACTTTCATTGTATCCTGTGAATATCCCTTGTGGCATCTATACCCACAAATATTTATTCAGAACATTCCTGTATAAAAATGTTCTTTATAAGTATCCACCAAAAATCATTACAAGGCTTTTGAACTCCAAATACAAATAGACAAAATGTAAGTGGCGGATTTACTGATCTTTAAGTGTAGCATGTTAAAAAAAGGAGCATTCGTTTTTTAAAAAGAACACAGAAGCAAGGGAAACAAAGCACATACTAACTTATTCAAGAATACTGTGGAAGAACTAATAATAATTTCAGTTCACTACATAGTGGGCGTAGGAATAAGACTTCCTTGGTGAGGCATTTGTTTTCAACTGTTGCTATATTTTACTCATTCATTGGATAGTATGCCAGATACAGTTCTAAATTAGACAGTCGTCCACATGCAGTACATTTCAGGAAGGCTTATTTAAGAAAAACTCAGGAAGCTGTAATATCTTGTAACAAGCCAGTTACAGTATGAGAACTGAAGATGAGATGAGAAAGAAAAAGTGGGTCAAGAATAGAGTTGCTATGGCCAAGTTTTCAGATAAATCACAAGTGAATTATGGCACAGCCTACAGATATGAGAAATATACTATTAACCAAACAGCTGTTTGTTAGGCTTCAATTCAAGCTGTTTTTCCTGCAATGTACTAGTAAACCTATTTAAATAGTTATATTGTTTGATGCATTTTTCCTGAGCTAGTAGTTTGATGCACTTTCCCTGAACCAGTAAGGTGTAATTTTAATGTACAGTACTTACTTTACATCACACAGTTCATTTCAAGAGCACAATAAGCACATGTGTACACCTTTTTTTAAAAAAAAAGAAAAAGGTTGAGCACATGAATGCAGTGATGTACATGACTAATTAGCTCCAGGCAATTTGCTCTTCAGCACGTGGTTAATCCCCAGAGCAGAGAGTTCTACCTCCTCTTTGATCCCACTAATCCCTGTACACTGGAAACTCCCACACTCATTTTCAAAGCCAAAAGGTCAGGCAGCAACACATATGATGTCACAGCACTTTGACAGTTGCAGAGGAACAAACTTCTTCCACATGGCAATGAATTCCAACAATTTGTTCAAGAGCACATTGTATCCATATGAACATTCATAAGTGACAACTGCTGCGGGGCTGGATCGAGCTGTTCTTTACCAGTATTTCCAGCAGTTAAGGCCAGCAGATAAGTAAAGCATAGGACTCGTTTGCACTTAACGCTAAACCACAGAACATGCTGAAAGAAGCCCAAGCACTCCCCTCTTTTTTCCTGCATGATAAGGAGAACACCTACTACTGTAGTATTTCATTTCAGTTTCCAGAAATACTAGCCTGCTATGTATTGGGGTAGGCAACATGGTGCCCTCCAGGTGTTGCTGGACTTTAATTTCTGCCATTGACCCATGCTGGCTGGAGCTGTTGGGAGTTGTAGCCTAATTGTATCTGGAGTTCACCATCCACACTGACTACCCTTGGTTTAAAACAAACACTAATCGATTTCTAAACAAGTCAAGTTCAAAGCATGACAGTTGCAAACCAACTAGTTTGGCTTTGGTTCATACATAATGAAACCTGAGGATCTGCAGAAAGTGAGACTATAGAATTCCTCCCACTGTAACCTTGGACTCATTCCAGCTTGTGCACATAACACTGAAGTTTAGCACTATAGGCACGAGCTGGAACAAACCCAAGCATTAAGTGCAAACCAACTCATTCAACATGCATTAGTATTAAATCATATTCTGCTTAATAAATTTACATTCAAACATACAGAAAGTTGAGCATATCAGCATCTAGTCCCTTCATACATGCATTGTACAACTACATGTGCACATACTAGCCACCAAGTTATGACCTAGTGAATCAAAAGTGAATGTTCCAGAAACAGTATATATTTCTGTTAAAAGAAAACCTTTTGGCAAAGTAAATTCAAGACATTTGAATTGTTGGTATCAGTCAGCACAGGAAACATTTTTATTAATTATTATTATTATTTGTTGCTGAACTAGATGTGATTAACATATTGCTCCTAACGATTTGTTGAACAAAACAGAATCTCTTAAATGGAACAAGATTATTGCAGTGGCTTTTTTTTAAGTATGTGAGCTGTAAATATTGGAGGCTTGTGGAAGAAAAATTAATTTGAGCTTTTAAATCTCTAAGTTTAAATCCATGTTATGGCAAATATCACAACTTTGGGCCACTTTGCTCCAGATGTGAGCCACCCTACCTTCTAAATGGTTATCTGCACAATCATATGTGATCATAAAGCTAGGTAATCACAACATGCAGGGATTGGGTGAAAACTATGATTGAAGATAAGGATCTGATCAAAGTCTAAAGAAATCTTCCCATGTATTTTCTGTCTGAACTCCCATATCTTCAAGACTTAAAGAAAGTTTCTGAAGAATAATTTAATCCTTCACAATGTGGAGGTTTTCAATCTTGTTCTGTAAATGCCCATACAGTACTAACAGAAATGAAAAGTATTCATTTCTGGGTATTTTACAGGGCCCTTCATATTTGAGATGTACAGATAAAATATCCAAAGCTACGGTATCATAAAACTATTTCTGAAATTAAAAGATAGACCCTGGAAATTCCATCCTTTACAGGTACGGTAAATAAGGGAAGTGTAAACTTGGCCATTTTCTTGAAACACTTAATTGGGCTTTACAAGCGCTGATAACCACTTGGGGGGGGGGGGCTTTTGAGGTCCAGGAGGCAGAATATATTTGTATACAAATAAATAAGAGTTAAAAAGTTTATGGCATTTCTTGCCAACCTCAATATTCAGCAAGTTTCAAATACCCTTGGATTTGTATCACGCTTTCCTTCTACAGAGATAGCATTGCATACCTCACTAAAATAAAATAAAAAAGTTGAAAATAAATGTTTTGTAACAAATTAATTGTCGTCTATCAATGCGTAGTTTAGCATCTACCACAACCAGAAGAAAATATAGGCAATTGTTACATACTACTAGATATGCATGCCCTTCAGCTCAAGATGGCATTCTCTTGTTTCCTCAACTGCAGAGTAAGATGACAGTCTAACCAGACTGTGTATAATTTTGGCTAAGTAGGATATGGAAATGTGAATCAAATATGTTCAATAATGTGCACACTAGCCCTCAAACACAGAAATCTAGTGATGAACAGTACACATTCTACTACCAATTCATTCAGAGATTCAAATGAAGGTGACAATGTGGCAATCATTTAATAAGACACATTGTTTCATTTTGCAGTAAAGCATCAGTCTCTTTTCTCACAGCATTATTCTATACAGTCATACCTCATGTTACAGATGCTTCAGGTTACGTGTTTTCGGGTTGCAGAACGCGGGAAACCCGGAAGTACCGGAATGGGTTATTTCCGGGTTTTGCCGCTCGCGCATGCGCAAAAGCACTTAATCGCGCCAGCGCCTGTGCAGACGTGGCAATTCAGGAAGCGAACGCTGCAGGTTGCAGATGTGTCTCTGTCACGGATTATGTCCGCAACCCGAGGTTCCACTGTATTTTGAAAGCTTACATAGGAGCAACAACCAATGTGACTCCTGAACAAACCCCATTCACTGAAAGATCTTAAGCTAAACTTTCATATTAAGTCTCTTACAGGCTGTTTAACAACAAATATGGCTGCTTCGAAAGAATGGTTCTATTGAAAGCAGTGTTAAATTTCATACCAGAATGTCATAGAATCATAGAATTGTAGAGTTGGAAGGGCCCCAAGGACTATCCTACCCCCCGAAAAGCAGGAAATTTTACAAAATTATATCAGTCATCTAAATTTGCTAAGACCTTATATACATACACCCCATAACATCTCACTACCTTGCATTTCCAGATGCTACCTCTCCCTTCTCTCCCCAAATAACTTCACCCAACACAGGAGATTCATTACGACAGCAGTGATTAGGTACTTGTGCATTGCTAACCCTTTCAGTGATTCCAGTGGACAATAACCCAAACTTCAGAGAAACGGTAAACTTTGCAGAATTGTTTGCAAAAATTGTTTCCTCCACTTCAACTGACATTATATTCAAGACACTTTAAGAAGCTTATTTAGACCATAATATTATGACTGATTGCATGATAATAATCCTATAGATTGTCATACCCTACAATCTATTAGCATTGTGATCCAGAGAAGATGCAATGCAATGGATGTATCTGAAATAAATGAATAAACCCTTTTTTATTCTTTCCCCAAGGCTTTGGGAGGACAGGTGCTACTTGAAAAGAAAAAAGAATATTGTTGCAACTATGGAAAACTAAATTCTCCCTTTTAGTCCTAGAGTTTCAAGAGGAAAAAAATGTGCGAGGGTAAACATCAGTGACAAGGCCTTGCAACTCACTCACACAGTTCTTTATAGTAAGCAACAAAGACAATCAGTCACACACTCAAAGGGAAGAATGTCTACCAACATGTCATTAGAACATTAACAAGGACAAAATACTCGCTTAACACTTTGATTCCCTTATCAACAGCAGGGTTCCTATGTAAACAGGAAAAGAGTGTTGGAAAAGTATAACTTTATAAGCTGAGCTAACCTCTAATGGGCTTCCTCAAATGGAAGTGCTGTTTTAGATGAGACAGAAAAAACTCAGTTCCTTTGTAATCTTTATTTCTTCACTGGCAGTCAAAATAAAGCTTAAAAATATTATGCATTTTTAGCGTGCAATTTTTTTTACTGAAGTCTGCTAACAACACACAACACAACACCTTTCCAATATCAAATTATCTGACAAACAACAGAAACTGTTTCAATGGACATCTTCCCTGCTGCCCCTTCCAAAACAGGTACATGTATTGATCTTACAGAGTATGGAGAAGCATTTCCAGCCAAAACCTGCCATTTATCAAGGAGGGTTCTCACAACTCTAAGCAAAACAAAAACAGAAGAAAACAAATGTATCCACTTCTCTACTCACCACAGACAAGACTGTCATCCCTTCCATTACGTTAGTTAGCTCTTAAAGGCCTGCCTGGACCCTAAACAAACACCAATTGCTTTCCCTAACCTGCTTCCCATATTCTCCACCCACCCATTAAGAATCCTGTGTCAGATTCATAAAATGAGGGTACAGTTTTACCTCAAAAATGAAACATCCCTAAATTCAATTCCTCTCATCTCCACATACCAACCCACCATTTCTTAAAAAGAGGGAAATGGAGAAAGCATAACTTCCAAAATCTCTTGCTCTCACACTCATCCACATCAATGCATAAATTACTCTTATCAACCTCTCAGACCACAGCTAAGGGGAACAGTGGAAGAAAATGGGACAAAAAAGATATCTCTAGGAGACAATGTGAGCGAATTAATAGTCTATGAGAGGGAACATGAATCTGTCAACCAGAAGCCTGCCTACATCCTTCCTTCCTTCCTCCCCCCCCCCCCAATGTTTCTTGTGTACAAGTCTCAGTAGGAGGAGGGGTAGATTCTCTTTTGCACACACTCATTCCCCTAAAGTCTCTCTTATTCCACAACTCCTCCCCCTTAAACAAATAATAACCAAGCATGCCTTTTTTGATGTTTTAATACACTGCGAGTCCGGATACAGACAGAAAAAGCAGAAAATAGATATGAAAAACATTTATTCCAATCCCCTGAAAATCAATGGGGAAAGGACCCAGAGATTTGGGAGGGGGAGAGAAGAGAGAAAGAAGAGGGGAGAAAGCAACACAATCTTTTAATGCAGGCACCACAAACCACTTCAGCTAATATCTTATCTTATTATGACCCAAACTTAGCTCTCCAAAAAGTGCCTCTTCCCAATCTTGAAACAGATGCATAACCACCACAAAGTATGTCTTATTGTGTGTACGTGTCTGGTGTTTATATATATATATAATCATGTAATTTTTATTTGACTGTGGCATTAACTTAAGCATGTGTGTCTGTAAAAAAAATCCATATATACACGCATGTATATCTGTATATGTACACAGACAATACGTTCAGATATTTGTGTTTTATACACACACACACATTTTGCTTACAGCCATGATCAAATCAGAATATACATAAACATTTCACACACAAGTGCATATACATACTAGGGTATACACACACACACACACACACACACAAATATAGCCAAACATGTGCATTTCTGCTTCCCAGACTATATGTGCGTGCATCTTTGCTACCTATTATTTTCATGCAAATACTACAAAAACTTTAATTTCCCCCTTTCGCCGCCTAGCCTCATCCTCTCACCCCAAATTGCAACTACTTGAGCTAGACGGGTATACGGAGACACACACACAAACACATGTGTGCATTTTTTTTTTACTGCTCAGAGACTGTATGTGCATTTTAGCTACCAATTATCATCATTGTCATCACACAGATACTACAAAAACTTTTGATTTTCCTCACCTGCTCACCCCAAATTGCAACTGTTTGAGGTAGGAGCGGGGGGGGGAGATGGTGGCAAAGGAGTTGGGGGGGGAGAAGCAGAAAGAGGGAGGAACCTTCTCCCTCATTTTCTCTCATATTATGCCCCCCTGAACACCCCAACCCCTTAACTCCATCACCTTCCTAACTTGGGGTAAGGACTTGAGGGGTAAAATATATCGCATCCCCCCCACAGCTCCTTGGCCACCTTCTCCTCCAACAGCCCCCCCTTTTGCCGCTCCCCCACCCCATATATGAGCACCCGCGCCCACCCTCTTCGCTCACCCGTTTGCCTCTTTCCTTCCTCTCTCGCCGCCGCCGCCTCCTCCTTCTTCCTCCGCTGCTCCTGCCGCCGCCTCCCTAACTGACGCTCCTCCGGAGACACTGACACCGGCGCACGGATATCCACGGGGCGCTATTTTTAGGCAACACGGCCAAGGTGCTGCCGGAACTACTTCCACTCTCCCCCCCCGCCCCCGCCCACTCCCCTTCAAGCCTCTCTAGGCGGGCAATATACGGGCCACACACACCCTTCGCTCTCGTCTTCCTCCGCCGCTTGACACAGCCGCCGCCCCGCTTCCCGGGCCGGTTAAGTCAGCGACAGGACCCGCGGGTGCTCGAAAAGCCCGGCGCGCGTCCCTGGGCTCTCTTTGGCTCACTTCTTTTCCTCTCAGAGAGCCGCCGGCCGCGAGGACTATGTTTCGCTTAGCAGTAGGGGAGCGGTTCGGCCTCTTACGTTCTTCACACCGTCAGGACCCCGATGCCACGAGGTGATTGGGCGGAGGGCGGGAGAAAAGGCTGTCAAGGTCCAACCAATGGACGAGGGAAGCTGCCGGCCAATCAGCGAAATGTTAGTAGGCGGATACCTCTGCCTCTGTTTGACAGAGTGGCGGCTCCAATCAGGGCGCGATACACAGGATAACAAATGACCAATCGGAACTGGGAAGCGCCGTGGCGCTGTTCCGAGCGGTCCTTGACAGGGTGTAGCGAGTGTAAAGAGATGCACGCATGCGTTCGGAGCGTCCTCGCTGGCTTCTTTTTTCCTCCAGGGAGCAAGTGACGCATAGATAAGGGAGGGGAGCGGGGCGCATGCGCAGATGGAATGATTCCCTCCAGTTTACCTCGGCGAGGATTGGTCGGATTTGGAATAGTCTGAGCTTTCAGCCTCCGTCGCTAGACAAGATCAGTATACGAGACTTTATCCTCCGCGACCCAAAAAAGCGGACGCGCCACGCGCCGCATAATATTTTCACACGCGCGAGAGACACAAGCCTGGAGACACGCGAAATATGCGTTGTGGCAGGAGAAGTGTGATTTAATGTAAAAATGTCACTTGTTCTGTTTTCAATAAAACCAGCTTCTTTTTCTACTTCACTTTTAAAGCTCGTGGATAATTTTACCACTAGTTATAGTTTGGCTCTATAAAATATTTGTTGTTTTTTAAAAAAATCAATTTGTGTTTGTTTGTTTTTTGAAACCAACACTTTTCACCCAAACAATAAAACTGTTAAGCAACAAATCGTTTTAGGTAGACCGTTTGGATGTGTCCCCGCCCTTATTAAGCAGTATATAGTTCTAATTAAATAAATAAAGCAGTACAGGACTTAATTTTGTGAGGGAGATGCATACTCGCTGCAATCTTTTATTGACCCATTTATGCTCAGAGGTCTGACCCTTAGAGCAATGGTGAGGAACCTATGGGCCCCCAGATACTGTATTCTTCAACTACATTTCCCATCATCCCTTTCCATTAACCTTGGCTGATGGGAGCTGCAATCTAATGACAAGAGTCCATAATTTGTTGAAGCTTCCTTAGTGTTACGGCCTGAGTTGTATTGCCTGGGCAATTCCTTAGGCTTTGAGTTTTGGCCTTGAGTTCTAGCAGACTATTTTAGGGGCTCCTCTGAATAAAGTTTCTTGTATTTAAAAAATAATAATCTCATTCTTGGTGCCTGTTATTGGATGCAGAAACATTACCAAGTCCAACAACATCTGGAGGGCCACAGATGTGCCTTCCCAGCTTTAGACCAGATTTGCCCAACTTGGGACTGCTCAGCCAGCCCATGACTGCCCTCAGGAAACCTCTATTTTTGTTGCCATCTGGAGAGCGAACCTAGACAACAACGTGGCCATCATTTTCATGCTCGATCACTGAAATAAAAAGTGGTGTGTGCGTTATTTTTAACAGTAAAATGAGCATGAGATAAAAAGCACTGAACTCTCTGAGCTCCAGCACCTTCACTCCCCAACCATTTTTCTGTTGTCCCAACTCTAATACCAGATAAGCAGTGGCTGAAGCAACAGGATAGGTAATGCAAGGAAGTGGAGAAGTTCTACCTTGAGATATAGGGAATGGTTTACATTAAAAGGTGACTCTTTCAAGCAATGACATCATATGAGATTGTGGGACAGGATTGGGGAGACTGTGCCCCTCCATAGGTTGCTGGACTACAAAAGTAATGATTGTGAGGTTTAACTGTGGATTTGTCCACATTTTAGCTGGATAGCAGCTGTTTGAGAGGGCTCTCACGAGGACAGTGCTACTTAAATGGGAAGCTTAAATGGGAAGCACATTAAACGCAGCCTTGCATTCATAACTTTCATAGTCTTCCTATTCCCCCACAACAACAAAAATCCCAAGAATATATGTTCAGAAAAAAATGTTTTTCTGTTAACTATTTTTTTTAAAATGCAGGGTTGAACTTTAGTGTTTGCCAAATAGTAAAGCAAATGGGAAATACTGGGCATATTTCACTTACCAAACGCCTTCAGGATGTCCACTTGTGCACTGGGGCCTTTTCTCTCTCCTCCCACTGTATAGGGGGGTCAGGAGAACCCCTAGAATAGCACACAGGGGAATGGAAGGGGCAGATCTGTAGATAGATTATTTGTAATAGTGTGACGTTGACTTTCACCCACTGTCTCTAAAATATAATGTGCAAACAGTTTTCAATTCCAGTATGTTTAAAATCCTTGATACTGGTAAGAAGCACTACATATTAACCTTTAACATTATAACTTTTAATACAAGTTGTAGGCCAGGATACTCTCCATGTTTTTCAAATATAAACCCCTATCTCTTTAGATATTTTGCTCATTCCTTTTAAAAATGGGTGTTAATGTTTCATTTTAAAAGTGAGTAAAACATTTCCAAAACATCTCCTGATTTTTATTAGCTATTTGTGGTTTTGCCCATTAAATATTAGCAAATACAAAAGCTTTTGGCTGAAGACTCAGCTGGTGAGGAAAGTCTTGTCACGCTTCCCAACACATGTCATTTCAATTGCTTCAAATACTTTTCTGACACAGAACAGAGTCAAAAGTACATGGGTTATGTGTCGTATTGAAGTTGCCTCCAGCATATGCATGCAAATATTATGCAAATTGGCCATGGCATTGTTTCAAGATGGTGCTCTATCATGGTGAACAAATATAAATCCCAGATTGCAGCCTCGTAGAAAGCTCAGGGTATACAGTCTTGACATGCAGAATATATTCCAAACCTCTTGGTGACCAGAACTATGAATAATGCATTTCCAAACACTGCATAATGTTCAGGTAGTCAGAAATAATCCTAAACTTATGCAGTAATGGTGGCTCCATTTCTACCTGCATAGTCTATCTGCTGGCGGCATAGATCTCCTGTTGTTTGGGCCTATTACTGATGTAGAGTATCTTAGCTGTCTCTGACAACAGGCGCTCCTGGCAATGTTTAAATCAGGGTATTTCCCATTCCTCTCAAATTGGAAGGAGCTCTAGGATTGTCTGAGTCATCCTCAGTGTATTAAAAGCTCAGCTTCAGCTAATGCTTAATGTGGGGTGTGCCCTGACATTGTAAAGGATGTAACAAGTAAGACTTATGCTGCAACATTGCAGCTTGCCTGCTCGCTGCTCCACATACCCTGGAAGAGACGTTTTGTAGCTCTGTTCAGTTTTTCAAGGTGGGGGAGTTTCAGGAGTGTTAAAGGGGGAAAATGACCTTTTCTCTCCCCACCACTTTGCCAGGCTTCCCTTGTTAGAGTCGCCAGAAAAAGACTAAAAGTAATGCGGGTGGCACTGTGGTCTAAACCACTGAGCCTCTTGGGTTTGCCAATCGGAAGGTCAGTGGTTCAAATCCCCACAACAGAGTGAGCTCCCGTTGCTCTGTCCCAGCTCCTGCCAACCTAGCTGTTCGAAAGCACGCCAGTGCAACTAGATAAATAGGTACCGCTGTGGCGGGAAAGTAAACAGCATTTCCATGCACTCTGGTTTCTGTCCAAGTGTTCCTTTGCGCCAGAAGCGGTTTAGTCATGCTGGCCACATGAGGCGGAAAGCTGTCTGTGGACAAACACTGGCTCTCTCAGCCTGAAAGTGAGATGAGCGCCGCAACCCCATAGTCGCCTTTGACTGGACTTAACCATCCAGGGGTCCCTTACCTTTACTTAGTATAAAACTATACTCCTTGAGTGGCAAAATTAGTGATTTCCTGGACATCCCAACATTTTCCAGAATACTGCAGCCGCAAGCAGACCTAGCCCATGTTGGCAGTGTCATTTTTGCCAATTTTCCTCAGAAACAGCTCAAAAACACCTCATTTCTCTGCAATTTTGCTCAACAATTTTATGTCTGAAATTTCACTTTGTGAAATATGGCAACCCTAGGCAAAATGTATAAAGTTTTTGCATGTTAATAAAAAACATATATGATCTTCTAGTGCTATCCCTGTGCACATACTCATGCTGTTAATGAATTATTGAAAATGGGAGAGAACTATGTTTAGTGAAATGTTTATTGTAGGCATTGCATTCAAATTACAGGTTCAGGAAGTACAGAAAAAAACAAAAACACTCCCTGACCATTATAGTGTCAAGCAGCACAGATGCCTTTCAAAACAAGCATTTTCACGCTTATCCAGAAGCACAGAAAGAAATCCTTTTGTTAACAAAAAGCAGATAGATCTGACTCAAGGGATACCCACCCAATGTCATTCCTTGAGTTGTGCTCACAATGCTTATGATCACACCCATTGCCAGAGCATATGGACAGGGGAACAGGAAGGGCTGAGCATTGTGAATCTCTGCATTCCAACACAGAGTGATGCAAGGTTGTTTGGGGATCTTCTCTGTGGACACATCCTAGTTATGGAATTCTCTTTGCCCAACCCACAAATTGAGGTTTTGTTTAGGCTGAATGTTCTTAACCTGCAGTCCACGGACCCCTGGGGGAGTCTGTGGATGGGCTTCAGGGGGACCATGAACTGGGCACAAAACAAATATAATACAATAAAATACACTATGTTCAAAATGTTGTGCTTGTGTTCATTTTTCTGAAGGCTGTCCACAGTTTTCATCAGATTCTTAAGGTGTCCTTGAATCCCCCAAAAAGTTAAGAACCACTGGTTTATGCAGGTTTTCTATTAATCTATAAAGGTTTTTATGCTGTGATATTTACATTATCTGCCACATTATCCTCTTTTTATTTTATGTTGCTCCTTTTCCATTTCTGATTTTTATTTATCTGCTTATTAGCCACTTTGGGAACCATTAAATAAAAATGCTAAAAACACAGGTTTGCTTTAGGGATAAAGGCGAAATTATCTCTCTATATTTCTCATTTTAATGAAAAACTACCTAATTTGTGCTTCTTGAACCAATATCTGAACTGTATCATAATTATCCTTCAACAGTCATACTGCACCAAATTTTGCAATGCAGTTCCCAATCAAACAATGTGTAGAAAAATGAGCCTCTTGGGGGAAAGTATGCATAAAAGTCCATATGTCAGTGAAAATAGCATACAAAAATGTATTGTATTACAGGAAATTTCTTGCAAAAATGTGTCTATTATTCAAAACTACATACACGTGCACTTTAGCAAAAAGTCACATTGAAATGTTAATTTTCATGAAGTGGTTTTTTAAAATTAAAAAAATCACAAATCACTGCAGAAATATCGAAAACTGAATGTAAGATTGGAAAAATGAGAAACTGGAAGAAACTAAAATTGACAGATTCATGTACACCTGCATTACATACAAACACTTCCCTAAACTGAATGTTAGGTGAGTCTTTGGCCTTGTGACTGCTATCATAACAAGGCACTACAATAAAAAAAATAATGCTTGCTTCCTCCCCCACCCCTATCCCTTGCAATGTTGACAAAATGTAAGTTAAACTTTACAAACTCCGCTTTATGAACTGCCTCATATTTCCATGCTGTTATATAGGGCATTCAATATTTCAATTGCCTTGGGAATATTTGCTTTTCCAAGATTTGTGGCCAAAGTACATAAGATTAGATCAGACACAGCTTGTATAAGAATGTTGTAATGGGGGCGGAGGATACATTTGCCAGACTGAAGTTACAGGTAAAAAGAAAGAAAGAAAAAAAAATCTCTTTCAAACACTTCCAAGTGCTGATTGCAGATTTGTTCTTCAGAGTCAGCTGCCACTGATGAGACTTTTAAAAATTTGTTTCCCCCTTTATTTCAGTGCTTAAATGTCAGGAGAAATATTTTGCACACTGTACACACTGTTGGCAGGGTGGCAGATTCATTTCTGTGGCTGCCATGACGGATAATCTGGTCTGGAAGCTGTAGCTTGGGACTGGGGAGCCTCAAGACCAGGGGCCAGATATGACCCTCTAGGTCTCTGTCTCTCTCTTTCTGGCCTCTGGGGCTGTCTTCAGGCCACACCCCTTTCTCCTCAAGCCACACCCCTCACCAGCTCTCCTTCGAACTTTGCTTGAGCATTTTTGCCTGGTTGGAATGTGTCCTTGAGCTCTGTGAATGCTCTGCAATACCTCCATCTAGGTGCAGGTTATATATATGCATGAATAAAACTATATATCCTAAAGGCACCACAGATTCCGCTGTGCCTCATTGTCTCCCAAAGGGAACACAGACCCTGGCAAAAATGGCAACCTCTGGAACCTCGCACCACTCATGGGGTTTGGGGTGGCATGAACACTATCTTTTGTCATATTTTGTATTGTTTTTAAAATGGTTTCCTCCCCCCCCCCCCGTTTGTATGGTATGCTTGAGATGTACAGGAACTCATAAATCGATAAAATGCATTGCAATAAAGAAACAGAATGCCTTCCCCATGAAAACGTAAGACAAGCTTCCTGGATCAGGCCAATGACCATCTAGTCCGGTATCCTTTGCAAAGGGTGGCCAACCCAATGCCTGTGGGGAGCTTGCAAGCTGGAAATGAGCGCAATGGCATTATGCCCACCTGCGATTCCCAGCAGATAGTCTTGTCTGGCACCCACTTTTATTGTCCCAGGTTTTTAAATTACAGTGGTACCTTGGGTTACATACGCTTCAGGTTACACACTCCGCTAACCCAGAAATAGTGCTTCAGGTTAAGAACTTTGCTTCAGGATAAGAACAGAAATCGTGCTCCGGTGGCGCGGCGGCATCAGAAGGTCCCATTAGCTAAAGTGGCGCTTCAGGTTAATAAAAGTTTCAGGTTAAGAACAGACCTCCGGAATGAATTAAGTACTTAACCCGAGGTACCACTGTATGAGTTTTTTACTCCACTGAACGTTTGATTTACGGCCTCCTTTTTATTTGCTTTCTGCTCCAGCTTTCTCTATGCCATTTTAGTTTCTGATATTTTTTTCATTATGAATTTCTTGGGTGGATTTTATTATTCTGTGATTATTATTGTATGTTAATGTCTTGTAAGTCATGCAGAGAACAATGTTATTGGGCATCATAGAAACGCTCTATATGAATAAATAAATAAATAAAAATGAAAGAGGGAGAGGGAGAAAAATGCAGATCTCACTGGGATTCACACTCATCCGTTGGAGTTTTCGCACCATGCTGCTTCTTAACATAAACCAACCGCTGGGTGTGTGGGTGTATGATTTTTTAAATGAAAAATCAAGAAATTAAATTTTAATTGCCTCCCCATAAATGGCCCTAAGTATAAATAAACAATTTTTGCATATAAACCATGAGGGCCACCTTAGTAGATGAAGACCAGAGATGGAAAAGTGCTGCCACCTCAACGCTTTTAACTTTATTTTGCTATAGTTTTAAGAGGCTGGAACCCTTTACAAGCCACCCTTTATTCCAGGTAAATTAACCTAGATTAAGCAATTGTGCCTACCACTCTTTCTTTTTTTACAAACTATTTTGATATTTTATTATTTTGCAACATCTATAATGTTAATTTTTATTATTGCAAACAAAAAACCAGCAATTAACATCTGGGGGGGGGGTCAGAATCCTTTATATGCTTTTACTGTGATTTTGTTCTGAGGAGATAAAAGCAGTGGCAGCTATTTTGGGCTGGTAGGGCAGAATGCAGGGAGACCAACCGCAGGTGGCGACAGAGGTCATGACTGGTGTTTGTACCCATCTTCAATCCTGCTGAATTGTTCAAGGGGCAAAACTGAGGCTAAGGAGGAAGAAGCTGACAGGCATTTCCAGTAGGGTTTGGTTGAAGACAGGCAGTGCCCCACTTGCCCCAATATACCAGCCTCCATGGGCTAAAATATAGTTTGTTTGGGAGCGCTAATCAGCTAAAACTAAATTTAAATAGACTAGTGCAGATTTGAATTGGTGACATTAACAATAAACAGGTTTGGTGTTGTTGTTTTTAATTAAAATGTCATGTCCATCTTAACAGTGCAATTTATTCAATTGTAGGGTGAGGTCTAAACCATGTCCTACCCCCCACCCCCCAAAGGAACATGATACTATTAGTTTGTTGAAACTGAACAGATCTGGGTCTGAGCAGCACTTGGCTTGGAACTCCCTAGACAAAAGTCAGGATACAAATGCAATAAATAAATAGAAAAGTGACTCCACAACTCCACTATCACCAACAGCCACTTGTATTGGGGTTTTGGTAATGTGCAGAAGCATTAAATTAAGTTGATTGATCAACGGTTTCTCAAGACAAATGATTAATCAACTAGAAAGAATGAAAGCAAAGGCTTTGCCAAAACACAGCTCATAAATAGCTATCAGTTAATAAAAAGTGGGCTCTTAACAAAAGCATTAACAGCGGGATAATATGCATGTCAAATCAGAGGTAAGGCCCATTTCATTTCAATTCAATTCAATTGTATAAAAATTGTATAGTGCCCTTCATCCGAAGATCACAGGAAGGTTCACAACATAAAAATACAGAATGAAAACACGAGGTACATAATAACACAGCAGAAGCAAAACAAGCCAATAACCCCTTCCCCACAGACACATTTAAAAGGCCATAGGATGTTAATCAGCCCAATGCCTGGTTGAAGAGATCAATGTGACTTAATCTCAGGCCATCTGCCAGAGATTCTTTAGCTGTGATTTCTGCATTGCAGAGAGTTGGACTAGATGAGAATTGGGACCCAGAGCTTTCTTTACCTGGGGGTGCAAGGGGTGCAGGGCACCCGGGCACCCAATTCTGGGGGGCACCAAGTGTATTCTGGAGGGCACTAAATGTATACATACTGTATACCGGTCCCTTCGATCGGCAGCAATAAAAAGCAATGGAGCTAAAATCCCCGCCCTATTCCTCTGTCGCTCTGTTACTCCATAGTGTCAAATATTCCCAACATTCCCGACGAGTCAGGAAACAAAAGCAGTTATTTCTGCTTTGTCATTGTCACAGGTGAGCGGTTCTCCTCGCCCCAAAAAGATCAACAACTTTGGCTTCACCCTCTCAAAAAAAGCTTGCCCCCCCTTAAAAAAATTTGGGCGGCTAAGCTAAATTTGGGGGCACTGGGCAGATCTTTGCACCCCAGCAGTGCATATGCTAAAGACGGCCCTGTTGGGACCGCTTCCAACCCTACAATTCTATGATTCTAAGTGCATATAGAATTGCAGCCTGTCACTTCTGTAGCAATCAATGGCATCAATTCCATATTTGTCAACCTGGGGTGTTCTTGCTGCTATAGACAGAATTAAATTTCTCACACCATTCCATACGATCTTTAAAGCATTTTTGAGTATGGCACTCATCAATGCCTTTGAGCTTCTTATCTTTTGTGAGTCTGATTGGTCTTGCAGCTGTTCTTGCCTCCTGATAGTTTGCTGATTTATATTTTAGAGTTGATTATCTAATTTGCTTTATTTTACAATTCAATGTTATGCATGCTTATTTAGTAGGGAATCCTGTAGTTTTCAATGGAGCATTGAGGACAGGAGTGTTAAGCTGCTTTCTGAACCCATTACTGGGGAATGCACACACTCTAATAATCAATCTCAAATATATGATTTTTGTTATTGGGAGAGTTTAAAACTAAATTATTAGTTGGGGCCACATCAGGTTAGTCAATCAATGGAGTTTAAATTAGTCATGACTAACATTTCACATTGATTTCAGTGGAAGCTAAGCGTGACTAGCTTGGTTTTGATTCAGCCTATAATACTGTGAACATATTCATTATCAATAAATTATCAGTTCAAAGAAAATTATTGGAAAGTGGAGACAGAGAGAGAGAGAAGGAAAGAGTACAATTCATTTGACCAGTGCAAAGCAATCTTACACAACTTGACTCAGAAGCAAGCCCCAGTTCTTTCAGTGGGGTTTACTCCCTGATAAGTATGTTTAGGGCTGCCCATGGGAACTGGAAAATGGAAAACCTCTCCGTTTCCAGCTTTCCATCAGAAACTGGAAATCTATCCCATCTGGACAACATGTCTGATTGGACATGGCATATACATAATCATAAAATGTGCATGCACACAAAAATGTGCACATTATATCCTACTTTGAGCCAGACTTTTCAAGGCCCCAAGAAGAATGTGAGAAGTAAAAAGAGCTCAATAAGTCTGGGCATGTACAGATTGGACTGAGTAACCACACCTCTAGAACAGGACCTAGAGCAGGGAAGGGCATTGCTGGACTAAAACTCCCATCATCCCTGATCATTGTCTCGGCTGGTTGGGGCTCATGGGAGTTGGAGCGCAACATCATCAGGAGGGCCACAGGGTTCCCCTTCCCTTGCTAAGTGTGACTATTAGGCAGACTTCAACCTTGCATCCTCTGATTTTAGAAATTAAATACTTGCATTAAGTGGTAACTGGTTCAGGGCCAGAGAATGCGATCTTCTGAATGCCTCCTTGTAACACTATATACTGGCGTGCACAGAGATATTAGCGGACGTTTCAGTTTCCAAAACGGCAATTGGAGTTTTGTTTTCACAGGCTCCCTTCGCTTCCTGCTTTTGCCATATCTTTCCATTCATTAAACTGCAACTCGCAATTAAACATTCTGACATAACATAGCTGGGATTCTTGAGCCGCAGCCTTAACCAGAGCTTCTCACAAGTTTCCTTCAGACGATTTTTAATTTTCATATCCTTCTGAGTCTGTGCCGCCTTCTTTTAACAACCCCGAGGAGCGGGAGAAAAACCACCCAGGCCTCTCTTAGGAACTGTATTGTCCCCTGTGTTTTCTTAGCGCACATATACCCCTTTTAGAAGTGTGTGATGACTGTGTATTTATAGAGCTAAGTGTGTACATACGCATATTATACAGTGTGGCACTTTACACAAGGGAGGTGGGGGGAAGGCAGCTGCCTAGGCATAGCTCCAAAGAGGCTAAATTAAAGTTTAATATTCCTTTTTGTGAAAAGTATTACTTGGTCCCATAGTGTTACAATGCAGACTGGCACTGATCTTCCTCTTTGGGCTGAAGACTGTACTTGATTCAAGGTCACCAAGCTGGCACAAAGTCAGGAGGGCCCATAAGGATTCCAAAATCCATAATCAGACCATGCCTTTATAAGACCAACCAAAATGTCGCAAAATTTGCTTTTGAGCTCATTAGAATTCTAAAACAGGGGAAGGAAGGTGGTGTGGTGTTAAAGCCATAAAATATTCTTCCAAACGGGGTTTAATTTGCAAATGGGTCATTGGCAAGAGAGGTTTCTTTCTTTCATTCATTCATCATTGGATTTTCCCATTTGGCTGGCATTTTGATGCCAACCATTGTGTGAATGTTGCAAAACAAACGTGCTTCCCCCTAAGACCGGACATTTTGCACTAAAAGAATTGATGGGGAAAGGCACAAGAAAATGGGGATGGGTGAATCTGTCTATTTTGGTTTTATCTCCATATCTCATCCCCCCCCCCAATCTTTAAGTCCACTTCTCCACATCTCCAGTGCTTTGCATTAAAAAAAAAAAATACTCCTCATGAAAATTCATCAGCATTTTTGTGTCAATTTATCCTAATATACACATTTTTCCATGCAATTTTGTGGAATATAAACCTTTTTATTTATTTTTTTACAAAGCAACATAATGCATTTGTAAAGGTTGTGTTCACTAATAAAGGCCTTTTGATGCACACTTTACCCAAGTGTAAGCATTCTTGTACACATTACTTGTATGGAGAACTTCCCTGCAAATTTTGATGGATTGCTGTGTTTCATTTCCCATACTGGGTTAGAAAGTATGAATGCAGACTGAGTCAAATCCCCCCTCCACCACCCCATTCCTGCTGGAAAATGTGGGATATCAGAATGAATGCTCCATAAATAGCTGGTGTTGTCTAACCTCCCCAGAAACTTTGTGCAAACAAATCAGGATGAGTGTTGTATGAACAAGTCTTTTGCTCCCTGCTTGCCTGAGCACCGTTCACAGCCCACCCTTTCTCCTCTGAAATGAAATTGACAAAGTGACCAGGTGGGGTGACCTTTGAAGAAACCATGTCAAAGAAAATCACACACACAGCTCCAGCCAACTAATGGGCGAGGGTCAGAAATAAGGTGTGTATGTGTCTGTATATGAGGTGTGTGTCTGCCTGTGTGTACATAGCAGTGCGGCAGTTTAGAAGATCTATTGAGACAGCATAGAACTGGATGAAGATAGAGATTCAGGGGGGGGGAGGACCTTGTAGGGTAGTGGGTTGCTTGCCCTGTCGGGGTGCATTGTCGCCTCTGCTTGTACTCTGTTTGTACATAAAGTACTTAGTGACTTATATAGCAGGCATCCATTCTCCAAAAGTAAACAGCATGCTCTTGGAGCCTGCTGCTGGCTGCCGAACTCAGACTTCTGTCTCTTTCACTGGCGACATTCCAACTCCCACTGTTCCTGTCCAGGGACTTTTGTGCTCTAGCTACCAGCAGCCACACACACAGTGTCCAACATACATACAAACAAACAAACAAGCAGCATCAGAAAAACAGCAGGAGAGCAGCAGAACTTAAACACAACCGTTAATCCAAGACCAAAGGGGGCTGCTGAAATGTGCCGCGCAAAGGTGAGGCCTGGCTAGAATAGCCATGTGCTCTCCTTTACAGAAGACAGTCCTCAGTTTGAAGGGCTTTCAGAGGACAGTGCTCTGTTTTGAGGTGCTCCCTGTCTGAAGGGTTGTCTGGTTCAAGTCTGGTTCTGGCCTCACCTCAAAAAGGAGTTGGGAAAGGTTCAGAAAAGGGCAAACAGAAGGATCATGCGGATGGAGAAACTCCCCCATGAAGAAAGGTTGAAGCATTTGAGACATTTTAGTTTAGAGAAACGGCGAGTAAGAGGTGACCTGATAGAAATTCGTAAAATTATGCATGGCGTGGAAAAAGTGGATAGAGAAAAGTTTTTCTCATAATACGAAAACTTGAGGGCATCCAATGAATCAGAATGTTGGAAGATTCAGGACAAATAAAAGAAAGTATTGATTCATGCGGTGCATAGTTTAACTATGGACCTTGGTCCCACAAGAGACAGCAATGGCCACCAAGTTAGAAGGCATTAAAAAAGGATTAGACAAATTAATGGAGGATAAGGCTTTTGATGGCTACTAGCCATGATGACTATGCTCTGCCTTCACATCTGAAGGCCACTGTGAGAACAGGATGGCGCACTAGATGGGCTGGATCCAGTAGGCTCTTATGTTTTTATAGTTTGAAGATAAAGATGGAAGAGCAGGAATGGACTTAAAGTTAGCAGTCACCAACAGTTAGAAGCTGGACAGCAGACGCAGGTCACCTGTTCACTGTCTTACTGAAGAGGGTGAGATGCATTTCCTCTGGAAAGAGTTCCATGATTCCGGTGCTACTGTTGGTGAGGTCAGAACTTGTGTCTGGCTGATCTTAATGAATGGCTTGAATTATGTCTATGGATATATATATGATTTCCATCCTGGCCTGTGTTCATCACAAACAGCACTGTGTCAGTTCTGCTACAATTCAACTTCCACCCAAACATACACTATCCACCTTGCTATCCGCTATGGCCAAAGGTTGCATATAACTAATTGCACAATTGATCTCAATCCATTTCAATTGAAGGGGAACATTAAAAACAATGCAATAAACAATGTGATTGTTTTCATAATGTTTGTGTGCTAAAAAAACAACAGTAATGAATACTGTTCATACTCACTTGTGCCGTTTCCATTTCTGACCTCTGATGATAATGCAAATTTTGTAGGAATTTCTGCTCCCATTTCTGTTTCTGATAGAATTCTCAAACATCCCTAATTATCTCCTGATGTGACTCCACTAAGGACCCCTTCAGACTAGTGTGTGTGTATTCTGCTGATGTCTTCTGCGGCATGTCATTGATGCAATAATAGCGTGTTAGTGGTGGATTTATGCAGTATTTATACTGTATTAGTTGTGGATTTAAACTGTACTGGGGTTATAATGGATCATCTACATACCATTCTGTTTTATTAGTTCTCCTGCAATGCTTCCCCAGTGTTTCTGCATTATTGCCATCCAGGCGCTATAGCACAACAAGAATGGGGCAACAGCAAAAAACAGGGAAATGTGTGAAAGGTTACAGGATTTCAGCAAGAAGCTATGAGACATGCACTGATCGGAAACAAAGCAGGATGACTGCCCCCGAAACTTTTGCAAGTACAAACGGTATTGAAAGTGGGATTGCATCTAACCACCGTGATACCATCATGAGCACAAATAATCATGAAGTTCTAGAACAGGCATGGCCAAACTTGGCCCTCCAGATGTTCAGACATGGCCAAACTTGGCCCTCCAGATGTTTTGGGACTACAATTCGCATCATCCCTGACCACTGGTCCTGTTAGCTAGGGATGATGGGAGTTGTAGTCCCAGAACATCTGGAGGGCCAAGTTTGGCTATGCCTGTTCTAGAATATAAAAGCACCCCATAGCATGTGCACCACCAACTAACCAGAGAACCAGCGTCAAGCATTCATGATTTCCTGCATCTCTTTCTTTTCAAAAATTTAAGCACGGGTAACTCATAAACAGTCCCTACAGATGCACAGATCATTTGTTTGCCATTTGTTCATTTGAATTAAGCCTCCATCTGGCAAGTTCTTGGATGTGAAATCTGGCCCTGCCTTCTGGTATGAAATGTTTAAACAGGTTTCTCATCAACACATTGTGCTGGAAAGCAACACAGCTATGTAATTTTAAGAGGCAACGTTTCAAAAACAAAATAGCGAGGGCTGGGAAATTGTACCAAAAGGCAACTTTGAACATGGTAAAATGCAGTTTAACATTCAAGATTCCCCCACACACACTTTTTTTAAAGTGTCAAAACATATATACAGATTATTTAAAAAATGAAATACTGTGGCTAAAATCCAGCACAGTGTTAGGCAGGCTTGCTTGGAAGTGAATCACATTGATCTCTGTGGGAATTACTTCTGAGTAAATGTACTCTGGGATAGGGATAAAGTATGTTCAGTTTTAAAATTGTGGGTTGAATATTTTGAAAACAGTTGTGTACAGTTGACAACACTGGCAGTATTAAAGTAAAATTCAACAGTATAACATATATTGAAGTGATGTAAGATAGGATAATAGAATTAGATAGATATATCAAAATATGCAGGAATGGTGGATAAGTTAAATGAACATTGGAAGGGGAGGAAGTTAATGAATGTATGGTATAATAGATGATGTTTAATTTGAAAGTAAAATTTGAAAAGTTAATAAAATTTGAAAATAAAATAAAATTGTGGGTTTCCCCCTGCCTCTCTTCTTCCTTTGTGTCTATTTTTCTGTGAGCTCTTAAAACTTAGACCTATATAGGCAATTCAACTGCATTTAGCTTCCCTGAGTCCTTAGGTCCATAGAGGCAGATACAAAAAGCAATAAACAAACAGCCCTGTTATGCAGAACCTCCAGTTTGTGGGCCTAATTGCAGCCGGCACAGCTCCCCATTTGGCCTACAAGGCCATTCCTCAGAAACCATGTCCCCTTGTCCCACACCTGACATCCTATGTCACAGACTGCAAAGGAACAACCAGGAGCTTTGTTCTTTTGCAAGCAGGGCTCACTGTCAGCCCCAAGCAGCTGATCGACACGGACACAAAGCCCCGCCGCACTAAGAAATCCACCATTTCCCCTTCTGCAGATGCCTGTGTTATGAACGTCAAGGGCTATAACCTTTCTCTCTGTCTTTTACATAATTAATAGTTAAATAGGTCTGTTTGGATGGGCATCGATCACAGAAGATACAGTGATACCTTGGTTCTCAAACTCAATCTGTTCTGGAAATCCATTCAACTTCCAAAACGTTCGCAAACCAAGGCGCGGCTTCTGATTGGCTGATTGGCCCCGGAAACAATGCAGACAGCCAAAACGGACGTTCGGCTTCCAAAAAACATTTGCAAACACAGAACACTTACTTCTGGGTTTGCGGCATTTGGGAGCCAATATGTTTAGGGACCAAGCCGTTCGGGAACCAAGGTACCACTGTACTTGATTCAACGAGAATCAGACAGATAACAATGAAGAGATTCATTGAGTTTAGTGGGACCCTACTGGATGCCTAGAGTTGCACTGTTTGAAATGCCAGCGTGAGTTTCTTGAACGATAGTTGGGAACCACTGTGGACAACTGACAAAGTACACCAGCAGTGACGCTTCTAGACAAGAATTTCCAAAACCACTGATTCATTGGAAAGCTACAGAACCAAGCTCTGGAAAAAATTTCAAGCATTCCAAGGTAGGATGTTGTCAATCTGGTGACTCCCACTCACACCACCTCCAAACTAACAGGACATAACAATAAATATAACTTGGGGGGAGGCGGCAGGAGAATGTTCACTAATGCTGGAGAGAATATTTCTCTCTCTCTCCCTCCCTCCCTCCCTCCCTCCACCACATTCTGGCTTGCAATGACGCTTTTACACTTGGTGCCATCTGAAAAGGCGTGTCCCAGGCACAGTGGCAGGTTCTGCGAAGCTATTTATCATGCAGTGACAGCAGAAAACAGGTGAGCTGCCTCCCTGCCAAGTTTGCCTTCTCAATCGTTTGAAAGATGAAGGATCAGTACTTAAAAAAACAAACCAGTAACAAAAACCCCACAACCCCGCTAACAAACAAGATCCACTCATTTCACGCTCGGTGCTCGGCATTATACAACAACAACAAAACTCACTTGCAGCAAAGAAAAGAAGAAAGAATGTAATTTGATATCCCAGAGAAAACGCACAAGGCCTTCAACATGCTGGCTTGACGATGATGGAGTGAAAAGCATAAGAAGTCATTTATGTTCACAGTTGCTGACAGAATCTCATGAGTTCTAGGCAAAAACACCCACTGAATCTCCACATCCATATGTGTTGTACTGTATATTGCTTTTAGAAATCGACTGAAATCGACAGTGGAAACCAGGTATAAAGTTGGTGTAAAGGTCCTAATGGTTAAAGGTAGAAAGAGCTATGGAACATCCAGGTCTCTCAAGTACAGGCCTGGTACAACTCTAGCTCCAATTTGGGAAATTTTCCACGTCTTAAGATTAAGTTCTTCTCTTCATTCCTTCAACATTTCAGTCCCCTGTCCTACTTCTTGCTATGGATGGCCAAATAAGTCAATGGTGGTTTCTCTCCATTTCTATTTTTTTGCAGTTTTACATTTAATTCTTAACAGTGGTTTATGAATTGTTTATTTTCAAGTCCTTGTGAAAATTCATCGGCATCTTAGTGCAAATTTATCCCAATATACCCATTTTTGTATGCAATTTTGCCTAACACATAGAATTTCATAAATGAAGTTTCCCTAACGATGTATTTTTGCATGTTATTCCCCCCAATAATGCATTTTTTTGTATGCTATTGTCACTACTATATGCATTTTGTGTGCACTTTGCCCCCAGTATACACATTTTTGTAAACATTGCTTGGCTTGCAAACTGAATGCAAAATTCAAGGAACTGCAAATTTCGAAGGCTGCCTATGTTTCAGTTTGCATATTGCTACAGAAAGTGAGAAGTAGGTAGGTTTGCATTTAAATGCAAACTGAACCCAATTTCTCCCCAGTTTCTATTTCTGGGAGAGTTTCATTTTTTATTTTGCTGAGAGCCATGCCTGAGGAAAAAAATCCTTTGCATTGCTGAGTTGAATTCAAGCTGGCCATTGAAAGGAATTATTGGGAATGCGCTCTAGGTGCGCTCCTGTTTCTTCTTCATTTTCAAGCTGCAGCTTGAGGTTTCTCACGCCTGATATCATATACGATGTCAGGAGCAAGGAGAGTGGGTGTGGTTTGCCTAAAATAGCCAAGTGAGCCAAACTCCAAGGCCTAGCAGGCCTCAGGAAGCCTGTGCACCAGAGGTTCCCCCCTCCTGCCTTAGACCTGTCATTAGAGTGTTCTTTACTGCAAAGTCAAGAAACAGCACAACCTGTTGGCAACTAAAAAAATAACTATACAATGCATGTCAACGTAGAGTTGCTCCATTTTGGTTTTATCAATAGTTCTCAGTAACAACAACAAAACCAGAACAGCAGCCCTGCAGACCAGTTGAAAACTGGCAGACCACTTAAACCTTTTGCCTTCTACGAAAGATAATGTGTGATAATGTTCACTCTATAAAAGGCAATTAGAAAGAAAGAAGGGAAGGGAAGGGAAGGGAAGGGAAGGGCTGGCTAAGGGCAGACTGGGGTTGATGGAACAGCCTTTACTGGTTATGAAAACCATGGGCCAGGAATTTGCTAGTCCATTGGAAAAACCCAGACCTGATCCAAATGGTCTCCATCTCTGTTGTTAGGGAAAAAATGAATCATGTGCAGCTCCAACTATAGATCATTCTCAACTATTTTGCAATCTTTCAATAGAAGGTGTGGATCACACTCATGGGCCACCAGTGGTTGGCAGGCCTTCATGTGAGAACCTCTGATCTGAATACAACCTCAAACAAATGCCAGCGCTTAGGGTATAATAAACACAGGTTGACCTTATCCCAGTGGTTCCCATGGTCTGAGAACCTGGCCCATTTTCGTTTTCGGCGTCTTCTGAAGAACTAGAAGCCGCCCAGCTCCTCTCTTGCTGTTTCAGCTTGTTAATTACTTCGCGCTACTAACATGAATTGCACATTTCAAGACACATATTCCTCCTGGGCTTTGTTTACTTGTTATTATACTTTTAAGTGTCATCTGAAATTCCAGATGATCGCTCCCTGTGCCCTAGATTGTGGTGCTACCAGAGATGATTTATCATATCTGAAGGGAAGTACGGTCATATCTGTAGGAAAATGAAGATGCAACGGGGGGGATAAAAGGGAGTTAACACAGTTCCGGCTGTAAAAGGGGCTGAGGAAGATGACATTTAGGTTCCTGTGCAAGATGTAATTTCCATCTGACTGGACTGGGCACATATCCAGCTTTTACTTCAGCCCCAACTTCACACTAAGCATAGCTGACGTCTCTTTTAAAAGCTTCAGAGAACAAACTGACTTGAAGTGACTGTTTAGTTTTTAGCAGAAGGAGGGGAAATATGTGTTTGGTAGCACTGGTGAAGTCTGAGCCTAGTGTACTGCTTAAGGAGCGACGTTGTTGTAAGGAGGAGGGAATATCTGGCATGGTTCACAACTGAACGTGAATCTTCCAAATCCACACTTCTGAAATGGTACCCGGACCAAAATCCACCTGTCCTCCAAAATTCATGCTTCTCCAAATTTTGTGATACGGTTCTCCAACCTTGAATGTTTAGTACAAAAAAAGCACACATTGGGGGGAAACAAAATGCCAAAATGCATGATATCCAGGGATCTTGCTTTCTAAAATGTGTATCTTAGGTAAAATTGCATAGAAAAAATGTGCATACAGAGCAGACAAAATTTTGTGAGGGCTTAACAAAATCGCACACTGATGTAGCAAACTGAATTTAAGGTTAGGAAAGAGAAATTGTGAGGAAATGAAATCCATAGATTTGTCCATCCCTAGTTATTAGTACAGACAGGAAAATTGCTCTTGTGGTTGCTGAAGAAGAATGAAAAGCTACACCTGTTGAAATTCCTTCTTCTATTCATTTTTTTAAAATACAGCAGCCCTTGTAAAGACTTAGGCCCCATCTGTATAGTACACTGAAAGCACTATGATATCACTTTAAACAGTTACGGCTTCTCCAAATGAATTATGGGAATTGCAGTTTGTTAAGGATGCTGCAGGTTGTTAGGAGACCCCTGTTCCCCTCACAGAGCCACCATTTCTGGAGTGGTCTAGCAGTCAATCCCTGTCCACAGGGAACTCAGAAATGTAGGTCTGCTTAAAGTGGTATGATCCTGCTTTAGATGTATAGTGCAAATGGGTCACTGTCATATCACACAGATGCACACATACACCCTCATTTGCTGTTGTAGTTGGCATCTGTCTGTCTTGAGAGACAATGGTGCTTCTGGGGGTGAAGTCAAACCTCTGTATTAGCAGCACCAAACTGACCTCCCCAGGGCACAAGCCTGGGCAGTGTGTATAGAGGTCTTGGGCTACAAGACAACACAACCCCCCTCTCGGCCTCATGGAAGAGATCCAAAGAAAAGCAGAGCAATACGTTTGGCACCAGCTTGGCTGCAGGAGTTGCCAGAAGGAGGGTGTACAAGATGCCATCCAAACATCTTACGGACTCCACTCTGGATTTGTCTAGGGTTTAATCCTTGTGCATTCTCTTGTACAATACCATTTTGCTGGTGCAAAACATTTCCCCAGTGGAACCAGTATACGGCTAAGTGACTTCAGCTTTGTGGTACATTGGATATAACACCAAGAGTTTTCTAACTGCTGTAAATATATTAAAATATGGTGGTCTCTGTCTCATAAGCTAATCATTGAATAAGCACGATACAAAAGGGAAAAGGAATGGGGAGAGGAGATGAAAGCAAATGGATAATGTATAATAATATGTAAAATTATGATAAAGATAGTCACCAGATTAAAGGCATTTTAGTTTATTAGTTTTAGTTGACTGACTCATTAATTGATTAAATGTGTGTAAAGTTGGCATATTAATAAAACAATGGTCGTAAGGGGGGGGAGTCTTTATTTTAAGGTGTTCCAACTGAGGTTACAGCAGGCATTTTCATAGAAAAGGCATTCCTTGTTCTCTGCCACATGGAACAGCCTTGGGATAAAACAATTTATCATTTCTACATATAGTAGCAGCATGTAGACATCTTTAGTGAATTGTTGAACAATCAATATATTTTGACAAATACTGTTTGAATGAAAGGTATACAGTTATTCTTATATTTATTTTTGCACAGGTTCAAGGCTGAATACAAAAAACTACAGTGTGCACAGATCAGAAGTATGCAAAATTCTCGCATATTCATCAAGGCGTTTGCCCAAGGCGGAGTTTGATTACCTTGTTGGTACCTCTGGAACAAATGAACATGTCTTCAGGGCTCTTTGTTCCTCTGGGGGAAAAAACAAAAAACCATCCCATCCAAATGTTGCCTTTGCATCTCCCCCTTTTGAAATAACTACCAGATCTCCTGTGCAGGTAAGATGCAAAGGATTTTGCTTGGACATGCTGCAAAGGAACGATAAGCACTAAGTTCTGTTGCATTCTGTTCCCATCCAGCAACTGAAATCTAAAGCAGCACTCAAGTTTTGTCAGAGTTTTATAATGCCAATTGCTTCCACTTTTTTAAAAAATACAGATTATATGCCTATGTATTCATAGAGATGTGAGACTGCAAGCGACACACCCAGCTGTTCACCAGCATTGTACCCAATTCTATCCCAATTGTGAGAGGACAAGTGCCCTTTACCATCAACCTAATCATGTCCGCCCTTTCAAAGAATACCAGTAGAAAAGAAAGATGACCAAATGTTGTACAGCCAGCTATTCAAGCATCAAACTCCCACCTCCTGATGAAACAGAAAGATCAGTTCAGCTGTACTTTGGAAGTCACAGCATGTGACATCAAAGATCACCTGTAGTGTTATCACCCGGGAGATGATCAGAACAGGAGAGCACGTTGCTGCTCTCATTAGGACCCTTTGAATTTCTCCATCAGCCAACCTCTGCCTCTCAAATCACCATGAACCAAGATAGAAAATATTAAATGAGGTCATGGGGGCTCTCTCCCTCTCATCTGCTTTAAACGGCACGGGAGACATGGTGTGACAGATCTGTCTGTACAATTTCCTCTGGCTGCAGATATGTTTTTGTTTTCCAGTTTTCAAAGTCATAAATGATGGGGGAGGGTGTTTCTATAGAAGTTTTCAGATTGTGCTCTGGAAAGCACTGCAATTAGAAGATCCATCATGGCGGATGAGCTTCTTTTGTTTTTCTGAGAGACAAGCTTCTCAGCCATTATCAATGTCCCCTTCCCCACCATGCCCGACTGCATAGGAACACTGCCCACCTCTGCCTTGTATTCAGTTTCTTAGAAAGGTTTTCTCCCCACCTCCCTTTTAGACTGACTAATTTGTCTTCTGTGAAATGGGTGCTTTGCAACAGACCATGTCAACACCAACCATTTTGTGAATTTCAAATCTAATACAGTTTTTTTTTTTAAAAAAAAAAAAAAGCTTAAAAGGCATGTTGGAGAAGGAAGGTGTTCAATAGGTGCCCAAAAGACAGAATGTGATATCTAATGGAAGCTCCAAAAGGTCAGTGCCACCACACTAGTGGCCTGATTCCTAAACTTTACAGAATAGACCTCCTGATGAGATGGTGTCTGCAGGAGGCCCTCTCCTGCTAATTGCAGTGGTTTGTTGGGTATGCAACAGATGATTATTTGGGGTATGCAATGTGCCCCATACTGACAGGGAACATGCGCAAGAATGCTTTGCCACACACATGGGTTTTGAAGGAGAAACAGCTCCCCACTGTGAGTTGAAAAGTTACTATTGTACAGCAATTATCTCTAGCATCCTGTTCCCACCGTGGTCAGCGAGATACCTGAGGGAAGCCTATAAGGAGGACAGGAGTGTAATAGTACTCGCCCCACATGTGGTTTCCAGCAACTGGAATTCAGATGCAATCCTTACAGACCGAAAGTCTGACTTAGCATAGGGCAGCTTCCTATATCCTAAACCAGCCTTGCCCATGGAAGCTCTTGTGGTTCATAAGAAGAGCCCTGGTGGATCGGAGAAGAGGCCCATCTAGTTCAGTATCCTGTTCTCACAGTGGCCAACCAGATGCCCATGGGAAGCCCACAAGCAGGACCTGAGTGCAACAGCTCCCAAATTGTGATTCTAAGCAACTGGTATTCAGGTGGGAGAAGAAAAAGCTAAGGAGTAAACCCCAGACAAATCCCTAAGACGGTTGGATGGCCCTTGTACACCTCCTTCTAGCAACTCCTTGAAATATACTCAGAGTCGCAAAGTGATTTCATGCTCTTTATTCAGCTCATAGTGGTGAGGAAGAATGAATGAAAGTCCCCTCAAAGTATCTGCTTTATATACATTATTTACACAATGGGCTGCACATGATTGGCTAATTCCGGAATTCTACTGTAAGCCAATCAGGTTGTGGATTCACTTCTATCTGGAGCATGATTGGGTGGTTCCTGCCAACCAATCATACTGCTGCATTGTTCTAGGACCAATCAGACTGCTGCATTCTGAATCCTATTGTTCTAGGACCAATCAGACTGCTGCATTTTGGATCCTATTGTTCTAGGACCAATCAGACTTCTGCAGTTTGGATCCTATTCAACTCAGTACATAACACTCCTGCAGCCAAGCTGGTGCCAAACGTATTGCTCTACTTTCCTTCGGACCACATCAGCGAGGCCCAGAGGCGTCTTGTCGTCTGGGCAGCCCAGAGCCTCCATACAGACTGCCCAGGCTAGCGCCCCAGAGAGGTCACTTTGGTGCTGCTAATGCAGCAAAAACAACACAGGAGGCAGCAGTTGTGAGATACTGGTTTCTGTAGCCCCAGCAAGTGCTGTGATTCTCCAGTGGTTTGACTTCACCCCTGGAAGCACACTCCATTGTCTCTTGAGACAGACAGATGCCAACAATCTCCTCTGAGAGTGAAGGTAGTGCATTGCCATCATGGCTAGTAGCCACTGTGAGCCTTATCCTCCATGAGTTTGTCTAACCCTCTTTTAAAGCCCTCTAATGGTTGGCTTTAGGGATGCGGGTGGCGCTGTGGGTTAAACCACTGAGCCTAGGACTTGCCGATCAGAAGGTCGGCAGTTCGAATACTTGTGACGGGGTGAGCTCCCGTTGCGCGGTCCCTGCTCCTGCCAACCTAACATTTCGAAAGCACATCAGAGTGCAAGTAGATAAATAGGTACCACTCCGGCGGGAAGGTAAACGGCATTTCCGTGCGCTGCTCCGGTTCGCCAGAAGCGGCTTAGTCATGCTGGCCACATGACCCAGAAGCTGTACGCCGGCTCCCACGGCCAATAAAGCAAGATGAGCGCCGCAACCCCACAGTCGGTCATGACTGGACCTAATGGTCAGGGGTCCCTTTACTTTTTTTAATGGTTGGCTTAAGTACTTCTTGTGAGAGTAGATTCCATAGTTTAGTAATAATAATATTCTCATTTATACCCCGCCCATCTGTCTGAGTTTCCCCAGCCACTCTGGGCAGCTTATGGCATATATAAAAACATAGTAAAATATGCAGTGCTTTTTGGGGGGGTGCAGGGGTACACATACCCCTAAACATTTTGTGACTCTAAGTTTGGCCTCATTGAAGGGCAGTATTTCAATATGAGTAGGAAAATGAGAGTACCCCTAAACATTTTTTAGGGGGGAAGCACTGAAAATATGTGCTCTGTGAAGAAGTCCTTGTCAGCTCCTACCTGCAAACAGGACCTAAGGCAGCTCCTTTTCATTATTTGCTTAAAGAGCTCCTGCTATTCCTCATGGGGTATCTTTGCGTAACAGCCACCTTCACTAAGGAACTGTAAAAGCAGGATGGAGGGAAGGCAATAACTGTTAATGAAGCCTGAGGTGGAATCAATGAGCCAGTGTCAAAATGGCAGCCGCAGGTGGGGTGGGGTGAGAGGGGAGGGGAGGGGAAGGGCCATGGAGGAAGACACAGAATTCACCTTCCCTGTCTGCCCTAAATAAATTGTTTCAGCTCTGGACCTATCCAGAGTTGGGTTGGGGGGGGGTTGAGTTTTTTTGCTGAGGCAGAAAATACATTCTGTATTAAGTAACACCAAATTCTGCTCAGGATAAGTGTTGCCAATTAAATAAACCCATAACACAGGAAGTTGCCTTATACCGGTAATAGACTTTTGTCGTTTTCTCTCCAATTTTAAGGGAGCGGCTTATATTCGGGTATTGTCTTTTTTTCTTTTCCCCCCCTTGAATTTTAAAGGTGCAGTTTATTTGCAAGTGGAGCTTATATTCGGGTCAACACAGTACAGTGGTACCTCGGGTTACATACGCTTCAGGTTACACACTCCACTAAGCCAGAAATAGTGCTTCAGGTTAAGAACTTTGCTTCAGGATGAGAACAGAAATTGGGCTCCGGCGGCGTGGCGGCAGCAGGAGGCCCCATTAGCTAAAGTGGTGCTTCAGGTTAAGAACAGTTTCAGGTTAAGAACGGACCTCCGGAACGAATTAAGTACTTAATTCGAGGTACCACTGTACTACGTCAGGCCACTGGTCCGTTTCTAACACTATTGCCTCCATTGATGGGCAGCAGCTCTCAAGTATTACAGACAGAAAGTCTCTCCCAGCCCTTAGCAGACTTGCTGGGGATCGAACCTGGGACCTTCTGCACGCAAGGCAGACACTCTGCTGTTGAGCTACAACCCAAAGTGGCTGGCTGAGGTGGAGCCACTATGTTAGCTTCTTGGCCCGTGGGTTGCTGCTGCTTACTGGGAAGAGAGGCAAACACACCAGTGGAGCCAATTCGGCACTCCTGCCGGTGCAGGAGTGGCTGTGAGAGGAGCTAAAAGTTCTGCTGCTTAATATCCCAGGTCCAGTAGCAGTGGGTGGGTATCCTATCCTGGATCAAGGCAAGGTTGTTTCATATGCTCAATAGACAGACAAGAGAGAGGGACAACTTGCAACACAGCGTTCAGAAGAAGCTTTGTGTTCTGCTTTCTGGATGTCTCTGTGCATTTACCTGTTTGGAAGGAATCAGCTGATAATTTTGAAACTTAAAACGGGGGGGGGGAGGGAAGAGTTTGCCACTTGAGGAGACCAAGGTTTGGTCTTTCTTCCAGTGCTCATCCCACAGTCAAACTTCCTGTGCCTGCTTAGCAAAGGGCAAGAGGCTCTCCACACAGCCAAGAAGAACAGTGTTTAGCCCAAGGGGATAAGATGCGACTTGGACTGGTTTTGTGCTGTCTGGAAGCGTCCTGTAAATACTGATATTTTTCCAGAAGGGAAGCTGGCTGGGGCTGATGGCACATAATAGGAGCCATTTTCTCCTTGAAATAACTTTGCCCTTGTTAACACCGAGGCCTTGTTTTCTGCTCATAAATAATGCATCCCATTTCTGGGTCTCCCTCTCTCTCTCCTGCTTACATGCTAGTGTCAGATTCCACACTCTGCTTTCTGGAGACTGGCTTTCTGGCTCTCTGAAGAAAAGGAAAACAGAGAGGAGGGGGGTGGGCAAATTCAGGAAAGACATAACAGACCCACAAGGCTTATTAGGCTTAACATCACTGCTCCCGATTGTGGTTTCATTTAAAGGCATCTGAGTCTTGCATCCCCCCTCCTTCCCCCTGATGCTGTCATGTGCTTTAGGTACCCTTTTCCTGGCATGCACAAATAATAAATAACACACACACACACACAGCAGTGGGCCACATGCATGTTGCCTGGGCTTGTTCTTTCCAGATTCCTAAATCGCAGGCCAACGGTCTGAGATGGCAGACAGCACTGTGGGTTCGCAACAAAAGATCTCCGAGCTTTTAATTTTTCATATCAGACCCTTTCTTGCCATCCTGATGGTTTCCTTTTGATTGATCTTCTCTGACATCCCGCAACTGCTCCTTGTATTTCCGGAACAGCCGCCACCGCTGCAGACCATCTCCTCTTAGGACTGGAAGAAATGTTTCCTGCAATCGTGCTTCGTTTTTTTCTTTTTTGCCTCCTTTTAATAACGTTAAATCTGTGCACGGCTTATGGCAGTGCACCTTTATGCACGCCTGTTGTTGTTTTTTAATAGAGAGGGAGGGAATTGTGGGTGAGGGAGGATTTCTCAGAAATCTTGTAAGATTGCAAAGTAGCTGTGAGGTGTGCCATGTCAGGAAACGAAAAAGTGAGTTTAAAACTGTTCTGCTCCTGGATCTGTTCTGGGGTGGAGGAGTGTCCTTCCAGGGATGATGAGAGTCATCTGGCTACATTCAAAGCATATTGAAAGCACATTTCTTCCCCCAAAGAACCTGGGAACTATAGTTTACCCTGGAAAACTGTAATTCCCAGCACCCTTAGCAAACCAGTTTCCAGGATTCTTTTGGAGGAAGTAATGTGTTTTAAATGTGCAGTGTAAACAGAGCCTCAGAACCACTATTGGCAGAAGGAGGGTAATTCCCTCAAGACCCCTCCTGTGAGACTTCTGACTGCCATCAAGTCAGCTCTCTGAAGGAATACCTGCCCCGCTGGCCTAGATTTTATCTGTAGCACTTCTTCTGGATCTGATGGGGAGGAGAGCGCTTCTGGGAAACGAATGCTGTTCATCAAGGCCAACTTCTATAACTGCATTACAAGAACTGTAACGTAGAAGAATTGCAGCTGAATGTTGGAAGACTCAAGACAGACAAAAGAAAGTACATCTTCCACAGCACACAGTTAAAACTAATGGAATTTGTTTGCACAAGATGCAGCAACAGCCACAAACTTGGATGGTTTTAAAGTGGGATCACACAGATTCATGGAGGGTGGTGTTATCAGTGGCTGCTAGGCATGATGATGGTGTTCTACCTCCACTGCTGGAGGAAGTAGGCCTCTGAATACCAGTTGCTAGGAATCAGAAGTGGGGGGCAGACGTTGCTGGTCCACCTAGCTTAGTTTTGTCCACACTGACTGATGCTCTATCACTGAGCGATAGAGTGGGTGGCGCTGTGGTCTAAACCACTGAGCCTCTTTGGCTTGCTGATCGGAAGGTGAGCTCCCATTGTTCTGTCCCAGCTTCTGCCAACCTAGCAGTTCGAAAGCACACCAGTGCAAGTAGATAAGTATGTACCGCTGCGGCGGGGAAGGTAAATGACGTTTCTGTGCACTCTAGCACTTGTCACAGTGTTCTGTTGCGCCAGAAGCTGTTTAGTCATGCCGGCCACATGACCTAGAAAACTGTCTGTGGACAAACACTGGCGCCCTCAGCCTGAAAGCGAGATGAGCGCTGCAGCCCACAGTCGCCTTTGACTGGACTTAACTGTCCAGGGGTCCTTTACTTTTACCTATCAATGACCTACAATCAGGGCCTTTTTTGCAGCCGGAACTTGCCGGACCTCCGTTCCAGCACCTCTTAGGTGGGTACCATTGCCATTCTAAGAGAACAAGGGAAGTGTTTGTGCTGCGTTCACCTTTACTTCTAGAAAAATAGCACTGCCTACAACCTTCCTCAAACATGATGCAAAAGGAGAAGAAAATCAGGGACAGAGGAGGGAAATAATCAAATGTTAGTTCTGGGGTTACTGCACAGGCCCCTTCTGGGAAAGGAGGAGCAAAAATTACAGCTGCTCCCAGCCAAGCCGATGGGGCAGGGGGCTTGTGGCCTCACCTCTCCTTCTAACGCAGCCAGGCTTTATGAGGGACTAAATTTGATTTCACTGTTACATTTATATCTCACTTTTCCTGCAAGGAGCTCAAGGTAGCCTGAGGGCCAGATCAGGAACACTGGCTTCCTAAGATGGAGATTCCTCACCCCTGGTGAAACCAGCTTAGTGTAGGTCACTCACGGAAACAGATGAAGCCTTATAATGAGCCAGACCAATGGCTCAGTACTAACTGGCTGCAGTTCTCCAGGGTCTCAGGTGTCTCCTACCTGGAGATGCCACTGGAGATTGAACCTGAGACCTTCTGTGTGCCCTGGAAGAGCCACTCAAGCACAACCCCTAGCTTGGTACCTTTTTCTTGCAACGCTTCCCTCCCTCTTCTGGGTTCTCTCCAGCATTAGATCAGCCACAGAGGAAGCTGTCTGGCCGCAGACGAAGAGAAATCTGCAAGTGGAGCACTAACTCAGGCAGCAGAGGATGCAGGGCAAGATGTGGGCTGCACAACATACTTCAGACATACCCAAAACAAAACCACGGATGGAGAGGAAACAGCATCCAGGCCATCGGGGAGCGCATGCTTTGATCCGCGCTGATTGCTCTAGGCAGATGGCACATGGCTGCAGGAAGCAGGATGTTTTTAATGCTGCGAGCTGGAAAGCTGAGATGTACATTACACGAAGGTATTGTGCTCCATCAAAGTGACTCATGCACCTCTCCGAAAAAGCAAAGCAGGTGGCCAAAGAGCTAATATCCTTTCGCTAACAGTTATCACAACTCCCTGCATGTCTCCCCCCCCCCCCAGCATTTGCTTTGTTTTAGGAGGGATCCAGGATCTGTCTCGACTGCCAGAAGTTATTCCATTACCACTACAGTGGTACCTCGGGTTAAGTAATTAATTCGTTCCGGAGGTCCGTTCTTAACATGAAACTGTTCTTAACCTGAAGCACCACTTTAGCTAATGGGGCCTCCTGCTGCCGCCGCGCCGCCAGAGCACGATTTCTGTTCTCATCCTGAAGCAAAGTTCTTAACCTGAAGCACTATTTCTGGGTTACCGGAGTCTGTAACCTGAAGCGTATGTAACCCGAGGTGCCACTGTATTTGGATTGGCGTTCGCTGTGTGCGCTTGTGCCCCTAGGAGGAGGATGGAGTTTGCAGGACTCGGCCTCACGTTTCACAGCTGTGCTCCTTGCTTTCTCGACATGCCCACACAGACGCATAACAGAGCTATATACCATGTATACGTAGGACATAAGAGAATCTTGCACAGACAGACACTTGAGCAGGGATTGGGAACCTTTTTTGGTCAGAGGGCCACATTCCTTTGTGGGCAACTTTCCAGGGGCCTCATGACAGAGGTGAGCAGGGCCACAGGCAAAAGCAGGCGGACTCTTTACTATGTGCAGTAGTCTCCATTCCAGCCAGACAGAAGTCAGGTGTTTCTACACAGACACACCCCTCCATCTGCAGCTCTGTTGTAGAGCATCAGCTCTGTATTTTTAAGGTCCCAGGTTCAAACCCTGGCAAAGTTGGGTAGGGTTGGAAAAGACTCCTCTCTGAAACCCTGAAGAGTCACAGTGTATACAGTACAGAGGTAGATGGACCAATGTGCATGCATAAGGTTTCAAGTTCAACCCCGGTATCTCCAAGTAGGGCTGGGGAAGAATCCCGCCTGAAATGCCTGGATAGCTCAGTTGGTTAGAGTGAGGTGCTGATAACACCAAGGTTGCAGGTTTGATCCCTGTTATGGGAAGCTGTGTTTTCCTTCCTGCATTGCAGGAGGTTGGACTAGATGATCCCCAGGGTCCCTTCCGACTCTACAATTCTATTATTCTAGAGCTGCTGCCAGTCAGTGTTGACAGTACTGAGCTAGATGGGCCAGTGGATTGTCTGACTAGTGATAAGGCGGCTTTCTGATGTTCCAAATGTGTGTAAATTTACTCCAACCTTCAGTAAAGCTTTGTTGGATCTACACAACCTGCGCAAAACATAATCCGTCACAAAACAATAGATACTAATAGAAAGCCTCTAAGAAACCAACAGGAATGCCAAAAGGAAAATGCCCAACATCTTACCCCAAGGAAGATCACTTTGTCAAAGATGGCCAAGCCTCCTTAAGGAGTCGGTTCCAAAGTCAGGCAACATCCTGGTTGAAAAACAATATTAAAGATTTCACAGCAAACAACAACAACGCAGAGCCCCAGGGAAGAATCAGCTATGGTCCCTGGATATAACAGACTCAGAGCACACTGGACTGCTTCTTCCCAGCCTCTGCCAGCCAGGTGAAAATGACCTACTTTTAAGAACATAGGAAGCTGCCTCTTACCAAGTCTGACCACTGGCTCAATCTAGCTCAGTACCGCTGACACTGACTGGCAGCAGTTCTCCTAGGTTTCAGACAGGATTTCAGTCCCACATGGTTGGGACTGAACCTGAGACTTTCTGCATGCAAACCAGAAGCTCTAACCACTGAGCCCCTTTCCTCTCACCCTGCAACTGTGGGAGCCCTTGATTTCTGTGGATCTCTGTTCATTGCATCATCCTCTCCTGCAAAGCTCTCCTGATGTTCTTCTGCGCACATCATTTTGTGTTATCATTTTGCAAAATCATTTACAATGTGTAGTTTATTGCAATTTTGCACGCCCAGGATCTATGTGAACCTGCTTTCCTTCCCTCCCTCCCTCCCTCCCTCCCAGGAATTTCACAAGTTAGTCATGGCGGCCTCTGTGCCGCCTTCCTTGCTTATTCTGCTTTATTTTGGTAATAAATTTTCCCATACAAATCCCAGCCCTGAAAATCTCGTCTGTGTTTCAGGTTCCTAAAAGCAACTGCTTGTTTAAAAAAACAAAGCCCTGTTGAAATTTCCGAACTTCTTTGAGCTAACTCAAGAGGAAAACAAGAATTAATCATATACACTTTTTCTTTAAGCAAAGAAAAACCATCTAATTAAAGCCACAGCAGAGAATCTGAGCCCCCAAGCCACCTCCTCAAGTTGTGGAACTCAAGCTCCCAGAATTCCCTGGGAGGAGGGATTGACTGTTAAGCCAAACAGGCCAAGCTGGCTGGGTGGATGGGAGCTTTAGTTCTGTAAGGGGAATAGGGTTCTACTGCTGACTCTCAGCACCCTTAACAAACTACACTACCCAGGATTCTTTGGGAAAAGCCATGAATATTTAAAGTGGTATCATAGTACTTTAAAAGTGTGGTGCATATGCGGCCTAAGTTAGGGTTGCCATATTCCCAAAAGTGAAAATCCAGGGAAAGTTGTTGAGCTTCCCCCCCTCAAAATAAAGTTTTGGGTAGGGTTGCCACATACCCACGACATTCCAGTCCTGCCTGGGCCTTCTCTGCATCAGGCAGCTGTTGGGGGCTACTGCCACTGCTGCGGGGGAAGGCATAGGCAAAAACAAACGTGAAAACACCCCCCCCAACACTCCCCCTGGAAAAAGCAAAAACGGCCAGGCTTGCGACAGATGTTGCTCCAGTTGTGCCGCCACCACCGCTGTATCGCCTTCCTCCCTACCCGGCCAAGGGAAGTAACCTCTCATCACTTCCACTGCCACCAGGGCGCAGCTTCCCCCTGAATCCCGCCCCCAAAGAAACCTCTGGGGAAATGTTCTGGGGGAAAACCAGAAAACTGGGGAGGGGGGGATGGGTTGCCATACGTCCTGGAAATTGCAGATAGTTCTTTTAAAAATAAAATAAAATCCCCAGACGCTATTTTAGGCATCCGATCTCTGGGCGCGTCCAGAATTTTTCGGACGTATGGCAAGCCTAGGTAAGTTCTACTTAGAGTAGGCCCACTGAGATTATTGGACTTAAGTTAGTCATGTCCATTAATATCAGTGGGTCTATTCTGAGCAAGGACTTACATTAGATGCACTCTCAAAGACTTAAATTTGTGTGTGTGTGTGAGAGAGAGAATTGCTCGGTTCTGGCACACACAAAATATTATTTGGGTCACAATTATTTAATTATACAGTAAGTGTTGCCTTTTGCACCAGGCTCTGCCTGGTGGATCTCCAGCTTCTCTCGAAAAACAAAGCAGATCTCGCAATGCTCTGCTTTAGTCTGACTCCTGTACATTGCATTCTGATTCTTCAACAATGGCTGTTATGCAACTATTTGGAAAAACCAGAAGAGTGTAATTTTGAAGATATACTGGCCAGTGGGGGAGAGGCGGAAACACAATTGTCCTAGAATAGGTTCAAAATATACCTCAGTAGATGCAGGACCTTTCGGTGTGGTGCAGGCATGGCCAAACTTGGCCCTCCATATTATTTTGGAACTACGATTCCCATCATCCCTGACCACTGGTCCTGTTAGGGATTGTGGGAGTTGCAGTCCCAAAACATCTGGAGGGGCAAGTTTGGCCATGCCTGGTTTAGCGAAAAGAGGAGGAAGAGAGAACGTGATGTAATTTAACAAAATGGTGCAGGCAGGGCATGTAGAAGGCGGATAGAGAAAAGTTTTCCTCCCTCTCCCATAACACAAGAAGTCATGGACATCCAACAAAGCTGAATGTTAGAAGATTCAGGACAGATGAAAGAAATCACTTCTTCAAGCAGTGCAAAGTTAAACTATGGAACTCACTGCCACAGTGAGTCAGTGATGGCCATCAAGGACTTACTCACATTTCCTCTTGCCCTGCTGCTTCCCCTCTGGGGAAAACCACTCTTTAGTGCTCAATTGGAGCAAATTGGGGTTTTCTCCAGATTGAAGTTTGCCCCAGTTGAGCAATAAAGAGCAGGTTTTCCCTAGGAAAGGGGGGAACTGCTTGGACCCATGCTTTCTAGGCACAGGATAAGTGGAAGAGTGCCTGGCTTTAAAAGAGGGCTGGACAAATTCGTGGTGGATAAGGCAATCAGTGGCTACTAGCCATCATGTCTATGCTCTGCCTCCATGGTCCAATTTTCCCTCTGGCTCCCTCCATCATTTGCATACAACCCTTGGAAACTTGCATTTGGAGAGCTGCGGCTCTTAGATGGAAAAAGCTTCCACAACCCTGGTCTAGTGGGATCTCCAGGACCCTCTTTCTATGAGGGTCCACCACTCCACCGAGCATTGCAACTGAGATTTGAAGGTTTGTGGCCAAACATGAATAAAAAAAGTTCGAAACCTGATTCTGCTTTCTTTCTTTAAAAAAGTAGAAAACTGCCGGGCCTCACCTTAGTCTCTCACCAACAGTAACATGAGAATCGGAGCAATAATATTAACAGTCGTAAAACTGTTCCCCACACCCAGCTGGGGCGCTTCATAAAATATAATAAAATACAATTAGCATTCCAGGCACTTACATAAGTAGAAGCACAGGAACATAAGAGGGTGTCTCATACTGAGCCAGACCAATTGGTCCGCCTAGCTCAATATGCCAAACTCATAGTCCCAAACAATGGTCCATAGCATGGGTAGGCAAACTAAGGCCCGGGGGCCGGATGCGGCCCAATCGCCTTCTCAATCTGGCCTGCGGACAGTCCGGGAATCAGTGTGTTTTTACATGAGTAGAATGTGTCCTTTTATTTAAAATGCATCTCTGGGTTATTTGTGGGGCATAGGAATTTGTTCTTTTCAAAATATAGTCCGGCCCCCCACAAGGTCTGAGGGACAGTGGACCGGCCCCCTGCTGAAAAAGTTTGCTGACCCCGGGAGGTGCCAACTTGCACCGAAAATTGAGGGGGCCCTGCGTCACATGCCCAACATTGCATCATCAGAGGAGAACAAATGTAGAGCACAGTGTGACTTCAATGGTCATTGGCTCTTCTTTCTGACGCTAAGCCTCCTTCTACATTGGGGGCCCCTCCTCCCTCCCAAAGGATATGGGGGGCAGAACAGCTCAGACCCTATGAGTTGGAACCCCTGCTATGGTCCATGGACCACCACTGGTCCACGAGCTTCATTCAGGTTGTATGTCCTCAGTGTGCCTGTCTAAATACAATTAAAAGTCATACAGCATCTAGCACAGCACGTTACAGTTGCTACAACAGGCAGAAGAAACATGAAGGGGTTTGTCAACACACACACACAATTTTCAAATAGTTCATAAAAGGGAAAGTTTGGGAACCACTGGTCTAGAGTGACCGGCAGTGACTCTCTGGGCTTTCAGGGCCAGCCCTACCTGAAGCTGCCAGGAACTGAACCTGGGACTTGTCCATATGCAACACAAATGCTCTGACACTGAGCTATGGTGCTTCTCAATGCAATGTACTGCGAGAAGCAATCCTAAACTAAAGGTAAAGGGACCCCTGACCATTAGGTCCAGTCGTGACCGACTCTGGGGTTGCGGCACTCATCTCACTTTATTGGCTGAGGGAGCTGGCGTACAGCTTCCGGGTCATGTGGCCAGCATGACTAAGCCGCTTCTGGCGAACCAGAGCAGCGCACGGAAACGCCGTTTACCTTCCCACCAGAGTGGTACCTATTTATCTACTTGCACTTTGATGTGCTTTCGAACTGCTAAGTTGGCAGGAGCAGGGACCGAGCAACGGGAGCTCATCCCGTCACGGGGATTCAAACCGCCAACCTTCTGATCGGCAAGTCCTAGGCTCTGTGGTTTAACCCACAGCGCCACCCGCGTCCCATTAATCCTAAACTACCCATGCCCTAAACAATTTGGGATCAGGCTACCTTGAAGGACCACCTACACCAGGCATAGGCAAACTCCGGCCCTCCAGATGTTTGGGACTACAATTCCCATCATCCCTGACCACTGGTCCTGTTAGCTAGGAATGATGGGAATTGTAGTCCCAAACATCTGGAGGGCTGGAGTTTGCCTATGCCTGACCTACACACATATTTAACAACTTTTTAAAAATGGGATGGCATTGTGTTCCCGCAGAATTCCCACAAACAAAACCACAGGGGAGATACAGAAACAGCTGTGATTGCCACATACTGTGGCCTTGTTTCACACCAAGCCACCACTTCCACACTGATTTTTCCGTCTTCTGGGGATAGACAGCAATGGTCTGTATATCTGGCTTGCCTGCAATGCCTGCAATGACTCCACCATAAACAAACGGAAGACAAACAAGCAGCGCGTCTTGTAGCACATGACAGACTGAACAAATGTATTGTGACATAAGCATTCGTGGGGTGCAGACGACTTCATGCATCTGATGTAGCAGACTGCGTGCCATGAAAGCTTGGGCTGTAATAAATGCCTTCGTCTTTCAGCTGCCATAAGATTCTTTCTTGTTTTCGCTAACACAGCTCCTGGAAATCGCTTCACCACGGGGACCAATTTCTTTTCCCATCCACCTGTGGCTTCCCTTGTAACGCAAAACGGGGAGTGGGCAATTGTTCTTCTGTTGATGCTACCAATTCATGGCAAGAAATGAAGCTATAACAAAAACCAACTGACATCATTAGCTGAGGGTAGAAAGTGGCGAATCTGTCAATTTTGGTTCCTTTCTGTTTCTCATTTCCTCTTCATTCTTAAATTCAGTTCTCCTCATTTCCACATCAGTTTGCAATGGTGAATGAAAATTCACCAGCATTTTAGCATCGATTTCTCCTAATGTATTTGTGCAAAGCTATTTCCCCTAATAGAATGCATTTGTGCACATTGTATTCACTAATTTACAGTTTTTTAAATTTACCCTTTAGCCATGTATATCCATTTTAGTATGCATTACTTGGCTCTGCATTGCAAAAATCGGAAAAGTGTGAATTTTTTTAAAAAAGAAATAAATAAAAAGGCTGTATTTCATTTCGCATATTCTTTTGAAAAGTGTGGATTTGGTGGGTTCATCTTTAAATGCAGCTTGCATTTGATTTTTACCCATCCCTGCCAGAACAGAGTAAGTTCATTGGAGTGAGCCCCATGGAAACAAATTGGAGAAACTTGCATACAACAGAGAACATGTATTCTTCTAAGCTTTTCCCCACTTATTTCTGCAGGCCTCATGCCAGAAAACCTCCCTGTAGATCATGCCCTCCAAGAATATTCACATTAGACCCTCTCTCGCTTCCTGCAAAAATAAATAAATAAACGCAGTTCCACTCCAGTGACAGTTAAGGACTTGCAAAATTCACAGGATTATAACAAGTCAGCTACAGTGACAGGAGGGGGGGAAATCTCCCTGTTCTTCTTGCGCCTTGGGCAGGCTCCCTGATTAATCTGGTCTGGTTTTTGTCTGTTGCACAGCAGGAAGCCAAATCCAGCTCAGGACTGGACTGGAAATATTTCTCACGCTTCTGTTATCATAGACAAATTGTAACAGCATGAGTATTGTACAACTGACACCAATGCCCATTGCTTGACAGGAAGCAGAAAGGGCACAGCTATGCTGCAGCCTTTTAATTAATTGCATTTCTCCTCCTCCTCCTCCTCCTATTATTATTATTTCTAGCCTGTTTTTAATATATACATGCATTTTTATTGCACTGGGATCCGCATGTAGGTTTGCCACTATGACATGCAAACTTCCTCTCTGCCCCTTGCTACTACCCATCCACTTCTTCTCTGGTTACTGAAGGCATCTTCCACACCATATAATGCCCAACGCCCAAACTTCTCTTGCTTTAGAACTGGCGGCCACTACCATCCTAGCAGCACGCCAGACACAATTAGGTCTCATCTATGACTTCGGATTTAATGCCGTGCTTGTAAGTTGCCTTGCTGGATGTTGCAGTGGGAAAACAGGATGTAGTAACTTGAAAACAAAAAGATGCCACCAAGATCACAGCGGTGCTCACACAACAGTGTTCTGAGTTCCTGAGCTGATGTCGCTGCAGTTGCTGCTTTTAATTTCCTAATGATCGTTGGCACAGCTGTGGAGCATCATGCATTCCAGAGATTGTGGTTAGGTTCATAGTTAGCTTAGTGGTGCATTGTATTTATGGGTTTCGCATAAACATCTGGTTGGCGACTGTGAGAGCAGGGTGCTTGACTAGATGGGCCTTCTTCATCTGATCCAGCAAGTTCTTCTGATCTGCAACAACTCCCATGGGAAAGGCTGATTTAGGGCATAGGAAGCTGCCCTATGATGAGTCAAGCTGTTGGTCCCTCAAGCTCAGGATTTCCTCTGAACGCCAGCAGCTGGGACTCACAAGTAAGGAGAGTGCAGTTGCACTCAGGTCCTGCTTTCGGGCTTCTCATGAGTGTCTGGTTGGCCACTGTGGAAACTGGATAGTTCAGTTGGTTAGAGCATGGCGCTGATGATGCCCAGGTTGCAGGTTCAATCCTCGTATGGGACAGCTGCATTGCAGGAATATGGACAAAATCAAGTTTCCCCAAACTTGTGTATCCAGCTGTTTTCGGACTACAATTCCCACCATCCCTGACCAATGGTCCTGCTAGCTAGGCGTGATGGGAGTTGTACTCCAAAAACAGCTAGAGACACAAGTTTGGGGAACCCTGGACTAGATGATCCTCAGGGTCCCTTTCCAACTCTACAATTCTATCATTCTATGTCTAGGTGAGCCTTTGGCGTGAACCAGCAGAGCTCTTCCTCCTCCTATGCATGCCAGGAGGGAGAAATGTGATGTGCAAAGAGGGGGGAAGGCTGACCTGTGCCTTCCAGGTCTTGAAAGAACATGAATCATCCATTTTCAGGTCATTTCAGTGGTAGCAAGATCAGGGAGGGAAAGCAAGAGAGTGCACAAGGCTATGAAAACCGAAATGTAGGTCATGGATGATCACAGCAATAAAGTCAGTGTGTTCTTCTCGGGAACAGGAAAGAGAAGGCACTCCTGATTTCTGTACAGTCTTTCAGTGGACTTTTATATTCACCCTCTTTTTCCGGAGCATGAAAGTAACCCCTTACCATCACTAACTAGGGGAGAGGAATGGCCTGCCTTTATCATTTTTAAATGCATTTATATATGCCGGGAAAGGATTCTATTGCTGCAACATCTATGAGATCTTTCAAGAGCGGCTAGGCCCTGGAACCAGGGTTTTAAAATCATCCCATCATTGTCACACATTTGGCACAGCTTCATCCCTTTGCATATTTTAACATATTTCCAAGCAAATTTCATTTCACGAAGCTTGAAAGATTTAAAGCTGCTCCTCCTCAAAAAAAGAGAGAGGAAGCCCCCCCCCCCACCAACAACCATATGTGTTTTTATCCAGTGAAAATGTCTTGAGCTTGACAGCACTTTTAAGCCACCATTCTTTTCATTAAAATGGTTGTAGAATACCCCTGGGAGCAGGGAGCGGGCTGGGGAAGTGAGGCATTGTACCATGAGCCTATTCCTTCTCTCATGTTTAAGCAGATTCTGTGTCACATCCTGCAAGCCATTTCCCTCACGCTGGAATGAAAAAAGTTGAAAAATAAGGGGTGGGGGAAAGGAAGAGGGAAAAGGCAAGGCCAATGACAAAGGACGGATGCTTGTGAAATCAAAAGGTGTCAATCACTTAAGTCAACCACAGCATATATATTTTTTCCTTCGCTGGGCTCAAGCAAATCCTTGGCTAATGATGGTTTAGAGCATGGAACGAGCTAGTTCAGTTTCATAAAGCCCACTGAATCGGTTCAAAAAATCTCTAAATGGATTGGGCTATGCCATAGAATCGTAGAATTGTAGGGTTGGAAGGAATCCCGAAGATCATCCAGTCCAAACCCCTGCAATGCGGGAATCACAGCTAATGAATCTCTGACAGATGGCCAATCAAACTTCTGTTTAAAAGTCTCCAATGAAGGAGAGCTCATCACCTTCTTAGGTAGCCCCTTCCACTGTCAAATAGTTCCTCCCTTTATAAAGTCCTTCCCAATGTTTTGTTGGAACTAGACTCAGTACTCAAGGTGGAGTCCGACTAAGGCAGAATAGGGTGGAACTCTTACTTCTCTTGATCTGGACACTATACTTCTGTTGGTGCAGCCTAGAATAGCATTAGCTTTTCCCCCTTTTGCTCCTGCATCACACTGTTGACCCACATTAAAATTGTGGCCTTCCTCTTGTTGTTGGCATCCACCTGTCTCAGGAGACAATGGAGGAGTGCGCCTTTGGAGGTGAAGTTTAACTGTTGGAAGGTTTCAGCGCCTGCTGTGGCCGTAGAGACCAATACAGGAGAGAGATGTTTTGTTGCAGCTGGGGCAAATGAAGGCATCTGGTTTTGCTGCTGCAGATGCACCATGGCGTTCCTTTTCTCTGCACCTCTCCCCTTTCGTCCTCTGGTCACTGCTATGAGTACATGACCTAACTGCCTTCTAAGACCCCTAGATCCTTTTCACATGGGACATCCACCTTGGAGTTTCATTTCACGTATTGTTTCTGGAAATGTGAACCCGGAAGGTTTTGAGAACTGAACCCCATCTTTACCCCCTAACCGTGACCAGATTCTGCTCAGTCTTTGTCTCTTGCCCAGCAAAGTCTATTACACCAGCTTGGCTCTGAACCCACCAACCTCCCGTCTTCCTCTTATGGTGCCAATGTAGATATATTTAAGTTGCCAACCCACTTCCAATCCTTTTTTAAAAAAAAAATCAACTCCAGGCCAGAGTCTGGGGCAAGGAAAGCAAATATTGACTTCTCACTAATTCTGGCGCAAAAAGTGAGTCCTTTTCACACAGCCTGGAAGTGCATAAAGTGGGTGCGTGGAGGAAGGTAAACTTGTTTGTGCACTGAGCATGCATGCATAGCCAAAAGGACATGCATCATGCCAAAAAGTAGGTGAAAGAGAACATAGATTTGTGTAACTTATATATGGTAATAGATATGGATGCATAGTGGGGAAGGCTGACCCAAGTGGCTTGCCTAGTTTGCTGCCCAGGTGCTAACGTTTTGATGGGCAACTTTAAGGCTTTCCCACTGTTAGTAGAGTCACTTGAATAACACATATGGAATCCAGTGAGAAAAGAAACTGATAATAAGTTATTGAGGAGAAACAGTACAAAAACAGTGTATAACCTGAGGAGGAAGGAGCAGAGAGGGTTAGTTTTTCTTAGGTCAGGCCTTGTTTGTAGCAGGGTGACATTCAACAACAAAATATACAGGTTAATAACTTCCTCAGAACTACACAGAATTCATGTTAGCTAAGCAAAGATCATGCCACACTGCCTGGTTGCTAGGCAACATTATCCCACCCCCAGATAGTTGGCACTGAGAACATAATTAACCCTTAGGTTACTAATTGAATGATCCCTGCTGCTGTATTTGCAACACCTCCACTCTCTCCTTTCTTATGGTTCCTCTTCTTTAAACTGGACATGGATTAGACAGTCCAGAGGGAATGAAGAACAAAACTTTAGGTTGTATTCATTGCTAGTCCTGGTCAGAGTAGACCCATTGAAGTTCATTACTGTCTTAGGTTTGTTAAGTCCAGTGGGTCTGCTCTCAGCAGGATTAGCACTGGATACAACCTATTGAGTTACTTCCAATGTTATCATGCTCAAAGTATGCCCGTGGAAATTAATGGATAAGACTTAGGTCCATTAGTTTAAATGGGCTTACTCTGAGTATAACTTAGTTCCTACAAACCCCTTTTTTTGTATCTGGCAATGCCACTTCTTTTTAATCAAGGAGCTGCAATTCCTTGGTATTGGCCTTAAATTTGGAGTTGCAGAATGGTTTCCATCTAATTAAGGGTTCTCTCTCCCATTTAATCTTCTGCCTCATCAATCAAGCAGAGCTGTTATGAATATATAAATATAGAAGGAAATGTTTGACTTTGAGGATCACGGTGATATTACAGAGGACCAACAGACAGGCCCCTTTCACCCTCTTGACTTTATTGTGTAGATTCTGTGGTTCCAGGCTAGCTCTAGAGTCACTGTGCTGACAGGCAGAGAATGCCTGAGGAATTAACTCTTTATTATCAAAAAGCACACTTACAAGCTAGGAAAAGGCATGCTCATCAGTCCTACATCTCTCAGCTACTCCTATGTGTGCACTCAATGAGGCAGTTGCCGCAACAGAGAGGCCCTGTTCCCGACCTCAGTTGTATCTCTCTCCACCCCTCCAAGCTGCTCGTAAGCAGGTGGAGACTCTGCCTGTATGTAACCTGCTTCTACTCCTCCCTCTTCATTCCTCTTCTAGTCCTGGGAGACAACAGAGCAGGAGAGGTGGGGACAGGAGGAGGAGGAGGTGTGGAAGCCCTTGACTTTACACCTGCCTGACCTATCTCTCCCTCCTCCTGCACCTGTTCTTCACTCTTCAATCCTGCAGCCAGTGGTGGATCTACATTTTTGGGGGCCTGAAGCTTGAACTGTCATGGGGGCTCCTTCACAACCAGCAACAAGGTCTGGGTAACTACTGCTATCTTCTTCAGTGGGGTCGTTCCATGACAGATCACCTCACCTTTACAATGCCTGTGCTAGTGACTCTCAAACTTTCGGACTGTTGAAATATATACAACAAAAAATTAATCAATTCAACTCAAATCAGTGGGACCCAAATTGAGTCCACTAGACCCCAATTTCTTAAGCAATGTGGACTAAAGTCGCATCTGGGGCCCCTCTAGAATTAGGTACACTGAAGCTTAGATCTGCCCCTCCCTGCAGCTTCTCCTGCCTCTGACTCTCATTACCTGGCTACTACAGGTTCCCCCAGTTCACAGATCCTTTCTTCCAAGTCAGTCTCCAAACCACCTTCTCCCAGTGCCCACTAATCAGGATCCAGCCATCACTCCTCGGTGTCCAGCCAGTTCCTGACATCTAAGTTGGAGGGAGTCTCCAAAGAATGTAAGAAGTGCCTGCTGTTGTTTGTTGTTGTTGTTGTTTAGTCATGTCTGACTCTTTGTGACCCCATAGACCAGAGCACGCCAGGCACTCCTGTCTTCCACTGCCTCCCGCAGTTTGGTCAAACTCATGGTGGTAGCTTCGAGAACACTATCCAACTATCTCATCCTCTGTCGTTTTCTTCTCCTTGTGCCTTCAATCTTTCCCAACACCAGGGTCTGTTCCAGGTAGTATTCTCTTCTCATGAGATGGCCAAAGTATTGGAGCCTCAGCTTCAGGATCAGTCCTTCAAGTGAGCACTCAGGGCTGATTTCCTTCAGAATGGATAGGTTTGATCTTCTTGCAGTCCATGGGACTCTCAAGAGTCTCCTCCAGAACCATAATTCAAAAGCATCAATTCTTCGGCGATCAGCTTTCTTTACGGTCCAGCTCTCACTTCCATACATCACTACTGGGGAAACCATAGCTTTAACTATACGGACCTTTGTTGGCAAGGTGAGCCTGCTAGATTAGACAAATGGCCCATCTAACCCAGCATCCTATTGTCACAGTAACCAACCAGGTGCCTTTGGGAAGCCCGCAAGCAGGACCCGAACACAAGAGCTGTCTCCCCTACCAGTTTCAGCAACTGGTATTTGGAAGCATTGTTGCCTTTGACCAAAGAGGCCTTGACAGAGTTCCTTAGCAGTGAGCCCCTTCCAAAGGAAGAGGCAACAGTGATGGTGAATAGCAGGAGCAGGTGGAGAAGCAGAGCAGAGGCCCTCCCTTGCTAGTGAGTCACTGCTGTTTAGTAGGAGGGAAAGATAAAGCAGGTAGGGAAGGTGGTGTGGTGCAGACACAGCAGCAGAGCCACTCCATTTTCAAAGAAGTAAGAATTTAGAAGGATGGTCCAGGTTCAGGAAATGCAAATATTGTTTCAGGAAATGCAAGGTAGGTAGATTCACCTTTAAACAAAAACCGAATCGAATTTCTTCTCTGCCATCCTTTGTTGAGCTAGAGAGTTTTAACTCCAAGTCAGCTATTTTCCCCTGGTATAGTTTATGTTCTTGGCTCTTCTCAAATAACACACTTGAGCTCTTTGCCAAAAAGTGACATTTAATACAGGTTCTGAGCAGCGTGGGAGACGAGAAGAGACAACATCTGGCAAATATTTTTCCATTACAAATGACAAAGTCCGAACATATTTGTGAGTGTGCATGTGCGTTTTGGAGCACGTTGTGCTTTTGCACAGCTTAGGATAAGGGCCAGTTAGTCCACACTCCTGTTATTTCGTCATAAAAAAAGGTAAAGGACCCCTGACCGTTAAGTCCAGTCACAGATGACTCTGGGGTTGCGGCGCTCATCTTGCTTTACAGGCCGAGGGAGCCAGCGTTTGTCCACAGACAGTTTTTCCAGGTCATGTGGCCAGCATGACTAAGCCACTTCTGGCGCAACGGAACCCCAAAACCAGAGCAGAGCACAGAAACACCGTTTACCTTCCCACTGGAGCGGTACTTATTTATCTACTTGCACTTTTGGCGTGCTTTTGAACTGCTAGGTTGGCAGGAGCTGGGACTGCGCAACAGGAACTCACCCTGACGCGGGGATTCGAACCACCAACCTTCTGATTGGCAAGCCCAAGAGGCTCAGTGGTTTAGACCACAGTGCCACCCACATCCCACATCTTTCGTCTCATATATATATATACACTGGAATGTGCTCCATGGCTTTGTCAGATGCCAATACAGGGGTCGGTTATGAAGCAAGGTTGCACCTTTGTTTGAAAAACACATTAAGAATGGAAGAAATGAGCACGCCTGTTATTTTCATACTATATTATTTGTACAATTGTAGAAATAGTTACATCATTTTTTAACTGAGTCAGTACTTTTTATCTTACTGTCCAGTACACCGTGGATCCCAAATGCCTTGTGACTCAAACGTTTTGGCTCCCGAATGCCGCAAACCCGGAAGTGAGTGTTCCGTTTTGTGAACGTTCTTTGGAAGCCGAACATCCGACGCGGCTTCCACGGCTTCCGATTGGCTGCAGGAGGCTCCGCCCACCAATTTTTTATTGCATAGTGGCTATTTTTTGAAACCAAATGGTCGAGAAGCGTGTGTTCTTCCCACTTTAGGGACTTGAACTAGCACCTTATCTGCTCAACAAATAATTCTCTGCCCATTAGGCCATGCCACAGTGGCCTTTTTCCATTGCCTGTACTCTATGACTTGACATATAAAAAATAATTTAAATTATTTTTACCCTTAAAAAAAAGTGTTTACTTTTGCTTCACTTCAAAATAAGACTCAATATTGTATTTCTGGATGGATCCCTGCTATCCAGAATTAATCCTGAGTTCCTGTGTGCTTAAAAAAAAAGTGCATCTAATAAGAAGGAAATAGGAAGAAAGTTCTGATTTAAGAACAGAGAGCGTGTTGGAGAAGTAAACGCCCTGGGTCTATTGTTCTGGTATATCAAAGGGGTACTAATAGGCAAGGGGCTCACACGCTGACCTCTCTTTTCATTTCAAAATCTGATCTTTTGCATGAAGGACACAGGATGAGGGCCTGGAAAAGAACAAACAGAAGGAACCACCTCCCTTAAGTAATTATTTTTAAAACATGAACAATCATTGATGGAGCACCCGTGTTCTGCCCTACTTTAAGCTCTGAAGAAGATTAGATGAAAAGTTTCCTCCCTCCCTTGGCCAAACTCAGTCGAAACTTTGATCCTCAAAGATATCTTAATAGCCATTTGCAGCTTTTCATGATTTTAGACTGGCTTTTGGGAGAGTGGAACATTTTCTCCCCACCCCCACCCCCTTTTACATGTCTGGGCCTTTTCCCAGGGTTGAATCTTTACAGGGAATAACTTGTTGTTTATCTTTAGCACTAACACTCACGCAGGAATCTTTTTATATTTCACTGAGTAAAGAAAAAGAGTTCCCAACACTACTATAATCACCTTCCATTTAACTAGGGTAAGATCTAATCTGGGTGCACTTCTCATTGTAGAATTTACACAATAGTAGAGTTGGTTGTGAAAACACGATGCCTTTTTAAAACACATTTGAAGCACGTTCATTCCCTCAAAGAATTATGGGCATTGTAGTTTACACCACATGGAGTTACAATTCCCAGCAGCTCTTAACCAACTGCAGGGTTCCAGCCCTCCTTCACAGGGAACATACCTGCCAGTGAAAATAGGGACGTCATATTCCATAATAATAATGATTTTATTATTTATACCCCACCCATCTGACTGGGTTGTCCAGCCACTCTGGGGGGTTTCCAACATATATAAAAACAAAACAATACATTAAACGTTTAAAAAACTTGCCTACACAGGGCTGCCTTCAGATGTCTTCTAAAAATTGAATAGTTACTTATCTCCTTGGCTCAGGGCGTTGCATAACTCCATACCCCCCAACATTTCTCCAATGAAAATAGTCCTAAGGAAAAGGGGGACATTCTGGGATCAAATCAGAACTTAGGATGGCTTCTGTAAATCCGGGACTGTCCCTGGAAATAAAGACATTTGGAGGATCTGAGGGAAGTCTGGGAATGGTACTTCGTTGAAGAGATAGAGTCCTCCTAACAATTCCCAGCACCCATAACTACAGCTCCCAGAATTCTTTGGGGGAAGCTATGCCTGTTTAAAATGGCATCATAGTACCTTAAATGCATGGTGTGAATGTGGCCATAGAATGACCTTGAAATGTGATGATACCTGTTGATGACCTCAGGCCTGGACAGAGATTTTAGAAACCTCTGACTCTGGCACGGCTGGAAAGTGGTCTATAAGAGAGTCACACCTGTCACTCTGCCCTCACCCACTGAATAATAATACTTTTATTATTTATACCCCACCCATCTGGCTGGATTGGTCCAGCCACACTGGGTGGCACTTTTGACTCTGGCCCTGTCCATCACTGGCAAATGGCCCTCAGACCTTTGTCTATGAGGGAATGCAGCCCTCTGGCAAGGCTCCCCACCCCTGTGCGTGTGGGTCTATACAAAAGCTACCAGCTTCAGTGAGTCACACAGCCTAATTTGGAGGAGCCTCTTCAAAAATAGGCGCAGCCTGTAATGGTTAACAATTAAGGCTACCGCACTGCAGACCACTTCAAAGCCGGTCTTGATGTAGACTGAGTTTTCTTTTCCCTGCCAAGGAGGACTTCCTTGTCACACGGAACAAGGAACAGGAGAAAATAGCCCCTCTGCACAGGAGACCATCTATTTGCTAACTAGCCAAGTCAAGTTTGGGCAGGCAGGTGTGCTGGCATAGCAGGGTAACAGTGAGCCAGCCAGCCAGTTTCCAGCCTAGGTAGGTTTCGGTTCGAATCCACCTGGCATATCGTCCTTGGCGAGGGCAAGATCGCAGAGCGGCAGAACACGTTCTTTGCTGGAGGCCATTGGTTCAGTGCGTGGGTGGCTGCTTTCTACATAACGCTGCCAAAGGAGCCTCAGGACACGGGATGGCGGAGGGCATGGCGGAGCACATGCTTTGCTTATTGAGTCACAAAGGAGCAGAGGAGAAGAATACCAGAAAAGTCTCACGCATTGACTAAAGAAATAAATATATGTAGGCACCTGATCAGTGGTAGAGCACATGGAGAGTTGCAGCTGCCAGTCTGTGTGGGAAGAAGGTGGTTCTCAAACTCTGGCCACCACTTAGCTGTAGGGGAGGTCATTCTCGGTGGACCATTTAATACACTTCTTTAAAAAAAAACAACTGAAAATCAAAGCACATACATAACTCATATTTTTTTCCACAGCAAAAGCGCTACCATCAAGACTAGCACAGTAGGACTAGCACAGGACCCGGGGCAGTCTACATGGATGTAGCCAGGATTTGATTTTTGGGGGGTAGGCTTAATGTTGGTGGGCAGAACTGAGTTATCTGCAATGCAACTGGTCAGTTAGTTAAGTATTTTTATTTATTTTCTTGATTTGGGGGGGGCAGCTGCCCCCTGCCCCCCCCCCCCGCTATGTCCATGGCAGTCAAACAAGAAAGGCTAGTAAATTTTTCAGGGGGAATGAGACAACTGCACCAGTGTTGTATGATGAAAACCAGGCACCCCAAACCAGGGCCTTGTTAGCTTGTTTGATAATTTGGTCTTGGTCAAGAACAGCCTTGAGCTCCATCATCAGGGGAAAAAAGTAGATCAAGTGCAGGATCAAATGCAGACTATTCTGCCACCTTGACTGGATTAGGGCAGAATTTGAGAACCTATGTTATACAAAGTGCTGCTATTGAACCATAAGTAGGGAATGTAAGGCTTGGACCTAAATGGAGGCCTCTCCTTCCAGCTCTGGCCCTTCTCCATCTGCCCACGCCGCTTCCCAGGTCATGTCCCTCAGTGACTCTACTCCACACCCACCCTGAGTGCTTTTGCCCAGCCGGATTGGATCCTCGAACTGTGACAATGCCTTTTGTTTGTCTGGATGGAGGTGTGTGTCGAAAACCCCTGAATTTCGTGTGGCTTGAATACAGCCTACTGTACAAGAAAAGGCCTCATCTGTTGCTCCACCCACTTTTTGTACCTGGCCACTCCACCAGAAGGCTCCCCATGAGGGAATACCCACCCTCCAACATTTCTCCATTGAAAAGAGGGGTCCCATTCCATAATGATGATTTTACTATTTATACCTCACACATCTTATTGGGTGGCCCCAGCCACTCTAGGCAGCTTCCAACATATATATACGCTGGGGTTGCACGCTCATCTCGCTCTATAGGCCGAGGAGCCTGGTGTTTGGCCACAGACAGTTTTTCTGGGTCATGTGGCCAGAGCGGTACCTATTTATCTACTTGCACTTTGACGTGCTTTAGAAACCTGGACAGCTTCTCTAAATCAGGGATGCCCCTGGAAAATAGTGAGGGTCTGGGAATATGGCCATTGGGCTGAAGAAGGCTCTGCACCCTTGAGCTAGCAGGACTGATTGTTTGACTTGGTGTAAGGCAGCTTCCTATCTCCTTACCTTACCTCCTGAACTTGCCACCTCAGGAGAAGTTACTTGAACCACAGAACGGATTGAAGAAGCATTGGCCATCTTGGAACTCTGGTAAAAGGAAAGCAAGCAGGAGCCGTAGGTTGAAGCGGACTCAGAAAACTTTGGCTACATGGCGGATACAACAAAGGCCTCTTGATCAATGTAAACAACCTTTCTAGTCCAGGAAACAGTGAGAAGTGAGAGAGAAATGAGGGAGAATTGGCTGTTCCAGACCCCTTGACTGTTCCTGACTGAAAAAGATATTTTAGGTTTGCTGTTCTCCAGTGTTAACAGAGCTTAAATCAAACAGAAGCACCTCCAACTCGCAGGGTGTCCTTCTGCGGTCATCATTGGCAGGATGAGTTGAGTTTCCTGTAAAAAGCTTTGCTGAAGTCTCTCTGAGAGGCTGTAAATCTGACACAGGGCCACAAGCCAGCTTATGCCAACACCGTAAAATGTGGGTCTGGGCACAAGAATATATGGAGCAGGAGGAGAAGACAGGTGAGGTGAGGAGAGGTGAGGGCCTGTAAAAGGGTAGGTTTTGTGCACGATGATGGCTATGTAGAATTCATATATTGGGATTGCTGCCAGACCTTTTTGTTCTTTCCTTTCTAACCCTTCTGACAGCTTCAGGTTTGAGCTCAGCCAAGTTGTTTCAGAATTTTTCAGTGTCAGCTGTGCAACTATGAAATGCTTCCTTTGTCTACCATGATTTGGGGGGAACTTTATAATAATATTCCATACCAATGTTTCCTCCCCACCCAAACTTTCTGCATCCGCAGAAAAAGCCCTGTGCAGTTCTGAGGTGGAACCCTTGTGCATTGCCAAGGATTCTGGGGCCTGTCCAAGGGTGCACACTCTGATAAGGGAGGACATTGGCCAAGCCTATTGAGTCTCCCCTCTGCTCTGCATGAATTGAGAGTGTTTCTAGAGCCAGCGGCGCAGCAAGAGGGGTGCCGGTGGGTGCGGGCTGCCCTGGGTGTCACCACTTAGGGAGGTGACAAAATGCCGGGCGGCACTCACAGCGGGGCCTGCAGTGCGCCCGAGCCACGCGGCTCTCCTGGGAGAGACATGGTGGCTTTGGTGAGCGCAGGCTCCGCGCTGCCCAAATGGTCCACCCATCGCCTCCCCCTCAGCTATAGGGCGGCTGGGTGGGAAGAGGCAGGCAGACTCCTCGGAGGCCCCACAGAGCGTCCTGCCCTGACTGGCCCAGCCCCTGGGTGCCACCCCAGGCACCCGATCAGGTTGCTGCTGCTGCTGTTTAGAGCAACACTCAATAAGTCTCTGTAGCTGCTTATCTCCATTTTTCCCCCCATTACAGTGGTACCTTGGGTTATAAACACCTTGGGTTACAAACACTTCGGGTTACAGACTCCACTAACCTGGAAGTAGTACCTCGGGTTAAGAACTTTACCTCAGGATGAGAACAGAAATTGTGCGTGGCAGCAGCGGGAGGTCCCTTTAGCTAAAGTGGTACCTCAGTTAAGAACGGTTTCAGGTTAAGAATGGACCTCTGGAACGAATTAAGTTCTTAACCAGAGGTACCACTGTACTGAGGTTTCCTAAATTGCATTAATTTGCTAGCAGAAGCAAAGTAAACTTTGCAAGATCTCAGCTGCAAAGAATATTTTGCATGAGTCTTACTCCTTTTGCAGGGAAATTAAGACTGTAATCCCAAACACGGTGAATGAGTCCCACTGAACACACTGGGACTTTCTTCTGACAACAGGTACTTAGGATTGCAGTGTTAAGAGACATTTTGAAGGTTGGCATACACAAATAAGAGGCATTAAGGATGCAATCCTAAGCACACTTACCGTAATTGGCAGTTTTATCCCCCTTGAACTCAGTGGGGGTTGCTTCCAAGTAGGCAGGTACTGAACTGCACTGGGATTCACACTGTCATTCTTAATATAGGTGGCAGTAGGAGGAGGGTTTTTGTAAAGGTTGGTTCATGAACGGGATACAATTTACCCAATTTCACAAAATTTATACACCTCTTTATTATAATAAAACCTCAAACTGGTTTACAGAAAGAATAAAATAATAAAATTATAAGGGTTTTTTGTGTTTTTTTAAAAACAACAACAAACAACAGTTACAAACATCCCAAGAATAATTAAAATCGAGTAGCTAAAAACCAGATTAAAACTGTCAACATTCTGCACGGCTGGATAGCCTTGCCTAAACAAAAATGTCATGAGTCAGGGAGTTCCAAAGTGTGAGTGCAGCCACCCTAGAAATACTAGTAAGGTTTTCAAGATAGAACAGAGGGTAAATGATCTTAGCAGCTAGCTCCTGAACCTTTCTCAGCTCAAGGGCCACATTCCCTCTGGGACAACCTTCCAGGGGCCACATGCAAGTGGTGGGTGGAGTCATGGATCTGACTCCTATCTTTGGACAGCTGGCTACACTGCAGCCATGCAAGAGTCAAAGGTTTCCATAAACCCACCCACAACTCTCCGCTTTCTTTGTTAGCAAGAAGCATTATCGCTGTTCAAAAGAACATTCCAACCAGGTGAATGCACTCAAGAGCATGGAGCAGGACTTGTGAAGGAGGTAACCTGGGGAGGGGTTAGGGAGAGTTTCAAGGTCCAGACAGAATTGCTTGGAGGGCCACATTTGGCCCCTGGGCCTGATGTTCCCCATACCCCAGCTTTAGGAGCTGCGCACAAGGGGAAATACTTGTGGTCTTCCAGCACTGCAATGGGGAAAAGCTGTGCCTGGCCCACTTCTACATTCTGTGAAATTCTGAAAAGGACAATTTTTGAAAAGATGAGGACCCAACCACACTGCAGAGAAGTAGGCAGGAGATCACAATGGATATTTTTTTAAAAAGAGACTGGAAACAAAAGACAAGTGTGCAAGGGCCAACCCACCTGCTGACAGGTGCGGTGGCGGAATGGAGACGACAAAAGCAAGAGTTCTCATAGGGGGAATATTTGAGACAATACTCAAGGTGTGGAACTCCATGCCCCATGAAATTCATCAGCCGCCCCCCATTACATTTCCAGTACCTTCTGATGGATTTTTATTTTATTTTTTCAATTTTTTTTTATTACTGCTGGCTTGTTTCCTCTGCTGCCTGTATCACCTATTAAATTTCACTGATTATTTTTATGGTGCAATATTGCTTTATTTGATGCATGGTTTTAATCTGTCTTTATCTTTTCTGTGAGCTTCCCTGAGTCCCGTTATGTAGTGGAAATGCAGGATATAAATCTCCTTATAAATAAATAAAGACACGGAGGAGGAAAACAAGGCAATTGTTGTTTCCTTGGCTTCTTTCTAAAGGGCCCTACCCTCTCTTCCAGTTGAAATCTTTTAACAGAGATGTGTCAGAATGTTTAAGGAGAAGGTTTATCCAAAGCATGACAGTAAGTTTCTTCTTTAAATCCAGTCTGCAAAATCAGGGTAGCTGGCAAGCCTACCTCTCGCATATTCCAACTCTGATGCTGTTTCCTCTGAAAATAGTTCCCTGTCTGGTCTTCACATAGGCTCAAGGGAGAGGAAAAAACCAGAAGCTTAGCTCTTTAAAAAGAGTGAGTGAACTTCTTTTTAAATCCTTTCATCTAACTTCTGGTTACTGAGAGTGAGTTCTTTGCATATAAGGATAACTTTGAAAAGCTGTAAGCAGCAGAATGGTTAATGAGGAACCCAACCCAACCCAACAGTATCATTCCCTTGTTTTGGCATGGCATCCATCCTCCCAAAGCCATTTTTCTGGGTGTGAATCCACTTTCACCTCTTCTGGAGAACTGCCTTCTCCACTGCACCAAGCTCTCCAACTGGAAAGCTGGCAAGGAGGACCATGTCATGTGGTATCTCACCGTCTCTGCGATTCTCATTAAGTTTTCCATCCACCCATCTACGGGAAGAAACAGACTCGGCTTGTTGCTGCCTCGCCTTTTGGAGTCTGTCCTCCTGTGCTGAGTGCCAAGGTGCAAACACCCGGCTCCAGGTTCAGCAAGCTCTTAGCTCAGTCGCTTACACAACACAGAAAAGAGCTGGTGGAAACCAGCACAGTCCATGCTCACACTGACAGATCATGCTAGATCAAAAATGACTGGAAATGTCCATTTCTCTCTCCTCTCCTCTTTGTAGAAGCTAGGAACCAGCAAGTTATGAAACAGATTTTGCGGCTACCAAGAATTTAATTCACTTATTTTGAACATAAGAAGAGTGAGTCCTGCTGGATCAGGCCAAAGACCCATTGGGTTTATCATCATCTTATTTATATACTACCTTTCCACAAAAGAATTGTGCTCAACACAACTTACAACAAAGAGAACAGTGTTACATCTCAAAATCAAGAACCGCAAAACCAATTTCATAACATGAATAATAAAATAGCAACGCAAGAGCTGAGGTAAAGGTAAAGGGACCCCTGACCGTTAGGTCCAGTTGTGACCAACTCTGGGGCTGGGTGATCATCTTGCTTTATTGGCCGAGGGAGCTGGCATACAGTTTCCGGGTCATGTGGCCAGCATGACTAAGCCGCTTCTGGCAAACCAGAGCAGCGCACAGAAACATCATTTACCTTCCCGCCAGAGCGGTACCTATTCATCTACTTGCACTTTGACGTGCTTTCGAACTGCTAGGTTGGCAGGAGCAGGGACCGAGCAATGGGAGCTCACTCCGTCGTGGGAATTCGAACCGTCGACCTTCTGATTGGCAAGTCCTAGGCTCTGTGGTTTAACCCACAGTGCCACCCGCGTCCCTGAAGAGCTGATGTAGGAATATATAATAATAATAATAATAATAATAATAATAATAATAATCCTGTAAGTGTAACAACAGTCAGTACAGTTGCAAGATTATACCTTGTAGAAATAGCAAAAACACGGGCATCTGAGAGTTTTAAGGTAAAGGTAAAGGTAAAGGTACCCCTGCCCGAACGGGCCAGTCTTGCCAGACTCTGGGGTTTGTGCGCCCATCTCACATCTATAGGCCGGGGGCCAGCGCTGTCCGAAGACACTTCCGGGTCACGTGGCCAGCGTGACAACGCTGCTCTGGCGAGCCAGAGCCGCACACGGAACGCCGTTTACCTTCCCGCTGGTAAGCGGTACCTATTTATCTACTTGCCCCCGGGGGTGCTTTCGAACTGCTAGGTTGGCAGGCGCTGGGACCGAGCAGCGGGAGCGCACCCCGCCGCGGGGATTCGAACCGCCGACCTTCCGATCGGCAAGCCCTAGGCGCTGAGGCTTTAGCCCACAGCGCCACCCGCGTCCCTGAGAGTTTTACCCTGGTTCTAAAATACACCCACCAATGATGTAGCTCACAGTTCCTCTCCTGCAGCAACACCTTGCCAAGTTTCCAAAGGCTAGAAGTCTCATATGCCTTAGATCAGGCATATGAGCAACCTTTTTCAGCTGTGGGCCGGCCCACTGTCCCTCAGACCATGTGGTGGGCTGGACTATATTATTTTTTTTTGGGGGGGGAGAACCAATTCCTATGCCCCACAAATAAACCAGAGATGCATTTTAAATAAAAGGACACATTCTACTCATGTAAAAACACGCTGAACCCGGACCGTCCATGAGTCGGATTGAGAAGGCAATTGGGCCGGATCCGGCCCACAGGCCTTAGGTTGCCTACCCCTGCCTTAGACCACAACCTGTGTTTTGACCTGTCCTTACCAGATACCCAAGGCAGCAAGGCAGGCCAGTAGTTGCAGCACCACAGATAGCTCCAAGTGAGAAACGTGCTCTGATAAAAGAAAGGAGACGGGGTCATACAAATCTGTTCCTCCAGTAGGCCTTTCCAGGCTACAGCTCCTTGGCCTAGAGGCTGGGACTCTTATAAGGTGGAATCTGTGACTTGCAGACAAGCACTCTCTTCCCCTGCCCCCTGCAGTCTCTTGTACTGCAGGCATGGTAGTAAATAAAGTAAACAATTCCTCTTATGAGTCAGACCCAGGATTGCAGTCATGGGACTTCTGCCTCAGCTTCTGCAGACTTCTGACTACCACGCCTGATGTTCAGTGGGCTGAGAACCACCAGTTTTGGGCTTTGTCTGTTCTGAAACACCAGGACCTTGGTTTGATTCCCCAGTTAGCAGTACAGCAGCTGCAGAGTTGACTGGCTCTTCCTCTGGCTCTTAAGCTTAAGGTCAAAATACTTTGGGATCATAATCCAGAATCTGAAAGTGAAAAGTCACAATCGTATATCCCTTTTGTGCTCATTTCTGAATGACACATAGAGTGATATCTCTACTGGAACTTGCAGAAGAAAATGGCATCGTGTCACTTTATAGTAAAGTCTGCTTCTCTTTGTTTTGAAAACTAAAAGGTATCATCATTTCAGTGAGATGGCTTGTCTTGCAACCTGCCTCCTGAGGTTGGGCAGGGCCACACTTCTGTGGCTTAAATTGCCGACTGGAGCCAGGAAGCTATTCCGAGAATAGCTGTCCTGGCTGGCATCACCAACTGCTGTTGTTGCAGTGGGTGTGTGAGAGAAGCCCATAGCACAGGCCTGATAAATGCTGCAGAAAACTAAAAACAAACATGCAAGGGAGCCAAAACAGTCCCATCAGCAGCTGAAGGAAACAAGCAAGTTGGAAAACAGCAGTTTAGCACCTTGAATTTCTCTCTGCTTATCACTCCATATGAATGATGGCGAGGGCATGTAACTCACTGGTTGGGACCCACTAGTGACCATAGCCTTACCTAAAGCAGGTCACAAGAAGATTACTACCACCATGAAAATAGAAGATTAAGAAATGGGTTCCCAAATGCATGTTGGGATTAAGTGTGGGTCCTAGGTCTGAAAAAAAGTTTGCATGACCTACTTCTTCTTTCTGCTCTCTATATTTTTCAGAGCTGAGATTAATTCTGCTGGAACTTTTACCCAGATCCCTTGGAAAAGGGAAGTATGAATGCATGCTTTCTATCTCTTTTTTTGCAGGGGGGAATGATCAAGGGGAGAGAAGTGAGTAGAGGGGGTTGCACCCATGGCACTCACACAAAAATCCTGTGTATCCACCCCACTCCCAAATGGGCAACTCTTTTGCCTTAGTAGACGAGCCCAGAAGTTCCTATGTTGCAGGTCATTGCCTTGCCCTTTCAGACCAAAGGAAAGGTGGATTCACACCCTGATCATGAACACCACATGGAACTCTCAATATATGATATCCTGTCAAATACAGTGCAGCTCCTGAAGAGTTGAGCTATCCAGTGTTGCAGAGTGTGAACCAGGCCAAGGGTGTTTGTTGGCCAGCCTTGAACCATTTTAACTTCACCTGTCACCAGCTTCTTATTCATGGCAACATTCCTAGCCTACCTCCCCTTCCTTGTTTTCTCCAATATAAGCTGCAGAGCTTTCTGGGCAGCAAGTAAGCAGGTTCTTGTGCCATACCTAAGCACACGCTGTCTTCACTGTAGAGAGGTCAAGAGAAGTAACAGCAGAAACATTTATGTAAGATGTAGGGATATATTGGAGGATCATGCAATTTCTGAAAAAAGGTAGGGGGTATGTTATTACTACCAAGCAACAGACATAGTTGCAATCCCCCCTCCCCTTGTATTTTTTAAGCTTTGGAAGATTATTTTGGTGCTATTTGTTTCATTTGACCAGAGGTGAAAATATTAGTTTGGAACACCCCCCACATACCCAAAGGTCAAATAGTTAACCGAAGAGCTGTATTCCAAATGTCCTACAGGTTTAGCCCGCCGAAGGACAAATCCAGCTCTGCACATTTCTACCTTCCATAAGCTGCTTACATCTTCTTTTAACAGATTCAAATTTCCAGGAAGATATTAACCTATGTTTAATTAAACATCTGAGCAGCCCTGACTGCAGACCCTTACCCCTGTCCACCCCTTCACCACCAAGATTTAAGGCATGGATGGGAATTTGTGGTCTTCCCAGATGCTGTTAAGACTTCCAGATTCAATCAGCCTCAGCCAAGAGAGTCAGTGGCCAGGGATAATGGGAGCCGAGAGTCCCAACAACTGGAGGGCCACAGGCTTAACTAGTTGTCATTACCTAGGTTCAAAGGGGGGTCGCTATGCCTTTAAGAGCCATGAAACAGGGAGAAGCCCTACAGGAGGCTTTTTTTTGCCTGCTAGAAGTATTATACCTGCTGAGCTTCTTTTCCATCCTCTTATAAAACATCAGTGTCTTTGCTCAGGGACTGATAAAAACCCCTGCACTAATCTATATTGCATTTTTAGGTCTGGGATTTTGATCTGCGTTGATCCAGAGGATAAATTCAAGATTTCTAGTTTATTGGAACCTAATAGAAAGATCTTTACATGGGCTGGAGCTTAGCAAAATGGCCATTTCCTTTTGCATTAATTTACCATTTGCCGCATTCTTGAGATTCACTCCCCAAAGGGCCTTAACTGTGCAACTTGTTCCACCCTATAGAATACATGATTATTATCAATGGGAAACAGTATCATCGCTGATGGCAGCAGCATCCAAAGCCTCACACTTGATTAGGCCACAGCTGTGAGCAATGAAGAATCCAGTACCGTACATGTGAGAACTGAGGCTAAAGCAAGAGACCATACACTTACCTGGAACAGGGCCACAAGCGGCTAGAAGGGTATTACAAGTGGTGTGTGGGAAGACAACCTTCCTGCAACTTTGTGCCCCTACAGAGTACAACTCCCATGAGCTCCAACCAGCATGGAATGCATTTCTAATGGAACAGTCTAATAGAACAGCATGTTACTTGCGCTCAATACCCATAGGTTCCACTGTATGAACATAATTGGTTCCTGAGAAATGGTCTGTAAGGCAAGCACTCACGTTGCGAGCTGACGGTTTCCATGATTGTCTATGGAGAAAATCCCAATGCGTTCCTGTCCCTGACTTTCAGTAGTTGTGTTTGATTGGAGAATCTTTCCAGGAGCTGAATAACTGCTCACTGATTTGTATATTGTTTGGATATCTGAATTGGAGGTCTGTGTAGTGACATTAGGGTAGAAATCTTTCACGTGAGGATAACCAAAGAGCTGTATGCCAAGTGTTCACATAGTGGGATTTGCTTTTACATCTCTTGATGAAAAGGTGTGGTAGTTTCCTCACTTTCTTTAGGTCAGGGGTGAAAACTGGATGTGGGAAGGGGGCAGATCCAGCCAACCCTCCACAGGCCACTTTTGACAGCGGCTGGGGCCATCCCCGTCAAATATCCTGATGTCATATAGTGCAAAATACCAACACTGCTGAATTGAAACCACATCTGCAAATCTAACGTTCCTTTGCAGCTGCAGGTTGAGTTTGGCACTGTTTGAAGACAAGGCTTTACCTGTCCCCACACCTACCCATACATCAGGTGACTAACAGGTGGGCGCGGCTTGAGCCAAATGGGCCAGGTGGGGAGGTTGCCAGGCCACAAGCTCCCCATCCCTGCTTTATGCTGAATTGGAATCTGACCAATACAAATGGGTTGAATTGCTTTCAGTGCTGCCGGAAGACTGGCTCATTATTAGCTTTGTTATCCACCATTTGGCTTCTTTGAACACACACACACACACACACACACACACACTGGCCTACCAAACAGTTTAAAAAGCACAGAGAAAAACAGACAAGATGCCTTAGTTTTATTTTGGGGTGGATGCATACAGAAATAATTGCAGTTAAAGGCAAGCTTCACATTTGAGGGTTGCTTCATCTTTAAAACCAGCAAAGCAGTCAGATTTCTGCCCATGTAGTCAGAGACAGGCTGCAAGTTACAGCTGTGCATTTAGAAATGAGAGGATCTCCATCCCATTACATATCCCAACAGGCAGGAATGGCTGAAGTCCTGCCTTTGAACCTGCCTACCCAAGGAAAGCAAGCCCTGGGCAAAGCCCAAGGAGCAAGGAGTAGCTTTGGGTTTTGGGGGAGGCTTGCAATTTGAGAATTAACTGTTGTTCTCCTCCCGTTAAACCAGCTTTCCCCAACCTGATGCCCTCCAGATGTTTTGGATACAGCTCCCACCCAAACATCTGGAGGATGCCAGGTTGGGGGAGACTGCAATGAGCTCTACCAGATTGGTGACTTTCTTTCAAAGAGTTCCAAATGTTGGATTTTTTTTTTAAAAAAAGCAGCAATGAAGGGAACTCCTTCCCTTGTACAAGGAGTGATTCATTACTCCTTTTATCTGCCCAGACCTGGCATCAATGGGCAAATGACAGCTCCCACCATAGCCAGCACCATCATCTCTTATTTTTAACTCATAAAAAAACAATGGCCCAGTACTGAGGCAGCTGCAGCAGACTTCCATCATTTTCCACATCCCCAACGCCTCTGTAGCCCAACCCCTACAAGTGAGTGTTGGGGCCCAGAGGCATTTGATAGAAGTGGTGACAAAGGCTGTAGCTGCCTTGTCCAGTCCTGGGCTGAAGTACTGGGTGGCTAGAACTTTGCTGCTTTCAGCATCCTAACCTGTTCCTTCTGCTCACACCTGTGGAGGTTGACCAGGGAAAGCCTGGGTCCCACTGGAGGGCACTCTGCCCAGGGCCTGGCCTTTGATTTGAGCAGAGCCCTCCCCTCAACCTGGGAGGTCAGGGAGAGTTAGGGATTCATGCCACTATAGCATCCACTGCCTATTGGGATACTTATGGGCGCTTCAGAATTCTTGGTGGACAGCTTCCCAAGGAAGTGAACGAGACAAAAGTATTCTGGATGGTGGTCACTTCAGACTGCAGTTTGAAACTTAGCATTTTTGAACACTCCCCAGTAAAAGAAACTCTCACGTGTGCATCGGGTGGGGGAAAGATCCAAGTCCTTCTCTGATGTGCTAACTTGTCAACTGCAGAGAACTTTTCTTGGTTGAACTTCCTGGGGGTTGCTCTGCTTAAGGAAAGCACCCATGAAGAGCCAGCAAGAGGGAAAAGTTGCTCTCTCTTTTTGCACCTGCAGTACATTGCAAAACACCCTCCGCTTCCCAGACTACACAAAGGTACCTGCTCCTGCTCTGACCAATATTGCATTTGCCACCCAAATGCACGTGAAATAGTTTGCCACCTCCTTTCTTATGCTGCTTTAAAGATTGCTTTGGTATTTCAGAAAGTTAGGTACTTTGAAACAAACAAAGCAAAACAGTCTCATTGGGTCAATGCCTGTAGCCGATTTGTGTCTGGAAAAGAATACCAATACCAATGTGTTAATGAAAATAAATATTTGTAAACCACTGACCCAGGACTGTGTTTTGCTGATGCTTCTTTTTTGTTTGTTAAAAAAAGAATAAGTACGTTACACCCACATGCTGGGCTTCCTGCTGGCTTGTGCTGGTAAGAGCAATCAAAGGTTCCAAGAAACAATCCTCAGAGCAGTAATGCTATTTGTGAGGCACTTCTTGAGCACAAGCAAGTTAAAATGCTATCATAGCCCTTTAAAAGTTATGTTAGGAAAAAGTGAGTTTGTTTCACTCTCCCTGCTGTGGCCTCCCCAGATGTCAGAATGTTTGACTGAAGCTACTCTGGAAAAATCAACCAGGGTATTGAAACTACAGTTATGAAGACCACACCATTTTACACCTTAAAACAAGCACTATTCACATTACTTTTGAAGTTTTTCCCTCTCAAGTGCACAGTAAGTAGGGTTAAGTATGTAACCCCTTGACTCATCCAAACCTACTGCTGCCTTTAACCCTTATTGGCTCTGCAACAACTCAGGATTACAAGTTGACAAGTCCGATATTTGATTTCTCATGGCTTCCAGTGGTGGTCCCTTGAAGGCTTCCAATCTCACATGCAAGTGTCAGTTCCAAATTCTCCTTACCCACTTGCAAGCAGACTCCAGCAACTGGTATGCAGACAAGAGTTATTTTCCATGAACAGATTTGTAATTCCCATTTATTGTCAAATAGGCAGTTAAGAGTAAAGGAGAACACATTTGATCCTGAATGGAAAAATAGAGAGGGGTGGTGGTGGTGGAGAGAAACAACATGGCCAGAACAAATAAACTGCTACCTTAAATGGCTACTCTTCAGAGGGCAGTAGCACACAGCCAAGTAAGGAGGAAGTTAAAGAAAAGTTTAAAAGTATTGCAAATGGTTGGTTAAAAAAACAGTTTATATCATCCGAGTGGCTGAAAGCTGCTTTGAATGCAACTAGAATCATACGTGCAAAAACACGAGTGTGTCTTGGAGGTCGTTGGCCTGCTTGATGTTTGTTGCGTTTTACATTCTGCCTGGGGAGGAACAGGAAGGTGTTAACCTTTATGGAAGCTAGAGCATCAAAGGGCTTCCAAGAGAGTTCTGCCTTTCATCCAAATTTGATAGGGGTACAGGATTGAAGTGGCTCTCCGTGTTCCCTGCCGGGCACTCCTCCGGCTGCTTTGGCACACACGCACGCAGACGCATGCAAACAGACAGACAGACACACACACACGCTGTATCCCAGCACCGTCAGGAGACAGCCTAATGCAGCTTTAAACTGGCGCTGCTCCTGAACAGCTTTAAGTATTTATCAACTCAATAGGTCAAAAGTCTGCAGACACTGGGTGGAGCAGCAGTATGCCACAAAACTAACAGTTGTCCTCCTGGAATAGAAAAATGGAAAAAAGAGAGAGGGAGAGAGGGAGGGAGGGAGGGAGGGAGGGAGGGAGGGAGGGAGAGAGAGAGAGAGAAGAGAGAGCAGTTGTCAGCTCAAGATTAAAACATTGGCCCTTGTCCACAACACACAACTTTTCTGGATAGTTGAAAAAAACAAACAAACCAGGAGGGAGGATTAAGCCGTGGTAAACTAAGTACACAAAATATTTGAGTTTGTAAAAATAGCAAGAGGTTTTTCCTCTGTCAACATACAAAGAAATTCAGCTAAAAACTTTTGCAGGTTTTGTAGCTCTGAAGGGCATGGGGGACATGGAGAATGCCTTGATTTCTTAAAAGGGTGGGACAACGTATTTTTTTTTATTCATGCCCCCTCTTTTAAACTCATGCTCCCCCTTTAAAACATCACATTGCTTTAAAAAAATATGTCCCCCAACTCCCCCCTGAAAACCCAGAGTTTGGATAGCCATTTGTCATGGGACGCTTTAGCAGAGTTCCCTGCATTACAGGGCGTTGGACCAGATACCCCTTGGGGTCCCTTCAAACTCTACAATTCTGATTATTCTGATTCTGGTAACAAAAACAAAGGGGTGCAGCTAGCGTGCTTCATGACCCTGTGCCCTGTGGTTATAATATGCGGTCCTAGGACTCCTGAAGAAGGCAACACTTGCCACCCTTTAGACACAGGCGCAGATCTTTGCACAACTGGTGTGAACAGTTGCTCTTCCCAGCTGTGGTGCCACCTACGCCTCCTTTAGTATCAGACAACTTCCCCCTTCTTCTGAATGATGAGTAGGCATCAGCAAGTGCACCACTGTGTGCCTGCACACTCTTGTACTAAGACACCTTTGTAATTCTTTACCCTAAGCTCTTTTAAAGCAGAAGCAAGGATGGGCATTTCATTGCCCTAAAACCCAGGGCTGCCACACGTCCGAGATTTCCCAGACATTACCAGGATTTCAAAAGCAGAAATGACATCTGGGGGCAGGGAATATGGCAACCCTGTATTTGAAATATGGCAACTCTACATTTGTCAATCCTTTCTCAATGCACTACTCCACTCTTTTTCTAGCCAGTGACAACTTGTTTAATTTTTACACATTTAAAACAAACCCACCCTCCAACTGTGGCCACCTGCTCCAGGTCGATTTCTTCAACCCAAAGCTGAACGGCAGAGGTACCAAGTCCACAGGGGTCAACAAGAACTTTGCTGTACAGTGGTACCTCGGGTTAAGAACTTAATTCGTTCTGGAGGTCTGTTCTTAACCTGAGGTACCACTTTAGCTAATGGGGCCTCCCGCTGCCGCTGCACGATTTCTGTTCTCATCCTGAAGCAAAGTTCTTAACCCAAGGTAATATTTCTGGGTTAGCGGAGTCTGTAACCTGAAGTGTATGTAATCCGAGGTACCACTGTATTTGCATGGATGGGTTCTCTAGCATGCAGCAAAGTAAGGAAAATGGCAGGTACCTGGGTGCAAATACAGTGTTTGTTGGTGTTTAATATATGTTTGGCATTCCTTCATTTCAGTGCTGAAGTCGTTGCCAAGTATTTCAGACACACATTGATCTGATTAATGGGAATTTAGTACCCTTTGGCTGTGGTGGCAGAGGGGAAGGGAGCGTTGCCATAGGGCATATGCCAGCGCTGTATACAAAGCACATAATCTACCTTAGCCACCTGACCAGAAGTTGGATAAGCTGCCAGATGTGGTGTGGGGGAAGCCACACCCTTTATGAAGGAGACCTTAAATATACATGAGCAAGGTGGAAAGTTGGTTGTTGCAATCAGAGAAACTTTCTGAGAAGGGGAGGGGGAGCTCTTCCAAAGCAGTGTGTTCAAAGCCATCTGGCTGCTGTCCAAATTTAAGAGGCTCATTTTGTTCTCACTTCATAAAGCTCTGTTACTTACTGAAGGGGGAGGAAAAACCCATTATGGCTACAGACGCAGTAGCTGTAAACAAGAAAAGAAGAAAACTACACCATCTACTTGGTATCAGCAGACTTTTCTTCTAGGAAGGCTTTAGGCAGCTACGGTTGGGCGGGTATGGAATTGATATTTCCTTACAGCGGATTGCTGTTTTCAGTCTCCTGGAGGGCCCAATTCAAATCAGGAACTAGTCAATATAATAATGTTCAGTAAGACCTGCAAGGTAAACCCTCCTTGCAATCCCACAGAGTGTGGTGCTTCCAGGGGTGGCACATGGAAGTCCTTTGCTGCTGTGGCACCCTGTCTGTGGAACCTTCTCCCCCTAGGCAAATTTGGCTCCCTCTTTGAACTTTAGGTGGGGTGTGAAGATTAACCCTTTTGATCAGGCCTACAGCATAAAATTATGCCTTTTCCTCTTTTTAAAATGTGGTTTTAATGTATCTACTGTTTTGTTATATTTTGATATGACTGATTTTGCTTTTGAGCCGACCTGAAAGGATCTTAGTCCTGAAAAGTGGAACGAAATAAGTAAATCTAACAGCACTTTACTGTCACTTTGAAGGACCAGCTCCATCTGGATCAAAATCATCTGTCAGAGCTGATCTTTTGAGTGGTGGATAGTAGTGGAATCCTTTTCTCTGCCAGAGGTAGGGCCCTTTTCTGTCTTTGGTTTCCATGAGAACTTCATCTAGAGCAAGAATGGGGAACCTTTGGCTGTCCTGATGTTGTTGAACTTCAACTCTAACCATCTCTGGCCTTTGGCCAGTCTGGCTGAGGCTGATGGAAGTTGTAGTTCTGCAACGTCTGGAGGACTAAAAGTTCCTGGGGAGGCTTCCCTGTCTCTGAATCAGACAGAGAGAAGACTCGTTGGCCCTTCTGTTGGAACTTTTTCCCAGTTGTACTTCTTTTCATTGCCTTTTGTCCCCTGTGTCTTTATGGGCCTGTTGATGTAGCTTTTGATTCGGGTGTCTTGGTACTGGGAGGAAGAAGAGGGAGGAAGATGGCAGAGAAGCCTGGGAGGCAGAGGAAGAGTCCCTGCAGAAGATCTGTCATCTTTCCCTGCTTGTTTTGGGCCTTCCTTGCAGCTGTGTTTGCTTCTCTTCCTCTTATGTTTCTTTGGGGAAAGACCACCTTCTGTTGTAGGGAGTGCTGTCTCTTTCCCCCTACCAGGGCTTCTTCTGTTCCCTGGGCAATCTGCCCCTGCACCCGATCCATTGTTATGGAGGGAGAAAGTGGGAATCGGGAGTAGAGAGGATTTAATTTACTCATCTCTGGGCATCTCTTAGGAGTTTGGCACTAATCTCAGGCCTGGCATGGAGGACGCTGGCTGGCCTTCCTCCTCCATGTTATTGGATGTAACCTGTTCCATGCTATGGGTCATGGATGAAAAACCCTGTCTTCCTCCTACTCTGCCTGAATAAGTGAGAGAGTTGGGACAATTTGTGACATTTAGGTGCACAGCCTGTGGGTTTTTGCTTGCCTCCTCTGTGCTCTTGCTCCTGCCACTATGTCTCAAGCCTGCTATCCACGCCCGAGGCTAGACATCATTGTGCTCCTTCATTGCCAACGGTGCCAAGAAACAGCCAACTGGCATCCACCTTGTTCCCAGCCACTATGGAGAAGGCTGGGGGCAGAAGGGAGAGGGATGACTGGGGCTACACAGCCCTGTGGTCGCTGGTTTCCCCCCGTCACCTCTAATTCAAGGTGGCAGATTGCAAGGAAGGGGGGAAAGACAAGGAAAAAGAAAAAGAAATCCCAAAACCTAGATGTTTTAGGCTTTAGGGGCACCAACTGGTCCAAAGCGCTCTAGGCAGAGGCAGTTTAGGAACCAGGATGCATCTTCTTCCTGGAGAGGACCGTCAAGATTTGGACCTTGGCAGTTGCCCAGGAAGAGGCACCACCTTGAAGTTGCCACAACTAATGTCAAGTAATGGCTACTCAGCAAGGAGACTTCCAGCAGCATATTAAGGGCCCAAGCTAGCAAAGCAGTTTTCCTGCCACAAGTCCAACTGGAGGGAAAGGGAGTTCTGCAAGAGCCATTCTTTGCTCTCACATTGCTCTCATTAAATTAAATGAAGTTTATTGAGAGGAAAGCCTCCTGGCTTCATTGTGCACATCCACATAGCAATGGCCAGATCTTCCATTGCTAGTCCTTCATCTTAAGTTGAGCAGGACACCAAAAAGAAGAGGTTTTCCCTTTTCTCTTAGCCAAACTAGATTCCACAAGATTACAAGGCAAGTTGTAGAAGGCCTGGCTTCTTGATTTTCTTCTCTTTTTGAGTTTTACACAAAGAGGCTCATGAATACTATAAGTGGACATGCTTTCTTTTCATGCATGGATGAAAAGTCTCTTGCAGAAAGGGCAACTGGTTCATCCTATTTCCTGCCAAAAAGGCAGCCACCAACGGCTGCAATGCTTTACTAATTACCATCGGGCTCTGCTGAGCATCACAATGTCACGAGTTACAAATTGGGTGTATTGGCCCTTCATCATTCAGTTCTGTTTTGAAGTGATGAAAGAAACATATAGTTGATTTACCTGTTAGTCGAATGTCACCAATATATACAGGCTACTTCTTTAGTCATGGGGAATCAAAGTATGATTATCATGGGGGAAAGCTGCATAACAGAACTTTTTAGACATGGATGGCTTCTGAGTTCTGAAAATACAAGCATTTTCTGAAAAAGACAGACAAGCTTCTAGCTCTCCCGGATTCAAAGGTGGAAAATGAAGGTAGACTGGCAGTGTGTTAAAGGTGTGGGCTACTTGGGTGCCAAGAATATTTTCAAACTTTCTCTCCCTCCCCTTTAAATATCAATATCCTACCTACACTCCCTATTGCTCTCAAAGGGACATTAATTAATTCCAAATTACTCTGCTTCCTAGTCAATGACCAAGCAAGCTCACAACACTGGGGGAAAATGAACCTTCCAAGAAACCTGCCAATTAAGCAATTCACCACTGTGAAAACTTATCATTTTGAGGAAATATTATATAATCAGTTGTACAGTTATATGGCAAGATTTCTGAGTGACGCTATGAAAGTACATCACCATAGGTTCTAAGAGCCATCTTCACACCTCATGATGTCTGTACAGTTTTATCCTACTATGTTCCATTGACTGTGTTGTGTTCTGATCCATGTATACAACACACTTTTTTATGCCAATAAAGGAGACTGATAGGGTACTACAGTTGTACAGTTGCTGCTTGCTATCAAGGTAGGCACTGGAGCCTTAAGAATAAAGTGAATATGGTATATGAAGTCAACAGACTGAAAACGCATAAGAGTAGCACAACCATGGCCCTGTGTAGATGCCTTTCCCTGTAACTGAAGCCCTTGCATAAGGTCTAAACCCCCAATGTAATTTTCCCTGTAATTACCCCTGATGCAATCCAGCCATTGGCGTCTCTCTCAGGGGAAAGAGCTTTGGGTAGACAATAGTAAACATGGGCTGGCTGCAACGGTGGCAGTGTCCCAGAGGGTAGTACAGCAATTCCAAGAGACTCCTGGGTAATGAGATTGGATTCAGGAACTTCAAATCTAGAGCTGGGGAGGAAACACAGAGACAGTGACTTCAACAAAACAAATTCATAGCTATTTTAACATTACAAACAAGCTGGACACACTTGAACAAAGAAATATAAAAACAACAGCTCTGATGGTAACCTGGGGGCGGGGGGGGGGCGGAAGCACAATAACAGGGAATAGCTCTGCTCAACAACAACAACAACAAAGATTGTTTTCCTCTTCACTGAAATCCTTTCTAGTTTTCAGATGCAGTATCATGAAATGTCTCCTGCTTTCTATCTTGCTTATGTTTGGAATGAGAACTGGAATGGTTGTTATATTATGCAGCAAGATCATCCCTGAGGGTGTTGAACGGCCATCTGTCATGGACGCTGTCGTTGAGATTTCTGCATTTGTAGGGTGTTGGACTAGATGACCCCTCAGTCCCGTCCAACTCAACAATTCTATGATTAATCTAAATAGGTTTACAGGGCCTAGTAATCTGCCCCTTCAACACTAGACTTCTAGACTTGCAACTCAAAAGCTTGAAATGCTACCGAAATGTAGTGATAAAACCTATTATCAAGCAGTAACAGTGATTTTAGCTATATAAAGGGAAAGATCTCAAGTGCATTATTGCTAGTCGCCATACCTCCTCCCATTGATTAGCGCCAAATTCCCTGCAATATGGTGCATAGTTCTGGGCCAACATTCCATTGCTGGCCTAAATAAAAATAACTGCGTCAAAGAGGTATGGTTGGAGTAGCAAAATGCTGGCTTTTAACTTTGCACCGCTTTCTTGGCAATTGGGCTCATCTGCTCATTCACATTCATCCTAATTATGTTTTTCCAGCCTCCCTACTTCCCAAAGTAAGAGATCATTAGCTCCCAAGGACTTTTGAGATATAGCTTGACATTCAAGTTCCTGTTAGGAGCTGAAGCCCCATGTGGCGGCATGATGCAAAATGCAGACAAGCCATGGGCCAGTTTTCAACAAAGAGCCTGAACTGGGGCAGAACTAAAGCAGCTCAGCTGTCACGTTGCACTGCAATGGCCAACGGGCTGCAAGCGCTTCTTTCTGCCTCATGCTTAACGAGCCTGCCAGCTCTGGAGCTGGCTGCCTGAGAAGGAGCTGCATTGTTGGATGATGCATTGCCTCTTGCCGCAGGAATATTATTATTTCTGCTTCTCTACTCTCCCATTAAAAGACAGTTGCTTCTCTGCTGCGGACTGCGAAAAGACTCTGGCCTTTTCTACGCTCTGTGCAAGAAAAGACTCCTAAATGCCTTTTACCTAACACTTGGCTGTCTTTTAGGGCCTCTCGTTCTTATTGCAAATGTAGCCCGGAAAGCCATTTGATTTGGAGTTTTGAGAACCTGAGTCAAATTTCACAGCACACTGAAAGTCTACATGCTTCAAGTACTGCGCTTACCATAAGCTTCTCCTTCTCACTGTAAGCTTCTCTGTTTAATTTACAAGTGTCCTAGACACTTCATAGCTACCCAACTCTTTATACTCCTTCTTTTGCTTCCAGCAGTTTCAATATGCTCATGAAACACCATCTTTTAGTCCTTTTCCCGTCTCTGTTCCTTGGAAATGAATTTTCTCCCTTAATATTCACACCTCTCCCATCTACAAGCTTTCAAAAAAGTTCTCAAAACACAACTACTCTCTTATGCTTTTCCCAATTCATTTCACACCTGTTCCATCTACATACATTTAACTACTCATCTTTATGGAGATGAGCTGACATCTCATTTTTTGGTTTTAATTTTTCCTTCTCTTCTGTCCTTACTTTTTTATGCACCCCAACTGCTTAGACAGTGAGGGTACAAAGAAATATGATGTCCATTTATAGTTGTTTCACTACACAGTCTAGATATTTAGGTGCTTGATAAACATTAATGTTGCAAGAATGCAATCATTGTTCAGCTACCTTTTAAAAACCTGCAGTATGTGTTATACAGCATCCGCATGGCCATCTCTTGCAAGGGCAGAACGCGGTCCGACTCTGACCCAATAGACTTCACCTCTGCTGGGAGGAAAACTGTCAACTGTCCTGATGAAAAGGTAAGAAGCTTCACCTCTGACTTCTGAACAGGAGAACCACAGCTGGAAAAATATTTGAGGAAAGGGGAAAGCTGTTTAAAAGGAGTAAAATATCATGAAAAATCCTACCCAAGCCTTCTAAAGATACTTGATACTTGAAAGTGCGCCACCCCGTTTCAACCTGTCTGTGCATTAAGTCAGAGGAGAATGATCCAACAAAAATAAATGAGTATATTGGATTCCACGTATGTATAGGAAGTAAATGTTCAATAGAGATAGATTTTGGCAAGTGTATTGCTGCGAATGCCTTATTGAAGCGTGTGGTATGAGTTTCTTCAGTGATAATATTCTTTTTTGGTCTGAAGTTGTTATACACATCAATTTTGTACTGGTGAAATCCCTGATATTTGCAGATGTTCTGTAGCACAGGGATTAGTGGAAGGACAAAAATGGACTTTCTGAGCCCTTATGGTTGCTAAGAGACTTATACTTCAAGCCTGGAAGGATAAATATCCACTATCTATTATGAAATGGTTTGGGGACCTCACTGCCATGGTTATGTATGAACATATTACATATAGATGTCTAGTTCCTGTTCATACATCTATTAGGACATCTGGAAGGCATGTATTAATGAATATGTTTAACTTAAGATCCATGCACTGATAGTTACTGTATCTGTAATGTGAAGTGATGGTGTTTTTAATTACTATTAGTACTATTCATACATTATTATTATTTTAATAATAATTGCACAGAAATGCATTGTTTTAATTAGTTTTTAAACAAGCTATGATCCCAATGGGATGCATATCCTCTGTATCAATAACTGAACAAGATCCCACATTAAGTTCTTGAAGTGAGGTAGGCGAACATTGCTTCATGTTGGTATAAGCAAAAACCGAATCCCAAGAACACAAACAATGCACATCTGTCATGATGATCTTGTTGAAGGGACATTTCACAAATTTATTGCGTGTACCTTCGTACAAGAAACCAGGTACTTCCGACACCCCAAGAACTTATCTCATTAATACACTGTTTTCAAAGCTGTGCTTTCGTAGTTACCATTGGCATTCTTAGCTAGCGCCTGTGTACATCTTTAGGACATAAATGTGCAAAGTGGTCTTTCCTTGCCAAATTCTGAATACCAGTGTAACTCAAGCTTTCCTAGTACAATACAATTCCAAAGATAAACATGTGTTTGTTTTACCTGACCATCAGAGGTCTCTGTGTTTAGAATCAATCACTTTAGAGTGATCGTTGATTTCCCACCTGTCAGGCTGAATAAAACTAACTACCTTAGAGCTATTAAAGCATTACTGCAATGCCACATAGTTGTGCAAGATTTTCATCTTTCTACAGAGCTTTCCTTAAGAAAACGTTTCCTGGGCTCCACAAAAAATGAGAGCATGAGACAAGAAATGTCTGCACCTACATCTCAGGAAAGGAGGAGAACTTACTGTATTATAGAGAAGGACACCCAGCTTACAGGTTTCTCACATGCATGAAGACTATAAAGCATCATGCTTCAAGAATGGGACTACAGCGTCTCCACAGACAAGACACGTTTCTGTGTTTACAATAAAGCATGCTAAGACTTTCCAGTGTGACAGTCCCAACTTGAGCTCATCATATTTCATTAGCCTCAACAGATGCCAACACAGTTGCACACAAAGCTTTCTTCAAACTGTACTAGTGTGATGGCTTACCCAGAAGGCTATGATGAACACTATGCAACTCTAGGGTCACAAATGATTTAAAGCAAAAGTGGCAATGTACTCAAGGAAATTAGTTCAAAGAGATCATAGTGAAGAGCGAAGGTCAGTATGTGAACAGGAAAGAGAGAACAACATGCCCAAATGTGGATTTTCTGGAGTTTGGTGCATTCTGCCAAGTGACTCAAAAAGAATGAAGCGGAGAATATGAGGAGTGGATAAGTCAATCACTGGTTCCATGTTCTTGAAAGGAAGGCTTTTAAGTTAGACTGTTAAGATCCCTGCTTAGCCATGAAGCTCACTAGGAACCTTCTGTAAGCCATTCCCTGTATCAGCCAAGGATAAATCATAAGGATATATTATAATGTGGCCTCAGGATGGAACATGAAAGAAATATGAACCCTCTAGGTTGACACCAGCTGCACATTAGCAATTTCCAGCAAGTTGGCTGCAAGATTTACATGCCAACGATATTACTTAATACAACATAGTTAATTCTGTCTTCAAAGGTGCTGCTTGGCATTAGCAAGGAACGCTATGCATTTATCTTCACGATTCAGAGACAAAAAGTGAAAGAAGCAATGCCTTGTTTCAAATTTTGCTATCTCTACTACATAGACGGTAAATATATTTGGCAGTCATTAATGAAGAAAACGCGCAGCTCACCCTTTCACGTATCACTACAACATTGTTCCAAGAAGGCTACGTGTTCACCTCTGTGGTTGCTACTTCTCAGCATCTACCTCTTTTGCCCGATATATGCTTTTTTATCCAGCATAAGAAAAGTGTACAGTATCCATATAGATCAATTTACATAACCACCTGACAGAAGGCAACTGAGACCTACAGCGGGTTATACCTGCAACTACCATTTTCTTTAATGTACATCTTTTCAAGTTTTGCCAAGGGAGCCTAAAGCACACAGAGAGATGCTTTTTAAAGCACAAATGAATCCAAATTAAACAGAGGCATGCTGTCCTGTTTGCTAAGGGAATACGTTTTGCCACAAAATTACCGCCTTAATATGAAAAACAAGTATAAAAAGATTCAACACACTGCCCCACAGTACATGAATAGGGTTGTGGTTTTTCTAAAAAGCAAAATACAGGTAGAAAGTAAGTCTGGTCCACATTATACTTTTGAGGTATTTGGTACTGTAAAACCCACAGAACACTATGCATCAAAATACACTGACAGAGCAGAGTCATAGAAATATTTAGAAAATTTTTGAGTCAATACTTTTATTCTGTTGGCACCATGCTTCATGTTGAACGCTATCACCCCAAATGTCCTAAAACATCAAGAAACACAACAGACAACCAGTCAGGGGCTTAGCACTGTAAGTATTGGATATTCAGCAAATTAATGTAGGAGATTTAGCACAATTGGAGGGTACTGGCAGTCAAAGTAATCTCTTCAAAGTAACGTGATGTGATGAATAAAAATCACCCAGAGTAAAGTTTAACTTGAAAGAGACAGCCTGTACTTGTTATGGGAAGCTTCAGAAGATAAGAGGCTACACAGCAACTTAATTCATATACTTACCCACTGCAGCCAATGACTTTATTATAGAGGTACGAGGGAAGTCCCTTCAGGTGAACATTGTTATCCACATAAACATACTGAAGTTCTCGAGAACGACCCAAATCTGGATTTAAAAGGAAAAGAAAATGAAGGAATCACAACCCTGGCAGAGATATCCAAAAAAGTTAAAGACACATTATTGGGTTCTGCGTCAATGAACACTCATATCCATGGCGGTTGACTAAAAAAATATCTTATTAGGAAAATAGATGAAATTTGCTGCAAAGCAAGGAAAGAATCCTCCAGTGTAAATTCACCCTCAAGTCAATCCCCTGTTCCTATTTCTTGTCTGGGAAGCAAATGAAGCATAGACTCACTCTTAATACATTATAGTATAGGAGTCTTATGAATCGGTGGAGGTAAAGGGATGCAAAGGAGCTCCAATTTTCTTAAGTGATCCTTTTAAAGGGGTTGCCAAGTCTCTCTCTCAAAGATTATACTTGACTCCAAGACAAACAATGATGTTACTAGTAAAGAAAAAAAAGTACTCTGGGCAAGTGTGCAGATATATACTACACATGCACACACAGTATCCTTTTGCAATCTGAGCTGCTACATTCTTTACAAGGAAATACAAGCTCCCCCGCTCCCCCCCCCCGTAATGGACATGGACACACACACACACAAAAGCCTTTTCTAGGGTGCATAGTTTTGATGTAAAAACCAAATCTTTAAGGAACCATTCCTCTTCAGTCCACCAACTTCCTTTCACCTATTCTGACCTGGCCCATAATCCACTGGGGAATAAGGAACTATGGATGTTCATTACGAGTTAGGTGAGGTGTACCATTTAGAGAGTTGTGGACCACAAAATCCTCCTCCAGCCCCGCAGCACATTGCAGTAGTCAAGCTTGGACAGTGCCAGGAGATGTATACCTAGGGCAAGACTCTTGTGCCAAATTATGCAAGGAAAGAGTTTTATGTTACGTCTTCCCCCTCCAAAAGCTGGTTTTGAAAAGTGTGTTATGCTGGGTCTGTTCACATTATCATTCTTTTTTTTTTTCAGAACAAACTAGCCTTATTTTAACCATTTATTGCATTTTTACACCATTTTTATTTTGGCTTTTCACCAAGGAGGTCTGGCAGCATTCTGTTCCCTTCCCATTTTATCCTCCCAACAAACCTGGGTCTCCCCATTTTATAACAAACTGATGAAATTTGCACCTATTCTGCTAATACACTGAACGGAGCATGATTATTCTTTGGATTTCATACTTCTTTAAATTCTGTGATACAAATTTGGTAATTTATTGTTTACCAAAATGCTAAACAAAAGTAGTATTTAAATACTTTTTTGGGATAAAATATGTACTTTAAGTTTGCATTTCAATCTGTATTTAGAAATACAAATGATTCATACGCCTTTTGAAATCTCAGATCAATGCAGAAATGAGAGAGAATAGACCAGAAATAGGATTATCCATGCATTTATTGTTGTGTGTAAGGTTGCACTTAAACTACCTAGAAATTTAAAGTTGTTCGTTCAAAATATGGTGATGAGATTACTGAATGTCACCGTCTGCTTAGAGCATTCTCATTGTTATTTTAAAAAACAGGTGCTGGTGCTGATCCACATCCACAAAGCCCTCAACCTCGGCCCTCCAGATGTTTTGAGACTACAATTCCCATCATCCCTAACCACTGGTCCTGCTAGCTAGGGATCATGGGAGTTGTAGGCCAAAAACATCTGGAGGACCGAGGTTGAGGAAGCCTGGCTTAATCCTACCTGCTCCCAAAGTACCTGCCAATTCATTAAGCTATACTGTACCTCAGATGCCCTGCTCCAGGTTATTGCATCCTGACTGCAGTGGGTGATAACCAGAGACAGGGTCCTTTGACTGGTAGTTTTGAAGAGCTCTCCCTAAGTTTGTCTTTGTGACACATGGTAAAAACTTTTTATTCTGTGGTTTCAAGTACATGGTTTTTTTTTTCATTTTTGGTTTTGGTTTCTTGTTGCTTGTATGTCTGGATTCAGCTGCTGTTTTCAATCGTGCTGTGATTTTAATTTTGGTATTAATCATTGCATTTTAAATTGTTTTGTTTTGTTTCGGATGCTGCCTTGGAAACTTTGGCTGAAAGGCGGACTAGAAATCTTTCAAATGAATTGATAAGAACGAGAGTCATTTCTGAGACCTGTAGAATAACCCTAATTTCTTTTCCACTGAGAATCAGAGAATCTTAGAGTTGGAAGGGACCCCAAGGGTCATCTAGTCTAACCCCTTGCAATGCTGAAGACTTTTCAGGAACCAGTCCTCATGCAGCTTCGAAGCTTGCGTAACATACACACAAAAATCAATGCACTTGTTGCATTAGTACTTGCTACTTTTCATCCTGAACTTCTCAAAAAGACTAAAAGCAGTATCAGGCCAAACCACAAAAGATTTTCTAAATGCTTAGTAGTTGCTCCTGTAAGTGGGTCTGCCCACCCTCTGTTGCCATTAAGTTTTAAGTATCAGATAACATAATAAATATTGCAAAATGTTCTTTCCCAAAAACACATTCCTTCTGAGCTTCACAGATTAAGGAAGCTGCCCGTCTGAAGCTACAAAGAAAGTTTTCATGTGGCTTTAAGCACTGTAGCTTGTCTAAAACATTTCCACTTTCTTCCTACCAGAGTACAAGATCAAAGCCTTTCTATTAGAACTGACCAAATGGTAAGAGTCCTGAACAAACCCCAATTCAAGAAATCACCTCCCCCCTTTTAACCTCAAGGCACTGGCATATGCATTCCACATGGCTGAAGATGGAACAAAAGGTCTTATGTGCCTGCACTGATGTTCATTAACCCTACAGTGAAAGGAAGCAGGGAAAAGAGGGGACAAGAAACCCCTCTGTCTGCCACATTTAGAAGAACGAGACCCAGTTGTTTAACACTATGGGCACGCAAATCCTCAATAAATGTCTGTGCGCACACATATATGTAAAGTTTCAGTTATAATAGGTAACTAAAAAGGTAAAGGACCCCTGACAGTCAAGTTCAGTCGCAGATGACTCTGGGGTTGTGGCGCTCTTCTCGCTTTACAGGCCAAGGGAGCTGACGTTTGTCCGCAGTTTTTCTGGGTCATGCGGCCAGCAGGACTAAGCCGCTTCTGGCGAAACCAGAGCAGCGCACGGAAGCGCCGTTTACCTTCCCACCGGTGCGGTACCTATTTAATTACTTGCACTTTTTGGTGTGCTTTCGAATTGCTAGGTTGGCAGGAACTGGGACCGAGCAACGGGAGCTCACCCCGTCGCGGGGATTTGAACCACCAACCTTCCGATCAGCAAGCCCAAGAGGCTCAGTGGTTTAGACCACAGCGCCACCTGCGTACCCCAATAGGTAACTACTACTGTACTTATACATTGGCTTGCAATATAAAATACTAAAGTACAATAAAAGCAAAATATTGAGCAAATATAACCAAATAATAAAACAGCAGAGCTAACACATTACACAGGAGTCTACAGCTTCTGGAAGGCCTTGCTGACTAAAGCCCAAAATCATATTTGCCAGCTCGCCTCCTCTCCAGCTCACCTCCCATGGATGGGATCTAAAATGGTTAAGTGCTTAATGTTTTCTCAGACAATGGCCTTGTCCACACGACGCTTTGAACCACGGTTTAAGCTAAACTATGGTTTAAAACAAATGAGCAATGTGTTAGTGCATGATAAGTCCCTGAAGTACTCCTCCCCACTTCTTTCTTCTATAGGTTGGGAAGGAAAGAAACCAGAGCTGGCTGACCATTACAGTGGTACCTCGGGTTAAGTACTTAATTCGTTCCGCAGGTCCATTCTTAAACTGAAACTGTTCTTAACCTTGGGGTCCACTTTAGCTAATGGGGCCTCCTGCTGCTGCTGCGCCGCCGGAGCACGATTTCTGTTTTCATCCTGAAGCAAAGTTCTTAACCCGAGGTACTATTTCTGGGTTAGCGGAGTCTGTAACCTGAAGTGTATGTAACCCAAGGTACCACTGTACATGTGAACTGGCACTTACGGTTTGTTCCCTAACAAACAATAATGGTAAACCATTTCCCCCACCCCTTTGGCTTACAATCAGAGTTTATTGGAGGAAAACGGGAAGGCAGCCTCTGCTTTGTTTCCTCCCCAGTGGGCTGAAGAAAGGATTGGGGGAGAGCAAGTGGGTCTATTGAGTAGCATGTATAGTTTTATCCAGTTTGCATGTTACGTTAAATTACAGTTTCTGGTATCTGCCAAATACTGTCGGGCACCAACTATGGCTGAAGACCAAAAACTGTTTTTAAAGGTGTTGAAAGTGGCTTCACATCCCACAGTGTATATGCATAGACCCACATTCTGTCTCTCTCGTCCCACTGCCATCTCTGTTCAAACAAAGAAAAGTTGTTTACCAGATGAAGAAAGTATGACAACTACACATACCGTGGGCATATATCTTACTCTCAAACTGCCTTCATTTACCACCTGCCTCCAGTTTATTACCAGCTGATGTATTTTCAACATGGGTACATTAACATGCAAAGGTCTATTCAGAATTAAAACAGGCTTGTCAAATACAGACTCATTATATAGCTATTTCTAAAGACATTTCTATATATCAAGAGATGCTATCAACAGTTAAACTAATAAATGGAGTGGTTGTAACGTATAATTTTGCCAGTCTAAATAGATGAATTCATTTATTCAACTCAATCAGAACATTATTACAAATCCAGAAACCACTAAACCTAATTTTATAGCATTTTTTTTTCCTTGTTAGTATGTGGGTTTGTTTTTCTAATGTATTCAGTAGACATAATTGCAACCAGCCTGTGGAACATGAAATCTAGGACGGCAAACATGCACTAAGACAACTTGTGTGTGTATCTGTGACCATTTAAACCAAACTATGGCTAAAGCCCTCTGTAAAGAAATCTCTCCTACAAAGCAGCAAAAAAGGAAGGCTTTCATAAACTTCATTCACCAGACTAGACAGCATTTTACATATGCATATCCCTTAAACCTAAGGCCACAGTCTGTAATTATTTTCTGACATAAGTAGTCTCTTCAGAGAAAGCTCAAGGCTTCAGTAGTCATTCAAAAATTCAAAAATGGGGCTTTCCAGGACAGGATTTTTAAAGGACATCTTAATGATGCCTCTGTCACTGCAATACTTGTGTGGTTTTTTAACAGGTACAAAATCATACTCCTGTTTTCCATGGAAAGAAAACAATTTCAATCACAACAACAATTAAGTTTCAGTCACCTCAACTACGCAAGAGGACTTGAGTTGGAACACTATAGATTAATGTTGTTGCAAACAGGGATTTAGAAGTAAATATTGGAACAATGATGTTATCCTAGAGTGAAAAAGTGGCATTCCTGGCCAGTTGATTAAATAATAAGGTATATCTCCTCATTTTGTATATTTAATAGTAACAACAACAAAAATAGTTGTATTTCTTAACCTCACTTCACAAATCACCCCTAAGAAAGTAAAATAACCCAGTGAAGACTGGATGGGAACTATTAACTTTGGCTAAGCCAACAGTTCATCAAAGCTCAGCTTGAAGGCCTACGGTCAATTATGCATCAGATACCCTTGGAGTTTTGAATACAAAAGAATGGGAATTTTAACCTGGTATGATAAATAATTAGTGTACAACTTAGGGGATGTATTTATCTTTCCCTGTTTTTTTCTGATTTTCCTTTATCACAATATTAATCTATTACTGTATGTACTGTTATGTAATGTTATTTACATAATTTAGTTTTAAGACAGAAAGATACCATAACAGGAGCCTGCTGGAACAGATCAGCGGCCCATTTAGCACAGCATCCAGTTCTCACAGTGGCCCACCAGATGCCTATGGGAAGCCTGAAAACAGAACCCGAGTACAGCAGGTTTCCAGCAACTGGAATTCAGAAGCACACTGCTTCAGACAGTGGTAGTAAAAAGGTAAAGGTAAAGGACCCCTGACAGTTAAGTCCAGTCACAGATGACTCTCGGGTTGCAGCGCTCATCTCGCTTTACTGGCCGAGGGAGCAGACAGTTTTTCCGGGTCATGTGGCCAGCATGACTAAGCCACTTCTGGCGAAACTAGCGCAGCACATGGAAACGCCGTTTACCTTCCCACTGGAGCGGTACCTATTTATCTACTTGCACTTTGAAGTGCTTTCGAACTGCTAGTTTGGCAGGAGCTGGGACCGAGCAATGGGAGCTCACCCCGTCGCAGGGATTTGAACCGCCAACCTTCCAATCGGCAAGCCTTAGGCTCAGTGGTTTAGACCACAGCGCCACCCGCGTCCCCCCGACAGTGGTGGAAGAACATAGCAATTATGGCTAGTAGCCATTGACAGCCTTATCCTTCGTGAATTTGTTTAACCCCTTGTGAAAGCCATCTAGGTTGGTGGCCATCACTAGATCTTGTGGAAGCAAATTCCACAGCTTAATGAGGTGGGCGGGAGAGAAAGAGAGAATCACTCACCAAGTGGTAAGAACGCAAGGCGGTTTCCAGCCATTGACAATTCATTAAGATTAGGAAGTTGGCAGAGATGGCGAGGGACATACCACAGATGGTTCCGGTCAGCAGTTAGATACTGAAGAGAGAGGCACATGTGCAGCTTTTCAGGCAAAGTTATCAAATGATTCGTTGAGATGTCCAGTGTCTGCAGCTCCCTAAGGTCTCCAACCTCTACACACAAAAAAATAATAATAAAAAAATAATCAAATTTTATTGCATTGTAGGCCACAATATTTATAGAGCAGCTTAACAGGAGTGCTATTCAAAAGGAGAAAAGAGCCTATGTATTTTACACATTGCAGCATCCACTGTCACTGTCACTGTCACATTGCAGCATCCACTGTCACACAGCACCATTCCCAAGGCTTGTTATGGCTACCCAAAATACAAGTGAACACCATACAGGTTTTCTCCAACTAGCTGGGTCGCAACTTGTACAGGACTAACCTACACTATGAAGACTATGGCAGGCTCTGAACAATTTCACAGCATCTGCTAAACTCTCTTATTTATGACATACCATCAATCAGGTTACTGGAAGAAGAAGAAGAAGAAGAGTTTGGATTTGGTATCCCGCTTTATCACTACCCAAAGGAGTCTCAAAGCGGCTAACATTCTCCTTTCCCTTCCTCCCCCACAACAAACACTCTGTGAGGTGAGTGGGGCTGAGAGACTTCAGAGAAGTGTGACTGGCCCAAGGTCACCCAGCAGCTGCATGCGGAGGAGCGGAGACGCGAACCCGGTTCCCCCGATTACGGGTCTATCGCTCTTAACCACTACACCACACTGGCTCTCGAGATGGTTTAGGATTACACACATGGTAGTACTGCACTTAAGAGATTCCTTTGCAACTTAGATACTTCCTTTGCCATATCCTCTAGAAGACTCTGTTCCCAAAGCTGTGCTAACTCCTTTTTATGATGGCTGGCTCCAACAAGTACACATGCAACTATGTTAATTTAAAGCTCCATTAGACACAATGGAGAAACTGATAGGTGCAAGGAGAAGCTACTTTCCCTAAATGGGGGAAAGGCTCACAAATCGATATGAAAATGTTCTTGTAAATTCTCATGGGTTTTCTGCAAACCTTGCAATGAAAACTGCAATCATCACATCTTGATTAAAGTAAGATTGCTTCCACTGACCACGGTAGGGCAGGAAGAAAGATTCCAATGCACACAAAAAACCTAACCACAGAATTGCTATACGAAATGGGGGGACATTCCCATAGGAATCTGCTTGGCTGCCGTGAAAATAGGATGCTGGGTTAAGATGGGCCCCATGCCTGATCCAGCAGGGCTCTTCTGACCTTTTGCTTTTAACGGCATACAAATTTTGCACCTCCCTCAAGATACTGACACAAAAGTAAAGACAAATTGTGATGTGACAATCCAAAGGTAGAGAAAGCACTACTTGAGGGAGGAAGAAGCCGGGTGATGAAGTGGTGAGCTAACAACCAGCAGACACGGGTTGGATTCTTATCTGCAACCAGTGGTGTACTGGGGCGCAGCTCAGGGGGCTTTTCCAGAGTGATGATGGCATTTGCTGGAGGACCAGGGTAACTGATGGAGCCTCTTTGCTCCGACAAGTGACTGAGGGCTCATCCATGCTGTCATTTAACGTGGATAATAAGATTCCTGTAGCTCCATTAATTCTCCGTTGTCCATAGGACATTCTCCTCCAAATCAATGCCTTCCCACACTTTCCTCTCCCTCAGTCCAGATCTTTTCATACCAGCGATAATCCGAAAATGAGAATCCAGATTGAAAGTGTGGGAAGGCAGTGAATGTCATGTGGACAACTGATAATTAAAGGAGGTACAGGAAGCTTACTGTCCACATTAAATGACAGTATGGATGAGCCCTGAGCTGATAACGAGGTTTCACATTTTTACATTGCTCATGACAGATTAGCATACGGGAAGTCAGATAAATGAAGCAGAGTTTGGATACTTCTCCCCTCTGATGGGTTCCTACTTCCTACCGGCAGTTTTGATAGTGAAAGTTTTTTGTCGTCAGATTGTATTTCTAATTAAAAAGTTAAAGGTCAAACTTCAATTGGTAAAAGATATTTCCTTAAAGCTCAATGTATTTTACAAGTTAAACCCAAGCAATCAAAAGTGAGCACCGCTTAGTTCAATGGAACATACTTCCAGGAAATGATATACAGGATTGCATTCCTACTTATCTTGATGAATTGGGTATTATGCTATGCACTGATGCCCTTTGGTGAAGTTCATGCATGTGTAAGTAAATAAATAACATAATGGATCAGCACAGCTGCCTGCATTTTTGGACTCTCCTCAGGGTGTGGCCATGGGGCCTGTCACAATGAATCTCAAAATGTACAACTAGAACACTGCCAGAAACACAGAGAACTGAACTAGAACCAGGTGAGAAGACTGGGCAGACATATTATGAGGTATGGGAGAACTGGGGGGAAAGGCAGAGAGGCCAAGATGTGGAACTCCCACTCAGTTTACTGAGTGGGAAGGCGGATCTCTGAGTCCACTCCTCCATCACCTTTACGTCTATAGACAATGTTACTCTTAACACTTGGAGGTGGGTATGAGAGAGGAAGTAGGAGCAGAAGGACCCTGAAAGGTGACACAATTTCTCAACTTTATAATAAAAACTATGAACAAATATGGCTGAAATAGTGACCCGGGCATTTAAATACTTTAATTACTTTTCCTTGGCATAATAAGGTTCATGTTTTGTAATCTTGTCATGTTTAACCATTATGTCTATGTTATAAATAGTTCTGGTCGCTACCTTCCATGCATTCACATACCTGTGGTTTATTTATTTTGATTTTATTTTATGTCTGTATTTATTCAACTGTGGTCTATAACTGTAAATGAACTGTGTGTGTTTGTCACCACAACCTGCTTGATAACACTGTATTTTGCAGAATCTCTTGTAAACTATTTTTTTGAAAATTACTCCCCCCAACCCCAAAAACCTGTAAAATAGCAAAAACAGGTTTTTGAGCCTAAGAAGGTTAATTGAAAGTTTGAATTCCTTCTCTATAAAGTCCAAATAGAAACCGACAAACAATAGTGACAACAGACAGAGCTTGACTGCTTCAGAAATTCCTTTACGAAATGGATGTCATAGGGAAAGGCGATGTTGCAGGCTATCAAGACTTGGCAGCTAGGCTATGAGAAAGTTGGTTGAGCTTTGCAAAGAATAGCCAAGGTAGAGTCAAGATGGTATGACTGAGGGCAGGTAAAACACAGTAGCAAGGAAATGAAAAGAGAAGAAAGGAGGAACAGGGCCTACAGCTAACTAGGCATGGAAATATTTTGAAGGAGGGTGGGGAAGCCATGAAGAAACGGGGGCAAAGGGGAGACATACACAGTCACATCAGCTGATGCCGCACAGACAAGAAAAGGGTGGGCAAGCACAGCGCCCCCAAGCTATGCAAATGTGTGGGAGAAAGCCCATACATTTTTATTCTGCATTCACAGGTCCTAAGATTTCAGCTATATGCTAGCTATGTTATGCCCCCCCCCAAACTGATTTGCTGAAGCTCAGCCACTCTCGTTTGGCTGTGACAACAAAAAGCATAGCAGAATGGGCTTGTTTTTACATAGAGCATAGCCAGTGGAAGGAAGAAAGCTTCCTACACAATGCCTAAAACCGCTGACTGGCAAGTAAAAGGCCCAGCTATTTTGAGATACAGCCTCTCCTCTGCCACTAAAAATAGTCTTGTGAAGACCGCCAGGTCCAAATCCTTCAAAGCTACAGTTGGCAAACTGGCAGGAACCCAGGAGCAGCAGAGGCCAAGGTATTTTTCATATCTTAGGGCGAGACAGATCTATTTCTCATCACCACTGCCTCTCCAGCAAGCATTCGTATCTGAAAATCCCATCTTCTTCTTATCCTTTGCGTTAAAAACAGATATATCTAAACAAACAGTGTGATCCCTACTTCAGATTACATTAGGTGGGTGAGGACTGGATTTCTACTAAAATCCCCTTGTGCTGGTGGAACAAAATGTTACTGGGGCATAGTGGATTGACACTGTATTGCGCTAGTGAAACTCTGCTAGGCAAGGGGCAAAAAATGGGCGGAGCTGGAAGCAGCAGAGCCTAGACAGAGAGCCTAGACATTATAACTGGAAAATAGGTGGTACAAATAATTAAAAGCACACTCTCCTCCTGGAGTTGATGAGAGGTCCCAGAAGCCGTTAACTATGCAGTAAAGATTCTGGCCACCTTCAAAGTAAAAAAAGCAGCACGGTACAGTGGTACCTTGGAAGTCAAACAGAATCCATTCCGGAAGTCCGTTTGACTTCCAAAACGTTTGAGAACCAAGGTGCGGCTTCCGATTAGCTGCAGGAAGCTCCTGCAGCCAATCGGAAGCTGTGGAAGTCACTTCCGGTTTTTGATTGTCTGGAAGCCAAAATGTTTGACTCCCAAGGTTTTTGAAAACCAAGGTACGGCTGTATGATGATAATGTATTTATTTATACCTCATCTGCTTCCCTGGCAGGGACTCAAGTTAGCTTACAAATAAAAATAAGAACAGCCAAAACATAGGGGGGACCATCATTAAAAAACAATTAAACATTGATAAAAGTAAAACTATATCTAGATGTACATAAACATCATACAAATAATTACAATAAAAATAGCATGGCACCAGCCCTGTAATTAAAAAGCTCACAATATTATTGTATGTTATTCTATTATTATAAAACGAGATGACGTCTGCAAGCCCAGTCATCTGCGACTGTACCTAATGGTCAGGGGTACCTTTACCTTTAATTCTATTATTATATCTTCTTCCTAGCACTGAGGCAAGGCACAGGATGACGGTTAACCGTGTAAAAAAGTTTTATACTTTTAATTTCAACACCATCCCCTAAAGAGATACATCCCCAAACACTGCCATCAGCTCCACTGGATGTAGCACACAGAATGAAGAGCATCTGGTAGAAACGCCTTCTCTCAATAACTCTTTCTCAATGGGGACCCAGTCACATACAATGTCTGTTGCAATGTCTGACCATCATGCCTCGCAATCCTTATGTCCCTCTTCTCCACAGAAGCCACCAACAGACCCATAAGAAAAGATGTTCTCCACACTTGCCTCCACGGTAGACAAATGACAAGCACATTCTACTGCAGCTACAGTGGCCAGGGACAAATCTTCTGCCCATTGGCCATCCCTGCTACTGTTTTTCTCCTAGAGCTCTTGTACTTTTGGAAGATACTTGACACGACAGAAATGTAAACAGGTGAAGCTATACATAGCTCAAGGAAGTGATGGGGAACGCCGCACCTGTTACTCCCATCTGACATGTAGATTTCAGGAGTGCAGTGGCCCTGGGGGAAAAAAGATGGCAATCCCATTCCTCTGTGAAGTTGTCAAAATGCAGTCTACTATTGCATCCTTATGATGGCTAAAAGACAGGGAGTCAACCCTTGTTATTAATCTCTTATATCTGCATGATGGTGGGCATGGGGTTTCCCACAACGCCCCATAAGTGTTGGGGGCTTGCCAACAGCTTTATTCCTAGAGCACTAGAGGAGCAGCAGCAGCCTGGCAACTAAAATGTCCTCCTGACTTCCCCTCCCCTGACTGCTACTAGAGTAATGGATACCTGGATCTGCTGGAAAAATAACCAGCAAAACCTGACAATCAAACAGGCAAGTCCTAAGAAAACAAAGAAGGCAGGCTTTTTTTGCGGGGGGGGGGTCACATTTATGGCTGCCAGAGCAAGACCCCATGGCCATATGCTTTAAACATTTTATTGCTTCTCTGCAGGGTCCAACCAAGCTCATTGGGTTGCTCCTCTCATAGTAGTGTGTGCAGTGTTCCTAATTCATGGGGTTTCCATTTTCCTCCATTACAGAAAGCTTGTGGCTCTACCATGAACAGTCCTTACCTGAAGATACTTAAATAAAGGATTGAATGATTTTCTCCAAAAATGCATTTTTAATATGCACTGATGCTGCAGATGTAAAAGATTATCAACAAAAATGGGGAAGGATTTACAAAAGGAAATTCCTTGAGAAATCTGGTCTTTTCTTTTGGAGCTTGAACTTTGTTTACTGTGAGCTCAATGTTAAGAGACAATTGTATAAAAATGGCAATGTAATGGCATTTAACACCTATTAAATTAGATTAGAGATCTTTAAAGTTGGCAATAGTTAACTACTGGTGCTGTTCCAACAACTGAGATATGTTACAATGCTCAAGTATTCTGGAAAACAACTGTCCAAGCAATATCAACCCTTACTAACTTTTTGTACTTATACATCCTCATGTCTACTCTATACCCAAATTTGTTTAAACAGAAGGCTGTATTAATGTGCTTGTGATTACTATACTGACCTATGTTACTAATTGAAACACATAGTAAATACATTTTATGTTACAGAAATGTGCTTCTTGCATGGAGTGTTGTGTTTTAACTTCTGCATGTTTTGATACATTAAATAAAATTAAAAGAAGAAACAAATATTCTGAGCATTGATAGCGAAGACTCAAGTTCCTATGCTGTGGGGCCCCTGTCACCTATTGGCTACTGGTAAATTACATTTACCTATTCCAAACATAAAAGTCAACAGCCCAATGATAGAACTAGTGAGATCATATGCATGAAAGGAAAAATGGAAGACATTGGCTGGCTTCTTGCATCAGCTGCAGAAATACTGCTTAAAAACTCAATTGCTTTGTATTTCCTAAGCATTGTTGGAATGTGCTACGCTAGAGACAAAACCAGGTTTCCTGAAAGCTTCAGTTAGTTAGGAAAGGGCCTCTTCATAGAGCAGGTTGACAGCTGTCTGATCTTGCTCCAATCCTGCATTTCTGTTTCCCCTCCTCTTCCGCCCTCTGCATTTGCTTTGCTTCTTCTTTGATATTACAGCAAGGACTCAGCTATACAGCTGCAAATAAAATGTTTTAAGTGCGTTTTAAACGCAATATATAATGTGACACTAGATGGTGAGCCTTATGGAAAACTCCATGTGCTTTTAAAAATGCTTTTTCAGAACAGTTTTTATATGTGCATAGATTCCACCCAGATTTGTTTTCCATGTCCACAAAGTCACCTACCTAGCTCTATTCTCTGTGAAAACTACCATCTGAGACATCTCATCTAGTTGCCGATCTGGACTCCTTAGCTGACATGGCTCTTTTGGCTGAAAACATCCACATTCATATGTCATGCTGAGCGAAACAGCAAATAACAGCTCTACCTCCTCCAACTAAGATTACACTGGAAAGTCTCCTGAATTTGTATGGGTTTGCAGAGTTATGCACACAGCTGCATGATCCCTGTTCCAGAGACAGGGGCATTCCCTACTTAGCCCATTGGATTCAGGCAGCTGTTCCCATTTCTTTCTTATAGTTTTCTCACAGGTCAACTGCTATTCCATGGCCCTGATAATGGGAAAAGACAGGTGGACAAGCACAAGATGTAATGGTGATGCCCTCACTTGCTTCCCTTCTGAGTCTCTTTCGCTGAAGAGCACTAAACTTATCAGTGCAAATGGAAACTCAGAATTCCAGGTGTACAAGTTATCTTTACTACAAGTTGAAGCACAGAACAAAACCATGCTGAATCTAACTATTTTAAGTGTCTATCTGCAATTATACATACACAATTCAATACAATTATAACAATAAAAGCAATATAAAATATTACTTACAAAGGATACCATCACCATACAGAACCACCCAATTTGATCATTTTTAGGTACGTATGCCATTCCTAATCAATTCTCACTGGCAGATGATGATGATGATTCTTCTTTGGACTATGTTAAAGTGCATTAAAAACACCACCACCAGTGTATTGTTTTGATGCTACAGCCTGGGGCTCTTTATCTGAATTTTATCACAGTGTTCTCAGAAAATGATCAAAGCAGCCATGACAACTTAATGTTCTTTTAACTTAAGTATAGCTGCATAACTTCCCCTCTGGTCTTTTGGCCTTTGGCTCAATATGCCATTGGAAACATCAAAGGTCAGGAGACTCAAATCCTCCAACCCAGAATAAAGACACAATGAGGGGTAAAGTTAATGTCTGAGGAGGAGATTAAACTATTTACAATGAGCTACAGGAAAGTTCAGTGTTCTTTTATGAAAAAGCAGTTCATTACTACTTGAAAAACATATTAGCTGATAGAACAACTACTTATCAAGGTAGGAATAAGCCCTACTTTCAAGGTAAACAAATAAAATAAGAGATATTCACTTTATTCTGGAACTAGCAATAATATCTTCTTCAAGTTTAGATTTGGCATGCATTAACACAGATTTATGTATCTACATTATATTTTTATTTATTAAAATAGGGAATACACTAGAGGAGACAATGGGAATAAGACTTATCAGAACAACTTCCCTCAAGGCACTCTTCCTTTTGCACATAAACTCTGTAAGTGAAGAACTTGAATCCTAATCCTAAACCCATTAATAAATCACATTAGTTGATTACATAACCAATGTTGAATTAAGTTCCCACATGGAAACAGAAACAAATTAAATTGCTTTTCTTTTGTATATAATTTCTACCATACATACTGAAGCTAGGCGATTCTACATGTGAAACAAAAGCAAAGAAAAATGGTAAAGCATAATTTAAACAGTGTATCTGAATGTGCTTTCATATCCATCACAACACACACACACAAACCCCTTTCTATGAACAAAAGAATGGAACACTAAGCTATTTCAGACTTTATAGCGACAAAAAAGTCTGCAGCTAGTGTATAGTGGCATTACAGGTTTTACTACGCACTACAAAATACAACATGACATTAACAAAAGGGGTTTTCAAAAGCAAGATTTAACATGGTGCCACAAGTTGTATCAGGCAAAGAGTTTACAGCACAGTTCCATAAACAGATGACTTCTGAAACACCGGGTAGCTCAGGGTTTTGACAGAAAATGGTCTTCTGTTTCTATTGTAAAAAACCTAGAAGATTTAATAGCATTTTCTATAGGCTATGCAAATCATTTTAATTCTGCAATCTAGGCACATTTGTTAGTGCTTGCCCTAAGTGTACGTGAGCTCAAAATCTAAAACCAAAAGGAATTACACAACAGGTTTACACACTTTCCATTCAAAGACTCATTGACCACACCAGAAATTATTGAACAGGGTAAAGGGAGGGGGAAGCAGATAGATAATTCTCTTACATCATATCCCCTACATCATATCCAAACGGCATTGCAGATCATTTATTAACCCTTCTTTCCTCCAAGGAGATGAAGGCAGCATACATGGTTATTCCTCTTTCTCAGTTTTATCCTAACAACCCAGTCATGGCTAAGTGGGGATTTACTCTCACTGGCAAATCTGCTAAAAAGAAGATCGGTGGTACAATCATAACACATGTTGTTATTATTATTAAACAAATGTCATTATTAAACTGTTTCTTTGTAACATCTTTATAAACAAAATATACTGAACTACAACATAAACCAAGATCAATGCACTGGATGCATCGATTTCAGAAATCTCTTAAATCAGTGAAAAAAACAGAACAAAATGTAGGGGGAAATATGTGCTAGAAACTATGCCAATCTGTGTTTTGCATACTGTCAAAACTGTCAACTAGCTCAACATGGTAATCAAAGTGCATAATGTTCTCTATCAGCAAGCTAAGAAAGCGTTCCCATTCCATCCCGATTTCTGTGGTAGTTCAAGACAAATAGCATAGAAGCATCCTTTTTCCTTTCGAGTGTTTTCCTGGCTGCAATAATCTATAAAAAAATAATGTACTAATTAGATACAGCCCTTTGAAAGCAAGTACTCATGTTTAAAGCAACCTACTTTGCTTAGACTACAGCATTGCTTTAAACGTTGCCAAGGGGCTGGCAAGAGTTAAATGCTCATGTAACAATGTTCTCCTCAAACCCCCACAGGTCCATTCACTTAACACCATACTCCTGGAAGTGTGCCTGACATACCAAACCCCGTCCTGTTGCACATATTTTTATGCCTATTACTAAATTAGGAAAGCGGGGGGAACTGTGCCTGTGCCAATTGTGAAACAGAAAGGGTCAGCATCATTGGTCTGCAGCAGGATCAGACAATTTGGTGCTCTCCAGATGTTGCCAGACCACAGCTCCTGTCTTCCCTGACCATTGGGCCATGCTGGCTGGAGTTGAAGAGGGCTGAAGTCCAACAACATCTGGAGGGTACCATGCTGGCTACCCCTGGGTTTACAGCTTCTCTGTTAAGCCAAAATCCTTCCAAGGCTGGCACATATAATCTTTATTGGTGCATGCAGCTGCACTGAAATACAATGGCACACACAGAAGAAGAAAATTAAAGGCTGTAATCAAGATTTCTCACTCCCAGGAATATTCTGCAGCGCACTACCGAAACCACATATTAGAATTACAGATTACTGTATAATTTAACTACCCAACGATAGAACTGGAATATAAAATTGTTATGTTGGACATTTTGAAAAGCAAATGTAAAATGTATTAGTTTAGCCAAGAAAAGGGGCAAGGATTTTAAGTACTACTTCTTCATGACAACATTGCTGCCATAGTTAACACTTAGCTCTCTTGAGAAATACTAAGTGGGGCATTGAGGAATTTTTGAACAGGAAAAAAAACAGCAACTGGGAAGCATTTTAGAGGGATCTTCATCTGCATGAATACTAAACACATATGTTGTATTTCTTGGCAACCAAGGAGGAAAGTTCTGATGGGGATGGGGGAAAGAAGGGAATAGAACTTTTCAGCCCCAGCACATAGGTGAATCCCAACTACCAATGCAAATTGCTAAGCAAAACAGATTTTGACATAATGAATGATCATTCCCAGGTTATATTATAAATGCTCACAGTGATGAACATGTAGTTTTAACATGCTTTGCAAGATTAATGGTACAAGGAAGGATAAAATTAGATGCAATAAAAAACTACAGGATTCTATATTTAGAAGTGGTATCCTCTGATTCTTAGGTCTATAAAATACACTGTTCTGAAAAAAAGATTCACCTACTCCTTTAGATAACTGGATAGGTATTTTAAAATGGAAAAAAAGTTTCACCTTTATGACTACACTCAACATAGAAGCTGACTACAGGAAGCCTGTAAGACAATTAAGTTTGGGTTGAAGGCAAAGTATAAGTCTAAGACACAGTGTAGGATGTGCAGAGTAAAGTTTTGAATAATGTCATGCATTTTGTTTAAGGAGAGCAAAAGCTTCTACCTTCTCCTTCCAGTCATTTCTGAGAGGAGTTCATGAGCCTGGGAGGTGGCTATGCTTGTTCACATCACACTAAACCATGGTATTTAGTACTAGGTTCAGTCTGTCCACACCCTGTTTGAAAGCCTGCACGTGTAGGAAAGGACACCCAAGAAAGGTTTGTGACCCCTTTTGCCCCACGGCATGTAAAATGTGCTTTTCAAAGTTACGCACAAACTAGCTCTTTGCAGGCATAAAGACCTTGGGGGTACAATCATGGGCAGCTCATCTCAAGTTCCCTGTACTTAATTATAACCAACTGGGCTAAAGGCATTTACTCTGAAGTAGCCTAGCTAAATTCTGGAGTATGTTGCTTCAGGACTGCTTTCAAAGTCCTATTTTCTTAAGGCAGTAATACAAATAGTATTTGAAAGGCAACTTTACCACAGAATGGCTTGGGAGTTTAAGTCATTGCCAACTCTGCTTAATTAATTCACTTACCATAAAAGTTGGCAAAACATGAAGCTTTTCACTTAGTAAATCTATAATTAACTGTTAATGTTTGCTGAGTAAACATAAGCCTATATTTAATTAAATCTTACAGTAAGATGCTATAACCTGAAAGTTTTATAAGCAACATGCTTCTGAAACAAAAACTTAAGAACTTCCAAATCTTGTTAGACATTAAAAAATTAACTTAACTTTATTGTGCTTATAAATAAAACCAGTATATGTTAATAAGACCTAGTTGTCAGAACATTCTTTCAAAGATATGAGATAAAGAAAGCATAAAGCTTTTTTCACTTCTAACAAAATCTAATCTTGACAGGAGCATTGTCTGAAGCAATGGAGTATTAAGACATGAATGTAGAGTTATGTCTGAAGTTGCCATGTCTTTCCTACATTTCAACATCTGTAGTAATTAACGTGAGAGTCAGAATGGAATAATACCTATACACAAAGGCCCCACTGTTGGAATGCTCATTATCCAAAATCTCAGTTATCCAAACACAAAGAATTATACCCAAACCTTGCCACAGACAACTGGTTCAGATATCCAAACAGCTGGAGTTTGCATACGTCTTTGTTTGTGTTTTGTTGGTTGGCAGCAGCCATTTTGGGCAGAAACAATGGAGGGAGGGAGGGAGATTGGACAAATCAATTTTTCCTTTGTTTAGCTTTTTCACAGGAAGCATGCACAGGTCACTAACAAAGTTGTATAAGAATCTTAAGCAGCAACCTAACCAAAGATTAAATAGATCAGCTAATGACAATTACTCATGTCTTAGGCTCCAAGATCAGCAGGGCAAAGTTAGCAGGACTATACAGCTGAAGGCCTGTTTTATGTTGCCAAAGGATGCCCAAATTCTCTGAGGTTGCTGCATCACTCATCAGTTTCATAATGTAGAGGAGTAACATGCAGTTATTCTACTGAGGGCAATGAACATAACGCACATCAAAACCTAAGTAAGATACAGTACACTCAAGTTGGGATAGAATAAAAACTCAATTTCTCGTTCTAACGAGTGATGAACGTCTGATGAAGATGATGGACTACACCAAAATGACGAAAATTGACTGGGAAAATCAGAAACCAGGAAAAGAGAAGGAATGGGGAAAATTTATAATGTATTTAAGAGAACACTGTAAACAACTAAAAACTTTGGCAGGATTTGAGTAATGCTTGTAATGTATGAAAAACTATGTAAAAAAGGGTTATTTTTCTTTAAAAATTAGAGAAAAGAAGGGAAGCAGTTGGGGAAAAGATTGATAATAGTAACCATGGAAGCGCGGAGGGAAGTCAATGGATTCGGGGAATCCTAAATGATGTGGATGATTTGTTTGAATTAAAATTTGTTATGTAAAACTTATTAAAAACTTATTTTAAAAAACAACTCTATTTCTCCCGGTGAAATGCCCATTATTCTTTCTGAAATTTGTATACTATTTAAGCTAGTAGCCAGCACCATATCCCAGGAGATCAAATCTCAAAAATTAATTTCATGCTGAGTGAAAATATTTTAATAAAACCACAAAATATCTGGATAGGAGCAGTGCACATAGAGACATTATTAGCATAGTTTATATGTACCAACTTTCTTAACTGTTAATAATACTTTTTGACATGCCTTGCACACAACATTTTTTTGGTAGATAAATAGGTTTATCGCTGATATGTCATAAAGTGGTGCAAGAGACAAGGGTTTCACACACCTGTTAGTTTATTAACAAAATCCAAAAGGAAGATTAATGTCTATTACTGTATTAGGACCAACTAAAATGTCACAAAGAGTTGGCCTGCTACATCTAGATAACAAGGAATTGATTGTGCAGCCTAGACTTACTTTTGCAGTACTCAGAAAATTTGGGAGAGGAAACAACATAGATAACAGAAATTAATTAGCATCCAAAATATTGGAGAAAATACAGAATAAGCCAGGAAAAGAATCATTCCTGAAGGTACCAAAATTCTAGGTTCTTACTCAGAATCATTTGATTTAATTAGTGCCAGAGATAACCACAAATTGCCCTGCAACATCCATTTTAAAAATTGCTTCACATAACCCCTGATGGCTTGAAACAGTTCACTCAATAATAAAAAAAGAATAAAATAATGGTTTCCAATGGTTTGTATGAGTGAAGAGCGAATCCAAAAATTTTCTGGTTGATTTGAATGAGCCAGTGTAATTACTGTCTCTATTCAGAAACCAAGAAGGAAAAAATGTTGTGTAATAACCTCAAAAGTTTTTCTTTTCCCCTGAAATACACAAAGATTATTTAATGCAAGTGTTTCAGTTTTGGCTAACCATATTTCCCTTTCCACTATTGAACTTGTAATGGTTTGGAATTTTTCAAGATTTAGTTTGCGGAATGTATAAAGTTCATGTAACACTTCAAAGATGGGTAAAAAGAGGCCACACAGATTCAACAGCAGGACCTGGAATTAACTCTGCTTGCCTGATGCCAAATCCTATGATCTAATCACTGGCTGACAAGAATGTCTTTATATTTATCAAAGGGAAGAGTTATACTGCAAGCATGCCAAAATGTGGTAGGTGTTTTCTAAACAAAGACACAGTCCATCTCCTAAATAGAGCTGTTCATCTCTTTAATAGCATTTTAATTAAAACTTATGTAAGTCATGGGCATTTAATTAGAGTATAACTACAAAGTAATAATTTAAAAAAACTTAACCAATAGCTGATTTTTATCTACTGCTCAGTACAGTGGTACCTCGGGTTAAGTACTTAATTCGTTCCGGAGGTCCGTACTTAACCTGAAACTGTTCTTAACCTGAAGCACCACTTTAGCTAATGGGGCCTCCTGCTGCCGCTGCCCCGCCGGAGCCCAATTTCTCTTCTTATCCTGAAGCAAAGTTCTTAACCTGAAGCACTATTTCTGGGTTAGCGGAGTGTGTAACCTGAAGCGTATGTAACCTGAAGCGTATGTAATCTGAGGTACCACTGTATCTGTTAAACTTCCAAATCTGATACTGCTAAGAATTGGGAGGTTATGGGGCAAAAAAGAGAGTATTTCTAAAATCATGAAGGATATTTCAATAGCCCTACAAACAACAACACTCACACATTACAATTCTATTAACATATTTTATAGAACAGTACAGTGGCTCTGAGCAGGGAAGAGGGTAGTTCTCTTCAGGGTTGGAGACTGAAGATGCCAACAAAGGGACTAATATTAAGAGATGGTGAAGAAAGTGCACTGTGGAATATGACACCGTGAAGACAGAGAGGCAGAAGGAGCATAAAATAAGACCTTTTGCTTTTAAGGTGTTGGGAGCAGAAGCCCAGGAGACAAAAATGGGGAAAGTTGGGGGATATTTCTGGTAGACTATAAAGAGAGGCCTATAGGTTTTTGGAGGGATGATCCTGAAACCTGAAGGCAGCCCTGTATAGGGAAGCTATTTAAGGCTCAATGTTTTATTTTGTTTTTATATATGTTGGAAGCCGCCCAACAACAACAACAACAACAACAACAACAACTTCTTCTTCTTCTTCTTCTTCTTACTACTAGCAGTAGTATTTGAGAGTAGGCTTTGAATGAGGAATACCCTAGTTCACACCCCCACTCTGGCACCTGCTAACTGAGTGATTTTACACAAGTTACTATTCCCTTAACCACAAACCCCTATATCTGCAATATGACAACCTTTGTTATGGGGCTATTGAGAAAATTACAGAAGAACATCGAGTTAAAGCCAAAGTTGGTCTTCCTGCTCATAAACAGTTTTGCACAAATGTGCTAAGTTAAACACACTTAGTGGTATCCTTGTTCTACTGGCAAAATGTTTTGTGCCAGTGGAACATTGCAGCGCAAGAGAATACATAAGCGGGCTGCTGGTAATTTTGTTGCACAAAAAACTGTGTAATCTGTTGCACACTGAGCTTCCACTAACACAACTGCTACATTATTTCTTCTGTTCTGCAACTCACCTGTCTGCTAGCAGAGAGCACTGGATACAACCCACAACTCACCTGTCTGCTAGCAGAGAGCACTGGATACAACCCACAGAGAGCATCCCTGGCAACACCAACTTAAGAGCGCTCTGTGCTTAACATGGCATCTCACTTAGCAGGAGGCTATTTTAAAAGCAGCTACAACCATTTCACAAAATCAGCATTCTTGCTGATGGAAATGTAGCTAACACTGGAGTAAGCTTCATCTTACTAATGCTGTAGGAATACTGTACTTTGTAAGCCCACTGCAAACCCCTTGCTAGAATAGAGCGAATAGAACTTATCAAGCTATTTAGAAAAGCTGTCACAATACCAACCATCCCACTCATGATCTTGATAAAGAGAAGCTACTTAAGAGGGATTATGAGCCAAAATACTCACAGGCTTTGCAACCATGAAAGGAAACCTGTTTGAAAAGTGCTTGCAAAGTAATGACAGAAAGAAAGCACTCAATGAAAACAGATCAGCAGAGTCAATTTCCTAGCAGAAATGGAAGATTATCACAGGCTGGGCAAGATTAATACACACTGTGCAAATGAAAAACTGACAGCATTTGGGGAAAATAAAGAGCTGGTTAGAGGTCCTTAGACAAGCTGACTCTGCACCAGCACTTCAATATACACTGGACCTTTAGCTAGACTCTGATGGTTACTAACTAGTGATATATTTAGCTATTTAAGAAGTATTCACATGCCTAAAGATTTGAACACACCGGAGGAAGACGTTTAATGTCCCATTTTCATATAAATAGAGGAAATAAATGCCGCTTCCTTGTACGGTAAAGACTATTTCCTAAGCAACATGCAGTCAATCATTCCATAATGTAAATTATTCTTTCTGAAGTTCTCCTTTTTTGAATCTGTTAAAGTCATGTGTTAAGTTCTGGAAAAATACTCCCGCTCTTCTTTGAACAAACCTTACTTTTATAGTGTGCGTGCACAGCATAAATTTTACAAGTTCAAGAATATTCAGACATTCTCTTTGGAAATTGGTATTTCTGAAACAATGATAATTTTTAGCAGTTTTCAGTAAAAAAATGTTCCGGATTTATGGAATGTTCACAATATGATACAATTTGAATCATTGCCACCACACATTTGGCTCCCTGTTTCAGTGAAGAGTTAACGTAGTCAACTCTGTTTCTGCACTTAATACAGTACAGGGCTGCAGCACCTTTATGAAGAATGCACAACTTACCCAAAACTTAAAAGTGTAGTCTTAAGCTCTCTTACTCTGCAGTAAGCCCCACTGAGACTCCATGCAAACATGCTTAAGACTATGCTGTTGTCTTGGTAAATTCTGTCCTTCATAAATTCCAGTTGAGGCAGCCTTCGTTCATTGTGACCAAATCTCCTCTGAAGTTCCCATTTTAAAATACAGTTAATTTACCAGATAATAAGAAGTTTGCTGCAGTACAGAATAAAGGCTTGGCACGCTCAAAGATTATTGTGATGGATATTCCGCCTTCAGCAAACTCACTGTGTTTTCCCTAAAACAATCATTTAATTTTAACCCCATATTCATCTCATAGGTAGAAAGCAATGAATTAAGTTATTGCTTATAATGTAAACAACCAGTATGTCAATACCTAACAGGCTTAACCAACATGCCTTAATCTACAAGCAGAATTGAAAATGCACGCAGCAAATCATCAACAGAAGCAATCATATCAGTTTTTTGAGCCAGAAAGCTGCTGATCCCTTACCTGCTGGCAAGTACTTCAGTTGGTTATTAGCCAATCTAAGGTGGCGTAAAGATCTTAGGCGGCCAATCTCTGGGCATACAATTTCAAGAGCATTGTCACTCAAGTCTAAAAATTGCAGTTTAACGAGGGAGCCAATTGCTTCAAAGAAGAAGAAAAATGACAAGGAATAAATCCGACCCAATAAAAGCACTAAAACTTTAATAAAAGAATGAGATAGACTTCTATGATGGCTGCATTCACACATAAAGCTGAACCATGGTTCTGCATAATGTACAAGAGTTGGAAGAGGCCCAGGCAAATCTCATGTTCATGCACTCCACCCCCTTCCAAGGTGCCAGGAGGACTTTGGCAGCGTTTACTTTCATTTTCAAGTAATCTCAGCTTGTCACTGCATGTGAACCAGGGATCATGGTTGTAACAAACACTTGTCAGTTTTAAAACAAGCCAGCTTCAAGCAATGAGTAAGTGCTGCCAAATTTCCGCTGCCGGATGTGCGGGAGGAGAGCAGTGCACAAGCCTAATGCCCACTCTTGATCATTTCAGCTCATGACGTGGTTTAATGTGGCATAGAAACACAGCCAGTATCTCATCCCTACATGCTGAATAAATAGGTGGCAAAACCATGTCAGAACTGAGTATTACTGGCAATTTAGTTTTGAGGAGTGGGCTAAAATATGTTGTACGATTGTGGGTCTAATCCAGCTTCTCCATTTCATCCATGAGGTTGTTTCAGGAAAGCCACATCTACTTACCCTACACCTGACACTATATATGTAAGGGTGAGGATTGGCTGAATGGGTATTTACAGGCACTGTGCAGTGCTTCCCAGTATGCAAGAACCATCTTGCAAAGCACTTTATGCAGCACTTTCCAAAATGCTGAAAGCCAGCTGGCTGTCAGTACAATGTACTTTGCGGGCCCTGTGCTTGGTGTTTCCGAAGCCACAGCCTACTGGGATGGCAAAGTCATTGCACAGGCATTTCTGAAGTGCCCAACAATCAGCAGGCTGTTGGGCATTTGGGAAGCGCTGTGCAAGGGACTAGGATCTGTCACCTGATGTCATTAGGATGTCAGATGGAAGAGGAACAAGCTTGTTTTCTGCTGCCCAGAGGGGAGGGTTCCAATTACAAGGAAGGAGATTCTGACAGAGAGAGCTGTTTGATAGTGACATGGACTACGTCAGAAGGTGGTGGACTGGAGGTATTTGAACAGAGGTTGAAACGCCACCTGTCAGGGATTCTTTAGCCATGACTGCTGCATTGGGGGAGTTGGACTAGATGACCCCTGTAGTCCTCTCAACTCTACAATTCTAGGATTGACAGGTGGGTTGTCCTTACCGCCCCCCCCCCCATTAGAGTAGATAAGGATTTGACTTGTTGGGATGGAACTGTCCGTCCCTCCCACCTATACTCAATCCATACACCCCATGTTATTCTACTTTGAAGGTAGCTTAAGTTACAATAACAAAGACCTATCAACAGATAGCAAAGCAGATTCAAGGGGAGGTACCCGAGATTAAGTTGCAGCTAAGATTCACTTGTAAGGGTTGAGCAAGTGTTAGCTCCCATTTCTGTAGGGAGAGAAGTGAAAACCTATAGGTTTACATTCTTTGTTTGTATACTGTATTACATTATGCTTGAGGCAAGGAAAAGGCAATTTACACAGCCAAGAGTTGTTGGGAAAACAACAGAAACAGAGACACAGGTGCTTTATAAATGATTAATAAGGTTTAAAATCATCCATCTAGTCTTAATTCAATACAGCGGATGTGGTCATCGCCTCACTTAGGAGTACTGTTTTACTAATAAATTACACTTTGGTTTTTTTAACCCTCAAATTAGAAGCAACACACATATTTAGGTACTTGAGAGTTTAAACATTTTCATTCATGCAATGTCTTCCTCTACAATTAATGTCATAAACTAAAGATATTTTGAACCCAGAAGGGCACTTACCTTCAGGTACAACAACAATGTTGTTTGAATGGAGGTATCTGGAAGAGAACAGAACATTTTCAAGGGCGGGCTGATAAGAGCAGGTGGCAAATATTCATAGATGAAACTTGATCAAAGACAGCATGCTGTATTTTTTCTTCCTTCATTTCTGCAAAGGTAATGCTCATATGGCAAACTATGACTGATAGACATTACCTTGAGTTTTGATCACTCTGCCTAAAACAGGACTCGCACTTCCAAGTTTTCCTGAACCAGATTTCCTCTTCTTTCATATTGAGATTAGATCAAAAATTTCACATTTGTTACCAGGCTGCTCTGTACATAATGCAACTACCATCATATATGGTTTCCAAGACAATGCCTTCTGGGAAGGAACCCAGGAAAGAGAATAGAGAGGCAGACAAGCAGAGACCTACGTCTTCACCTACTCCCAACTGGGCTAGTTTTTGTTTTGTTTCCAATGTCTGGCTTTTAACAAATCCATGCATTTTAAAAAAGCTGTGAGCCTTAAAAAGCTGGGTGTTAAATCTGCTAAATAAATATACGTTTTGGATCATAGAAGAATCACAATATGCACAGCAGTTGTTTCCCTAATACTCACTTTGTTGGCAAAGGTGTAAGATAAATATATAAATAAGTCATGTCAAACAGCTGTGTCATATGACTGAAACAAAGTAGCCTGAGGTGAGTGTGTTGATACATTCTCCCTGCTCTAAACCAGCCCAAGGTCAGTGGGCACCTAGAACCTTTTAGCTGTTTCCTCTCAGCAAGGATCCCTGTGGAATTCATTCTGTGACTGAGTAAAGCATGCCTCCTATTTAGTTCTCAGAAGTAGGTTTGAGAATGTGATGGAGAAGCTCATAGAGATACCATTCACAAGAAGAGCCTTCACATGGCCCTCTGGCACTTGGGAGACTGTGAAAAATCAGTCATGGAATCAGCCTTATCAGAGTCCTGAAAATTCATTTTACACAATTTTTTCATACACCACAAGAGTCAGAAGTGCAGGAATCATCAGATCGTTTTATATTTTTACAGCATCTTCTCAGATTTATTTCAATATTTAAAAAATTCTAATGTCAACATTCATTGGCAAACTGTACAAATGGTGTTCTTGTTTATTATTTAAGTTTACATGTTTTACTTTATTCTATAAAAAGGATGATCATCAAGTGAAAGCATACTGACAAGCCCAGGCAAGTTGAGGCCAGGATATAGAAAGCTATTTTAGTTTTGTCCGAGCGTTTGCATGTGCCCCGTTCCATCTTACAATCTGTTTTTGAAGGTCCATTTACTTTCAAAAGCATTCTGCCTTCTGGCATGGGAGGCTGGTATTCAAGAAATACAAGCCCAAATAACTTGTGTGGTTCTTTGGATCCTGGTCTATATTTACCATCATAGGCTGGTAAAATTTTATATAGTGCTCTCTGGTGGTGAATATTTGCAGTTACTGCTATTCAGAAATAAATATGTGCTATTCTCTTCAAATTGAGATTTGCTAGATGTCTCAAGGTAGTTAGATGTTATTTACTGCTTGAAAATTGATCTTTTGCTCATTCAACATAGAAAAGGGGTGTGCAGGATAAGTAACCTGATGGAAGTATAGGATTGATTCTTGCTTCAGGAGAATTCAAACTTGAAGGTATTATGGTGGCAGAAGATGATAAATTATGGCTTATAGTCAGAGTTCCAAGCTGAAGTTTTGTTTTTGTTTTTTTAAGGAATCTATATTAAAGATTCGGGACAGTGCTATGGAGTTTGAAAACAAGGGAGATTTTTCCCCATGTTAAAAATAGCCGTCCTGGAAGTAGAATGTACATTCACAAATTAAGGACCATGTGGTAACTCTGGATCAATTAGGCCAAATAAAATTCTCATATGTTCTTAATCAGGATCCCAAGAATTACATCAAGCATGCCAAAAGTTTTGAATGTGCTCAGTGGTGTGGTTCCCTTTTTTTTTCTTTCAAAAAAGGCTGTTAGCTGAAACTCATTGAAGTTTCAGAAACAAATTGATACTGCAGAGGGATCTATTTTTCAAAAGATTACCAAATATAAGAGTGCAGCTGTTTAGGAAACACCAGTTCAAAGACCCAGTGAGCATGTGGAAATAGCCATGTCACTATTTTTATTTAGCCTTTGCATGTTCACTTTAAAACTTGGATATTTCTAAATACCATAATAGAAAGAGAAATAGTCACCAACAGAAAGGTTATGTAAATCAGAATCTACGGCTCCATGATGTTAAATGTTTCTATTCATTTTGAGAGCTGTTTCCAAAACAAGAACTTTACATAATTTTAATTCCTAGAAGTCAGCACTAGTTTTTATTAACCCAGATGGGTCACAATACCAGGGATGCTAGGGAAACTTATTTGATGATCCAAAATCTGTGAGCCTACCATAAAGCAATGCAAATTATAGCTATAGCAAGGAGTTTCATCCTGCTGACAACTAGTGTGCTCTTTTTTTATTGCTGCTCCTCAGTTAGGTTTTACTATCTGATATACACATTAGGAAGATTACTATTATTATGATTCATCCTGCATGCAGATCCCAACCTTTTACTATCCAGCAAAAGACACAGGAAAAAGGGTTAGGGGGCATGACATAATTAATACAAGAATATTTAATGTGTATTAAACAAGCTCTCTCTGGTTTTCAGAGCTTCTAAAATTACCCTCCCTCCAAACCTTAATTTCAGGCAGGATTTTCTTATGGCCTCATCAGATAATCTTTTTAAGTGCCTGGTGGCAAAACATGAAGCATATCACAAACGCTGTACTTCAGCTTCATTATGAAATAGAATTCACCTCAGACAAGATGAGGCAAGATTAGTTCTTGAGTAAGCTACAGGCCATAGTGACCTGTAAGGCCTATTAACTGCACTGCAAATGCAAAAACCAGGAAGGTGCAGCTTTCCAGGGGCAAGAAGAAAAAGCTCAAGTTTAGACTACACTCCTTGGTTATCTATGCCATGTGACCCAAAACATCTTTAGCTCCACACATGCCCGTGACAGCACAGTGACCCGATAAAGTCCTGGATACAATCACAATTCCAAACTGACTATTTAAATTTGCAAAGGCACATTTTCATGTTGCCATGCTTACAGGAATTGCTGCCAGGAAGCTGCAGCTGAAGGAATTCTTCGTCAGCTAATGGTCGCATCACTGTAGGATGCTTCTTGTGTTGTATCTGTTCATAAATTGATTTTGGAGACATCACTGAAAGGAGGTATATAAATCCCCACTTTAATAAATTAGCTGCAGTGCATCAATAAAATTGCTATCATATTTGCAAAGCTAAGTAGGATCCAGTATAGTTTCTAACTGGACGGAAGACCATGTGTTGAGATTTCTATATTGTAGGGAATTGGACTCATTGACCCTCAGGGCCCCTTCCACCCTACAATTCTATGATTCTGTAACAGTTTACATATGAAATGTGCAATGGGGTTGACTATATTAGGAATACACGTGGTGTTTACTAGTCTCTTCTGCCCCCTGGCAGTTGATGTTATAATCCAGGTTTTAGGCTCCTTCCTTGAGAGGTAAGAGGCAGAAGGAGCTGTAGCTGGACTGTGGGATTGGCTGTTGGGAAAATTGGCAATACAAAGAAGTAAACAGTGCAAGAAGATATAGAGCCTTGCAGTAAGAAACATTCACTATTTTCAAAATGTAAGCTCATCAATGGCTGATAATTTAATGGAACCACCAAGTACAAAGGTGGCATGCCTATGAGTATTAGGTGCTAGCAACCGATAACAGATGTTTCTCCTAGATCAGAGGTCAGCAAACTTTTTCAGCAGGGGGCCAGTCCACTGTCCCTCAGATCTTGTGGGGGACAGGACTATATGGTTTTTTTTTGGGGGGGATGGAGAAATTCCTATGCCCCACAAATAACCCAGAGATGCATTTTAAATAAAAGGACACATTCTACTCATGTAAAAACATGCTGATTCCCGGACTGTCCGTGGGCCGGATTTAGAAGGTGATTGGGCCAGATCCGGCCCCCAAGCCTTAGTTTGCCTACCCATGTCCTAGATGCATTAGCCAAGCCAGAGTTGGAAGCAGAATACTGGATGAGATTAACTTTAGTCCAATATAGAAAGATAATCTACGTTCTTAGCCAATGCAAACAGCAGTCCTATTTGTGAACATACCCCCCTCACTCCAAAACATATTACAAATTTGCACTTGGAAATCCCTGCCTGTTGAGATTAGGCAGGTGCCTTTGCTGTACTCTTTTTGGCGCCTGCTTAAGACGTTTTTGTTTAGGCAAGCCTATCCAGACATGCAGAAAGTTTACATGTAGTTTACATGTAGCTTACAGTTTATTTTAATTCCCCTCTGAATGTTTTTAATATCTTTTTTAAATTGTCTTTTATTGGCAATATTAATGTTTTATCATTTTTTGTAAGTGACCTAGGGTTTCATTACAATCAATTAATTTTGTCAAATAGAACAAAACAAAAAATAAAAATATTGCCTTCCAGTAGATTTTACAAAAGCAATATTCAAAAATTAGTGTTCATTCTGGATACTTTTAACAAAAGAATGGGATTTAAATTCTACATTTATTATATTTCTATGAAAAGATAGACTTTTTCAGTTCTCTGAGCAAACAAACTAGGAGCTACAGCCTGAAAGCAGCAAATCTTTGGCATGGTGGTTCCTCCAAGCTGTCCCTTGAATCACTACCTTGAAGCATATGAAAAGACAGCACATGAGTGAAATTAGGTCATGGAAAGGCACTAGAACAAAACAGACTAGCTCTTTAACAAACCAGATTGTTCCAAAACAAATTGTAAGATATTTACCTATATAACTTCAGCACCCTACGTTCAAGAAACTCATTAAACTAAAGGGCAGAATATAAGGAACAAGACACCACACACTCACAGTTCCACAAGGTTTGGAAGCTTCTGGGCAAGGTTTTCCGGCTAAAAAAGAAAATTGTGAAGTTTTTGTTTAGTTTTTAAAGAAAGACTCAATATCTAACTGGCAAACCAGTTTGCCAAATTCAAGATGGAACTAACATGAGGCTCTGAGTGTCAGAAATCCAAAACAGGGAACAACTGTTTTATGTGGCCCACCACCCCATCTGGCACTGATAATGAAACCTGGCTTAGAGCCTAGACTTGGATGACAGCGACTGTTGTCACTGGAAAGATGAAAGAATTTCAATATGCCAAGAAGGCCTGAAGATATCAACACACAGAGGGTGGAGCTAGCTTCCAAATTGGGCTCTAGAAGAACAGCAGACACCTTCTACACTAATCAATCAAGGTGCCAAAATATTAACAAGTGTGATTAGCATCTTCCAAGTTCAACATGTACTGATAATGCAGAGAAACTCACATAGCTTATAGATTCTTTAGCGTGTACTAACTTAGAAATGCCCACTGAATATTCAGGTGACTTTACAATAGCCTAAGGCAGAGTCCTATTAGCTACTCTAATGTTAAGTCAGTATGCCAATATTTTTCAATTACTATAATGCATTCTCCAGACAGCCAGAAGTCTTCTAAATATGGAGATCTTCTAAAGCAACATTTTATAAGAGATCATGTTACAGTAGCCATGTCATGCAATTTCCACATGAAGTGCATGATGTTAGTTTTGTCTTACACAACTCTGCAGGGGTCCTATTTCACAAACAGATTGCCAGTGTATTACTGGCAGCCAGATATTTTCTTTACTGTGGTGCTGGAGCTTGATTCCAGGATAATATTTTGGAAGTCTTGAAAGCTCACTTTCACTGGGAAAAGCAGCACGTCCAATCTGTGTGCCTCTCATGCCCCAATTTATACATGACAGTTTGCGGCTTTTTCCTACATAGTGGTTTTCAAGCAAGAAAAAGGTCAGACTTGAAGTGGCTCTACATTATACCAAATTTAGCTTTTATGTTCATCTAGGGTAGGACTGCCCATTTCAACACTCAGATTGCCATCCTTTCTTTGGCCAGCATTTCCCTACTGTTTTCAAACACAGCATATGCAGTATAGTTTTCAGCCAGAAGCAGTCTCATAATTCTTCTGCTTGTTTTCCATGCCATGCTGCAAAAATCTTGAGTTGTGGTTTCCACCTACTGGGGAATTAATGCTAAAACACACTGATTTCCCTCCTAAGCAATTTTGGTAGGCTTAGCAGCACCTGGTGTCCTTGTTATTAGGTTCCATTTTTAAAACATACATTCATAAATGGATGAATACAATCATGTAAGTGTAGAAAATAAAACAAAAACTAGCTCAGTTACTTTACCAGCACTTGTATAAATTGTATAAGCAACCAAGTCTGAATAAATTCTAATGAACTCTTTAATGTGTTCACCAGCCTAATAAACAATATTCACTAGCTATTCTAAGAAACCTAAGAATCTTGCCTATTTATTCCTACAATGCTTCAGGATGTCCCTGGTTAATATCTCACCTCTTCCATGAACATAGTAGTTAACCTTATGTAGATAACAATCTGCCATACAAGCATAACAGTGTTGAAACCAACAAAAACATTACATTCGTAGTACAATTTCTGCTCCTGCAACAGAACTTCACCTTCCTTTCCTAATCCTGCAACTTCACCCAATCTACTCTGGAGGGTTTGGGAAATTCACAATCGGATTAGGGACATATGATGAAGTGGAGGGAGTAGAAGTTCAGTTCATTGGATTCAACCCGTAATTTACAAGGCTGTTGAAATAATTAACAAAAAATAACTCCCCATGAGCTGGGGAGAAGGAAAGCACCCCATAGCAAAAAGAAATAAAATATACTGGCAGAAATATACATTTTTTTTATTCCAGGCTCTTCTTTTTAACTTTTCAGAAAGAAAATTTGGCATGCTTCCCAAAGTTTTTCCTCTTTTAAATATAATGTTTTCCAACACATTATATTGACTGGTATGAAGAAGCACCAGAAACATAGGAATAAACTGAAATGTCAGGGGGTATTTTATACCCCATATGCTTTTCATGCATACAAGATGAAAACTGTAGGAATTAAGTAGCTGAAATTTGATGACTTGATTACTACTGTGCAAGTGAGAAGTCCTAGAAGAATTTAGTTATATCTGCAGTGAAAAACACATACAGTGTAGGATTGTGCCCCAGCACTGCCCAAAATGATTAAGAGCAACATTCTCTGAGTGTAGGATCTCCCACCCAGGGGACATTCAAGCATGTCAGCTTCTACCTGGTCTGAAGTGGTCTGGTCCATACATAGGCCTCCAACCACTTCAGTGAGAGCATTGCAAGGGCAATACAGAAAACATTTCCTTATTCCAACTTCAGGTCCCTAACGTGTTATTGGACAAGTGCAAATACTGTCGCCCATATCAATGAATGGCTTTCATTTACATACGGTACAGTATATTGAAAAAATTAAGGTACACTCAAGGACAATGTCCTCCACATAGACCCTAAGCATCAACAAATATTTTGCTAGTTGTACATTTTAAAAAGTCATACCAAGGTAGTCAATGAATTTCTTTTCATATAGAGTCTCTCCAAGTACTGCAGTCCTTCATCCTTCAGCATTTCTAAAGGGAAGTGATGGAGATTTCGGTAATTTAAGAATAAGTTCTTGTGCCTTTCTAGCTTTGCCTCCAATATTGTTTTACAGAGTTCTGATGCCATGACAGGTTTTGTCCCAGCCACCATGTTAGAACTCTACTCATCACAGAAGTTCATTTCTAAAAGGGAAAGCAAAAGACAAGTAGTGTTTTAATAGGGCTCTTACTTGGTTTTCCCATAGCACAATTTTTCTGAAACATGCTTGTTTATTTTAAACATTCCTACATCCCCCTGTATTCAAAAGATAGGTAACAAAAGTAGAAACCAAATAAATATGAAATTGAAGGAATTGTGGGGAGGACGGGGCCACACAATACAGCACTAAGATCTCAAATCTAAAGCCATGTATATCTATCTACCTTCAGGGAAAACAGATATCCGACTAGTTAGCAAGAAGCACTTTTCAATCAATGAACTATTAGTATTTGATATCAACATAAATTATTTTGCCTAGGAAAGTAACGAATGGTTGGAAACAGACAAGACTTTTTGAAGATTCCTGAAGATGATTTAGGAGATGCATTCCCATTATGTGTACCTAAACAGGCACACTTAGTTTGTTTCCCTGTTGCCTCTGGGCAAATAAGTTGTGCAGATTTTCCAATACAATACAAAAGCCTGTTTATTAGCAGAGAAAGTGGGGTAAGCATACACATCATGAACAGCAATTTCCTTCAGTTCTTTCAAGACAGATAAAAGCTGCCTCCAGACTATAGTATACCACACAAGCATAAAAGCTAATGCAAATAGAGTTATGGCACAGGAGATTTTATATTAAGGCTTCAAACTCCCAAAATATATTTATTTGAACGAACTTGTGCATTTCAGGAGTACTAGGATTTAAATCAGTCAAAAAACCAGCATGGACTACTTTTCCTAAGACAGATAGGGAGAACTTCTACAGATGGCAGCCCTAACTACAAGACTCTCCTAAATCATAAGCAATAACAAGAGGGAAAGGGTCTGAAGGGTACCAAGGAACATCATTGCATAACAAGGAAGAAGAAATGGTGGTAAGAATGGCTGAAGCCTTTCTGCCACTCTAAGCAATGTTTCTTCTTGATAAATTCTGGGGCATATTTTCATGTTATGCAGATATCAATGCAAGCCTAAAACAGCTCAAAAAGGGAAGCTGGCATGGTAGGCAGCCTCTGAATCATGCCTAACCTCTATAGTTGAGCGAACCCCATTACTAGGCTAGGCTAGGCCCCACTCCAGGCAGAGGAAAAACCTCTACATGAAAGCCACAAGATGAATGCATATATATGTCACACTTTGCATATGTGGCATGACACTAACACTGGTCACAGCTTCTGTTCCAACCTATATGCAGCCCAGGAGATGCATCTGCTTGTTCACTAATAAAAGGCATGCTTTGTGTATATGTGTATAGGATTCAATTTTCTGCATCTTCAGGTGATGTCAGTCAAGAGTAAAGTGGAATAGCTAACTGCTGCCCTCCAGATGTTGTGAACTACAGCTTCCATCATCTCTGACTACTGGAGATGCTGGCTGAAGACAGTTCAAAGTACAAAATGTCTGTAGGACTTGGCACAGTGGTGGCTATCCCTGCTGTATACAGGGATCCCGAAGCAGAAAGACAAACTTTGAGACACAGTATAAAGCAGCTTCATTTGTTCCATTACATGTGGAAATCCCACCTGAGGACTATCATAAGATATTCATAAACCAGGAAATAACACTGGACATAATTCAACCAGAAGGAGTACATTTCACCCTACTAGGATACTCTCCCATGGGTCTGAAGGTGGCCATATCTGAACAAAGGAGTTTCGGAAGGCAGCTCCAGTGTGAAACTGGAGAACTAAAATTATTCAGGAAGTTCATCTCTATTCATTTTTGTCTGCAGAGTCAATAGTTTCCTTTCCTCCTTCCCACTATAAATATTAACTTAGCATTGCTAAGGTGATTATTTTTGCCAATCAATAATGTTGTAAAAGTCGTCATGCTTATTCTGCATAAATTCTAGCTTTGGCCCAATTGTCTCTCTACCTGCACCGCTTGCATATAATTTCTCTCTGAAATTTATAGTTCTTCCGCCCCACACATGCAGCTGCCAACCAAGGATTTAACATTTAACACATCTACTGAAGTGGACTTCTGCCCACAAACGCTTATGCCACAATAAGATGTCACAAGACTTCTTCCCATTTTTTAATGCAACAGAATAACACGCCAGCCCCTCTGGAAATATTAGGGTTCCCATTTTTATTTGCTACAAGCCGCCTCGACATTTCCCGATAAGAAGCGAATAAATAATAATAATAATAATATTTTTTCGAGGGGCGGGGGGACTGAGGGAGAAAACACACTAATGAGAATGAAGGGGAGCCTGGAAGGAAGGAAAGGGAGTTTATGTCCTAAATGCGGTTTAATCACCGTCAAAGAGAGACCGTTGTTGGGGGACGGGGATGGGTGGCTAGGTGGGAAGAAAGCGCATAATTCCCCCTCACACGTCTCCATGGCAACAACGTCTTTGTCCCGACAGCGGGAGGCAGAGAAGGGAGAAGCAAAAGCCGCCTCTTCTCCACTCCTCACTTCGCTGGATATGCCGCTGGGAAAGGGAGGGCAGCGAGGGGGCGTCGCAACTCACCTGCGTTTCTAAGCTGAGGGGGGCCCAAAATAGGAAGCGCCCTCACTCAGCACAACACGGGGAGAGAAGGGGCGGGGCAGATGGGGGGGGAAAGACACCAACTAACATCAACATCCGGTTAACGAACGGGAGGAGCGGGGGAAAGAAGAGTGGGTGGGGGGAGAACGCTGATTGGAAGCTGGAAGGGGCGGGCTCAGAAAGTCGCGCGAGAGCTTACTCGCGCGGCTCTTCCGCTCCGTGTCTTAATGAATAAATCGGGCGGCGCTCTTGAATCGGGCACGGGCGAGAGACGGGCGCATGCGTGGCCTTGTCTTCTCCTTCTCCATAGCTTGCCCTGCTCGCATTGTCCCTGAGCGCTTCCCGCCTTTTTTGAGAGAGTGAGGGCGCGTGCGTGCGGGGCCACGCCCATAACCGCTCTTTTCCCTCAGCAAGCGCGGCCTCCAGTTTCTCTTGAGGGGAAGACTTGGCTATGGATAAACGGTACGCCATGAAATCACATCCCTGCTGCCCCTTCGCTAGTTAGTTTAGGGTTGCTGGGAATTGTAGCCCAGATTTTTCGGATAGGTCCCTCCCATATGCTTTAAAATTTCAAACTCCGCAAATAACAGATGTATGGTGTGTATGCAAGCCTCTGGTGTGTTGCCACTGTGGGAGATTTTCCCTTCTTTTCCTCACCTGTTTTAAGGTCCTTGTTTTTCACGGCTGGACTTTCAATATATATATTCGGGGTGGGGATGGAAATTGACCAACAATTAAAGGAAAATTTAAGAGGAAAATCCTCTGAAAAACTAAAAATATTTTTGCTGATACATTTCTGCCAGTTCTTGCTTAAGCAAGGAAGATCTGCACCTCTGACTTGAATAAGGAACTGGAAACAGCGAATAAGGAACTCGAACAACAATTTCCCTAAAATTTGACAAGTCTTTCTTTCAAGACAAGTCTGGGATTCATTATGTTAAACATAAGATAAATGTATACAATGAATAATATTTTAAGCCAGAAGGTTGTCAGTTGCACCCTGAATTCCCTTTCATTCTCATCTGTTCTTCAGAATAGAGTACCTAGTACCTAGGTTGCTGAAATGTGAAATTAAGATTTTCCTTATTGTTTTTATATCATCATAGCCCCACAGGACTGCCTCACCACCCACTCTCAATTAGCTGCCCACAGGAGTGTTACACTGGATTTATTGTGCTTTATATACACTCACATAAACTACATATAAGGTTGAGTAGCGGGAAATTTGATCTTGCAAGTACCAAGTGGATGACGAGTTATTTCTGTTTGGTTTAGTACCTGGAGTGAAGCCATAATGCAACTTCATGCTAAGCATGCCATCATCTTCCCCAGTCTCTCTGTTTATTCTTAAGAACCAGGAGAACTGGGGCAGCTTAAACCTTCTCATTGAGAATTGTAGAGTTGAAAAGGACCATAAGGGTCATCTAGTCCAACCCCCTGCAATGAAGGAATCTTTTACCTAACATGGGGCTGAAACCCACGACCCTGAGTTTTAAGAGTTTCATGCTCTAACACCTGAACTGTTTTCATATTTATCTGGGTCCTCGTAACAATCAACATCTGCAATAAAATTTAATCATTTTAAATAATGAAACTAATACAGTGGTATCTTGGTTCTCAAACTTAATCCATTCTGGAAGTCTGTTTCAAAACCAAAGCATTCCAAAACCAAAGTGCACTGTTCCATAGAAAGCATGTAATGGAAAACAGAAAAAAGTTTGAAAACCTACTGCGGGTTTTTCAGCGTTTGGGTTCCAAGTTGTTCATGAACTAAGCTATTCAAAAACTAAGGTACCACTGTAATTATTTTGATTTCTAGCTCATTTAATATTCAACTAATTGTGTAAATGATGTTCACTGATTTTACTAGAATTGAACCTATTTGTGCCTAAGATAGGTAAATTTCAGGTTTGGAATGGAGAAAACTTGAGAAAAGTTCCAATGATTTTCTAAAATTTGTAATAAACTGTATTTTGTAGTAATTACTGTATTGTTCTGAAAAGGAGAAATAGATAAAATAAATGAAATAAGATTTGCCTTCAGTTCTACAGATGCAGATGATTAAAAATACATTACCACAACATGTAGTTTCAGAGTTGAATCCTAATATGCTAGGTCACTAGGAAAGAACAGGGCTAATGCCACATATTTTTTTCTGAAATACCATATGGAGTTTTCCATTATCTCATCTACTATTTTAAAATCCACCTTGTAATACTTTCCTTTGCTTTTCCCTGAAGTTACTATGCAATTCAAGAGTGTCAGCATGGTGGAGTTTTTACTTCACAGCTCTTGTTAAATACCTTTTACCAAGACTTTTAAAATAGGGTTTACACAATAGGGTTGACATCGTGTGTGTGTGTTTGTGTGTGTGTGTGTGTGTGTGTGTGTTCTCCCTTCCATCTCAAGACAAATTGTATATCAATAAAGTAGAATGGCTCAAAACCCCAGAACAATTGCTTGAAATTTATTCTTTGAGCTAGAAATAAAGTACCCAGTTCCTTTTTTCTTATGCATTTTTGTACAGTAACATGTAATACTGTAGTTTTACATTTGGATAGAAGCCCTATATAACAGAAGAGCAAGTGCCTCTTTATTTTAACTTAATACAGTAATGCCTAGATTATCTTGTTAATTTTTTTTTGTTGACGCAGGAGTGCTTAACTGAGCGTTAAGAACAGTGAACTGTCAATGTTGTTTACACTGACCAGTTTTAAAGTCACTTTCTGTGTTTTGAACAGTACTCTACACTGAAGAGCAGATGGCGCTGTTGCATATCTATTGTCCAACATCCAATTTGAAGAGGTAGAACACCATAGTTATATATATATATATAGTGTATAATGGACTAGGTGGCGTAACTAGATGTAATTGGGGTTGTGTGTGTGTGTTCATCAGGAGCAGGGGTCAGCAACCTTTTTCAGCCGTGGGCCGGTCCACCCTCCCTCAGACCATGTGGTGGGTCAGACTATATTTTGAAAAAAAATATGAACAAATTCCTATGCCCCACAAATAAGCCAGAGAGGCATTTTAAATAAAAGCACATATTCTACTCATGTAAAAACACCAGGCAGGCCCCACAAATAACCCAGAGATGCATTTTAAATAAAAGGACACAGTCTACTCATGTAAAAACACGCTGATTCCTGGACTGTCTGCGGGCCGGATTGAGAAGGCGACTGGGCTGCATTTGGCCTACGGACCTTAAGTTGCCTACCCCTGATCAAGAGTCATAGAGGCTCCTGAATTTGGTTGAGATTATAATGCTAGGAAATTCTCCCACAATTGCTACTTGCCCTATGGAGGGAAACATATAGATGTTGTATGGATGCCTGTCCATGGAAGACACTGGTTAGATCAGGGGCAGCTTCAAGCCCTGACTGTCCTTTAAAAGCAGGCCAGTTATACACAGTATGAAAAGTGAGTGATAAGATTTCCAAAGAGGAATATGCCTGGCCTCTTGGTGGCATATAATGTGGCATATAAGCTTCTACCTGGATTTCTCCAACTACTGTACACTGCTTCTGATTTTTCCACAATTCCAAAGTTCTCAAAGAAGTACTGTACATTTGAAAACTTACTCATAAATAAGAATATTTTAAACAATGCCCATTTCATACAAACTCACGACAGAGACAGTTGAAAAACAGGAAATTGGAGTTCAGTTTTCTGTGTTATGCATGTACATAGTTACACTTTTAAAATAGGGTGTCAAAACTGTGCTCCAGTTCAGGCCTTTCCTGAGAACAAACCCCATGGATTTGATTGAATACTGTACTGTGAATAAACTTGCATAGGACGGCACTGCAAGTGTGTGCTTCCAGCTACACTTGTGTTGTGGTATGAAAATAATCCAAGCTTGGCATGCCTGAAAGGACAACCACTGTCAAACTTTATACTAACACTTCTCCCCAGTACAAAAAAAGTATCCAAGACATTTCCATTTTGTTTACAGCATTTACATAAATGATATTCAGTTGGAATCTCTTGGGGAGCAAAGTGTACTTCAGTATAAACCTTTAAAGGCCAAAATGTAAAAAAGAAGGTGGAGACTGGCAGCCTTGTTAGGAATTGTTTCGCTCTCTGCAGGCCACCGCTGAACCATTTCAAGGTTGTGTGCTTTTTAAAGTATGCAGATGTCTGCATGTCACACAACAGATATTGTAAAGACCTTTATTTAGCTACCTTTCCTGCCACAGTCAGCAGCAACTACAACAGCGCTTTAAGGAAAAACAATATTTTAAAAGTGTTCTTCAGAACGGTCTCCTGTAGCTACAATAATTACCCAGTCCAGGTGTGATTTTCAGCAGTAGTCTTCAACCTTAATTAATCCCAATCGTGTGACATAGGACCCAGTTTATTTTCTGCTTATGTCCATTTTTCTCCTTTTATGTCTGATGTAAGGGACAACTGCATATTCCTGCATTTGGAGATGATTCTCAGGGTCCCTTCTAACTCAATGATTCTATGATATCCAGATGCAAAGGAGGACAACAGAGTGCCCCACATTGCGTAGGGGCAGCTTCCCATACAGAGGGAGAAAAGATGAACCTTCCAATATCCAATTTGCCACAAATCTGAAATACATATGCTACTTTGCAATGCTACACTTCCATGTTGTTGTTTTAAGCTGTACAACAAAAAGAAAGTGGTGGTGATGCTAGCCAAGGTCAGAGAGTTACCCACTTGTGGATCCCGACCTACTATGAGTCTAAGAAAGAACTTAGTTATGTTTAATAGAGGAGTGGATGTGAAGAGATGGACAAAATTTTTCATATGTAGTGGGAATGTGACGTGATAGTATGGTTCTGGTGAAAGTTTTAAAGGAATGTGAGACATTAATTGGACAAACTATAGCAAGATGCGCATTGAGATCTGCTGTCTATTTTTGATGGAAATAGATCATACAAAGAACAATTAATATTTTAAGCATGTCTTCAGTTAGCAAGAAACTGAAAAAGCAGGGCTGCCATAGCTACTGAATTGTGGCATCAACAAATCTGCAATATAGCCTTATCAGGAAAACTGAACAAATATGGGCAATAAAAACTCAAACAGAGCCAAACACCTTTTTTGCAACATTGTAGGATTTTATTTGACTTTATAAGTAAACAAAAGTGATGATTAGATTCATTCCCCATCCATACATGGAAATCTCTGGAGGAATACTTTGGGATAATTCTTGTTTTATTTTGCTTTGAACTTACGTTCTCCAACACAGCAGTGTGACAATGTGCTCCTACATTTACTGTGTCTGTTATAGAAATAGATAGAAGTTTTTAAACAAACAAACCAAAAACTGTTGGATCTACCCCTCACCCACCATTTCTAGTTTTCTAGTTCTTGTGAAGCAAAACACTTATATAAACTGCATTCTAATATTAGTTATCCACATAATGGTATAAAAATGAATAATTAACAAGTGGAGAAGCCCTCTCTGCTGAGGCACTTGCTATGGCTATATGAGGTCCCAGCTGTGAGAGCCATACTGGGAAAGAAATCTACCAGAAGCCCTGAAGAGCTAGATTGGAGATTCATTGAGCGGATTAGACTGTAAATTTGATTCAGTCCAACATAAATCCTTATATAACATCCCTGCATAGAATATATTAAAATGACAATTTCATTTTTAGTGGCCCCAATCCAAAAAAGTCACGTGCAAGAAAGTGTGATGTTCAAATAACTAAAGCCTGGCACAGCAGATGGAAAGGCTCATTCCTATTTACAATACAAAAGAGAATGGACAGTAAAGCACATGCAACATACATGCAGATTTGATGGTTCCTGGCTGTGCTTGTGCCATGGTAGCCAATGAAACATATATGACTGTGGCACTACAGTCCTATTTTGAGGACTGGGCTGCCAGCTTGTTATTAAATGGGATACTCGGTGTACATGTACTTTTGGAAATGTGTTAATTGTCCTTGCTTGGATCTTTGTGGTGCTAAATTAACCTGGGACCTTTAGAGAAGCTCTGGGACAACAGGTGCAAGTTCCTTAAATGAAATGGCCCCAAGGACAAGGTCCAAACATAGTACTTATTTCACACCAATCCGCAAACTAAAGATAATAACTATCTTGTTTAATCAGCAATTTATTTATTTAAATAATTTTTATCCCTCCTCTCATAAAAAGCTCAAGGCAACATTAAACAGCGGACTGCAGATTCAAAGAGATCCTGGTGAACTGCTGCCATCCCTGTTTCTGCATACTTGCTGTAGGAGTGGAATACCAAGTTCCAGTATTGCATAGGGTGTCGAACTTCAGAATGAGTAAATCTAGGCTGAAATCTCCACTTGGTAAGTTACTGGGTCTAGGACACCCAAGCTTGTTGGGTGTTCTAGACCCAGTAACTCTCAGCTTAACCTGCTTCACAGAGTTGTGTCAATTAGGGGTGTGTCATTTAGGTTATCCTGAGCTCTTTGAAGAAACAGAAAGGTAAACATGTAATAAGTAATGATAGTATATCATAGTGTTGCACAGTTGGCTGAGTTGTGAGCCTGAATCTTGATTAATTTCAGGATGAATACTGGCTGTTCTCTAAGAAAGAATCACTTCCACTCCTCTGCTTAAAAACAAATCTGGACTATTTTCAATGGCTTAAACAGCTGGCACTTTCAGACCTCTGCTTTTAACTTTTTGGATCCTGTTCTCTTCTTTTGGACACTGCTCTCTGTATAAATGCTGATGGAGTCACTGGCCACAAAAACATTGTTGTTTAAGGACTTCAGCCCTGAAGAGGCAGAGACATACTGGCTCCAGGCTGAGGGACAGAGATCTGACAGAGAGGTGCATAGTTAGCATTTAATATATGTAAGACATTAACATGCTCAATTTGCTTAACAACAGAGCTGGCACAGGAACATTTTGCATATAGGTAAGTTACACCTTAATAGAGATTGCTTTGTTGAGCTGAAACAGTTTTGTAAAATGATATGAGTGAATAATTTAACAGAGCTGCAGAACTGAACTGTGGAATGCTATTGAACTCCCAAGGTTATACAAATTATAATATTTAAGCACACTGTTACTGAAATTCCCCTCATTTAAAATAGGACATTCTCCGATTGCTTCCAGATGAACTGTTTATTAAGCAGGTATCTTGATTTGTTTACACAAAGGGTTTTCTTTTTTTGGTGGGGCAACTATTTACTGAGTATTCACTCTTATTTGTTTACAGTTCTTATGACACACTTTCTAGGGCATTCCCCCTCACTTTCCTTATTGCAAAGAGCCTAGGGTTGCAGAAAAGTGGGTTTGTTGTGCAGGAGTTACAAATCAAATTTAATGACACTACCTGAATTTGCTGGTGACTGAATGCCACTCAGAAATAGCAACAGCCTGGACACTCCCTTTACACCAGCTGCTTTATTTACTTATGTAAACAACTAGCTAGTTTAGTTGGTTGCATCTCATCCCAAATCTTGTCCCTGATTAGGAAATTAGTTCTGGATTTCTTCAAGTGAAAGTTAATAGTCCTTCGCAATAAGTGTTTGATCAATCCATCAACCTCTGGTGGATGATTTAGAAGGATTGGTTCTGGCATCACTTTCACTGTGCATTTTGTGCCAGTATCCATACTCAGCAGAGTTACATCTCAACGCAGCTCCTTCCTTGGAATTGTCTTCGGGGTTGAAGGTACACACAGTAGGCAATAAACACTCATGGACGCCATAAAGATTCAGTCAAGTGTAGAGGTTTACTTGACAGGCATAAAAGCATATTGGTAGCAAATATATACAGACATTCACCACTGCCGTGGTCAAGGCATGCTTAGAGTCCAACAAGGGTCCAAGCCTCTCTCTCTGCTCTCACCGCAAGATGCAAGCCAGAGACTCACAACAAATTACACAAGTTACACAGAACCATTGTTATCAGTACTTCCTGTCACATTGTACATGTCCATAGAACAGTTCCCACAGAAAACATCCTTGCATAGACAAAACAGTCTCAGCCTGCTGCTGCTTCTTGAAACTTCTCTGTTCTTCTCTGTTTCTGAAACAAATGATTCTCTCACACAGAGAATATCCAAGAAGAAAAACTGACATCAACCAAAGCACTCTTCATCTTTGTTCACCCAAACATAATGGATGTCCTTGGACTTAATTGTTTCCCCACTATTCCTCCCCTGCTGAAGGACATACCTATTTACATCTACCTATGCCAAAATCCAATACACCTGTTGTTTCTTTGTGGTGGTGGTTGTGTTCAGTTATCAGCTTCTTCACTAATTCATGGAGATGCTCCAAGGTCACATTCTATTTATTTGTTTGGTGCACCCACAGGTTGGTAGGTAGGGATGGGGAATAAATTCAATTTAGTTCACATTCAAAGACAAATCTGGTAATTTGCACTTTCCAAAACAAAATGAGACCCAAAATTCATCCATACTCAAAATTAGCACTTCTCTGAGCTTTGCAATGCAGTTTTTCAGCCAAGTAATATGTACAAAAATGCACAGACTAGGATAAAATGTACATAAAAAAGCAAATGTTAATGAATATAATATACAAAAGTGCAGTATGTTTAGGGAGATTGCTTTATAAAGATGCCTATCAGGAGAAATTTGCACTAAAATGCTTATGAATTTTCATGAGGACTTTTCTTTTTTAATGCAAACGTGTGGAAATGTGGAGAACTGAACGTAAAACTAGAAAATTGAGAAACTGAAATTGACAGATTCATCCATCACTGTTGGTAGAACACACAAGCAGCTGTTCTTAGGTTTTCTTTTCATCTATTAAGTAAAAAAAAAAAACACCACTTAAATTTTGGGATGAGAAAGTGCACAGCAAACACTCAAAAAGGAACTTCGGTGCTTCAGTGGAAAACGAGGGCAAGCTAGAACTGGAACAAGAGACCCAGTCAGCTGTATCCTTATTTGGTCCTCTCATCTTTTATGCTGTCATTCCAAACAACAGAGCTGACAACTAACAAAAGGATATTTACTTGGTTAGTCTTCTGCCTTATTTGAATTTAAATGAAGTTACATATTACGATAACTTCTATAAAGGTGCCTTCTTGAGATACTGTATCTTTAGCCATGTGATGCCGTAGCAGTACTGAAGATGAGCAGATCTGGATTTGGCCAGAGCCTGGATGCGAGGCCTCCTGGGAACCCTGCATACTCTGCTGCAAGCTTCATGGAGAAATGTCACAACTGAAGCTTGGGGTGTGTGTGTGTGTGTACTGCACTAAACACTGGTATTTGTCAGGAAACTACAGGATTGATCTGGATTATGGCTAATGTGTGAATGTGTCTTAAAAAATTAGCAGTGGGAGTGCACTGGATGCAGAATAAGCAGTAATGTGAACATACCCTGAGCTACAGTGGTGCAGGGCAGGAGGATGTAATTGCCTTGAGGTTTTCTGAATATTTAGCTTTACAACTATTAGTTACTGCGTTCCTTTCTAAACCTTGTGACAAAAGAGAGTGTGAAGCTCACAAGGCAGTTTGCCCAAAGCAGAGTAAACTCTCTTGCCCATGAAGCCTTTTAAAGTATTACAGCTGTCCCTGGAACTCCTTGTCAAAGTTTGTTGTTCTGCAGCTAGCATGCCTATTTTTATATTCCCCTCCTGGGCTCACATCCTGAAATCTCTGCAACATGCTGAAGTCTATGGGGATTATTAGTGGCATATGTATTTTCAGGGTAAGAACTCCCATGGACATGGAATAGGAGAATTCTGATAAACTTTCAGATAAGTCATTCTGATTTTTCAAACTATATACCCCCCTCCAGTTTCCTTTCTATTACTTTGTTTAAAAGAAATTGGAGGGAGAGGGAAAGGAATTGGTTTATCATGTCATTTTATGACCTAACATTAGGGTTATGCTGCCCCAACCAAATTTTGGTTGATTAGAGTGCTGATTAAAAGTCCAGAATTATTGGTTAATTCTTTCTTAGTGGAAGCCAAGGATAGTAAGAAATCTTATGTTTCCAAATAAGAGACACCCATCAGAACTTGGGGAAGCACTTTCTCCCCACCACCACCCTGCCTCTTAGAGAGAGAGCGCTAAGAAAAGTAGCTGTGTGTATGTGTGTGAGAGAGAAATTTCTGAAGCATTTTTGCCAGAAAAAGGCAAACAGCAAGGTTGTGGACTGGTTGAAAGCACCCTTGAGGGTGCAAGCGCTCTCTGGATAACTGATAGAGCAGGTGTCACCAAAGTTGCACCTGTAGGCACAACAGTGCATTTGAGATTCCCCCCAGCTGCCCACAAAGCCGCAGCCCACAAAACTGGAAGGAAGAGACCAGAGGGAGTGGCACCCACGGTACTTACTTAAAAATCCAAATGTGCCCACAGGTCTAAAGAGGTTGGTGAGCCCAAGACATAGAAAATTTGCTGCCTTGTAGAGGTGCTTCTTTGTTCTAAAAAGAACTCTGATGGATCAGACCAAAGTTAGTCCAGCAGCATCTTTCCAATAATGGCCAGCCAGGTGCCTCCAGGAAATACACCAGCAGGCCTTGAAAGCAACAGCCCCCTGTTGCTCCCCAATGGCAGGAAGGGCAAGGTGTACTACCTCTGAATCTGGAGGTTCTTTATAGATTCCCATGACATATATACAGGCATTGATAGATAAAACTTGGGGCCATCACCCCAGTCTTATGGCAGCAAGTTCCACAAATTATTATTTATACAAGTGTACTTATATACTAACGTAAAATATATACTTATATATGTACTTATAGGGAGTGGGTGGCGCTGTGGTCTAAACCACTGAGCCTCTTGGGCTTGTTGATCAGAAGGTCGGTGGTTCAAATCCCCACAACGGGGTGAGTTCCCACTGCTTTGTCCCAGCTTCTGCCAACCTAACAGTTTGAAAGCACATCTGTGCAAGTAGATAAATAGGTACCACTGCAGCAGGAAGGTAAACAGTATTTCTGTGCTCTCTGGCTTCCATCACGGTGTTCTGTTGCACCAGAAGCGGTTTAGTCATGCTGGCCACATGACCCAGAAAGCTGTCTGTGGACAAATGCCAGCTCCATCAGCCTGAAACAAGATGAGCGCCGCATCTCATAGTTGCCTTTCACTGAACTTAACCATCTGGGGTCCTTTACCTTTTTACCTTTACGTATATAACGCATTTTAGCATACAACAGAATTTTGAAATATATATTAACACAAATCAAAGATGTGTTTTGTGAAGTACACTTTCATTGTATGTTTGCAAGTAAAGCAAGTTATACAAAAAATGCTGTAAGTTTGCCCACATTCAGAGGAAGCCACACTGGGATTGTATCGCTCATGAAACTTCTACAGACTTGGGAAGTGGGGCCACCCAGAAACATAAGTAACAGAACGTCAACAAAAACCTTTAACATGATAGTGGTAGCTTTTCAAGTCCCTTCTGTGATACCATCATTTCCACAGATTTTACCACCACTTTAAAGCTGGTCTATAAGGACTGCTGTTTTTCAACAGCTCAGAAAGGGCTGTGGCTGAAATAGAAGAGGTTTATGTATTTATTTTGCTGGCATCCCTTGTTAGCCCTGTCAAACATTTCTTGAAGGAATTTGCAAGCAGCCCTATTTTTAACAGCCACACTATATTATCTTCATTACACATGGAGCTGTTGGAACATTTCTGAAGATAGGTTTGACTTAGTGGAGGAGGGCCCAAGTGTCACCCACACGCCTGTTGGCTATCTCAGTTCTCAAAAGTTTGACTCCTATGCACTTGGGAGGGATCTCGGGGGAAGCTGCATTCTTCCTGTATTACATTGCTTTGTAGAAAGGTGATATGCTGAGTTTTTTTATGTGGTGTTTATTTTTACAATATGCTTCCTTAATATTAAACTAGCAAGACACCAGCATGAGGCAGGTGCAGTAGTAGCAGCAAGGGACCTATACATTACAGTCAAGGCTGTCTCCAGATTTGAGGAAGCCTTTGGCAAAGTGCCCTGTAGTTGTCCCTGCACTTTTGACAGATGGCAGATTCAATTGCCCACAATGCTCCAAAGTGTCTGAATTACCATTGCTGCAGTGCACTGTGGGAAATTAAAATGTCCCTACAGGGCGTGTGTGCATGCGCCATTTTAATTTTCTACAATGGTCTTGAGTTATGCTACACTGGCCGAGCTGCATCGTTGTGGGAAATTTATATGTTTGCCCACTGCTACCACAGAAGCCTTCAGCCTGGGGTTCTGCCAAGATGCTGAGGTCTCACCATCTTGCCAAGTTTACTAGACCTGATTAAAGCATTTTCTGAGAAGAGGCATTACTCCACCACCCCGTGTAGTCCACCTCAGTGGAAAGCTGAATCACCAACAATGGATGGACATTTTGTTCCCAATGTCACTTCCCACAACTGCAACACTACACTTTCCTTCCATATGGTGAATGGCAACCATTCAGTTACATAAGACAAGTAAAATGCAAAATTTAAAGAGCACCACAGGGGAAAACCTACCTCTTGTCCTGGCTGACCAAGTGTTTATCTCTCCTTTAACCATTGCTATTCATTTACTTTGTCCCATAGGACTTAATAGAGACCCCTGAGAGTTGCCTACCCCTAATCTGAATAATCTCACCCCTTCACCTGTATAGCAAAGGTATGTCACATCACAGCCATTTCCCCCAATGCTATTTACTTCATTGGGGTATCTTTCCATTTGTATAGCTCTCAAACTTGCCTCCTATCACGGACCACTTGAAAATTGCTGGGGGTCTTGGGTGGACCACTTAATCAACATTCATTGTCCTTGTTCTAATGAACAAAGCACATACATAAACTGTATTTTAATAGCCCTGACTTTCTAAAGTGATGGAAAGTTCCGTAAAGTCTGGTGCAATTCCCGCCCCCCCCCCCCCAGTTTTAGAAGAGTCAAGTGGATATTCTCAACTGTTCCAAAAGCTTTCCATGGATCACATGAATGGGGATTTGTAGACCCCATTCATGTTTGATAACTTCTGGTAGAGTGTGTGGATGGAAAGCCCAAGATTTCATGTGAGAAGGTCCATCCTTTTCTCAACTGAGTCGGCTTTGGAGTTTCAATCTAGGTTACAGTCAGTGTCAACTCAGTACATCAGTGCTATTAAGTTCTCTCACCAACAAATAGGAACGTGAGAGACCAAATTACAGAGCTTTCTACGATGCTGGCCAGACAGGATGTATTTCAGAATCCGTGACTTAGAAAATACTTCTATTTCATCATGCATATAATGCCATTAACCAAATAATTAACAGGAGAGGTGTCTATGGACGATGTGTGTTATCCAATAGATTTTTCATCCTGACCTCTCTGCAGCTGCTCTTGTTATTTTAAGTTACATGTCCCCTAGCAAGCTTGGTAGACAGTGTATGTCACAAAAATGCCTCCTGGAAAATACAGATGAGTCATTGTCAAAAAAATCTCAAGGTCATTACTCTATACAGCAGCACACTAGTACAAGCTTTTGGACTTCTGTCCTTCTCTGGTAGTGACCTCTGTCTTGAACATCACTGACCACTGCAGGAGGATACTTCTCAATGCAGTTTTATATTCTGCTGAGCATGACTGTTACCAAAAAAGGTTTTTGAAAGTATGAGCATAGAGATTGTCCTTTCCCTCCCATCTCACAGAAATTTGCAACACAACCAAGTGGAACTCAGTTCACTTCACCTCACTATTTAAAAACAAGAAGCTGTCAGAGATAATCAGATGGTTTACTCAGTAAACTGCATGGACTCCTTAAAAGGGAAAGGAAGGCAAGATGACTAGCAGAACTGTGACCTTCTATTATCTGTTCTTCTGCTACATTAGACTTTGCTCTGGCAGTTTTAAACCACAATCCACTTACAAGAGCAGGACCATAGCAAATACCTTTGCGTGCATAAAGCCTCAGGTTCAATCCCTGGCAAGTTATAGGGTCTCAGGTAGTAGGGATGGGAAAGAGCCCTTCCTGGGGTCCTGAGAGCTACGATTAGTTAAGGGACAGCCTATATTTGCACTTCTGCATTTGAAATGTAAGCTTAAGCATCCAACCTTTTGGCACAGGGATGGGGGAACCTGTGGCTCCTCAGATGTTTTTGGACTCCCATCAGCCCATAAAATGGCCAAAATCTGGTGGGCCACATGTTCCCCATCCTTTGAGAAGATGCATGTGCTCTAAAAGGGGACCACCTTTTTTGACGTCAGGGACTGCACTATACATACCAGTGGTAGCAGGCAAGGCCAACCAATAGGTGACAGCCCCTTCTCTCCTCTGCATTCATCCCTCTCATTCACACAAACACATCTATTCACTCAAATGCACATCTTGCCCCATTCTTCCATCCTTTCCCTCTCTTCCATTCATTCTCTCTCTTCCGCTTTCTAGCACTATGTACACATCTTTGACTTAAGACACAGCAAGGTGCTTTCCCTAACATTGCATTTCAAGTAGCATTCATACATGGCTGCACACACTGGATGGTTTCTTCACCAGTGCGTTATTACCTTTTTGGTTTTCTTGCATGTACAATCCCCCCCAAACCCCCTTCTATTCATGAAGCTGTCTGTGCATGTGCAATGGCTATCTCAAATGTATATACCTCCACTTAACTGCAAAGGGCATTTTCAAATTGGATGGAAGCTGTTTTGAGGGAAAATGTCTCGAACTGCCATGTTTCTCAAGAAACTATAGGCTAGATCTGGATTGTGGTTAACACCAAGTGTGCAGGGCTTCGAACAACAGCAGTGGGAGAGCACTAGAACCAGAATACCGGTAAATGGTTATGTGTACACAGCCTATGTTTGGGGGAGGCCAAATCAAAGCAGGTCACATGGGGACAGAGAACAGAGTTCTCACTTTTCAAACATAACAAAACAAGCCAGGAAAGAGGAACACAACCCACTTGTACTTCTTTTGTTGTTACCCGTGATAATATTGAAAGCACTCGAAACCCTCCTCCTAAAAACATTTTTTCTAACTGCCAGCTCTCCTTTTCTTCATGTGCAGCATATGGCTGGATCCAACCCAGATGAAAAATGAATAGGTATAAATAACGATAGGAAAAATATCACAATGGTATACAGAACAATATTTTTGCTTTTGTATCCCGATGAGAGCCAGTATGGTGTAGCGGTTAAGTGTGTCTGACTAGATCCAGTGAGACACAGGTTTGAAGTCTGTCACGTAGCTCCCTGGGCGACCTTGAGAAAGTCATCACCTCTCTTCTTAGCCAACTTAACAGGACTGTTGTCAAGATAAAGAGAGAGGATGAAAAACCATACCTGTCACCCTGTGCCCCTTGGGACAGGTGGTGAGATTTAAGAAAAAGGTAATTAATAACGTTGAATGCATTTCAGGCTGCAATCCAACCGGGTTAAGGAAGGCATGCTGCTTTTAACATAACTGTGCTGAACAGTGACCTTTAAGTGCTTGCAGAATTGTGTCCACTGGTCCAAATAAAGATGCCTCAGAGCCTAGATCAGGGTTTCCCAAAATTGGGTCTCCACCTGTGTTTGGACAACAACTCCCAGCAGAACCAGTGGACAGGGATGATGGGAATTGTAGTCCCAAAACAGCTGGAAACCCAAGTTTGGGAAACTGGCCTAGATAAAACCTGTTCATTTCATATTTTTTTTTTCTAAAAGTAATATAAAACATGTTTATAAAAGAGGAAGACACATTCATTTTTAATGTTTAATACTTAATAAAGAAAAAAGTGCAAAGTCACAATAGCTTTAAACCATCACAGAAACACACACTGCATTTTAACCAACAAATACAAAAATGGCCTACAAAATCCCACCTGACATTAATCCACCCAATTTCAACATGTCTACGGCCTCTGAAAACACCTACTGTAGCAATCTTTTGCCTATGGCAGCCTTCTGCAACTCGTGCCCTCCAGACATTTTGAACTCCAATGCCCAGCACCCCCAGGCACCAGGTTAGGAGTGGCTGACCTAGAGCTACAGTTCTCACACTGCAACTCCAACACCTTTTCCATTTCACTTGCACATATATTGAATACTCCCATAACTTTGGCCCCAATCCAGTTAAAGTTGAAGCCAATGGAAAAAGTCAGTTACCACTAACTTGACTCCTTTTGCTTTAGATGGAATTAAGTCCTGCATAAGCTGGATCAGGGCCTGAGTTATTACATTAATGGCTATTAAAAAGCACTGGAAGAAAGTGTCACTTGAAGCAGAATTCACTTCCCAAGTGTGCTTAAGATTGCAGCATTAAGGAGAAAAGTGCCCCACTTCTGAGGTAAACTACAAGCATATTCTACTGCATAACATTATACCCGCCCCCAACTTCCCACTGTTCATATTCAATTTAAAAAAAATGTTTGAATAAGCTCTGCCTGTGAGTAGAAACATTGCCTGAGGCAATGTTATTAATCTTTCTAGCTCGATGCTATTGCAACACAACTATTAAATAGGACAGACTGGCATATATGTGACAGGTTAGATCCTAGTAAGTTGTATTCTCTCTGGATAAAAACAAGCGAAACAGCAGCTTGTGCTAAGTGACGATTCAGTTTTAGGTGTAGAAAACCAGTAATGAAATATGCCTAAGATTCTAAGTTTGAATCTGTAAGTGCATGTCCAGCCTTAAGCATCCAGTTGCAAAATTCCTCTGGCAGAAGCCACAACTGCTTTGCATGCAGAAAATATCTGGAGCCTCATCTGTACTATACAAATGAAATAGATTTCAATTATTTTTAATGTTTTAAACAGTTTTTTAAAATTGCTTTTTACTGTTAATATTGTTTTATTCTTTACTTTGTAAGCAGCTTTGAAGTTTTATTACCATCGAACAGTATATAAATCTTATGAAATAAATACAGTTAAAGCAGTATCGTGCCGCTTTCAAAAGGCATGGCTTGCCCCAAAGGAAGTGTAGTTTGTTCAGGGTGCTGAGTCATTGAGAGACTGTTCCCCCAACAAAGCTGCAGTTAAATCACTCTGAGAATTACAACTTCATGAGGCCACTAGGCGTCTCCTAACAACTCTCAACATGCTTAACACGCTACAACTCCCAGAATACTTTGGGGGGAAGCCATGACTGTTTCAAGTGGTACAATAGTGTTTTAAATGTACTGTATAGTGCAGATATGGTCTAGAAAGGCCTGGGACAGACTCATATGAAACTCCACAAAGCCACTTCCAGTCATGGTAGACCGTAGATAGGCAACTTGTGGCCATCAACATGGTATGCAGCCCCCAATGCTTCCAAAGGCTGCCTGTCTTCCACCATATCAGTTTTTCCCTTCCTCTTTGGTATCTCTGGCATTCTCCATGGCTTTTAAAAGTGTTCCTCTGTCCTATATTTTATCAAAATAAATTGATGTATTTTTATTCCCACCCCACCCCAGCTGCTTGTGGGGGGGCGGGCGGGTGGGAAACACCCCAGCTATCTGAGAACAAATTGGTAAGCTAATGCCATGTCTGTGACAAAGAGAGGGAGCAAGTTTAACACACTAAGGTAATAAAGGAATCACATTCCCTTCCTTTCTATGACACTGTTTAGGGAAGTTTTTAATGTTTGATTCTATTTTTAATATTCTGTTGGAATCTGCCCAGAGTGGTTGGGAAAACCCAGGCAGATGGGCATGGTATAAACAATATTATTATTATTATTATTATTATTATTATTATTATTAGATGTATTTCAGAGTTACCCCCTCAAATGCTATGGGGCATACTTCTGAACAGACCTGAATAGGATCGGTACTTATTCTCTGAAGTAGCCATGGTGAAAATTGAAATGAGGGTGCTCTTCGTTCTGGTAAACTTTTGTCTCCAGCTCTGCCCATTGTCCACTCTGGCTCCACCCACTGCTGGTATGCAGCCCCTTACAGATCACCCCCTTGGCTAGAGAAGGGTTGCCCTCACCCCCTGGCAAGAGCAATTCTTAGCTAGAGTGGACTGAGTTGATATAAGACAGCATCGAATGTTCTCAAGTCCGATTCCTTTCTTCTTGGCCTGTTTAAAAGTCACCTATTTGCTGGCTTGGGTTCGTTTAAAAGGAGATCGAGCAAATTTGGGAAGGTTAGGTCTACCAATGGCTATGGACAGGATCACCAAATAGAGGAGAATCACAAGATCATCACACCACTGCACCTCAGTTGCTGGTGTGTGTAACAAACGTTGAAGAGCGCCACTGCCTTGACATGCACTTCCCAGAGGCATCTGGTTGGCTACACGGAAGCAGACTGCTAGACTAGATGGATACCTGGTCTAATTTACAATCAAAACTTCAGCCTTTCGTGCGATTTTTAATTTCACACACCCCATCCTGCACCACATGCAACGAAATGTAAGTCACACAGCTGTGGAAGCTTAAGAATCTAAGAAGAGCCCTGCAAGGACCCACCTAGTCAAAAAATTCTTTTTTCACAAGGGCCAACCAAATGCCTACATTAAGCTTACATTTTGAGTTCATCTCAATTCTTGCCTATTGTGATTAGAAATAAATGTAAGAAAAATGCACATTCTGGGTGCATGATATTTAATTTTTTATGTTTATTTACCAGCACCAAATGTAGCTGCTCGCTCTTTCTTTCTTTTAGTGCTGAAGTATTATAGCACCCTTATCATTATGACATAGCTTATAGCAACTGGATACAAGGCGTTTTAGCACAAGCTAATGGTGAGTGTGCTAAACTTTGCAACATCACAGCCCCATTTCAGCAAACAGTTGTGCAGGGACTCACTTTAAACAGGGTGGCCACTTTTTATTGATCCTGTTCCTGTGAATTTAAGAGCAGCCTGAAAAAAAGTCACTTAGGAGGTGAAGATTCTCCCCCTGCATTGTAACTCCATTTCTGTGAAAATGCTTAAAAGTGAGAGCCTTAATCCTAATCAAACTTGCATCGCTAGTAAAATATGCCCACCGTTTTAGAGGTGGTGGTTGTAGTGTGTGTGTGTGTGTGTGTGTGTGTGTGTGTGTGTGTAAAAGAGAGAAATAAAACAAGGTATTAACCTATATGAATTCAACACATTTTCACTCGTCTTCTGTTGCATCCATTTGGTTGGGAGAAGGACCAGAACTCAGTGGTAGAGCATGTGTAAAAAAGGTCTCAGGTTCAATCTCCAGCATTCTTCAGATACAGCTGGAAAGACTCTTGTCTAACCTGGAGAGCTGCTGCCTGTCTGTGCATGCAACACTGTGCTAGATAGACCAATGGTCTGACGTAGTATAAGGCAGCTTCCTATCTTCCTACTTGGTCACCTACTGAAAGGTACGGTATATTTGACAGATCAGCGATTAAGTGGGTTGCCTGGCAACACTATTCATTTATTTTTGCTATGTTTTTTTCCAACTGGTTTTGCGCAACTTTCAGTTTTAATAAATGGTTCCAAAAGTAAGTGAAACTTATCTGCATATGCCATAAAGACATTTTCTCCAGACAAGTCCCAGATGATTTAAATTGGATTGCTCTTGAATCCTTTTTAAAGCTGCTATAGTATCACAGCTTTCTAGACTTAGATGAGGTTGATGGTTTTCCTGTAGAGTCAAATACTCTCAGACTCAGGACCCAATGGCATTAGCAAAAGCAGACCTAGTGTTGTAACATGTGAACACATGTGCATTCAAAAGATCCTGCTTAAAAAAATACTCTTATATAACGTCATTGTTAATGGCTAAGTTAAAGGGAATCCCCCCCTTTTAAAGTCAGCTATATATAAATGGCAATCAAGATCCTAGATTTTTTTTTAAAAGTTGACAATATTCTTTTCAGAACCAAGGTCCATCGTCTTCTTCTTCCTCCTCCTCCTTCTCATTCAGATAAAGAACAGCCGTTTTCTTCTCATCAGAAATCACCGATCTTTGGTCTACCATCCTTTGAAGTTGAACAGTCTGATCAAATGTTGACTCCTCTAATCTTTGTTCACTATCTGTGTCCTTCTGATCATCTTTCATGGTGCCCTCCAGCTGTGAGGCAGCTGCTTTTTTCCTGTTCGGTACGAGAATGGTAGCATCTTGCCTTCCCCCTTCCACATTGGTTACATCCATCTGAAAGGTAAAAGACTTTTCCTTGGGTCCTATCTTTATATGCCCAACAGATTTGCTGCTTTCTGAGGGCCCATCTGTTGGGGATAGTTCTGCAGTGCCGACCCTCACTGTTTCAGAAATAGGGCCATGAAATATAATCTGTTCAGCGTGAGTTTCAGCTGGGCTGAGTCTGATGTGCCTCATTGATCTACTGACCTCCATGGAACCTCCTTCTTCCCAAATGTCTTCCCCAGGAGAACTGATCCCTGAAGATTCTGAAAGAGAGCCTTGGTAAACAACACGCTCACTGCTCAGAACTTCCTTCTGCCCCAATTTAATGTGTGTTACTAACCCTTCAGAAGAAAATGCCTGTCCCATTTCACTAAACTCTAGGTGCTGTTCGGAAGTGGGCACCTTAAAAACAATTTCCTCAGTTGTTACAAATGGTTTTGGACTTAATTTGATGTGCCGAACAGTGGTATTGGTATCTACCATCCCCTCCTTGAAATGTTTGTCTGGAGAGCCACCAAATTCAGTTGCTTTGAGAAGAGATTCATCATATATAGTTTGGTCAGATATATGGGTGTCTTTTTGCCCTAGACGAATATGTCTCACTGTCTGTTCAGTCACAGTATGGCCTCCAGTGCTACTAAGCTCCACAAATCCTGAAAGGGGCTCTTCATATACAACTTGTTCAGTGTGTACTTGTTTGGGATCTATCCGAATGCGCCTTATCAAACTGCTGCTTTCTACTGGCCCTTTTGTCTGAGAAACAGCCTCACTGCTGCTGTTTGATGATAAGTCTGAAGCTGGCGCCTCAAAAACAGTTTCTTCAATAATTTGATTTGAACCCAAAGTAACGTGCTTAGAGGACCTAATTTCAGTAGAAAACTGCTCCTGCGTAGGACTTTCAGGGCCACTCATTTCCATGGTTTTATGAACAGGCCCTCTATAAATTATTTTTTCTGTGGTCTGAATTTCTTTAGGGCCAAGATTGAATTCTTTTGTGGACTGACTGATATCTGCAGATGCTTCAGTCTGAAAGCCACCTGAACCAAACTCCAGAGTTTCAGAAATAGGGCCTTCATATAAAACCTGCTCAGTTCTGTGAATTTCTGTTGGACCAACTACAATTTGCTGAAAATGTCTGTTAACGTCAAATGACCCTTGTGAAGAATATTCTCCTCCTCTATTAATTTCCATACTTTTGAAAACAGGGACCTGGTGGATAACTTGCTCGTTTGTATGATATTCCCTGGCATCACTGCTGCTTAGTTTGCTAGAGCTAGAAACCTCTTCTATAGTCCAAGGTGTGGAAGAAACATCTATGTCAACATTCTTTCTACCACCACTGTAGCTTTCTGACTCTTGCTTCCGGCGGTCATCAAAATCATCATCGCTTGGTAACTGTGTTGGCAACTTCATCTTGCCCAAAAGTTCTGCATTTAACTGGTCAGGGTTGAGCACCTGGGACAGATTGACTTCTGCGACTATTGTAACCAACCCCCCCTTTTTTGTGTCCTCCGTTTTTTTAATATCCACTTCTAGACTGCTAGCATCAGCTTGGCCCTCTTCTGTTAATGCAGAAAGCTCCTGTTTCACACTTTCTGGAAGGGTGTGATCAAGCTTTTCTAGTGCCTCTTTCAACTGAAGCTTTGGGTCCTTTGACTCCTGAGAAAAGAGATCCTTTATGGACTCCTGAAATTTTTGCGGGATTTTAATCTCTTTCTCAATAACAATGGATTCGGCATGAGCCACTTGCTCCTTTGGAACCTCCTCCTTTGAAATGTAGGCAGCTGTCCCTCCCCCCATCACTTGGTAAATCAGTTCTGGGGAGCCCATACCTTCATTTATCTTTGTTTGAGATCCCTGCAAGAATTGATCTTGCCAGGAATACTTAACTGTTGATTCTTCTTCGATATGGATTTGACCATATAATGAGGCTTCTTCTTCACTCAAGGGGCGCTCCTCTGGAGTAGACACAAAATACTTTTCTTCATCAACTACATCATCCCCCTCAGATACTTCTTCCACATGAGACACGATCACACTAGGTTGCTTCTGCTTAACATCTTTGATAGTACTTGTGGTAGCTCTATCTTCATCCCCATGGTATAGATGCCTGGCCATATCAGGCAATGTATCTTCTACTTCCTCTACTTCAAACGGTGTTGAAAACTCCATTTCAGCTGTAGATTCCATTGGCTCCTCAACTATTTCAACTTTAACAGTCCTCTTGCCTTTGCCCCCCTTTCCTTTCACAAGATCTTCTATTACACCTTCATCTGGAATTCCCTTAATGTCTCCCAGAACTTTTTTAACATTTTTCTCTAAGGAAGATCCCAGGTCAAACTCATCAGAAATGTGCAATTCATCTTGAACTGTAGACTGTATATTGATCTCAGTCTTCACTTTTCCATTCTCTGAAATGTCTTTCTTTTCAATGGAGATGACTTTGAAATCAGAGGAATCTCCACCATCAGAAGGTTTCTGCACGAACCCTTTAAGAATGTCAGAAACAATGGATTCTGCTATACTTTCTTGAAGTAAGGTGTCTATTTTGGAGCTCCCTTTTTCATCTTGGTTAGATTCTTTGACAAGTTTAAATGTGGTGTCATCCATCTGTTTCTCAACAGAAGGCTTCAAGTCTTGTAATGTTCTTTCTACGCTATTGTCTTTTAGTACTTGGCTGTGAGTATACACTTCTGACGGGATAGGGATCTCAGCAGCTTCTTTACTTTGTGTTGCCATGCTCACATTTTTCTCCCTTTGAAATGAATGGCTTTCTTCCATCCTTGTATCTGTTGGAAGATTCTTCCCTGGTGTGTCCACTCTAATCCTTTCTTCCCATCTTACATAGCTTCCGGGCTTGGGTGCTTTATCTCCCAAAAGGCCGCTTCCCCTCATGTTATCCTTCATGGTAGATACTGTCTGCTTTTCTTCATTGATGCCTTCCTTAATTTCAGTCTTCTTTTCAAAGCTAACATTGATGGATTTCTTGTCGGTCTTCACAGTGGCAGAGTCTATCTTTTCCTTGGGCCATCTTTCGTTTCTCTCTCTTCCCTCCAGCAAAGCAGTTTTTTCCTCTTTCACTGGCTTGCTGTCTTTGATCTGTTCACTCACTCTAGTCTGAGTTCCTTCTATGGTTCTCTCATATTTAGTTTCTTTAGAACTGGAACTTAGCCCAGAAGATGGAAAAATACCCACTTTCGCTCTTGCATTTTCAGAAATATTTGGACTTGTTGTGCCTTTCTGAATAGTTGTTGATTCTTTCAAAGACACAGTACTCCCAGCTTCAGTTTTCTGCCTTTCAGGAAACGTTCTTCGTTGAGCTTCTTTCCCCTGGCTAATAAGATAAGGTGGGGTAAATGTTCGGATCTCTCTCTGTTCTGTCATAGTTCTCTTGCGAGTTGTGTCCTTTGTGACGGCTGCAGAAGGGCGGTGTTCTGTCCTGAAGGCATCTCTTCTTAATGGTCTCCCAGGAGTCACTGTCTGCATTCCACCAGTTTTTGTTTGAGATGAATAAACTGCAGAGCTGCTAATATTTGTTACAGGGGATTTATATCTTGTGTCAACATTCTGGATTGCAGGAAAAGTTCTCCTTCCTTTCGCCTGTTGATAAGCTGAGTGGCGGTTGCTGTACTCATAAAGCTTGTTCCGGACACCTGCCGATAGATAAAACAAATGAAAATCATGGCTGTTAACATAGTATACTTAAGTAGTGTTCAAACACAGCCACACACAATTGGCAAAAATTTAATTACAGCATAGCATTAACACATCTAAGAAAAATGGGTGCTGCTTTGCAGTCAAACCATCCATTCCTGCTTATCTTTTCAAAACACAGATGACAAATGTGGACAACTGCATAATCCCAGGAGGTTTAATTTCTGTACAGTTCCTCACAAGGTCCCTACCGCATTGACCATCAAAGTAAATGAGATTTGCACCTGCAGAGCAACAAGCGATATTGGTGTGCAAACAGGATGAAATTCCATGAGAAACATTCCGTTCATAATTATTAACACCACTCAGCTAGGGAGCCCTAGTATTATGTGCTACTAATGGCTAATCCTAAACACACATTTCCAATTCTTTTCACAGTGGGCGCTAAAATCCATTAGGTAAAATCAGAGCTATGTGTATGCCACACTGATATTCTGTACACCTGCGAACCTTGGGGCTTCCAATGATGCCTCCCTCTTGGCCATGGATAGTGCTATTTTGGCTAAGAACGTAAGAATAGTCCTGCTAGAGCAGAGTAGCAACCTATCCAGTCCAGCACTCCACTCTCACTGCGCCCACCCAAACGGCCCTGGGGAACCTGCAAACATCACTCAAGGGCACTAGCGTTCTCTCTACCTGTGATTTCCAGCAACTGAGATTCAGAAGCATACTGCCTCCAACATACCGCCATTGATAGCCTTATCCTCCATGAATTAGTCTAATCCTCTTTTAAAGCCATTCAAGATGGTGGCCACCGTGCACTGCAGGGGATTTGATTAGATGACCCTTAGGATCCCTTCCAACTCTACAATTCTATAATTGCTGCCTCTTTCAGAAGTGCATTCCACACAATACCTTTTATTATGTAACTTCTTTCACACCTTTTCTCTAAACTAAAAAGTCACCAATACCGTAACCCTTCTTCATAAGGGTTCCCCTTGGTCATTTTGGCATGGCATTTGTGCCTCAACATTAGAAATGGAGGGAATTGATGGTGATTTATAATTATTGATTCTACCTCCCCCTTAAAGAAGGCTGATCACCGAAGAATTGATGCTTTTGAATTATGGTGCTGGGGGAGACTCTTGAGAGTCCCACGGACTGCAAGAAGATCAAACTTATCAATTATTAAGGAAATCAGCCCTGAGTGCTCACTGGAAGGACAGATCGTGAAGCTGAGGCTCCAGTACTTTGGCCACCTCATGAAAAGAGAAGACTCCCTGGAAAAGACCCTGAAGCTGGGAAAGATGGAGGGCACAAGGAGAAGGGGACGACAGAGGACAAGATGGTTGGACAGTGTTCTCGAAGTTACCAACATGAGTCTGATGAAACTGTGGGAGGCAGTGGAAGACAGGAGTGCCTGGCGTGCTCTGGTCCCTGGGGTCACGAAGAGTCGGACACGACTAAATGACTAAACAACAACAACCTCGCCCTTATTTCTTTGATGTTTATCTGATGTTAACTCTCAATCTACCCCAGCTCCACTACAATCTCTGAAGACCTTCTGCTCCCTCAAACTGTTGCTCCTTGTCTCTGAACCTTTCTTCCCAAGACCTCGTCATGTTACCAAAAGGAGCTACAGGGCTATGCATGTTATTGCCCCACTCTCCAAGTTGCATGGATCCTCCTGGCCTTTCTCGTACTGACATATATTTTCTGAAGTGAGGAGCCTTTTCTATCCATATGAGCTATTCAGTGGAGGCCGGTTCATTTGAGCAAGTGGCGCACTGCCCCACCAACATCAGTCTGACCCCAGCCTCCTCACTACTTTTTTTCTTCCAACTAGTCTAGAGAGTGGCGCCGCTGTTACCTTCCTTTTCCTTAGTCTCAGCGCTGCCATTATACAACTCAGTAAGGAAGAAGATGGGAACAAAGCTAGAATCAATTGGCTCTGCATCTCATTGGCTCTGGCTATTGGAGCCTTCCCCAACCTGCACTCAGGTTCTTATTATTGGCTTCCCACTGGGAGAACCGGATGCTGGACCAGATAGGCCTTTGGTCTGACCCAGCAGGGTGATTCTTACGTTCTTATTGTGTGAAATACATGCTTGATTTGGGCTGCCCTCATTGGCAGCCAATGTTACTGGGCCATCCCAAGTTCCAGTGTTATGAAAGAGAGAGGAAAATGTCTCTGTCCACTTTCTCCTTGCACCATACGTAATTATATACACAGAACTAGAAGCAAGAGCTCCCCCTCTGTTGAAACAAGGATATGCAGAATTACTAGTGATGGTGCCGAAATGTCACTTCCACTCCTTACTCTGAAATGCACACATGCATGCCTGCAATTCATACCTTGTGGTAATTTCCTGCCATGCTCTTCATCCCACATAAGAATCCATTGACTGCTCTCTCCTTCTAGTAAAGCTCTGTAATACACAAAAGCAAGTATTAGAAGAGTACAGGGGTTGGCATTTCATATGGACCATGGTACAGTACAGACATGTCACATTCCTGATCTTCTAATCATTCTAAGGAGACCAGAAGAGTTCTGTGACTCCTACCTCCTCCTTTTCGCTCCTCTTTTGCACACAAACCTGCCCAGAGCCGATTCTGTTTATGCCGTTGCAATATATTCTTCTGAAAGCTAGAACTAAGACCTGTAAGAATGTGGAAATTCTTGAACAGCTGACTTTAAACATAGAGTTCATTTAAGCTGCCACTTTAATACTCTGCTGGAATACACTTTTGGTTTCAACTCTGCTAAATGTTTCGAACAGATAACAAGATGACCACTTCAACTCTGTAAATGGCTCATCTGGAAGAGTGTGATAGCTAAAAATTCTAGCTCCTAGATAGCATTTTGTAATTCTTTTTTAAAAAAGAACCACCCAAAAACATTGTGCAACAACATCAATAGCCATCCCAGTAAGTCAAATTATTTTTCCTTCTAGGTTACATAAAGAGGTAACATAGCTACCAAACTTCACGAACTTGTAATCAATTTAATAGCTAGTTAAATGGAAGGGAGTGGAGGGGTCAAGCACAGTTAAGTGGGTAAATTGCAGATGGATAGTTGTGGTTATGCTGAAATTGACGTATCTGGCGAGGTATCAAGAAAGAAGTTAAAGGATAAATAAGATTATATATCTAGTTGCTGGAAACAGTTTACAGTCTTGTGGAATGCATGCTTCAATCAAACTGTTTATTTGATTATGCTTGACATTTTAAGATACAGGAAGAAGTTAAATGGATGTAACTGTATGTTTGAATATAACTATGAAACAGTTGTGTGAAATTACATACTTGTTATGGAATATTTTCCTTTTAGAAAGAAATTTAATAAAAATGTATTAACACATACTCACTGTGAAATAGTTAACAATGATGACATTTAATACCATGAACTTTAGATTTGGAGTTAAAACCACTTACTGTGACGGAAAGCAGGGAATTCATTCAGCACACTGAACATTCTACCAAGGAGTCCTTGTCATCACAAAGTGATCTCTAAAAACATGAGGACTAGATATTTGACTAGCTTTTTCAATTAAAAACTATCAGCCTAATGAAGAACCACACGTATGAACCATTCACTGCTGGTTTTACAATCCCAAGTAAGACAACAGCTAGAAAAGTCAGAGAATGGAGATCCTCTCACACTAGCACTTGCTGCCACGGCAAGGATGGGCTGGCATATGTGAAGGAGCATCTTTTGCCCCCCCCCCCCATAAAATATTTGAGGGTTCTGGGGGTCCCCAAAGTTGATGGGCATTGCCATTTAAATGGTGTGCGTGCATGCACCAAGTCACGTGATTGATTACATGGGGAGGGGCTCACCTGGGCCCCTCAATATTTTATTCAAATTGGCACCCCTAGGGAGGGCTATAGGTCAATAGTAAAGAATCTGCTTTGGATGCAATAGATCCCAGTTTCAATCCCTAGCCTGGTCAGGTGGGGCTGGGAATGTCCCCTGCCAATTAATATAGACCTAGGTGAACCAAAGGTCTGATTCAGTCTGATCTGGCTTCCTATGTTTAAAAATACAAAAGGGAGGCCTGGTAGTAGTTTCCAATTATTGCCATCATCATCTATCTTAGGGATAAGCACATTTCCAAACTGAATTTTGCACATTTTGCAAACCTTTTGCTCTGTGGCTTTTTGCAGTGAATAGTCTATAACATATTGTTCTCCCAGGATGCAGAAATGCCAAATTAAAGTCCCTCCCGTAGACTACAAGAAATACACACAGTCCTCCAGGAAGGATTAAATTATCTCTTCCAGCCCCTTGCAGGATGAAGTTCCCTGAAAGTGTTAACTGTGATGATGGAAATTCGGAATGCGGGAAGTTTGAGTAAGGATTTTTGGCCGCTGATAAAACAACAGTTTGCTCGGTTGCTGGAGCAACGAATGAAGTCACTAAAAATAAGTTCCAAGCAATGCACTGTATATGGCAAAGGGCAGCAGCAGCACACAGCAGTCAGCTGGAACCCAGAGCAGTGCTGCTGAAAACAAGCTGTGCATCACAATACAAGCAAAGCCTACTTAGAAGACCTTTTAAAAAAGGAGAAGGGGGGAAAGATGGGACAGTGGCTCATTCTTTCTAAATTTTGCTGTCATCTTTTTCTTATGCAGTCACCATTGGTTACAAACATACCCAGAATTGGGGGGTGGGGGGTGGAATGCCAAGTAAACCAGCTGCAGAGAGGCAGGTTGTGAAGTAATTCCTTCAATCATGGGCAGAACTTACAAGAGCTAGTGTGGCATAGTGGTTAGACTGTTGGACTAGCGTCTGAGAGAAGAGACCAGGGTTCAAATCCCCACTCTGTGTGAATGTGAGCCAGTCTCTCTCTCCCTCCCAGCCTAACCTGCCTTACAGGCCTGTTGTGTGGATTAAATGAGGCAGGGGAGAGAGACTGGCTCACACAGTCTCTCAGCATTGCCAGGTAAAGCTTGGATGAAAGCCCTGCCTTAAATAGTGGAGAGCCACAGCTATTCAGCATAGGACCCAGTGGTCTGACTTAATGAAAGGCAACTTCCATTGTTCCTATGACGCTGCACTGAATTTAAAAAGAGAAAAATGAAATTAGTCCTGTTGCTCCTCACTCCAAGATTTTATTAAAAAAAAAAAAAAAGCTTTTAAAAATACTGGTTTTAGGGTTCTTACTTTTGGTAAAACATGGAAGGATTTTATTTTGGCTTCCAAGGAACCAGAGGCTCCTTCATACGGATTTATAAAATTTTCATCTGTGTTCACAGAGCTGGTGATGGATACCAGCAGAGGGAGGGAAGGAAGAAAACTGAAAGTGATCTATTACTGCTAAAAAAAACCCCACATGAGCAGGGCTGGCATCCTACTAGAAGATAAATTCAACTTCTGGAAAATTCTCTCTCATTAGAAAGGGCAGAAAAACTTCACACAAAATCCAGCATTCCAAAACTGATTGGAAATACCAATCCTGACTGAAAACCTCATTATTTCATGTTCTTGTGACTTTTATTTTATTTTTTAAACCAAATAACATTATGTATAAAACAGGTGGGCATGTGGACAGCCTTTTAATCAATCCTGGGCAGAAATAGTTGAAATTGTATAGTATTTAACAGATTCATTTTCCTGTCTCACCTGGAGCGTCTTGTCCAAAAGCAAAGTCCATGACTGCTTGGGTTAGAACCCACAACATAAAATTGACTTGTTATTTCCAATCCACCATCTTCTTTTTCCCACTCCATCTTAAAGATCGTGACCAGATGCAGGCTCCATGGCTTCAACATCAAAGAACACACACACACCCTGCTGCCGACACCAAGTGTTCTATTTACTATCTAGCCCAATTAAGATTTCCAGAGAATTATACCAAGTCAATCCAAATAGACTGAATATGCTGAAATCTCTGCCTTATCTGGAGTAAGTTTGTTCCTACACTGCTCCTGAACTGGTTTGTCATCTCTAGTGATGTTAAATTCTCAAGAATAATCTTTCGGAGAATATTCTTGAGAATATTCTCTGGAGAACGTTCTCACCTCACATCACTAGTCATCTCCAAGTTAAGTATGTGTGTGCAAGCACACCCTACAGCAACAGATTTTACTACTCATCAACATTTTTTTGTTTTGCTTGTCTCTAAATTTCTCAGATGTTCCATTCAAGCAGAGACATTCAAACTTGCCCCAACTTTTTGCTTTATGTGAAATGAGGTTGAAACTGAACATGTCCACTGCAGCATAAGAGGAATTTCAAGTGTCTCTTAAGAGCACCATTGGTCACTTTTATGATCCTTACCTGTAAGTTTCAATTTCAAGGCTGAGACCAGCTTTCACCTGCAAGAGTTCATGGTAGTCCTTTAGGTACTCTGCGATAGACATGGTTAGGAAATGCTTTTCTTCTTCCAAGGCTTCAATGATCACCTAAAGCGAAACATGGATATAAATTGTTAACTTGAGTGAGCTCACGGGTCAGCTAACTAAAACCCTGGCAATGGCACAATTTCAGAGACTAAAAAACTAATAGGAAAAGATGGGTGGGGATTTTGTCTTAGTTAAGAGATCCAGGGAAGGTGATTTCCCCCTTGAAATCTCTCCCAAAGAGTTCCACCAACACAGAAACACTTGTTTTCTGGAGGCAACGTTGAGTGAAGTTGGGTCATTTGTCATCACAACATTTAGGACATACTGCTGTGACTATTTCTGGATCTTCTCTATCTTTTACTTTTAATAATGTTTCTGGGCACTATTGCAATGGATTCCCTATACAAACTCCACTATGCTTCTATTAGTATAATATTATCATCATTTATTTATTAATTGCCTTCTAAATCACATTCTCAAGGCAATTTACATAGGAGGCAGTTAAAAAACACAAAAACAACAAATACTTTGAAAATAAGACAAGCCTAACAAGTGGACAATTGTGGTAAGGAGCCATTTGGTTCCTTTCCAAGATGGCGGTGCGTTCATACGCTGTGGCTCTGAGCTCCCAATACCTCACCTACTCACGCACAGTCGCCCTGAGCCCAGTCTTGGCTGGGGAGGGTGGGGTATAAATAAATAAAAATTATTATTATTATTATTATTATCATTTATCCAGCTGGGAAAGCCTATGGTCTCCAGTTGTTTCTAGAAGGTGTAGCAAGGAGGCACCTGTTGTATATTGACAGGAACAGGGGCAGCCACAGTAAAAGCCCTGCTCTGAGTTCCATCACATGACCTGACAACCTGTCATAGAATCATAGAATTGTGGCTACTGCTGAGTAGGCTTCTGAGATCTTGCAGGTGCAGCTCTCCCACAGACCACAGTGGTCTACTGGGAACATATAAGGAGTAAGGCAGTTTCTCAGGTAACCTGATCCAGAGCAGTATAGGGACTTCTGTGTTAGGATTGACTTAGCCTGCTAGCAGATTGGCAGTCTATCCTGCAAAGCAAGAGGGAAAATAGTAGCTTTGCAAGCCATGGCTTATGCCAACTATGGTTTGGCTGACATACAAAATTGGGGAAACAAATGGGAAAGCAGCGACAGGAAGAAAAAGGGAGAAGAGCTTCAGGTGCACAGGTAAAAAAGATGGTTAGGTTCAACACATTTTGGAATAAATCCTTCTTCTGCAGCTATTTGAAAAACAGTTCTCAACCGAATTTGCAAACTGCTCAGATCGACCTGAGAAGCGTTATTCAAGTACTGCTCCCGAAGAAGGAATTGATTCAAAAGGCTTTGGATTGGATCCCCCAGTCAGTTTACTTAATTAATTCTATAGTCACTCAGAAGTAACACACACACACAGCTTAGTGAAGGGGAAACACTTGTCTCCTGCTGCTTGGCTAGATGGGAATTAATGCACTAATTCATTGTGATAGATCTGTGTTAAAATGCTAATTTTACAAGATGCAGTACCCATCTCCTTTGAAACACTACTGAACAGATCTGGGAACCAGGCCTAACATAGTAATTGCCCAGTTGACTCCAGGTAGAAAACAGTGCAGAATTAAAGATACAACATTTTGTGTGTTAGATTGGAAGTTTGGAAGAGAAAATTAGAAGTGGAAGGTGTGAGAGAGGCTGTGAGTTGGTGCCTTTGAGAGTGCAGGACCTTTCTCTAGGCGGTTCTCTGTGATTGCTCATCTAAAGGAAACTAAATGCCAGGCTGTCCCGTCCCTGGAATGTCACTCTGTACAGGGAATACTGGGTGGGGAGGAAGCATGTAACAGTGTTAATATAAATAGTTCCTAGGTTATTTTTGAGCAGGCAGTTTCCCATTTGTCTGAAAGATAACCCTGCAAGTTCCATTAGGTTGAAAGGTGCTCATGGCTCAGTGGTAAAGCTCAGGTTCAATCCCTGGCACCTCCAGGTAAAGTGTCTTAAACAGCGGGTTCTGGAAAGAACCCCAGCTGATGTGAGCAGATGCCAGGCAAAATAAACAACAGTGGCCCCTACACATTCAATGCAGGATCATACCACTTTAAATAGCCATGGTTCCCCCAAAGAATCCTGGGTACTGTAGTTTGTTAAGAGTTCTGAGAACTGTTAGGAGACCCCTAATAGCATCCTTAACAAACTACAGTGGTACTTCGGGTTACATACATAGGTTACAGACTCTGCTAACCCAGAAACAGTGCTTCAGGTTAAGAACTTTGCTTCATGATGAAAACAGAAATCGTGCTCCGGCGGCACGGCGGCAGCAGGAGGCCCCATTAGCTAAAGTGGTGCTTCAGGTTAAGAACAGTTTCAGGTTAAGTACGGACCTCCGGAACGAATTAAGTACTTAACCCGAGATACCACTGTATAGATCCCAGGACTATTTGGGGAAAGCCAGGACTTTGGGGGAATCTTCCCCCCAACAAACCACAATCAGTATCAGAGAATAAACTTTAGTTCCTGCTCATGGTTTGTTTAGCAAGAAGCAAACCATGAGCTTGGGTTCAGATTAGCCAGACCATGCCTTCTTTCCTTGCAGCAGCAGGAGCAAGAGAGGAATGAAGCACCTGCAACTTGATCAATATGCACTGGCACACTACACACTTAAATTAAGCCATAGTTTGTATTAACTATGGTTTATTGTGACATTGAAACCAGGCCTGAGCGTTAATCAGGAATAGTCAACATGGTGCTCTCTAGCTGTTTTGGATTCCAGCTCCCATCAACCCTACCTAGCATGGCCAATGGCCAAGGATGATGGGAGCTGGAGCCTAACAACCCATAGAAACCACCACGTTGGCTACCCCTGGTGTTAACCATGGTTAACCATTATGCTTAACCACTGAGCTACTGTCACATTTTACATACTGAAAGTTTGGTTGTGTAACAATTTGCAACCTCAGCAGATGGCACACACAAGTGGCATTTTGAAAATCCAGGCACACAAAATCCTGCCCCTTCACAATATACAATATCCCCATAATCTCCAATGGCCCTGCTCACAATGCAGCTGTTAATGAGATAAGCACAGACAACAGAAATCTACCAGCGTGCAAATAAAACGGCTGTTCGGGAACAAAAGAAATGGTTACCGACAGGAAACAGAGGAAAAGATATGCGGGCTGGATGAATGGCTTTCGTTAACTTTCACAGTGTACTATGGTTACATTAACTGTTCTAACTCCACCAAAACAAAACAAAAACCCACTTATTTCAAGACTTTTTTACACCCTCGACAAAGTGGGTTACTCAGAAGTGGCACCAGAACAAAGACTGCTTAAGGACATAAGAAGAGCCTGTTGGATCAGCGCCCCTGGAAAAGTCCCGCCTGCCCATGAAGCATTCCTTCATGAAGCACATGGTTCAACTGAAATTTGCTATCACAAGATGGCCGCCAATTCAGATATCTTTAAAAGCGCAGTGAGACGAATCCATGGAGGATAAAAGCTACGTGCTGCCTCTGATATCAGATGCACTCTGCCTTTGAATGCCAGCTACTGGGAAGCAGCAGTCCCTCCCTGGTAACTTTCTAGAGGAAAATGGTTGGTCATTGCAGAAAAAAAGATGGCGGACTAAGTAGGCATTTGCTCGAATTCAACATGCTCTTTTCACGCCTTTGGAAATTATTATTTTACTTTTATTGAATTACATACACCTTAAAGGATGCAAAGGACAATATCAAGTGGTATCATCAAAATCAGAAAAACAGCACTGAAAGAGGGGGATGAAGGAAATTGCCAGGTCAAGGGGCAAACAAAATCACCACACAGGAACAGTGTAAACAGAAGAGTTTACAGTACAGCTGGATGAGGGGGAGACCAGGGAGTAATAAAGACAACAAGGGGAAATTACATGCCTTTCCAAATAAATTCATATTTGGCCTGAACCAAAGATCTGAGATTTGAATTTTATCATGCCATTGTCTCAAAGACTTTCAAGCCACCTAAAGTGCAATACATTTAAATGGGTGTCAGGTCACATTCAGCAGTTTGCACATGTAAAGAAATCAAGAGAAGTGCAGGTATGAACTCGAGGTGCAGCAGCAAACAACCACCATAGCTATTAAGCTCCCCACAAGGTGGCTGCAATTGTGGCTTTGTAGAGAGATAGTACCACACAAGCATTATCACCACACCCAGCTGCCCTACATTTCCATACAGTGGTGGAGGTGTCATAACACCCATCTCACTGCTGCTGCTGCTGCTGCTGCTGCTTTGGCTAGTGTTAGCGTTGGACCTTCAGAGTTAACCTCCTGACTCCAAGATGGCCACACATAAACTTGTACTCATAATGGCTTTGTTTGCCAGGAGTAATGTGAAGAACCTAAGAAAAGCCTGAAGGATCAAGGCCAATGGTACGTTGATTCCAGGTGCCTGTGAGAAACCCGCAAGCAGGACTCAAGCACAAGGCCCCTTTTCCCTCCTGCGGTTTCAACCAACTGGTATTCAAAAGCATTACTGCCTCTGACTGTGGAGGTAGAGCACAGCCCTCCTGGCCAGTAGTCAACAATGGCCATGAATTTGTGCAGTTCTCTCTTAAAGCCATTCAACAGCCTCTTGTGGGAGCAAGTTCCATAGTTTAACTGTGTACTGCACAACTAAGTACAGTCATACCTTGGTTGTCAGATGCCTTGGTACTTGGACGTTTTGGCTCCCGAACGCCACAAACCCAGAAGTGAGTGTTGCGGTTTGCAAATGTTTTTGGGAAGCCAAACGTCCGATGTGGCTTCCATGGCTTCTGATTGAGTGCAGGAAGCTCTTGTAGCCAATCGGAAGCCGCGCCTTGGTTTTCGAACCATTCTGGGAGTTGAAAGGACTCCCAGAACGGATTAAGTTCGACAACCAAGGTACCACTGTCCTAAATCCTACAAGATTCAACCTCATTGGATCTCCACAAGTTCTAGTGTTACACGAGAAACCTCTATCTCTCCACTCTCTCTGCTTCTGGCATAATTTCATAAACTTCTATCACAACACCTCTTACTTCCCTTTTCTCTAAACTAGAAAGTCCCAAATGCTGCAACCTTTCCTCATAACGGAGGAGCGTCATCCTGTTGATCATTTCAGTTATCCCTTTCTGTTCCTTTTCCAACTCTACAATATCTTTTTTGAGATGAGGGAACCAGACCAGCAAACATTATTCCAAATGCGGTGGCACCAGTGATTTGTATAATGGCATTATGGTATCAGCAGTTTTATTTTCAATTCCTTTCCTAACAATCCCTAGCATGAATTTTTCACAGCTGTAGCACACTGGGTCGACAACTTCATTGGGTTATCGCTTTCAACTCCAATTTTCATGCCTGGTCAGTTACCGCCAGTTCAGACCTCATGAATAAAGTTTCTCTAGTCTTTCAACCAGCCACTACCTCAGACTGTTTCTGCACTCTGCTGCTACAAACGTGCACCAAGCTCCAACACTATAATATTATAATAATGTTATTATTTGTACCCCACCCATCTGACTGGGTTGCCCCAGCCACTCTGACTCTCCATGTCACAAACAACTGACACCTTCTCCCACCCCACACCCCCACACCAGGCAGCCATTTTGTCCTGCCACTCCCCATATTTTCATTGTCGCCAAAATCACAGCCTGCTGGTAAATGAAACTTAGTACCCAGCCGTGCTATTCTAAGCACCTTTAGTCATGTGAGGTGTGAAAAGGGGTGCGACTCAGCCCCTCCAGAGGGAACACTGTGTCCTGTACTGGGGACTCTGGAAGCCAAATAGGAACTGAATCCTTTTGCTTTTGTTTTACCACTGGGAAAAGTGGGATTGTAGAATCTCAGAGTTGGAAGGGATCCCGAGGGTAATCTAGTCCAACCCCCTGCAATGCAAGAATTTCTACTAAAGCATCCATGGCAGGTTGCCATCCAACCTCTGCATAAAAACCTCCAAGGAAGGAGAGTCCATAACGAGGGAATGTTCCCTAGCTAAACTTGATCCCATCACCACTCCTTGAAAGTGGGCGCCCAAGTTTGTAGCAAGGAGAGGGTGACAGGTGCAACCACCCACAGAGTGGCAAAGGCTAAGGAAATCCAGAAGGCAAGTTGCAAGTGTCATATTTTTTAAGATGGCTCAGGGGAGTTTTTGGTTTTTTTAATGTCTTCCTATAAACATCACCTTTGTTTGCCTCCATTTTCCCAGACTCCTATGGGAGCATCTGAAACTGTGGCATCGCTCAAGCTAAGGGAGACCACAGGGACGCCCCCAGGCTAGAAGACAGTAGCACCACAGAACCCGGTAATTATAGAGAGACAGAGTGGAGTAGTGGTTAGAGTGCCAGACTAGGACCTGGGAATCCAGGGTTCAAATCCCCACTCAGCTATGAAGCTCCCTGGGTGAACTTCACCAGTCACTGCCTCTTAGCCTTTCCTACCTCACCTTGAGTTCCTTGAAGGAAAAGGTGGGATATAAATGCAACAAGTAATAATAATAAATAAATTATAATTAGGTAAAACACCAACAAAAAAACAATGGCTGGAGGTGAGTTTAATAAGCTGTGCTAAACAAAATCCTCATGTTTGAACTAAACAGTTAATAAAACAGTTGCCCAGGGAGATTTGAAGTGCATCTCTTTGCATATTTACTCGTAGTTACATCCCAGGGTGTTTGGCGGGGCTTACTCCTATGCAAGCCTGCCTACGGGTCCAGCCTTTACAGACTATTGATGGATGAGCTACTGTCAAGTTTGGAGACTGCAGCTCCTGCACAAACAATAAGCCAAATGGGTTTTATTCTCGACGAATGCAGAAGAGCATGTCTCTGAGCTTGGCAAGAGCATTTCCTTTACCCCCTCGGCAACAGCTGTGTGAGAAGCAGGAGATGCAGCTAGTGCGGTTTGCTCCCATCACAGCACTCTTGTGCCGGGGGAAGGCGGGGAGAGCCACACACACCAGCGCTAGTTAGGGGGACAAACGATAAGACCCTGACAGGTTTTAGCTGAGGTTTCCATCGGTGGCCACACTCCTCGGGGAGTAATTCGCTTGGGGCGAGGGGCACATGCCAGGGGTTAGTGGACTAAAAAAATGAGGGGGTGTGGAAATTAGAATCATAGAATCATAGAATCATAGAGTTGGAAGAGACCACAAGGGCCATCGAGCCCAACCCCCTGCCAAGCAGGAAACACCATCAGAGCACTCCTGACATATGGTTGTCAAGCCTCTGCTTAAAGACCTCCAAAGTAGGAGACTCCACCACACTCCTTGGCAGCAAATTCCACTGTCGAACAGCTCTTACTGTCAGGAAGTTCTTCCTAATGTTTAGGAGGAATCTTCTTTCTTGTAGTTTGGATCCATTGCTCCGTGTCCGCTTCTCTGGAGCAGCAGAAAACAACCTTTCTCCCTCCTCCATGTGACATCCTTTTATATATTTGAACATGGCTATCATATCACCCCTTAACCTCCTCTTCTCCAGGCTAAACATGCCCAGCTCCCTTAGCCGTTCCTCATAAGGCATCGTTTCCAGGCCTTTGACCATTTTGGTTGCCCTCCTCTGGACACGTTCCAGTTTGTCAGTGTCCTTCTTGAACTGTGGTGCCCAGAACTGGACACAGTACTCCAGGTGAGGAATCGTTCTGGATTAACTAGATAGGAATAAAGACCACCCAGACTCGCTTTTTACCATGTCTGTCTCAAGAATATAATTCCTAATCCTATGCTGGCTTACCCCACTGGGTTTGATGAAGCTATTCTCAAAAAATTATACAGATAATTTTTTTGCTTAGTTTTTTTTGGGGTTTTTTTTTAGTACAACACAGCTACTGTTGAATCACAGCAACTGTTCCGGAAAGTAAGTGCTAGTACTTCATTTTCTCATTCAAGTGTGCTATACAAATATGGCATAATTTGTTCACCAGCAGCTGGAAGGCAAGTCACGAACCCAGGTAAAGTAAAATAAATAAAAATCAATTATTTTTTTCCACAGACACTACATAAAGGAAAAACAACTTCTTATATATAAAGGCAGAGAAAACAAACAGGAAAGAAGGATAAAAGAATGGAGCAGGTTGAGGAGGCATGAGGGGGGTCTCCTGAGGCTTTGGGCTACAAGCTGCCCACCTATGACCTAAGAAAGCCTTTGCCATTAACTCATTAGAAGTCTTTAGAAAACGATGGGCGCTCTCTCTCTCTCTGTTCAGACTAGAGCAATAAAGTACAGTATGTGAAATGCTTCCAACCATCCCATGCACTAGTTGAAAGCTGAACTCACAGCATAAATGCCTCTCGTCAAATAAAGGTGCAGGAGCTCTGCCAGGGGGTGGGGAGTTGGCAACCCAACCAGGGCAGATTCAAAGCAGTAAATAGTCAGCCCTTAATGCAAGCAGAACCCTGCTTGTATCAAGCCAAGGGGCTACTCAGCAAGCATTTCTTTTCATTTTATGTATTTAAGAAAAATTATTTACCACTTAAGAACAGAGTAAGCGGTTGGCATATGGCATACTGTGCCTTAAAGTGATGCTTCTAGGTTTTAGTGCCCAGCAGTTTGGCACTCAGAGGTAGACTGCCATGGTCCATGGAGGTTCTGCGGCGCCTCTGCCCTCCCGCTCTCCGTCCAGCTCCCGCTGCCCTACCTGATACTCGGCCAGCTCGGCGCCCTGGCGCTCTTGCTGCGCCAGCCGCTCCTGTTCCAAGCGCTCCGCCAGCGCGCCCAGCTCCTGGCAGCGGCGATGAAGCTCGTCGAGCTGCCGTCGGCTTTGCTCGTTGTGGGCTCGCAGCTTCTGCAGGTTCTCCCTGCCGAGGCGCCCTTCCAGCTCCTGCAGCGCCTGCAGCTCGGCCTCGTAGCGCTCCAGGCTCTGCTCGCAGCTCCAGCTAAGCACCAGCGCGTAACTGTCCTCCAGCTCCCGTCGGCTGACGGCGCGCGTCGAAGTCCTGGCCAGCGGCGGAGGCAGCAGGGCCGGCAGGCGCTGGGGACGCCGCCGCCGCCGCTCCTCCTGTAGTCGCCCGTGCTCGGCCCGCAGGCGCTCCAGCAGCGCCTCCAGGGCGGCGCAGTCGGCCCGCAAGTGCTCCAGTTGCTGCCGCAGCTCGGCCAGCTCGGGCTCCAAGCGGCGCCGTCGCAGCTCCACCGACTGCGCGCCCAACCTCTCCAAGCTGGCCAACTCTTGGCGCAGGGCGTCGCGATCCAGCTCGGCTTCTCCTTTGGCCCGGCTCAGCTCGCTCACCAGCAGGCGCAGCTCGGCCACCTCTTCCTCGTGCTCCTGCAGGCGGCAAACCTGCCTCTCCCGCCCGCGGAGCGCGCCCAGCTCCTGCGCCAGGCGCCGGTTCTCTTCCTCCAGCGCCCGCACCCGCGACACGTAGAGCCACAGGCGGGAGTTGAGCTCCCGCAGCTCGCTCTGCTCGTCCCAGTCCGCCCGCTGCATGGCCGCCACCTCTCGCAAATCAGCCTCGGGTCCACGGACGGCTCCCGCCTTGCTCCGGCGCGCTCCTGCTCCTCTCCAAGGCGCGCTGGCTCTTTGCGCGCCGACAGCTGCTTTGCGGTTTTGGCCCGGGACAGGGAAGGCAGGCTGGGCAAGGAGGGTGGGGAGAGCCGGCAGCCGGAGGTGGCCGAAGAGCGGCGCCTGCTGGCCACATTCCCTTCCAGTCCTGCTTCATCCGGAGTAGGGCAGACAACCTCACTCTGCTTTGTGCTCCCTAGAAACTTGTGGAAACTTCAGATTGTCCAAAACGCAGCGACAAGGTAGACTACTGGCTGGAGTAGGCTTTAGAAAACATTTGTGTTCTGGAACAGCCTTTTGGTTGGGGAGGCCATTTTGAGGTGCTCACATGAGCGCTTAAACTTAGGCCTAAATGAATTAGGCCCCAAATACCAACCAGTTTTCGCCTGGCTGAAGTCAGACCCTCCCAAGTGTCCCTATTTTCCGGGTACAGTCCTGGATTTACAGAAGCAGCCCTAATTTCTGATTTGATCCCAGAATGTCCTGCTTTTCCATTGGACGTCCCTATTTTCATCAGAGAAATGTTGGAGGGTATGGATTTTTGGGACCCCTAAGCCAAGGAAATAAATGGCTATACAAACTTTAGAAGACATCTGAAGGCAGCCTTGTATTGGGAAGTTTTTTTAAATGTTTAATTATGTTTTTATATATGCTGAGAGCCACCCAGAGCGATTGGGGTAACCCAGTCAGGTGGGCAGGGTATAAATTCTTTAAAAATTATTTTCATGAGAGAAATGTTGGAGGATATGTGAAGTAGGCCATCTGTCCTGTATAATACAGGATTGCCCCATATTTCAGTGTAGAATTCTACATTCTGTATTGATACAGTTTTGTCTTGTATTTCAGGTCTCTTTCTCTCTCTCTGTTTGTTTGTGTGTGTGTGTGTGTGTGTGTGTGTGTGTGTTTGCCAAGTTAGGGAACCTTTCCACATGCATGTGTTTGACAGAGTGTGTGAAACGTCATGTATTTCAAGTTCTGGGTAGCCAAGCACAGACAGATTTACAGATTCATGTGTATGTGTGTGCGTGTGACAAATTCCAGAGAGGCCATCCTGTTAGGCTACAATAGATTGTAATGGATGGCCTTGGAAGTCACTTCAGCACCAGATGGAAAAAAATGGCCGCCAACTGCCCTGTCCTGTATTTTGCCAGAACAATGGTGGCAACCATACTGAAGTGTGACCTTCAAACTGGGATGTTGCCTCTTGTTTTCTGGGGTTGAAGATGATAGGTAGACTGATAGTCTACTGACAGGCCGTTGGCTTCAAGCTCCACTTTCTGCTGTGAGCTCCAATGGGAAATGCCTTAACTAGCCGTAGAAAACAAAGCCTGAAGCTGATAGATACTAATTTCAAGTGCTTGGGGTCATTTGCACAGGGAAAGTCACAGGGAGCTGGATATCTCACCAATCCTCACCTGAGCATTTCCTTTCTAGGAAATTAAAATGGATTTACCACTATCAGTCCTCCTTCCTGAAGAGTTATGGCCTGCTTTTAGTGCCAAAGGAGACTTCACCTGGCCTGCTTTTACCCCAGTTAGTTGATCAGGACAGACAACAAACCTCTTTTGTGTCTCTGCTTGCCCCTTGCCTGATGGCACACATGATGTGGTTGTGGTTTTGGGGTAATCGCTTTGCATGCCAAATTGGAACCCAGGCCAGGCCTGATTAGGCCTGTGGGCCAGAAGTTCTCCACCTGTGGTATAAAGGCAAGAATCACATTGGTTGCTTTGCCCACTTTCATCTCTGGCCTATTTTTTGTCTGGAGATTTGGAGCACGGTATCCTCAAGCTAGATGCCATGATAATACTATCATGTCAAATTTATAGGATTCCTGTGTTGCAAAGAGTTGGACTTGATAGCCCTTAGAATCCCTTTCAACCCTACAGTTCTATGATTTCATGAGTAAAAATCACAGAAGAGAATTGTATTACAAAGACACAGTGCAATGTCATCAATTTTGCCTTTGATACTTCCAACCAGGCTTGCTTTATAACTATAACCCATATTATAGGAGTCAATATGAATCTGAATATTCAGCATTTATCCAGTAGCTAATCGCAGAAAGTCACATGGCTTGTAAAGTATGGGAAAGAATGCCCTAACTTGGAGGAGAAAAGGCTGAAACTACCTGACTGGTTATCTTTCATAAATTAGTCAAAAGGTTGGCTCACTCATTTGCTTATAGTTCAAAGCCATTTGCTATAGAACTCCCTTTCCTCCAGGAATGCACAAGCAATGTTAGGGTGTCACAGAACTTGCCGGTCAGTAATCACACAGTCCAAAGTTGGAGTTAACACTTTATTAGCAAAAACACAATCCCCACAGACTTGGCTGAGTGTCAGGCCTAATGAGCACACCAGGCCTAATGAGCACACTCTGTGAGTCTTCCTCCAGGAGATCAGTTGCAGTGACTAAAGATCCTTGCTCCCCACAACTGCCTATATCTGCTCCTCTCCAGGGCTTTCCCCAAGCAATCAGAGACTGCACCTGTATTCAGCCAAGCTCTCCCCCGCCCTTTTCATGCCACTCCTGGTTCTGGGAGACAAGAGCGGAGCTTGTCGCAGCAGGAGGGAGGGTACCTGTGCCTCTTCACTAGCCTGACTCGTCTCTGCCTCTTGACCTCCCACTCGCCAGTTTCAGCTTCTGATTCTTGACTTCTCTCTGCCACAGACTCTCCCAGCTCACGAAGCCTTGTTACCTCTATAAGCTTCCGACACCTCCTCTTCCTGGTCTTCTCCCTCTGACCACTCGTCTTCATCCCACCACCACTCCCTGGGCTCTGAGTCTTCCTCCCTTGATGGTCCCCAAGCTGGTTCCTCCCACCATTCCTCTGCATCCAGCCAGTCCATGACATAGGGCAGGCCCGCCAGATGTTTTGGACTACAGTTCCCATCATCCCTAGATAACAGGACCAGTGGTCAGGGATGATGGGAATTGTAGACCCAAACATCTGGAGGGCCGGAGTTTGCCTATGCCTGACATAGGGCCAACCCAGGCCCTGGACAGCCCTCCCCAGTTTAAGGCAACAGGATATATATGAAGGCACCACTGTTGGGAACCCGGCATGAGACCAACCTAGAATGGTGCTGTCCCCCCATCCAATTCCAGGGTCCACCCACTGCCATTCATTTAGGTTTCCTTGGCAACAACAGAAGGGGTGTTAGCTTTGGTAGTTGGGTTTTTTAATATTTCTTTAGCTATGCCGTAATAAGCTTTATGTGTCTGTTCGATTAGACGTATATGTGCCTTGTTATGTTTACGGTTACTGTGCATTAATAAATTGGTAATCCTCACCCATAAATGTGCTTATTTCCTTCAGACCCGTAAAAAGCAGTGCCCTTGTTAAAACCACCTGCGGAACAGATGCCCAACAGTTCCTCTGTAACATCTGGGGGTGATCATGCAGGTCCTAGATGATCCTGGTTTGGGTTATTGTTATTCGTTATCATTAAAATTGTTACCCACCCTATACCCACAGGTTCCATTCACAGGAATAGGATGGCCCCCCCCCAGAAACACATCTCAGGAAACAAAGGGCAAGAGGTATGTTTTCGGCATTCACCAAAAAGATGTGTAATGAAGGTGTCGGGTGGGTTTTAATAGTTAAAGGTAAAGTTAAAGGGACCTCTAACCATTAGGTCCAGTTGTGGCCGACTCTGGGGTTGCGGCACTCATCTCGCTTTGTTGGCCGAGGGAGCCGGTGTACAGCTTCTGGGTCATGTGGCCAGCATGACTAAGCCGCTTCTGGCAAACCAGAGCAGTGCACGGAAACGCTGTTTACCTTCCCGCTGGAGCGGTACCTATTTATCTACTTGCACTTTGAGGTGCTTTCGAACTGCTAGGTTGGCAGGAGCAGGGACCGAGCAACGGGAGCTCACCCCGTCGTGGGGATTCGAACCGCCGACCTTCTGATTGGCAAGTCCTAGGCTCTGTGGTTTAACCTACAGCGCCACCCGCGTCCCCTTGGGTTTTAATAGTTAGGAGAGGGTATATGAATTGCAGTTTCTCCCTCCAAGCTCCCACATGCGTGGAAGCATGACTAAAGCTGGTTATACTACTTACAGTGCAACCAGCATAGCTTATGGCTCTTTGCTTCAAGAGCGGCTGTGGCACATATTTTATGTGAAAGGCTGTACACCTGGTGTGGGGGAGCTTTGGCCCTCTAGATATCAGATATCATTGGACCACAGCTTCCATCAACCCTGGCCATGCTGGCTGGGGCCGATAGTAGTTGTATTTCGGCAACATCTGGAGGGCCATTGGTTCCCCATACCTAGTATTATTACCTGGTATTATACATAGGAAGTGGCTTTAAATGTGACCAGCTGTGCATGGAAAACTTGTACAGCTAAGGACTTCCCAGTGGTCTGTGTCTCTGCTGAAACTGAGTGAGGGGTGAGATAAAAGAGCCTTGACTTCTGCAGGAGAAAGCACCTGAGATGTGTAATAAGAGCAGTGGCGTAGCGTGGGGGGTGCAGGGGGGGCCGGCGGCACCGGGCGCAACATCTGGGGGTTAGGGTTAGGGGGCGCAAATCCACGGGTTAGGGGGCGCAAATTACTTGCCTTGCCCCGGGTGCTGACAACCCACGCTACGCCACTGAATAAGAGGACATCAGACCGGAAATGCAGAATGGCATAGGACTGAGCCCCTGAGATGCTGATTGACTGTCAAACCTAGAAAGCTATATATTCGGCTAAAACAACATTGGGAATCTTATTCCCTTTGTGGGTGCACCATTCATCAACCTCAGAAAAATAAGAGCAAAGAGATTCAGTTAATAGCTGTATTCCTTTATAGTTTGCTCTTTCAAGAAACACTTGTTCTTACTTTCTGTGCAAGATTTCCCTCTAGCTTCCACTTCTTGCTTTGGGATGTGTATATCTGCCACAGTACCCCCCCCCATTATTGTTATTTTAATTGCCTGCAAATTCTCTGTCCACCTCTAGATGGTGTATTGTATTCATTGTATTTTTTCGATCTGGGCTTTTATTACATAACCATCTGGAAGGTTTAGTAGTACATACCCAAAGGTAGTCTGGAGAGGGGACTTTTAGGAAGAAGGACAACAGACTTTTGAACATATTTCATCTGTAGTAAAGAGAGGCATAACATTAACTTGGTGCAAATGAATGAACAACAATTAGCTTCAGGGTTCATATTTGCAGTGAGGTTTTTAGGTTTAGGACATGAATTAGAATTTTCTTTCTCCTTTGAATAGATATTATTTTAAAAAATAAGTATGATAAATTCTCTCTCTCTCTCTCTCTATATATATATATATATCCCACCCTTCCTCCCAAAGGAGCCCATAGCAGCAAACAACAAGTGATAGAACAACAAAAACATATTTAAACATCTTTAAAACTTCCTTAGATTGTATCCAGCAGTATATGTGGTCACCGGTTTATTCTTGTGTCTTATTACACCAGTATAGTTTTCAATGAACAATCAGGTTGTCTACCTTCTCTTACTCAGCTTAAAGCATTTATCCATTTTACTATATGAGCCAGCTCCCACACTCTTATTCTGCAGTCTTCCAAGATAGGGATAAGCATCCCCCTCCCCCAATACAGTTCATTTCTACACAAGCAGCATTTAATGGTTGTATTATCGATTCCATATCTGCTGGTGAAACTAAACCTTAACATATCCAGATAAAATTATAAGTGGTTGTGCCAGGAACTCGTAGCCCATTGTAAGTTTAAGTTCATGTTTAGTATTCCAAAATATAATTGTTTTGAGATATGATCAAGAAATTTGAAGCGTGTAAGCACTGGATGCTTTGCAGCTCCATCACATGTTAATTCTACCATTCTGCCATATGACTAAATTGTGTTGTTTTTTTTAAATAAAAAGAAATTCTTTTAAATTTGTGAGCCAAGTCTCCAGTGGGACATGTTGCTGTTTCCATTTCCCTACCGCTTCTGGAATGTTCTCTCTCAGTTCTTTGTCCCATTTACATTGATATGATTTTTTTATGTTGTAAACTGCCCTGAAATCTAAGGGTATAGGGGTGGTAAAAAAAATTAATAATAGTAATAATAATAATAATAATAATAATAGGGCAAGCCCATACTCATAATTATCTACTATGTATTTTGGAAAGTTGTTTGTGCACAATGCATTTGGATATTTCAACCATGTTTTGTGGGATGGTTCTTGAAATCAAGAAGCAGGTTTTTATCTATGTTTGGATACAATTGGGTGCCATTTTGAATCAAGATGGGGGACGACTGAATCTTTCAAAATTGCATTGATTTTAAATACTGGTGTCAAAGCACTGGGGTTTTTTTTAATGAGTTCCGAAGCAATTCTAGATATCAGGCTGATAATGCTATATATTTTACTAAGAAGCTTCTTTTTTTTTAATCATTAAGATTTCAAATTCTGTTATATTTCTGAATGGATCTTATTTCCACAGTTAATGATATGCCTAATAATGAAACATAGTTGGTACGGTGTTGTTGCCCCTTTTTATGACTTATTTCTTCCTAAGATTTTAGAATACCTTTCAATACTTATCTTACTTCAGTATTCCTCCTAATCTGCTGATCATCTAATGGCATTTTTTTCTTTTAGTTCCTGATTGTAGCAAGTAGCTATAATCAGAGACAGCCCTGAACTTAAATCTCCTTTTTACCTATTGCAGACATTGATTTTTAGTTCATAGGTTTGTTTTGAATATTTCCGTATCAAACCTGTTGCAGTGCCGCAATACAGTTTCATGTTCCATTAACACATTTTGTTGCTTCGCGAATAACTCTATATCTGGGTGAAACCGACTGCTTCGTAATATTTCTTTGTATGTGGCCACCATTTTTTCCAGTGACAGTTTGACAGTATTTCATGTAATCCTGTGTTTCTTCCTGTCCCAAACAAAGTTTATAAGCAATCCCCCCCAATTAATCTAATGCTTAAGTATTACTCTCATCATCCTTGATTTATTAATCACCATCTAAACCACCATCTCTAGGCAATTTATATTAAAGATACTTAAAAGCAGTTACAAACACAGGAACAGCAAATGCATTTAAAACAAAATTAAAAGCATACAAAGTAGTCAGTTGTGGTAAAGTCTCCTGGAGCCGTGCGTATGCCTTAGAATTTGCTTTCAACATGAGGGGATAACAGCTGAGGAGCCCTTTGCAAAAAAACAAGGACATTTTCCATTAAAAGCCTCTTGCAAAGCTGGATTTAGAGATGGCGGTCCCAGGTGAACAGAACGCTTTCAGCTATCAGCAGTCTTGTTACGTAGACTTAAATATCTTGCTTGCTTGAACAAGGCAACTTCAAAAAAGCCTAGCAGGTGCCATGTGGAATGTTTCGCTGCGGTGTGTAAAATTTCACATTCCTCTACCAGGTTCATGACAGAAGGGCTTACACCGCCCCTTAAGCCTTTCATGTGGGCTTCACAGGGTGTTGCAAAAAGCTTGTGTATGGCTCCCCAATTCTGAATTCTGGGAGAACCGTAAAGATCAAGGCATATTTAAAAGGCTTCAGAATTCTTTATTAACCTGGTACCCTCCAGATGTTTCGGTCCACAACGGTGCCCATCAACTGTAGCCAGTTGAAGGGGTTGCAGTTTTTTAAATACATCAATAACTTTATTGATGTATTTTTTTAAAATAGCACACACCCCTTAGGTGACAGGAAAGATTTAAGGTATACAGTGAAAATACAGCATAAGAATACACAGTTCATTAGTATAACATGTAGAATATGAATTAACTTTGAGTAACCAAAATAGTCTGGATGCCTGCAAAAGTTCAGGCATTGTTTTTCTCATTAATGTAATAAATAAAACAGTTCCAGTCAAAGGTAAATGAGTCTTTAGCTAATCATATTTTGTTGCTCAGTTCCTCTATTAGGGCCAATTTCCAAACTCTGTCAAGCCAGTTCAAGAAGGTTGCCTCTACCAAGTCTTTCCAAAACTGAGTTATAACAAGTCTAGTTTCTAACAATAGGTAACCAATAAGGGATTTAAATAGGATATCTGCATTCTGAACATGAAATATTTTTAGAATTGAATAGGCAGCAGTGTGTGCTTGTGCTAAGTGTTTGGTTGCAATGTGTGTGTGTGTTGCTCACAACAGTTTATTCATTTTGCAACTCTACATATAGAGTGAAAAAGCTTGGCAGCCCTTGATCAAGTACAAACACCTCCAGATGCCAATGGAATAGGTTGGCATATTTATGAATGTTATTTATTTATTTTTACAATTCTATCCCACCTTTCATGGTTCTCCCCCTCCCTGTTTTGTCCTCACAACAACCCTGTGATGTAGGCTAGGTTGAGAGGCAGTGACTGGCCCAAGGCCACCCAATAAGCTTTGTGGCCAAGTGGGGATTTGAACCCTGGTCTCCCAAGGTCATAGTCTAACACCCGAACCACTACACCACATTGGCTCTCCAGCTGCAGTGTGTATGTATGCATATGTCTGTTGCCCACAACAGTTTGCAGTTGCTGATGTTACAGTGACTGGTATAGTGCTGGGCTGGATATAGACACATCAAAAAAGCTTTTCAGTGAAACGTGTTGTAAACTTCATAAAGGGAAATCTCGTTGACGAAAGACAGGACTCCACAGCGCCATCTGGTGTCACAGTTATAATGCATATAAAACGCTTTTGAATATAGCTAAGACCCTGGCAACAGAACCAGGAAATGCAATACAAGCAACATAGCAGGTTGGGGCTTTGCCAGCGCTTGCGCACTGCTCCCCCAGGAGATGCATCAACAGCGCTTTGCCAGCCTTCATATGAAAGGCAGAAACGTCACTGCAAACTAGGGCTGCGTTCACACAACTGTTAATTTCCATGTTGTGTTTGAGCTTTTACATGATGCCCGAGCCACTTCCAGAAAACTAATGGAATATAGTGCATGTTTAGGGCTCATTTCTGTGCTATTTAAAACAAACCAAAAAACCCGTCTGCAATCCCATTAAACCGGATAATTGCAGGAGTAAAGTGACTAAATTTGGGTCAGCAATACAGGTCCTTCCAGCTGTTTACATGGGAAATTAAGAGGGGACAGAAGCCCCACATATGTGGAAAGGGTGGCAGAGTAGAAATGTTGTCCAATAATGTCACTATATCACACCATGCCCGCTAGCGTGAATGAAACTGAGTGCAGAATGCCAGTTGGTGGTCAAAAAAAACCACACGGCAGGTGCTGTAGTGTGAAAGGAATGTTTAAAAATGGGATGGAAGTGCTAGTGTTATAATCAGGAAACTTAATGCAATACAGTTGTATCTTGGATCCTGAATACCTTGCAAAGTTGAACGTTTTGGCTCCCAATCGCCATAAACCCGGACGTGACTGTACCAGTTTGCAAACTATTTTTGGAAGGCGAACATCCGACGCAGCTTCTACAGCTTCCAATTGGCTGCAGGACCTGCCTGCAGCCAATCAGAAGCTGTGCTTCAGTTTCCAAACGTTTTGGAAGTCGAACGGATTTCTGGAACGGATTCTGTTCGGCTTCCAAGGTACAACTGTACAGTGGTGCCCCGCAAGACGAATGCCTCGCAAGACGGAAAACCCGCTAGACGAAAGGGTTTTCCGTTTTGGAGGTGCTTCGCAAAACGAATTTCCTATGGGCTTGCTTCGCAAGACGAAAATGTCTTGCGAGTTCATGCAGGGTTTTTTTCCTCCCCCCCCCCTTTTTCCCAAGCCGCTAAGCCTCTTATCAGCTGATCCTAAGCCGCTTAACAGCTGAGCCGCTAAGCCGCTTATCAGCTGATCCGCTAAGACCCCTAAGCCGCTAATAGCGCTAATCCGCTAAGCCACTAATGGGCTTGCTTCGCAAGACGAAAAAACCGCAAGACGAAGAGACTCGCAGAATGGATTCTTTTCGTCATGCGAGGCACCACTATACAGTGGTGCCTCGCAAGACGAAATTAATTCGTTCCGCAAGTTTTTTCTTCTTGCGAGTTTTTCGTCTTGCGAAGCACGGTTTCCCATAGGAATGCATTGAAAATCAATCAATGAGTTCCTATGGAGACCTTCCGGGGAGAGAGGGGAAGGCGCGTGTCTTCCCCTCTGTCCCCTCTTTTGAAGCAAGGGGCGGAGGGGAGAAGATCGCTTCTCCCTGTTGCCTCCTCTTGCTTCAAAAGGGGTCCGGGGAAACAGGGGAAGGCGCACACGCCTTCCCCTCTGTCCCCGGAGCTTGCGGGCCTGGCAACAGGGAGAAGCGATCTTCTCCCCACCGCCCCTTGCTTCAAAAGAGGTCCGGGGACAGCGGGGAAGACGCGCTGCGCTTTCCCGCTATCCCCGGAGCTTGCAGGGCTGGCAACGGGGAGAAGCGATCTTCTCCCCGCCGCCCCTTGCTTCAAAAGAGGTCCGGGGACAGCGGGGAAGACGCGCTGCACTTTCCCGCTATCCCCGGAGCTTCGTTTTGCGAAGCAAGCCCATTGGGAAATTCGTCTTGCGAGGCAACTCGAAAACGAAAAAAAACTTTCGTCTTGCGAGTTTTTCGTCTCGCGAGGCGTTCGTCTTGCGGGGCACCACTGTATTCCCAAAGTCAGAATGTATCCTGGGTCTTAACTAGGGTGGCCAGCTGAGAAAGAGGACTGCATTATATTTCATCTTTAGTAGAAGAGAGCACTTCAGCAAGTGTAGCTTGGCAGCATTCTCTGTAGTAACTGATTGGACCCCGTAGAAAAACGCTAATTGTTTAAACCAGCAGAATCCTGTTTCCTCAACCCCCATAAAGCTCGAGCAACTCCTCTTTTAACCAAGAGATGGCACTGCTTGGCTGACACAGCCCCTTTCCTAAGTCCCCAATTAAAAAAGGGTAAAGGAGGACTCGGAATTATTTTTAAATGCTTGAAAACACACCTGAATTCTTGCTAGTCACGCACTTGACACCGATGAGTAAGTTTTTCAGGCACAATGTTGAAGAGCACCTTTCAGCCTCCCTGACACTCGTCAGGGGTTGATGTGAAGGTTGCCGATGCAGGATACAAAATGGATGAGAAATAGGGTGGTGTGCAAAGGCAGGAAGGGGGTCTCCTGGAGCCAGCTCTGTCACCAGAGGCACAGGTGTCCTAGGATAGTCTTTCACCAGCCATGGCTGGTTGGACAGCTACCTTGGATTGGGATAGCGTGGCTGCAGTTGTCCCTGCGTTGGTAGCCCTATGGTTGGATAGCTGCAATGCCCTCAATGTGGGGCTACCCTTAAGGTTGGTTTGACGACTGCAGCTGTTGCAGAACACAGTTTCTTGTGGGGGCAAGCTACCACTAGCCTCTAACACCTCGTTGGCAGGATTTGCACTGGCTATCAATCTGCTACCTGGCCAAGTTCAAGGTTTTGGTACAAACATATAAGAACCTATACAGCTCAGGACTTGAGGCACGACCTTATCCCATATACAGTGGTACCTCTGGATACGAACGGGGTCCATTCCAGAGCCCTGTTCACATCCTGAAGTGAATGCAACCCACATCTGCGCGTGCGCAATTCACCGCTTTCGCGCATGCGTGTGATGTCATTTTTACTGTCTGCGCATGCGCGAGCGGCGAAACCTGGAAGTAACGCGTTCCATTACTTCTGGGTCGCCACGGAGCGCAACCTGAAAGCACTCAACCTGAAGCAACTTCAACCCGAGGTATGACTGTACTCCTAGTAGATGGCTGCAGTCTGTGGCAGAGTCTCTCCTGCAAATTCCAAAGTCAGAAGCTGACTCCACAATAACTTGGTGGCTGCCCCTTTCTTCGGAATAGCATTCCTGTTGAGATGGTATATAGACCCTTTCCAGAAACAATTGAAGACATGGTCTCTACTTGGTATCATTTTAATTTTTTTGTGCTGTTACTTTCTGTGTTTTTTTAAGCAATGTTTTTAGCTGCTTTTATTGCATTTCGTGCATCGCCTTGGAACGTGTGTGTGTGTGGCAATGCACTAATAAATAAATACTTTTAAAAAGAGAGGACAGAGACCTTGTGCCTTTTAGTAGTTGTGCAGAAGAGGGGATTTCAGCAAGTCCAGCTTACACAACCAGCTCCAAAACTGGTTGTGGATATAACCTCTCTGACCCCTGGCATGGTTATCCCCCTTCTTCTCCACCTCCCCACTATTTCCTGAAATTCGAAAGGGAGATGATGGACAAGATAGAGCAGGGAGAGTCTCACTTCTTGAAACCCTGGAGAGCTGCTGCCAGCCAGTGTAGACTGTACTGTGCTAGATGGACCAAAGAATCACAGAATCATAGACTTTGTAGAGTTGGAAGGGACAAAAAGGGTCATCTAGTTCAACCCCCACCATGCAGGAAAGTAGGGCTCGAACCCATGATCCTGAAATTAAGAATCTCGTGTTCAACTGACTGAGCTGTCCTGGTCTGACTCAGTGCAAAATAGCTTCCAGTGATCCACATCTCACTATATTATCCTCAAAAATTATTTGAGGATACACATCAACAAAGAGAGAGAGAGAGAGAGAGAGAGAGAGAGAGAGAGAAGAAATGCATTACCAATCAAGAGTGAAAGATTAGACCAAATTTGCACAATATGCATTTTAATGGCATATTTTGATAACATTCAAACCAGCCTTCCACAATCTGGCACCGTCCAGATCTTTTGGACTACATCAGCCACAGCCGAGATGGGAGTAGATGAGGATGTTTTGTACAGGAATTCATTCTTCTATCATTCTTCTAGCATCCCCGGGGGAGGGGGGAGGGGGCGGTACTCAACAAAAGACTTTAAAAATGTGAAAACTGCTAGAGGAAAGCCTGTCCTGAGATAGCTTAGAGCATCAAGTGGGGAAGCATCAACAGCAATGTTGTCTCCCACATAGTCATTGCAAAAGAAAATGCTGCATCACACAGGGCATAGTTAAGCAGTGGAACTTAGTTCCACAGGAAGTAGTGATGGCCACCATATTGGACGCTTTTAAAAGAGGATTATACAAATTCATGGAGGATAAAACTATCAATAGCTACTAGCCATGATGACTATGTTCTGCCTCCACTTTCAGAGGTTGTGTGCCTCTGAATACCAGTTGCCGGAAATCACAGAAGGGAAAAGTCTTCTTGTGCTCTGGTTCTACTTACACTGGGGCATCAGTTGGCTACTGTGAAGACAGGATGTTGGACTCGATGGGCCTTTGGCCTGATTCAGCATCCAGGCTTTCCTTCTGCTCTTACCTTTTCATCTTCATTATCCTAACTGCAGTTGACTCCAGAGTTCCCATAACTTAATCTATAATAATGCCCCCCCTCAATTAAATTGCATTACGCTGCTGCTATCGATATCAATCGGGGCCCATGACATGTGGTTTTTATGTTCATTGCTCATAATGTATCTGCGCTGTTTATTTCCTGACTTGCGCACATAATATCTAGCCCCGGCTCCCAAATTGAAAGGCAAGCCTTCATTATGACGCAAGGCTGTGTTTATCATTTAGAAGTTTGACTTCCACCCTCCCATCCTTCTGGTTGAGTTGAGCATGCTCTGTTCAAAGAGGCTGAGAATTCTGAATTCTTGGGTGCCTGCTCTGAGCTTTTCCTGAAAGGGACACTCTTCCAAATTACTAGAACTTTCTTTTCTGCTGGCCTGATTTCCTGCTTCTCCTGAAACAGTTGCTTCACTAGTAGCAATGTGGTGTTGTGTAGTGGTTTGAGTTTTGGGTGTGGACCAGAGCAGGCATCCACACAGCTGTTTATTCCATTTCCCAGATGTTTCCCTAACTGTTAATTCCTGCATTATATCTGCACTTTCACATGACATAAAAGAATCTTCCAGAAAACAAATGGAATTTAGTGCATGTCTCGTGCTCGTTTCTATTTTATTTGATTCCAGAAAAAAATCCATTTGCAGTCCACTTATCCTGGAAAATTGTGCCCCCAAATAATTCCCTTTTAGGAAATTTTTTTTTCAAACAGTTAATCAAATCATGGGACAATTGCTACAACCAGACCCAAAATTAGCCTATCTTATTTTACTCCTCAGATTAACATAACTACTAAAGAATTTAAAGAAGTTATTAATATAACTACTAAAAACTCCTTCATTTATTAACTACAGCTAGTTTAGTGACTGAGGGGGGAAATGGAAAACTTTAAATGCACATCTTTTTGAAGCCTAGATTTTGCAAGTATGAGACTTTGTGCTTCTGGACAAATTAACCATTTCACAAAAGGAATATCAGTCAGGGGATGGAAGTACTCAAACATTCTATTCAACATGGTATCCTTTTATTGACACCATTGACTCATAGAACATTGTGGAGAGAAACTTTCATTTGATTGCCTTTCTTGGAATAGGAGTCTCCTGACTATGATTAGCACCCTGAGCTCCCAGAATTCTTTGGGGGAAGCCATGACTGTTTAAAGTGGCATCACAGTGCTTCAAATGTATTGCGTGAAGACGACACTTATATTTGCTAATGCAACAAACCGCTTCCTTTGTGAACATTTAGTTAACCCTGTTTTAAAGTCTCTACTGAATGACCATTGCTATCAGTTGCTTTTTGCTGAAGAGTGCTCACTTTCATCCAAGGCACTCCATGGAAATTACAGCCCCTGATGTGCCCACAGCAATCTAAAGCCCATATATCTTTGTTCTTTTCCTGAAAATACACCACATTCTGAGAAGTTCCTGCAATATTACAATGTCCATGTTCTTGCACACTTCTGGAACAACTTGGTCTAACCAGTCAAAACAAAGCAGAAGCCAGCTGGCAACAGGGCTCAAGAGATACTCATGTGTCAAACACTTCCCTTCATCGTCCTTCCTCTCTAATGCAGCTTTCCTGTTCTCCCCTCCTTCACCGAAACAAAAATTTGCAGAATCTTCTCTTCCCGCCCCTTTAGACTTGTAGGTGTTGTGTCTTGCATCTGGAATGCAGCTATTTCCCCCCCCCTACTTAATATGATTTTCCATAAGTTCCCCACCATCACCACAAGATTAATATACAACTGTCCACCCATCACCTTCACTCCTCAAGTTTTCTAAGAAAGAAAGAAAGAAAGAAAGAAAGAAAGAAAGAAAGAAAGAAAGAAAGAAAGAAATGAAGTGATGGACATGAGGAGTTGATAAAGCAGGTGAGCTGCGCACAGGTGGGCTGCATGCAAGCTGCCGGCCAGCCCTGTGGAGCCTCCTTTTATTGACACAAATATGCAAACCAAGCAGATACATTTTGGGCTGTGACCTTCACACATCTTCCGGTCCCAAGATAGTGGGGTGGTACAAAGTTATTTTGGCACCTGTTTCCACCGCATCATTTTCCCCTTGCACAGTGTATGACGATGGAGACAAAAGGTCTCAGAGACAAAGGTTACAGACAGGACACTGCAGACTACTGAGACCGCAAAGGGTTAGACAGAGGCAACGATGTTCAGACAGCTGTGGCTTGTCGGGGGAGGGGGTGTGCCCGCACCGCAAGGTCACGCGTGCAGGCAGACTGTGGCCGCCTGCGGGTGGGGAGTGTGCTCCCTCCGGACCCCACTCCCCACTCCGCGATCATGCCTACAAAGAAAGAAAGATTAAAATGCCATTAAGCACCATTTCTCATTATGTCCTGGGAGACCAAGGTTCATAATTACATTCAGCCATGAAGCTCAGTGGGTGATCTTGGGCCAGTCATTGCCACCAGTCTAAGCTACCTCACGGGCTTTTGGTGGGGATTAAATGAGGAGGGGGAGAATCAGGCATACCACCTTGGGCTTCTTGGAGAAAAAGTTGGTATATAAATGCAATAAATAATGCCCAGCAGCAGCAGCAGCAACAACAACAACAAACAACCTGATACATTGCCACTCAGGTGGGGGAATGATTCCAGGGCTCATTAAATGTGCACACATATTTAAAAGTGAACCAGACAAGGGGACAGGTATTAGGAATTATATCAGAATGGAACATCAGAGTTCTGGAACAATATCCCACTGAATATCGCCAGGGTAGGAAAGGGAGAGAAATTTGGTTCAGTTCACATTATAGCGTGAAATTACCTAATTTGCACTTCCCACAACAATATGTGAACTGAAACACACCTTTCCAAACTGCACTCCTTAAAACAAGAGATTGATATTTCTGCTTGCTGCAGCAAGACTATCCATTGCCCAAACAGCGTTTGGGAATAGACGGAGGGTATAAAAATGTATGAAGATTGCCTATAGCTGAGGAAATAACCCATAATGTAGTGATGCGGAAAGGGAAGGCTGGGTGCCTTTCATGCTATTTGGTGGCTGTTTGTTTATATATTAATGAGAAGTGTTTACAAAATACATATCGGCCACATCACAGCAAATCTAGATGTTGTGACCACGTATACTTGTTGATACTTTAGTCGGAAAAGATGTTCTCGCTGGGGATGGATGTTTCCATACAACCCTGATGGAATAACAGGAGAATCTGAGCATCCTAGAATTGTAGGGTTGGAAGAGACCACATTGGTCTTCTAGTCCAAGCCCCTGCAATGGAGGAATCACAGTTGAAGAATCCCTGACAGATAGCCATCCAACCTCTGTTTAAAAGCCTTCAATGAAGGAGAGTCCACTACCTTCCAAAATAGGCTGTTCCTCTGTCAAATGTTTTGCCGGAATCTCCTTTCTTGTAATTTGAATCTATTGCTTCAGGTCCTATCCTCTAGAGCAGTGATGGCCAAACTTGGCCCTCCAGCTGTTTTGGGACTACAGTTCCCATCATCCCTGACCACTGGTCTGCTAGCTAGGGATGATTGGTGTTGTAGTCCAGAAACAGCTGGAGGGCCAAGTTTGGCCATCACTGCTCTAGAGCAAAGTTTGCTCCATCGTCTATGTAACTCCTTCAGATATTTGAAGATGGTTATCATATCACCTCTCAATATTTTATTCTATAGGCTGAACATAGCTAACTCCCTCAACCATTCCACATAAGGTCATATTGGCCGCCTTCCTCTGCTAACGTTCTAGCTTGTCAATTTCCTTCTTAAACTGTGGTGCCCAGAACTGGCTATGGGACTCCAGGTGGGGTCTAGCCAAGAGGAAATAAATTACTTCCCTTGATCTGGAATCTATATTTCTCTTGATGCGGCCTAGAATTGCACTAGCTTTTTCTTTTTTGCTGCTGCCACCTCACACTGTTGACTCATGTTAAATTTGTGGCCTACTTTTAATGTGTACTGCTGTCAAGCTAGGTCTCCCCTATCCATTTATTTGTACACCTGCTTATCGCTACCTAAGTGCAGAACCTTACATTTGTGCTTCATCCAAATATGTCAAACAATGCCAGGCCCAGGACTGAACCCTGCAGCACCACACTTGTTAATTTATTCCAGGATGATGTGAAACCATTTGGTTGAGCATAGTTTGGGTTCAGCCAGCCAACCAGCTACAAATCCACCTCATGTTAACATGGTCTAGTCCACATTTTACCAGCTTCCCTCCATGGATTTGTCTAACCCTCTTTTGAAGCTGTGAGTGGCAACAGCTGAACACGAGAACTCCCAAATAAAAGTGGTGTGAGGCAAAATGGCAGTATGAGCTAAATCTGCCCTGGCTTATCCACACATGCAAGTCATCCCTTGATGTTGCAGCCATCAAGCGACGCACATGCAGATCAGCTGCATGTTACTAACCAACTGCTCTTCTTGAGGCACCAGATCAAGCGAGGCTACAGAATTTATTCCCTGGAAAGCCATCAAAAGGGCGTCCAGAAGGAAAAGAGTCCAGTGACAGCATGGGCCTTGGCTCAGGGCGTTGATGAGAAACTATAAACCATAAATACGTTCTCTCTCTTTTTCTCTCCCTCCCTCTCGTTCAACAGCACACAAATTACTTGTCATTGTGGCAAAACAAACAAGGCTTCATTATCATTAACATTTGGATGGTGGTAAACAAGTTTATTTATGCTTGAGCTCTGCTAAAGAAACAGGTCCCAGTGAGAAAGAGGAGCTCCTAGTAGGTGGCCTGGATGGTTTTTTTTAATATATATTTTGGGTTGTTCCCACCCCCCCTTCTCTTCCCATTGAGAAACGGCTTTTACAAAATCCCTCTGAACTCGGAGAGACAGTCTGCTATTCAAGCTGGCCCCGGGTTAATGAAAGTACGGGGTGTGCTTGTTAAAAGGAAGGACTCGGACACTAGCAGCCATGGGTGGTCACGTTTTTATGGGATGATATGTATCTTTTGCCCTTTCCACTGTTTTTGCCTTTAACTCTTACATCCCAGCTGCTCACCTTGGGGGACCTAAGACAGTAACCAATACCAAGTAATGGAACAATCATGGACATGATCTCAACAGGTTATCTAATCCAGCTCCCTGACAATGCATGAAATCCACTGCTGCAGCATACTTGATCCAACCTCTGCTTAAAAACTTCTGGTGAAGAAGAATGCACCACCTTCCAGGCAACTGGTGTTCAGAAGCATCTCTGCCTCTGACTGTGGAGCCAGAGCATAGCCATCATGGCTGGTAGCTATTGGTAGCCTTTTCGTTGATGAATTTGTCCAACCCTTTTTTAAAGCTATCCATCATGCCTCTCGTGGGAGCAAGTTCCCCAGTTTTAACTATGCACTGCATGAACAAGTACTTTATTTTATCTGTCCTGAATGTTCCACCATTCAGCCTCATGGGATGGCCATGAGTTCTAGTGCTATGACAGGTGGAGAAAAAGTTTTCTCTATCTTCTCCAGTTTATGAGTAAGGGACAAACACCATTCCCATGCCACTTACTCTGTGCTATGCTTTAGTTTATATACCTCTGTCACATCCCCCTTCTAGAGCTTGCTTTTCCCATAGATTAAAAAGTCCCAAACGCTGCGACCTTTCCTCACCGGGGAGTTGCTCCGTCCCCTTGATCATTTTGGTTGCCCATTTCTGAACCTTTTCCAGTTCTACAGTATTGTTTTTGAAGTCAGGTGACCAAAACTACAATGACCCTGAACCATACACAGTATGGGCGTGCCATAGATTTGTATTAACAACATTATGTTATTGATTTCCTAATGTTTGGTCTAAATCCTTCATCTTGTAATTTGCATCTCGTCCAATGGGGCAACAGAAAACCAACTTTGTTGTTGTTTAGTCGTTTAGTCGTGTCCGACTCTTCGTGGCCCCATGGACCAGAGGGCGCCAAGCACTCCTGTCTTCCACTGCCTCCCGCAGTTTGGTCAAACTCATGCTGGTAGCTTTGAGAACACTATCCAACCATCTCGTCCTCTGTCGTCCCCTTCTCCTTGTGCCCTCCATCTTTCCCAACATCAGGGTATTTCCCAGGGAGTCTTCTCTTCTCATGAGGTGGCCAAAGTATCAGAGTCTCAGCTTCAGGATCTGTCCTTCCAGTGACCACTCAGGGCTGATTTCCTTCAGAATGGATAGGTTTGATCTTCTTGCAGTCCATGGGACTCTCAAGAGTCTCCTCCAGCACCATAATTCAAAAGCATCAATTCTTCGGCGATCAGCCTTCTTTATCATTTACAGGACAGTCTTTCGATATATGGATATATCTATCCTCTCACCTCATAATTGTCTCTTCTGCAGCTAAAACATACCCAAACTCTGTAAAATGAAGAAACTGTCAGGGGAAGTCCAATCTTCTTGAACACATGATGAGTGTTTTGAAGGGGTGGGGGATATTTGGAGTCAAACCCTGACTTTCAATACCAGTACTGGACTACAGGTGTTTGCAGATGGGAGCTTAATATTTCAAACAGGTTTTCACACATTGTTTGCCACTCAAGAGCTTCGATCTGCAGAACTGGCACCGTTACAGGGGCCACATAATACTTGTTCCACATTGGTAAGAAATCTGTCTTTTAGTGTGGCAGCACCCACACTTGGGGAACACCCTGCCTATTGACATTAGGCACGTGCCTTCACTGTACTCTTTTTGGCACCTGCTAAAAACATTTTTTAGGAAACTTATCTTTTCATCTGGTTTTTAACATCGTCGATTAAGGAAAAATCAAAAGTGGAAATGTGAAAGTGGGTCCCATGTTGTAACTTGGGAGTCAGAGGTGGCTCTTGGGTCTGAGTAAGCAGGTGACAAAGTAGACCTTCACCTGAGATCCCCAAGAGTAGCTGCCAGTCAGAGCGGGCAATACTGGGTTAGATAAGCTAACCGCTTCCTATATTTCTGTGATCAACACAGAGAGATTCCCAGCCATGAGCTGATAATCTGGAGCTGTTCATCAGCAATCTTCCTGGCAAAGAAGCCCTGAATCAGCACTGTAAAATAGCCACTCAGGGTGGCTAGGTGAAGGGATCTGGGTGCTCTAGAATGGTGTGTGTGTGTGTGTGTGTGTGTGTGTGTGTGTGTGTGTGTGGTTTTTCCACCTCAGGGGCCACATTCCCTTGTGGGCAACTTTGTGGGGGCCACACACCAGTGGCAGACATGGCCGAAAACAAAAGTGGTCAGGTTGTAAATGATGCTTTTACAAAGTAGGCTGTACACTCCAACCAGGCAAGAGGCATCCTAGGGGTCCAATGACACGTTCCGGCCTGTTGACAATACTCAAGGAGCAGGGAAGCAATGCAAGCGAGGGCATGGTCTGAGGAAAGGAAGTGTTGCCCCAGGAGAGTCCTGAGAGCTAGAAAAAGAAGACTGGACAGCCATGTTTGACCCCAGGCCTGAGGTTCCCCACCTCTGCCCCAGAGGCAAAATTGTGTATGGTTTGAAAGGCCCTGCTTAAAAAACTGAAAATCCGTCCCTACCCATCCTTAACGTTCCTAGTGTAGGCAAAAGATGAAGGAGCTGCTCTTGAACGAGGCTGGCTGCTGAAGGTAGGCGTGAGAGAATGACAGAGTTCTCATCTCACCTCTGCCACGGTGTTTTCACCACCCCCTATGGCCTCGGGCAAGTTTCCTCACCTCACTTTGGAACACCGTTTCTCCCTTTGGTGACACAGATATAATAATAGCAGCACAGGGCGGTGTTGCAAGCATTCATTACAGAAGGGGGGGGGAGTTTTGTTTATTGCCTTGGAGATGGAAAGTGCTGTTGGAAGTCTTGTTTATTATCTTTCCGAAGCTGCCAAGCTGGTCCGGCAACCTAGCATCAATGGGGGGGGGGAGCTGTGTTTGTATGAAGTGGGGAGGTTGTCCTGTGACTTGCAAGAGATAATTATGGTGTCTCCTGCACCATTCTGTGCTTAGGGCTGCAAAAGAACCAAACTCCAGTTCCAGAAGGTTTTATAGCAGTTTTGGGGAACCCTTCCTCCTCTGGATATTGCTGGACTACAATTCCCATCATCACTGACCATTGGCCATGGAGCATGGGACTGATGGGCATTGTAGTTCAACAACATCTGGAAGGCCAAAGGTCTCCCAGGCCTGGTTAACAGGATGCTGGACTGACCCAAGATATTTTGCTGCCCGATGTGATGCTGCCAGACTGACAGTTGAATCTTATTTCCATTTTGGCAAGGCCAGTGAGGGGTGTGGCCTGGAGAGAGGGGGTGTGGCTGAATAGCAGGTATAGCCTGGAGCCTGATGGAGAGATCTAGAGAGCCACACTTAGGCTCCGTGCCTGAGACTCCGCAACCTTCTTCAAGCAGCTACAGCCACATCAGCCCTATTCACAAACTCACAGCTTTTGGAATCACTCAGAGCCTGCCTGAAATATTTTGATGCATGAGGCTGGGTAGGCATTCCCAGGGGCTGGGATTCCAGTGGTCTACATAGCTTTTTTACTCTGCTTTTCATTAGCAAGAACAGAAACAAATAATGCAAACCAAGGGAAGATAGAGTAATTATTTAATTGTTTATTTACGGTATTTAATTTCTTAGATTTATATACCTCCCTTCATCATAAGATCTCAGGGAGGTCCACAGAGTAAAATACAAGATAAAAACATGAACCTAAGTAAAACAAAACAGCAAAACAATAAGGGTACTTGGCATCACCTTGATACAGAATTTGGATTTATGTGTAAAGCAAATCAACTCTCTGCTGTAAAATCCATGTAGGTGAAACCAGTCCAGAGGACAAGAATTTATCCTCTCAGTGTGACCCATTTTGTTTTTCGGGTTGAGGAGCTGTCAGTGTCAATATGCACTGGCTGTTAAGGAGTCACGAACCATTTTGTAAGCACAGTGATTTCTGGGTGCTTGGAGATGTTGGCCAAAGGACGTGTCTTCCTTGAGAACTTTACAAGACTCTCCCTTTGGACCTCTCTTGGCAAGAGAAGTGCTTTCTTCCCAAGGTGACACCATTTGACCGGCGCTTCTCACTCTCCTTACACAGCAACGAATGAAAGCAAGGCTGGCCTCAGATGCCCACCATCCTGCGCCCGTCTTCTTTGTTGTTATTACTAGCTCCAAAGTATTAGGGCCTCTCAGATGTCACTTGGAGGTGACTAAGAGTCAAATCTGATTAAAAACATCTGACCTTGCTGCCAAGTCAATGGTGTAAACTTAGTAGGCTGTCATATGTCAAGTCATGTGAGCCAATTAAAAGAGCCCTATCCTTTCACTCAAAAGATTCAGTTTATATTGTATAATCCAGTGCAAAGGGCATCTATTACATGCCCACTACAAAGTTTCTCTTTGAACTTTTCCTAGCGTCAAGAAGTCTTCAGTATTAAAGAAGACTGTGTTTGGACAACAAAGGGATACCTACTAGATCAGTCCCGCAAACCTCAGAGTTGGAAGGTCAAATAACGTAGATGCATGGGGCATGAGATGGTTGAACAGGTGTCCATTCAGAAATTTGACTGTATTAAGCCAGGGCATAATAGAGATTGGGGTTTCTTTGCACACCAGTCCACAACTAAAGAACATAAGAACGTAAGGAGAGTCTGCTGAATCAGGCCAATGGCACATTGGCTCCAGTATCCAAATATTGCAGTGGCCAACCAGATGTCTGTGGGAAACCCTCAAGCAGGAATGGTGCACAAGAGCAACTCTCCCCTCCTGTGGCTTCCAGCAACTGGTATTCAGAAGCAAGGCAGAGCACAGCCATTGTGGCTGGTAGCCATTAACTGCCTTCTCTTCCATGAATTTGTCTAATCCTCTTTTAAAACCACCCAAGCTGGTGCCTCTTGTGGGAGGAAGTTCCACAGTTTAACTTCGTGCTGCGCGAAGAAGGACCTTATTTTATCTGTCCCGAATCCCGCAACATTCAGCTTTAATGCATCTCCACAAGTTCTAGTGTTATGAGGGAGAAAAACTTTTCTGTGTCCACTTTCTCCATGTTGTGTATCATTGTACAAACTGGTGTTCAGCTGGTCCAACAGTGGAAGCAGGAATGCAGCCATCATGATTAGAAATTATTGATACTAGCAGTTTGGTTTTCAATTCCTTTCCCAATAATCTCCCTAGCGTGGAATTTACCTTTCTCGCAGCTGTCTCACACACTGAGTTGACATCTTCATCAAGCTATCCGCTGTGATCCCAAGGACCCATTCCTGGTCAGTTACTCCTAGTACAGACCCTATTAGCATATATGCGAATTTAGGATTCACAACAGGCATCGCTTTACACTTGTTTACATTGAATCACATTTGTAATACTGGCTGCTTAGGCGTGCAGTTAAACAGACTTGAAGGCATCCAAATCTTCTGTAAGCATTAGCATTAGCATTTAATAGACCCAGAAGAACTGAACGTACACTCAAAGAGCAAGAACTGAACGTACACTCGAGCTTGTGCAAGAGCATAAGCAACCTGGCTAATTAAATACTTTTGCCTGTGCTTGCAAGTGTTGCCTACAGTTCTCTGTAAAGCAACAGTACACCACATCATTTGCCATTTTACTTCCCATTCATCCAACTTGGACAGATAATTTTGGAGCTCCTCATAATCCCCTTTCGCTTCAACTTCCTTGAAGAACTGGGTCCGACTCAGTATAATAAAGCTTCCTGTGTTCCTAGCTTGGCTGATTGGCACCTAAGATGCTTCTCTCATTTTTATCTGTAGACACGGCAGAAAATCAATGCAAACAGTGGGAGAACATTTTGTAAGCACAGAGTTTATTTGAGAAGAAAGGAAGTTCTCAGACTGATAATCAAGACACATGACTTCCTCACCCCCTGTTTCTGTTTTTTTAAGGAAGCTAAATTACAGCTGTGGTATCAGCAGAAAACTTGGCTACCTCACTGCTCACCCCTAACTATATATCATTTATGAGCAACCACAATTATTAAAAAGCACAGGTCGTGACACTGGTTCGTGAAGAAATCCACTTTCTATATCTCTCCATTGGGAGAACTGTCCATTTATTCCTGCTCTTTGCTTCTTGCTGTTTAACTAGTTACCAGTTCACACCTTGTTTTATAGAATAGGCTAGGACAGCACCTTGCCAACAAAGGTCCATATAGTTAAAGCTATGGTTTTCCCAGTAGTGGTGTATGGAAGTGAGAGCTGGACCATAAAGAAGGCTGATCGCCGAAGAATTGATGCCTTTGGATTATGGTGTTGGAGGAGACTCTTGAGAGTCCCATGGACAGCAAGAAGATCAAACCTCTCCATTCTTAAGGAAATCAGCCCTGAGTGCTCACTGGAAGAACAGATCCTGAAGCTGAGGCCACCTCATGAGAAGGGAAGACTCCCTGGAAAAGACCCTGATGTTGGGAAAGACTGAGGGCACAAGGAGAAGGGGACGACAGAGGACGAGATGGTTGGATAGTGTTCTTGAAGCTACCAGCATGAGTTTGACCAAACTGCGGGAGGCAGTGGAAGACAGGAGTGCCTGGCGTGCTCTGGTCCATGGGGTCACAAAGTCGGACACGACTAAATGACTAAACAACAACAACAACAGGACAGCACCTTTGGTGGGTAGGGATGAGTGAATATGTCTATTTCAGTCAGAATATGTCAGTTTCTCTTTTTTCCAAGTTCAAGTTCAATTCTCTACATTTCCACAACAGTTTGCAATTTTAAAAAATCATCACAAACATTACTCAGCATTTTAGTGCAAAGTTCTCCTAATGTACACATTTTGTATGCATTTTTACCTAAGAAACCATTTTTACATGTACACTTTACCCTAGCAGATTCATTTTTGTGCACATTACTTTGCTGTGTATGGCTGTGCTCTTTTATCTCTGGTCGGGGACAGAGGGTGGCGCTAGGGAGGGAGATGTCGTTGCGCCATTCCTTGGTGTGTGGAGTGCTGCAAGGCGCAATCCTCTCCCCAATGCTTTTTAACATCTTTATGCGCCCCCTTGCCCAGATTGTCCAGAGCTTTGGGCTGGGTTGAAAACAAAGACTGGGAGAAAACAAAGACTGCTAAAGTACTTTTAATTCCCTCTGAGGAGAATGAGGTCCGGACCTAACCAAAGCACTTGCTGAAGCTATCCCACAATACAGGCTGAGTCGCTACAAGCTCCAGTTCCTGTCCTTTCAAAATGCTTTAAAAATGCCTTAAGTTCTCTCTCTTTAGCATGCAGGGCAGAGGCGCACATTCTCTACCTTCCCAGGTCAGACTGGTGGTTACAATCATACAGAAATCTGGTGTATGGAGACAGAGCTAAGTATTTATGCAGCCATTTCTCAGTTCCTTGGTCAGCCATTTTTCTAGCTTCACCTCTCCAATGTGTCCACCTTCATTGCTTGGCTATTAGGTCTGAGACATGGATCTCATGAAGTGCTTTTGATCTCAGCGTACACACTTGTCTATATGCCTACCAAAGATGCATGCCGTAAGTCTACAGCTTTCTTGCAAAGTTAAGGCTTATCTTCAAGTCTCTGTTGCCCTTCCCTGTTTAATCTTGGTTTAGGCTAGGATTCCCTGATTTATTGACAGAGACTGAAACCCACAAGAATGCACACACACAAAATATAACCATGGCTAGTAATGCTCCACATCCTTCAGTTGTAACAGGCTTTGCTAAAGAGAAATGCTATGGTTGCGTTAATACAGTATAACTCCCGTTAGCTGGAAAACTTTGCATAGGTTATCTCATCGTATACACCATGATTTTGCCGCAACAAACAAACCAGCTCATCAGTGGCAGAGATAAGCAAACGAAGGAAAATGGGAGTGAGGGGAAACCTACAGCAGCATTATAAAATGCAGATTTGGTTGCAGAAATTCACATGTAAATTTCCATAGTCTTCCCACCCCAAGATCTCTCATGTGTGGATGCTGTTGGATTAAGGGGTATGGAAAACAATAAGGTATGAAACCATCTAATTCAAGGAAGGGGTACTTCTTTTTTTGCCTAGGGGCACAACTTTCCAGGTGTGACAGGTTAGTCATGGGCGGGGCCAGAGACAAAAAAATGGGTGGAGCAATGAATGCAATTCACCTTTGCACAACAGGCTAGTTTCTACACACACTCAACTCCCTGCCAATCCTCCATTCAGGCAAGTAAGTCTCAGAAACACAAGTCGAAGGCACATTCCAGCCAGGCAGAATCCTTAAGGACAGAGTGAACAGGGGACTTGTGAAGAGTGCATATAATTGGCTTAAAATTCATGAAACATCTTAAGATTTCACAGTGCAATGCAGCCCAAGTTAAATGTTTCATTAGCTCAACAGGATGCTTAAAACTCTGCCATTGAAATAAAATAAATTTAAAAACACTTAGATGTATGCATTGTATTCTGAGTTTTCAAAAGCTTCCTCAGACTTCAAAAGCAACAGCTGTAATTTCTGTTTTTAAAAAATGCCACATTGGTGACTGTGTGTGAATTTTCTTTCTGTTCCAGTCCATGCCAGAGGTCAAATATGGCTCCCATATTTGGGAAATGTGGTTCCATCCTGCAAACTATTTAGAATCCAAACTTTTAAAAATAAGCTTCCGGTCCTCAAGACGGTTGGTGTTAATTTAATCATAATGTACAGAATGATCTGGCTTATGTGAATTAATATCTGACTCTGGGTAGAATGGAAGTTGGGGCTGAGGGCCTTCTGATTCTAAAGCAGCCTTTGCCTGGAGCACTCCAAAATTTTTGGACTACAAGTTCCATCAGCACCAGGCAGCAATTTTAAAATGTGTTGTGGAAGAGAGGATTATAGGGTTGTCTTTGTTTCTGATTTTATTATGTATTTTGGGTTTTTTATATTGTGATTTTATGTTGTGAACCTCCCTAAGATCTGTGGTTGCTTGTTTTCCATGAGGTATAATTAATAACTAACCAGGTCATTCCACCTCATCTAAAAACTGCCCATCTCTGTGTTTTTGAGTCTAACAACTGAGATTTGGGTTGCAAGGACGTAGTAACATATTCAGTGACCTCAGCAAAACTCACTGGAGCTCGATTCCTGAGAACTTTGGACACTGACCTTATGGTGATCTGGCATCAGCAATTTTGGGACTTGGCACTCATGGACAAATTAACCAATCAGGTTTGAGCTTGAAGAAAAAAAATCAAAGCATGGAAACAATTTAATGCTGTTTGGTCAAGTTTTATAATTTATTCAGCTACAAAAGGACACGGATATAGACCATAGGACTTCCATGGAAAAACTTTGGCAGGACACATTTGAAAGGCAGATATGATTATGATTATGTAATCATTTTACTGGAACTGATTGAAATACCCTCCTTTATTTTTCCTTTCTATTGTGTTATATCATATTGTTTGATATTTGAAAAATGAATAGAAATGTTGTTTTGAAAGAAAATCCTTGCAGAGTGCAGAGGTCAAACCATCACAATATTATCACCAAATTACAAACGTATCAGGATAGCTATTGCTACATAAGAAAAATAGAAGGAAATGATGGTGTTCAGTTGGCTTGGAGGTCACATAACTCCACACCCTCCAACATTTGTTTGATAAAAATAGGGGTGTCCTAGGGAAAAATGGGAGATTCCAGGATCCAATCAGAAACCGGGACGGCTTCTGTAAATCCAGGGCTCTCCCTGGAAAATAGGGACACTTGGAGGCTCTGAAAGTAGCCTGCTGCACAAAAGTAAAAATTACATCCACTGCTCCACCCACTTTTTCCTCTGGCCCCTGGTCACCACTGGCATGCGGCCCTCAGTAGGTTGTGTAGATGGGAATGCAGGTTTCTGGCTGGAAAAAGGTCCCTCAGCCCTGAACTCTCTTTTGTAAAGGCCCCATTCACGAACAGAGATGTTCCTTGATCATTAATTGTCTCTTTCCAGGCTTCCAAGTGGTGAGGGAAGCCTTAACTCTCTCGTTGTATCCCCCCTTCGTGGGCATGTAGCTGAATGGTGCATGACATAACCACCAATAAATGTAGGCTCCAATTATACTTTTTCGGCACCCACAATGAAGTTGACTGGAGCATTATTAAAAGCCCTTTTCATTCGCCAGAGCTCTGCAGAGGAAGCCCATGTCCAAGGCCCCTTTTTGGATCACTTAAGCACCGTTTGTGAGAAGGCCGATGGTGGATTATTGGGCACATCGCTTCGACAGCCACCCTCAGCGTCACTGTGCCTCAGCCTGGCCACCCACTGCGCAGATACCTCATAGGAAACCCATTCACACAAGGATTAGGCTTTGGGCATCTTTGTGTACTGCGTTATACATGTGTTCAGGGCCAGCTCCTGGATGGAGACAGCTCCAGGGAGTTAATAATGGAGTTGAAGAGGGTCAGCTGTAGCGGTGATGGCTTCCCATCCTTTCAAAACTGTGCTGTGGAACAAGTCTTCTGGTTAAAGAAACTTGAATTTGGCACAGCTTGCATTTTCTCCCCTTAAGACTCATGATCACTGCAGATGGTGACAGCAGTCACGAAATTAAAAGATGCCTGTTTCTTGGGAGGAAAGCAATGGCAAACCTAGACAGCATCTTAAAAAGCAGAGACATCACCTTGCCAGCAGAAGTCCGTATAGTTAAAGCTATGGTTTTCCCAGTAGTGATGTATGGAAGTGAGAGCTGGACCATAAAGAAGGCTGATCGCCGAAGAATTGATGCTTTTGAATTATGGTGTTGGAAGAGACTCTTGAGAGTCCCATGGACTGCAAGAAGATCAAACCTATCCATTATTAAGGAAATCAGCCCTAAGTGCTCACTGGAAGAAGCAAAGGCTCCAATACTTTGGCCACCTCATGAGAAGAGAAGACTCCCTGGAAAAGACTCTGATGTTGGGAAAGATTGAGGGCAAAGGAGAAGGGGACGACAGATGACGAGATGGTTGGACAGTGTACTCGAAGCTACTAGCATGAGTTTGACCAAACTGCGGGAGGCAGTGGAAGACAGGAGTGCCTGGTGTGCTCTGGTCTATGGGGTCACAAAGAGTCTGACACGACTAAACAACAACAAGACTCATGGACCATGATGGCTATGCTCTGCCTCCACAATACCAGCCCTTGGAAATCTCAGGAGAATGGCGTTCTCTTGTGCTTGGGTCCTGCTTGTGGGTTTCTCACAGGCTTCTGGTTGGCCACTGTGGGAACAGGATGCTAGACTTGATGGGCCATTTGCCTGATCCAGCAAGCTCTTATTATCTTAAGACCCTTTAAGCAACTACATTTCTTCCCCCTGCCCCAGGCTTCATAGGAGGTTTATGGAGAAAAGCTGTGGGAGATATTGCTTTACTTTGTTCTAAGAAACAACTCTGGCTAGATAAGAGACAGTGTGATGTAGTGGTTAGAGTGTTGGCCTAAGACCTTGGGGAGAAAGGTTTGAATCTCCAACTCAGCCATGAAGCTCCCTTGGGCCAGTCACTCATTCTCAGCCTGACCCATCTCACAGGGTTGTTATGGGTGATAAAACAGAGAGGAGGAGAACTCTGCCCACAAACTTGAGCTTCTTGGGGGAAAGGCGGGATATAAATTTAATTAATGACTTAATGATAAGATGAAATATTTGTCTAAGCACTCCAGAGTTAAACTGTGTATATATTAGATCAGCTTTTCCCAACCTAGTGCCCTCTAGATATTTTGGATTAAAACTCCCAAAAGCACCTGACTGGAGTTGACGGGAGTTGTAGTGTAAATCATCTGGAGGGCACCAGGTTATGGAAGACTGATACATCCTTTATACAGTGACATTGCTTCCCCTATTATCCTCCCTCACAACACTTCAGGGATCATTTGATTTTGTCTGTCCGTGTCATTCCCCATTCTTAAGAAATAAACTGGCAGATGATAATGGAATCATAAAATTGTAAAGTTGAAACAGACCCCCACAAGGATCATCTCGTTCAATGCATAGCTCTATCTATGCAACATGCCTTGCAAACACAGAAACTACTTTAAACATTTGTGGCTTTTCCTAAAGAATCCCAGGAACTGTAGTTTGTTAATACTGCTGAGAGTTGTTACAAGACCCCATTCCCCTCACAAAGTTGCAGTTCTTGGAGTGGCTTATCAATAAACTCATCTTTCCAGGGAACTCACGGGACACAAAAGCCTTGATCATGGGAGTAGTTCTCCTATGGGCTAATGCAATTGCTGGGGAATGGGGGGGATTCATCTGCAGCTCAGATTTTTATCTGAGCCGGAGAATAATTTAGAGAGAGGGGCTTTATAATCTGATGTTCCTGTTACTTGTATTTCTGAAAGTGATTTTACAAACAGAAAAAACCCCACCTGTCGTTTGAGATGGGCTTTTAAATGTCCCTGAATTTTGTTTCCCATAACCCCTCCCTGAAACTTTGCGTCAAGTCCAGAGACCTGGCATTTTCTTGGGCCAGCCATTATAGGCTCTCAAACAGATGCCTCTGTTCCACTGCATTCATTTTATAATTTTAAAACAATTTCCATCTAGACAGCCAGTTCTGTGGTAACTATGGCTTTTGTGCTGCCATTCTTCCTCTTATGCTTGGAAGATACTCCCACACACTCTTCCCTACACAATGACAGAACGTTGTCTTTGCAGAGTGTGGTATTTTCACATTGATGGGACTCTTTAAATAGTGCATTGTAAAAAGTAGTGCATCCTAATAAGGCCTGCCAATTTAAGGCAACATCGGAATGGATTATGTACTTCCCAAGAATCTCTGTTTATGTAAACCAGCACTTAAGGCCACATCTGCACCAATGAATAACCTTCAATAACCTGCTGCCCTCCAGGTATTTTGGACATCAGCCCCAGCCAACATGGGAATTGTAGTCTCAAACATCCAAAGAGCACCATGTTTTTGATAGCTCTCATAGACAGTCATTGCAGTCCCATACCCTCCAACATTTCTCCGATGAAAATAGGGATGTCCTATTTAATAATAATAATAATAATAATAATAATACCCCACCCGTCTTACTGGGTTGCCAGAGCCACTCTGGGTGGCTTCCAACATATATAAAAACATAGGTAAAGGGACCCCTGACCATTAGGTCCAGTTGTGACCAACTCTGGGGTTGCGGCACTCATCTCGCTTTATTGGCCAAGGGAGCCGGCGTACAGCTTCTGGGTCATGTGGCCAGAATGACTAAGCCGCTTCTAGCAAACTAGAGCAGCACACGGAAACGCTGTTTACCTTCCCGCTGGAGCGGTACCTATTTATTTAATTGCACTTTGATGTGCTTTCGAACTGCTAGGACGGCAGGAGCAGGGACCGAGCAACGGGAGCTCACCCCATTGCGGGGATTCGAACCGCCGACCTTCTGATCAGCAAGTCCTAGGCTCTGTGGTTTAACCCACAGCGCCACCCGTGTCCCTATATAAAAACATAATAAAGCATTAAACATTTTAAAAAACTTCCCTATGCAGGGCTGCCTTTAGATGTCTTCTGAAGGTTGCATAGTTATCTCCTTGGCCCAGGGCTCGCATAACTCTATAAGCTCCAACATTTCTCTAGTAACTCCTAAGGAGAAGCAGGACATTCTGGGATAAAGCAGGAGATTCTGGGATCAAATCAGAAAGTGGGACAGCTTCTATAAATCTGGATTTGGAGGGTCTGCAGTCCTCTGTGTGTCTATTCAGAAGTAAGCTTCGTCGAGTTCAGTGAGGTGTGTTTAGGGCTGAATTCCCACCCTGCTTTAGTGGGAGCAGGAAGACTGGGATTGTCGTTCTGGCAACAGGGATCTATAAACTGGTGGCGAAGAACCTGTGGCCTTCCAGATCTTGCAAGACTTCAGTGGCTGTCATACCTAAACAAGCATGGGTTATGAACCATGGGAGTTGCAGTCCAGCAACATTTGGAGAACCACAGTTTCCTCACACTGGCGCTAAATAGATAACCAGGATTTTTGCGGGGAAATCATTACTGTTACACTGGAACAGAACTGCTAAAACTTTGTAGTACAGATATACAACTATAGTGTTTGCAATCCTTCATTGCAGGGAACTCTGGGGAATAGTAGCTCTCTGAGGGGATTGGGGCCTCCCAACAACTCTCCGCACCATTAACAAACTACAGTTCCCGGAGAAGCCATGACTGTTTAAAGCAGCACTTTAAATGTATGGTGCGAATATATTCTCAGGCACCTCCTTAGAAGTGGGGAACAGCTTCAGGGACAGGAGGTGGTCCTGGAGTCAAGTCAGGTGACTTTTCCATGGGCAGTTGGGACATCCAATAATGCTAAGGAAAGCCTCTCCTCAGACAACCTGCAGGGCCTCAGCATCTAGATCAGGGGTGTCAAACTCAAATTTATCGGGGGCCGCATCAGCAGTTTGGTCACCCTCAAAGGGCCGGTTGTATCTGTAGGACTTTACATGAATGCATGTAAAGTGGAGGTTTCCTGTGTAGAACGGCCGGCGCCGCTAGAGGGCAGACGTTCTCTGGCTTTTATGCTGCCGCGCATGCGCTGAAGAGGCAGCTTTCTTGTGTCAAAAAAAAAAAGCGAGAATAAAAGGTGAAGGCTGGTGGCGGGCGGTGGCTACACGGGCCACATGACGAGGTCTGGCGGGCCAGATTCGGCCCGCAGGCCTTGTGTTTGACACCCGTGATCTAGATCATGGGTAGGCAAACTAAGGCCCGGGGGCCAGATCTGGCCCAGTCACCTTCTAAATCCAGCCCACGGAAAGTCTGGGAATTAGCGTGTTTTTACATGAGTAGAATGTGTCCCTTTATTGAATCTGTGGGTTATTTGTGGGGCCTGCCTGGTGTTTTTACATGAGTAGAATGTATTCTTTTATTTCAAACGTATCTCTGGGTTATTTGTGGGACATGGGAATTCATTCGTTGTTGTTTTTTCAAAATATAGTCCGGCCCCCCACAAGGTCTGAGGGACAGTGGACCGGCCCCCTGCTGGAAAAGTCTGCCGACCCCTGATCTAGATCAGAGCCTCCCATTACTCTGGGCCCCTTCCAAAGACTCAGCTTGGCATTCACATCCCATTCTCCTTATGAGAGATGTTGCCACATGGCTCGTGACACATTTAGACACTTAAAATACACTAATATAAACAACTGGTGAGTAATACGAAAGTCACTTTTCACATCCCCACCACCCCAACTGTCTCCATGTTTTCTGCCCCTCGACGCCAGATTTTGTTCAAAAACTTGGTTTGTTTCCCAACACTTACAAGCACAGACACACAGAGTGGTGTTTTTTTAGGGGGGGGGTAATAGCAAAATGTTGGTTAAGCATTGCCTCCTTTTAAAGAAAAATGGATCAAATTTTAAATGCCCATTAAATTGTTCTTAAAAGGTTACAGGTGACATTTGTATCCATTTAGTTAATTGACAAGAGCTGGGGGTTTTAGTACTGGAAAATCCATCTCAGTATTTTACTGGAAATCGCGTTAAGATGGATTTTGGCGCCAGAATGTATACCTGAAATGTGTAAGATTGTGTGTGTGTGTGTGTGCGTGTGTGTAAATTCTGTAAAGTGATTTCAAATTTCATGGTGGTTTCTGCAAAATGTTAGCGCAAACACAAATCTTCCACATTTAAACGAGAATCCCTCCCAGTCTTTTCCCTTCCATGTTGCTCTATATGAAATTAACATTTTTATGTGCATTGTTTGCTGTTGGATTACGCCTTTGGCTGCTGCCTCAGTTTTGAACTCAGCGACGTTATCAGTCAATAGGCATATTTATCAAAGCAAAAGAAATGGACTCGTGTATATTTAACTATCATTAATTTAGATTGTGGGCAACAAAACAGATTTATATACACACACGCACACACATGGGGGGGTGATCTGTTTCGTGACTGGCTGGCACGGCCCAGTGAAATCCATGTAAAATAAACAGTGCCTATTTATAGCCTTGCTCAGGCTGCCTGTAGGCTTTTGTGTAGCTGTGTTTACTCTGGATGAATGGGGGTTTTCAATCAAAAGCCAGATTCCGGAAGGGAAATCTGCCCCGGGTTTTCTGCAGAGCAGAGAGGGTAGCTCATATGTCATGAGCAAAATATGTGATGCTATAAAAAGTGGAGTGGAGTTTCACTCAGACAGAATCAGGATCCCTCCCCACCGCTCAAAGGCTTTTTAAGTGCCTTGAAACCGAGTGCATGTGATTATTAGAGCAGATGTCTGAGAGAAGGGAGGGTTAGGGCTGGCTCCCTGATTCTTGTTCGGTTGTCGTACAATTAATTAAAGTAATTGGGGCAGTCTGGCGCCTCAGCCAGGAAGTATTTGGAAGGGGATACTCCCGTCTACGAGAATTCGGCCATTTCAACCATCATTATTTCTTTTTTAAAAACCCACACTAAGGAAAATGAGTTCAATATGAGGGGGATGTGTTGATTCCAGAAGCACACCTGGATGGAAGCAGAACTTACTTCGGTGGGTCAAATCCTCCAGGAACTAAGGTTGCCAACTTTTCCTTACTGGCAGGGCTCTTGTGCCTGTTAAACAACTGGCTGACAGGCAGTTGCAGCTTTTCCCAACCTGGAAAAGACAAGAGGTGGGAAGAGCTTCATCTCTACCCATCCTGCAGCTGTTAAAAGCACAGGTGCCCTGGTGGTTGGGAGAGGTAGCAACATACCTTCTTCAAAGGTATTAATGCGCTGCTGGTGCCTTGCATTATTCTTTAAGCTCAGAGCAAAAGTAGTTAGGTTCTTTCCCCAAGTGCAAGTATTACTGAGAGAGAAACATCCACTGGTTTTATTTTTATATATACCTGTGTGTGTATACACAAATTTACACACAAAACAGATATATAGATACAAATAATTAAGATAGATTAATATAGAATTATTTTATTTTAGGTTTAGAATGGAAGATTAAATTAAAAGTGCACCCCTTGAAAGCAAGTTCCCCTTGCTCATTTGTTAGCAAATATGTTTGGGGTTATAGCTAAGGTGCAAAGCCCCTTAGACTTTTAATTTTTATTTTTAGTAAAGCTGTTGAGTACTATAGATTTCTTTCTGGGGAGCACAGGCAAAACACCAACCAAATTCCCCCTCCCAGCTATTTCATTTTCAATAAGGAAGCACTGCCATCCCTTCTGCAATTATTTATGTGTCTCTCATTCATGTATCTGTAGTTCTCTGCATGTGGTCAAACAAGTCCATTCTGGGTTGTTGACTCACCAAACAGAAGCGTAATCTTCTGAGACTGAACACACAATGAATGTTGGCATCTAAACAGCTATGTAAATATAGATGAAGCCAGTTCTAGGGTGTGTGTGTATTTTTGTTCTGATACAGGAATTCAAAGGAGGAATAATTCCAGGTGATTTACAGTATATGTGATCCAGTTATGTAACTTCTACAAACATTCCTCTGATTTATTTTAAAATATAAACTGATTATGCCGTTACTAGTACTGGAATTTATTGCTTGGTAAATCTGCATGTAGCACCCTTGCATTAATTACAGATTTAAAAGAGTGTATTTATTGAAAAATCACAGCTGTCCCTATTAAAAATGCTAATTACTGATAGCATTTTAAACAAATTTGTGTACATCCTTCAATCCCCAAATGATTTGCCTTGCGAGTGAACAGTAGTGAAAAATAGTCATTAAATATCCCTCCACTGACATATGTATATTTGTTTATAGAGGCACTGTGATCTTTTAATTGGTTAAAATGCATTAATTGGCATTTTTTAAAAGACCTGACTTTGTAGAGAGTTCTAACTAGAAGGGGGAAGTGAGAAGATCTAGAGAAAGGTTTATCCTCTGATTTCAGTTTATTTATTTTGGAGGCTATATTGTCTAAGGCTGTGGTCTTAATCAAACTCAGAAGTGCGTGCCAGGAAACTCATTAGGACTAAAGCCCCATCTACGCTATAGGTTTAAAGTAGTATCCTACTTTAAACAGTACATTCTTTAGACAGTAATGGCTTGCCACAGAGAATCATGGGAAGTGTAGTTGGGTAAGGGTACAATCTGCAGAGTAGTTTAACAAGCAATCCCTGTGGGAACTGTAGCTCTGTGAGGGCAAGAAGGATGCCCTATCAACTCTCCGTATCCAGTTCCCAGGATTCTTTGGGGGAAAGCCATGACTGTTTAAAGTCTCATGATACTGCTTCAAATGTGTAGTGCAGGTGGAGCCTTGCATCTAAGTAAATGTGTATAGGATGAGGCTATACATTTCTCCTCTTTGTGTCCACCAGCAAGAAGGCTTTTCTTATATCAGGGATGAGCAACTGAGGCACTTTTTCCCAGGCTCCTGGTAAGCCTACAAAATTATAAAACAGGATTTCCCATACTTGGGTCTCCAGTAGGGCTGCCATACGTCCAGATTTTTCCTCATTTTTGTTTTTACTTTTTGAAATGTGGCAACCCTAGACTCTCCAGCTGTTTATGGACTACAACTCTCATCATCTCTAGCTAGCAGGACTTGTTCTAAATCAAGTTATGGTAAGATGCTAGGTATGCTTTTAAGGAAAATGGGGGGATGCTTTATTTAGAATACGTGTACCCCATTCTTCAGCCAAAAGGTGTGCAAAGTGGCTTACATACTCAGAAGTCTTGGCAAGATGGCACGAGTTTCACGAGTTTCACGTAGAGCTTGTCTGTGGGGGTTGGTTTGCAAGGCAAAATAGATCTCCAGCCTTACTCTGCCTTTCAAAGTGTTTAGGAAACTGAGTGGCTCTTGAATAGAAAAGCTACAGAATCGCCAATGAGAAAGGTAAGGTGCATAAAAATGCCCCTCAAACACAACAAACAAACAAACAAACAAATAAAGATCCTACTATAAGAGGATTATATTTTATTATTTATTGTATTTAATAAATCTGCATGCTGCTTTTCAATAAGAGTTCTTCTGAAAGCAGTTTGCAATCCACATGTCAAGACATACATTTGGTTCCATGGCTGAGTTTCCCACCTTTGGTTTCGGAGTTTAGATGAACAACAACCCTAATTTCTGAATTTAAAATTGCCAACCTCCTATTACAAGTTGTCAATCACTGCTTAGTTCTTTTCTGCTCTTGTTCTCATTCCCTCTCTGCCTTTCTCTCCTTCCCTTCTTCCTTCTTTCCTTCCTTTTTTTAACATCCCTTCTTCCATTTGTTGCCCTTCAGTCATTTCTGTCCTTGCTTTAATTGGTTTTTAAATAAATAAATAAAATAAATAAATAAATAAATATTTAACTAAAATTGCTTTATTCCCAAAGTTATCCCAAGACAGTTACATATCAAAGGAGAAACTGAGTGTATCATTCCGTTTGGTGCAGATTATAAGCATGCAAATGTGTTAGATTAGAAACAGCTTTTTCCAAAATAGAAGTTGGAAAATGGCAACTGAAGAATTTGGCCTTATTTGGGTCCAGAAATTTGATCTTGAAAATATGTTCAGTTGTTTGTTTTAAATATATGCAGTGATGATTGAGTTCGCAACAGAGGATGTGGTAGAGTGTGAAAAAAACTGAGAGAGGGTGGCTGGGGTGGGATCCTCATATTGTTTTAATTATGTAGCTTCCAATCATTTTCACAAAGCTGATTCTCAGCTCTGCACCTAGTCCTTTTCCTGTGCTTTAAAAATTATTACTTATATTTAATACAGGTTTCAAATGACATTTGTTATCACCCAACTCGCTAGCAAATTGGAATTCTGGAAACAAACAAAACAAGGCTTTCCTGATCAAGGTGGTGAATCTGTTCACGTTGCTTTTGTTAATACATAATTTTGAAAAAAAACAACAACTGTGAGCACTGGTGAAGTTACAGATAAGCATGTTCAAGGCCAGGTGGTTAGGAGGAAACCTTTCCATAAATTTGCAGGTGGAAAAACAAAATGAGCTCAGGGAGAGTCATATCAGCAAAATGTCCAACATGCATCAAGCATTCTGCCCATTCACTCCCAATTTTGCAATCCTCCAAATTACAATGTGCACATACAGCAAAAGGAGGTGGTAGAAATCCTAAATTGTACCACATCGTTCTATAGGTAGGGAATGTTCTTTTTAATTTTCTCCCATGTAGAAAAATTGTTTGCCAGTAAATAATGATGATAATAAATATTATAATAATAATAATAATAATAATAATAATAATAATAATAGCAATAATGATAGATTAGGAGGAAAGGTTACCATAGTATTCCCTGCATTGTGATAGCTTTCTATTTGTAGACATATATTTTTAATATGGTGGAGAAATAAAAAACCAGTTTTCCCGCACTCCCAAATTCTGAAATGGAACAGCCTATCCCACTCACATTTCATTCCACTGCATGCATGGATTAGGAGGGACACAGTGCACACACAAAATTATCAGTTGTAAATACATTTAATATTAAATTGCTTCAGATTAAATTGCTCCCCCCTCCCCACGTAGAAAAAGGAGAATTCCAGGCATAAGTAAAAAAAATGTATTGCAGTACAACAGAGGTTCAGTCAATGCTCTTAACTCTGTTATTTATGTGTTTATGATGTTATATGTTGTTTTGTTTGTGTCACAAAAGCAAATAAAATTTATTTAAAAGAAAGGACAGTTCTTGTGATTAGCATCTTATAACTCTCAATGAACACTAGTGCGAGAACCCAGAACTGGACCAGGAAACCATCCTAGGAATTCTTTGTCCACCTGACTGTACTGAGAATGGGCTGATTCAGTTCACATTTAAAAGTAAATTTACCTAATCTGCGCTTTCGGAAAAACACATGAGCTGAAACACAGCCACCATTTGAAATTTGCTAGAATTCTGAAATGTAGTTCTCCAGCCAAGTAACGAATGTATATATTAGGGTGAAGCGTGCATAGAAATGAATATATAGGTGAAAGAAACATAGCAAATTGCATCATATATGGGGAAATTGCTTGACAAAAATACGTATACTAGGCAAAGTTGCACAATAAATGTTTCTTTCAAGAGGACTTCACACTAAAATGCAGATGAATATTAATGAGGACATGGGGGGGAATTGTGCTCTAGTGTGGAAATGTGAAAAACTGAATGTAAGACTTCAAAAATTACAAACAGGAATATTTCCGTACTTGCCATTTATAGTGGTATAGTTGCCAGTTTTTTTTCCAGATTTTTCGGCATGCTGCCACATGAAGCGATTATTTTTTCAGTTAGACTGTACATCATTATTCAGAATGATGTATAGTCGACTTGCAACTTGCATGCATTTATGGCCGGTTGAAATGACACAATTTAAATGCACGCAAGGTGGGGAGGTCAGAGATCTTTCTGCATCAGGTTTTCTGGCCAGAGCCCTTGCAAGAGCTTCCCAGAACCTGGTAAGAAAGGTGCAGAGCTTAAAAGCTCTCTGCCTTGCTTGGGGAGTGAAGCCTGTTTGGCCCAGAAATTAAGATGGTTCCCATGGGGGTGGTTCCCATGGGGGCTACGTGTTTTTGTGTATATGCATCACCCCCTGAAAAATATATGGGTCAGCTGTACCAAAGAAACTTTTTCCTTCTACTGTCAAAGAAAACGTGACTTTCGTGATATATCCCAAATGGATCCTCAATATTTCCATTTTTGTGGCATGTCTGCAAACATCATCCTGGTTTCTGTGTGGAAGGGGCAAGAGGTTCCTGTTTGGGGCTTGAGACCCATCTCCTTTGCACCACTTCCTCTGATTGTGGCCCGTGAGCGGTCAGTTTGCGAGCTCAGCTCAGAGGAGAGATGTGCCAGATGGGGACCGTGGTACTCAAAGTACTGCTCGTGAAAGCAATCTTTAGCTGCATACAAAATTTCTTAATAATAACCAGGCTTGCCATAGCTCAGGCAGACACATATTTCTTCTAGTCTCTTAGTCCAGGAGATGAAGAAGTACACAACTTTTTCCCTGTATCGGAAAGTTTTTACTGTTTGACATTTTACTATGTTTTTAAATGTGTTGGAAGCTGCCCAGAGTGGCTGGGGCAACCCAGCCAGATGTGTGGGTTGTTGTTGTTGTTGTTTTTCTTCTTCTTCTTCTTCTTCTTCTTCTTCTTCTTCTTCTTCTTCGGCCCAAGAACATTCCAGAATACAGTGGTGCCCCGCAAGACGAATGCCTCGCAAGACGGAAAACTCGCTAGACGAAAGGGTTTTCCGTTTTGGAGGTGCTTCGCAAAACAAATTTCCTATGGGCTTGCTTTGCAAGACGAAAATGTCTTGCGAGTTCCTGCGGGTTTTTTCCCCTTCCCCCCCTTTTTCTAAGCCGCTAAGCCGCTTATCAGCTGATCCGATAAGCTGATAAGCCGCTAATAGCGCTAATCCGCTAATCTGTCAATGGGCTTGCTTCGCAGGACGAAAAAACCGCTAGACGAAGAGAATCACAGAACGGATTCTTTTCGTCTTGCGAGGCACCACTGTATTAGGCATTATTATTGAAGACTCATTAGGGTACATATGGGGTGTGACTACAGCCCTGAAACTTTTCTCATTCAGGTACAACCCGCCATTAGTGTGGAAAGGAAAGGAAAACTCCTTCTCTAATAACAGCAACATATGACCAAAGGGTTCAGACAATCAGCTACAGATTCACTGCAAAAAATGTCAGATCAAACAGCAACTATGACACCATAAAATAGTAAGTGTTGAATGGTCCTGAAATTGATAGATTTTTATGATCTCTATCTAGAACGCACCCAACATTCCTTTGCAGGGCAAAGTCAGTCCAGACACTTTTGAGAATACAAATGCAAAAAATGGTAAATATTTTCGGCTCACACCTTACTTGCAGCAAGTGGCCAGATCTATGCCACTTCAGCACTACAGTCTACTTTCATTATACACTATTAATAGTGTGATTTGGGAGCAGCTATTCTAGTATTTTGGGGGCTCAGGTGTTATATAGCACCAGAAGCTTGTAAGCACATAAAAGCATATTGCTCATTAAAATCCTGATAGTCTCCATTTTACTATGCCTTCTTGAGAGCATTATGTTTTACAAGGAGCAATCCTGCTACGCACACAATAAAGCTCTAGCGTGATTGCAACAATGCAAAATAGACTCCCTTAAGGATGAGCACAAGCAGCCTGTGTTGTAACTAGGGATGGGGGAGAAGCTCAATCCAGCTCACATCTAAAGGGGAACGTAACATTTTTGTATTTTCTTAAACAATATGTGAACTGAAAATGCAACCACATCTTTCATATTTTGCATTTCTCCACTTTTTGCAATGGAGCAATGTGTACAAAGATTAATATACTGGGGTATAGTATGCATATGTTTGTGAAAATAACATACAAAAATTCATTACATTTGGGGAAATTGTGTTGTGTGCATTAGACAGAACTGCATATAAAAATGTGTGCAGTAGGAGAGGTAAAGGTAAAGGATCCCTGGATGGCTAAAAGGTAAAGGGACCCCTGACCATTAGGTCCAGTTGTGGAGGACTCTGGTGTTGTGGCACTCATCTCGCTTTACTGGCTGAGGGAGCCGGCATACAGCTTCCGGGTCATGTGGCCAGCATGGCTAAGCCACTTCTGGCACACCAAATCTGCGCACAGAAATGCCATTTACCTTCCCGCCAGAGTGGTACCTATTTATCTACTTGCACTTTGACGTGCTTTTGAACTGCTAGGTTGGCAGGAGCAGGGACTGAGCAACAGCAGCTCACCCCGTCGCGGGGATTCGAGCTGCTGACCTTCTGATCGGCAAGCCCTAAGCTATGTCATTTTGACGTCCCACTGGTTAAGTCCAGTCAAACTTGACTGAGGTGCAGCGCTCATCTTGCTTCAGGCTGAGGGAGATGGAGTTTGTCCACAGACAACTTTCCGGGTCACGTGCGCAGCATAACTAAACCACTTCTGGTCCATGTGAATAGGGCTAGGACAGAAATTTGGTCCTGTTGGCATTTTCACACAACACTGCTCCATTCATACTTCCCAAAACAATGTGCAAACTGAAACACAGACCTATCCTTGAGAATTCACTCTGTTCTGAATTTTGCAACACAGTTCTCCTTAATTGAAAATGTTGGTTAGGGAAAAGTGTTCATAACAATGCATATAATAGTGGAGCTAACATTCAAAAATGCATTCTATTTTATCTGATTTTAATGTCTTTGCTGTGGATACTTTGACTTGACCTGCTAGTAAGCTGCATGCTTACTTAAATGTTTATATATGTTAAATGAACAGTTAATTGTTGATTATTATTATTTTAGTGTTACGTTACAAAGAGATATGTCTTAAGCATGTAGTTATTCTATTATTATACTGAGACTTGGATTTCTGTGTGAGCCACTTTGAGCACAGATTTAATTGTGGGAAATGTGGTATGTAAATCAATTGACCAGGGTATTTTTTTACTTTGTAAGTTGCTTTAAGGTACTTGAATGTGACTAATAAGTAATAATAATAGCAGACTAAAATGGGACAAATAAAAATAGCAGAAATTGCTAGTGAAAATGTGTATCCTGGGAAACATTGCAAAAATGTGTTTATTAGGGGGGGGGGAAATGCACACTAAAACAACACCAACAAATTTTCATGAGGGCTTTAAAAAATAGAAGAAACAAAACAAAACAAAAAAGAATCTACGTGTTGAACTGAACTTAAGGGAAATGAGAAACTGAGAAACCAGTAGTAACATATTCGCTGGGGGGGGGGGAGGCGACTACCAGTGCCAGTCCCCTTACCTGTGTTATTCCCAGTGGCCGCCTGTCACAAGGGAGGCCTCTGACCAGATATTTAGAATCCACCAGGTTCCCGTGGCTCCCTCTCTCAGCTGCCTACCTCTGCCCTGATCCCACTCAAAACCCATCACATTCCAGCAGTGCTCTTTTTCTAGAAAAAGAGGTGCCACTCACCACTAACACCATCCTCTTTCTCTTAGAATGGTATTGGCACCCAGCTTGAGAGCTGCTGGAACTGAGTTCCAGTGAGTTCCTGCTGGAAAAAAACCCTGTATTCCAGCCTGATTCTGCCCCTGAACTATTCTGATAAACAAGACACAAATTATCCTCAAAACAGTGAAACATTTTGCAAACAGAGAGGATTGCGAGGGATGTATTTTTTTAAAAAAACCAAACCCCCAACAACACCAGCATTGTTTATTAGAATAAAATTTTAATTTATACTCAAACACTACAATGAAAATTCATTAAGAGGCTGAACAGTGTGAAGTATATTTTCAACAGAAGAAGCCCAGCATGTTTGGATGAAAAGGTCTTCCTTGGTGGTCTAATATTATATTGTATTATTATATTATATTATAATATTATATTATTTATTTATTCTTTACTTGAAAGGTGCTATCTTTGAAAAGAAAAAAAGTTAAGGAAAAAATAAGGAAAAAAGGAAAAGAAAATAGGAAATCACTATAACAATTATTAACAATTAAATTTTTTAACCTAGTTTATTTTTTTATAAATGAGTTCCAAATTTCATTATACTTATTCATGCTTTGGTATCCATTTACATTGTCCAGGTGTCAAATTCCATGTAGTTAGTGTAGTTAGGTGTATAGTTCAAAAGAATATTATCCTCTGAAAATTTTAGCTTTTTCCAGTGTCATATTTATATAATCCATTATTTTTCTCCAAAACATACTAAGTATAGAACATTTAAAAAACGTTTGTTTTAAAGAAACAGTATCCTTACTACATCTCCAGTGAAGCACTTTCTTACTGTAATCCTTTTCCATACAAATGTAGTGGGGTCCAATAAATACAATTTTCTGTTGTGTAAGTTGTAATTCAAGGTTCACCGGCACCCTTGTTATAGAAGTTAAAACACTCTCCCACTGTCAAGGCAATATAGGAACCTCAAATTATTTGTTCCATTCATTTCTTAACATCTGCATATCAAATGATAATAAATATCTATAAAAAATTATTACAGGGTTTTTTTTAGTTTTGAAGGATTTAACAAGTTCTAGTATCTCAGCTGTCTCAGTAGCTGAAAATGCTGTTGGTTCAAACAAAGTTTTTAACAAATGTTGAAGCTGTAGGTATTGCCACTGGGTTACATCCGATGCTGGTATTTATCTCGTAACACGGTGTATGCTAAAAATTCACCTTAATCTATCCAAAGTCCCACGTCCATCCAATTTTTCTATATCACCATCTTTTCCCCAATTTTAAAAGTTGGGTTTCCCCACAAAGTCAGTTTAGTGTGGGAAACATTTTTTTTAAAGAGCTAAATATAGTGAATCTGGATAAGCCGACAATTTTCAAGAGTCACTAAATTAACCTTCTCAAAACTTACTATATTATTAGCCATCAGTACAAACTTTCCCAAGCCGTCAGTATTGATGAATAACAATTCATGTGGAACACTCTGTTGTAGGAGATTGTGATGGTGTTAAGCTTAGAAAGGCAACAGAGCAAAGTATTGGGGCTGGGAGGGTTTTTTTTTGCCCTGCATTTTTATTTTTGGGGTGTGTGTAGGTGTTTTCCCTGTTGTTTTTGAGGGGATTCTGAGCATCCAGTGGCATAGCATGTGGAGGTTGTCCGAGGCACAAAATGGTTATGGACACAAATTTTCAACACCCAGTGATGCATCAATACAGTGGTACCTCGGGTTAAGTACTTAATTCGTTCCGGAGGTCCGTTCTTAACCTGAAACTGTTCTTAACCTGAAGCACCACTTTAGCTAATGGGGCCTCCTGTTGCCGCCACACCGCCGGAGCACAATTTCTGTTGTCATCCTGAAGCAAAATTCTTAACCCGAGGTACTATTTCTGAGTTAGCGGAGTCTGTAACCTGAAGTGTATGTAACCTGAGGTACCATTGTACTGTTATCATTGGGCTCTGTTGAAAACGGCTTCTCCATGTGAGCCAGGAAGTGACCTCTCCAGACAATGGAATGACTATTCTGCAGCTGTGATGTCCTGGGTGACTCGGAGGCTGTTAGGCAGTTGAATGCGCATGCGTACTCTGTGTGTTTCACTTCCCCCATCCGCACGGCACCTTGAACTTATCCCAGCAGCTAAATGGTCACCAGATTACCAGATACTGTGGGAAATAACAGGGCAAGTCTATCTCCATCTTGTTCTTCTTTGAGTTTCCCCTGAAGATGTGGTTGATATTATAGGAGACCGTGCTAGCGGATGTAACACAGTGTTCTTCAATTTTGAGTCCTCAGATGTTGTTGGGCTACAGTTCCAACTGTGAACACTGCCCACCCATGTTGATTTGGGGTCGTGGGAGTTGGGAGTCCAACATCTGGAGAACAGCAGATTGGGTAAGGCTGGTCTGCACTCACCCATTCCCCAAGTGTAGTTTTCTATGCCATTTATTGTTATCTGGGGTGTATACAGTGGTTTTGGTGCAAGTGTTCAGCCACTGACTGTTATCCCAGAGATGTCTGCTGCAGAAGATCATGCAAAATATCATGGGTGATGGAAGGTCATTCTAGCCACCAGATGTTAATTGTTCCGGAGGACAGAGCAAACATGGAATTACCGGTATGTAAGATGGGTGACGCGGTGTGGGACGCGGGTGGCGCTGTGGGCTAAAGCCTCAGCGCCTAGGGCTTGCCGATCGAAAGGTCGGCGGTTCGAATCCCCGCGGCGGGTTGCGCTCCCGCTGCTCGGTCCCAGCGCCTGCCAACCTAGCAGTTCGAAAGCACCCCCGGGGGCAAGTAGATAAATAGGTACCGCTTACCAGCGGGAAGGTAAACGGCGTTCCGTGTGCGGCTCTGGCTCGCCAGAGCAGCGTTGTCACGCTGGCCACGTGACCCGGAAGTGTCTCCGGACAGCGCTGGCCCCCGGCCAATAAATGTGAGATGGGCGCACAAACCCCAGAGTCTGGCAAGACTGGCCCGTTTGGGCAGGGGTACCTTTACCTTTAAGATGGGTGATCTCATAATACATATCCATGATTGTGTTGTAGATGTGTTAATTTGGGGAGCTCCCTATGGAATTGCCAATTAGAATGTTTGGGGGATTATTTACATCTATTTATATTAACTATTTTTTACAAAAAGTAATAGTTATGCCGAATGAAAGCTAGATTTGAACTATCAACTTTTGAGGGAATTGACACTTGCTGCCTCTGCTATTGATCCATAGAAAACACAGTAGACTTCTTAAGCCTCACAAGTGTATAGGAAGAGTTCAGAAAATGTTCTGAACTAGTTATTTAGTTTTGCACTTGAGGAACTGACAAATTCTGTCTGCTTGCATATAATGTAGAGCTGCTATTTTTAACTGAAAGACTGCATAGGGTTTTTTTTACTATGTTTTTCATCCTTATTGTGAGCCACTGTTGGTGTCTCTAGATTATAGGACAGAGTATTAAATGTAAAACAACAACAGCACACTAATTACTGGGGTTGACTTATTTATTATATGAATATTTGTGATCCACACTTTAAAAAATATGTCAAGTAGCCTTACAACATAAAATGCAATAAAGTCAATTAAGAAAGACCTGTAAAACACAATTAAAGAGTGCTCTGGTTGATTCTTTTAGGTTCTTGTGTCTTTTACAATGAAGAATTTTATATATATATATATGGGAGATATGCAACGTTAAGTTATACTTGGAGTACTATACATCTGCTGAAACAAATGGACTTGAATAACCCTAAAGAAGGATTTCCATTCTTTTACTTTTGAAATTGTACACTTTCTTCCATTTTTTCCCAATAGCTAGGCTTTGGTCACCAGAAAATATAATTAAACCCAATCACTTAATTGGTTAAAAGGCAAATGATTAATCAATCAAATAGATGATCCTTGTAGTCCCTTCCAACTCTTATGATTCTATGATTTCCATGATCATTTCATCTGTTAACGAGGCCACCATGATTTAACACTGTCGTACATTCACCATGAACATGGGAGGGAGGGAATTCCCTTTTGAATAAATACTTTGTGGGTTATTACTTTAAGTGCACTTTCCCCTCTAAATGAATGCTTTATGAGGTTTAACAAGATCCACACAGAACTTTGCTCACTTTCGTGTCCAGGTTGGTTTTAATTTGGTGTTCTCGAGCCCCTTACAATGACCAGCCTTCTTCCCTTCTCTCTCATATTGGGACCAGTATTCCATCTGGCTAGCGTTGCACCTATATGAGTAATCCATTTCTCAAAGATGCAGTCATACAAAATGTAGAAAAACACACAGAACGCAGGACTATGCAGGGAAAACCTGATGTCACCTTGATGACTATCAAGTCTGAAATGCTTTTAAAAGCTGTTCTTCACAACATGCTAATATTTGCCTCGTTCCCTACAGCAAATGGAAATCAGCTAAGATGGTTATGGTAATCAGCATTTTAAACTATACGGTATAACTGGTCTTTTTTTAAATATAAAAACAATCATGTGGTCTGTTTTGAGAAACTGGAGGACCCTCTAACTGTTCTGTTCTTAAGGCAAAATTCCCATGGAACATTCCCTACCCCCAATCTTAATACAAAATGAAGTTATGATTAACTGAGTTGCAACTTGGGATGTATATTTTTGTTGCATTTTCCATTTTTCTAGGTAGGGTTAAAATGCATTGCTGAAAACCGCCACAAACCAGTGGCAGATTCCACCTTCCTGATCCAACAGAAAGATCAAGGGGGCTTTCAGTCCAAACTTTCAGTAAATGATGCATCTTCTGCAGGTAACCCTCTTCTGTCCTTCTAGTTGATAACTGAGATTGCTCAGCCCGTTAAGGGAGGCTTGCTGCATTTCATATAGTTGTGAGACGGACGTTGCAAGTACAAACAGTTTTCTGTGTTGCATTTGATAGCTTTGGGTCATACCCAACGTTAGTCATACTTAGACCCATTGGAATTAATGGACTTGGCTATCTCAGGTCCCTTCATTTCAGTGAGCCTACTCTGAGTAAAACTAGAGACAACCCTTTGCTCTGAATGTGCAATTGCAACTTCTGATTGTTGAAACACCTTTTTTTAGGGCTGTCACTTGATTGTAGCTAACTAATCAAATGAATTGTAGCTGATTGTGCATACTGAATCAATTAATTTTTTTAATGAAAAAAGCAGTAATTCTCCAGAAACAAAATGGTGGATGCATTTATTTATTTTTTTGCTGAAGGCGGCACTATCTCACAGGTATTCCTTCTTAAAAATTTGAAAAACATACACTGATTTAAGGCTGTACTCAACTTAGAGCCACTGAAATCAGTAGCTACTAATTCCAGCAGATCTACTCTAAGTAGGACTAGCACGGGACGCTATCCTTAGGCTATAATCCTAAAACCACTTACCTAGATGTTAAAGTCCCATTAAATTCAATAGGACATACTTATGAGCAGACATGGTTAGGATTGTGCTGTTATTAATCTGGGACACCTTTCTGGTTGATCAAAATCTCAAGTGGTTTGCAGTGTATCTGTGCAGAAGGGCAGGTGTTGCAGCTCTTACATTGTTCTTAAGAGTCATGTTTTCCACCTGGAAGGTGAGTAGGATGTTAGTGACGGGGGTGGAAGCAACAGGGGAAGTAGGATTAACAGCAAAGTTAATGGTTCCAAATGTGTTCTGATGCATTTTAATTATTGCTTTTAACTAGTTTGCTTTGATTACTTCGTATTTCATAATGTTTCTTAAATGTTGTAAGCCACCTTGAATCCGAGCTTGGGAGAAAGATAGGATATAAAGATGACTACTACTAGTAGTAATAATAGCAGCAGCATGCACAGAATTCAGGCACATGTGGTACTGGCTAGCATCTTAGCAGCAATGTCACAAGATGTGGTAAGGCTCACTACTTTGAATACCTTTCAAAAAAGGTATTCAAACTTAAGAATGCTGGAGGAAGAGTCGGGAAACCCAAGATTAAATTCCCACTAAACCATGAAGATGGTTTGGTGACCTTGGACCAGTCATTCTCTCTCTCTGCCTAGCCTCCCCCACATGGCTGTTGTGAGGATAAAATAGTGTGTGTGTGTGTGTGTGTGTGTGTGTGTGACCTTAAGATCTTTGGATAATAAATAATATTTTTTTTTTATTTATACCCCGCCCTTCCCGGTTCAGAAAACCGGGCTCAGGGCGGCTAACAACAAATTTAAAACACTTAATTGTAACACAACCTAGAAGCAGCATAAAATACAGTATAAAAACATGAATAACAATAACATTAAAAGCTGCTGTTATTAGTACTCCGCTAACCCAGAAATAACGGGACGCGGGTGGCGCTGTGGGCTAAAGCCTCAGCGCCTAGGGCTTGCCGATCGAAAGGTCGGCGGTTCGAATCCCCGCGGCGGGGTGCGCTCCCGCTGCTCGGTCCCAGCGCCTGCCAACCTAGCAGTTCGAAAACACCCCCGGGGGCAAGTAGATAAATAGGTACCGCTTACCAGCGGGAAGGTAAACGGCGTTCCGTGTGCGGCTCTGGCTCGCCAGAGCAGCGTTGTCACGCTGGCCACGTGACCCGGAAGGGTCTCCGGACAGCGCTGGCCCCCGGCCAATAGATGTGAGATGGGCGCACAAACCCCAGAGTCTGGCAAGACTGGCCCGTTCGGGCAGGGGTACCTTTACCTTTAACCCAGAAATAGTACCTCGGGTTAAGAACTTTGCTTCAGGATGAGAACAGAAATTGTGCTCCGGCGGCGCAGCGGCAGCAGGAGGCCCCATTAGCTAAAGTGGTACTTCAGGTTAAGAACAGTTTCAGGTTAAGAACGGACCTCTGGAACGAATTAAATTCTTAACCTGAGGTACCACTGTAAAGGCCAGGCGGAATACCTCTGTCTTACAGGCCCGATGGAAGGAGGTTAAATCCTGAAGGGCCCTAGTCTCCTAGGACAGAGCATTCCACCAGATTGGAGCCATCACTGAAAAGGCCCTGGCCCTAGTGGAGGATAGTCTGACTTCTTTAGGGCCCAGGTCCTCTAAACTATGGTTATTCATGGACCACAAGGTCCTCTGCGGGGCATACCAGGAGAGGCAGTCCCCTAAGCCACAAAGGGCTTTAAAGGTCAAAACCAGCACCTTGAACCTGACCCTATACTCCACCGGGAACCAGTGCAACTGGTATTGGATGACAGGCAGGTTCTAAATAAAAACTGACTAGCTCCAATTTTAATAAGGCCTCCATATACAGAAGCTCTTTTTAGATCCCATGGACAAACAACAGGATGCATTCCTGACCACACAGGTTGGGTTAGAGAAATAGGAAGCTAGCTTTTAGGCTGCCAATACTTCTGGCTCAGAACTGTCTACACAGTGTATTGTGACTGTAAGGGGCTCCCTAGGATTTCAGAATGGGAACATTCCTAGCTCTACCTGGAGATGATGGGGATTGCACCTGGGATCTTCTTCATGCAATGCAGATGCTCTACATCTGGAGCCACAGTTCTTTTCCAGCCTCAAGATTGTTCAGCACAAATTTGGTTGAGTTGCCAACTTTTTCACTGTCTCTGCTCTTCCTTAAACACACACACATCTGGCATGCCTAAATCAAAGAGGTGACACTTTCCAGTGACAGATACAGAACTGTCTGGAAAGCTTCCCTCACTAAATTTCTGTGTCAGTAAAGGCTGTTAGTAAAGGCACAGGGACAGAGAGAAAAAGTTGGCAAGCCTATGAAGATTGCCCTTAACGCTTTTCAGTCGCCCTGTGCTACTGAGATACTGACAGGTTAAAAAAGAAAAAGAAAGAAAGAAAGGGAGAGAAAAAGGGGTCTCTCCTATTAAGTGATGTACAAGTGTCTTTTGATATGGTATAAAACTAGGTTGCATTTGCTACTGATGTGATGCTTCCAAACCCAAAATTAGAACAATATTACATAAACTGCATTTTGTTGAAATCCATGTTAGGCCAAACATTTTGTGTTGACAGTTTTGAAGCATTTGGAGTGTGTGAAGAGGGAGAGAAAGTTAAGACTTTTGCAATACATAAATACTTGAGAAACAGTCTCTTTCTTGGCTCCCATGCTGTCTCTTCCTGGCCCTTTACATCTGCCCATAAAAAGTTAAAGGACCCCTGTCAGTTAAGTCCAGTCACGAATGACTCTGGGGATGCGGCGCTCATCTCGCTTTACTGGCCAAGGGAGCTGGCGTTTGTCCGCAGGCAGTTTTTCCAGGTCATGTGGCCAGCATGACTAAGCCGCTTCTGGGGCAACCAGAGCAGCGCACGGAAACGCCATTTACCTTCCCGCGGGAGTGATACCCATTTATCTACTTGCACTTTTTGGGAAGCTTTCGAACTGCTAGGTTGGCAGGAGCTGGGACTGAGCAACAGGGTGTCGCGGGGATTCAAACTGCTGACCTTCCGATAGGCAAGCCCTAGGCTCAGTGGTTTAGACCACAGCACCACCTGCATCCTATATCTGCCTATAGCCAATGCCAATTAATTGACCTCCTGGCAAGCTAACCTTGGCTACATCAAGGACATCCAGTTCACCCAGGGAGGTCTGGAATAATTAAGCAAAGCAAAGCAAACTAAAAATCCAGCAGATATTATATAATAGATATTCAGAGCCATGAATACCAGTTGCTGGGGATCACTGTCGCTCTTGGGTCCTGCTTGTCCTTGGCCAATGTGAGAACAGGTTGCTAGACTAGATGGGCCCTTGGCCCGATCCAGCAGGGCTCCTCATATGTTCTCATGTTAAGACAGACCAGCGGATCGGTCCTTCTAGTTTAGGACTCCCTCTGAAGACAAGTTGCAAAGAATCACAAGTGGGGAGCGCTGCTCTTGCAGTCAGGTCCTCCCTGCTTGCCTTCAAGTTTCCTTCATACACACACCCCGCTAAAATTTATATACCGCTTGTGTTGCAAAAGAAAAAATTCCAAGCGGTTATAAATGACTGGAAAGCACGCCCCGCCGAAGCCCAGTTGGCACTTCACTTCTAAGCAAGACCAAGCTTAGGATCACATCCGCGCGCGCCTTGCCACCTCAACCACGCCCCCTGCACAGTCAAAGCAGCTCTGTTGCAAACCTTTTGCGTTGCATCCATAAAGGCTTACTTCCGACTCGAGAGGAGGAGCGGGCACGCTTTTTGAGAGAAGCGTGTCAGCGCGTTTCAATGCAACTGCTGCTAGGAGCGCCTGCGCGCAGCTTCTCCTGGGCGGGCTTTATTAACCGTGCTTCCCCCCCCCCATCCGTTTCTCTCCCTTTCCCCCTTCTCCTCGCTTTTTGCCATTAGCTTTGCCTTCCTCCCGGCTCGCCTTGTTGTAAGAAGGAGCTGCCGCCGCCGCCTTTGACCACCACCGGCGCGCGCTCCTTCTCCCTGCGCCGCCAAACGCGGCTCCGTTCCTGGATTCGAGCGGCTCCTGCTTTTACCACGCGCCTGCCCGGGCCTTGCGGACGCGCTGGTTGCTATTGCAAATTGCTGTTGCGCGCGCGCGCCGCTTGGGCCTCTTCCCCCTCCCTCTCCTTTTTTTCCTCTCGGGTGTGTGTGTGTGTGTTGCGGGGGGGGGGTGTTGTTGTTGTTGCCGCTGTTGTGGTAGCGCAGTCCGCTTCCACCTCCTCCGTTGCTTTGCGATCCCGAGGGCGCCTCTCTGATCCTCCCTCCCTCTCTCTCTGGGCTGTGTGTGCACGCTTCCGCGTGCGCGAGATTTCCCTAGCTATGGTCCCTGTGCCATAATAACCGAGGGGAAAAAAAAATCCCGCACAGCAACCGGGATCCTTGCTTGAGAGCCGGCTGCATCGTTTTGCAGCCTCGCACGGCGCCTTCTTGGAGGAGGGTGTGTTTTTGCGCAAAGCCAACAAGACCCTTCAATCAAAAAATTAAAAAATAATCTTCGTGTGAATCCAGCGGCAGGAGAAGCAAAGCAAGGGAAGACCCATCTGGCGCTCCTCCTTTTTTCGCTCCGCAGCGGTGGCGGCGGCGGCGGCAGCAGCGGGAGGAGACGCTGTGCAAAGGCCAACCTCTGCAACGGGGAGGCGGATTCCTGCGGAGAAAGCGAGCGCAGGGCTGGACAACACGCTCGCCCACCGCCCCCTCCTTCCTCTGCCAAGCCCAGGAAAAGGAGCTCCAGGAGAGGAGAGCGAGCGTCGGGTGGCTTTCTCGTTTTGTTTGTTTGCTTGCTTTGCTGCAAAGCTTTGACCTTCAGCGACTGGATCCTTCTCCCTCCGCCTCCTCTTCAGCCCCAACGGATCCCCAGCAAGACAGCACCAAAACCATCGCCTGGCGTTTTTACAACTCCCTCCTTTTTTTTTTGCAAATTGCAGCTTTTGCTTTGGGTCAGCTGGCGAGGAAGAGATTGGGAATGGAATGAAATAATATAGATATATATTTCCAAAGGCGTCCGGAAGGCTTTTTGTGTTCTGTCCCCCCCCCCAAAAAAAACCCACAGACAAAAAGAAAAGGCCGCTTGGATTTTTGTTTGTTTTGCTTGGATTTCCTTCTTTTCCTCCCTCGTTGCAATGGCCAAACAGCAGCTCCCGGGGATGGAGTGCTGAGGAAGAAACGACCTCGGCCGCCTTCCGCTGCCTGCATTTTCTGCCTGCTGGGACTTCTCTATTCTTTCCCCCGTTTTTTTGGGAAGGCGCCTGGAGGGGTGGGGGGGAGGGAGAGGGAAGAGGTGGAGTGGGGGAAGCCACTCTGCCTCCTTCCATTCATTTTGATTCCGCATTTTGTCTCTCTCCAAGTCAAAAGCTAAAAAAAAAAAAAGGAAAAAGGGGGTGGTGGTGATTTTGGGAGATCCCTTTAAGGGAGCCTCAGATTTCTTGCAAAAGGGGAAGGGGGAAAAAAGCTGTTTGTTTGGGAAGCTTGATTTCCGCTCTCTTAAATTCGGGTGTTTTTTTAAAAAGGAAAAAATTGTGCGTGGGGAGGGGGGACGCTGGAACTATTTTCTCCCCTCGTTTCTATCCTTCGATCTGCGCGGATCTCTCCATTTGTTTATCGGAAAGCCCAGGCACGCACGCAGCTCCCAGCCTCTTCTGTGTTTTTATTTAGAGAAAGGGAGGGAGGGAAAGAGAGAGAGAGAAGGGGAGCAAAAGAAAAGATGGAGGTCGAAGATGCGGACTGTTTGCTTCCAAGTGGTATATGTTTGCTACTTCTGGGTGACTGCAGGCAACGCTGAGCGCCGCGACCTTTCTCCAGCCTCTCGGAGTACTTTGGAGGAGGAAGAAGTTGTCTCAGGAGGGGGGAAAAGCGGGGGAAGTCTGTTACCTTATTTTGCAGGCACCAAAACAGGCTTTTTTCCCCTGCCTCCCCTTCCCCCGTCTTGGTTTCTCATTCAGAGGGGGACAGAACAATTTCCTTCCTAAGGAGGGAGGAGAAGAGAGAAAAAACAACACCCCTTTGCTCCAAAACATCTCGTATTTTTTTCACCTTTCCAATTTCTTATTTTTCCCTCCTCCCCTGAGTTTTTGAAGGAAGGGGACGCTTGGATTCCCCCTCCCCATTATTATTTTTCGTGGGGAGGGAAGGAGAACTGAGGACTTAAAACTGTTGGGTTTTTGTGTGTGTGTATATATATATATCAAGAAAGGCCGTTTTGCTCCAAAATAATAATAACAAAAAAGAGGAATGAAGTCAGGCGCCGGAGGAGGGTCTCTGACCTTATTTGGGGGACTTCTGATTATCTTGACTGCATTTTGCCTGTGGCCAGCAAATGGAAAAAGTGAGTATTGTTTTTTGGGGGAGCGTGGGGGATTCCCTTCAATTTAATGGGTGTTGGGGGTTTAATTAGGGTGGGTGTAGACCTGTGCCTCGCATTGCGGTGGCAACGAGAGAGAAAGTGGGTGATTTAAAATGCTCGGGTGTGTTGTTGAAATTGGCCCTAAAAACGGCTGTTTAAAACAACAACAACCCCTCCTCTTCCCTCCATTTGTTGGTGTGATTTCTAGTTTATTAAATGCAGAATAGATATTATTCCCATTTTTAGAAAAAAAGCAAGCATTCCCCTCCCCTTTTGTTAGGATGTATATTCCAGGACTATATAACCCTCATATTGTGTGTGAGTGTTTATGTGTATGTGTGTATACACACACACGTGTGTATATCTGCTTCGCATCAAAGCAAACATTAAAATCTCAGAAGAGAGGCTGGTGATGTGCTCTTAATACGCTGCCAGCGCTAACTATTTTAGGCTGAGAATAATGCGTTCGAAATAATGCACTCACCATTCGAATAATATTTGTGGGGAAAATATCATTTCGATTGATTGTTGTATTCCTAGTGAGTGATGCTGTGAGTCTCCGGCCCCCGGACCAAAAAAGGGGGAAAGATGAATGGTTGCGAGAGCAGTGCTGCGTAAAAAAAACAACGCAGTTGTAAAGATGCTTTTCTCTTTCGACCCGAGGGCGAAGGGATTGATGTGGGGAATGCTGTGGGTCCGGCAGCAGTCTGAGCAATCGAGAAGATCGGGAGAGAAAGAGAGATGCTGGCGGTGTTTTCCTCTCCCCGTTCCCCGCCTGCTTCTTGTTTTCTTTTGTGTCTAAACGTGCCCCGAGTTCCTGCGTTGCGAAAACGTGGTTCCTTGTGCGCGCGCCTTTCTGCTGGTGCGCATCGCTCTGCAAATGGTTAAAGTCTCCAGTGTGTGGACAAAGATGTCTGGATTGTGTGCGTGCGTGTTTCTCGCCCGCCAGCCAGCCAGCCGCCCCCCCTTTCCGCATCTTTTCGAGATCAGCGTCTGTCTTGGTTGCTTGGGAGAATTTTTTTTAAAGTCCCGATTAAGGCTTAATTTCGGATTCCCCCCAACCCTCTGCCTGCCCGCCCGCCGCTTGGGTTCTAAGAGGAATTGGGAGTGGGGTGCGGGGGGGGGGAGAGAGCTGGGTTGTAAATATGCATATATAAATAAGTCCAACTTGCAATTAATTATAACTCTGGAACTATCACGGATAATGGTCTGTTTGAATAGCTAAGGGGCGGAGGTGCTTCCTTTCCTTCTTTACCCCCCCCCCCATGTGGTTTATTCAGTTTGCTCCTTTCAGAGGAGCTAGAGAGTGTGTATGTGTGCAGTTTGGGGGGGGGACTATTCCTTCAATGCAACCATTTTAACTCTGCATCCCTCTGTCTCCTACTGCCTGGGTGCAGAGAAATGCGTTGGTTGAGAGTGGGAAAAGATGCGTTTCATGCGTTGTAAGCTTTGCCACTACAACGTGTGAATCTGTAAAAACAAACGAGGGAAAAATGTGCTCCCAAATCAAAGCTGGCGGCTGGATTTGTTGTTTACCCTGCAGTTATTTTGGTGATAAAATGTTCCTGAATAAAAGGAATGCACCTCCTTTGTCTTAAGAGTGATCCATTATTAATACAGTACACTTCTTTAAAAAGTGTTGAAAGGGTGCTGGTTGGAGATAAAAGAGCTTTGGACCTGCTGTGGTAAGGTTACTAGATACAGAGGTCATGTTGCTCTTTGTTTTGTTTTGTTTCTTTACTATGTGGTGAAAATTCTGGGTATAAATTGATTTTTTGCAATTGTTGCTTGTCCTTTCCCGCCACACACAAAAGGAGCAGAGGGGAACCCCAGAAAGCCTTGTTTTTTCCCTGTATTTAAACATTGGCCACAAATTTGCTTTGGGGATAGAATGCGGGAAGAGCAATTATCAAATTTTAAATGGCTGCGTAGGTTTGCATGCATGTTTGGCAATAGAATTGGAAGTAGACAGTTGAACAAGTGCGATTTAATGTCTTGAATGAATTTCATGCCAGGCGTAATTTTTAAGATGTTGGTATAAAAGTTTTGTTTTATACTTTACCTGTGTTAACTTTCCCATCCTTAAGGAAACATCTGAACAGCATTCTTAGTAGCCAGCACAAATAAAATAAGATTGCACATTCTTTTTAGATTCATTGGGATTCCTTCTAAAATGGTTTCTTTTGAGCTGTTGGACTAAAAGGCCTTTTTTCAGGGTGTGTGTTCCAGATAGTAAACATAACATAGCTGCTTCTGTCTGGGGGGAATTCATCTTCCGTAGTTCAGTTAAAAGCACCCTCATTGTGTGGTGCTCCTGTGTGTGTGTGTGTGTGGTTTTTTTTAATGCTCATGTTAAGAGAAATGGTCCTGAGCAGATAATTTCATGATGTAGCCCCTCCTCATAGTAGAGGAAGGAACATTTTGTCTTAATTTTTATGTGATTTTTTTTTTATTAAAAAAAATAGAATGTGTCATAGTCCTACAAGCTCTTCCATTTTCGGTCATAAGAAGCCATGCATTCCTAAATAGGAATACACAAGCGTTGAGACAAAGATTGGGGGTGGGGAAGGCATGTGGAAGCTTCAATTAATTCACTTAATTTTAAAGTTGCTAAAATGTGATTGGGGAAGAAAATAGTAAACACAGTTGATTAAGAAAGCAAGTGATCTGTTGTTGACGCTTATGCTTCTTGCTGAGATGTCTTTGTACAGCACTGAAATGTTTTGCATGCAGTGAGGTGTGTGTGTGTGTGTGTGTGTGTGTGTGTGTTGGTACAAATCGCGTGTTAAGCTTTTCCAAGCAGGTGGGCGGCCCCTTATGCATGAGGCGAGTTTTGCATGGACACTTAACTTGAATTCTTACCTGGCCTTTAGGTTGTTTCCGGAGGTAGAGAGTGTGCGCATTGAGCTTCCTCCATTCAGTCCTTAAGGCGTTGACAAATATAGGCTGCTTTGACATCAAAACAACCTCCTCTGTACCTTATTGATTTGTGTGGCGGGGTGGGGAAATCACCCCAGTGCTGGTCCCCATTTGCTGCACTAAAACTGTGTTATTTAGTAGAGCACATTGCAGCTCTGTTCACTTAGATCTCTATCTCCAAATAAGTAGCAAAACCCCCTCATAGCTGTGAGTGTGTGTGTGTATAGTATCAACATCAATATCTCTTAATGTGCTTGCTGATAAAGCGAATATAGTTAGCTTGAGAGAGCGTAAAAGGTAATTCCCAGTGTAATTTAGATACTTGAGTGCAAAATGGCCTCGCCACTAAGGGGATTGGTGTATTGACTAAGAACCTAGGTGGCAGAGGGACTGGATATTTCATTGCAAACCACCAGTGAGAGGTTATATGTCAAGGGTCCATGGCGATGAGTGCGTTCCTAAATACTGCGTATTGGTTGTGCCTCCTTCGATTCTTACAGCTTGCTTGCTTGCTTGCCAGCTCTGTTCTTTGGCTAACTGAATTGTGGATGCTGCAAACTGTTTTGGTACCTGAGCAAAGGATTGCATAATTAGATGCAGTTATGACTGTGCAGTTCTCTTGACAGGTGGTGTGTTTGGGGGTATTCACAGTGGAATTGGGGTAAAGGTGAGTATTTGATAGCAGGTGCAAACAATGTCAGAAGGAAATGAATGTAGTTGAAGCCTTGGCCCTGTGTGGAACAAAAATAAGAGTAAAAATTCTGCTCTGGAGGTTATACCACTGAAATCAAACACTTAAAACGTGGGTTATAAATGAGAAGATACAATATTTGTATATTACCTGGTATCAGCTGTAGATGACCTTGGGCCTAAGCAGATAAACTCAAATTTTCTAAATTGTTGAAGATTTATAGGAAAAACTCATTTTTGATACAAATATTATTTTAAGTGCTTATTGCTGCCAGTTGCGCTAAAAGGGAAAATAAACATAAAGATGCTTAATGTGGTCACTTGGAGGCAATTTTTAATTGGCACAGGTGATTATTCCTCCTCTTCTTCCTTGTATATGTAGGCTTAAGTCTTAACTCTTTCACTTACCTGTGTTGTGGCTCAGGCATCTTAAAACAAACTGGCATTCTAAATTTGACGAACAGTTCAGCTTTCTGTACTGTACTAATTCAGAACCCACTCACCCCATTTTGTGAACTAGCTTTAAAATTGATTTTAAATGGCTAACTTGAATGAAGCCATAATTATCCTCTGTTCAGAAGAAGTCCTTCTGTTCCGGCAACTTTGCGATATTTAGATTTTGTGATGAAGACACTGTGTTCTGGTTATAATGTTTTGAACGGAGACTTTTCTTTCCTTGTAAACCAGTACTCCATTAAAGCCAAGCTGCTTTGCTCAGGATGTCCACAATGGATCCTAGGTTTTGTTGGTGGTGATTTACAGTACTGTGCCTACTCAGAAATAAGTCCCGTTGAATTCAATGGGGCTGACTCTCCAGTAAGTGGGCTTAGGATTGCAACTTTGGTTATTTTGGAGTAACCACCTCACAACCTGCTTCTAACCACATGGAGGTGTATCGTCTTGAAATCTGGATGATTTTTGTGAGAAGCCTCTTAACTGATTCCTTTGCTATTACTAGGATATTATTTTAAGTATTTAAATATGCTTTGATGATGTTAATAGTTAGAAAAATGATGATGGGTGTTCTGCTACTCTGAAATTTGGAACCGTGAAAATCTAGAAATAACTTAATTTGCTTAATTCTTGGGTTGGGGTGAGAATTTTTCTCTACCTGCTTAGTTAATCCTGCTTATGTATTGATGGGTCCTAAGAGAAGCTAAGCAAAATTACTGTAAAATTCACACATTGCCAAAGCCCTTGTAGTAGATCTGGTAAGCAGGGAACGGAAAATATTACCGGTAGTTTGCTTTCGCTTCCTCCCATCTGTTCCTTCTAAAGAATGGATTTCATCATCAAGATCTTAGATACTCCAAGCTTGAAAGCCCATCCCTGTTTCACCATATTAAGACACTTCCTTAAAAGAACTGTAGTATTGCAGCCTTTTCAAAACATTCTTGTGGTTATGGTTTTTGAGGTATTCTTTCTTAGAAAAAAAGATCTCTACTTAAACTTAACTGGGAAGTGCTTTGTCGACTTAGACTTCCTCCCTGCTTACTATGCTGTTGCAAGCTATCTCTCTTGAGTGGGTTTTCCAGACAGATTCTATAGGTGCCATTTAAAAAGCTTTAAAATTCTCTCCTGATTTTTGGCTCACCCCCTTAGAAAATGTGTTTTGTATTGAACCCCAAATAGTGTCTTTAATTAAAAAAACAGGAACTTGCGCAAACTTTGATTGACATAGGATTTCCCACCTATACAGAAAAGTGAATCTGCAGTGTATGGAACTCAAACTCTGCAAGTGCTTTAAATACTTGGAAGTTGCCTTGCTTCAAAAGTTTCTGAACACCTTCACACCCTGTAAAATCGTAAAACTCCCTAACATGTTGGGAGATGCTGCGGTTTTCGTACGGCTGAGTAATAAGGGAACTTTCCTAGCTGTTAGCCTGTCCCTGTTGCTCTTAGAAACTAATTATAAAAGGCAGATTGCAGCAAGCTTGTTATCTGGGCTCTTGTGCAACTTTGTTTAGTCTTCCTTCCATTTGTGGAGTATGTGTTGAATTTTTGGCTGTGTATGTGCTGTTTTGAACCTGTGTGTGTGTGTTCTGCTGAGACAAAAAAGGCCGCTGAGAGGCTCTTTCCTGCAAGTTATGCATAGGATCTGGGAGCTCTGGCCTGCCATCCTGTGCACACTTACCTGGGAGTAAGTTCCTTTGGACTCAGTGGGGCTTAACTGCTGAGCGATGTTCATAGGATTGCACTGTCAACATCATAAAGACTACAGCAAGTTTAGCATGCTCTGTGAGTTTTTGTACAGGAAGGTGCTGCTTTCTTACTTTACAAAAGGAACTTTCACAGATCTTATCGGAAATCTTAAACTGAATCCATTTTCCGTACGATGGACACAGATAAAGATAACACTTCTCTGTTTACAAAATCTTGGGAAAGCTGCTTTGCTAGTATGAATGATGTATGCTAAACATGGAGGATAACTTGTTAAGAAATGCTAAAACACATTAAAGCTCTTTAGAAAAAGTATACTGTTTACTTCCATAGCTCTTCCATAGTGCATGTGGAGTGCTTTGCACATATAATTTTGATGAGCACCCCTGTAAGGTTGGTTTGCGTTTACTGTATTTCATAATGTATTGCAAAGGGAGCTTAAATTGAGAGATGATGAATTGCCTAAGGCCATATTGGTTGAGGTAAGGCTTCAACCCAGTTTCCAGGTGATGTCACAGTTAACTCAATAGAATGAAAGTTTGTTTGAAGTGGATGGATTGACTATCTTGGTTGGAAAATACGCCAATTTCTTGGCGTTTCCCAGGATTCAATCAGCGTCATATGGGCTGTTCTCGTTTAAAATTTCACAAGAACAAAATGTATGTTGGATCAGCTGATTATGTGTAAGAATACATTTGGTTCCTTTTAAAAAAAGGAAATGAAGTGGTGTTTTACGTTTTCTAACAGGTGTAAACCAAAGTATTGCACCTCGTCGCAAATTCAGCACAAGATGATAAATCCAGTGTTGGGAAACTTTCCCAGCTTTAGGGCCTTGTTCAATTCCAGGCAACCTTTTGAGGGTCATTTGACAGTGGTACGCAGGGTCAGAAGCAAAAATGGCCAGAGCAAGAAATGCTAATTCTTGCATTGCAGGGGGTTGGACTAGATGACCCTTGGGTCCCTTCCAGCTCTATGATTCTATGACTTCCCTTTCTGTGCAACTATCAAGACAAGCATGAAGCATTATCAGAGTTGAAAGACACATTATAGGCAAGCAAAAACACTCAAAAAATTTGTAAGGGGTGAGGGGTAAGGGGTGTGGCCTTCGGAGAGTCCCCAGAGCCAGAAATAGAGTGCTGAAGGCCGCTGAGAATGAAGTTCCTTAGCCCTGTAATAAATGGTGCATTTTCCCAAGCTGAGATAATAACCAAAAGACGTTCTATAGTCACTGTTTTAAATTCAGAAGTGCAGGCATCTCTTCATGATAGTCACAACCTTCTAAGATTATGCATCCTTCTCAGATTATATAATATTATTATAATTATGGAACAGTAATAATTAGGAATGCTTTGCAATGATCAACGCAGCTCTTCATGTGTTGTCTTTCAGCTTGATATACTGTTTTCTGTGAGCTTAACATGGGGAAATGGATTTGGAGTGCTCCAGTATCCTATCTTGAAGCGACCTAAGTTGTTTTCCGTGAAGTTGCATTGTACGTAAGAGAACTTGCACGCCATTCTCTTGAAACTGAAGTGCCATATGTTTGAAGTGTTCCTAAACACTTTGGAGCTTTTGGAGCATACAGTGACTAAAACGCTCCGCTTCCAGGCTGGCTGGCTCTGGAACTTTGCAGACAAGGGACCCAGCTGCAGAAATAGTTATATGACCCAAGACAGCTACACCACTGTATACAATAGTTCAGATTCAGTGTTGGAAATTAACCAGGCGCGTTTTGCGACTGACGTGGGTCTAATTACGATCATGCGGATGTCAGGTTTGTGACTGCAGAAAGCAAAATGTCAGTTAGAGAAGGATCTGAAATATTTTCCTTGAAGCCTGAATTTGTTTTATTCTGGATTGTTGTATTTGATGTTTTAATGTGTTGTAAACCACTTTGAGATTTGTTCTTTAACATATAAAGCGGTATAGAAATGAAATCAGCAACAACATTCATGTAAAAATGGCACTTAGACGTTCCATTGTGGTGACCTTAACCTAGGTTTAAGGTGTCATTTGGCGATTGCCGTATTTTTTGCTCTATAAGACTCAAATTTTCCCTCCTAAAAAGTAAGGGGAAATGTGTGTGCATCTTAATGGAGCAAATGCAGGCTGCACAGCTATCCCAGAAGCCAGAACAGTAAGAGGGATCGCTGTGCAGTGATCCCTCTTGCTGTTCTGGCTTCTGAGATTCAGAATATATTTTTTTTCTTGTTTTCATCCTCCAAAAACTAGGTGCGTCTTGTGGTCTGGCGCGTCTTATAGAGCGAAAAATACGGTAGCTTATATATCGACTGTTTAGATCTATCCTTTTATTTTTAATAATCTGGAGCACTGAGTTACTGCAGACCTGTGCAACTTATGTTTGACCAGCCCTTTACAATGTTCCATTGGGCTACAGTAAGCCTTCTTTTTTTATGACTGGCCACTTTCAGGTCACGTAATGGATGGGTTGCAGTTGGCTCGCAATTTGTGCAGGCATGGAATACAGTACCTCAGGCTTGGGGACATAAGAACATGCCTGAAAGAGTCAGGGCAGTTGGCCCATATACCTCAGTGTCCTGTACACTGATTGGCAAATGTTCTGCAGGTTTTGCGGCTAGAGTCGTGGTTCCCTGCTCCTCACCTGCCGGTCCTACCTGGAGATGCTGGGGATTGAACCTGTGGCCCTTCTGCATGCAAAGCAGCTGCTCTGGCACTTGGGCATCTGCCACTGATTGCTATCCTGGCTTGTTCACAGCTCCTGCCACTCCGCCATTGGCTTAGGTTTGAAGATGTGGGGATACAATGACTGTGAAGTTGCCGTTCTAGGAGTCTGGCCAGCCAGATTGTTGTCTTTGAGCCCATTGTCCAGGAATCAACAACAAAATAACACAATAGCTAACAGCTATGTGTTTTTTTTCTCTCTCCTAGTAATAAAAGAAAACTTGCTCAGGGCCTCACTTTTCTTACAAGTACAAGCTAGCACAGTGGTTTCCAGTTGGTGGTCCACAGACCCCAAGAGGTCTGTGCCACATACCCGTCAGCTGTCTGGGACAACATGTTTTGGGGACCATGCTCTCGCACAGGTTACGTAAGTTGTGGGAGCGCAGTCAGGAAGTCGCATGTCCCAGTTTGGCGCTGGGGCATTTTGGAGAGTACGATGGCACCATTCACATAACAAAAACTACCACCAAGATAGCAACAGTTTCAAAAGTAAGTGATTCATGGCTTGGCTTTTGAAAAAACTGGGTCTCCATTACTTAGCTAATTGGGAACCACTGGTGTAGGGCAGGGGTGTCCCAACAGGTTGATTGTTTTCCTAGCGATCTTTTGGCGAGCACCTTTACTTCTTTACTAAATGTTGACATTTTCCTCCCTAAAACCTGAATCCCCTAAAAATGGGATATTATTCTCAAAAAAAGTTCAAAAACTTTGACCTGAACCCCTCAAAAGGGGGCAGATCACTGCCATTTTTTTATGTGAGTAGATCACTGTCTCTTGGGAGTCGGACGCCCTGGTCTAAGGCATTAAATTTTAATTTTTTAAAAAGGTTTGTGGCAATGTTGACCACTTGCAATGGTCTTAATTGGTAGCTGGGTTGTTGTTTCTTTTTTTATTATTTTAAAAAGCCCCTTTGGATTCACTTTCTGTGGAAGGCAATGTTCACTGGATGCTTTACCCTTAGCATACTTGGGAGAAAACTTCACCAATTTGGATGTGACTTCCAAGTGCACATCTTTTAAAGATTTAAGGAGGTGACTGTTTTCCTGGTGGGGCGAGAGTTAATGCTAGTAATAGTCGTTCTCAGCCACATGCCTCCCATTTCCATGCGCAGATGAGTCTAGCTGAACCTGGTGACTTCATCTCCTATGTGATGCCAGCAAATAGCATTAAACTGTGTGATGCCAACAAATAAGCATTGAAAAAATTGGAGGCGGGGGGTGGTGGTTGTGGAATGGGAAGCGGTCAGGGAGAATGTATATCATGTGTAAACCTATTGATGCTACAGCACACCGTAAGTGATAGCCCTGTTTACTTCGAAGTATGAACCAATATTGTGGTCCAGCTGGCTATGACTTTACATCTGCTGTGTTTTGAATTTTACTCTATTATGTGGGGGGCGGGAAGGAGCATTATTATTTTGGAAGGGGAATCGAGCAAAGAGCAACGCTGCGGCAGGCAGCAAGGGTGGCTCAGAACGAGCGGCACGCAGCACACGGCAAACAAACCATTGACCTTCTTGGCTTCTTGCTATCAGCACAATCCTGCCCTTACTACGGAATTCAAAGGGGCTGCTATCTTGTTTTCTAAGTTTCCCAGATAATAAAGAAACTCCTGGGGGGTGGGGTGGGGGAACTCGTGGCCATTGATATTTCCCAGTGACCTCTGCTCCAGTTGCTTGAGAAACCTGGAGAGCAACCACTCTCACCTCAACTACCTGAGCTGTTTGGAATGGGGAAGCCATGGATTCCCTGTAGGCAGGAAGCTTCCCTGTTTGTCCATCTAGCTCAGTCTTGTCAACCCCTGACTGGCAGTGCTTCTCTGTGATTTTGGGCTGGGTTCTCTCAGCCCTACCTCGAGCTGCCAAGGATTGAACCTGGGCCCTTCTGTATGCAAAGCAGGTGCTGAACCCCTGATGCTGAACCCCTCTGCCAACATGGGAATGGGAGCTTCTCTACATGTAAAGTGATGTCTAGCGCTGGGGCTTGTCCCTGATTGTATTTAGGGCCCAACATTCATAGTGGGGTTTGACCTCTTAACTGAGGCCAAGATGGGAGTGTGGGCTGTGCTCTGCAGAGGGTGGTCACAGGGGAGGCCCACACACAGCCCTTACATGATTGGGAGCAAGCTGTGCAATTGTGGCAGTTCTCCGTCCCTCCATAAACAGTGCTCAAAATTCCTCAGGCACCAGGCATGTTTTGCAACCAGAGCTGGTCCAGTTGCAACTGCAAGGAGATTTCTGGGCGCCACATTGGCGACTGACACCTTCATCAAGCCAAATGACTTGTGTGCAGCAAAAGATGTGCATCTTGGAACCATGGACCCCTTGCTGTGTACATCTTCGTCCTCCATCATTACATCACAGAAAGTGAGTGCAGGGCTGAGTACAGATATATTTGTGCTGCAGCCTTTTCACCAGCCACCCAAACGGAACTCACATACCACAGTTTAAAAACCTGTGCCTTAGTCCATAGACTAAGGGTCATTAGTCCCAACCCCCAGCTCTACTTTAGACCTTGCAAAATTTAACACAAATATATTGTGGCTGGGAGAACATTTTTGGAAGCCCCGAGTTGTTTGCGAGCCAATGAACTTAACCAGAGTGACTTTTTTCTGTTCCCGTTTTTTAAGGAAGCTAAATTTTCATAAAGTCAGAAGGTGAACAGTAACCATTGGAGCGCAGCGTGATATTGCAACTGGGGGTACACATTGAACTGGTACTCTCTTGGAAGGGGGGAAATAGCATGCTGGGAAATTGATTAACCGAGGAAATAAATTTATGCTACCTGTTACTAGGACTGGGTGGATGGGGAGGGGAGAGGGGAATAAAATGGGCAGTAGTTGAATGAGAGGTAGCATGAGCAGCTTAGCCAGTGATCCTGCACAGGGTTGAATAAGACATCTGCTTTCACAGTATTTTGGGACGCCTCAGTAACTAGGCAAATGGGACTTCTGGGCTTGCTTAGAAAGGAACCGGAAGGTTAAAACTGTGGTCTTGCAAATAAAAGGTTTCCACCATTGGTTGAATAGAAATGGGAGGGTGAGGAAGAGGTGTGTCTTGCCTCTCCACTAGCAGAAGTGCTGTGTTTATACATCTTCCTTCAGTGGAACTAACTTCCTCTTTTACAAGTGCCGCAAATAGTGCAGTGTAGTGGTTGGAGCCCAGCCTTAGTACTGGGGAGACCAGGTGCAAATCTTCATAACACCATCATAATGCTTACTACACAGCTTTGGGCCTGTCACATGATCTCTACCTTCCTGACAGTGTTGTGAGGATAAAATGGATAGGAAGATAAGCCCACATAATGCCACTCTGTCTCCTCTTAGAGGAGTGGTGACCTATCAGTGTATTAAATAAATACTTCTCGCTTTTATTTTTTAACGTGCAAAATGGCTCCTAAGGTTAGAGAAGGGTCTCCCACAGTTGCAGATTTCATACTGGAGTGGCTGTATCCGAGTTGAGGGAAAGGTTTGGGCCTGTTTGTTTATGGCATTTATATCCCACCTTTCTTCCACAGAGCTCAGTAGGGCTGGGCGATGCCAGCTTCTCAGCATCGCGCAGGAATACATTGCAATGTTGACAGGCGGAGGGAGGAACAAGCTGTATCAGCCATGGTCCTGTGAGGTGCCAGGGCAAAACTGCCTCGGCTGCCTCCAGTGCCTGCCACGCAGAGGGTGAAACTGCCACTGCCAGTGCCTGGCTCAGGGAGGAAGGAGGCAGGGGAGAACGCAAGGCACAGGCAAGCCCCAGCCATGATATACTGCTGGGCAAAGGCGTATTCGCTCTCTGGCCCTCAAACCGGTCCTGGGCAATATATCAATACATCGCCCAGGCCTAAAGCTTGAGGTGGAATTCATGGCTCTCCCTGTTGCCCCCACAATAGTCCTGTGAGGCAGGTTAGGTTAAGAGCCAATGACTGGCCCAGTGTCGCCCAGTGGGCTTCATGGCTGAGTGGGGATTTGAATTCTGATCTCCCGTATCTTAGTCTACCACTCCCATTCATTACGCCACACAGGCTCTCTGGCTGTTAGAACAAAGCTTGTGTAGGTTGGCTCTGCATTTGTTTTTCGTACCTTTTCGTCACCCCCTTCCTGCTTCCACCGGGTACTTGTTCCCAGTTCTTTTGTTTTCTTTCAAATGCCCAGCGATGTGTAATGCTCCAGTCCTCCCAACCCTGCCAACTGTGCCATGAGTGTTGCAAGATTCAACAGGTGGGAGGAGAATCTGGGATCGGCAAAGGCAGTGACATTCGCTCGGCTCAGTTATCACACAAGGGCCTCTGCAGGGTGGTGGTGGGGAGGGAATAAGTCAACATAGGAAGCTGCCTAGTCAGACCCTTGCGTCCATCTAGTTCAGTATTGTCTACACTGATTGGCAGCAGCTCTCTGGAGTTTCAAGTAGGGTTCTCTCCCAGTCCTATCTGGAGATGGTGGGGATTGAACCTGGGACCTTCTGTTTGCAAGGCAGATGCTCTACCACTGAGCTACAACCCTTGTCAACTTAATGTGTTGTGCTTGCTCCAGAGCTTTTGTGCCTAGGCTGAAGTGGGTGCAGTGGTGGCAGAAGCGTCACCAACACCCTCCCAAGGCTGAAAAAATATTCCACCTGGCTGACCCCTCCAGTTTTGTTACGCAGCTAAGCAGAATAGCTTATTTATCGCAATTATATTTATCCAAGGAGTACATAGTTCACCCCCTCCTCAGTTGATCCCTGCAACAATCCTGTGAGTGGGTTAAGAGGCAGTGGCTGGCCCAAGGTCACCCAGTGAGATTCATGACCGGGTGGGTATTTGAACCCTGGCCTCCTAGTCTAACACACTAACCACTACACCACACTGGCCTCCTAGGGTACATCTGCTATGGGGCAGCTATATGAATTAAGTAGGTAAATAAATATGGGGAAAGCAAAACGTCACTCAGAGAAGAATCTGAAATATTTTCCTTGAAGCTTGAGTTTGTTTTATTCTGGGTTGTTTTATTTGATGTCTTAATGTGTTGTAGACCACTTTGAGATTTTTTTGTTTAAAATATAAAGCGGTATGGAAATGAAAACAACAACCCCCCCTGAGGGGGAAAAATGGCGCCCGTAACCTAAGTTTAAGGTGCCATTTGGTGATTAGCTTACTGTATATATCTGAGTTTCTAACACTGCTCAGCATTGTCTACACTGACTGGCAGCAGCTCTCCAGGAGATGCCGGAGATTGCACCTGAGAGCTTTTGTTTGCAAGGCAGATGCTATACCATTGGAACTGTGGCCCTTATCTCTGGGCCACATTCACACCATACAATTAGTCACTATACAAAAGCCCTGGTTTCCCCCAAAGAGTTATGGGAGCCGTAGTTTAAGGGTGCTGAGGGTTGTTAAGAGACCCACTTTCTCTGCTACAATTCTTGTAGTTCCCTGGCAAGAGATTAATCGTTAAACTACTCTGGGAATTGTAGCCCTGTGAGGGAATCGGGCGGTCTCTTAACATCTCTTAGCACTCTTAATGCACAGAAGTTCCCAGAATTCTTTGGGGGAAACCATGACTATTTTCTAAAGGGCTTTAAATGTATGGTGTGATTGTGGCCAGGGTGGTAGAAGAGACTAGCTTCTCTTGCAAGTGCTCCTGCTTAGTGATGGTGAGCTGTTTGAGCTCTCCCTACTGGTTGCTGGGCCTCTCACAAGCGCCTTGACTGTGTGAACTTCTTGTTGAAGGCTAGATGGCATTCATAATTTCCCATTTGAATGTGTCCTTGAGCGTACCAAGTCCTAAGAGGTTCCGGCAGGGCAATCCTTACCTGGATTTGTTGTCTTTTAGAGGTGAGATCGCTGGAGACTTGCATGTCTGGTGGTTACTTATTTTAGATAAATACACAAGTTTATTTATTTCAATTTGTATGCCACTTTCCCATTATAAATATGCCCAAACAGATATGCGAATTGGTACATCATTACAGTCTTCTGTTGCACCACGGTTACCCTAACACTGAGCCATGATTCTCCACATAAATTTCCCAAACTTTTACTGCTTTGGGTGAACCCGCAGCACTCCATTCTCTGTTTATGATATTTTGGGTCCTGGCAAGTTTGGCACCTACAGTGCACACCTAGAATGAGGCTTGCCCCCCTCTTACAAAGTGATTTTTTAAAATAAAGTGCCACATATTGCTGAGGTCTCTGTTTGTACCATGACCCCCTCTCTACCACTCCAGCAACAATGGAATTCCAATAAGGAGTGGAATATTTTTAACTTTGTATGCAACAGTGGAGAGTCGATCTAGTTGATTGGAAGTTCCTGCTTAGGAAACGCTTGTAACATACACAAATGGCTCCTTGAGGATGGATATGTGTGTGTGTGTGTGTGTGTCCTTTTACTATGTTTTTATATATGCTGGAAGCCGCCCAGATGGGTGGGGCATAAATAAAAATTTGCTGTTGTTGTTGTTAGGCCATACAGATATTTTTGCCTGAGAAAAATCCTCGTTGTGGTGTAAGGGTTAAGTTTGAGGCTCCACCCCACGGCTTGCTTAGGTTTGCAAGGGGGGAAATGCAACATGCTTTGAATTTTTGGAATTCCTAACCCTAATAGTTCACTGGATGAAGGAATGGTTTATTCATAAGAGGTGGGGGGGGCCTCCCTCTCTTTTTGCATTCATCAGACCTCTCTCCACCCCCTTACTTCCTGATGATCTGCTCCCAAGATTTATTGGGGAGGGTCTAAGACTGATTGTTTGTTTCTCTCTTTCATATTGAAAGGCAGCCTTTGAAGCGGCAAAAGCTGTGCTTCCTGTTGCTGTGGCTTGAGGTTACAAAGGGAACAGATCATGGAAGTCTAGTCACTTGCTTGGGCCTTTTTCAGAGGAGATTTTAAAGAGAATCCTTAAAACATACACACAAAGAAACAAACAGGACGGCAGGAAACTTCCTTGCACCAAGGCCAAATGCGCACCATACATTTAAATATAATACCACATTAAAGAGTCAATTTTTGCCAAAGAATCCTGAGAAGTATAGTATGTTAAGTTGCTGAGAGTTGTTTGGCGGCCCCCTGTTTCTCTTGCAGAGCTACAATTCCCAGAGTTCCCTGGCAAGAGGGGCAACACCCTGGGAATTTTAGCTTGTCCGTGCTCCTACCGACAGTGTGTATGTAGTTTAGGCTATCAGTGGCTACTAGTAGTGTTTCTGAATGCTGGTTTCTGGAAACCCGAGGTGGAGAGAGTGTTCTTGTGATCCGAGTCTGCTTGCAAGCTTCCCACAGCTGCCTGGTTTGCAGCTGTGAGAACAGGATACTGGAATAAGTGGGTTATTGGCCGGATTCAGCAGGGCTCTCGCATGCTCAGTTTCAGGGGAGAAAAGGTTGGTTAAGAGATAACCAGTTTGGTCGCTCTTTTCCCCACTCTGCCGCAGTCTTTTCCTAGATGTTGTTGGACTACAATTCCCATCATCCATAGCCAGCAGTGCCAGTGGGTCCATTTTCTGGGCGCCAGTGGGAGTTGGGGGGGGGATATGCTGAAATACGGAGAAACTTCACAGGGACATGTTTGAATTGGGAACATAGGTAGTTGTATTAACGGGGAAGTTTAGAGTGTACTTGCAAGGTCATGATAGGGCATAGCAGAGACACCTGTTTCAGAGTGTTTGCCATCATATTTATGCTTGAAAGTTTAAGCTATTGGTTATCGAGGTTGAACTGCCCTTGGATTTGCCCCCCACATATTCAGGATATCTGTACCCTCGTGCAGCTTCTTTGTCAGAACCTTGACATGTTTAATAGCCCTTTTTGGACATCTGCTGAGTCGATCTGGGCAAGGAGAATGTGTTGATCAGAGCTAAAAAAAAGAGAAAAGAAAATTTTCTTTGAGAGTAAAGTAACTCATTATCTTCTCTGGGTGGCATAGCATCCATCTGCTGATATAAAAATGAGTATGAAGTAAAGCTTGTGTTCCTTTAGAGGTTAAGCATAGTTATATAAATTCTCTGGATTGCGTACTAGTTAGAAGGAAGTGGCAGAGTGTTTGCTAAAAATGGTGAATGAAGAACATTGTAGTCCTCAGTTTTGTCCTTTGGAAGATGCACCACGGTAATCGCAAGCGCGCGCACACACACACACACACACACACACACACTTCCTCTGTGTGTAAAATGTGGTCCAAAGAAAACAGAACACAGCCAAAAAGAAACTGTAGTCCTCTTTGAACTGGGATCAAGCTTGTCTTTCTAATAGATTAATTTCAGGGCGAAATGAACAAAAATAAGAAATAACGTGTTGTGCAGTCGTTAGTTGAATTTTCTGAAAAGAAGGCAAGATGGAATGAAACGGCAAAGGCAGGTGTAAAAAAGAAAAGCAAAAATGCCAGATACTGCTTCTTGAAAAACATTCAAATCTTATTAAATCATGTGAATTTGGTCTCAAAACCTCAAAACTCTGGATGCATTGTAAACTTAAATGGTCCTTCAGGGGAATGAATAGCGAAGTCTTATTAAGTGGCTATTAAAAAAAGGTGCCCTAGGTATATTCTCACTTTGTCTTCCAGTGCTGTCACTCTTGTCTTCAGTCAAAAAAACAGACCCCAAGGGGAGCTTTGGGTGTAGGGAATGGCTTGGGTTGTCTGTGGCCTCCCTGACACAACATCAGACCACCGTTTTTTAGCATTTCGTGCTCAAACCATAGGCGTTTCTGCTTCTCCCGCTTCTTTCTTCCTCCTGTTTTCAGCCAACTGCAGTCACTTGCCTGCTCCAAACTTGAACAAGGTGAACCATGGTTTAACTGTGATTTAGGGAAGCAAACCAACTTCAAGCTGTGGCTTTTATGGTCCAGCCTCATTTCCCCAACCAACAAATACAATCAACCGTGTATTTAAGTGCTTGCTTGGGATCCGTCCTTCTTCCACCAACCTGCTTGCTCACCTGCATGCTGTCTAGCAGGCTGTGCCTGGCATAGAAACCAAATGTCTTGCTGCTTCTGTGCCCAGAATTGGAGCTGTGTGCTGCAAGAGGGATAGATCTCTCATTCCTTCCTCTCCCAGCCCTCAGCAGGATAGTAACTTTAGTGAGCTTAATTGCAATGTTGAGGACAAAGCTCTGGTCCCTCTCCCCCACCCCCAATAAAAACGTTCTATATAGCAGCATTACAATATCAGCAGTTTGATTTTCAACTCCTTCCCTAATGATCCCTAGCATGGAATTTGCCTTTTTCATGGAAGCTGCGTGCTAGGTCAACAGCTTCATTGAGCTATCCACTTTGACCCCAAAGTCAACCCCTGGTCAGTCATTGCCCCGACAAACTCCATGAGATTATCTCTGAAAGTAAGGTGGCTTTCACAAATAAACTTTCTTATTTTGAATTGCATTTGCCATTATATTCATTCACTTGGGGAAAGTACTTTTGGAGCTCTTCACGGTCCCTTTTTTCCCCTCTTTTTTTCTTTGTGTCTGAAACTATTTAGTATCGTCAGCAGACATGGCCACCTTACTGCTCACCCCTAACTCCAGATTCTTTAGGGGGGATTTAAAAAGCTTTGGTCCAGTACAGATCCATGGCAGCCTGGGATTCCCTCCCTTGGGAGAACTGCCCATTTATTCCTGCTTTCTGCTGCTTCGCCAGGACTTCTCTTATTTCATGAATGCCAAGCTTACTTATGAGTTTTTGGTGAGGTACTTTGTTGAAAGTTTTTAGGAAGTCCAAGTACACTGTGGCTACCGGATCTCCTCTTGTTGACATTCTCAAAGAACTTTAATAGCTTAATGCTATTACTTGCAGGACTCATAATAGGTTAGTGTGACAGAGGGGAAGAATGGACTCTGATGCTTTGTACTGGAACCCATGATATTCTGTCAGGGTATGTATCCACGCCATATATTTAAAGCAATATCATACCACTCACGGCTTCCCCCAAAGAATTTAGGGGGTGGTAGTTTAAGAGTGCTGAGAGTTACTCAGAGACCACTCTTGCTCTCCTAGAGCTACAAATTTCAGAGCAGTTTAATGATCCATCCCTCTTCACATGGAGAATTGTAGTTTTGTGCGGGGAACAGGGGCCTCCTAACTACTCTCAGCACCATGAACAAACCACAACTCCCAGAATCCTTGGGGAAAACCGTGACTGTTTAAGGTAGTATGATAGCCACTCAAATGTATGGTGTAAATGTGGCCTGAGCGTTTCTAAACCGCAGAACTGTTTTATTTAATTTTGTTTATAACCTTAAGCGTTGCTTTTAAAGATGAGTCCATGTATTGTTTTTTAATCCTGTTCTTTCTGTTCTTCTCCCCACCCTCGATCATTTGCCTTCCAGTTTGTGGGCCAAACATCGACATTCGTAACAATGTGGAGCAGTTCAAGCAGCTGGACGACTGTACGGTGATTGAAGGGTACCTCCGAATTTTGTTGATCAGCCAAGCCGAGGACTTCAGTCACTACCGCTTCCCGAAACTCACAATGATCACAGACTATCTGCTGCTGTTCCGTGTGGCGGGCTTGGAGACCCTCAAAGACCTCTTCCCCAACCTCACAGTCATCCGCGGCAAGAACCTTTTCTACAACTACGCATTGGTCATCTTTGAGATGACTAACCTCAAGGAAATTGGACTGTACAACCTGAGGAACATCACCCGGGGGGCCATCCGGATCGAAAAGAATTCTGACCTGTGTTACCTCTCTACCTTGGACTGGTCTCTGATCTTGGATGCTGTTTCAAACAACTACATCGTGGGGAATAAACCGCCAAAGGAGTGCGGGGACTTGTGTCCGGGGACAGCCGAGGAGAAGCCGCTTTGTGAGAAGACATCCATTAACAACGAATACAGCTATCGCTGCTGGACTTCCGGCCACTGCCAGAAAAGTAAGCATGGGTGGTTAACTTCTGCCCCCTTCTAAAAAGCATTTCGTTAAGGAATAACACTCCTCTCAACCTCTAATAACCCATACACCTGAAATGTGATCGTTGACAGGAGCTGTCTGTGAAAAGGCACGGTTTCAAAACCAGTGTGGATTAGGGTAGAAATGACCTTGAAACGGCAGATAATTCTGTTTGTCCACTTCTTGAACTAAATTCTAGAATAAGACAGAGAAGGATCAGGTATTATATATTTATAGCAGGGGTGGGGACACCTATGGCTGTTCAGATATTTGTGGACTACAGTTTCCATCAGCCCCAGCTAGCATGGCTAGTGGCCATGGATGATGGAAGCCATAGTCTAGTAACAATGGAAGGCCACAGGTCCCCCATCCCTGATCTTTTTATACCCATCTTTGCTTTCATGATGGAATTTGAGGTCATGGAGATATTCAGAGTTGTATCCAGTGGTGTAATTTAGCTGATGGTAAGGAAGCATCAGTGGAAGGGGGAGGGAAACAATTTTCAATCATTTGCCCTCTCTAAATCTGCTCAAGAACATTGTGGGAAACTCGAAAGCATATTTAGGGGCGAGGTATTTCTTGCGGGGGTGCAAGGAGGTGGGGGGATAGTTGAAAATGGTTTCCCTCCAAATTGCACTGATGGACACCTCAGTGTCTTCTGAGCAATGCCATTGGATAAAACCCAGACTCCCCAGGTGTTCTCTTCTTCCAGGTGCTGACCAGATTAGCTACAGCAGTTGTCGTTCTCTGGTGTCCCTTGAACCATAGCCTGGTACCACTTTGGGCAGCTGGTGGGGAGGATAGCATGTCAGGACACTTCACAAGAAGAAAAGCATTGCCACACTGGGAGGGTAGGCAGGACCCTATATGGATAAAGGCTAGCTTTGTATGTGGAGATAATATTTTCTTCGCATTCAGAAAAACACAAACATGCAAATTCTACCACCACACATTGACAGCCTCGGAAAAAGCATCAACACTTCTGTATGCTGAATGTATAACTTCACGGAAGTTACCCTGGGTACTGGCTTCCTGGTGTGTGTGTGTGTGTGTGTGTGTGTGTGTGTGTGTGTGTGTGTGGAAAATCATAGAACTGCATAACCAGATGGCGGTTAGGTGTGTTTGTGTGCAGCATGTAGATATAAAGTTACCTGAAATTTGAGAGGGAGGCAGAATATGCAGGTTCTTTGATTTGCACTGTTGCTCCTCTTGGAGAGTTGTATTATAGGAGAGACTCCACTTTGCGGAAATGGGTTCTACATGATGCTGACAAATCTTCAAAAGTGCAATGTAGTGCATTTTTTTTAGAACGACAATGCCCCTCCTCTCCCATTTCAGGCTTTCAAATGGATCTTTCACTTTTCTATCAAAGCAATTGTGGACAGAGGTGGGGTTTTTTTTGGAGTATATATGGATTTTGATTGTGGTACCTAGTGGTTTTACGTAACTATTACAGCTGGGTACTCAGGTGAAATTGTGCTTGTCGCTACTGTTTGCAGTCTTCTCACCTGTGGCAGAGTTTGCCTTCCCCTGATAAAAGCAAAACAAAACACTTTTGTTTTTGTTTTCCGCTTTGGGGTGTGCATGTGGGAACTAGGACGAACATGCCTGCCGCTCGGATAATGGGTAGTGCATCCATTCATGTATTCATCCAGTGGGGTTGAGCAAATGGAACCACGGCAGTGTGTTTTGAAATGTTGAAGGGGCCTATGGATTATTATTTTAAAGCAGCAGCCTCCATTATGTAGTGGAGATGCAGCTGGCATCAGTGGACATCACCAAATATAAGGAGAAATTTGTGGTATGTTATCAGTAGGAGTGAAATATTTAGGTTGGGAGGGTATATTCTGTGGGTCTGTTATGAGGAAGACCCCCCCCCAACCTCATATGAGATGTGGGCAAACATAATCCATTCTCTCTGGAGAGAAATTTGGGTAGATTGGGTTTTGCTTCGTTTATTTTAAGTTACATAATGTATTCAAATGTTGAAACCAGAGAGAAGGGTCGTATCCCAGTAATAGGGCCTCTACTAGGCAGAATGATCTAGATTCAATCGCTGGTCTTTCCAGGAAGGACTGGGAGAGATCTAATCTGAAATCCTGGAAAACTATTGCCATTCTCTGTCGATAATACGGCTTCCTCTGTTCCATTTCATGAAGAAAACTTAGTGAGGTAAGCCAGTATTATCCCCATATTACTGATCATAGGAACTGAGATTGAGTGGTTGGAAGATTGAATTGGGGAGTCCCCAGCTCATTTTAAGCCAATTCTTCTTTGAACATGGTGTACCCCTACTCACTTAATCCAAAAACACCCTCTTGGAATGGATGCGTGGCTGGGGGAGACCCCTTCTTTGAAGCAGCTTGGTACAGTCCAACTTGCTCATTGCTGTGTCTCTCTTCTGAGTGGGAGGAGACGGGACATTAAGAGCCCCATCCTACCTGGTTGAGTCCAACTGAACAGGTTTAATGGTACATATGACTTGATTCCATGCCAGCAGCCATTTGGAAAGTATTCACGTTGTTGGATTTCAAGCAGTACTGAGAAATCAGCTGTTAAAATCAGGTATTCTGCGGTGCTCTTGGTACTAGCATTTAATAAATGAAATAATGGCTCAGATCAATGGCTTTGTTTCACCAGAAGTCAAGTGTTCAATATTGTGGGTCCAGTGCTGTGAAACTCCCTCATGCCTGAGACCAGACAGGCCTCCCTTCCCTGTTGTATGTCCGGCACTTAGTGAAGACTTTAAAAAAAACCCACAAATCAGCAGGGATTTTAAATGTTTTGCTGGTTAATTTCAACTGATTTTATTTCTCCTATATTCTAAAAAAATTTAAGGTTGCCTTTGTGTAGCTCCCGTTGTTGCTATAAATGTACAACGCAATTGTGGCCTAGTTTGCTTGGGAGGCTGGAATGCACTCCCAATACACCAGGAGACTTGGGGTTCTTTCTCCTCCTCCTCCTTCCACACTTGAGGTTTTAGTGGGAAGTCCTCACCTTTATAGGTGCAGAACAAAGAATGGTTTGGGCAGGACGTTAGAAGTGTTTCCCAGGCTTCAGCAGAAATGACACATTTGTCAATAGTCTGTTGTGAGCTAGAAGCTTTAAAAACAGCACAAAACAAGGTTGAGATTTTCTGACAGAAAATTCCTGGCCAACAGGCATGAAATAAACTGATTAAGAAAGAGTTAGAACTCATTTTAGGGGAATTGGGTTTTAGGTATTATGGTAAAGTGGACACAGCAAAGCGTGTTTCTCAGTTCGTTGTCAAAATTGCAAAATAAACAAACAAACCCACCCCAAAATTTTGAAGACCCAATATTATTTAAAGGGGGTATTGATAATAAGCCTGGATTACAAAGAGGGAAAACATCATCTTTCCCTTCAGCATGCCTGGAGGGGAACTGCCTGCTCTTTCAGTAGGGAAAACAAGGGAAGTATAAATGTTCAATTGTTTAAAAGGGAGCTTCCTGTTTACCCTGCTTGGATGTTGGAGAGCATTAACAGAGGAGGGACAGGAAAGGGGTTGCAGCTTAGCTGTGGAACATCAGCTTTGCTCCAGATGCTGACATCTTCAGGTAGGGCTAGGAATGCTCCCTATCTGAAACCTTGGAGAGCTGCTGCCAGTCAGAGTAGATAACCCTGATCTAGATGGTCCGGCCTGGTGTAAGGCCACTCCCTATGTTTTCTTGTTGGCTTGGGATCAGGTTATTTGAAAAGTTGTTGGGAAAGGCTGTGGCTTAGTGGTTGAGCACAAGTGCTGCTTGCAGAAGGCACTCGGCTTAATCCCTGGCATCTACAGGTAGGGCTGGGAGGGACCCCATCTGAAAACCTTCCAGGGTTTTAATAGGTTTGTGTCCCTTGGGCTGATGGATTCTGGACTTGCCTTGTCCGTCTTCTGAATGGGGCGCAATACCTAGCAGAATGTTCCCAAATGCTTGGCTCTCCTGCCTGCTTTTCATTTCTTTCTACTTGCGTCTGTGAACTTTTGATTCCCCCAGATCGACCACCACCACCATCTGCTGCTCATTCCTTTCCACGATCACACCCCAGTTGGTTCCCTTCCATGCTTCCATTCCACTTCTACCTCTTCGTTAAAGCCCTCATCAAAAGCCAACTTCTTCTCTGCATCTTTTGACATCGCCTCTTAGCCTCCAACTGTGGCAAAGCCAGAAGACACAGTCTAATTGGAAGCACCACAGGGCAGAGTCATATCATGCCTTCCCTTATATGATTATTATAGATGGGGAACCTTGGGCTTGGCGAGTGAAGTTGGCCCTTGGGATTCTCCCCAACCACACCCCATCTCCTCAGGCCGCTCCTGACCAACTTGGCTTCACACCCTTCTTGCAGTTTTTTTGCCCTCCTGGAGTGTGTCCTTGAAGTCCGGTAATGATGCTCACTTGTCTGGATGGTGGACCTGGAAGGGCGTGTAGAAGCCAGCTTACTGTACACAAGTAAATGGACAATTCATTGCTCCACCTACTTTTACTCCTGGCCCCACCCACCAGTGTTCAGAATTAGCCAAGCACCAAGCAAAGATGCCTGGGCGCCAGGATGGCACCTGACATCTCCACCATGTGAAGATCATTGGATCTGGACTGTTTTCACACACTAATACCACCTCCCGTAGAAATCTATCAGCTATATTTTATCTGCACAATCAGAATGAATTTCAGGAACCAAATTGCTTTTTCTGTGCAGCCTGACTAGGAGCAGTCACCATTAAGAAAAAGAGATCGGAATACGCTACTATAAATGTGGACTCTCCCTGGATCAATTGACTTTTCTTCTTCTTTAAGGTCTCAAAGCTCTTAACCTAGCTCAAAGTTGTCATCTGAACTAGCCAGATGTTTAACTGAAAATCAACCATAGTCATGCCATCATTTGAAAAATAAGACTTCAGAGCCCTCTTGCACCCAAATGGCAAGTAGACATTCAATTTTGGCGACTATAACCTTAGTTTTAAGAGCCATTTGGCGCCTAGCTTATATATCTGAGTTTCTGACACTGGTATCAACGTATACAAAATTATGCTTGCGGCTGTCAGTATGTGTTTGCACGTGCACACACACACTGCTTTTGGAGGATGGCACAGTCACAAGTGTCCTTATTTGTGCTCTCGGCTGACTGGCTTGGGAAGTTTTGGTGCGGACTCTCCCCCCCCCCCCGTTCCTCCAGGAAGCTTGTGTTCGAATCCCTTTGTCCTTGCTGAGACCTTCCACTGAAGGATATCGAGTGGGTGGGTAAGCGCTGTGTGGGAACACTCAGTTCTCTTGCGAGCAAGCTGCGTCGCCGAGCAGAAGCCGGCTATCGCAAACAAAGGAGCAAAAAAAGCTGTCGCTTCCTTTGGCCCAACTCTCTCATGGAAACAATGTCAGAAGTGGGCTGCTCTCCCTCTCCCCCCCCCCCAAGCTACCCAGGACTTTGTGGCATTTTTTAATAGCGATAAATAAATGCGATAGAAAAGTGAAAAGAGGGGGGAGAGGAAGATTCAAGTTTCCGTGGGTGCCTCTCTTCTCTCCTCTCTCACCCCCCCTTTAACCTTTTAAGTACTTGTATTCACGTTAGTTCCCACAGGCATTTGCAACGCTAATCCTGCAATATTTACTCTTTGCTTTCTTCACAAGCTGTAGGGAGAATGCCAACTGCGTAGTTTCGCTTACATCTCCTTTTGGCAGTAGAACTGGAGAATGATGTTGCCATTCCGGATTTCCGGAAAAGCGAAGTGGTTGGATACTTTCCAGCAGCTGCTGGGATGAGTAGTTGTTCGTCTCTCTCTCTCTCTCTCTCTCTCTCTCTCTCTCTCTCTCTCTCTCTCCCCCCCCCCCCCCGCATTTTGCTAAGGATATATTTTGGATGAAAGTTTGGCATCAGGAGTAAATTCTGGAGAGCAGGGAGAGATGTTGCAACACGGCATTAAAAACATTAATGGGATCTTCTTAGAAGAAGAAGAAAGTCAAACAATTGTAGTATTTTGAGGGTCTCTCCCCCCCTTCCCCGGTCAGTGTTTTCATTTTAAAATTTATTTAAAATGCCGCTCAGAATTTATTTACGTTATCCTAAGTTTTATCTCCGCACTGCTTTCTCTACACTTGCCAACCACCGGATCACAGAAAATATAGCCAGATTCCTTTCTGTAGCAATCAAAACTAGGTCACTATTATTAAAGGGGAAACGAATCCAGAGTTAAAAGTTGTCTGCTTTTTAACTATTCCTTTTTCTTAAATCCAAATACAGTAATATTTATTGGTTCTCATGTCAATAGAAGAACAACATATAACCACAGTAACTTGTCCAGTGGTACATTCTTTTTAAGTTTCATATACAGTATACAATGCATTTATTTATGCATTATCAATTTAAGTATCCTCTCCACATAGATTCTGCTTTTTAACTATTTCTGATAGTTTACAGATTTTGTCATACTCTCCTCATAAAAGACACTGTGTGTGCGCACCTGTATACTTTTTGTGTTGTTTTCCCTGTGATTGTCTTGCTTAATCCTATACTGTATTTGACGTTTATGGCCTGTAGACTAAATAAACTGAGCTTGACTTCACTGTACATGAGGACTCCTTGGCTTCTCTAAGGATTAATCTGCTCTTTAATTGGATTTATCTACTGTTTTGGTAGGAACTGGAAGCTACTGACCCCTGGAGCAATTGGGCCCTTAAGGAATACATGTTAGACATAATCGGGGGCTTCATCAGACCCTTTATTGCTGTTCCAGTAAGTCAGTTTTGGGGAACCTTTTGCTTTCCAGGTATTACTGAAATACAACTCCCATCAGCTGCAGCAAACATGGCCAGGAATGATGTGAGTTGTAGTTCAGCAACATCTGGAGGATCCAAGGTTCCCCACATCTGCCTTACGTCCTCCCCCCCCCCTTTCTTATTTTTCTGGGGTTTTGAGTTTTGCTGTGTTGACTGGGACCTGTATAATACATGCATACATCGTATCATATATAAGCCTGTTTACATGATGGTTTGTGCTTTTTTATTTTAAAAAAAGTACTTTTATTTATTTTCAAGTTGTGCAATACCTCTGTGACAAAATTTGCAATAAACTAAACATATAACGGGGACATGGGTGGCGCTGTGGGTTAAACCACAGAGCCTAGGACTTGCCGATCTGAAGGTCAGCGGTTCGAATCCCCGCGACAGGGTGAGCTCCCGTTGCTCGGTCCCTGCTCCTGCCAAACTAGCAGTTCGAAAGCACATCAAAGTGCAAGTAGATAAATAGGTACCGCTCCGGCGGGAAGGTAAACGGCATTTCCGTGCGCTGCTCTGGTTCACCAGAAGCGGCTTAGTCATGCTGGTCACGTGACCGGCTGGCTCCCTCAGCCAATAAAGCAAGATGAGCGCCGCAACCCCAGAGTCCGTCACGACTGGACCTAATGGTCAGGGGTCCCTTTACCTTTACTAAACATATAACTGTATATTATTGCATTTGTTATTCCAGTACATTGAGAAGAACCTCTTTCTCCCTAAATTTATTAGGTTGGTTAGCTTGTAGTCTCCCTTAGTAGGTTAACTTAACCATATATCAAATCAGTTCATTCAAAGATAGTAGGTGAGGGTTTTTCTTTCCATTCAGGTTTTTTTGTGCTTACTATTTTTGCTGCAGTGATCGAGTTAATTACTACCTCAAGATCACTGTTCATAAAATGTATCTAAGGCTCCAATGGAATATAAATCCCTATAATTTGTATTATTCCTATAATGTGTTTCGACACTCAACTCCCGCAAGCTGGCATGCCCATTGGTAAGGGATGATGGGAGTTGTGGTCCAACAACATCTGGAGGGGGCATGGATGAGTTAGTCCTGCTTTCCATGATTGGGGGAAGAATCCTGTCTGCCTTTCAGGTACTCTGAAAATGTAGTTTCTGATCGTGCATAGGGCTGAACAAAGTCTGGTTTTCAGCATTGTGATATATCACTAGCTAAACGTCACAGTAGATAAATAGGTACCGCTCCGGTGGGAAGGTAAACAGTGTTTCCGTGCGCTGCTCTGGTTCGCCAGAAGCGGCTTAGTCATGCTGGCCACGTGACCCGGAAGCTGTACGCCGGCCCCCTCGGCCAATAAAGCGAGATGAGCGCCGCAACCCCAGAGTCGGCCACGACTGGACCTAATGGTCAGGGGTCCCTTTACCTTTACCTTAAACATCACAATAAACCTAGGACCCTGTCTCTGCTGGTATGCAGCTGCATTGACTGAGTGGACCTTGTTCTGAAGTTGGCAGCACAGTGGTGACTTACGTCCAGTAGGAAGACTTGTGCTTCACGGGGCGCCTCCAAACTCTTCTTTCCTTCTTTGGCTGTCAGGCCATGTTCTTTGTCCTTTAGAAAATATTGAATCTATGCAAAGTATGCAGGCATGACTGGAAAAGGGAGGGGATCCTCTAGGCCCTGAATCGGTTCCTTCTGTTTTATTCAGAAGCTGCTTCTTGCGTATGTCTTGTGCTGTGTGGAATGCAGGGGAAATCTGTAGAAGAAGCTTAAAAAGGGCAACTTAAATGTCTTGATATATCTCATTCCTGAGCTCTCTCTACCCCTTTCTCTTGATCACCCTGTGCCAAGGTTTGGACTGTATGTTCCTCAGAATAGGAACTTGTGCTCTTCTGCTGTGTATGCTGATGGTGCTAAATAATAAACTAGCTGTGATGGCCTGGGATTCCGATTCGGAGGATGAAACAGAGGAATCCCAGCCTGCACAGGAGTCCCCGCCTCCAGGGCCGGCTGAACTGGGGCAAGGCCTAGATGCTGAGGAGCCTGCACCTGTGGCAGTGCATCAGGAGCTGGCCCCAGGTGAAGCCCTTCTGGCCCCAGAGGGGCTTGATGACTCAGTGGCCACAGGTGAGCCTCTTCCAGGGCCCAGTAACCCTTCGGCCTCTCCTGATCTGCAGAGGCTTAGGGCAGAGAGGCGAAGGGAACTGGTTGCCCCCAGGAGGAGTGCTCGCCTTAAGGCCAGAGGAGGCGGGGCTCTTGGGGGTCGGGACCGCCCCTGACCTTGGAAGAGGATAAAAGCCCAGTCAGGCCGGCCCCAGGTTGCGGGAGCAACGTCGTTGTTGGCTACGGACCTTCCTGTGTTCTTGATCCTTGCTTGGCCTCCTGTTCCTGACTATCCGGTACACCTGTCCCCTGCTCGGCCTCCTGTTCCCGACCATCCGGCGTTCCTGTTACCTGCTCAGCCTTCCGTTCCAGCGTTCCTGTTCCCCGCCCGGCTCTCTGCATCGGACCTCGCCCCTTTTCATGTGGACTCTGCTACACTCACGGTACCTTCCCCCCGGGACCAGCACACTAGCAGCCACAGCTCAGTGATGGAACACCTGCTTTGCGTTCGTAAGTTCCCAAGTTCAATACCTGGCATCTGCCAGTGCTCTACCCCTGAGCTATGGGCGGTTCCAGAGACAGGCCAGTGTTAGGGTGGGGTGGAGCTTCAGACCCCTTGTCACGGTCCGGTTCATGGGCAATTGAAGTCCCAGCAGGGGACGTCAGGATCGGGGGCAAGATGGGAGCAGGAACGGGGGTCCAGAAGTCAGGAAGCCAAGAGTCCGAGGGTCAGAGAGCCGGGAGTCAAGAAGCCAAGGGTCTGAGGGTCAGGAAGCAAGAGGCCAAACGCAGCAAGGCAGGAAGCATGTTGCTGTGGCAAAGAGCCGAAGGGAAATGTTGACCTTATATCCCTTCCCAGCTCTTGCCACCAGGTGCTGTGAGTTACAAATTGGCCTCACCTGTGGGGCCGCGCCTTGCTTCTTCAGAACAAACTTAGGAAGGCCCCAGTCCTGCAAAGTCCTATTGGTCTCAGGACGTGGCTCCTTCACACACACCTGACACCCCTTTAGAAAATTCTCTCCTAGAAATTAGATGTGACGCAATAGTCATTGCGAAAGCCTTGATCAGCTGCTTGAAAATTTAGCTTCCTCTTGAGGAACAGGGAAGTGATGACTGTGGGGAAGGGACTGCTTGAAGCCCAAGACTCTTGATCTCAGGGTTGTGGGTTCGGGCCCCACATTGCATCGCAGGGGGTTCTACTAGATGACCCTCATGGATCCTTCCAAGTCTGCAGTTCTATGATTCTTTTAAGAAGAGCCTTCTGGAGCAGGCATATGTCTCATCTAAGTCTAGTGTCTTGTTCTCACAGTGGTCAACTAGATGCTGCAATGGGAAGTCCTCAGACAGAACCCAGGCACAAGAGCACTCTCCCAGCAGTCTCCAGCAATTGGAGGCAGAGCATAGCCATCATGGCTAGTAGCTGTCAATAGCCCTCTCCTCCATGAATTTGTCTAATCCTCTTTTAAAGCCATCTGGGTTGTTAGCCATCACTGCCTCCTGTGGGAGCGAGTTCCTTAGTTTAAACTATGTGGTGCGTGAAGAAGTCCTTTCTTTTATCCGTCCTGAATCTTCCAACATCCAGCTTCTTTGAATGTCCGCACGTTCTATTGCTTTGAGAGGGGGGTAAGAACTTCATTCTGTCCACGTTCTCCATGCCATGTATAGTTTTAGCATATTCCAGTGTTAGAAACTGAGATATGAAAGCTTGGAGCTAAATGGCACCTCAAACCTAGGTTATGGGTGCCACAATGGAGCGTCGAGGCACGCTTTTTTATAACAAAAATACAAAGCTGGAAATGAAAGAACTGCAGCTAAAATATTACCGGTATGTTCATTTTTCTCATGGCCTATTCCTCATTTGAAGGCTGCAAAAAACCAAAAACCAAAGCCATGCTTCCTCCCCACCCCGCGTAATATTCCCCTTCTCCAGTCTTCAGAGAGTGGCTGGAAGTGGGGAGGCAGAAAAAGGTCCTTTTCTTCCAGCAGTGCAGTGGCAATTTTAATCTGAAATCTTCGGCTCAGTACTGTGCCCAGAGCTCAGAAACCACTTGCATTAATGAAATTCCCTGTCGCAAAACGCGCCTAGAACAATGTGAGTTTCGAACGCTGATCATGTCCCCTCTTCCTTGCCTTTCCTCTAAACTGAATTTCAGTCTTGATATTGGAGATTGTGCTTGGAGAATGGACCCTGTGCAGAGCAGCTTTCCCAAACATAGTGGTGCCCTATCAGCTGTTTTGTATTGCAGCTAAGCCAATATGGTCAATGGTTGGCTATAATGGAAGTCTAGTGACATTTGGAGGGCAGCAGGTTTGGAAACATTGGTGTGGACCAGTAGTTCCCAAACCTACCCCCCCCCCCAATGTGCCAGCTGAAAATTGCTGATGGTCTTGGTGGACTGCTTCATGATTTTTCAGCCTGATTTTTAACTGTGTCTTTATTGCTTATATTGTATCTTATTGTATTATGATTTGCATTCCATAGAATTCAAATTGCAATACAATAAAATGCAATATAAGAAACAAAAGAAGCAATTTAAATATAATTAAAAAGCAATATGAATATTTGATGTGGGCATGCTGCGAACCCCCTAAATGGAGCTTGAAGACCGCTGGTGGTCCATGGTGCATGGTTTGGGAATGCTTGGTCTACACCAGGGATGTCCAACAGGTCAATCTTGATTGCCTGGTCGATCCCTGGGAGGTTTTGATAGATTGCTGGCCCCTCCATCCATCCCTGCCCCCTCTCCCTGTCCTCTACATTGCTAGAGCGGAAGTTGGAGATTTCGCAGCGAGGCTGACTGTCTCATTAGCGATCTCTTGGTGAGTGCCTTTTTTTTATTTGACCTTAGCCCCTAAATTAAGGAATATTTCCTCCCTTCCATAAAAAAAGCTCAACTTTGACCTGAAACCCCCCCCCCCAAAGGGTTAGATCACTGCCAGATTTTAATTGTGTTAGTAGATCACAGTCTCTTGGAAGTTGGACATCCCTGGTCTACACCAAGCACTATTGAGTTAGATTGACCAATGGTCTGGTTCTGTTTAAGGCAGCTTTTTACATCCCAGCAGTGCTTAACCCTGATGTAGGTTTCCTGGAAAATTTTGAGTTGGAAAACCTACTTAAATCGGCCTAATTTGTATTGGAAAATACGTAGTTTGCATCGGAAAATTTTCTGATGCCCTGCCTAGAGAGTGATCTAATTTACCATGTTTGTTTTACTTGCACTTACTTTTTTTTTTAAAAAAAAGCTAAAAACCTATGATCATGCCTAATATAGTATTTGCAGTTGGCATCCATTTGTTGTTATTAATGAACTTTACTTAATGGGTCTTTTGAATTGCCTGCTTGTTTGACCTAGCATAGGAGTCAAGAGCCTTTTCAGGCCCGTGGGCACATTTGGATTTTTGAGTGAATATGAACAACACCCACTCTGATCACTTTCCCCCTTCCCTTCCCTGAATCTGTCCCTACCCCAAGAGACAGACCGAATTCACACATGCACTTTGCTTTTCCAAGGGATCTGAATAGAAGTCAAATTATCCTGAGCCTTGAAAAGTGCATAGAGCTGACAGAGGAAGTGGGTAAGTGTCACTTTCCCAATTTCCTTCTTCAGTTCTGTGTACTTTTCAAAGGTGAAAAGGGTAACCATCTCATGACCGAGTGAGTAGGTCAGTGGCTTACAGGAGTGCAAGGAGATGAAGCAGCTGCTGTTTCATTCTGAATTTTGTAACTTTATTGTAGTGTTTTATACACTTCTTTGTTGTCCTTATGAAAGGCGGTGCATGTAACTGTTTCATTCAATAAAATTGCAACTCTGGTTGTTGGCCACTGATGGCAAATTCCCTGTTAAGGAAAAATCCTGGAGCCTACGGCACCCCAAGCAGATCATGGCCAAATCAGTGTTAGAAACTCAGATATATAAGCTAGGTGCCAAATGGGTCCTTAAACCATGGTGACAGTCGCCAAAATGGAATGCCTTGTTGTCATTTTTTGGTAAGACGGTGCTAAAGTCATATTTTTCAGTTGATGGAGTGACTGATTCTCAGTTAAACATCTGGCTAGTTCAGATGACATCCTTGAACTAGGTGAAGAGCTTTGAGACCTTAAAAAAGAAAAGTCACTTGATCCAGGGAGAGTCCACATATATATTGGCCTATTCCAATCTCTTTTTCTTAATGGTGACTTGCTTCTTCTCAGGCTCCACTGAAAAAGCAACCCCCCCCCCCGAAATTCATTCCGATTGTGCAGATAAAATATAACTGATAGACTTCTACAGGATGTGGTATTAGTGTGTGAAAACAGTCCAGATCCAATGATCCTCAGATGGTGGAGATGTCGGGCGCCATCCGGGTCACAAGTGTTTGATTGCCTGGTGCAGAATGCACCTGGCAGCTGTCTAATTTTGAACACCGGGCCAAATACAAGCAGTTCCTCCAGCTAATTCACCTGTCGTAATAGGTAGCTGTTTTCTTTTTTCATGAGCTTCCTCTCTGTCTCCTTTTATTTTTTGTCTTTCCAATAAAAAAAGGATTTGTTCAAAACACGATGCTTCCAACATGGCATTCTTGAAATTTGAATGCATGCAGTATCAGGATGTACTAGCAAAGCAGTAGTTTTGTTGTTGTTCAGAAATTCTGCTAATCTAACCTATACGGGGAGGATGTGGATTGTTGCTCAACTGGGCCATCTGCTTTCACAGTCAGTCCCTCTGTTAGAGGCGCCTGAACAGTGTGGTGGCTAGCTGGTTGCAAAAGGGGACTTCCCTTCTTTTCCCCCATTTTCTTTTTTAAAAAAGTTTTTCTTCTTTTTGAAGCGAAAGGCTTCTTTTGAACAAGTGTGGGAAAGAAGTTTGGAATTCTGAACCTGAAAGAGCCTCCTGTGTGTTCCCTTCTTCCTGGACACTTTGTTAGCCTTTGTCATTGATTAAATTGTCCTGAATGAATGTTGTAGAGCCTCTCGATAGCACTTTGGAGCGTTTGAAAATGCTTCACATACATCATCTCCGTAATCCCTGCCCCAGCTCCATAAAGTCGGGTTGTAAAGGATTTCTGTGTCTTTCTCCGTGGCCTGGCTGTCAAAGGCCTCACAAGCTGAGTTTGGTGGGGTTGATGCCCATGGGTTGTGGGTGAACATGGGTGAGTTAGAGAAAGATCGATCTAGCTGGTCTTAGGCAAGTAGAGAAATGTGGAGACCCAGAACCTCACTTAAAACAAAACAGTGGACTGGCCTGTTTTAATTTGTATGTTTAAATCAGGACTGATGGATTATTATTATTATTATTATTATTATTATTATTATTATTATTATTAGCTGGCAGTGTTTTTTAATAATATTTTTATTATTTTTTCTTCTTTTATGTTTTTTATTTGCAAATAAAAAAAATTAAGTGCAAAACTAAAAAGTCTCCGGAAGGTGGAAAAACTGGCAACTTGGAGGAAAACATTTCGTGAGTTAAGGATGGGTGAAGTGGTATGTTTAAATATTGCTAATGGGCGCTTTGCAGTCCTACAGAGCTTCAAGATTCCAACGGAGCAGTCTTGCAGCAGTTGCTGTTTAGTATTTATATCCGTCAACAATAAGTGCCAAGAACAGCTCCTCTCCCCACCCCAAAGAAAAAAGAACTGGAGAAGTTAATACATCAATTCATGAACATGACCAATACCCCTTTTTTAACCAAACACTACACATTGCTAACACAAATGACATTAGAGAGATAACTTCTGTTTCTGACTGCCTTGCTAAACTCTTGTAGGACTTGATGGGGGCTGTTGCTTATTCCCTGCTTGTGGGCTTCCCATAGGCATCTGGTTGGCAGCTCTGCAAAACGAAATACTGGATTAGATGGGCCTTTTGTCTCATCCAGAGAAGCTTTTCTTACATTCTTACAAAGTTATGGAAGCTGAACTATATCTGAAAGTTGACGGGGTAGGCAAAATGTTTTCCCATTCATTTGTTAATTCTTGGCTGCTGTTTTGATACCGTAGACCGTGATGTCACATTGTGATGATTTGAACCTCTCTGGAGTGTCTGGTCTTGCACTGCAGGAATCCAGTTCTTCTTGGGAGCGGTTGCCAGTGATCATAATTTAGCCCCTTGGGGATCGCTGAACCTCAGGGCTCAGTCTTGGTGCCTGTCTTGAAGGGGCTTAGTCTGTTTTGGAAAGAAGGGGGTTAGTTAGCTTCTGGGTTTCAGACAGGATTCTTCCTGGAGATAATTGGGAATTGAACTCAGGAACTGCTGGATGCAAAGTGTTCAATATCTAGCCAGCATTCAATATTTGCCAGGTGCCAGGTATATTTTGCACCTGGCTATCAGCCACTTGCAACCAAGTGAAGATGCCCAGACACCAGGATGGTGCCTGACTTCTCCACCATCTGGTGGTTCATGCCTGGCGGATCCTTGGATCTTGATTTTCCACCCACACATGAGCAACATATCTTGTAGAATTCTGTCATTGATACCTGCACAATCAGAATGAATTTCAGGAACCGAAATTTCAGGATTTTTCAAGTCGAAAAATGCGACTTTCGAGCCATCTGCCCCCAAAATGGCAGCTAGGCATTTTGTAATCCTGGTTTAAGGAGCGATTTGGCGCCTAGCTAATATACCTGAGTTTCTAACTCTGGCTTTACTGCTGAGCCACAGCCAGTTCCAGTTGCTTCTGGGGGCTAGCAAAAAGACATCGCTCCTGCAAGAACCCACTGCAGTCTGTGCTTTGTGCAGAGGAGGGAACCGAGTGTTCCACTTGTGGAATTTCATGCAGTCGCCTTCTTGCAATTCCTTCTTGCCTGTGGCTACTTGGCCAGCGCTTAAAGCACCGGCCGATCTATTTATTATATATCTCTATATATAATAGCAAATTATGTCCCTGGGAATGTATGTAATTACTAGGTTGGAATGGCTGTAGTGCGGGGCATTCTACAGCTGATAAATGCAACAGCTGTTTGTTTTTGATTGGGGAGGGAGAGAAAAATAGATAAAATTAGAAATTAAGTACATTCATGATGTTGTTTCTGCATGATTCCAAACCCTGAGGCAGAATGCCATATCAGGGGTGTACCAATAGCCATTAGCCGTGAATACTAAATTGAAGCCAAAGTACCTGTGATTTTCATGCTCGGAGGGCATGCAGTGAAAGTCTGTGTTGCCTTCAGGACATCCTGATAGGCTTCCTCTGGCTTGACTTCATTGAAGCCAATATGCTGGGCTTCATGGACCCCTTGGGCTGGTCTTGTGTCCTTGTCCTTTCTTGCAGTTTGTCCAAGTGATGATAGCTTAGTATGTGCCCTCCAAATACAAGTTGTTGGGAAGCAGAAGTGTGAAGAGTGCCGTTGGGACCTGCTTGTGAAGGGCGAGTATAAAATAAAACAACAACAATATTGATGTGAAACTCACTTGCACAATGAGAAAACTGGACCACCAAAAGGAAGATCACAATAGGTTCACAGAAAAACATAGTTTCCTTCCAAAGCAGGATTTGGATCATGCTTGCCTCTCTTATTTGAGAGATTCTGCTTTTTAAAAAAATTACTAGTCTAGGGTTGCCACACTTCTGATATGGGCTGCCGTTCGACTGGGTTTCCCCAGACATTTTCAAGCGACCATTTTTTACAGACGAATCCTGGCTGTGTCTGGGAAATTCTGAACGTATGGCAGCCCTAGCTAATCCGAACCTGTGTGGTGTATTTTGTTATGCAGACATTTGCAACGCATGACATTCATCTGGCTTTACTCTTGACATTTCCCCCTCAGCCCGCCCCCCCCCCATTCCCGTTCTTTGCCCCCAGCCAGTTAAAACGCTACAGGCACAAGCAGTCAGCAAATCTAGGCCTTTAAGGACTCCCTCCCCAAATATACTTTCTGAAACAAGTTGTGAATGAGTTGTTAAGACACTGAACAATGGTGATTAAAAATTATGTAAAAAGTAGCATAGAGGATTACCTCATGGGGGGGGGAGCAATTAGTTATAGTAAGAATTCTAGGCTTATGGCACGGTCCACAATGACACTCCATTTAGGTCCCAGAGGTGGAACTCCTGTGTGACTGCACCAATGAACACTTAACTAAAGGCAAGCGGCTTGTCTTTTCTCAGATTGTCCCATTTATATGCTTAAACGTTCACTCTCTTGGGTGAGAGGGCGAAGACTAGACTAGAAGCGTTCGCTAGTGTTCTCTGCATTCTTAACATGGAAATACCTACCTGCAGCCCCGGGTCCTACTCTGCAAACTGACCCTCTGTTCAAGTGTCCTAAGCAAATCTCTCGTACATCCCCGCCTCCTTCCCTCTGACCGCCCCTCCCTCACCTTTTGTATAATAAGGCTTTGACCTTCTCATGAAAATGCATTTAAGTGCTGTTTTCTCCCCCAGGAGTGTTCTTGGTGACTTACAATGGCCTCCTCTTAAAGTTCAACGTGTGCTTCTCAGGTACCTTGTCCTTTTGCAAAACACTTGAGCAAACCTTTATCTAAGCACAGTGACCTTTTCGGTTTGAGCCATTCTCCGCTGCCCCCGTTTGCTGCAGAATATTTAATTTTCAAAAGGTTTTCCAGGGCAGTCAGACATATTTCTCTTGTTTCGATTAATCCCACCCCCCCGCCCGGCATGTCTGTGTTCATGCCTTGTCTTTTCTCTCCCCCCCCCCCTCTATTTTTCTCGGCAGTGCCTTAATCTCTGTTTATGTTGGTAACTTGACTCAATTTTTATTTGCTGGCTTGCATTAAAGCGCCGGTGTCTCTTTGTGTATAAATGCAAAAGGCTTTTTAATAAGGCAAGATGAATTGGATTAGGTAGAAAAGATGCCTTCTCCAAAAGCGCACCAGAAAGACGTGCGCCCAGAAAAGGCATTGCGTATTCAGCATGTGGGCAAGGTCTTCGAGGTGGACTTCTCCCCCTCCTCTTTTTCCTTCTATGAATAGAAACTTGCAGTATAGAATGGCAAAGGGGTTGGGGGGGTGCGTGTATGTTTGGGGTGGGGGGGTTGGCTTGTTCTCTTTAAGTGGGTTTATAATTGGGTAGGAATTTTTGTCAGCTTAGTCATCCTAGTACTGGGTGGATTAAGGTGGGGAGGGGGGAGGGTTGAAGAAGCCACAAGCCCCAACCGTTAGAGGCCCTTGGATAAGAATGTGTCATCCCTAAGGAATGTGTGTGAACGAAATGCGCTGTTCTCGCGTGAGGCTGCGACTGTTGGTCTGAACAGTGATGCATTCTTCGAGCATGGCTCTGAGTCACATGGAGCAGATAGATTGTTTCGCTAAAATGGAAGTTTCCCCCCTCCCCACCCGTGGGCTCAGCCATCCCTATCAGGGTTTTCAGCGTGGTTTAAACAGACTGGGATTTGGGTGTGGCAAATGGGCTGGAGAGCAAGGCCTCTGTGGGTCAGATCATGGATGTGGAATTCTGAAGACTACAACAACAACAACAACAACAACAACAACAACAACAACAACAACAACAACGGCAAAGTAATCAGTTCCCTATTGAGTCACTTCAGTGGCCTGGTGTATGCTTCCAGGGAGCAAGACAATCCCCTAGGAAGAAAAAGAGCAGGGCAGGATCTGTAGGGGAGAGAAGGGAACTAGGCAGACCGTACAGAACTCCTTCCTCCAAACTTTTGCACTTTTTGTAAACGAACCAGCAAAAAACCCTCACCAAGCATCATCAAAACATTTTAGGTGGCAACACAAAAAATAGTTACAAATGCACATATTTAACAGCCCATGAAGTTGGGCAGCAGATAGTGGATGGCTGAATGTCTAGAGAGATGTTTAAAAGAGGAAAAGTGATGTGATATTCAGTGAAATGAGGAAAAGATGAGAAATATAGACTGCTACATGCTGCACTGTAGCTAGGTGATAGAGCTGCTTCAAGAGTGTGCCTGCCTTAACATGGAATTAGACTATTCGTCCATCTAGCTCAATATTATTGACATTGATTGGCAGCTGCTGTCCCGGGTTTCAGACAGGGAGTATTTTCCAGATTTACGTGAAGATGCTGGAGATTGAATTTGGGGTCTCCTGCATGCAAATCAGGGGCTCTGCTGAGCTACGACCTTTATCTTTTCCTACAGAAGGTTTGAGGTCCAGTCCCTGGCATCTCCAGGTAGGACTGGGAGAGACCTTTGTCTGAAACCCTCAAGAGCTGCTACCAGTCACTGTTGACAGTTCTGAGCTAGAGAGACCAAGGGCCTTGCACCAAGGACCAAGGCAGCTTCCTATACCACAGGGTTATTGAATCCAGGTGCCAGAACTGGGATCATTGATACACCATAGTGAAGTCAACCGGGGTATCAATTCACTTCCCTTTAGGAATTGGGCTCTGCAAGGACTGGACAGACCTAGGATTTGATTTGTAAGGAAAATATCCTTTCATATGACTAATTTTGTAAGAAAAGAATGTCTAGCCTAGAGGTATGGATTCTTTTAATATTTAAAATTAGATACTTTATTAATAATGTGCCAGAATAATTGAGCCTAGGGAGATGGCAGAGGAAGGGAAAAATATTAACAGGGGCAGAACAAGGAAAGATTATGGTATGATTTTTATCAAGCTTCATTGGAATGGAATCAAAATGCAGAGGGCAGACTTAGGTCCAAGGAATAGATGGCTGTGTTTTCTATGACTGTGTTGTAGTTTCACATACAAGAAATGTATAAATATAGGTGCAGTTATTTGATACAAAAAAATGAATATATCATATGTGTGTGTTTGTGTACCGCCTCCATTCTTTTGTGTTAAGAAAAGAATTGGAGGTGCTCTTGGTAGTTCTGTCACCATCAAAAGTGTGGGGAATGGCAGCCCAGCAGAGAGCTATTTCCTGTGGAAGTGTTGTAAGCTCAGTGTTGGAGCCTCTGCCATGCAAAAGGTTCTTGTTTCAATTAGCGTTTGAAATTCGCCATGCACATTTTGCACCCGGCGATCAGCCACTTGCAACCAAGTGAAGATTCCCGGGCACCAGGGTGGCGCATGATGTCTTCACCATCTGGAAGTGCATGCCTGGACCCTTGGTTCTTTGCTTTTACACGCTAGCAACACATCCTGTAGAATTCTATTCATCACATTTGCACAATCAGAACGAATTTCTGGAACCAAAATGTCGTATTGAAAAATACAACTTTTGAGCCGTCTGGTCCCAAAATGGCAACTAGACATTCTGTTTGGGTGACCGTGACCCTGGTTTAAGTAGCCATTTGGCGCCTAGTTTATATACCTGAATTTCTAACACTGGTTTCAATCCCTAGCACCACCATTTAGGACTGGGACTGTCTCCTGCCTGAAACGCTGGAGAGGCAGGCGCTGCCAGTCTTTGCAGACAATACTAAGCTAGATGGGCAATGCTCTAACAGTATGAGGCAGCTTTGACTGTTTCTGTGCCAGCTTTTAAACTGTGGAACTCTCTTCTTACAGAGGTGCCTCTTCATTGTATAGTTCTTTCCATAAGAAGACAAACCTCTTTCCACTGGCCTTTGATAGTTACGGCATTTTGTTCTGTGGGACGCACCTCTTTGGTTGAACCTGTACTATTGTGTTTCTGCTGTAATGGTTATGCCTTGCTTGTTTTTATAGTTTGAATTGTTTTTATAGTTATAAATTGATCCCATTGTTGCATGTCAAGGATAAGTTTCTAAGACTGGAAATTAAAAGTATAATTGCTGTCCCTGTATAAGAATGCATTAAAGGTAAAGGTAAAGGTACCCCTGCCCGAACGGGCCAGTCTTGACAGACTCTGGGGTTTGTGCGCCCATCTCACATCTATAGGCCGGGGGCCAGCGCTGTCTGGAGACACTTCCGGGTCACGTGGCCAGCGTGACAAAGCTGCATCTGGCGAGCCAGTGCAGCACACGGAACGCCGTTTACCTTCCCGCTGGTAAGCGGTACCTATTTATCTACTTGCACCCGGGGGTGCTTTCGAACTGCTAGGTTGGCAGGCGCTGGGACCGAGCAGCGGGAACGCACCCCGCCGCGGGGATTCGAACCGCCGACCTTTCGATCGGCAAGCCCTAGGCGCTGAGGCTTTTACCCACAGCGCCACAGCGCCACCCGCATTAATTTCTCCTAAATAATCCCCCCCTTTTTGCTCTGAGATGGTTTATCTGCATTGTCTGTTCCATATTTTGTGGAAAGGAAATAAATAATATTTAAAAAGAAGGTGAAACTTGTAAAAGGTTTTCCAACTTTGTTATTGATGATGTCTCTTAAAAAAAAAAAAGGATCAGAAGGTTGTTAAATGCAGCCTGGGTCTGATACAAGCCACGGAGTTGACTCATTCTCTTACCAGTAATACTTTGAAGTTCTGCTTGTAGATAATGTTCACTGTGGGGGCAGTTAATAGCATCAGTTGTACAACATTTCAGGTATTTAATTCTGCTTTGTAAACTGATGAGGTTGGAAGACCAGTTGTGTTCAGGAGAGAAGAGAGCCTGAATTCCTGAGACTTCAGCTCGTGTACTTAGCTGCAGTGCCTCACCAAATCTCATATGTGGTCATATTTCACCAGTGTGGGGTGCAATGGTTAGTGTTGGACTTGGACCTGGGAGAGCAGTATTCAAATCTCAATTCAACCATGAATCTCACTGCAAGACCTCAGGCCAGTCACAGTCTCTCAGCCTAACCTACCTCACAGAGTGGGATGTGAAGGTAAGGAATAAATGGGAACCTATGTCCTATGGGTCTCATCAGGCCTAGCATGGGGCCCAGTTTGGCCTGTGAGGCCATTCCTCACAAAACAAGCCCACCTGCCCCATATACAATATCATGTGTGGGGTAGGTATTGGGAGCTTGCACACTGTCAATTCCACTCAACTGATCATCACTGATGGGAGAGTCCCCTAAGGCAGTGTTCCCCAACCTTGGGCCTCCAGCTGTTTTTGGACTACAACTCCCATCATCCCTCGCCAGCAAGACCAGTGGTCAAGGATGATGGGAATTGTAGTCCAAAAACAGCTGGAGGCCCAAGGTTGGGGAACACTGCCCTAAGGTATTAGCTGCCCTAGGGAGCCCCTCATTGAAAAATCCTGAGTGCAGCCAAGGCAGCTCTGTTGCGAATCATTTGCAATTGAGGCTGCTTGCTAAGACAGCTTCCCCACCCCCTGCAGGGGGGGGAACCCCTCAAATTCTTTGAGTTTCTAGGCAGATTGCTTCATCAAGCCCTGTTAAAGGTGTGTTCCCATTTCCAGTCAGTTGATTGGCTCTGGGTGCATGTATTTGAAGGTCTCTGTAACACCCCATCAGCTGATCCCCCTTGAACTTTGACATACATAAGACCTGGTAATTGCTAGGTGGGCAGTCCTGCTCACCTGGCTAAGTTGGCCCATTGGGGAGACTGAGGGCTGCAGCCTGATCCTGTTCTCTGCCCGAGCCATATGTCGAATCCAGTGTCTGATTCTCCTCTGCTTCCTCAAATCCTAAATTTAAAGAGACACATCCCATGTTTTAAGGATTGTTTTTCTAGTCCAGCTTCAAACTCCCAAATCTTCTTCCCGCTTGTTACAGACAAAGAAAAAAAGGAATGCTTTCTTCTGCTGTATATCCAGTTCAGCATCCCATTTGCATTAATGCACATTCTGTTCCTGCATATAAATAATATCACTGCTTGAGAATGACTTTTGAAGTACATGGGCGAAACCAAATATTACCCTTGGCTTTTTTTATTATTATCTCACACTGTAGTATGTGCAAGAATTATACGGCGAATCCCGGAGGCTAATGGGGAACCAGTTAGACAGGGACTGAGTGCTCCAGTTAAGCAAGCCAATTTTGAATGCTGCTTATGAAATCTCATAAATCCGCAACATGGATGCAAACTCTAGTAACCCTGGTATACTTAAGCATGGAGAAGTTGTTTTGCTCTCGGACTTTTGGGATATCTAGTACCTTTTGGAGGGGGGGAACAATGTGCTGTAGACAGGCAGGAGTGGGTGCCCACCTTGAGGTTTCTCATAGCGCATCTCTAGGATTACCAGTGGTTTGGCGAGTCTGTTTCCTCACTGCTCTATTTCTTCATAGATTTGTAGAGTTGGAAGGGACCCCGAGGGTCCTCTAGTCCAACCCCCTGCAATGCAGGAATCTCAACTAGAGCATATAACTTGTAGGTTACTTGCCTTGCAGTTGTTTTGTAGCAGTGACATGCAAGAGAACAGTCATCCTATAGAAAAGTGTGTGAGTCATTCAGCCCAGATGGCCCTTGTTCAACACTGTGCATGGAGGAACTTGGATGTATTAAGTCAGTCTGTTTTTTTTTGGGGGGGGGTTGTTGCTTACAACTTCGGCCATCCTGAATTGCTCTGTTTATGTCCTGACTGGCTACTCTTGTGTTGTCTTGTGCAGTTATTGTAGATGAAGCTTGCCTATTCTGTACTTCATAGCAGAAACTGGGATTTAGAGAGCTTTGCTTGAGGCCAAACAGGTACCCGATGCTGTTCTTAAGTATTGTATCTGTGTTTCCCAGGGCCCTGTCAAGCTGCTCTGAAAGTCTTCATTGACTTTGGAAGGGGTCTACCTTTTTGTCTAGAGCCATCCTCTTAAGGTTTGTGGTCACATTTGTGTATTTGTGTGGGTGTTGAAGACACCACCCACTCTCGTCACTTCTTTCCCCTGGATTAGCAGCTCCCTACCCTGAGTGAGGAATCTGGGTACCGTATTTTGCGCCCCATAGGACGCTCCGGCCCATAGGACGCACCTAGTTTTTTTGGGGGAAAATAAAAATAAATAAATATTTATTTCCCCCCCAGGTGCGGGGCTGGAAGAACCAGGTCGGGGAACAGCGGGAAGGCACGCTCTGCCTCCCTGCTGTCCCCCGAGCTTGTGGGGCTGGCTATGGGGAGAAGTGCGCTGAGCCGGGGACTGCAGGCAGCTCTGCGCGGCCATCGGGAGCAGGGCGGGACTTCGCGACCGGCTCCCAGTGGCCGCGCAGAGCTGCGCTGAGCCGGGGACTGCAGGCAGCTCTGCGCGGCCATCTGGAGCTGGGCGGGACTTCGTGCCCCGCTCCCGATGGCCGCGCAGAGCTGCGCTGATCCCGGGACTGCAGGCAGCTCTGCGCAACCCTCGGAGCCGGTCTCCCAAGGGTTGCGCAGAGCTTCCTGAAGCCTGGAGAGTGAGAGGGGTCAGTGCGCACCGACCCCTCTCGCTCTCCAGGCTTCAGCGAAAGCCTGCATTCGCCCCATAGGACGCACACACATTTCCCCTTCATTTTTGGAGGGGAAAAAGTGTGTCCTATAGAGCGAAAAATACGGTAAATCCAGTACAGTAGAACTAATCTAAATTTTGGGCATCTGGTAGAGCTGAAAGAGGAAGTGGGAAAGTGTTCCTCTTCTAACTTGCTCCTTCAACTCTACATTCTTTTCAAGGGAGAAGAAGGTAACCACCCTCATGACCAAGCAGGCAGTGAGTGGTGGTGAGGCAGGGGTGGTGATCTCAGCAGCGTCGCAGGCATCAGCAGAAGACCTCCAGGGTGCCATTGTTTTTACAGTTGCCATGTTGGTGAGCCCAAGTTTACAGGGTAGATTGCTGTGGAATAAATGGCTTCAAAACTAAACTCATTCCCTAAGCTTGTTGTGCTGTTGCTGTCCTGGATCTGAGAGGTGATTAAAAAAATATGGGGCAGGTTATTGACTCTACTGAACTTTGGACTGCAGGTGGGAGATTAATTGATTGTGAATGCTGTACCATGTTTTGCAGAATTATTTGTTCCAAATGGAATGTGGATGGGTTCAGACTTGTCCTTTTTATGACGTTCTAGCTTTTCATGGGCAGGGAGTCCATGCAACTCCACACCCTACAGTCTGCTTTGTTTTGCTTTTTCTGCATTCTTTAATTTGACTCCAGATAGCTATTTATATAGGACAACTCCATACTATTAGATTGAGCCCTGGCTGTGTATTTTTTTTTTTCCTATTTCTTTTCTATTCCATAGTTAGCCTTTTTCTTGAAAGAGGGGCAGTATTCAAAACTAGTCCTACACAGAGCAGACCAATTGAAGTTAATAGCCTGACTAACTTAGGTTTATTAATCTGAATAGCTCTATTCAAATTGAATAGCTCTAGTCAAATTGAATAGTTGAATACAACAAACAAATTCTAGAACTTGGGGCCCCAGATGAGACGGGGGATGAAAGGCTGCTCTTTGGGTTATTACCCGACTAGAGCCTCAGTCAGTTCTTTCTTTTGCTCCATTTAAAAAATGAAAAAGTATATTTTGGGAAATGGAAATTGCTACTGTTGGTTTTTAATGTGAAGATGGAGAAATCTAATTGGAAAAAGTCTCGATCTCCATTATCTTACTCATTTATCAGCCCACCTCCACAAAACCGCTCTTGCCTTTAGGGTTGCTGAAGTCAAAAACTTCATTTTTTCAAGGTTGCACTTGGACTTTAATGCCCAGATTTCATGAACTAACTACAGTGGTACCTCGGGTTAAGTACTTAATTCATTCTGCAGGTCCGTTCTTAACCTGAAACTGTTCTTAACCTGAAGCACCACTTTAGCTAATGGGGCCTCCTGCTGCCGCCGTGCCGCCGGAGCCCAATTTCTGTTCTTATCCTGAAACAAAGTTCTTAACCTGAAGCACTATTTCTGGGTTAGCGGAGTGTGTAACCTGAAGCGTATGTAACCCGAGGTACCACTGTAATCTGCTTTTGCGGCATTGGAAGTATTACCATGTGGTTTTCATATCATACAGCAAGTTCAAACTTTAAGCACCACGCTCTGGCCATTTCTTTGTAACATCAACAGGAAAACGCTGATTTCTACTTGCCCACCGTTCCTTCATGTAGTGACTTTCTAATTCTGTATTGAGCAAAGCAGAGGAAGACTTTGAATTGCATTACTTGTAATCTTAATGTTATTTGAGGTGGAGAAGCAGCAGCAAAGCCAGGCAGGAGAGAGCATATACAGTGATGGGCATACAGGAGTCTTGCTCCATTTAGATAATATCCTGACTACATTAATCCATATCCTGTTATTTCACATTGCTCAGTCACTACTGCCGGCTCACTAATGTGAACTAATTGCATTTGCTCTAGGAAAACAGTTACACACACACACACGAATATTTCTGCAGCAGATATTAGCATTATCATTTTAGTTGCATGAATGGAATTGCAGTGCATGATGTCAAAAGAAAAATATGATAGCACAACCTTCCAGTTTTAAAACAAACAAATAATAATAATTGACATTGTGTATTCTGTTCTTTAGCGGTCCTTGGCACGCACACATTGTAGAATCGTGCTGCTTTAAAATCACAGAACCATAGAAGAGTTGGAAGGGACCACGAGGTTCCTCTAGTTTGTAAAGGGTTTTATGAATTCATCCAAAAAATTTGGGAGGGTGAGAAGAGCAAACAACTTACTGAGGCCACTTTTTGGGTCTTTAAATTTACATTTGGTTTCCCCCTTTTGTTGTTTGTTCTAAATGGATGGACTGAAAAAGTAACATCCTTTTGAGAATCTTTCCTTTGGGGAGACTGCATGCTGGCAGTCCTACAATGGGGCAACAAGCCACTGCGGTTGAAAGAAGAAAGCTTTTCCCTTGAAAATCAAGTGCCTAGATGCTGTCTGGTCTCTGAACCTGAGAGAAGCAAAGGATAGGTCAAGGTATGGAGCTCATATCCTCCCAGATGATGATGGACCAGAATTCACATCATCCGAGACCATTGGCTGTGCTGCCTGAGTGATGTCTGTCTTAACATCATATCTCCAGCTAAACATCGTGATGCACCAATACATCATGATGTCATAAATAAGGATGTTACTATGTCAAGGTGAACTAGGTAATGTCCTGGAAACTGCTGCTACTTAGGTGTCTGAAACTGGTACATTTTTACTTACCTTTAACATATTGTGACTTTTTTATAGTACAGAGCAACAGGGGCAGCCCGCAGGAATCATGAGAGAAGCGATGACCGGCTTCACAGTTTTTCCCATGTTATGATTTTTTTCTCTGTCCAGTTCCTCCATTCCATTCATGTACCATCGCTGAGCTAGATGGATGAATGTCTGATTCGGTAGAAGGCAGCTTCCTATCTTCATATAGATGCATTTATTCACGACATTTTTCTCTTTTCACACTACAGAGTGTGTCCTATTGATGAGGTCACCCAGTGTTGGTGCCTTGCGGTGCTTCACTGGAATCTTTGTCTCTCATGGTGTCAGCATCTTGCTTACATCAGCTTTGTACATTTGTCAGTTTCTGGATTGATAATAATAATAATAATAATTTATTATTTATACCCTGCCCATCTGGTTGGTTTTCCCCAGCCACTCTGGGCGGCTTCCAACAAAAGATTAAAAATACAATAAAATATCAAACATTAAAAACTTCCCTAAACAGGGCTGCCTTCAGATGCCTTTTAAAAGTCAGATAGTTGTTTGCTGAGCATCTGTTATGAAAGTTCTTTCAACCTGACTAAAAACACATAGCAATTTCTGCAAGAAGACGACTCCATATTTCTGGTGGGGTGTTTTAGAGAAGTCTTAGTGTCCCAGGAATCTTCAACATTGGTTGGCGATCAACGTTTTTTCCTAATTGTTACCTCTTTGTGAACCTTCAGTACAGAAGTGGTAATTTCTGCAGTTTGTGTTATGATACTTTTCACAGTCAAGTCAGTTTATTATGTTTTATTAGCAGACAGCCATTATACACATGAAAGCAATAATAACAACAACAATAAAGATTTACATTTCTATTCCTTAACGTTTAACGGATAGATAATTTCCCATACCCCCTTTAAGTTTTAATAGCACAGAAATTTAGATATTCTGAAGGGTATATACTTCTCTACATTGGACAGCAAAAAAACCCCCAAGTTTTTGCTAGGGATTACTTTCCCTGCTGTAATCTTAATAATGGGTAAATATAGTTATTTCTGTGTTCATTATGAAAAGGGGCGTTCAAGGAAAACATGAGTTGCATCTTCTGTTGACACAGAATTTGCAATGACAAATTCTGTCCTCCTTTGTGTTTTGAATTCCTTTGTGCCAGCCCATCCAATCTGTTAGTGGACGGACTTTATAAAAGTTTAAAAACACATTATTTTGTAGGGCTTTATATAAACAGCATCCTCTCTAAGAATTGAAATGAGTTACTGCATATTGCACTCAGTTTATTTACTGGATTTGAATGTTTTCTGTTTCGTTGAGAGGAAGGGTCGTAAAACACCTGCTTTAGAAAAGGTCACAAGTTCAGTCTTCATCTTTTCCAGGTAGGGCTGGCAGAAACTCCAGATTGCTGCTACCTGTCAACGTAGAAAATGCTGAGCTAAATGGACTTATGCTGTATCTCAGGATAAAACAACTTAGAGCCATTTCTGCCTATATTACTTAGCTTGATTGCTTTGTCTAAAATACTCACTGAGTGTACATGCATTGTGTGATGGCTGTTCTCTTCCTGGGAGTGGGTGAAGCAAGCTAGACCTCTTAAAGTAGTTTTGCACGGCACATCAAGATCTTTTGAGATTTAAAAACAGTTTTATGAATTCATGATATTTTTATTACTGCCCTGACCATGTAGCGTGTCTATTAAGTATTTGAGCCTCACTCCTGAGTGCTTGTTAAGAAAGGTATAAATTAGTCTAAGAAATAATGATAGCTTTGCAAGTAGAAAGTATCACCTCCATTGCAGGAAAATCCTTATAATCTAAAAGGACAGGGGACAGATACTGCGTGGGGATCATGTCAAAACTGGGCTCATGCAGAGTGTCACTTTGAATGTCCCTCTGAGCTAATGTCACTGAAAATTGAAATGCTGAAATTGAAAAGTGGCCTGTGCCTTAAAAAATTATAATATTTTCCATAAAACGCTTTCTGAAACTCGTCTTCCTTGTCTATTCATTTTGAAATATCATTGGCTTAGAATGAAGGAGAACTCCCTGTTTTTCTTCTGCAATGATGCAACCACTTGTATTGAGTGCTGCCAATTGCCACCTTGCCTCAAGGTATCTGAGCACTCCATGAGTAGTATGGATGCAGAACTGTTTTGCTTGTGAAGCTATGTCGTACTCTGGCTTTGCTCAAACATTTTTCTAGAGAGGGGATTGCAGCTTCTGGACAATCTGCCGCTGTGAAGTAAGTGTGATGGGATGATGAGCTGCTTGTGCGTAAAATCGTAGTCCCTCAGAGTTTGTTCAAGTCCACAAACCTCTGTCTGTGACGGAGCCCCTCAGACATGGCTCCTCTAGTCACTCGCAGATTCCGACAGTGGCTGCTTTCGGAATCGCTTCCAGCATAAAAGCTCCTTAACGGAAACACGTCTTCTGGACTCGCGGCGTGACAGTTTCCGGCGAGGAGTGGGTCTCCCTATGGGAGGTCCAGAAACCTCCCCACTGTTCTCGCTGGACGTGTCCCTGAGCCCTCCCTCTTGCTCGCTTTCCCTCAGAGACCCACCTCTCCCCCTGCTGGTTCCTGCTTCCGCTGCTAGGTCTCTCCCAACCTCCGTGAGCCCTTCCACCACCTGTCCCTCCGATGGCAGTTCCCTGACAGTAAGCCACTCAAAGAAAGCCACTCCTTTCTTTGTCTAGGGGATAGAGAACTGCTGACAAAACTTGAATGCTGGCCAGCCGCCATTTTGAATCAAGATGGCAAACCAAAACATGACTTTGCCCAGTTTGGCCTGACGGTTACAAACAATCTGGGACTTTTTGCGGGCGCCAAGTCCCAACGGAGCAAATGTTTTCTCTCAGAAAGTTCTTTCGTTTTGTTGGGCTTCTAGTCCTTTTGTGGAGATTTCCAAACCCCCTTTATCCTTGAGGAATGTGAATGCATCATGTAATCCTTGTGTTGCTTTGGAATCCCAAGTAGGAATTGGAAAAAGCCTTCCAGACCACCAAAAGACTTTTCACCTACATGCCCGCACGTAACTGTGGTGAGTCACAGGGCAGCTGAAGAACTCCCTTACTGTGGCTCTGACTCACCTGTGAAAAACTGCAACGCTGTGGGCGAGTAGCTAATTCTCCACCTGCCTGAACTCTAAGTAATGGAGAGTGGCAGTGTGGGCTCTCTTCACCCACCCAGCTTGCCAGATTGCTCCTACCAAAGCTTGGGGCATCGATAGAGCTGGGGGGAAAAATCCCTGAGTCATTATTTAAGCATTGCTCGATCCCTCCATGTGCTGGAGTTGATATAGGCTCCAAATATATAGTTATATTCTAGAACCCAGGAGATTTTCCCCCACCACAAGATCTGCATATGCAGGTGTGTGGATGGATGAAATCTTATACACCCTCTCTATCCGGCGATGAAAGTGACTTACACGTTCCCCCCTGCAGTTCGTAGCATGCCTGTTCTTGTCCACTTCACCAGTGTCTCTTTGCCCCAGCTGCCAGTTTATCCCCAGGGGAACTCTTGTTGAGGATATGGCTAGTGGAATGTTTTGTGTGCAGAAGTTTCCAGGTTCAATCCCTAGCATTTCCAGGTAAGTTAGGAAAGACTTTTGTCTGATACCCAGTCAGTTAGTTTATACCTGGGTGGAAGCTACACACAAATAAAAGACGTTCTGAAAATGCTCCCCCCCCTTTAAATAAAAGCTTTTTTAAAAATACATTGAATTTTCCATAAGGCTTGCCATCGCCATCTAGTGTCACATTTTATATTGCATTTAAAACATGCTTAAAACATTTCATTTGCAGCTGTATAGCTGAGTCCCTGGTATATCCAGTTACTTGGCCAAAAGCACCCAACACCCAACCATTGAATACCATTTTAGCTCCAGCTAAAGCCCTCTGCTTCTCCAGTTGTTTTAATTTTTTTAGAGGGTCATCTGATTCGGGGGCAGAGATGGTGGAATCTGTGACCCTACAGAGGTCTACAGCTCCCATTAGCCACAGCCAGGATGACCAAAGGCAGTGTAAAAAATTCAGATATATAAGCTAGGCACCAAATAGCTCCTTAAACCAAGGTTGCAGTCGCCAAAATGGAATGCCTTGTTGTCATTTTTTGGTAAGACGGCGCTAAAGTCATATTTTTCAGTTGATGGAGTGACTGATTCTCAGTTAAACATCTAGCTAGTTCAGATGACATCCTTGAACTAGGTTAAGAACTTTGAGAACTTAAAGAAGGAAAGTTTCTTGTTCTAAAGGCAGCCCACATATATATTGGCCGATTCTGACCTCTTTTTCTTAGTGGTGACTGCTCCTGCTCAGGCTGCACTGAAAAAGCAATCTGGTTCCTGAAATTCATTCCGATTGTGCAGACAAAATATAACTGATAGACGTCTACAGGATGTGGTATTAGTGTGTGAAAACAGTCCAGGTCCAATGATCCTCAGATGGTGGAGATGTCTGGCACCATCCTGGTGCCCAGGCATCTTTGCTTGGTCAGAAGTGTTCGATACACTGCATCTAGGTTGGAGGCTATCACAGTTTGTCGGGGGACCAGGTTCCATAGTTTAACTGTGCACTGCACGAAAAAGCAATCTCTTTTATCTTTCCTGAACTTTCCATCATTCAGCTTCCTTGGATATCCACAGATTCTTGTATTAAGAAGGTGGGACAAAAGCTTTTCTCTGGCCACTTTCTCTAAGAATATTCAGCCTTCTATTCTACAAAAGCGAACAGAGATTGCAGCAGTGCCGGGGGGGGGGACTCTACTTGCAAGTCGGATTTGGCCCCCCCCCCAGGCTTCCCTGTTTGGCCACGAGGCTTTTTGGGCTGATGGGCACGGCCAAATGTCAGGTGTGGACACATAAAGACATTGCTGGGCTGAAAGGGGCTTTGCAGGCACAGCCTGATCGATACTTTCAGAGCTCCATGTGCGGCATTTTGCAAACCCCACCGAGCAGTTTGCAAAACGACTTGCACTGAACTTTGTACGCACCTGTGGTCCAGTTTCCCAACCTTGTTGTTGTTGTTTAGTCGTTTAGTCGTGTCCGACTCTTCGTGACCCCATGGACCAAGGCACGCCAGGCACTTCTGCCTTCCACTGCCTCCTGCAGTTTGGTCAAACTTATGCTGGTAGCTTCGAGAACACTGTCTAACCATCTCGTCCTCTGTCGTCCCCTTCTCCATCTTTCCCAACATCAGGGTCTTTCCCAGGGAGTCTTCTCTTCTCATGAGGTGGCTAAAGTATTGGAGCCTCAGCTTCAGGATCTGTCCTTCCAGTGAGCACTCAGGGCTGATTTCCTTAAGAATGGAGAGGTTTGATCTTCTTGCAGTCCATGGGACTCCCACCCTTAAGGCTGTCAAATATGAAATGGATCTTCTTCCTTGAACCATCAAAGCAAGTTATAGCATTAAGTCATTTTTTTAGGGGGCGCAGAAAGGAAATAACCAGTGTAGTCCCATGGATTATGGGACAGGATGCTTCTGATGGGGGCTCGGCTGACTTGAGTACCTGAAATAAAATTGTTTTGGTTATACATGATTCACATCCCCTCTCTTCTAGGATCTAAGTTGTGTGAACTGTGGGCTAATAAGCCAGTGTTCTAGGAAGTTTGGCAGGCGGCTATGAAAATACTTCAGAGCACTCTGTTTCCTGATGTGGTGTAAGATGACAGATTTAGAAACCGCTTTTCATTTTTCTCTCTTCCCTTAAAACTAGGAGGGGGGGGAGTGTGCAGTTTTATAGAGCTGGATCCTCCTAAATACCTTTTATTTCTAAGCCAGAAAACTTCTCTCTTCCCACTCTAGAGGGTTTTTTTATATTAAGAATAATTATAATCTTGAAAAGGCTCTTTACAGGAGACTGTTCTCAGTCCAAGAAATGTTCTAAAGGCTAAGAGCTCAAAGGAGCAATGTTTAATAATGTTTTGAAATATCTGCCCTTGGTTATGTCACTTTTTTGTAAACGGCCTGTGTTTTAAACATTTTTAAAAAAGAAAAGCCTCTCTTCATGAGAAGCTTTAGCAAGAGCCAACAGTCTAATACAGGCTCAGATCACATCTTAATTCAGAAGTCTTTGATTGTGTCTTGTGTGCTTTTTTTACAACATTTTTTTTTAAAGAGCCACCACCAACAATTTTGCTTGAGTATCTGCGGCTGGCCTTAGGTACAGGAAATTTAGAAAATTAATATAATAAAGTGTTTGCGCGCATTTTTTAAAGAAGCAAACTTTCTGATAACTCTTGTGTAGCTCCGTGGCAGAATATCTGCTTTCTATGCAGAAGGCCACTTTTTCAATCGCAGACATATCCAGGTGGGGCTGGGAATACCGTATTTTTCGCCCCATAGGAAGCACTTTTTCCCCTCCAAAAATGAAGGGGAAATCTGGGTGCGTCCTATGGGACGAATGCAGGCTTTCGCTGAAGCCTGGAGAGCGAGAGGCATCGGTGCGCACCGACCCCTCTCGCTCTCCAGGCTCCAGGAAGCTATCCGCAAGCCTTGCAAGCCCGGTGGGAGTACCCGCGGGCTCACAAGGCTTGCGGGCAGCAGCCTGCAGCCCCCGCGAGTGTCCGCAAGCCTTGTGCGCCCGGCAGGAGGTCCCACCGGGTCCGCGAGGCTTGGGGCGGCAGCCTGTCGCCCGAAGCACGGGGAGCCCTCCGGAGGGCTTCCCCTGCTTTGGGCAGGTGAGCGCAAGGCTTGGGGCGGCAGCCAGGGCTGGGGGGGGGGGAATAATTTTTTTAAATTCATTTCCCCCCCAAAAATGAGGTGCGTCCTATGGGCCGGTGCGCCTTATAGGACGAAAAATACGGTATTCTCTGTCTGAAATCCTGGAGCGCCAGTCAGCTTAGGGAATTCTACTGGCTCGATGGACCAATGGCCACTTCCTATCATGAGAAGAGCCTGCTGGATCAGGCCAATGGCCCATCCAGTCCAGCATTCTGTTCTTACAGCATCCAACCAGATGTCTCTATGCAAAGCCATCAAGCAGGACCAAAACACTAGAGCCCTCTCCCCTCCTGTGGTTTCCAGCAGCTGGCATTCAGAAGCATTATTGCCTCTGACTATGGAGGGCAGAGCGTAGTCATCGTGGCTAGTAGCCATTGATAGCCTTCCCTGCGAATTTGTCCAATATTTTAAAGCAATCAAGGTTGGTGGCCATCAATTATTCCTGTGGGAGCGAGTTCCATAGTTCAACTGTGCATCGTGTGAAGAAGTATTTTATTTTGTCTGGGCTGAATATTCCAGCGTTCAGCTTCATTGGATGTCCACGAGTTCTAGTATTGTGAAGGAGGTTGCAAGACCTCTCTGTCCACTTTCTTCTCCATTCCATGCACAATTTTACAAATTTCTACCATGTAATCTCTTTGCTCAACTTTCCTCTAGACCAAAAGTTCCCAAGTACTGCAGCCTTTCCTCATAGGGGAAATGCTATATCATACCCTTCCTTGATCATTTTGCTTGCTCTTTTCGGAACATTTTCAAACTTTTGCAACTTTCAATTTTTTTGAGGTAAAGGGACCAGAACTATATACAATACAGCTTTGGTAAGTTTGAGCTGTTCTTCGCCACTCTCTTCCTCTGCACTCCCCCCCCCCCAAAAAAAAAGAACAGAGAAGACTTGTTTGGGGGGCAGAAGATGAGTTGACCAAGTCATAAAAATCCGCAAGTTGAAGGTCTGGAGGGAGAAGCAAGAGGTAGGCCATTTGTGTGAATATAGCTGAGGGGATAGCTCAGTTGGTAGAACATGAGTTTCTTAACCTCAAGGCCATGGGTTTGAGCCCCATGTTGGGTGAAAGATTCCTGCATTGCCTCATGGTCCCTTCCAACTTGATGAGTCTTATCATTCTAACCAGAGACACCATTTAAATCTAGGGCTGCCTGAGTGGCCTCTGCAGGTAGCTTTGTTGCCCCTGAGGCTTCCCCTGGCATTCTGTCTCCTTGGTCATAAGGTAATGAGGACCTTTCTCTGCCTTGAAAAATATATAGAGCAGCTAGAGGAAGTTGGGAGAGTGACTCTTCTTTCCCACTTCCCCTTTCAGCATGCGGACTTTCAAGACACAGGTTAGTTCTACAAGCTCTGACATCTACCCAGATCTGTAGAAAAAGCCAAGTGTGGGTGCCTGGTCTCCATGTGGGGGTGTAGGGTGGTCCATCACAGGTTCAAACCAGGCCTCAGTCTCCCCTCTTTAACTTAGAAGAGGAGCATAGGAGGCTATCCTCTGTACATGTGAGAGAACCTGGATCCCTTTCCCCTTAACTGTTTCCTCTGTGAGATCAGGAGAAGGGGATGCTTCCCTGTTACCTGGGCAACAAAAGGGCTCGATAAATATTTTTGCACAGTCCGGTCTCGTGCGACGACATTCTTAAGATAGGGAGTTTCTTTTGGCTCCTCTGTTTTTTCCTGGTTTGAAGTCTTGCCCTCGGTATACTGGGAGGCTGTTTCATCAACACACAGTGTAATCTCAGAATCGAAAGTTGTCAGCACCTAAAGTCACAGGGCCCTCCGTGCTGCGCATTCCTTTCTGGTACACAGTGGATCTGTGCTGGGGGGTGGGAAAAGGGCACAGGACCTATACAGAGGGGTCTGTTAGCTCAGGATGGAATGTTGGGCTATTTAGAGTTGTTGAAAGACTGGGGATCTTAATAGGTTGGAGAGCACCTGCTAGTCACTTGATAGGGGATCATTACTTGGTCACTTACCTGTCTGATCTTCACCATGGTCCTTTTTGGGGGGCTGCCTGCCTCTGGATATCTCTCTCCCTGCCCCATCTCCTTTCTTGCAATGCATTGTCCACTGTTGGGCAGATGGGCAAAATTACAGAAAGCAATATGGTGCTGTTTGTTTTTCATTCATTAGATTTATACCCTATATTTTCTCCGAGGGGAGTGCAACGTGGTCCTCATTTTTATCTTCACAACAACCTTGTGAGGGAGGGTTTGGTTGAGAGGCTGTGATTGGCCCAAGGTCACCCAGTGAGCTTCGTGGCTGAATTGGGGATGTGTACCATTGGCATCCAAAGTCCATCACTTGTAACCGCTACTCTGCAGAGGCTATTAAGACTTTTAATTTGCTTGCTAAATTTGACAGTGATGCCCACCTCCAATGCAGTGGTGCAGAATTCCACCTAACTGGTTGTTTTAACCTCATGCTTTTCTTCTACTTTTAACGTAACTTATTTCTCCCCCCTTCCCCCTCACCCCATTTATGTACAGTCATACCTCGGGGTGAATACGCTTCGGGTTAGGCATTTTTGGGTTACGCTCCGCGGCGACCTGGAAGTAACAGAGCGTGTTACTTTCGGGTTTCGCCACAGGCACATGTGCAGACCGTCAAAATGAAGTCATGCGCAGAAGCGCCGAAACGTGGCATGCACGGACATGGGTTAGGTTTGCTTCGGGATGTGAACGGGGCTCCGGAACGGATCCAGTTCGCATCCTGAGGTATCTCTGTATTTGGGTGGCTGAGTATTATAGTGAAATGATGCTCTTTGTGAGATTTTTTTTTTTTAATGGATAGGTATAGAATATCAACCTACCCACCCCATTTCACTGTGTGTCATTGTTCTGAGTCAGATTTAGGATTTATAGGAGCAGAGCAACAACAGCAACCACTCCCTTCAACAGCAAACATTCCTCTGCATCCACAGTGATTGAAAGCTTAAATTAAGAGGTAGATTCATATAGTAGACCCATGATCTTTGGGTAGGCCTCTGCATTATTTGAAGTAGATCGGCAAGGATTTCCAACTTGGTAGTTGCCCCCACACCGCAGCCTCCAAGATACACTGCTGAAAAGAATATTCCTTAGCGAAGCAATAACCAGAAGTTAATTTTTGTGTGAAAAGACTATGCATTCCCTTCAGTTCTGGCACTCAAATTCCTGGTCTCAGAATTATAGCATTTAAATGTATGTCCTTGGTACTTACATCCCAGTTAATGGATCGTTGAGTTCTAGTAAAAAAAAACACAAAAGTAGATTCAACAAGTCTGAACTCCACCCTCCCCTGATCTAGTCAACCTAATGCAGAGACATGCCAAAATCACCTTCTTGCCAGGCCGATTGGAAAGAGGTCAGGTCAGTGCAGTGAATCGTGCAGAAAGGCGGCAGGCAGCCCTTTCTGTGGGTGGGGACGTTTGGCTCTTGGGAGCTTCTGCTTATTTAATTCTCTTGCTAGAAATAACATCAATCTCGTGGCATTTTTGTGTGATCTTTGGGGCTAAAATGCCATCCCTGTGCTTGTTGATGGTGGAGCGATTATTGGGATCCTTAATTGTCTTGTGCAAGACTTTTTGCTTGGAGACCATTTTTATTTTTTTTTAAATACCCTTTTAATAATAATAATAATAATAATAATAATAATAATAATAGTTGAAGAATTCATGTCTCTCCCCCCCCCATTTTTTTTTGCAGCCTTTGTTCAAAAGCATGCTCAGAGAGGCGGCTGCGGCTATGCAGTGTTTTGTGTGTGTGCAGACATGTGCTCTGTGTGTGTGCATCCATACACTCTGTGGCACAGCTGCAGCACTGCCGGCAGCCAGACACCCAAACAAAAGAGGCAGCGGTAGCCTGGCTGATAGCAGTAAACAGAAAGGTGATGTGCTCATGGCTTCTGAGCCAAGCTTACTGTAATTTCAGGTCACCCTGCCATTTATCTTAAGTAAACAGGAGCTGCTCTGCAGCTGCATCACATATCTGGGAGGGATTTAAACTAGCTGCTTTCCCTATAAAGTGTGCAATGATGGCAAGTGGGAGGGGAACTCTCTGGGTCACCTGTTTTGTGTTGTAGGTTAGCTGGGCAACTGTATTCTATCAAGTTAGGTTTTAATTTTAAAGTGAGGGAGGGAGGGAGGGCGTGTTTTCAAGCTTTTACCTTTTCATGGATCTCTCATGTTTTGGTACCTGCTGGTGTATCTCCTTTGTGTGAAGAATCGTAGAATCATAGAATTATAGAATTGGAAGGGACCCTGAGGATCATCTAGTCCAACCCCCTTCAGTGCAGGAATATGCAGCTGTCCCATACGGGGATCGAACCTGCAACTTTGGCATTATCAGCACCATGGTCTAAAGAAAGCAGTGGGCACATTGGAATAGATAGCTTTGGTTGAATAGCCTCATTCACGAAAGATCTCCCCCCCCCCCAAACAACCCCAGACTCTTGCATGGAAAACCACAGGGGCTTAAAACCTGTGCTCAAATTTTGTGATAAACAAATTGGGACAGGGTGTGGTCGGGTGCTAGGTGTTGAAGGCTGCACTTAATATTTCCTTCATTAATAATTGGGAGAGGGCAGTTCCTTCCTGTGAAGCGGTGACCTCTTCCCTCTCTCCTTTTCCTGAAACCTTTTCTGAATTCCCACTTGCAGATAACACATTCTGGCCTTCTGTTAATGTGTAACTTCAACTCTTTCTCACCCTGTCCAGGCCTTACTCCCCTTTGCAGCCCCCTCCCCTCATATGCCTTTCCATATAACAAGGCCTCTGCCTCCCACTTGTTGGCTTGTGTTTACTGTCTCATAGAGGCCAAAGGATCCTAGCATTTCAGATACTGAGCAACCTGTTCCCTCTGGCACACGAAGCTGTCGTTCCCCCTCCTCCCCAACCTGGACAGGTAAAGGTAAAGGGACTCCTGACCATTAGGTCCAGTCGTGACCAACTCTGGGGTTGCGGCGCTCATCTCACTTTATTGGCCAAGGGAGCCGGCATACAGCTTCCAGGTCCTTTGGCCAGCATGACGAAGCTGCTTCTGGCGAACCAGAGCAGCGCATGGAAAAGCCTTCCCGCCAGAGCGGTACCTATTTATCTACTTGCACATTGACGTGCTTTCGAACTGCTAGGTTGGCAGGAACTGGGACCGAACAACGGGAGCTCACCCCATCGCGGGGATTCGAACCGCCGACCTTCTGATCGGCAAGTCCTAGGCTCTGTGGTTTAACCCACAGCGCCACCGGTATCCCCAACCTGGACAGGTACAGGAGGTCTAAATTGATCTAGGGCAGGGGTTTCGCAAACTTGGGTCTCCAGCTGTTTTGGGGACTACAATTCCCATCATCCCTGGCCACTGGTCCTGCTAGCTAGGGATGGTGGGAGTTGTAGTCCAAAAACAGCTGGAGTCCCAAGTTCGGGATACTCAGATTTAGGGTAAGGCATAAAGGAAGTTGCCTTTCACTGAGTTGGACCATTGGTCTTCCTAGCTCAGCATTGCCAACACTGATTGGCAGCTCCTCAAGGTTTTAGGCCAGAGTCTTTTCCCAGCTGTGTGCAGGACAGGAGCTTGCTTTTGCGCTCAGGTCCTGCTTGTGGGTTTCCCGTATGCATCTGTGAACGGGATGCTAGATGAGGTGGCCCATTGGCTTGATCCAGAAAGCTGTTCTTGTGTTCTTCAGCTGAGAGTGGCTTGAGGTCACCCAGGGAGCTTTATGGAACGAAGCTCCATCACTTCTGCACCATCACTAATAATACATTCAGCGTAAAGAATCCAGCCTGCACTTTGGTTAGTTTCCAGAGCTCTCGGACTGAGACCCCTGTTGCTGGCTGGAAAATAAAGAGTAGCAAAAAGTCCTCCCTTTTTTGGCACTTTAATTTTTCTCTATCTTAATGAGGTGTTAAGGTTAGTTTACATTTTGATAAATATAATTACTGCCTGCTGTGGCTCTATGCCCAAGTGGGGCTGAAAAACAGACCACATTCAGTGAATATGACATTTATCTAATGGCATGATAATGGCCTTTTATAAGCGTTAACAGGTTTTTCTCTCCCCTCCCCACTGCCCCCCCCCAGTTGTAATAAGTAGCGCTCTTCATTTACTAAGGAAGGCGCTTGCTTTGCGGTTTGTGTACATAACAACAAAACAATTGGAAAGTTCTTCTTCTCTTTCACCATGGAATTCAGTGGGACTTTCCTCCCTGGCAACTGGAGATAGCACTTTGTTTTTAACTCCTTAGAAACTTCTTCAGTGCTGTGCTAAGTTTGGCAGAGTGAGAAAAGAGGGAAACCACCTTCACTCTTGTCAGTTCACTGCAAAGGGTTCACTGGTTTGTTTGCATGAAGCTCTCACAGGTGAATTTAGAGGTGCACCGAGCCCTATAGCTAGTGTGAGGGGGCGGCCATCTTGCATTTCCGGCCCTGGAATGTTTTGCACCATGCCTTGGCGGCACATTGATTTTTATGATTTGCATCAAATCTCAAGATTGGGCAGGAGCGGTGGAGTTACACGACATGGGGGTCTAGTAATGTTTTCTTCAATTTGGACACATGGTGAAAATTTCCATTCTTGTTAAAGAAGATAATCTTTCATAAACGTTCCCATTTCTCTCCTCGCTTGATAGAGGCATGCTTGAAACTGCTTGTCTGCTTAAGTTCAATACTTGTTAATTTTTCTTCCCTTTGTTTGTACCGAGCTGGGAAATTCCCAAGTGCCTGGCTTGCCAGAATTGGACTCCAGAGTTTTAATTGCTGAATTGGTTGAATTGATTATTTAAAGGACATTTAAATAATGATAATTACAAAGTCCCACCTCTTTACAAAATTGCAGATAGCAGATTTGCAAGATAGCAAAAAGAAGCAAAAGTTGGACTTCAATAAAAATGTTTTGTTATTGTCCCATTGTGTGCCTGACCCCATCATTTGCTGTGCTCTTCCTACACCTTCATCCTCTCCGCTATCCTGGGCTTCCCTGAGGATGTTGAAGGCTCTCCCTTCTCCCAAGATGCACAAGGCGACAACAAAGAGGGAGAGGACTGTGGAATGAGGCGGGGGAGGCAAAGTCAGCAGAAATCTGCTTGCATGTTTATTTGTGCCTATTACATATTATGGTTATTGTTTATATTTATATTTAAATTGTTTTATTTCTTTTCAACCACTCTTAACGTGAAGGTATATTTGACGAAAACATGGTATTGGGGATCAGCAACTGGGCTGCCTGCAGGTCCACGTATTGCTGCAGGGTCCCCTCCAACTTCTCCCCTGCCTTGCTGACTTTAAGCCTATTCCGTTCTAGCCACTGCAATGTGGGGTTGATTGTGAGGGGTGTTTTTGGTGCCCACGACAGTTTCCTCCCCTTGACCCCAGAAAAGCTGGCATCACCTGCTAGGACTATGAAAGCTGGGCAGTGATCTTGATAAATTTTGCAATCTGAATACAGTCATACCTTGGGTTAAGGTAGCTTCAGGTTGAGCGTTTTCGGGTTGCGTTCCGGGGCAACCCGGAAGTAACGGAAATGGTTACTTCCGGGTTTCGCTGCTTGCACATGTGCAGATGCTCAAAATGACGTCATGCACAGAAGCAGCGACACACGCAGACGCGGGTTGGGTTCTGCTCAGGATGTGAACGGGGCTCCGGAACGGATCCCCGAGGTACCACTGTATGCATAGTGCCACTGAACAGCCCTCTTCCTCCTTGCAAAAGGGGTACTGCCTTTGTTCATCCCTCTGCTTGCATGAAAATGGTGTTTTCTGTGTGTGTTGGGTGGTCCTTTATTGTCAAGGGGCTATACTCAAATTTCATGATTGGTTAGGGATCTGGGTAGTGCTCCTTGAGCCAGGAACTTCAATGGCAGCCTTTGACATAGCGACATAGCATTTGCTCTCCTCTTAGCATTTGCTCCCCTGATTTCACAGGGTAGCGGGGAGGGCTCCTCTGAAGAAGTGAGATGGAAACATCTCCCCTCCCTTGCTATGCGCCCAAGCAATTAACAATCCCTGAACTGTTCCCACATGACACATTACCCCTGTGGAGTTAGAAATGACTAGATGCTTAATTTGCATGTGTAAAACCCACCCTCCTGCCCTTCTGCCTACACCTTTTTCTGTGCATGATGATCAGCTGCTTTTAATTAACTTAAGAAGCTTCTAATTAAATATGGCTTTTATTATAGGGATGCTAATTCTTCTTCTTCTACCCCCCCCCCAACATCCTCTTGCATATGAACAGGGGGGAAGATGTCTCTGCCCAAGTAAGAGATGTATCATAGGAAAATTATTATTTTCAATAATTTTAGAGTAAAAGAATTACAGTTTTAATACATGACTTGGGCTGTCCTGTTGAAATAAACACATCAGTCAATATATTTGGATATTTTGGTGCCTGTGGTAGGAAGTCCATAACACACACACATACTGCTAACTCCACTTGCCAACTCCCCTGCCATTCTCCCCGCCCCCCACATTAACACCCTAGATTTTATCCTCCCACCACATGCAACTGCTGAGCTCACTTTTCTTGGCCACGCATGCAGAAGGTCCGCAGTTCAGTTGCCAGCATCTCCAGGTAGGGCCAGGAGAGATTGCTGTCTGAAATCAAGGAGAACTGCTGCCAGTCAGTGCTGAGCAAGATGGGGGTCTTACTCAGTATAAGGCATCTTCCTGTGTCCCTATGTCTTCTTCCCAACAATGTCACAGCCAAAGCTCAAGTGTATCATCAGGGGAAGGGACCAATCTCCCTTCTCCAATGGGTGGGCGAACACCTTTTTTCCACCTTGACTGTCCGTGTGAAAGGGACTCTGAACACTGAACATCCAAGCTGACTGGCTGAGCAGGGAAGCCATCAACCAAGAGGAGTGGGCTCAAAAGGAACAGATCTCCCAGAGATGGAATCCCCCTTGCATCGTCCTCTTTGCCTCCTCCTCGTAACTTGGGCAAAGTTGAGGCCTTCTGTGCGGCTTCTCTGAACGCAGATACCTTGCTGGCATTTTGAGATGTCACAAACTAGATTACAATCCCAGGATGTAGTGTGGGAGGACGGCACAGCAGCTAGATTTATTACTGGCCCCAACTGCTTCAGTTTGCCACTATCTGCCAAAAAGCTAGACAATGCTCCCCTTTGAAGAGTTAGTTCATAGGAGTTAGTTTTGCATACTTTTTTCAAAGGGTTGAATTTCCTAACCATAGTGTCTGTTGCTGCAACTAGCAAATGTGTACCACTTGAATTTGTGATGATAATCTGAATGTATTACTTGAGTTTTCTCGAAAATCTTGTTATGCGTGGGCCTAAAAATCACGAGCCACTTGCAGTGTGTCAACGCGCCACCAAAGTCATGAGTATCAGCTGCTTCAAAACTTGAAAGAAGTTGCACCCCTTTCTAAGAAGAATCACCTTCTTCCTTTTCTCCTATACAAGTGCCGTGTTCTACATTGTGAAATAGGGAAATAGCTGAGTGAACACTTTTGCTGTCAAGGTATGTGGTCATCACTGTTTCCTTATTTTACCTGGATTTATTAGCTTCTGGTCATAGAATCGTAGAGTTGGCAGGGACCATGAGGGCCATCTAGTCCAGCCCCCTGCAATGCAGAAATCATTTTGCCTAACGCTTGAATCCATGACCCTAAGCAAAGAATGCGACTCTCCCCCCCCTGCAGCCAAAGGACTGCATTAAACTCCCCCCTGCAGCCAAAGGACTGCATTAAACTTCTGCCTTTTCTCTTTCTTTATCCTTCTCCCAACCCAGTAAATGTATACCTTACTTTCTTTCCCAGCAGAAAGCTTCCAACCTGGAACTCCACCTTTCTCTTCAGTAGGTTTATTTCAATCCTTACTTAGCCTGTTCCAGACACTGTGACCAGAACAAGTTGTCACTCCTGTTCTATGAACTGCCTGCCATTTCCATAGTAACTGCAAATTGGTTTTAGATGACTTTTCAGGTTGCCAAGAATGCTACCCTTTCTGCCCCCCCCAGCTCCCCCTTAAATTGGGGTGGTCTTTGAAACGGGTGGCCTTTTAAGCTGCTGGCAGTTTAGTGACTTTGAGAGAGGGCCGGCCTCTTAAATGGTTTGCCACCTCTTGTGCCTACGTGTGGGGGCTTTAGGAAGGATTAAGGAATGTTGTCAGGAACAGAGATTCCAGAAATTCCTCAACCTTGGCTCCTCTTAATCTCCCAAATTACCTTGCCTTCTGGCTAGCTGGTGAGGAACTGGGAGAGCAATCTGCTAGGGAGGTTGAAAATTAGCAAAGAAGAAGATAGAATTGGGCAGGAGCTAAATTTTCAGAGCCATTGAGCCTGGGAAAAGTAGGAGAAGTACCTTGCACTGGGCAGATTAAAAATGAAGTTGTGAGTCAGAAGGTGAATTGAAGTGAATGTACTTGTCTTGGCATACACTGTTGCATTGCTACCATTTAGGCCACGTTCACACCCTATATTTAAAGCACTATGATACCACTTCAAGCAGTCACAGCTTCCACAAAAGGAATTCTTGGAGCTGTAATTGTTTGAGGGGCGCTGAAAGTTGTTATGAGACACCCTGATATAGCTACCATTCCTAGAGTTCCCTGTTAAGAGGGATTGATTGGTAAACCACTGTGGGAACATTGGCACTGTAAGGGGAACAGGGGTCCCGTAGCAACTCTCAGCACCCATAACAATCTGCAGTTCCCAGAAATCTTTGGGGGAGGGCTTGGCTGTTTAAAGTGGCTTTTTAGTGCTTTCATTGTATGATGTGAATCTGGCCTTAGGCAACGTGGAGTCTGCGCCCATATAGTCACTAGAATCCTACAGGAGTATAGGAAATGTGAAATGCAGCATTGAGTGCAAGGTTTTTAAGTGTTTTAAGTTCTTCTTTTTATATATAAAATGTAATAAAATAAAACTTCTAGCTCTTACGGTTTCGGATGTGGAAAGAGTCAGATCAGTGTCTGGACTGTATAGGAAGACCAACAAAATTGCTGGATTTTCAAATTTTCCTGTGGTCTGGCGTGTACATTTTCAGCCTTCAATATTGGCCCTAATTCGACTTTGTACAAAGTTTTCCAGGTTTCTTTGGGGTGTATCTGCATTCTCTAACCAGCTCTCCTCACAAGACTATTGTTGTTGTTTTGGAGATAATGAAAAGGGAAGAGGATTTAGGATTTAAATTAATTGTGCAGCTTGGTATGTGCTATAGATAGTCATGAAATAGCTCAGTTTGTTCAGGGACAGATTTGCTGTCTGAAAATAGAAAATAATCCGGGAGAGAAGGTGGCCAGCCATGCAAATTTTGTAAATAAGGCAGCCTTGTCTAGGGATTTCAGGTGATCCTGTCATGTAATTAGAAAATTTCTCCCCCCCCCAAACAAAACAGAAAACCCAACTTCTTCCTTGATGAGATCAAAGTTAGGTGTTGGAATATGGGACCTGTAGGTAGTTTGTTAACGTGTGTGTGAGTATGATTCAAAGAATTATTTTGGTGTGCTGATTTCAGATGAAGCAAAAGTTTCCCGGCATTTTTCAGTTTTGGCAGCTAGAGGTGAAACAAACAAAAAAAGCAGAATTATGTTGGCATTGAAATCAGTTACTTTTGATTAATTTGCTGCTTGCATAGGCCGGTGTGTGTTCTGAAATTATGAATAGTTTTTGTTTCGCTGCCTGTGAGACTCCCACTGCCCATGTCAAAAGGATGGATGGCGGATGGGAAGGTTGTGTGAGCAGTCTCCAGCCGCTTCTTGCTCCAGCAGAACGGCCTTGGGACAGGCTTTGCTTCTCATGGTGTACTTTTGTTCCACTACCACTCCTCTGGCCAAACAGGTTGGCAGGATCATTTAAACGTCATAGAAACCTGCCAGACCTCTACACTAAAAGGGAAAAGTGAAGCGAATATACGCACCGCAAAAAGAAGTTGCTGTGATTTCAAACCACCTTCAGCTCTTTGAAAGCCCTTCTCTCTTACCATAGTTTGTTTTTTAAACATCTTAAGCAGAGGAAGGGAGAAAAGGAGGGGTAAGGAGGATACTGCTGCTTTGTGGTGCAGTAATTTGTCTGATGCCCCGCCCCTAGGGAGTCACCAGTGTTTTGGGGCCAGTGGGCACATTTGCAAACTGGAGAAACTGTTTTGGGCCCCAAACACACATAGAAAATATATATCCCATTGCTAGAATAGAATGTTTCTTCCAAACCTAATTTCAGAGGGAGTGGGGGAGATGCTATGACTGCTGGCATGGCTGTTATCCACAAGTGTGATGTAATCAATACCTGCCCTAGACAATAGGCCAGAGATCTCTAGCCATCCTTTGTTCTGGTAACTGTCTAGGTAAAGGGTAAAGGAACTCCTGACTATTAGGTCCAGTTGCAAATGACTCTGGGGTTGCGGCGCTCATCTCACTTTACTGGCCGAGGGAGCCGGCATACAGCTTCTGGGTCATGTGGCCAGCGTGACTAAGCCACTTCTGGCAAACCCGAGCAGCGCACAGAAACGCCGTTTACCTTCCTGCTGGAGCGGTACCTATTTATCTACCTGCACTTTGACATGCTTTCAAACTGCTAGGTTGGCAGGAGCAGGAACTGAGCAACGGGAGCTCACCCCATCGTGGGGATTCAAACCGCTGACTTTCTGATCAGCAAGCCCTAGGCTCAGTGGTTTAGACCACAGCGCCACCCACGTCCCACTGTCTAGGGCACCACAAAACGCCCATTTTACCGAAGAAAAACCTGATCACACTCAGAGGCCCTCAGAACAGGTAATACTCATACACCCACCTAACAGATATAGAGGCAAAAAAGCAGGCAACTCCCTTGACCCCCCCAACTAAGCAACCCTTCAGAAGTGAAAACCCCCACCCCATAATTTTCAAAAAGTTGGGAGTGTAGGGAGCTTTGGCAGGTGTCAATGTGTGTGTATGAGGTTGCCACACACAGCAGTAGACTGTTGGACACAACCTGGCAGAAGCTTCTTTGATTTCTTCCCGTCCTTTTTGCTTTGTCTTTCCCTGCCTGTAAATTGTTGCAAAACAAAACAAAACAAAACAAAAACCTTCTTTTGCGAAGAGGACTCATCCATCCAAATGCACAATTCACGCATTCGCCCCTCTAGTATCTGCATCCTGTTCTTCCAGAGCAGGCTGGTGTGTGTGTGTGTGTGTGTGTGTGTGTGTGTGTGTGTGTGTGCCTGCGGACGCCCATTAAGGCCTCTTTTCCCTCTGGTCCAGCATTAACACCTGTTGGAGGCTTGGACTGCAAGCTTGTCTGCTATTTCTTAGCCTGGACATAGCCGCATTAAAACTGCATTTAAGGCTCTATAGCACGAGCTTAAACAGTCACGGTTTCCCCCAAAGAATCTTGGGACTGTCACTTGTTAAGGGTACTGAGAGTTGTTATGAGATGACTTTCTCAAGTGGTCAGTAGGACACCTCCACTACTCCAGTTGCTTGGAGGAAGCAGAAAGATGTCGTCCCTTGTTGGCTGGATGTGAGTGAGTCCCCTTCCTTGGGTGCTCAGTTTGTTTCCTGCCTTGCTGGACCTATTTTGCCACCTCTGTTCTGACCTCCGTAAGAAATTTCAACCTCTAAACATGTGATGTAGTTTTAGGGTGCAGTCCTCTATTCCACTCACAGATGCAATTCCCAGATTTCCCTGGAAAAGGGGGGGGGACTGATTGTGAAGCCAGATCAAGGAGCACTTTTCATCTGTTGGAATCAAGATGACAGACTGAACCTTCAAAAATACACTGATTTTTAACCACTGTTTTGAAAACGGCACTGACTTCTTCGTTTCTTGGAATTCCAAAGTAGTGCCGAGTACAGGACAGCTAGTGATTAATAGATCCCATAGTTTTAGACGGCTCTCAGGATGAATGTTTGCAGCTCAGGTGAATTATGAAAAGTTAAGGGCTGTTTTCTGATGGGCCTAGTGGTGGAAATTATACTTGAGTGCAATCGAGCATGTGCAGTGTGCTTTTCCCCTTATTACTGATAGCTCTTACATACCTTCTAGGGCAAGAGGTGTGACTCTTTCCTAGGCATTCTCCACAGCACTTCTTCCTTCTACAAACAATGTATTGATGTGCCACTTGATATAGTCGAACGTGAGATGCCTGAAAGAAGTGCAGAGTACCTTCAGTATTCTAGCTAGACAGTTGTTGTTTTTTCAATTACAACTTAGCAGTCCCTGCCGTAATGTTTTGCAAGCCAGTAGCATCTTCAGCTGAAAATCACCAGGCACAGTGTTGTTTATGAGTATTCCCAGGTTATTATGTGGCTTGTTTCAAGGTCAAACTCACTTTTGGAGAATTGGAAACAGAACATGGTTTTTATTGACTCTGTTTCTTGTGAGCTTCTTCATTCTCTCTCTCTGTCTCTGTCTGTCTCTGTCTCTGTCTCTGTCTCTCCAAAGTTCTGCCTTGGATAAAATCTGGAGACCCTTAGAAAGTCACATTATTTGCCCTAGATATTGCATACTTATGCCCCCTGCAAGGCAATTGGGCCATATAAAAATGTTGAAGCCACTGAATGTTTCTAAGCACATTTGTGTGAGAGTGTGTGTGTTTACACTGCTATAAACTCGCATTACGCTATAACACCACATTCAACAAAGACCTTGTCGATGTGCTCTATTAATTTCCATTGTTGCAGAAAAGGGACATTTCCAGAGTTAAGCATTGCAAGTATTTTGTCTGTCTGAAAGTAAACAGCTGCTCAGATTATTTTAATGCACACATTTTAATATCTGCAGCAAGATGTTGATCATATTTTTTTTTGCAACCTCCCCTGCCCCTCCACTGGCCCCATGGTCAGCTAGGATTTCTCTTTTCTGTGGATCTTTATATTAATGTGTCCTGCCCTTCAAATAAACATTTTGAGGGCAGCTTACACAATAATCCATGTCAAGCAATCAACTTTATAAAATAACAGAATTAAATTGCTGTTGTGGCATAAAACCCAATTGTCTGATACCACCATCCACCAACACGTCCAGCTTGTTGTCTAGGCTGAGGTCTCTGCTGTTCTATGACAGAGCAGAGATAGTGGTTTAGCACTTCCTTTGCTTAACTTGTATCAGACGTCTGGGGAGAGTGCTTGTTCTCATCATTTTAATGACACACTACCCTAAATCCGCCTTTGACCTCACTCAGTGGTTCTATATAGACCTTACAAAGGAAGTGGGGCAAGGTCAAACCCTGCCAAACACCATAGCCGAAATAATTGGTTCTTAACCTTTTTTGGGTCATGGGCCCCCTTGAGAATATGATTAAAGCTATTGATCCCCTCCCCATACACCCAACATTTTGTATACAGTTTATATTATTGCACTGGAAAATCTCTTTGCACCTGTTTCATGGACCACAGGTTAAGAATCCCTGGTCTAAATAGAGTAGTAGGCCCCAGAACCATCTTCTGAAATTGGCCATCCAGGTAGGATTCCCAACCCAGATAACCCTGTTCATATGTATATTATTGGCATATTAGCCAGATACACCAATGGAATTGCCAGATCAAAACGTCCCCACAGTAGTTGGGTGCTGCATCAGTGAATAATCAAGGTGACCAGAGCATTAAAAGGAAACCTTATGGGACCACATGGGTATTAGTATCAGACAGTAGATTGCTTAACCTTTCTGGAAGAAAACTTAACTGAATGGGCCAAAGTGATCCCAGAAAATTTAGTTTTGGAACACAGCAGGCAGAATAATTTAAAATACAGGAGATCTTCCAGCATGGAAGCTCCACAAACACAAACCCACCGTGCCAACAAAATCTGCTTGTATCTGTGCCATCAATCATGGCAGCTGGCATGGTTTGAAAGTAAAGGCTTGTGTGGGTTTGGGGAAAATAATAGTCACACAGGAGACTGAAGCCAAAGGAAGGAGAAGCTCATGACTTTCTAACCATAAATAGCGGGAGTGGGGAGCTGCAGGCACTGTGGCAGAATGTGGCCCTCCATGCACCTCCGTGTGGCCCTTGAGACATTATCCAGGCCATGTTTCCTTCCCAATCCACATTCCTCACCAGTCTTGCTCCACAGTCTCCTCATGTGCTTTTTCTTCTGTCTGGAAATGGGTCCAGAATTGTGACAGTGCCTCTTGTTTGACTGGACTGATTGTGTGTGTGTGTGTGTGTGTGTGTGTGTGTGTGTGTGTACGCGCGTGTGCGTGTATCCTTTTAAGCAGATAATTAATTTTTCCTTTGTTATTCCCGGTATGTGTTACATGCCACTGAAAACAAGGAAACTGTTTTCCATAACAGGTTACAGGGATATTGCGGCTTTTGAAATATGCTTTAGTCATAAATTTGCAATCTGATGTTTGGAGACCTTCTGTCGCCCCAAACAGAACTGTCACCCTTCTTTGCAATATTCAGAGAAAGATGAACTCTCCATGTGGGGGAAGGACCTTTGCTGTGTCTGCAGTTAATGATGGGAGATCATAGTGTGTTTGCCTCCCCCCCCCCCCAAAAAAAAGAGAGAGATCCTGCTTATAGTGGTTTTTGGCTAAGAAGTGTGAAAACTCTCAAAGACCCTTTTGTTTTCCTGCAGAAGAGTGTTTTTTTGCATACTAACAAATGTTTTCATACAAAACAGGGCAGCATTCCTCAGCCTGGCGCTCTCTAGATGCTGTGGGCTACAAACCCCTATCAGCCCTAGTTTGTAGGGCTGGGCTTGCCGAGGCTGATGGGAGATGTAGCCCAAAACATAGGGAGAGCGCCAGGTTGGGGAAGCCCACTGTAAAAAGCATGAAGATATTTAGTGGCTTGTTTTTAATATGTGCAAAAGTGGGTGGTGCTTTATTTAATACATTTTTGTGAAAGGTGCTGGGAATTGAAGCCTATCTTGTGTTTGTCCTGCTGCTTTTACACATAACATAACATCAGGCACGTGGTGTAGGGTTTTACATTAGATGCTCCTCACCCTTCTCTAATTGGTGCTGATAATAAGTCCTTCAGCTGACTGGATAGCTCAGTTGGTTAGAGTGTGGTGCTGATAATGCCATGGTTGCAGGTTTGATCCCTGTCAGGGACAAACTGCATATTCCTGTATTGCAGGGGGTTGGACTGGATGATTCTCAGGGTCCCTGCCATCTCAACAATTCTATAATTCTGTGAGGATGAGGATGGTGATGAGGAGGAGGAGGAGGATGAGGATGATGATGATCCTCAGGGTCCCTTCCAACTCTACAGTTCTATGATTCTGATGATGATGATTTTATCTCATCCTTCTTCCAAGGAGCACAGGACAGTGTACATACCCCGCTTGCTCTCAACAACTTTGTGAACCTACTGCTTAGGGTAAGAGAGAGCAACTGGCCCCCAAGATCACCTGGCAAGCTTCACGGCTGAGTGGGGATTTGAACCCTGTCTCCAAGGTCTTGTTCTAACACTCTTAAGTGTTGCACCCCACTGGCTCTCCATCAACTGAATGGAACAAGAAAGACTGAATTCTGAGATGTAAGTCTGCTGACCAGGATCCGCTACTCAAAAGCTTTGGGGTAGATTCAGGAACTCAGTGGGTGCTCTGTATTGATGTGATTTGAGGATTGCTTCTGTCAAGCCCAGCTTTGGCTGCAGTTATTTTGAGGATAGTGTGGTGGTTGAACCTGCGCTGTAATTAATTAGAAACCTCAACGATGAAAGCCCTGTTGAAATGAATAGGAGTTGCGTAACATTCCCACCCACATTTCCATGGAGTTTGTGTTGAATTTCTGGAGGTTGTGCATTTGATTTCCATCAGGCAGTCTCTTGGCTTATCTTCAAAATAAGATGAGGACGCTCGTCTTCCAAGTTGGTTTCCTAAAAGCAGTGGTTACAGAACGGAGTAACCTTGTGCTCAGAAGTATTTTCATTAATTGTCCTGACAGGTGACAGGTGAGATCCCCACACTGATCTTCAACGGCCATAGCATGAAGTCAGTCCTCAGGTGGTTGGGTGAATAGATCCTTCCACCAGGTAAGTTTATGTTAGCTTACCTGGAATATGTACACTGAAGAGAAGACTGGACTTGTGGTTCTTAGAGCAGGCAGTATAGGGGCTTCAAATTGCTGTGAAATGCAGGCAAATGGTGTACATGTTTTTTCTCTCTTATACTGAATCACAACGTTTTCCACCTAGCTCAGTATTGTCTCTGCATTGTGTGGCCATGGCTCACCAGGGTTTAGATGGGGAGAATTCCCAACCCAACCTGGAGATGCCCGGAATTTAGCCTGGCGCCTTCTGCATGCAAAACAGGTGATCTACCGCTGAGTTATGGCGCTTCCATGGAGGTACAGCCTAAGGGCACGGTAGTTTCTAGATCGAACCCTAGACAAATAATGCACCACACCCTGGTTTTGCACCTCCAGTTCGGTGTTGCAGATGAGAAAACTCTGGCTTCGTTTTTGTGCTTGTGTATTTCGGAGAAGTGGAAAGTCCCTTTTCATTCTTTAGGGTTTGAGAGTGCTGTTGAGCGGTTAAAACATTTCAAGGTATACCTGAGCCACATTGAGCAATGTGTGCCCTGAAAAGCAATTTTTGCTCCCCCCCCCCCCATATTTACTTCTGCCATTTGCTATTTCCCCTTCTAAAACGGTACTCTGGAGGGTGAAATCTGAAAGATTTGTGATTTAAAATTTGAAAGTGGTGTGCTCACCTCTAACGCTTAACTGTATAGACATGATTTTTTTTTTTAATTATACGTCTCCTAAGCATGCTGTTGGCTTACACTGGGATTTTTTTTTCCTTAAACGCTCTAGAAATGCAGCAATGAAAGACTAACTTTCCTCAGAACAGCCACTGAGTTTACTACCCTGCCCACGATGAGCCATTCATGGTTGCATTCCACATCCCCTGTTCATCAGCTCGTCTATGTTTTATAATTACTGTTTATTTTTAAGAGCCTCTTAAAGCCACCCGGAGAGGAGGTGAATCATAGGGACTCCTGGTCTTTGCAAAAAGAAACCCTTTTTTGTGTGTGAGAATGTCAGGCTTGGTCCATGAAAACGATTCTCCTCTTTTTGCCCCACACTCTCTTAAGCCAAAGTCTGGCAAATGGTAGCTTTTGCAACTGAGTAAAGAGAGATGCAGTGTGCTTTTCATATGGATGCTGGTCCCTTTTCAGCAGAGACGTTCCTTGAATCTGGGGAGATCTGGATTCGAATCTTGTTTGTGTCGTGGATTCTTAGTGTAGCTTGAGCAGGCTGCTTTGCAGAAACATCTGACATGCATTGGCTAGAAAATTGAGAAAGGAACCCCTCGTTGGCTGCAACTGGATTTTGGAACTCCTTGCTGAGAGAGGTTCTTCCACCAACAAGCAGTAACCTTTTAAATAGTTATAATAAGCTGCCTTCCATTGAGTCAGATGATTGCCCCACCTACCTCAGTATTGTCTGCACTGTCTGGCAGTGGCTCTCTAGGGTTTTCAGACAGCAAATTTCTAGCCCTACCTGGAGATATAGGGGATTGAACTTGGGACCTTCTGCATGCAAAGCAGATGCTCCACCACTGGGCTACAGCCCTTCCCAGGGTCATTAGACCTACTGAACTGACTTTTATTTTTTTGCTCTGCTGCTCTGTGTTTTAATCTATATTTCTAATTTAATTACATTTTTAACTAGCTGCCATTTCTATCCACTTTAATCTTATTTTAATCATCTTCTTGCTTACTTGTGAGCTAATTGTTCCTTATTATGGGTTTTATTGTCACCTTGACCTTTTTTCAAAAACTGGAATAGCAGGGTATGGATATGGGTGTTGGGAACCATAGTTAAACTTGCGCTACAATTTTATTGAGAAACAAAGGGCACAGGGCTATCTAGTGGGCCTCCTCCTTTCTTCCCTGAGGGACTGGGCAGCTTCCATTGGTGACGACTTCTTCTTCTTCTTCTTCTTCTTCTTCTTCTTCTTCTTCTCCTCCTCCTCCTCCTCCTCCTCCTCACTCATCTGACAGGGTTGTTCTAGAGTGCAGTGGGTTCTCCCGTCTAAATGTTGTGTGTAGTGTCTTCTGTTTTGACTAAACTGCGTGAGCCAGTGGAAGACAGAAGTGCCTGGCGTGCTCTGGTCCATGGGGTCACGAAGAGTCGGACACGACTAAACGACTAAACAACAACAGTGTCTTCTTTAGCGCCATCCAATAGCAAAAGGAGTTCCTGCCTGGGGCTGATAGGACTGTGTTTTTAAGTGTTGGCCTGGGTGCGGGGAGCATCAGTGATGGCCCTCTTGCTTAGGTGCCATTCACTGCCCTGGGGCCTAGTGGCTAGAGCATCTTCTTTGATACCCACAAGGTACTTGTTGCAGTACTCGTTGACTATGTAGATCAACATTTTAGATATTCCCCACCCAAGTTACCAGCCTGCACACTTCTCCGCTTTCCAAAGGCTGGCAGAGGAGAAACAGAGCTGCATTGCTATGCTGGACGGAGAGGCAGGCCCTGGTGCTCCTACTCGCTTACATGTAATTCCTGGCTGCCTGGCGCTCAAATACAAGGCTGTAGATTTGACTTGATTTAATATTTGTATTACACTTTTTCAACAACAGACGTTGCGCTCAAAGCAGCTCACAATAATCACAGTAGCGTTAGGGGAGAAATGTTAAACACTGCAATGTCAAATACAGTAACATACAAATAAAGCAAAGCAACAACAGCAAATTACTCAAAACAATCCAATCCAATAAACCATAGTAATTCAGAATATTGGAAAGAGTGTCGGGGAACTTTAGGCTTGAATGCCATACGTGCCTGCTTTCTACTTTGCTGGGTAGAGCATGGGACTCTTAAACTCGGCTGTGGGATTGAGACCCAGGTAGGGCAAAAGAGTCCTACATTGCAGGGGGTTGGACTAGATGACTCTTGTGGTACCTTCCAACTATACAGTTTCATGATTCTATGTTTTTCATGCCCTTGGAACCTTCTAGGCCCACACACTTTATCTCCCTGCTTCACCACACTCTTTGGTTGCTTTTGCCTCCCTGTAATGTCTCCTTGAACTTGGAAGGAGGATAGAGAAGGGTGTGCATGTCTAGCCTAGATTGCAGAAGTAAAAGTGACCTTAGTTGCTCTGCCCTCTTTTGCTTCTGGCCCTACCATTGTCCTGCGGCCCCCAGAGGGTTGCCCAGGAGGAGATGTGGCCCTCAAGCTGGAAAAGATTCCCTGCTCCTGCTTTAGACAGTGATGAACTGCATGGACCCCTGGCCTAACTTGTGTGCCTGTTAATTACAAAGTCTGCCAAGTTAGAAAAGGACCACTATTTTGTCACTTCTGAACAAGGGAGATGGTAATTGCTTGCTCAGCTGAGGCCTTTAGCTCCTGCCTGCTTAAGTAGGGTTGAATCAACCGACTGTGTTTGCATGACCAAATTTTTAAAGAGCAAAATGCAGCCAGTGATATTTGGAGCGCTGTGTGTGTGTGTGTGTGTGTGTGTGTGTGGTGCCAACCTTTACTGTGTTGCAAAACAATGTCGCTGAATGATGCACCCCTCGTGCCTGTGCAAGAAGAGTGTGTCAGAGGCTGTTCCCTCATACGCCGCGGTGGCAGTGCTGGGCTTCCTCCGAGGCCTGTGAATAGCTTTAATGCTTTTTTACTCAACGTGTCAGGATGCCATTTCAGCACATCTGTCAAAGCAGGAGCCAGGAGCAGCTGCTGGTGTTTGGAAGCTTACCTTGACGCCTTTCATCGCCTGATTCATCCGTATTTGGTGTTTTGGAAGGGCCTACATGCAGATTTTGTTGAAGTCCTGGAGGTATACATGCCAACTTGACTGAGGCTTGGATCTAAACCCTTTCTCTCCTCTCTTCCCACCTGCATTTTGGAGTCCAGAGAGGACTACGCCATTTGCTATTCGTTATGTCAAAACAGACGTGTGGCAGTTTATTGATTGGGGGGGGTTAGCCTAAAGGTAGCATGCTAAGTCATGCTTGCAGGAACTCATGAGGGAATAGCATGAAGCTCCTTTCTCCAAAGATACTTGACTGTCTTCTGATTTTACAACACTGTGTGCTTCCAGAGCCAGCCATTTGGTTGCCCTGTGTCATGTTCTTTTAAAAGGAACATGATACATTGTTTACCAAAACGATTCCTGCCTGGAAGAACAGGTTTTTATTACACCAGCCTTCAGTTTCCAAGCCCCTATGGCTGCAAAGTTCCTCAGCTTTTTTTGTGCTTTAAAATCTTCTCAAAATCTCTCGGGGTGGGGAGGTGATATGGCTGCAGGAACTCCTACTGGACTTAGTGGTCGGACTAACTTCTTATTCTCTTCCTGGAGCTGAAAATGCAAATATTTTGAGCCGTAGCAAGATGACTTGAAGAACCTCTCCATGCGGTCTCATTTCAGTGTAGGAAACTGTGTGTTTTGTAAAGTGTGGGGAGGGAGATAAGGGAATGGACCTTATATGTCTATTGCAGCTTCAAATATACACTGGTACTTCTGGTTATGTACTTAATTCGTTCCAGAGGTCCGTTCTTAACCTGAAACTGTTTTTAACCTAAAGCACCACTTTAGCTAATGGGGCCTCCCACTGCTGCTGCGCCGCCGCCACTGCACGATTTCTGTTCTCGTCCTGAAGCAAAGTTCTTAACCAGGGGTACTATTTCTGGGTTAGTGGAGTCTGTAACCTGAAACGTATGTAACCTGAAGCATATGTAACCCAAGGTACCACTGTACCGGGTCCTTTGGAACTAGTGATAGCCAACATGGTATAATGGTTAAGAGCAGGGGTCAGCAAACCTTTTCAGCAGGGGGCTGGTCCACTGTCCCTCAGACCTTGTGGGGGGCCGGGAAATATTTTGAAGAAAAAAGAAGAACGAATTCCTGTGCCCCAAAAATAACCCAGAGATGCATTTTAAATAAAAGGACACATTCGACTCATGTAAAAAGACACTGATTCCCGGACCGTCTGCGGGCCAGATTGAGAAGGCGATTGGGCCGCATCCAGCCCCCGGGCCTTAGTTTGCCTACCCATGGTTATGAGTGTTATTTTAGGACCACATTTATATCATATGATGCCACTTTAATAAACAGTCATGTCTTCCTCCCCAAAATTCTGGGAACTGTAGATTGTTAAGGGTGCTGAGAGTTGTTAGGGGATGTCTATTCCCCCTCACAGAACTGCAGTTACTGTATTTTTTGCTCTATAAGACTCACCTTTTCCCTCCTAAGGGGAAATGTGTGTGCTTCTTATGGAGCGAATACAGGCTGCGCAGCTATTCCAGAAGCCAGAACAGCAAGAGGGATCACTGTGCAGAGATCCCTCTTGCTGTTCTGGCTTCTAAGATTCAGAATATTTTTTTTTCTTGTTTTCCTCCTCCAAAAACTAGGTACGTCTTATGGTCTGGTGCGTCTTATAGAGCGAAAAATATGGTGAAGCCAATCTTGGGAATTGTAGCGACTCTGGTTGTGAGGATGAAATGGGATGAAATGTACGTCAATCACACCAAGTTTCTTCAAGGAAACACGGCACAGAATTGTAATTGAAAATATTACTGTTTCATAACGAAGGCAGACATTCTAGGCCTGCTGCAGATGTCGCCTTGTTGGACTTAGCATTCTTTCTGGCACATGAGTGCAGGCTGTGGGCGCTCCCGTAGCAAAAGGGCGGAAAGACGGTCTGCACGCGCTCAGGAAAAACGTTTCTGTTCACTAATCTCCATTTCTTCCTGCCATGGAGTGGGGGAACCCTTGCTTTGGATGGCGAGCCTTGTTTATAACATGACTAACAGAGCCTCGGTGGCGTTTGTAATAGCTTATTACGGTTTTGAATCTGGTCAGCTTTTGAAATGGGCACGGCAGCTCTTTCTCTTTTCTTTTCCCCAGAGCAGACTGTGTGCGTTGACTCGTCCCAGGGATGACTTCTTTTTCTTCCTTGCTTTCTTTTATAACCTGCATGTGTTTGAGAGAGAAATGGGGCCCCTGGCCTGCTAAAAAAAGGCTGCACCAGGAAAGCGACTGAAAAGGCCGAGGGTGTGAGTTCCGAGGAGCTGAGATCAGGGGTGGTGCAACTGGTGCCTTTCCCCTCTCTCTCCACCCCTTCGATGAGGCCCTGTGCTTGTTCAGGCTGCTCCAGGCCCTGGAAGGCTACGCTCAAGTGAGGCACCTCGAAAGGGGTGGTTGAAGCGAGGGGTGGTCTGTTTTTCCGCCCTTTGTGTACAGGGAAAAGAGGGAGGGCTCTGGAGCACACACTCTATTTAAAGCTACCCATGAAGGCGAGCCCACTTCCTTGAAGATGGCTCCTCCTTTATTTCCCCCCACCTCCACAAACCCCCAACTCTTGTTTTCGGAACGGAGATGTTTGCTGTGCCCGTTTTAAGTCAAGCAATCACAGTTTGGTACTAGTGGCTCCATTCATGAGCTGTGTGGCCTTTTGTCTGTGGAGCTGCGGAGAGAGAGAGAGACATATTTCGGAGGGTCTCTCTCCCCCCACCTATCTTCTCCCCACCCCTTTTGAAAGGGAAACAAGAAACAGCCTTTTCTCCTAGGCTGCCATGCCTGTTAAAAATCACTTTACATGGCAATAATAACATGCTTAAGAACATAGGGTTGTATCCATCTGCGTTGTTCTCTGGGCCTAAGGTGGTCAAATCAGTGCAACAGCAATGGGTCTACTCAAAGTATACAAGCTGTAGGAAGCAGCTTTATATTGAGCGAGACCATCTAGCTTTGCGTTCTCCTGCACTGTGACGCTCCCAAGAGTTTCAGTCAGGAATCTTTCTCAGCCCTATTTGGAGATTGAACCTGGGTCCTTCTGCATGGAAAACAGTTTCGCTACCATGGTGTTGTGGCTGTTTCCCAAGATTCCAGTCCTCATAGCTCTGATATAAATGGGAGCGGAAACTGTGCTATGTGGAGTCAGACTATTGGTGCATCTAGCTCAGTACAGTTTGCACTGACTAGTAGCAGCTCTTTGGGGTTTCAGACAGGAGCTTTCCCCCAACCCTATGTGGAGATGCTGGGTATGCAAACCAGGGACCTTCTGTATGCAAAGCAGATTTTCTGCCACTGAGCAGCGTTCATTCCCCAGTGGCATTTCCCGCTTCAGAAGACAAGTAGTCTATCATTGGACTAACGTCCCTGATGCAGTTTCCAGGTGAGTAGCTGTGTTAGTTTCTTATAGCAAAAGCGGCAAAGAGCCCTCAGAAAAAAACAGAATATTGTGGCAGCTTAATAACACATTTGTTGTAGGAAGTTTTCGTGGACTACAATCCACGTGGATTTCATCAAGTGCATGTGATGAAGTAGACTTACAGTCCATGCATAATATAAGTGTTAATCTTTAAGGTGTCATAAGGCTCCTTGTTTTTTCCAGAGCTTCAGCTTTGTACAGCTCATGTTGTACTCCAGTAGGGAGCAGAATTATTTGTTTTCCCCTAGCATTGGGCTGCTCCCCCTTTTTTTTGCTGCAAAGAAAATAGCGAATATCACATTTTGTGAGCAGCTAAGTATGTGCTCAGTGTTGACTGTCCTTAGTGATTTTGGCTGTGGCTATGCTTTTCTGCATTTTTTTTTTAAGAAAAAGGCTTTGCTTGAGAATTTTTAATCTAAACCTAGCAAGGTTAATTGGATTCTTTCTTTGTGTTTTTGTTCCACCTGCCCTCATGGTTTCCTCCATCCCTGGGTCCCCAATTTTCCCCTTGCAAGGTAGGTTAGACTGAGCAATTGTGACTGTCCTGAGGTGAGACCAGTGAGCTTCAAGACTGTGTAGGGATTTGAATATGGGTCTCTCCAGGCTTCTTACAACTCTCATAACTGCTGCATTATACCAGTTCCCAGGGGCTGCAATTTTATCTATCACAAATCAATGGGGACTTGAATGTGGTTAAGTTTGGGGTTTGTGTATTTACTTAGTGCCACCAGTTTGTAGGGTTGGTCTGTGTGCTTTTCAGTATCCTACTGACTCTGGTTTCCTGGGACCCTTTCTTTTGCCTTAAAGTGCTTGTGGTTTCCTGTGGTCCTGTATCTTAACTGTTAATTAGGGCTGGAACAGTCATAATATTTAAATCCTTTTTTTAGTTTATTACAGTTTATTACAGACGAAACATCAAAACAAACAAACCGATATAAAACAATCAAAACATTGCAAAGATCATGCCAGAAAACCCCCCACATGTGATCCGTGCAACCTCATTACACACTTTGGAAAGAATATCTAGGATTGATTAAAGCAGCAGACATGCAAAGTGAACAACAGTGACCTTTAAACCTTGGAGAGAGTCAGTGGCATGGTATCCCCCTTTGTATTCAGATTCCCCACTTCCTTCTCTATCTGGAGATGTAATTAATAGCTAACCATGGTTTGCGTACACTGGTTTTGCTCTCAGCTTCTGCTACTTGCTTATAGAAACTGATATCTGCCCTGATGCCTGAATTGTGGTTCTCACAAACCCTAGGTAGCTTTCAAACCAGGGTTTTTCATTTGGCTTGGATGCGCAATATAGCTGCTTGTCATATTGAGGCGTCACTACATACTGGTTGCCATGGAATGAGGAAGCAAATGGAAGTGCAGGAGAAGGGAGGGTGTACAGCCCTATAGACAGTTGATGGCTAAACTGAGGTTTGGCCATGACAAAATACAAAGTTTAACCATGGGTGATAACTCTGGTTGGTACAGTTTCAGCTCTGAGTCACAGCTGATTCTTAAGTTGGGAAGGAAGCCCATAGCAAAGCTCTCATAACGGATCAGATTGTCCACCCCCCCCAATTGTTTAGTGAGGAACCAAACTCCTTGCATGTTTTTTATAAAGTTATGGGCAGATTGCATTTTACAGGTCCATTTCTTGGGTGCTTTTCCCTCCCCCCTCCCCCAAAGAACATAAACTAATTACCATATTTTTTGCTCTACAAGACGCACCCCCCAAAAAAAAAAAAAATTAAGGGGAAATGTGTGTGCGTCTTATGGAGCGAATGCAGGCTCCTTGGCTTCAGCGATAGCAACGCGAGGCCTCCGAAGCGCAGTGGGAGCAGGGATAGCCGCCTGAAGCCTCCAGAGGCTTTGGGTTGTTTTGCTGAAGCCAGGAGAGTGAGAGGGATTGGTGCGCACCGATCCCTCTTGCTCTCCTGGCTTCGCTCCACTGGAGAGGTGCTGCACAGCTTTCCCTTTCTGCGCAGCGCCCCTTCAGCGAAGTGGGAGGAGAAATGGAAAGGGCTCCGTTTCTCCTCCCGCTTTGCTGAAGGGGCGCTGAGCAGAGAGGGGGAGAATTTTTTTTTTGTTGTTCTTCCCCTCTAAAACAAGGTGCGTCCTATGATCAGTTGCGTCCTATAGAGCGAAAAATACAGTAGAAATGGTTTGCCTAAATCATACTGAAATTGCATGAAGAAAAGTGCATATTTTTGGTGATGTGGGGTTGGTTTTCAGTGTAGCATTTCATGGAGATGAAACCTACAGAGGAACACAGACCCAGATATGAAATTCGTCAACCACCTGGGCGGCACGGCTGCTAGTGGAAATTTCCCCAACAAACATGTTGATTTATTTGAAAAAAAAATATCCATGTCTCCGTTGAGTCTGGTTCATTGATAAGCTGCTGAATTTAGAAGCTTGGGTTTTCCATATTGAAGCGTTCCTTGGTGTGTTTATTACACAGCCCTTGTATTTATAAAAGTAGCTTCAAGATTTGGGGGCAGAAGAAGAAGACAGAATCAACTTAGCTAACCCAGACAAACCCCGCTTTTCATTTTGGTATTCATATCCGCCAATCATGTAAGAATTTCTGGTTAACAGTTTTAAAATGTCCACGTATCTCATCACTCAGGGAGTCTAAATTGCTTTCTGTCTGCTTGATAAATGGTCCAGCCTTCCTTCTGCCTTAGTATTTTTTTCCAAATATACTTGAGGAATATAGTTTGGCACTTGGCATATCTTCTGGTGACAAGCAAATGTGGAGATTTTCTCATCAGGCTGCAAATCATTACTCTTGCTTCTTGCTAATGAAATGTAGGCACATCTACTAGCTTTTCGGGGGTTTCCAGAGGAAAAATAACCTTCCTTTTTGCATATGCCAAACAACATGGCTTGTTATGAGCTTGTTCTTTGATGTGAATTAAAAAACAAAACAGCCAGCCTACTCACGTTAAGCTAGCAGGGATACCCCATATCAGCTTGGCTGTCTTGCTTATCTGCTATCATGTATGTTATATTTTGTTTTCCAGTGCTGTAATAGGAGCCAATCTGTCAGAAAAGGGGGGGGGGTATGAAATTAAACCAAAATTTTAAAAAATTGGCCTAAAATGGAGGATGACAGCAATGTTTCTTTTGCTGAGTTCTGGGTGGTGATTATTTCTCACCACACTTCCTACCAGGTGAGTAGCTATTCACAAGGGGTTCTTCACCCAGTTGTGCACCAAGGTTGGTAATGTTCGTGCCGTTGAATCAGACTTGGTTATTGCAGCTTTGTGCCTGGTTGTCTGTGGCAAGGGTAAAAGGGCAATGCACATGACCAGGAGTGGCATCCATGCCAAGATGGATTCCAGATGGAGGTAGTCATTAATTAATTTCCACATGTTGTCTAGCAAAGAGAAAGTGCCTTGGCTGTCTGTTCATCTCTGAACTACATGGAAAAACACAAATGCTAAGTACATAAACCCAACATTCCTCCATATATGTTATTATGGGGGCCAGTTGTCTAGAGCAGGGGTCAGCAAACGTTTTCAGCAGGGGGCCGGTCCACTGTCCCTCAGACCTTGTGGGGGGCCAGACTATACTTTTTTGGGGGGGGGGATGAATTCCTATGCCCCACAAATAACCCAGAGATGCATTTTAAATAAAAGGACACATTCTACACATGTAAAAACAGGCTGATTCCTGGACCGTCCACGGGCTGGATTTAGAAGGCGATTGGGCCAGATATGGCCCCCAGGCCTTAGTTTGCCTACCCATGGTCTAAAATGTGGAATGCCTCCCTGTTGCTCTGCGCTTTTGTTTATGGTTATCCCCCCCCCCACCCCAATCTCCCTTTTCCTCTCCTTTGCCATCTTAACAACAGGTTGTTGATTTTTGGGAAGGAATTTAGCATGCAAAAGTCTCACATTTGATCCCCAGCATATCCGGTAGGACCGCTGTTTCTGAAACCTTGGAGAGCCAGTCCCATTCAGTGTAGACAGTACTGTGCTCGATAGGCCAGTGGTCTGACTCAATAGAAACAAATTTCCTATGCACTTGGGTTCTTCCACTTTTTATTGCTTTACTGATGGCATATTTGTTTTCCAGAAGTGTTGTGCAGGCTAACAGGAGAGAGAAAAGCATTTAAATTTTATTAAAATGTGCTGGCCCTACAAGTCTCCCCCAGTTCAAACTATGAGGTACCACTGTACAATGGTACCTCGGGTTACATACGCTTCAGGTCACACACTCCGCTAATCCAGAAATAGTACCTCGGGTTAAGAACTTTGCTTCAGGATGAGAACAGAAATCGTGCTCCGGTGGCGCGGCAGCAGCAGCAGGAGGCCCCATTAGCTAAAGTGGTGCTTCAGGTTAAGAACAGTTTCAGGTTAAGAACAGACCTCTGGAACGAATTAAGTACTTAACCCGAGGTACCACTATATCGCCTTACTCTTAACCAAATTCCTCCTCTGCAAGCCAGATTTAAGATGTTTCGGTATATGTATACTTCTTAATCTTGTCCTTGCTGCTTTCGCTCAGTTACGCACAATGATGCCTTGGCAATTGTTGTTGAAAAGCTTTTTCGTATACGTCAATATAGGAGGCCCTGTGTTGTAAAATCCAGCCCTCCAGAATTCCTCTTGGATGACATACAAGCACCTCAGATTGCAGAGCCTCACGTGGTGCCCCTCCTTCAAATTAAACCTCTGCAGCTCTCGGCTTTCCTGAAACGTCCAAGTTGAGTTACAAATCGCGCAGCTCTTTGACTTGGGGCTGGGGGTGTGTGTGCGCGCGCATGCATTCTATACTGAGTGGTTTGCGGAAGATTTAGAAGTTTTTCCTATTTTCCTTGATTCCACCAAATTTCTGCATTCTGCTTTATAAAACAAATAAACGTACACACACACACACACGATTCTTCTTGTCTTTCCACCTCTTGGTTTCTGCTGTGAAGCCTCCCCAGAGCAGCCATTTATGAATGAGGCACCAGTGGCAGGGGGAAGACAACCTCTGATACAATAACAGCCTGGCACTCTCGTTTCATTTAGTGGCTTGTGAATGCAGGGAAGTCAACCTCTGTTTTTATCCATTTTACTTTTTGAGTGGTTTCCTAACACTGCAGTTAAACCAGAGTTGTTTTCTGTGTGTCCCAGATCCCCCCCCCCTTCCTGAACAACTGTGTGTGTATGTATGTGTTTTATAGCTGAGGAACACATCAACCCAGCTCTAATTTCTGCATTCTTCCTCCAAAGACTCCCCTCCCCCTGGTTAAAAAACAAAAGTTAATAAAAGCATCGGTTCCTTTTCCATACTGTTTCCAAGTAGTTGTGAATTCATGCACCCAGCAGTTGTATACCATGATTCTGCGATGATATGGTACAGAATACACCTCTGCGTGATTTTTTTTTAGTCTGTTTTTGTTTTGCAGAGGGATTTTTAAAAGTGTGTAAGCAATGCCTAGAATTAAATTAAGCAAATGCTATCAGTTCACCCAGTTTGTGTAGGTGGTTGGACCCTTTAGTTGGAGTTTTTATTTTATTTTTTAAAAAGGAATAAAGTTGCCTTACCATGGAACACAACACTGACCAAAGGCCTGCCCCCCCCCAAGCTCCCCATAGAAGTTGAGGGATTTTGCACCCAGGAATTCCCTGGGACTCACACAGGCTACAGTCCCCTCTTCCCCAGTGCGCCCCCCTCTTGTTGTTGGCTACATTTGGTAGCCGGTTGTTTGTGGCTCGCCAGACCCCCTCCTGTTGCTCACAACTGAATTGACGCTTCCCCGACAATGGCACCCTCGCTTCCTATTCAGCGGGGGAATGAAGAGACTAGCCATTGTTTCTGGGCATAATTGAGCCTCTATCGAAGCAAAAAAACAAACAAACCCCCAAACAAAACAAAAAACAAAAGAGATGGACAACCCAGTTTAAAGCTTCTTGTTTGAGCCTTCCAGCAGTGGTGACTGCATAGGGCGAGAAACCTAATTACTAACAATGAACTCTTTGAAGCTCGTGCTTATCCCCTTTATAGATAAGGACCTGCATGGCAACCGCAGTGAGAGAGAGATGGAGAGCGGGAACGTGCACACGAATCCTAGTGGAAATAGTTCCATTTCCCTTTCATTCCCCTGCAAGAATATTTGGTTGCCACAGCCTTTTTTAGGGAACAGGGATATATCCCTATCCAGGCATTCAGTACCCTTGCATATCAAATACCTGCATACAGGTAAAACTATTATTCTCTCCCCTCCCCTCAAAAAAAGCACGAGGTCTTAGCTCTTCGTTTCTCTGTAGTTGTGGGGTGAATGTATGAATCCTGAGAAACCCCGGAATTTTTTTAATGTTGGGAAGCTAGTACTTAAGCTCTGGTTCTTCCAGAAACCCCTTATGTGGCTTTGGGTAGACCATCCTCATCCCTGTTCCCCCTGCATGTAAAGAAGTAATAGTGTCAACATAGCCAGACCTTTGGTCCATTGAGCTCTGTATTGTCAACACTGACTAGCCCAGGATATCAGGCAGATGAAGAAGGATACATCAAGTGAATTCCTCAGGCCTTATGCCACCCACCCTGCCCTTGGTTCAAGTGAGGCTCTCTGAGAAGCTGGTTACAGCCGCTCAACCTCTGTCGAAAAGTACAACAAAGTTATCAAATGCCGGTCAGAGTCAAGCGATAACGTTAAGCGTAGGCAAGCTGGGTTAACTGCTGGAAAAAGCTTTGTAGTAAAACAAAAGAGTGTTGCCAGCAGCAAAGGGGGCAAGATAATCAGATAAACGCTTCACACTTAAAATACAGAAATCAGCCAGGATGAAAGCCAGAAGGGCAAATTAACTGAAGCTTCCCATCAGACTTTAAGGAATAGCAAGGCAGGTAAGGAAGCACCTGTCTGTTCCCCATGCTTTTCAACATTTACATGAAACCACACGTAGAGGTCATCAGGTTCAAGGTGTGCCAGGTTCCATCCTAGGTGTTTCCTGGTAGGTAGTGTTGAAAAGAAAAAAAAAACCTGTCCAAAACCCTGCCAGCCAGTATGGACAATACTGAGCTAGATGGACCAATGGGTTGACTGCATAAGGTAGTTCCCTATGTTTCTATGGTTTGTATCCAGCCACTTGCTTGGTGCAGCACTAAAATAGACTAGACTAGATCAGGGAGGTCCAACGCACAGCCCGAGGGCAACATTTGAAAACACACACACACACACACACACACACACACAAGCTCCTATCTGTGGTTCAAACACAGAGTTGATCAGCTCCTCATAGGCACAGCTGATGATCCCTAACTTGGAGCTCCTGGTGTTGCAGAAACGTCCGTCCAGTGTTAGCGTGCTAATAGAGAGGACTCTTGGTTTAAAGCCAACTAGCACTAGACTGTTCTGAAGTCATTCTCAGACACCTGTGATGACTTCACAGGCCACTTGTTTGCACCTGTTTTTTTGGTGGGGGGTGTGTGTGATCTAGAATAGGGTGTTCCAGCCTCACTGCAGGATGTGACAAGATAGCATTAGGGGCAGGAGAGGAGATGGTGAAAAAGTTATGCAGCAGTTTCATCCCCACTCTTCTGCCCCCAAATCAGAATCCTGGAATTGTAGAGTTCGATGGAACCCTGAGGGGCATCTAGTCCAACCTCCTGCAATGTGGGGATCTCATGTAGATCATACATGACAGATGACCATCCGGCCTCTGCTTGAGCTGATGAAAGTGATTTCTGGATGTTCAAACATGGGCATTTGGATCATGGCAAGGAATTATTTATTTTTATGTTTAGAGCAAATTTGATGCCACTGCTCAGGATCACAGCTCATTCCAAAGCAGCTTGCCTGCAACTTGCAGTAAAAAGTCAGAGAAATACAACACATTTATTAACTGTTAGTGATGAGTGCCTGGTGATGCCTGGGAATTTGTACAAACAAACAAACAAACAAAACGTATTCTTTTAAATGGATAGTGTAATTTGTGAGTTTGGACCCGCCATGGCAGAAATTGGGTGAAGTCATGCCAGAGTCACATTTTGGTCTGTCGTTTTCAGTAAAAATGACACCTGGCATCCAAATGTTGCTTAACATTGCTGCCTCCACTTAAGCAACGCTCATGTTGAGTTTGGCGATGATATCTTAAAAGGCAGACAAACTTATAGACAGCGGATAGACAAACTGCTTTCCAAAACATATAGTAAAGGATCATCATCATCATCATCGTCATGTGCACGAGCATAAATGCTCATGGGTTCTGAAGTGACCGTGAATGACCAGGAGCAAGACATGGGGTGTGATAGCAAATAGCTTGATGAAGGTCCAGTGTGTGGCAACTACAAGTAGTAATATTTCTTCCCACTGGCCATAGAGTAACTCGGGGGTTCCCAAATTGTGGATTGCAGACCACCAGTTGTTAGAACCATAGAATGGTAGAATTGGCAGGGGCCCCAAGGGTCATCTTTTCAGACCCTCTGCAAGGCAGTAATCTCTTTGCCCAATGTAGGGCTCGAACCCACAACCCTGAGATTAAGAGCCACATGCTCTACTGACTGAGCCGTCCCAGCGGTACTGTTCACCAGCTTCATTCAGGTGGTCTTTGGTCTGCTGGTGAAAAATGGTGGGAGCAGCAGCCATGCATGATGGCTTCTCTTAGAACCTGGCAGTCTACCCATAAGGTGAGCAGGAAAGGCCAGAAGTAACAGAGTTGAACATAATCTGAGGAGCGATCCCTGCTATAGGGGGTGTACATGTGGTAGCAAAACAGGGTCTGTCTGCTTTTAATTGATTGGCCTGTTTTCAGCATGAGAAAAGTGCAGGCAAGCATCTCTGCTGTCTTCCACCTTGCAGTAACTAGTGGCCTTTAAACTTTTTGTCACTAACAGAATTAAACACACACATATACACAAAGACACACATGCTAATATAATCCTGGTTCTTCATGACTGGCAGGCTGGAAAGGCATTTTGTAAGGGGAGGAGAAGGGGTTAAACCTGCCTCCCAGCCGGATGCAATAAATATGCTGTTTGCATAGGAACCCAAAAGGCTCCCAAAGCAAAGACTGTAAATGGCTGCTCTTCAGATGGCCCTGCCGGTCAGGGGGACCTGGTAAAGGGAGTAACTGTGCATGGGGCTTCCTGCTCTGCAGCTGTTTTAGTTTCCAAGTGGATGCACGTTCTAGGAAATAATAATAAAAATGGAGGGGAGGAGGAGAATGTCTTGAAGTGGCAGTGCTTGGACAAAGGTGGCCAAGAGGTTATGATGGTGAAAAACAACCAGTGGAGGTGAAGAATAGATGGGCTGTTTTGTGTGGCAGGAACTGGAATTTAAGAGAACTAGCTTTAAAGTTGTGGAAGTGACCATCTATGCCTGTGTTCAGGGTGGTAATTGGAGTCCGCTATAAACTGTCAAATGTTTTATGAGCTGTTTCCGTCTCTTTTCCTTTAACATGCTTTTTTTTTTTAAAGGCCCCCACTCCCTAGTTTTTGTGAAGAAAATGTAGAGTTCTTTGCGGGAATGTGACAGTGTTTCTATGTAGTGCATACTCTTGTCACTCTTTTTTGGCTGCAAATAAATTTACATTGTGCTGTTTAGTGTTCAAGAGCATAAAGCGAGCCCTGCTGGATCAGGCCAAGGGACCATGTAGTTCAGCATTTTATTCTCGCAGTGGCCAACCAGATGCCAATTGGAAGCCCACCAGCGGAACGTGAGCACAACTGCATTTTCCCGACTTGTGGTTCCCAGCAACTGATACTCATAGATGGGGGAAAGGCTCGGGAGAGCTTCTGGATTAGCGTAGGTAAACACGGGAGGAAAGTCTAATTGGAACAGCCATGTAAAGTAGCATAGAGAATTGCGAAGTTTAGGGAAAATATTTGTCTTGGAGGCTTAGGAGATGTTGGGGAGAAAGCAACAGAAGAGCAACTGCAGATAAGAATCTGAACATTCACATTGCTTATCTAAAGCTTTTAAGTCCAGAAATTGGATTGTGGAAAAAGGGAAAGAGTGACAGTTCTCAGAGCAAGACTACACAGTAACTGCAATTTAACAGATGTGCTTTGACGACTACTGGTTGCTTAGTAGGTGAACAAGGATGATGTTTGTTTGTTTTCCCTATACCCCACCATTTAATCTAGTTATTAGGGCAGCTTGCAGCAAAATACAAAACACAGTAAAATAACTAATATAAAGAAAAGGCAGAAAGTCAGCTATAACTTAAAAAATCATGTGAAATGGAATAAAACAGTTGTGAAGCCGCAAGGGGGGGGGAATGCACTTGCATCTCTGGCGTTATATACCCTGCAGGAGAGTCTCTTTTCCTCATTTAAATTTATCTGCAACAGGGATGGGGAAGGAACATGTGACTCTTGCCAGACTCCAGCTCCCATCATCCCTGGCTGTTGGCCATGCTGACTAGGGCAGATGGGGGTGAAGGGTCCTGAGATGAAGGGGCTCCAAAGCCCTTTCCCTTTGGGCAGGCATCTGTTTCGGGGGCCTAATCTGGCTTGCCGGTCGGTTTAATCCTTCCCCTGTTATAAACAACTTCAACCCTAAAAAAAACACCCTTAACTTCAATCCTAAAAAAGGTCACAACAACTTTGGTTGGCCCTCACGGCCCTTCACTTCATCAAATCTGGCCCTCTTTGAAAAAAGTTTGGACACCACTGCCCTTGGGGAAGGAACATGGCTCAGTGGTAGAGCACCTGCTCTGCATGCAGAATGTCTCCAAGAAGGGCTGGAAGAGCCTTCCTGTCTGGAATTCTGGAGAGCCACCGCCAGCCTGCATAGACAATGGACTGGCAGATCTAACTTACTGAGATTCCTGAGTCCAGCAACATCCGGAGGGGCACAGATTGTCTCCATCCCTGATCTGGTAGGCAGGACTTCCTTCCCTTCACCTTCTTCTGATTCACAAGCATAGACCTTGTTGGTGCTTGAGTGCTTTGCTTTCCCCCCGTTTTCCTGCCAGCTTAGTCTTGTGGAGGCTGTTGCTTTAGTGCAGAAAGCAATGAATTTATCAGATGGCCAAGCCGGGCTGCGAGCAGCGGCAGTAGGAGGGAAGGGTGCTGTGCGGTTACAGTATCAGCTACGCAATAATAATGATAATAATAATAATAGCAAAGTGATCCTGGGCTTGTTTTCCAAGGGGAAAAGTCCTCTTTTCGCCAAACTTTTTTTTTTTTTAAAGCAAAGCCAACTATATGAGGACTTCTTTTTAAAGTCATCTTTTAAAAGAGAAAAGAGTTCTTGTGCAAACCTTTCACTTTTGCTTGTTTCCAAGAAGGAGGGGGGTGGAAGTTACAGCTGGAGATGGGGAGTGGGAGTAGACTCTTGAAGGGGCATTGGAGGGGGAAAATTTCAGTCGTAAGGTCCCAAGTTCTGAAAGCAACCCTTTGTGTGTCCCCCTCCCTCTTCTCTCTGCACCCCCTCCCTGCTTTGCCCATGGCAAAACATTGCACAATCAAGCTATTGTTTGTTTGGGGAAAGCTACAACATCCTATTGCAATTATTTATGGAATAAAATATTTGATGTTTTTCTAGGGGGTGGGAGGGGGTAGGAAAGCTCGGTTTCCCTTTTATCCTTTAAAAAAAACCCAACCAACCACTTATTAACTCCTTTTATGGGTTCCTCAAGGAACTTCCATACCCTTTGTAAGTTCAGTAATGTAGGTGCCTCTTTGGGATAGGGCAGCCTTGCAAACAATTCTGTTCAGGGGACTAGTCTTACACTTGCTGCAGCCAGACTGTCAACCCACACAGGGGTTAGCTCAGTGGTAAAGCATCTGCTTTGCATGCAGAAAGGTCCCAAGTTCAATCCCCGGCATGCCTAGGTAGGGCTGAGAGAGATCCTTCTGCCTAAAACCCTGGAGAGCTGCTGCCAGTCAGGGTGGACTAAGCTAGCTGTATCATTGGCCTGGTTTACTGCATAAGACACCTTCCTTTGTGGTAGATAAATATATGCAGCAGTGGCATGGAAAGACTGGGGGGAACTTAGCATTTCCTTGCCCGCCCAGTTGTTTTTCTACAGCCTTGTTATAATTGCTTCTTAATGGCTGGAAGTCCCTTGTACTGAGCAGTGACTTCCCGTTTTAAAGTCTCCTAGTCCAGTGTTTCATACAGTCTTTTGGAACTTTTGAAATTTGGGCCAAGTGTGTTGACTTCACAGTCGCTCTGTGCAAGTGCAAAACTTCATACAGCGCAAAAAGTTCAGCATCCTGAGATTTTAGAAGGAAAAGAGAAGTGCCTAGTCCCTAAGGTTAAATGCACAGGTTTGAAAACATAGCATCAGGAGTTGGGCAAGGAGGGATAGTGAACAGGATTTCCCAGTGCTTTGCAGTGTCATTGTCTGGGAATTGCAAGTCCGGGAGAGTATTGCTGAAGCGCCCAGGTCCTCCTTGCAGGCTACCCAGAGAGCATCTTTTTGGTCACTGTGAAAACAGGATGCTGGACTAGATGGGACATTGGCCCGATCCAGCAGGAACTCGTTTCTGTTTTTTGACACTTCTCAGAATGATAACAGGAAAAAATATATACACAAACGGGTAAATACATGCAAGTTGTCCCCTCTTCTAAAATGCAGGATATCCACAGCACTTGCAGCGATTGCTCAAATGCATTGCTTATTGGACAACATTTCAAAGAGTCAAAAGAAGCTAGTTGGCAACATGACTGACCTCTCCTTCATGCTGGTGTGGACATTTTCAAATTCCAGTAGTGGAAGGATCTTGCGAAAGATAGAAACGAAGGCAGATCCCAACCAGGAGAAAGTGCCAAAGGAAAGGATTAGCAGTGAAAACATTCAGCGCTTGATTTCTGTTCCAATTCTCTCTCTCCCCCCCCCCTGCCCCCAGCCCTTTGACTTAACTGTAGATTCCAGAAAGCATATTCTGTGTGCTGGCAACAGGTTAATGTGAAATAGGCTTACAGTAGGAACGTCACCGTGATTGATCTCTCCCCTTAAAGAAGATGGTTCACTTGCTTCTATGTTAGAAACATCTTTCCACTACGGCTGTGTCAGATCTTACTCCTTTTAAATGTATGTGTTGTGTCTGATTCCCAGTCAAACAAGCCTCTTAGGATATTTTCTGTTTGGCAAATGAGTCTGGAAACTTGTCCAACATAGTTGTCATCCCTAATCCATCTAAGTGATCCTGGGCAGGAGAACAGCCATAGGTCTCCAGGCTCTTGTTCAACTTTCCCAGCCATCTATGAGTTTCTTCAGCATAATAGAAAATTGTTCATTACCTTCACCTACCCCTTTTTTAGATCAACTTTGCTAATAATAATAATCTACAACAATGGTTCCCAAACTCCCCGCCTCCCGACCAGTGTTAGAAACTGGGATAGAAAAGCTAGGAGCCAAATGGCTTCTGGGACCTGGGTTGTAGGCGCCAAAACAGAATGTCTAGTCGCCAAAATGACGGTTCCATTGTATATGTCATAAAAGAATGTCAAATCTCATAAAAAGTGACATACTGCCATTTCTGATGTCAGATTTCAGTCAATGATCACCTGTTTGTCCTACATGGAAAACAAAAACGGCATCACTGGGAGTTTATTGCTACTTACTGTATTGGAAGATGACCTGGCAACCATTGCAGCCATTTTGCATTTATTTGTTTATTGCATTTAGACCCCACTTTTTCCCCCAAGGAGCTCAAGGTTGCCTACATGGATCTCTCCCCACCTTCCCCCCGATACATAATCCCAACAATAACACTGTGAGTTGTGATGTTCTAATCTGACACTCTTACCATGACACACCACACTGGCATAAGGTGAGTAGCCTCATGGTATTGGGTATGTGTGACTTAAGCTTGTTTGTCTTCTTCCAGTCTTGTATGGATTTCTGCTTCTACCCTCCAAATGTCCAATTTTGTACTCCGCAGTTCTCTTCCCCACCCCCATTTTTGCAGGACCAACAATGTCGGGGGGGGGGAATGAGTTCAAGACACAGAGTGGTTGGTTTGGGGGGGGGTTGGGGGGGAGTAGTTATGGTGTGCTCTCAGCCCCCTCAGCTCCCCCCCCCTCTCTCTCTGAAAATACAAGCGCCGAGAGGCGGAAAATCCTATAGGCAAACATTATTGGCATGTGACTTAAAGGCACTGGTTAAAGGAGTAACAACAGCATCTGGCAGTATTAGACCAACAAGGGAAAGTATTTTAAAGGGGAAAAGTAGAAACTGTAGGATCATATGTTAAATCTATTTTCAGCTTCCCCGGCAAAAACACAGCTATTCTTGGTGATTTGGCATGATGCATGGGGTGGAAGAATGTGCACCTCCTTTGGGCACTGTTAGCCTTGTGTGTAGATCCCTGCAAAGAGAATGTGTGCAAAACACACACTTCGCAGTCGCACACAAAACAAATTTTGCTAAGGGGATCACTGTTGTAGGAGTGCTTACAGTGTCTGGTTCCACACTCCTGCGCCATAATCCGTTCTGCCCTGGGCTTTGCAGATCTGCATGTTTACCTTCTTGGGTTATATTACAGCAGCATTATTATTATTATTATTATTATTATTATTATTATTATTGAACTTTTGGGGGAAATGAAACATTTCAGCTGCCTTGACTTTGCTCCTGCGGATAAAGATTCGAGTCTAGTGGGTAAGGGAAGCCCCCCAGCACATGTTGTTGAGAAACCATGGCCTCTGAGCGGCCTGGGCTGATCTGTGTGAGGTCTTAGAGAGCTGCGGGACAAGGAGGAGGGGATCTCAAGTGCAACTGGGAGAAAAGGCTTAATAGTAAAGTGATGTCATGGCTAACCAATCCGGAAAGCCCGTGTTAACTTCCCTGCTGAGACGTGATTCACAGGCGCTCAAAAGAGAGGCTAAGTTGTATTGCCTTTTGCCCACTAAGTTTGCTGCTGGGAATCGGATATTTTGATGTTGCTGCTAGGATATTTTGAAGCTGTTCAGACTTTTTTTTTTTAAGGGCCAGTCAGTTATTTTGTGGCTTCCAGAAAGTCTGTAACAACAGAAGAGACAGGTTACCAGTGTGGTATGAGGTAGAAATTTGTTACTACAAGATAATTACAGAATATGTATGAATGCACACACATTCATCTTAGAATAGCCTCGGTCAACCGGGTGCCCTCCACCTGCTTTGGGCTAAAGCTCTTGTCAGCAGGGAATGTTGGGAGTTGTAGTCTGAAATTTCGGGAGGTCACCCAGTCAGCAAAGGCTATATTAGAACATAGACTGTTTGCATAATGGCTTGTCACAAATTTTTTGTATTTTTTTGTATTTGTTGTATTTTGTATATTTATTGTATTTTTTTGCACCATAACACTCACTTTTTTCCTCCTAAAAAGTAAGGGGAAATGTCTGTGCGTGTTATGGAGGGAATGCCTACGGGTGGCATGCCTGCAGATTTTCCTCCTCTAAAAACTACGTGCGTGTTATGGTCGGGTGCGTGTTATAGAGTGAAAAATACGGTAATTTGCAACGTTTTGCTTTAATATTTTATGACAATATATTTTAAATAGTAAACTGCTGTGGGTGTCTTGGCGAGAAGGAAGTACAGAAGCAAAATAAAACGGAACAAAATACTTCATAGATTTTTTTAAAAAATAAGTGTACAGCCTATTTTCATTAAGCATGTGTTAATGCTACACTTTGTGCTTTTAAATAGGCTTATCATTCCTCCCCATCCCCACGATAGACCTGTGCATATTTACTCCAGTTGTGTTACAACACGATAATGTCGTAGTCGATGGAGATCTTGCCAAAATGCAGCTTGCTTTTCCACTGTTCTCTTTAAATAGGAACCTGCCTTTTACTGAGTCAGACTGTCCTACCCATCTAGCTCAGGACTCTTGCATTGTCTGGCAGCTGTTTTCCAGGATTTCAGACAGTGGTCTTTCCCTGCCCCACTTGGAGATACCAGGGATTGAACCTGGCAACTTCTGGTATGCAAACTGGATGCTTTACCACTGAGCCCTTCCCCCAGTTCCCTGCTCCTGATACAGGTCAGTCCCATTTTGTCCTTGCAACAACCCTGTGAGGTAGCTTAGGCAAATGGCCTAAGGGAATCCCCGTGAGCTTCGTGACTCAATAGTCACTTGATCCCTGGTCTTCAGGGCCCTACTCTGGCACTGTAACCACTTTACAACACCATTTCAAGCTGAATCGTTGTATCCGTTACTTTGGCTGAGTGGACTGTCGGTTTGAAACCCCTTGCATTCTCTGTATATTGGTGTTTGTGAGTGTTTGTCTGCAGGTTCTGCTTGGGATACATGTCTTGTGCACCTGGATTTTGTTCTTTGAACTTTTCTAGTACAGTGGTACCTCGGGTTACATATGCTTCAGGTTACAGACTCCGCTAACCCAGAAATAGTGCTTCAGGTTAAGAACTTTGCTTCAGGATAAGAACAGAAATCGGGCTCCGGCGGTGCAGCGGCAGCAGGAGGCCCCATTAGCTAAAGTGGTGCTTCAGGTTAAGAACAGTTTCAGGTTAAGTATGGACCTCCAGAACGAATTAAGTACTTAACCTGAGGTACCACTGTAATCTTTAGGGTGGGGGTGGGCAAAGAAGGAAAGGAAGTACCATTCATCAACCCAAAAACTGTATGTTCTGTGGCTAAATCAAAGACCTCAGCTTTAATGTCCTCAACAGACACCTGCGCAAAACTTTGATCCCCTTGTTAGAATACACAAAAAAATGTTGCTAGATAAAGTTTAAAAGTTCATCCTGACTCCAAAGAGATTGTTGTCCTCATTGCTCCTCTGAACATCCTGTGACTTCCTAATGCAGCTCTTTTTTAATATGTAATAGTTCTGACCTTCAAGGAACACAGCGGTATTGACATTTACTCTTATAACTTCTTAAACTATTCCTTAAACTATTTCCCACATGACCATGGGAATTATGCAAGAGCTCTTACGTACTGCAAGGTCTCCTGACTTGGAAAGTGGAGGTGTACAGTGCATCTCTTTGTGCTCTGTGCATATACAAATGGTGTGTGTGTGTGTGTGTGTGTGTGTGTGTGTGTGTGTGTGCACACCCAGTGGGAACTGGCCGATATCAGTGGGCAGATTTTCTTGGTGCTCTTAAGTGCAGTGTTTTTCATTCCCCCGATAAAAGCAAGCCATCCCCTTAAGACATGGAACATCGGAAGCTGCCTGTCCTAGCTCCCACTCAGTGAAGAACTCAGGTTGCAGCTTCCGCCAAAATATTTAATGCTTCAACTAGCTCCATATTGTCTACACTGACTGGAAGCAGCTCTTCGGGATTTTAGGCAGGGATCTTTCTTTCTTTCTTTCTTTCTTTCTTTCTTTCTTTCTTTCTTTCTTTCTTTCTCCATTCTACCTGGAGATGCCGGAGATTGAACCTGGTGGGCTTTCTGCATGCAAAGCAAATTGATGAGGGGTTTAATGAGATAATAAACTTTCAATTTTAAAACAGACCCTTAAGCTTTGTTATTCCAGGCAGTATCTTTGCCTTCCACATCTGCCCTTACAAGTGGGATTATTGTCAGTTCTATAACCATTAACTATTAGGCCGTCATAGTTTCTTGGCGTAACTTTGACATGCTCACTGGTTGACCTTGAGCAAGTCCTTCAGATGCACAAGGTGCCTTGGAAGCAGGCTAGCTGCACATTTACTCCCCCCCCCCTTAAAGTCCCCAGATTTGTAAAGTTGCAACAGGACTGTTCACATCGGATTGTCAAAGGTTTGAAGAGAGGGAGCAGGGAAGTTAGTTGTAGCAAGGGTATGTGGAACTCTCTTCATTCTGAGGGCCACATTCCCTTCTGGGCAACCTTCTGAGGGCCAGAGGCAAAAGTGGGCGGTGCTACTAATGTAAATTTTGAATATGTTGTAATACAATTGGCTAGTTTCTACCTGCCCTTTCTGTGCTCCCATCAAGGCAAGCATGAGAAATCGCCAGAGTTCAAGGACACATTCTAGCTAGGCAAAAGCATTTGGCGTATATAGCAGGGAGGTGAGAGATGTGGTCAAGGGCCAAGTAGAGAGATCCGGAGGGCCTCATTCAGCCCCTAGGCATGGGAGTCCCCAGCACTGAACTTCAGGAATAACACGCTCCCCATTGCCACATTTTCCTCTTACTTACCTGTGAGCATATCCTTAGAATTGGGCTTCCACTATTTATTCAAATCACACCTGTTCAGGTATTGCTAAGGACCACTTTGCTCTTTCCTCTCTGATTATAAAGGCATCACAAGCAGAGAGGTGCTTGCAAGGGTTGGCCCAGTGTGGCTGTGGCGTGGGGTCCGCGAAGAGAAGATGCAGTGCCTCAAGGTAGAAAAACATTTTCCAAAAAGGGCACGGTTTCAAAGGCTGAGGTTCTGCAGAAGGAACTTGGTGCCAAAAACGTAACCTGTTTTCCATAAACATGGTGGACAGTTGCAGCCAAAACAAACAATGAGGTCCTTAAATGAACCTGAGTGAAAAATGGGTTGCTGTAGCGGATGGATAATGCTAGTTAAATGTGATCTCTTTTTTTATAATGCTAGTTAAATATGCTGTTTGTTTAAGGTGGGGGCGGGGGGGGAGAGAAAAACAACCTGGATAACGTACAGTCTCTTGAAGCTATACAAGTTGGGTGGTGCTTTAAGAGTTAAGGGGCTGTGCAAAGAGGCACAGACTCTGGAATGCATCATAGCTGATGTATTGGTACTCTTTCTTTATGTCCAGGGTGGCAAACTTTTTTTCTGGGAGCCATATGCTTGTAATGCGTGAAGCCATAACACCAGTGGGTGGAGCCAGTGGTGCCACTCTTACCTTTGGACAGTAGGCTATATTTCAGTCAGAGGTTTTTACATAGATTCGCACACATCTCCCCATCCTTCTTCAGGCAAGTAGGAGGCATTATCACAGTTCAGTGAGACATTCCGGTGAGGCAGAAGAACTTGAAGAGAGTTCAAATCAGGGCTGCTGGGGGCGGGGCCTAGGGAGTTGTGGGTGTGGCCTGGGATGAGCCTCAGGGGCCAGCTTGAGAGGCCTGGAGGCCGAATCCAGTCCCCGGGACCAAGGTTCCTCACCACTGTCCTATGTGATTAGACCACTTCCTTGCTGGAAGGAAGGAGCCAAAATCAACTTGATAATCTGAACGTTTGGGTTCGTTGTGTCTTAAGAATGTCAGAGTCAGTATGTGCAGGGTCTGTTGGATCTGGCCACACGCGCGTAAAGGCCAGTGTCGCTTCTTCCAGAACAGTCACCTTTCCTCAGGCTGGCTACACAGTGCAATGCATCCATCCTCCTTCCTAAAAGCTACTTTACCAATATGTTTTCATTATGCGAGCACCATGCATAAGCGAACAGACATAATAAGAGCTGCTGGATCAGGCCAATAGCCCACCTAGACCAGCATCCTGTTCTCACAGTGACAAAGCAGATGCCTGTGGGAAACCCACAAGCAGGACCCGATTACAAGAATACTCTCCCTTCCTGTGGTTTCCAGCAACTGGTATTCAGACGCATTACTAACTCCAACCATGGGGGCAGAACGTAGGCATTATGGCTAGTATCCTCTTTAAAAGCTATCCAAGTTGGTGACCATCATTGCCTCCTGTGGGAGGGAGTTCCATAGTTCCATATTGCTGTGTAAAGAAGGGCTTTCTTTAGTCTTGAATTGTCCAGCGTTGAGCTTTGTTGGGTGTCCCTGAGTTCTACTGTTATGAGAGAGGGAGAAATCGTATCTCTGTCCACAGAGATGCATTTAACATCAGGGAAAAGAGCAGACACACAAGAAGAATGTCTTTTTTAACTTTATTTTTTAAAAGCAAGCTTAATGTACTTTTTGGGTTTTTTTGTTTTTACTTTAAATAATGGTGTTCATCCACAAAGCAAGACTGTATGCCTGGTTTGGACCCACAGATGCTAGGAAAAGTGATTTTAAGTGTGTGTGAAGAAACAAACACCACACTTCAGATTTTTTATGAGCTGTTGCCGATATTGGGCTCCTACATGATGGCTTCATCTCATAAATGCTTCATCAAGGAAATAGAAATGGTTGGCTTCCTTGAAATTTACCACGGCTTTTGGGATTCCTACAGATGTGCTCTGTTTATCTAACTTTCCTGTGAAGCATCTCTTTGGCAGCCCAAAGAGAGAACCTCTCTTCCGTCGCGCAAATCTGGGAAACTTTGCAAAGCTTCACCACCTTTGGCTTGAGTGTCCGTTTGACATAAAGAAAACAAATCCAAACACTGTAAGCGTGTAGTAAAAGAAAATTCAGGGAAAGAGAGGAGATGACAACTTTATTTTCAAAAGGCACCAGGGTGTCAATTGAGCTGGTGGTCTGGTTCTTTCAAAAACGCTGACCTTGTGCTCCTTCTTTCCTTAGGGGTGGTGATTGTCTCTTCGTATCTTGATGCCTCTTGACTCTTAAAATTGCAGATTATTTCCCCTCTTTTTTTTGAAAAGCATTTAACCTTTTGTCATAATTACTCAAACCAATTTTCCTGAAATTAAGTAACTGGCAATTTCTGTGCTTTGTTTGTGAACTCTCATGCAGACTCTGATTCAGAGATGACAAATTGAGAGCAATTTTCAGGGGCTTGAGTTTTGCTGCTTAGGAAAACATACGGAGAGACTTGGGAATCTGAACTGAGCCTTAGTTCTGCCCTTTGCCTTTGCAGGGTGGTGATTGTGGAATTGCACAGGCATCTTTAAAGACATATTACCTGCCGCTTGTACTATTGTTTGGAAAAGCGTAGCAAGATGGCAGCCACTTAGTACCTTTCCCTCAAGTGCTACGCTTGCCTTGAATGGTGTAGCAAAAAACTGGCATTGAATTGACGTTAATGAATCCTGTGTGATCTAGCAAGCAGAGGCATATTCCTTTTTAAACAGATATAGTAATGGATGTTTTGGTGGCAATGTGCGTGCGTGTGCGATCGCACTGCTTGTAAACAAACAATTCCTTTTGCTTTGAAGTGATCTCTGTGCATAGATGTGTGTTGCCCCTTAGTTATTCTGTTTTTGCTTCTTTAAATGTGGGTGGGTGTCGTGCCCTAGTTAATGTTCCTTGCTTGGGTTATATTGCAGAATGAACAACGTGTGTGTGTGTGTGTGTGTGTGTGTGTGTGAACAATTTCAGTACATGCATAAAATCGGCTTTTGGGTTATTCTCCTTTGGCCTACACATCTGCAGTTTTGCAGGGTAGGTGAGACTTCTTAAATAGGAAGAACCCCAGTGTAGAGGCTAAAATGACTTCTCGAGGGAAATGCCTGACATGCCAGCATGCATACCTTTGTGGTGATATCTTCCTTGGCAGTGGGGAGGAGGAGGCTGTGAGGGCTGAGAGTAGCCTTTTGGAAAAACCTTAAGCTCAAGTCCTCCCAGAGGAAGCTCAAACTCTATGGTTGGTGGAGGGAGGGGGAAGCTTAAGTGAAAGCATTTTGTTTCCGCTTGAAATGCAAGAAATAGGGGTGGGGGGGGGACACTTTTACTGTTTTTAATTTTGCTTTGGGTGGAAGGAAGGGAAACAGAAGATCATTGTTTTCGTGGTTGCCAAGCCCTTAGACAACAATTGAGCCTATTGTTGTTGGTCTGCGATTCCAATTGCTAGAAAGTAACTCGATAGTGAAATATGCACACCAGATTTCAACGAAAACAGTCTTTCTTTACCTGCAAAATGATCTGTATTAGCAAGAGAAGAGTGGTCGCTTGGAGGGGAGTGGGCAGATGAGCCATAACCCCCAGATTGTTAGCTTTCATTTTAAAAAGAATTTGTAGAACCTGAGGATCAAACTGCACTGTGAATTTAGATCAGCACCATACCACTTATAGAGCTACACTTTACAGAGTGGTTTAACAGTCTGTCTTCCCAGGGAATTGTAGTTCTGTGAGGGGAATAAGGGTCTCCTAACAACTCTCTGCATCCTCAGCTAACTAAAGTTCCCAGGATTTGGGTTTTTTTGGGGGGAGGAGCCGTGACTGTTTAAAGTGGTATGACACTGCTTTTAACAGTATAGTAGAGATGAGGCCTGAGATATGAAGCAAAATGTACATTCTATGTTCTTGACATACATACACACGCGCTCTCTCTCTGTGTGTGTGTGTGTGTGTGTGTGTGTGTGTGTGAGAGAGAGAGAGAGAGAGAGAGAGAGAGAGAGAGAGAGAGAGAGAAGCCTGATCTTCCCTTTCAGTGTTTTACTTTGTCTCTCTTCCCACTGCCCCCCCTACAAAAAATAAATAAATCTTGTGGTTGCCCATGAGTGTGGTATGTAATCACATAAATGGAAAGGTCAATCCTTGCACACATTTTTGAACAGCATGAACTTCTCGGAAGAAAGGTAGAGTAGAAGTACAGGTGAAAAATCAAGTACAGTACTAAGAGCTCTTGGTAGACATTGTTTCAGCCCTATATTTGAGGCAAGTGTTGCTCTTATATCACAGGTTCAGGGCCTAAGACAGAGAGGGTAGTACCACTGCTGGTTCTAAGAGTAGACCCATTGGATTTAATGGGTGCAACTGGACAAAGCCTAAAGGCCACGTGGCTGCTGCAAGATTTGAACTGGAAAGATCATGGCTCTCACTTGTAGCCACTACATTGCACTGGCCCTCTGTGCATGCTCCACTAATTGGTACCTAGAATGGTGCCTTTCTCAAGATGTGTGCATGGGATAGATAGAACTACTGCAAATAATTCCACAAAAGTTGCATGCCCAGATTTTTATTTTATTTTGCCTGGGCAAACAAACCTTTTTTTTTTGGTGGTGGGGGTCATAATCCCATACTTGGCTTCCTGGATTTGATGATTGCTTACAACAGGTGAGCAGGTGAGTGGCTGTTTATAAGCTTGAGAGAGAAGCTTGCAGTTTCCCAAGGAACTGTTTGTCCTCCCACGCTGCCAAGATGTTTCCAGGTGCTGCTGTAGAGGCCATTCAGGCTTAATGCAAAAAAGTTGGCCTGTCTTTTTATGGAGGGGGCATATGGTTAAGCCTTCAAAAGTTTGCTCATCCGTAAATTGGTATCCATATGATTTAAAAGCAAATAAACTCATGTTCAATTAGTGGTTCGCCTAGAAAAATTACAATTCTACTAAGTGCTGCACTGTCAGCAGCATTGTGTCTTCATTGGGGTGGGGCAGAAGAGGTCTATTGCTTATAACGCCAGCATCACTTTAGAAATTCCCATGAACTTTATGCCAAGTGGCCCATTTTTCTTTGCCACAGATGGCTCTGTTTGTTTTCTGGTTAAACATTAATTTAACAAAATCAATTTAGGACTCTGCGTTAAGTGGAGATCAGGTAATTCTCCCTTTTATCTGCTGTAAATAAGAAAACATTTCTCAAGTGTGAACAAGCAAGCAATCCCTGGCAGAGGATTTCATTCGCAAACAAATGTCTCCTGGTTGATCTACCTTTTGCCTGTTATGATATCGTCTCTGTTAATCATTCATCTATAGTAATGTATACAGGCGTATGAGGACAGACAACTGTGTCTGCTGCCATTGCTGATTTTTTAAGATGAAGAGCCGGGATGGTGGGGTGGTGTATTGGTTAGAGCATTGGACTAGGACTTGGGAGCCCAAGGTTCAAATCTCTGCTCAGCCATGAAACATCCTGGGTGACCGTCGGCCAGCCACTCTCCCTCCCAGCCTAATTTACCTCACAAGGTTGTTGTGAGGATTAAATGAGGTGGAAGAGAATAATGTACACCATCTTGAACTCTTTGGAGAAAAAAACGATATATAAATGCAATGAGTTAACATAAAATAGCCACAATGGTTGCCAGTTCATTTCCGAGCTGAATTCAAGGTGATCATGTTTATGTTTAAAGCCCTAGACCACTTAGGCCCAAAATATCTGAAAGACCACCTCCTTCCCTACAGATGGGCTCAGGTTTTAAGATTAACAGAGGGGGCCCTATTTGTAGTTCTACTTCCCTCAGAAACTCCGAGGGTTGGCCAAGGAGGGCATTCTCTGTGGCAGCCTCTAAGTTGTGGAGCTTCTTCCTCACAGAGGTATATTTGTTACCCTCACTATGCAGTTTTATGTGTCTGCTGAACACGCACCTCTTGTAATTTTTTAAAACAGCTTTTCATGTATTTTATATTGTTGTGACCTTAGGATGAAGGGCTGATAATAGATGAAATTAATTGGCAGAAATGACTGGCAGAATCCGAGACCAGGGAGAAGAGATGGTGAAAGAAGACTGGAAGAAATTTAAAGACTATTTACAGAAATATTGTAAAATACATGAATGCTAGAAGGATGTTGGATAGAAACTAAGGGGTTTCCAGCTGTAATGCGTTAGGAGATACGAAAAAAAAAGGTTTACAAATGGGTAAAAGCTTAATGGTAAGGATTTGCTGAACTAACAAATTGAAGTGGAATACAAAGAAGGGAGGTATGAGGAGGTCTGGGGAAATAAGTGTAAGGAAAATATGTTATGGAAAATTATTTGTTTTTAACTGTTTTTATGTTGTTTTTTGTATTTTGTTTCTTTTTATTTTTCATTTTCATTGTTATATTTTAAAAACTTTAATAAATATCTTTAAAAAAAGATAATAGATGAAATTAGATGATGATGATAATCCTTATACAGCTGAAAACCTCATTACCGAACCAAACACCTCTCCTAACATGAATGTACCCAGACCATACAAGTGTCATTTGGGGCCCTTCGTGGTTTACCCCTCCTTTTTACAGAGGCGCCCCCCAAGCTTAACATATACAAAATGCAATAACCAAAACATTGCAATTTAAATATTTAATAAAATCAATTGAAGCGCAGTAAATCATCTGAGGCCCTTATTTGTGTGCCCCGCCCTCCAAGAGGCAGTCAGAGAGTGGGAACAAGGGGAAAAGCCTTCTTTAGATTGGAAGTGGAATGCTCTCTCCATTGAAGTCCGCCTTAGGCCAAAACTGATTTCTTTCCAGCACCAGGTGAAAGGCTCATCACCCGGCATTAGATTGGATTTGAAAAGTTTTTGTTAAAGCCATCTAAAGCATGGACTCCCATGCGTTAGGCGACCCACTAATTAATTAATTAATTGAATAAATAATATATTGTCTATTGCACTTCTGTCATGATCTGTGGCCAGTGCAAAAATAAAACTGAAAATGTATGTTGGCAGCAGGGGAACGGGGTGTAATGTTGTCTTAATGCAAGGTGGAAGGGTGTAAAGGAAATGGCTTAATTGTGTGACTTTTTGCATATGAAGGAAGAAATTAAGAATTCACGAGGAGTTCAGAATGCGTTGGGTCAATGAGATTCATTGGAAATTTTTTTGTTAAGACCTTAAAAAGGAACACGAGTAGGCTGTTGGCTTTTCAGTAGTTATTTTTATAACCCCATGAAGGGGATTGTGAAATTCACATGGCCAGCAGAATTTAAGGCAGTGTTTTTCAAACTGTTCTGGGGAAATTGGAAGTTCCTTAGAAGCTCATCTGGGAATCCTCAGTGAGAAGGTCAGTCTGGTGAGCGAGTTTCCTTGACAGATGGTTTGCCCCGTGTTACCAACAACACACAGCTGTGAGGAAGTGTTTGTCTGCAGTGTGTGGAAGAGGCCCAGCAGGCCAGGGCGAGCTGCAGGCCTCCTAAGACACTCTCCAGAAACCTTTGCATCATTACAGAAAGGCATTCACATGTGCATGAATGCATGAGGAGGGAGTAGGAGCTTCCCCCCTGCACACTGATGCACTTGCTGGCTGTGTGTTAGTGCACCTGCTTTGTGTGCCGAAGGTTCCAGGTTCAATTCCCGGCATCACCAAGTAGGACCGGGGAAATGAATTTTTGTGTAATGGGACTGTGGGAGCTCTGTTCTGGTACTGAAAACCAATTCCTGGGCTAAGAGCATGTACTCAGAAGTATCTTGCCTCTTAATTCTTAAAGAGTATATTTGCACCTGACTCCCGTGTGTGGATCTGGGGTTTGGGGGTGTTGAGTGAACATTAAACAGAGCCTGGAAACCTGAAGTAGAAATAGGAGCATCAAACTGGTAAAGCATCTAGAAACCAGGTTTTGCCCATGTGTTTAGAACAGTGGTTTTCAACCACTGTGCTGTGGCACCCTGGGGTGCCTTGAATGATGGTCAGGGGTGCTGCGGGCAACACTGGCCACTGTCCCTCTTTCTTTCTTTCTTTCTTTCTTTCTTTCTTTCTTTCTTTCTTTCTTGGGAGAGCCAGTGTGGTGTAGTGGTTAAGAACAGTGGACTCATAATCTGGTGACCAGGAGTGGCAGCTGTGGCTAGTCCAGCACCTGCTTTGCATACAGAGGACCCCTGGTTCAGTCCAGGTAGAGCTGGATGAAACCTCTCTCTGAATTCCCGGAGACCTGCTGCCAGCGTAGGCAAGACTGAGCTGACTCTGTTCAAGGCAGCAAATGAATCTTTCATTCAGAATCACCAGCAGTGAACTCGAGGAGGTGTTTACATCTTACTTGGTTTTTACTTGCTTGGGACAGAGTTTACCAGCCGCTCTGGGTTGTCGTAGATTCCTATTTTGGATGTATAACGACAGTGAAAAGGCTCTCAAGTGGATTGTGGTTTCTTGCTCAGAGCAGTATGATAAAGGCATGTGGCCATTGTGCAGCAGCCAGACAATTCCCTTTCCAAGATTAGTAAGTGGGGAGTGTCAAGTGTGATTTCATAAGCATTTCCAGATAATGGTGGCAGGAGCATGCTTGGTTCACATGAATTTCCATTGAATTTGCGTAGTTAACCCTACTTCACAAGAAAGCCAAATGTCTTTTTTAAAAAAGTGATTTATATAATAATTTTCCTTTGCCTGATGTTTTCCACAAGTACATTTCCGGGATTTCTTTAACCCCCTTGTCCAGGGTAAAATGTTTGATGAACTTACAATTTGTCTTTCCTGTTGCTTGGAGACGCTTGAGAACTGTAGAACGGGATTGGGAAACCTTGGGCCTGTGGCCCCCCAGGTCTCACTATCTGGCCCTTGGGACTCTTCCTTGGACATCCTAGCCTAGCTCTGTGCCATCCTTGTGCTTCTTGCCAAGATGGTAAGATACCTGTGTTAGATGGGGTGGGGGATGGTTGTGTAAAATCCTCTTGGTTGGTTGGAATGTAGCCCTTGCCATAGAAAGGGTCGTACTCACTGTTCTTCCTACTTTTGATAGGCAGGAAGCACGTTTTGAGATGGCAGCAACAAGAGTGGAAGGCACGAGGGATGGGGAAGAGCTTTGCCTACAATTCTGGGCTGCTGCTTCTAGCCAAAGAACGTAATACTAGACTAGCTTAGGGGTTGCAAACTTATCTCCCCCACGATCCCTGTGGGCATGTGGGTTGGCATGGTCAACCAAACTGAGCAGGATTTAATGCTTCCTCCCTCATCAGCTTAAATAAATAAAATAAATTTGTACTCCTATTAAGGCTTCATGCATTCGTGCTGCAGCTACTGAAAATTTGAGATAACCCAGTGGCTAATATTACCAAAACCTTTCTCCCTGGTTTGCTAATGTGACCATTTTTGAATTACACATATTATTTGGAATGATGTTTCAGATTGCCTCGATAGATAAGCAGCATTAAAAACAAGACAGTCAGTTTCACCTCTGTTTGTAGGCTTCCTAGAAATTCTCTGGTATTTGAATGTTCAGCCCTATGGTTAACAATAAACTTTTGTCTTTTGGGGAGACAGAACATGATGTCCTATGTTTTAGTTTTGCGTTTTATGAAAAACAACTCGTAAGAAACAGTGCCTTCGGAATACAAACAAACTTGTTCGACTTAATTTGTTAAATGTAGGTGGGGATCTCGTGTGTGTGTGTGTGTGTGTGTGTGTGTGTGTGTGTGTACCTGCATACGTATATCAGGAAGGGGAACAAAAACCCTTTGTTCTTCCCTCCCAAGTCTCAAAGATGAGCTTTGTATATAAGTTGGGTGCCTCTTGCTAATCTTTCCATTGTTTTAGAGTTGGCTTTATCATTCTGATCAAGGTGTGTGCTGAGTGCACTGGGTGCTACAGTGACATGCCTCTTGTTTACACAGCCCTCTTTACCTTGTTGCTCCTTTTATCCTGTATGTAGACTCCTGGTCTCTACTGAACTGATAAGAATGCAAGAAGAGCCCTGCTGAATTGGGTGGCGTAAGGCTCATCTAGTCCAGCATTCTGTTCTCACAGTGGCCAACCAGGTGCCCCCAAAGGAAGCCCACTAGAAGGACCTTTACTGACCAGCACTTTCCCCAGTTGCAGTTCGCAGCAACTGGCATTCACAGAGAATACTGCTCCCAACAGTGGAGGGAGAACATAGTAGCCATTGACAGCAGCCTCCATGACTTTTGGCTAAACCCCATTTGAAGCTACCTAGGTTGGCAGCTGTTACTTGATCTTGTGGGAGCGGATCCCATAGTTTCACTAGGCACTGTGCGAAGTAGTGCAGCTTGGGGTGGCCCAGTAATACGGGTTGCCAGAAGATTCAGGACAGCCAAAATGAAATACGTCGCTTCCTACAGTAAGAACAATCTAGCCCAGCATCCTGGACAACCAGAGCAGGACACCAGCACAGCAACATTTCCTTGTGATTCCCAGCAACTGGTATTCAGAAGCATGCTGCCACCAGCAGCAGAGATAGAACATAGCCGCAGTGGTTAGTAGCCGCCGTGTAGCAGCCTTACACTCCATGAATTTGCCCAATGCTCTTTTATAGCGGTCCAGGTTGGTGACCTTCACTACATCTTGTAAGAGCAAACCCCATCATTTAACTATGTGCTGTGAATTTTCATCTGTCCTGTCCTGGTTAGAAAGCCAATTTATTTAGTTAGGGGGGAAAGTTCTCCAGGCCGTGCCCAAATGCAAAATTGTACCTGAAACGTAGCTAAAGTCCCCAAACCAATTAAAAACCAACATGCACACAAACTTTATCACTAAAAACCAAAGATAGAATCGGTTGTTACGGAAAATCTGGGTGCGTATCTACCCTGCCACCCAGCCAATCGGACCAAGTCCGTGGATTCTAGCGGAAGAAAAGGAAGCTCAGCCGGACGCAGGAGCAAAATGCGAAGATCCAAGTTTATTGCGCAACAGGTTCAAGACGAGATTGAACCCCGAGAATGGGGCGACATAAACTTTTAAAAGTTCCCACCAAGTCCCATAACACAGTGCGAGAAACGTCATGAATACATTATGGGAAGGTTGGATTTCATGGGTTACATCATGAATACATTACACACGTCATGAATATGTCAGAGAAAAGGTGGGGTTAGACTAATTTACATTTGAGGAAAGGGAGGGGGAATATGCAGAGCGAGGGTCATACACAAATATACATTTCATGAGTACCGGTGGCGGTGAGACAATGGGTTACTGATATGCACTGTCTGCCACCTGGTATTGCCCGGGGGACGGGCTGGGCAGAGCGATCTGACAGGATTAAGGAGTTCCTGTGTACGTGACTTGCCGTCTCGAGGATTATGGAGTCGGCCAACATCATGGAGTCCTGGGGAAACTGAGTCGAATGACACCAAGAGCAAGAAAATTGGAGCTGCGGTTGATTTTATATGAATTTTGAAAGGTTCTGATGACTTTCAGTCCGTTCCGTAGCCTAGATCAAAAGCGGAAGCAGAATGTATCCATTCTTGCAGAAATGGATACATTGTAACAAGGGTTTGACAGTTTTACGAGGTCGGGAGTTTCGGTTCTATTGTTCTCGCCATGGGGGGCCGTCAGCAGCTCGTCAGGAGGTTAAATGAGGCGTGCAAGAGCTCCCTGAGCTAGCTCCTGCAGGACGAATGCATGGCTGTGATTGGCCAAAGCGCGGCCATAGGAATAAGCGGAGAAGGGAAACACTCGGTCTACTCATTCTAAGTATGGAGCGCAGATAGGCATAGGAAAGGATAGGGAATATATATATACTCGAGCTTATTTCGCTCGGGAAAAGGTCTGGGAAACATGTGGTGCTTGTGCAACGGTGAAGGGGGTTCGAGGGTGGGTGTGCGGTGGTACCCTTGAGGTCATCGCCTCGGACCGCCAAAAGGAAGGGAGGAAATAGGCACCCCCCCCTCAGTCCGTATCAGTCCCCCATTCGGAGATAGATTTGCATTAAAGTTCTGTAAGAACTTGCAAATCCTTTCTCCGCACCATTTGAGCACTAAATTTCGGTGATCTCATATTCACCTTCTCCCAAATGTCTCATCTGTACATAGTCTGGGAAAGTGGGAGCATGTCGGGAGCGGGAATAGGCTCGAAGAGGAAAGGAGCTAGCAGAAGCAGAATGACGGAGGAGAGAGCAGCAAGGGGTAATGCAATGCATAGTACAACATAGGATAGAGACACAGAGGAAAACAGTTAAAATGATGAACAACACGACTTTCAATAGTTGTCTGAGCCATCCCAGCTTGGGCAACCATCCCCATAAGTCTACGTCGGATAGCCCCTCATGCTGGATGTCGTGGAGTTTCCCTGCTAGTTCATGAATGTTATTTAAATGTCCAGTTATATTTAAGGTTTGGTCAGTCACGTATGTACAGCACTCTGTGCCTATTAATGCACAGGTACCTCCTTGACTGGACAAGAGGAAGTCTGTCGCGATCCTCGTCTGTAGGCTCAATTGTCTTACCTCGGATAGTTCCGACATTAGAGAGTCTGTGATCTGAGTCGCCTCCTGCATGAACTTAAGGAGGATGTCGGTGAGTCGGAGAATATCCACGTGGTTTGAACCGGCACCGTAGGCGGGGAAGAGTGCTCGGCCTACGGTCTCTCCATTTGCAGCAACGTCTGACAGGTCTGACAGCTCCTTTTGCTCCCTTTTGTTCCGTTGTCTTCCAGGCGGTAGGTGTGGTAATATTCTAATTCCGGGAACGATGTAGCCGATGAAGCAGGATCCGGACATGTGTGGGCTCACCCATGTATAGGCGCGGTGCCCACACACCCAGAATAGGCCGCTGAGGTAAGATTCCATTCGGCCTGAAGCAAAGGTTTGTAGTAGCTTGGTGTCTGCGGGTTGTGGCTTCCAGTCCAAGGGATGTCCAACCGCAGTGGCCCAGGCAACAGTAAGATTAGGAAAAGTTCGGGAGTCCCTTGTGTTAGAGACAGTGACCAGTCCAGTTGGTAGGATTTCCAGAGTGTTGGTGCATGTACTGGATCCGATGAAGGTTCCTTCCCCTGAGAAGCTGCGGCAAAGGGGTCCCTTCGTAGGGCCGGTGAGGTAGAGGTATTGATGTGTTAAGTTGAGTGCGGTCAGGTTCCAGGAGGTAACATTTCCGGAACGGAACTGTTCTAGGGTCACTGGTACAGGGACCAGTGGGAGGCTCTGTTGGAGATGGCTGGGTGCGTGAGCGCAAATCCAGCAGTCCGGGTAGGGTGACTCCTTCGCCACCTGGCTGAGAAGCTTAATATAGGAGTTTTGCTCCCAGGATGACAGGAGGTCTTCTCCCGGGAGTGCCGGGTCGGTGCCGAATTGTCGGGGTGCTGTGCCAACCGGATGGAGGGGGTCGGTGGTGTTCAGTAGTCGCCTATCCCTGGCGATACCGCCGCATCGCAGGGGTCCGACGTGGTCCCATGAGGGGGAGCGCGAGGGGTGTAAAGAATGGTGCCACCCTTCGAGATATTCAGCCCCTCTCCACTCATGAGTGACCCCTAAGTCCCATAGGCAGCAGAACCGTCGTAGGCAGAGTCCTTGGAGTTGGGGCTTCCGGGTTTCTGGGGTGGAGCGGAGGCACTGGAAGCCGAAAATCAAGTTTCCAGAGGGGTGGCTTGATTCCGTATAAGCGTGAGTAGCCCCTCCTGTCTCGACTTCGGTCCAGTTTGGGGTTTGCGAGACCTCCCCGTTCTCGTAAAGAAGGTAAGTCCCATTTCTGCAGGTCAGCCGGTAAGAGGAGTGGTCAAGAGTGAGAGTCGCAGAGCCGATACGATGTAAATCCTTGTTTCGAATGAAAAGTTCCCAATATTCGTTTTCGGCGAGTTGGGGAACTAGGGAATGGCGCAGCAAGGTCCGGGACTCGGGAAGGCAGAAATCAAAGTCCCCCATTCGATCAGGGTTAGACCTTCCCGTCTCGACCTCATGATAGTCCAAGAAGTGGTAGTTTGTTCGTAATCCTGTGCAGTGGTCTGATGAGGTAGACGTGACCCAGGATAAGGTGGCGAGGAGAAGGGCGGTGGTGACCAGGCGCATGGCTCGGATGCGTGAGCGAACGAAGGCGCCTGACAGGGTGAGGCTGTAAAGCGAAGGTATCAAATAGCGCTGTTGAACGGAGCTGTCAGATGAACTGTCAAAGGCGAAGCTGTGAAGCGAAGCAAGGTGTCAATGGAGCTGTCAAACGAAGCAGGCTGTCAATGGAGCTGTCAAACGAAGCAGGCTGTCAATGGAGCTGTCAAACGAAGCAAGCTGTCAATGGAGCTGTCAAACGAAGCAAGCTGTCAATGGAGCTGTCAAGCGTGGTTGTCGGCGCGTCTGAAACGTAGCTTGATGGTGTTGGTATCTGGGATGATTTCGGACGTCCAGTTGGGTGTCGCGGTGTCTGGTCCGGTCTGTTGGGCCCGACTTTGGCCCCGATCGGCTGGTCCGGTCTGTTGAGCCCGACTTTGGCCCCGATCGGCTGGTCCGGTCTGTTGAGCCCGACCTTGGCCCCGATCAACTGGTCCGGTCTGTTGAGCCCGATCTTGGCCCCGATCCGCTGGTCCGGTCCGTTGGTCGTCGTCGTCAATATATGAGGTCGGTAAAGCCGGTGGAGTCGAAAAGGTGAAGTCCTCGCCGTTGCTTTCTTCCGTCTCCTGTGGAGGGGGTGAGGACTTGCACCTAGTGTGATGTAACCAGGAATTCTTCTCACCTACTTTCACGGCGGTTGGCGATGTCAAGAGTACTTGGTAGGGACCTTCCCACGCGGGTTGGAGTGGTTCTTTCTGGTAGACCTTGACGAGGATCCAGTCGCCCGGGTGGAAGGAGTGAGCGTGGACGTCGATGGGAAGATTCTGTCCCTCGATGGCCGCGTAGTGGTGGAGACGCTGTAGCTGTGTCTGGAGCTGAATAACATAATTAGTAAGTTCTGCCTCCCCGAGCTCCAGTTCCGATAGTGGGAATAGAGTGTTGTAGACGGGAGGAGGTCTCCCGAATAAGAGTTCGAATGGGGAGAGTTTCAAACGTTCGGTTGGGGCGCTGCGGATGTTATGAAGAACTAGTGGGAGTGCATTGACCCATTTTAGGCCAGTGAGCTCGCAAAGTTTGCCCAACTGTATCTTTATTTCCTGGTTCATACGTTCCACTTGGCCAGAAGATTGTGGGTGGTATGGGGTGTGGAGGTCCCATTTGATTTGGAGTGATTTGGCCACTAATTGCACCACTTCTGCAGTAAAGTGGGTCCCCCTATCGCTGTCTAGGCGACGGGGTATGCCATAGCGGGGAATAATGTCCTGTAGGAGGGCCCTGGCAACTACGGATGCGGTGGCCTTTCTGCAAGGGAATCCCTCCACCCACGAGGAAAATTGGTCAACGATAATCAAAGCATGCTTAAAGCCTTGGCATTGGGGCAGATCAATGAAATCAAGCTGTAAGTTCTCAAAGGGGACAAAGGTCCATGGTCTGGCTCCCGGCGGCCTCCTGGGTTGACGCTTAGGATTGAAGCGCTGGCAGGTAATGCAATTCTTTGATGCTGCTGCTGCTGCGGCAGCTATCCCGGGTGCGTACCAAGATCTAATTACATGTTCCATTAATCTCCCTTTTCCCCAATGTGTTCGCTGATGAAGAAACCTCGCTACTTTTGGAGTCCAGGCCTTTGGAAGGACGGGTCTTCCATCGGGGAGGACCCAGATACCCTGTTGTTCGGTGGCACCTATCGATTCCCACGTAGCCTTCTCATCCCCTGGGGCAGATTTGTAAATTTCTGTGAGGTCTAGGTCTGCTGGCAGTTGGAGGGCTTGGAACTCGGATTCGTTGTTAGGGGTGCGTAAGGCTGCCATCTGTGCGGCTTTGTCGGCTCGTCTGTTTCCTTTAGAAACTGAGTCCCTGCCCTTGGTATGGGCCTTGCAGTGGACAACGGCTATAGCGGCAGGTAGGTGGATCGCTGTGAGAAGTCGCTCAACCAGGGCGGCGTGCGAGATTTGAGACCCAGCAGCGGTTAGAAAGCCTCTTTGGAGCCAAATTTGGCCAGTTGTGTGCACCAAGCCGAAACAGTATTTACTATCCGTATAAATGGTTATCCGCTTCCCTTCACCAATCTCGCAGGCACGCAGCAGCGCAATTAGCTCGGCGGCTTGGGCACTGTACTGAGAGTTAATTGGATTTGACTCTATTATTTCGAAGTCGGAGACCACCGCGTACCCGGTCTTCCTGACCCCGTCGATCACTTTAGAGCTACCATCGGTATATAATATTAGGTCCGGGTTCTCCAGGGGAAGATGATCTAAGTCTTCACGGGGCTTTTCGGCTTGCCGGACTATAGTGGTGCAGTCATGATGCGGGGTGCCATCATCGGGAAGGGGTAGTAGGGTAGCGGGGTTTAGCGAGTTGACACGTTTAATGGTGACATTGGTTGGGGTTAGTAGGAGGGCTTCGTAGCGGTTGAGGCGGGAGTTGGAGAAATGGTGACATCCTTTTAGGGTTAGGAGGGTTGAGACTGAATGGGGAACGTGGAGGGTGATTTCGTGGCCTAGAACCGTCTCTTGGGCTTTCTCGAGGAGGACAGCGGCGGCAGCAATGGCTCTGAGGCAACTGATAGCCCCTTTGGCAGTATTGTCAAGTTGTAGACTATAATATGCTACTGGCCTCTCTTGGTCGCGGAATGGTTGGGTTAGGACCCCAGAGGCTACCCCCATTTGTTCGTGGATGAACAAGTTGAAAGGGATTCGGTAGTCGGGTAATCCTAGGGCAGGAGCAGATCTGAGTTCCCGTTTTAGTCGTTCAAAAGAGCTGTAAGCTTCATCTTCCCAGACTAAGGTGTCTGGGTGGTCCTGGCGGGTCATGGCAGTTAAGGGCTTCGTTATTTCACTGTAACCAGCGATCCATGCCCGGCAGAAGCCGGCCATGCCAAGGAAGCCGCGGAGCTGTCGCTTTGTTCTTGGGAGGGGAATTTTAGTGACTGCCTCAATCCTGTCAGTGGCTAGACTTCTGGTCCCTACTCCCAAGATGTGTCCGAGATACTTGACTTCTTGCTTACAATATTGGAGTTTCTTAGGAGACACTTTATGTCCCTTCTTTGCTAATTCTGATAGGAGGCATTTAGTATCTATCTTACACGCCTCCTCACTGGTAGAGCATAATAAAATATCGTCCACGTAGAGAAGCAGGGTGGAACTGGCCGGTAGGTGGATGTCCTCTAAGTCCTGATGTAACACGGCCGAAAAAATGGCGGGTGACTCTACATAGCCTTGGGGCAGTCTGGTCCACGTTAATTGGCTGGGCCCCCAGGTAAATGCAAAAAGGAATTGACTGGCTGGATCTAGGGGTATGCTGAAGAAGGCAGAACACAGGTCCGCAGCGGAGTACCAAGTCGTCCCTGCTGGAATGGCGTTTAGGAGGGAGTTCGGGTTGCCAACTACCGGGTGTCGGGGGATCACGAATTGGTTCACTAATCTCAAGTCCTGCACAAAACGGTACCGTACAGGTGCCCCCTCCTTAGCGGGTTTCTTGACCGGGAGAACTGGGGTATTACAGGGTGAAGCGCATGGGACTAGAATCCCCTTTTCGAGGAAGTCCTCAATCATGGGTGTTAGGCCTTCTATGGCTTCTTTGGGCAGAGGGTATTGCTTGGTGCATGGGAAGGGTAGGTCGCTTCGGTAAGTGATCTTGACCGGAGTGGCGGAGAGTAAGAGTCCTACTGAGGTTGATTCAGTCCCCCATAGGGAGGTGGGCAAGTCGTTTTCGAGTTCTAAAGGGAGTTCGGGAAACTGTCGGTCCGCTTTAGATTCCTGAACGATACCCTGAAAAATGGGAATGGAGTTCCCTGGCATATGTAGGTAAATGCCATCCGGGGAGCATTTTATGGTGGCATTAAGTTTGCAGAGGAGGTCTCTGCCGAGGAGGTTGACCGGGCTGCTTGTTAAGAGGAAAGTGTGTTCCGCTAGTAATGGTCCGAGGGTGACCTTGGCCGGTCGAGAGAGCGGGCAAGTGCGGGGTATCCCATCCAGTCCCATTACTTTCTTGGTTACTGTTCCTGGTTCCAGGTGACTGTCGGTTAGGGTGGAATAGATGGCCCCTGTGTCTAGTAGACATTGGTAAGGGTGGCCGTCTATCTCGATAGTACAGACCGGGTCTTCGGGTGACAATGTAAGGACAGGGCAGATGGTTTGGGTCTGACTGGGATCCCCTTCTAATTGTCAATAAGTGTCCTGATCATCGGGAGGTGGTTGGTTTGGAGGGTGCAAGGGAGGAGCAGTAGCATTCGCCCAAGGGTGGGCAGGCTGGTCTATGGCTGGCAGTTGGGTGGCCGGCATTTGGGTCCGGGGTCCCGGTTGTGGTCGGGACTGAGGGATCGGGTTCGAGACCGCCGGTGGGGTATAAGCCGCTGGGTTGTGGTTGCTGTAGCCTGGAGTTACGTTGGCTTGCGGGGAGAAAGGGGGGTGGGTGATCCGTACAGGGAAAGGCTTAGGCTCCTGTCCCCCGTAGAGTGTCGCATTTAGGTAGGGGCAGAATCTCTTTATGTGTCCCTCTTCCTGGCAGTAATAGCATCCTCCAGTCCCCGGTCCCCATTGTCTATAGGGATTTGGGGTTCCTCCTCCACGGATTCCCTTTCCTCGAGGGAATCCCCTGCCTCGATTAGGACCATAGGCAGTTTCCATGCTTAAGGCTAGTATTTGTTCGACCTCGGGCTTCGTTTCCTTCTTCTTTCTTTCATCCCGAGAGTTGTAGACAGATTTTGCGATGGACAAGATTTCACTTACGCTCTTTCCATCATATCCAATTTGGAGATTCAGAGCTTTCCTGATATCTGGGCAAGCCTGATCCTTGAAGAACCCTTTAATGATGACTTCATGCTGTGGGTTGTTGGGGTCTATTCCTCCCCATGTTTTAATGGCAGAGACCAATCTAGTGTAATAATCGGACGGGTGTTCATTTGGTCCCTGCATGACCGACTGGACTTTGGTCCAATTAACGGTGCGTTGTCCGGCGGCCTTTACACCGTCCAAGATGGCCCTTTTAAATAGGTTTAAGCACCAAATACCGTTAGTGGTATTATAGTCCCATTCTGGTTCTACTCTGAGACATTGTGCTGTGAGCGCTTGCAATCCCTGAGGCCGTCCCCTTTGGTAGTCAGGTAATTCTATGGCTTCTCCGGCTTTAGTTAAAATGTCCGCTTTCTCCGCCTCGTTGAAGAGGGCATTGAGAAGGACGTGGACATCGGGCCAGGTGGGGTTGTGTGTGGAGAAGATTGCGCTGACCTGGCGGTGGCACTTGTCCGGGTCATCCCTCAGTGAGGGCATCTGGTTTGACCAAGTTACCAGGTCTGAGGTATAGAAGGGTTGATGCGTGTAAACCATCCGCGGGGGCCCATCAGGTTCGAGAGGAGGAATGGGCAGGGCCCTTAAGGGCATCTGGACCGCAGTAGAACTCACGGTGGAGCTTACTTGGTCAGAAGTCCCCGGGGTCTCTTTATCGCGGCCCCGGGTCCCTTTTTCGGAGCCTTGAGGTTCCGTGGGAGCGGGTTTATTCCCGACTTGGGTAGAGTCCTCAATGGTGTTGTGGTGAGTAGAGGAGGGGATTTTAGTTTTAGCTTGTCCGGGATTTTTAACTTGTTTGGCCCCCCCCTTGTCCTTTTTTGCTTGTAGTCGTGTGACCCTCCTATTTTCGGTGTCTTGTGCCTCATCCTCCTCCCCCGTTTCCTCCCCACTACTGGAGTCGCTGTCGCTGGATGTCGGGGCTTGCGGCGGTGGTCCTTGATAGTAAAAGGGGACCAGGGTCTGTCGTACATCGTCATCTTCGTAAGGGGGGGGCATTGGCAGTCGCCCGGGATTTAATATAGGCAATTGGTAAGATGTTGTTCCCTTTGGGGCTTGGAGCATTCTCCTTACGGCCTCAAAGGTGGCCAGGTATTCTAACTGGCGGGGTTTTTCTTCTATCAGGGCTTTCCTTAGGTGGTTCAAGCGTTCTTCATTAAACGAACCCCCCGGTGGCCACCGCAGTTCGGGTCTGGCGGAGGCAGTCCTGGCGGGCCAGGTTCCGGAGCAGAGGTCCTCTAGTTTTTCCTTAGATAACAATTTGTGGCCAGGAATCGACTTCCAACACGCGATGACAAATTGAAGAGGGGAGTCGGGATCCTTCTGGGAACGGGATGGCTTCCGGGAAGCCTTCCTCCCAGAATGAGTCCGCTCGTGTTTGGAAGCCTGGGTACCCATAGTATATTTCACGCGTGTCTAGATAGGAAAGAGGAGAGGGGAGGGGGTCGATAAGGATTCGTGGGTCTAGGGTTATTCGACAAAGGACTAGTAAAATGAAAGGTCTTTAGTCGCTTGGCAACTTCCTAGGGAGGTTTTTAAGAGCTCTAGCTATCCGGTATTCCTTACTTCCTTTTTCCTTAACCATTCACCTGGGGTCCCTTTTCCACTCTGCCGATCCCGCCCAATTCCTCATGGGCTATTCCCTCCTGGCAACCTCCTACCTATCGTCACAACTCAGGAAAGGGGGCCCTACTGAACGCCCGCACCGTGCGGTGCCAGATCGGGTGGTCCCTGGACAGAGGTTTGGGTCGAAAATCCCCCTTGCTTTCGGAAGCGGGCTTACAGTACACGTGGTATTGTAGCCCGACCGGTGCGGCTGGGATTGGGATAGAAAGCAAGACCACTTCCTGCCCCCTAGAAAGGACGCTCGGGAAGATCGGAAAGAGAGCTCCAACCCCTTGCTTTCAACTGGGATGCCCGTTTGCGGAGAGTCGGCTATCTTTCAAGTCGGGTCTCTCCGTCTTACCTTTCGGGCTCCCAATTGGTGCGGCTGGCTGGAGGGTTTAGATAAAGAGATAGAGCTCAGAACCCCCCTTTGGGTCGAGCAGCGGTCCACGGTCTCTCTCACTGACTGGACCAAGAGAAAGGCAAGAAGGTACGATAGAGAGGAGGGCAGAGAATTCAGTTGCCAGGAGACTTCCACCCCTTCCCACCAGTGCACTGGATTTTCCTATACTCACGCGTCTTCCCCGTCGATCCGATCCCGGGATCGATGAATGAGCCGGCTGGATCCCTTTTGCTCCCCGGCTGAACTCCTGGGGCTTCCGATTACCGCCCGGGAGATGGCCGGAGGTCCAAAAGGGTCTTCTCGGGCAAATTGGCCCGCAGCCGGCTGAAGAATTCGGGGCCTCCGGTCAGCAACCCGGGAGAACCGCTAGCCCCACGTTGGGCGCCAAGCTGTTACGGAAAATCTGGGTGCGTATCTACCCTGCCACCCAGCCAATCGGACCAAGTCCGTGGATTCTAGCGGAAGAAAAGGAAGCTCAGCCGGACGCAGGAGCAAAATGCGAAGATCCAAGTTTATTGCGCAACAGGTTCAAG